>NC_141687.1:1236214703-1237677967 GCF_964263255.1 Lissotriton vulgaris | reverse complement strand
AACATTTTAGAACCTGTCTTCCCTCCTTTTTTTCTTGTAAGCAATTTATAGGATAAACAGCCCAGTGGAACCTTTTCAAAATGCAGACGGAGCCTCTCACTTCTAATGGAATAACAATAACACTCCTTGGACAAAGCATGTCAAGAGACACTGCTGATAAAGGAACGTCAATGTTCTAGCACCTCTTTCCTGAGGGAAGTTTGGTGCGATTAGGTGGAGCATCTACTTCACCAATGTAATGTGCCTTGCTTTGAACAGGTGCAGCATGTGCTGCAGGTGCTGCCCTTTGAGTGCTGCCACCGACCATATATTACAAATTTCTCTGAGTGGGGTGGGAAATATTTGAATCATTAACTTTTATAATTCATTTGATAGAGCTAGCACAACTGATCATCTGGATATCTTAAAACTTTTCTGGCAGATTACAACGAGGTAAATAAAAATCAATGTATTATCATAGTTATGGGTGACTTTAACATTCACGGTTGTCCTGATAAATGTCTGGCATTAGATTTATTGGGCCCAGTAGAACAAGGGGAAACACATTTTGAACACTCGGCACAGGGAGACCTCCTTGAAATGATTTTGGCGGATAATGGTCTGATGCTCCCTTATATGCAGGATGAGGAGATACCAACCTTTAAAGGGAATGGTTGTCACTCATTTATTGACTATATCTTTATTAGTATTGCATTGGGGGATAAGACCTTTGGATATTCGCTGGTTTGGTCGCATTTTAGCGATCATAACCCAGTGGTCCTCAGTGTCTCGGACCTGATCGAAAAGCCCGCATTAGCTCAAAATAGAACGGATAAATCTGATATACGACCAACAGATCAGTGCCGCAGGATTAGATGGATTAGAGTCATACCGGAAGATTTTAATAACAATTTAATAAGGAAGGTAGGGCCAGAGGTAGATACGTGCTTGAATCTGGAAGCAGGGAATGAGGAGGTTTTAGAGGCTTACTCAATAATCTGTACACAGGTCTCTTTAGACCTTAGACGTACAGGGAAAGCCAAGGACCCTGCTGATATGGGGTGGTTTGATCAAAACTGCACGAGAGCCAACAAAAAGCTAAAGGACGCCCTGAAATGTAAGCCAGTGAATAGGGTAAATGTGGCCTCTCTAAGAAAAATGTATAATAAAGCACTAGAAACTAGAAGACGGGAGATTCGGGAAGCGACCTGGGAAGAAATAACCTCCGTAGACGTGCTCAGGAATAGTGCTAAATTCTGGGCCGTCGTAAATAAACCCTTCTTCCATGACTGTTGTAATGACCAATTAGACTGTGGTATCCAGGAACAGCTGTGGTGCTCACATTTTAAGTCAGTCTATGAAGGGGAAAATCACGGGGAGGCGATTATTCCTACCTCTACTTTTGATCCCTATACTTTAACGGTCACTCGAACTGAGGTGGCGGATGCCATCGGGAAGATGACGAGTAATAAGGCTCCGGGTCCCGATGGTGTCCCAGCTGATCTCTTTAAATCAGATGTTAAGACCTGGTCCATAATTTTAACAAATGTTTTTAATAGGGTATGTTCTGCAGGTATTCCGGACACTTGGTCTGAATCTGTCATCGTACCCATTTTTAAGAAAGGCAATAGGGGAGATCCCAGTTGTTATTGTACTATTTCTCTCATTGACTCTGCAGTGAAGTTGTTAGGGCGTGTGATTCTCGGCAAATTATCTGCTTGGTTAGAGGATACAGGTACCCTTTCATGCTTACAATATGGGTTTAGGAAGGGACGAGGCACCATAGATCAGATCCTCAACCTGCAACTGTTAATTGGAAAATACAACATTGCCAAAAGGGGTACGTTATATCTAGCCTTTATCGACCTATCATCGGCCTTTGACCGTGTGAATGGGTCCAAACTTTGGGGTTTGCTCCTTAAGCTTGGCATTGACAAAAACATTGTGTACTTTTTTGCTGATTTGCACAGGGACCTCACTGCTACAGTTAGATATGACCGCCTAGGTAACTTTATGAGTAAGATTGGGATTATTAACGGTGTTAGGCAGGGGTGTATTTTAGCCCCCCTACTTTTTACCCTCTATATCAACGATCTGGGTGCTGTTTTAACTGAGGCATGAAAGACATCCCTAAGGCGGGCAAATATTCTATCCAGGCATTACTTTATGCGGACGATGCCGCCTTAATAGCACGTACAGCAGTGGGGCTGCAATGTCTTTTAAATGTATTTGCTAATTTTATGAAAGCGCTGGGTTTAAGTGTGAACTTTTTAAAATCACATGTAATGATTGTGGGCAGTAAACCCCCAAAAAACTAAGACTATGCACTGTGAAGGGAATGCTCTATCTAGGGTCACAAGATTTCCATATCTGGGGATTATTTTTGGTGATAAATGTTCCTGGTTACCCCAACTAGCTGCCAAAAGAAATGCCTTTGCCAGGTCTCTCGTGGCTGTCTTGGACTTCGCCCATAAACTAGGGGTGAAGCCCTTACAGGCTGTACTAAAAACATATGACGCCAAATGCATATCTATAGCCATGTATGGATCCGACCTGTGGGGGTTCAAAAACGTAAAGGCGCTGCAGGTGGCTGAGGACAAGTTTTTGAAATCTATTTTATCCATCCCACGGTCAACACCTGGGTATATTGTTCACCAAGAGTGTGGGGTGGATTATTTAGCAGACCGCATTGCCATAGCCCCGCTGTTGAAATGGATCTCAATATGGTTAAATCCTGATTTAGAGCTGAATAATGAGATCCTTAGAGATTGCTTAGCCCTTGAGCATGGTAATAACATCCCCTGGTTGAACTATGTAAAAAACTAACAATAGAACTGGGTCGACCTGAATTGTTTGATAACCCAAATATTTTACTGAAGGGGGATGTGAAATGGGTTAAGGATACATACAAGCAGATGGTATATTTAGCTAGAGAAGAAAAGGAATTATGCAAACCAACAGTAAGGGCTCACCAGTTATTAATTACCTCCAGTGGCATAGAACCCTATCTGAGAATCATCAATAACATGAATCATCGGTACTTACTGACTAAGTTTAGATTGAACAAATTCCACCTCCTGCTCACCGATTGTCCAGGTTGGTCAAAGGAGTCAGAACTGGAGATTTGTTCTTGTGACAGATTCTCTATTAAAGACACTGTGCACTTTATTTTCTTTTGTAAACACTTATGCCCTGTTCGTAAAAAGTTCATCATTCCTCTTATTAAAGATAAGGGCTTTAGACAAGTAAAACCCGCCCTCTTGTACTTGCAGCTGTTGTCCAATACCTGGGAGATTTTTAATATAGCAAACTTTCTGACAATAGCAATGAGACTCAGGAGGAAGATTAACTGGCTATAATGTTTGTTCACATTAGGAAACCTATGAATTTTGACTCAGCGCTCTCCTTTTTTAAATTGTCCTACGTGTCAGTAAATTTTATAATGTATGTTTTTATATATATTGTATCATATGACCTGCCAAAATTTGCATATTTGTCTGTCATATTTTTAAAGTGGTCTTGACTTCTCCGTATTATGTAGTATACTTTTATGGTTTTTGCTATGACCGAATAAAGTTTTATTGACTGACTGACTGACTGACTGAGTGCTGCCAGCGACCATATTAACATATGAGTGGGTGTAAGTGAGGCAGTGAAGCTGGAGGACCAGTGATTGGAAGATTGGTTTAAAGAGTGGGTAGAACAAATTACCATTAACAGTACATGTATTTGTAAAGTGCATATTTACCCAGAAAGGGGATCTTGGCACTGAAGTAACAGATTTTTATTGTTACCTAACTCAATAGGACTCATTTTATTGACCTTAGAAAGATGAATGGGTCTGCTGGGATTCTAACCTGTGGCGATGAGATTCAACACAGATCCTTGCAGTGGATACACTAGAAAAAGTGTGAGTAAAACAGAAAAGCGGTTGATTCAAAATATAGTAAGGCACGGTATGAGAAAAGTAGTGATTTCAGGTCATTTCACCTCTTTCAAATGAAAGGGACCCGGGCTCCCATAGTTGGTCCTTTCCCACAATGTAGAGAGCTTGAATCCTGTAGATTCAGCTGAAGGCTGGATGGGACCATTCAATATGTGCTCCCACCCCCTTCCTTGCGGCCGGCAGACTCAAATGCTAGTGCCGGTTTACGTCCCCATTCCAGCTCTGCTCACACTGTAAATGTAGCTGATGGTTTGATGACCTTGGTTTTTACAGAATCTATCCATTTAAATGTTATGCTATCCTATTTTGTTGGTTTTGTGTAGCACATGTCTGCTTGGATATATTCAGGAGCCCTACGCAGTGATTTGAAATGCCTCTCTCTTTAAGTTCTACCAGTGCTGTGTGAAACAAGAGAAAGGTGTCAAAGTAGAGAACGAAAAAGTTTCGAATGAAAAAACACTTTTTTGGGGGAGAGTTATGAAAATAGCTTGGCACAGAATGAAAATACAGTATTGAAAGAAGTAAGAAAATGAAAGAGAAAGCGAGAACAGAAGAAAGGCAGGGAGTAGGGCAAGTAAGAGAAACATAGAAAGAATAGAAATAAAGAATACCGGAAAAACAGTGTTAACAGTTAAATAGAATGAAGGAAATAATATAGCGTAACGCAGGGACCAGTGAATGATAGTGGGCGTGAGGAACTAATGGATTGAAGGTAATATTCAGTGCATGCATTGATGAACATGTTGCATACCATCAGTAACAACGTATCTTTTAGAGAAATTTGGGGCATATTACCAACAACTAGCGATAATTTTTGTCTCTAACTTGTTTAGAGACAAAACTTATCGCCGCACATCGGCGATTTTTATCGCAGATAAACCTTGCTATTAGCAAGGTTTATCGCAAATGCGATAAAAAACGGCCGCAATGCATGAATATCGCTGAAAAGTCAGCGATATTCATGCATAAATCGAGCAAATGCTCTTAGCCATGTTATCCACCTCCCATTGGATAACATGGCTAAGAACTGCTCAGGGCAGGTGTTAGCTTTTGGAGATATTCGCGCTCAGCGCGAACATCTCCAAAAGTTGGTAATAGGAGATAGCGATGTTAGGGACTGTTTCCAGTAGCTAACATCTTGGCACGCCCACTTTGCATGTCATTAGTGATAAATATCACTGACATGCAAAGCGGGGCCCAAGATGGTCGCTATCTCCTATTAGCTGTCACTAACTGGTGTTAGCGACAGCTTGGTAATAGGGAGATAATTTTATCTCCGCTTTCTTGGCTTTTAAAGCCAAAAAAGCGGAGATAAACCCCCTTGATAATATGCCCCTTTGTTATTTGCAGATTCCTTACCTTAGAATTTCCCCTAGGCAGCAGTCTCGATCTGGAGATTTTTGCTTCAGCAGTACCTCTGCACATCATTAAGTGGCTGCTCCGCGTCTGTCTTCGGTGTTGTGAGTGCTGGGATGACATCGTGGGACCTACAAAGATGCCGCACATGCACGCTGACATCGGTTCTTAACATGACTTTCCATTCCAGAAGCACAGAGCCTTGAAAGACACTGACCACTGGTGCTTCAAAACTAGGGCCCTTTAGTAGAGGCCTATACCTAGAAATCAGTTTGCAGAGCAGGAGGATTGGTAGGGAAATAAGGAATCTACAACTAACCTATTTCTCTACCCGACACATCGTTACCGAAGGTAAATAACTTGTTCATCTGATAGACACCGTTAGTTGTAGATTCCTTATCTTAGAATAGACACCTCAGCAATCCCATCCCCGGAGGAGGGACATCAGACCAAGATCAAACCAGAAAGTCCTGGTGGACCAAACAGGCAAAGTACCCATCCATCCGGACTTGGCTATCTAGGCAGTAGTGTCATGTAAACGTGTGCACCAATGCTCGGTTAGCTGCCTGACAGATGTCAAGGAATGGAACTCCACATGCTAATGCAATGGTCACGGCCCTTGCTCTAGTAAAATGAGCAGCCAACCCCACAGGAGGGTTCTTTTTTGCCAAAACATAGCATATTTTGATGCTAAGGACAACCCATTGAGAGATGGCTCATTTTTTAACAGCCCGACCTTTCTTGGCACCCACACAGCCAATGAAGAGTTGATCATCCACGTGGAAGTCTTTTGTGCGATCATGAGACAATGCTTGTTTTGGGTCCTGGATAAAAGGTGGGTAGAGTGATAGAGTGGCCCATATGCAAAGGTGTGGGACCTTAGGATGGAATAAAGGCTTGGTCCAAAGCACCACTTTATCCCATAGACTGATGTAAAAGGGGGCTTAGGAGATAAAGCATGCAGCTTGCTCAGAGTCCTAAATGATTGAAAAGTTGCAAACTAGCGGTTCAGCTTTTGACGCTGGCGGGGCATAAAAACTGATGACGGCGCGAGCACGCTACATTAATTAAAGCTCTGTGAGTACGTGGCGCGGTGTTGCAGACAAGAAGGGGCAACTACGGCCGTTTTTAATTATTTGCTTATACTGTTTTAATTTTATTTTAACCCCTTCGATGCTCATGACGGAACGGTTCCGTCAAGAGGCACAGTGGAGATGTGCTGATGACGGAACCGTTCCGTCATGACCACACCCATTGCCATTATCCCTCCGCACCGGAGGGGAATATGTGCAGCAGCAATGAGGTTAAGGGCTTGAACTTACTTGTAAATTTACTTACACCAGGCAGGCTTAGGGGGTGATCTCCCTTCCTCCCATACGATCAGCTCCATTACCGCTCTCCTGAGTGCGGGCCCGTCTGTGCGAGCGGACCCGCCATCTTTGGAGTTAGCGGTTCAGCTTTCGACGCTGGCGGGGCATAAAAACTGATGATGGCGCAAACGCGCGCAGCGGGCGCGCTAAAGGCAAGCCCGTCTGCGCCCATCCATGCTAAGGAGGTGCTCAGCGCAAATTCCGGTGTTGTGGCAGGTGAGTATTTTTAATATTTTGAACAGTCTTATTAACCCTGAATGCACAAAAAAGCAGATACCCCCTCCCAGGAATTGTGTAACAATCTAGCTAACTTTTTTCATCTTAAGATCAAAACTATTATTGATGAGTTAGGAGAGGAGAATGAGCACGTGATGCTTGGAACCACTGACTCCGTGGATATTGGTGATAAGGAGAAGAAGGTTAAGGATGTTCCTATCTTCTACCCAGAGATTAAAAATGATAATCCTATTAAAAATGATAACTGTTTAACCGAGTTTGCGTCTTTGACCTTGGAAGAATTTTGTCAAGTAGCACAGGGCATTTCATCTGGCTCCCCCTTAAACCCCGTACCTCATAAAATTTGGAAGACTTTTGAGACAGAATTGTTTCCTACTCTGCGGTCAATTTGTAATCAATCCCTCAACAGCAGTGTTGTGCTGTTGCAGTGGAAACAAGCTTTGGTAACCCCTCTGCTCAAAAAGGCTTCTCTGGATCCAGAATGTCCCAAGAACTACAGGCCGATCTCTCTCCTGCCCTTTCCGGCCAAAATTACGGAGAAAGTGGTCAGTAGGAGGCTCTCCAATCAACTGGAGCAGCACACACTGCTGGAGGAGGCTCAGTTCGGCTTTCGGCCTGCTTATGGTACGGAGTCGGTTCTGGTGACCGTGATGCATGAACTTCGGTCGCGGCCAGACAGGGATCAGGCAGCAGTTCTTGTTCTGCTTGACCTGTCTGCCGCGTTCGACACGGTCAACCATGGGACTCTGTTGAGCAGGCTGGAGAAGGTGGGGGTGAAGGGCTGTGCTCTTCAGTGGTTTCAATCTTTCCTCACGGGTCGAACGCAGGCAGTGTCTCTTCCTCCTTATCGGTCTGATCTGATTAACATCACACATGGGGTGCCACAGGGCTCGGCAATCAGCCCGATTCTTTTTAATATATATATGAAACCTCTGATTGCAGTTGTCAAAGAGCACAGGATTAACATCACAAATTACGCCGACGAAACGCAGCTCATTTTCTCATTGGAGGGAGAGCAGTCCACCTCTATTGAGGAGTTCCACTGCTGCTTGCGTGACACGCCTTAGTGGTTGAAGGGCAACTCACTGCAATTTAATGCCGGCAAGACGGAGGTGCTCTTTTGCTCTGCGGAGGGGGTCCCCTTAGTGCAGACAAGTAACTTCTGGCCTAGCGATATGTCAGCAGCAGTGAGACCAGTGGATAAGGTTCGCAACCTGGGCATTATGTTTAATAACAAGCTGACCATGGAAGCTCAGGTCAACAGAACAGTGAGTAGCTGCCTTGCGATTATTAGATCCTTACGTGAAATTCTTCCCTTACTACACCCTCAAACACGGGCATTTGTTGTACAGAGTACAGTTTTGAGCAGACTGGACTATTGTAATGCCCTTTTGCTTGAATCTCCTAAATCTCTTTTGGACAGACTTTTCAGAATTCAGTCGACCGCAGTTAAACTTGCTTTGGGCTGGCCTAGAAGGCCTTGGCAGAATTGCATTGGCTACCAGTGGGACAGAGAATTCAGTTTAGGTCCCTCTGTCTAGTGTTTAAAGCCCTCCATGGGTTGGGTCCTGTCTCATTGCAGAGGAAATTTGAGTGGTATGTTCCAGCCAGAAACCTTTGTTCCGCCTCGGCTAGATTAGTTAAGATCGCGAGGTTCAGGAAAGTCAGAACAGGTGGCAGAACCTTTACGGTTGCTGCGGCCAGGTTGTGGAACGGGCTCACTCTGGAATTGAGACAAGTTAATGATCTCCTTCTTTTTAGAAGAAGATTAAAAACACTGCTGCTTCTGAAAACTTAGGTGCAGCACTGCCCTGAGCTAGTTCCGCCCTTGTTGCTCTGTCGCTCATTTTTTTTTTGCCATGCACTTTGAGTTTGCCAGCGCCAGGATGCCGTCAGGTGATAGAGCGCTTTAGAAATGATAAAAAAATAAATAAACAAGCGTTGGAAGACCTGGACGTGTCTTCTATGGATTGAGCTTTGATCAGCCAGTCATCCAGATATGGAAAAACTTAATGGTGCTGTTGTCTGAGATATGCAGCCACTGGAGAGAGGCATTTTGTAAAAATGTGAGGTGCAGACTTGAGTCCGAAAGGAAGGACATGAAACTGGAAGTGTCTGCCCGCTACTGCAAATCTTAAATTTTTTTGTGATTTTTGTGAATTGGGATGTGAAAATAAGCATCCTGAAGATCCAGGGATACCATGTAATCTTCCGTATCTAGGAGTTGCAAGACCTCCTGAATCATTACCATACAAAGCAACAGCTTTTTTAGGAATTTGTTGAGGGCTCCGAGGGCTAAAATTGGCCTCCACTTCTTTTCCTTCTTCTGAATTAGGAAGAAGCGGGAATAAAATTCTTTGCCTCGTTGGGACAGAGGGACTTTTTCTATCGCCCTTTCTGGAGCATAAGGGAGACCTCTCGGAAAAGCAGATGCAGATTTTTGTGAAGCATAGGTCGGGGAGGGGTTTGGGGAGGTATGTGAAGGAACTCCAATGAATGGCCGAATTGAACTAATTGTAGAACCAACAGGTCTGTGATAATTTTCATCCAATTTTCTTGGCCTTTACCCCGAAAGGACATTTTGACATACGAAGATTGTTGGTGCTGCTGTTGGCGCTGTTGAAACTGTGGCCAATGTTGCTGCCCCGAAGAGTATGATGTCCGATATTGATAATCCCCCTTGTAAGAGGACTGTCCTCTTCCACTTGAGCCGTGAAAGGACGGACTTTTGTATTTGAGAGTTCCCAACGCTCTGGCCATGTCCGTGTCCTTTTTTATACTCTGCAACGCCTCATCGATCTGAGGTCCAAAGAGAAATTGTCCATCATAAGGCATATCCAAGATTTTCGTCTGAATCTCAGGAGGAAAGGAAGTTGCCTTCAGCCAACCTTGCCTTCTCAAAACAGCTGCCCCAGCAAGCTGGCGAAATCCAGTTGTTGTGATATCCATCACGCAGTCTATTATTTCTGACGATGAGCGTTCCCCTTCGAGTAATATTTTCTTCGCTTCTTCCTTCGATTCCTCAGGCAATGACGTTAGATAAGGGGCTATGTCTGCCCATAACTGTCTGTTGTAACGTCCAAAAAGCGCTAAGGCATTGGACGCCTTTACTGTCAGAGCAGACATTGTTGAGAAACGTTTCCCAATATTGTCCAGCCTTCGGCCTTCTTTATCTGGCGGAGCTGACAACGGGGCAGAAGGATTTTTGGACTTCTTTTGAGCTGCCTGTGTAATCACCAAATCCGGCTTGGGATGTCCTATTAAACATGCTGGCACAGTATCAGGTGCTCTGTACTTCTTGTCTAAACGAGGAACTACCAGAGGTACTGAGGAAGGGTTCTGCATCACTTTAACACCTTGTCACCACAGGTATTCTATAATAGGTCCTCCTCAAGGAGACATGCTGGAGGCAGCGGTTGGACTCTACTTGGTGATGTTAAATCTCGCATTAGCGTCTTTTTTGTGATCCTAATGTGCATATATGTGCTCTTCAAACTTGGATCCATCGTCGTCGACGAGCCCGTCGACAGAGTGGTAGCCGACGAAGAGGCGTCGACGGATGTTATCGTCGATGGTGCCATCATCGATACTGGTGTCGCTGGAGATGTCGACGACGGCGTCCTCGTCGACGGTGTTCGTGTCGACAGTGTCTTCGTCGACGGAGCCTTCATCGACGATGTTGTCGACATCGACGATGATGTCTCCGTCGTTGAGCTCGTCGACGAGTCAGTCGTCGGCAAGCGCAGTGTCGATGACTGCTTCGTCGTTGACTGTGTCTTCTTGATGCTTATCGTCGATGACACAGTCTTATCTGCCGTCAAAGATGGGGTCCTAGTCGTCGATGAGGTCAGTGACGATGTTGCCTTCGACGTTGAGACAGTAGTTGTCGACGTAGTGACATACTGTACTCAAGAAACAGCTTTCTTTGTCGTTGAAGCAGTCGTCGTTGATGTTGTCATCGACGGAGTCGAAGTCGGCTTTTTGAATGTGGGAACTTCCTCAGAGGACACCTTCGATGAAACCACCTTAGAGTGGACCTCTGAAGACCTTTTCAGTGTCTTCTTTTGAGGAGGCTGAGTGGAAAGGCCAGGAGAAGTCACGCTTGGTCTCTTCTAAGAAGATTTGGAAGAAACTGAAGAGCCTTCACTTTCTTCAGAAGATTCCAGCTGGTCTCTATCTTTCAATCTCTGAAGCAAGATTAGGAGACATCCCTCACGATCTTTGAGGGTTTTAGAGGAGAAGGTACAACATACCTTGCAATCCTTGGAAGAATGATCTGGATACAGGCAATATAGACAGTCTTTATGTTGGTCATCTATATGCAGCCTTTTGTTCCCACAGGAACCACAGGGCCTACAAAGACCATTTTTTGGTGTCTCAGCCATGAAGATATTTCCAGAAAACAAAAGTAGTACCAGTGAACACTGGAAACCACTTTGAGAAGAGAAAACTGAGCAGAGCTTAGAGGAGACTCCCATAGCACGACATGCAGTAGAAAATCTGAGGGGCAGAGGCTCCTTCAAGGAGGGTTCTAGAGGGAGGTGATAGCTGATTGGCTCTTCTCTAGAGTTTGGTCCTTTCTACAAAAGGACAAGGATATGTTACTAAGGTGAGGCCCTTAGGCCTATTTCTCTGTATGTCTAATAGGACATTACTATCTTTATGTACCGGGGACTCCCATGTCGACGACGGGGAAAGATTCAGGCATGTGAATCTATGAAAGACACCCCTAATGCTAGATAAAATAAGTGCCTTGCCTGACCAACTCCACCAGCCAGTCTCCTGGGTCGAGTGCAGTCAGAACTTGGGCAAGGGTGAGCATTTTGAACTTCTCCTTCTGGAGGAAGAAGTTGAGGCCCCAGAGAGCTAAGATTGGATGCAGGCCTTTGTTCTTCTTGGGTGCCAGAAAGGAGAGGGAATAACAACCACAACCTACTTCTGCCACAGGGATCCTCTCCATAGCTCCCTTGGCCAAAAGAGACAATACTTCCTGGCAGAGAAATGCCAAATGATCCCCCAGCATGCGATCATAAGAACGTGGCATAGAGTGAGTGGTAGTCTCAAAGGGGAGGGAGTAGCCTCTTTGAACTATTTGCAGAACCCACCTGTCCGGCGTGATGGATTGCCAGTGGAGGAGGTGATGGCGGAGAGAAACTCTCACCCAGCCCAGACAGGTGGGAAGGAGACAGTGGTAGTGTCTCTAACCTGCTGCCGGTTTCCTCACCCAGGAGAACGCTATGTTAAGGTAGCGATTTTTAAATCGAATTGGAGCAATATTTTACTGAATTAGTAATACTCTGTATTTTAACTGTGTGTTTTTATAAAATTGGAGCGCATTACCTGCACCCACGCATCCATTGAAAGCAGCTTTGCTTCTAGCCCTCCTCGCTTGGGAAAACGCTAGGCTGCCGCCTCCCTCGCTCACAAGGGGGTGGTAGGCTCTTTTGACCAACTTCCTGTGCACTTCCTGGTCCACTGGGAGCGGTTAGCGCTCTAGTGGTTACTCACAGTGCTATATAGGCAGAGCGCCTGGGGGGCTCGCTGTGGGAAGGAGACAGTGGCAGTGTCTCTAACCTGCTGCCGGTTTCCTCACCCAGGAGAACGCTATGTTAAGGTAGCGATTTTTAAATCGAATTGGAGCAATATTTTACTGAATTAGTAATACTCTGTATTTTAACTGTGTGTTTTTATAAAATTGGAGCGCATTACCTGCACCCACGCATCCATTGAAAGCAGCTTTGCTTCTAGCCCTCCTCGCTTGGGAAAACGCCAGGCTGCCGCCTCCCTCGCTCACAAGGGGGTGGTAGGCTCTTTTGACCAACTTCCTGTGCACTTCCTGGTCCACTGGGAGCGGTTAGCGCTCTAGTGGTTACTCACAGTGCTATATAGGCAGAGCGCCTGGGGGGCTCGCTGTGGGAAGGAGACAGTGGCAGTGTCTCTAACCTGCTGCCGGTTTCCTCACCCAGGAGAACGCTATGTTAAGGTAGCGATTTTTAAATCGAACTGGAGCAATATTTTACTGAATTAGTAATACTCTGTATTTTAACTGTGTGTTTTTATAAAATTGGAGCGCATTACCTGCACCCACGCATCCATTGAAAGCAGCTTTGCTTCTAGCCCTCCTCGCTTGGGAAAACGCTAGGCTGCCGCCTCCCTCGCTCACAAGGGGGTGGTAGGCTCTTTTGACCAACTTCCTGTGCACTTCCTGGTCCACTGGGAGCGGTTAGCGCTCTAGTGGTTACTCACAGTGCTATATAGCCCTCGCGCCCTCCCGAGCGCGCAGCGATTGCGCGCAGCCCCGCCGAAGACCCGCCTAAGAGCTGCCCGTCTGCGCCCGTCCGCGACAGGACGGGACACAGGGGCCAGGGACATTGCTCCCTCTATATTTCCACATTCAGGTATGTGTCCACATCGTATCACCTACACCTCTCATGCTCTATTAGACTTACAACCACAGACAGCATGTGGTTCCAAAATACCGTGGCACACTGTAGAAGGAGCTTTTTCATGTCTCCAATGTTATCACCGACTACGTGGTAACAACGCACCGCCCAACGCTGGAGCCCCTGTTACTGGTCTGAAGGCTTTCCTCCTAAATGTACGTTCCCTGCCTAAACACCAGCATGAGGTATGGGACCTGGTAAACTCTATCCAACCAGACATATGTTTCCTCACTGAAACTTGGATGAAACCCCACACCATCACAGCCGTAACATTAGGGATCCCAATCGGATACAAATTGAAACATCTAGATAGAGTAGGGAAGACAGGCGGTGGACTAGCAATCATACATAAGGATGATCTAAAGGTCACCATATTTTCACAATATCAAAGTCTGCAATTAGAAATTATATTTTTTTAAATTGCCCTTACTAGCCACACCTTCTGGAAAGGAGCCCTTGTTTACCGCCCACCAGGGCCAAACCCCGATTTTTCTCTCCTTCTCCAAGAACTACTAGCTCCCCAACTGAAATCCAATGAAGACTTCATTCTTCTAGGGGACTTCAACATTCATGTAGACCTACCAACTCTACCTGATTCTTGTGCCCTAATCACTGACTTGCTTAACGTAGGTCTAGAGATAAAAAATACAGGACCCACGCATAATGGTGGCCACACGCTAGACCTTGTCTCTTCCAATGGTCCCAAGGTCATCTGTCTTCCAGCCAGAGAAATTTTATGGACAGACCACTTTCTTCTAGAATTTACACTCCTTACTCCCAAAAGACCGATAAACAAAGGACCCTCCCTCCCTTCTTGGCGCCGTCAATGGCATAAAATCTCTCTAAGCAATCTACAGGAAACGTGGGTACAACCCACTATATCAGCAGAAGATACAGTGGATGTAGCATTGGCTAAACTTACAGGCTCAATCAAACAAGCCATTGACACTTTAGCCCCTTTAAAGCTATACAAAGAACATCCTGCCTCCAAACAAGAAAGCTGGTACACCAAGGAGTTAAGGGAGGAAAAACAAAAATGTAGGCAAGCCGAAAAAAAATGGAGGAAATACAAGACCAAGGATACTAGAGCGATTTTTCATCATGCTCAATCCCAATACTACAAAAACATCAAACAGGCTAGGAAAAATCGCCTCCTGCAACAACTAGAAGAAGCCACTAACTGCCCAAAGGAGCTTTTCAAAATTCTCCAAAACTTTGTTAATCCTGCCGCATGTGAAAGCGCAGAGGAGTTCTCACAGACCTTATGTGACGAGATATCGTCCTTTTTTGAAAGTAAAATTGACACTATATATGAGAAAATAGTGGCTGCCAATAACAGTACAAAGGGTGCTAGCAGGATTATACCCCCAAACCTGCCCAAAGACAGTGGATGTTCCATATTACACTTTCCCCTTATTGAAAGTGCAGATTTACCTCACCTCATTACCCACATTAAATCAGGGTCTCCAAACGACCTTCTTCCTGCTAAGATGGTTCCTCCTCTGCTCCCTCTCCTGGGCCCCTTCATACAGAATGTCATCAATACATCTCTTACGAAAGGACAAGTCCCAGCAGACTGGAAGAGGGCGGTAGTAAACCCAATACGCAAGAAAGCTGCTTCCCCATGGACCGACCTTTCTAACCTGCGTCCTATTTCACTCTTACCATACATCAGTAAGATAGCTGAGAAGCATGTGAACACCTATCTGTCACAACATCTTGAAGCGACGGAGGGCCTGGACTATTCCCAATCTGGGTTCAGGCCAAACCACAGCACCGAATCTGCCCTCCAAACAGTGACCAATGACATCAGAATGGCACTGGATGGGGGCAATTCTATGATTCTGGTGCTGTTGGATCTCTCCGCCGCTTTCGATACGGTGTCTCACAAAGTGCTTCTTGAGCGACTAAAAGACGTAGGTTTGGAGGGCACGGCATTGGCATGGATGGAAAGCTTTCTGTCAGGACGCTCTCAAGAGGTTAGGCTGGGCTCCCACAAATCCATCCATAGGGAGCTCAATAAGGGAGTGCCACAGGGCTCCTGCTTAAGCCCTACACTTTTCAATGTGTATGTGGCTCCCCTAGCCGACCTAGCAAGATCATTTGGGTTTACACCAGTGTCGTACGCTGACGACACCCAACTCCTCTTTCCCTTTAAAGATCTGACACCTGCGATAAAAAAATCTTTCGCAGAGGGAATGAGAGCAATATCTGCTTGGATGTCAGCAAATTGCCTCCAATGCAATATAGGAAAAACGGAGGTCATGTTGTTTGGGCAAGCAACAACACACTGGACACCGGACTGGTGGCCCCTGGAATTAGGCCCCGTCCCTAGCCCTAAAAACACAGTGAGAAATCTAGGAGTGTTAATAGATCAAACACTTACCTACAAGGACCACGTAAACCAGGTGGCAAGCACCTGTTTCCGAGCCATCGGTATGCTAAGGAGAGTGTTTCCTTACCTGCCAGACTGCCATAGAAAAACACTAGTGCAGGCATTAATCATCAGCAGAGTGGATTACTGCAACGGCCTTCTTCTGGGAGCAAATGAAGGGCAGATCAAAAAGCTGCAAGTAATCCAAAATACGGCAGCTAGGATAGTCCTCAATGCCCCCCCTAGGACTCCCTCCCTTCCCCTGTTGACCAAACTTCATTGGCTACCAGTGAGGAAACGAGTGCAATTTAAGACCCTATGCACAATTCACAAAAGTGTGATAGGTAAAGGCCCTAAATATCTGGCCAACATCTTCCAGCCTTATGCCCCTGGGCGTATCCTGCGCTCTGTGAACCAACAACTTTTGCAGGTGCCCAGAATTAAGAAGGCCAGACAAGGAGGGCGAGCCCTAGCCCACCTTGGACCAAAGCTCTGGAACTCTCTGCCTTTTGAGATAAGGACACTGACCAATCATCTGACCTTTCGCAAGGTCTTGAAAACACATCTATTTCCTATTAACTGAAATAATCTCTCTCTCCAAATGCTCCATTCTCCTCCTCACTTAACATCTGAGGATTCACTTACTGGCAAAGCGCGGAGATACCCCTTCGGGGGTCTATTCTTGCGCTATAGAAGAATATAAATAAATAAATAAATAAATAAAATGTATTGGAGGCAAGCAACAGGCACACAGCAAAGTTAAGAGCAGAGAAATGCCCACTTTCTAAAAGTGGCATTTCTAGAATGGTAATGTCAAATCCAATGGTACCACTAAAGAGGATTTATCATCACCATTTCAAAGATAATAAACATGAAGTAGCTATACCTTCCCAATCAGGAATTTCAGCATAAAAGGTATTTTAACGAATGCGCAATGCTAGCATATAATAGGAGTGGGCATAACAGCAAAGAAAAACAAAGTTATGTGTTTGTCACTGCCTTAAAAGTACATGTCCTGCCTGTTAGGTATACAATCCCCTAACCTTAAGGTCACTTAGAGCTTGTGTTAGGGGTGATTCATGTGTAATAAAAAGGGGAGCTTTCAGATTTGGCCAGTGGTTTTAAATGCCAAGTCTAAGTGGCAGGAAACTGAACACATAGGCCCAGCGATGGTAGGCCTGAGGCAGATTTGAAAGACTTCTTGTGTGGGTGGCACAACCAGTGCTGCAGGCCCACTGGTAACATTTAGAGTACAGACGCTGGGCACATGGGGAACCACTTTACAAGGGACTTGCAGGTAAACTAAGTATGACAATCAAGTATACACCAATGTCACCATATTTTGGGGAGAAGCACATGCACGTTAGCACTGGTTAGCAGTGGTAAAGTGCTCAGAGCCCCAAAGCCAACAAAAAGGTACAGTATAAAGTGAGAGGCAAAAGGCAAAAAGTTGGAGGATGACCACCCTAAGGAAGACAGGTCTAACAGCAGCCGAAAAAAGAGTTCCACATTTGTGGATCTCAGCCTTTTAAGAATCATTGGTTGGTTAGTCCCAGCAAAATAGGTGGTAAAAGAAATGTTGTTTCTTCAGCCCTTCTTTCAACTTCTCCTCTCTGCCCTTTTCATTACCCACCTTCCCCTGTACCTTCTCCTAACCCCGATTCTTCTCCATTCAGCTCATCTCCTTTCTTTTATTCTTCATATCTCTTTTACATTTTCTCGTTCCATATCCCTGTGTTTATACTCTCATTGTCTCCACCGGTTTCCTCCCATCCAGCCTGTATTCATCTCCTCTGTTCATTTTCTCCCACTAGCTTTTTTCTATTTTTTCCCTAATTTGGCCTCTTCTCTCCTTTTCTACTCCTTCGGTGCATCAACTTCTTTTTTTCTCCTCAAGTCTTTCTCTCTTTCCTTGTAGCCCCGTACCATGTTTTGCCCCAATCATGCCGTCACCAATCATTTCTTACTCTCAGCCTTCCCCCTGTTTTTGCCACCATTTTCTTACCTTTGTCTTTTCTTATATTCAGTCTGTTTTCTGTATTGACTCGTGTGCTATTCTCATTCCATTTAATTTCCTACCTTCTTATTTTCCTTTCAGTATTCTCTCTTTTTGACACAATTTGGTTTTCCTACCAGCATTTTCCTCTCGGATTTTAATATTCATTCCCTCCTCTCAATCTTATCTACATGTTCTCTCTTCAGCCCTATTCCCTTGTTCTCTGACCCCTTGTTGCTCCAGAGGCTGAGCTGATGCCTGTATTGCACACAAACCTGAATCATGCTTTATTGTTCTCAGTTGCAAAGTGACCCCTATTTGGATGGTCACTCTGAGATTTTCTGCTTTGGGGACTTACTTGCTGGTCTCTGTGGACGAGGTCCTCAAGGATCTTGCCACTATTAAGAGTGGCTCACCCTGTGATCCAGCCCCTATGAAGATTCTGAAACACGTAGGCTCCACCATCGCCAATCCTGTGGCTGAACTGATCAATGCCTCTCTGGCATCTGGCCTAGTCCCCCCGAACTGGAAGAGAGCAGTAGTAAAAGCTCTCTTGAAGAAGCCTAACTTGGATCCTCTCGACACGGCGAATTACAGGCCCATTTCTTTACTTCCTGGGCTCAGTAAAATCACGGAAAGGTTAGTGAACTTCCAGCTATCACACTTTCTTGAGTCCAACGGCCTGTTGAGAGACTCCCAAACTGTTTTGGTCAGGACAGGGGACTGACACTGCCCTACTGGAAGTCGTTGAAGAAGCCAGAAGCATTTTGGATTCGGGAGGATCAGTGGCAGTGATCCTCCTGGACCTCAGTGCAGCTTTTGACACTGTTAGCCATCAACTGTTACTTCAGCGGCTGTCAGAGGTAGGGGTCACTGGGATAGCATTGAAATGGCTTCAGTCGTTTCTTAGCGACCGGACCTACCAGGTATGGGAAGGTAATGCTCGATCAGCATCAATCCCCCTCCAATGTGGTGTGCCACAAGGCTCCTCCTTGAGCCCCACATTGTTTAATGTTTGTATGGCCCCCTTGGAGGATGTGGTGGCTCCATTTAAGATCAAAATCGTGAGCTATGCTGACGATACCCAGCTGGTGGTCTCTCTTTCCCAGTCTGCTGAAAGTCTAGACATGCTTTACTCTTGCATGTCCAAAGTCTACACTGGATGTGTGAGTCAGCACTAAAGCTAAACTGTTCTAAGACTGACATAATGCTACTAGGGCACAAAGGTTCTTCACTTCCCTCGACTATCTGGCCTAGTTGTCTGGGCACTCTCCCCAACCCCAGGGAGGAGATTAAAAGTCTCGGGGTTTGGTTGGAGCAAGATCTTTCCTTTAGGACTCAGGCAAACAAAACGGCAGGAGTTTGCTTCGGTCTTCTTCGGTCAGTGCGGAAAGTTCTGCCCCTTCTTCCACCGCTATCCAGGAAGTTGCTGATTCAGGAGCTGATTATGTCAAGACTTGACTACAGTAATGCTATCTATCTTGGCGTCCCTGAAGCAACATTTAATAAACTTCAGCAAATTCCAAATGCTGCAGCGCGGCTTTTGAAGAACACTCCAATGTCACTGTCGGCTAAACCCACCCTGAGGGCACTGCATTGGTTGCCGGTGCGTGAAAGGTTAAATTTAAATCCCTTTGTCTGGCGCACAAAATTCTGCAGGGTAAAGGTCCACCGGCCCTGAAGAATCTAGTTATACCCAATAAGGCCAACAGAACCCTACGCTCAGACCAGAAACACTGGCTCAAGATCCCCAAAGTCAAAAAGGCACGCAAAGGGGGAAGAAGATTCTCAGTGAATACAACCGTTCTCTGGAACTCACTCCCCCTGAATCTGCGATCGGAGACGTGCCTTCTCCGCTTCGCAAACTCTTGAAAACACATCTTTTTTGTTAACTGCTGACCCGGAGTACTTGCGATTGCCTCTTTTCTGTTTCTGGAACAAGCGCTGGGATGCTCCAGGGTAACTAGGCGCTATATAAGACTTTAAATAATAATAATAATAATCTTAATCTTTATTGGTGGTACAAAGCTACACAGTGCACAGTGTAGGTGCTCTGACCCTACAACATATCAAAATTGGCTTAAAACCTGTTTGACACATTTAACCTTCCTATAAGGCCATGGTAAAGGGAGGATCCATACACCTATGGAATGGAATATAAATGCCACTTGTGGACTGCATCACTCTTGTAGAATCACTACAGTGTCAGGGAACACATGGATTCAGGCCTGTTCTGTTTACTCTGACAGAAGCAGCTTGAACTCTGCTGCCCTGATCTGTCAAAATAACCCTTTTGATGAGTAGGAAATCCTACTAATATTAAATATGTTTACAAATCAGCTTTAGCACTTTGCTGGTGACAAGGTAGGAAGCATAATATTTTGGAGTGAAACATGTTTGACGTAGAAATAGCATGTTCTCCCAGTGACTAGGCCCAAAAATGACATTGTCAATGGTCAGGCAGTAACTGGTGCATGGGAAAAGTCAAAGTATAGATTATATGCTTAAATCTATAACTTTGGACCTATGCCAGTTAACACTTATTTTCATATTTCAAAATCTAATTTAGTAGTTAAGTAGGATTTTATTTGAAAATGTTACCTTTATGATGCCTGAAACTGTTGGAGTCAAATTTGTATTAGCTCTCCAGCAACTGTCCAGTTGTACTTGGCCTGAATTAGTTGTGAAAGGGGCATGAAAACAGCCCCCAGAGCATGGACAATGGCCTGGGAGTGGAGAGGTGTTTACTTCCACTGGAAGGAAGACCATTTGCGTGGGCCAGGTAGCTAATTACCTTCAAAGAGGCCTGCCCTGTCACAAGCAACTGTTAGATGACATACACTTACAAAGCCTCTGTCTCCATATTCAGGCTATCACCAAACTAAATGGGAGGAAAGCTACTCCCAGAACTGGTTTTGAGTGACCACAAAGGAGGGGACTGCTCATTACCCTGGGATGGCACACATGCTCTGCACAAGGGGAGAAGGGTTCCCCCTCTTGGATTTTGAGAATGAGGGGCACTGTAGGATTGTTTGCAGTAGGGCAAACAGAAACTATTGAAACAATGAAATAATGGGTAGGTTTGTGCAAGGGAACTTTTACTCCATTGGCTAAGGAATGCCCTGGGGTCACACCCACCCTCCATCTGCTGCCAAGCATAAATGTGGCACTCCAAGGCACCCTCTTTATAACACCTACTGGACCTGGAGAGGCTCTGAAGAGGACTGGACCTGCACTATGTGACCTGAGAGAAGCACTGAAGGAATGGATGTACTCTCTTTTGTACCCAGGAAAAATAAGTAGTCTCCAAGTGTTAGTTGGCTGACTTCCTGTGTAGCTACAGAGACATATTAAGGCAACAGGACTTTTCCCCGTGTTGATTAATTTTGTACCTCTGTGATTCCGATTGTTTTTCTCCCCCGGTGTATTTTCTGCTCCCTGTTTATTTTCTGTTTCCCCATATTGTTTATTATTGGCCCCTGCCGCGCTTCCCGCCACCTCCCCGCTCCCCGCCGCTGCCCCCTGCGGCCCGCCCCTTCCCTCTGCAGCCCTTCCCATTCGCCGCCCCGCTCCCGCCTCCCAGCTGCCCCTCCCTCGCTCCGCCCCCCCACTCTCCACATATGGCAGAGTGGCCAACGCGCAGCGTGCACGGGCAGCGGGAGCGCCGATTGAGCGCCGAAGGTGCGCCAAAGGTAAGACCGTCTGCGCCCGTCCGCGCCTGGACCGCGCCCAGTGCCAGGACCCCTGGTTCCCGCAGACCCCCACCCACCGGACCAACGACGCCACCGAACTCTACGAACTCAACGCCGGTCGAATCCCGGGCTGCTACCGGGCCACACCGAGACGCACCCACGGACCCTTCTGCTGCCACTCCTGCAAGTTCACCTGCATCCGGACCTGCACTACACCTGCATCGATCAAGCCGAACCACAGCAGCAACCACCTCAAGTGCATCCTGCTCAACACCCGCTCCATCCACAGACACGCCGTCGAGCTCTGGAACCTGCTCGCCACCACATCCCCACACGTCGCCTTCCTCACGGAAACCTGGATGAACGCTTCCTCAGCGCCCGACATCGCCATCGCCATCCCGGACGGCTACAAGATCATCCGGAGGGACCGCGTCAACCAGACAGGAGGAGGCATCGCCATCATCCACAGGAACACCATCCGCATCACGACCAACTCCGACGACACCCTCGCACCCGCCGAACACCTGCACTTCCAGATCCACATCAACCCCAAGGCCACCCTCAGAGGCACCCTCATCTAAAGACCCCCGGGACCACGCACACAATTCAGCGAAGACATCGCTGACTTCATCAGCCCGCACGCCCTCCTCTCCACTGACTACATCTTCCTCGGGGACCTCAACTTCCACCTGGAGAACAACAACGACCGCAACACCACCACCCTGCTGGACAACCTCGCCAACCTCGGTCTCAAGCAACTGGTGACCACCCCCACCCACAATGCCGGACACACACTCGACCCCGTGTTCTCATCCAGCAAGGACATCACCTTCAGCCACGCCACTGGACTCCACTGGACGGACCACAGCTGCGTCCACTTCAGCTTCAGAAGGACCACGATCCACCACCACCAGCAACAGGTTGCACGCAGAAGCTGGAACAAGATCACAGCCGACCAGCTCGCGACCTCCCTGAGCATGAACCCTCCCACCACCACAACGAACCCTAGCCAGGCGGCCACCAACCTCGCAGAGTGGATCAACGACTGCGCAGACGACCTCGCCCCTCTGAAGACCCCGCCTAGCAGACCTGGCAGCAAGAAAGCCCCTGGGTTCACCGACGAACTCAAGAGCTCCAAGAAGAACTGCAGAGACCTCGAGAAAGCCTGGCGCAGAGACCCAACACCGAACAACATGGCCGCCCTCAAGCTCGCCACCCGAAAACACCACCAACTGACCCACGCCAGCAAGAAGTCTGCATTCAAGGAACGACTGGACAACAATGCACACAACAGCAAGGAACTCTTCAACATCGTCAAAGAGCTCTCCAACCCCAACGCCGGTAACAACGACATCACCCCGTCACAAGACCTCTGCAACTCCCTGGCCTCCTACTTCCACAACAAGATCACGGACATACACAACAGCTTCAGCACCCAACCGACGCACGCCACGACTGAACCACCGCCCCCAACCACCACCCTCCGCGCCTGGACACCGATCAGCACCGAAGACACCATCCGCACGATGAACTCGATCCACTCCGGATCTCCGACCGACCCCTGCCCTCACCACGTCTTCAACAAGGCCGACGCTGTCATCGCACCCCACCTGCGGGACATCATCAACACCTCCTTCGACACCGCGACCTTCCCGGAGAGCTGGAAGCACGCCGAACTCAGCGCCCTACTAAAGAAGCCATCAGCAGACCCAACCGACCTCAAGAACTACCGCCCCATCTCGCTGCTCCTGTTTCCTGCAAAAGTCATCGAAAAGACCGTCAACAAGCAGCTGGCCGCCTTCCTCGAGACAAATGGATCCCTCGACCTCTCTCAGTCTGGCTTCCGGGCCAACCACAGCACCGAGACCGCCCTGATCGCAGCCACCGATGACATCCGAGCCCTGCTCGACAACGGAGAAACAGCGGCCCTCATCCTCCTAGACCTCTCCGCGGCCTTCGACACTGTCTGCCACCGCACCCTAGTGCAGCGCCTCAGCAACGTCGGAATCCAGGAGAAGGCACTGGAATGGATCATCTCGTACCTCGCAGGAAGGACACAGAGAGTCCGCCTCCCCCGTTCAGATCGGAAGCCACCGAAGTCATCTACGGCGTTCCTCAAGGCTCCTCGCTCAGCCCAACCCTCTTCAACGTCTACATGAGCCCCCTCGCGGCCATCGCACGCCAACACAACCTCAACATCATCTCCTACGCCGACGACACCCACCTGATCCTCTCCCTCACCAACGACCCCGCAACCGCCAGAGCCAACCTACACGAAGGGATGACAGAAGTAGCCAAGTGGATGATGAACAGCCGCCTGAAACTGAACTCGGACAAGACGGAAGTCCTCATCCTGGGATCCTCACCCTCCGCCTGGGACGACTCCTGGTGGCCCCCCGCCCTGGGCAGTGCACCCAAACCAACCTGGGCTTCATCCTGGACTCCTCCCTCTCCATGACCAGACAAGTCAACGCCGTCTCTTCATCGTGCTTCAACATCCTGCGCATGCTACGTAAGATCTTCCGGTGGATCCCCACCGAGACCAGGAAGACCGTCACCCAGGCCCTCGTCACAAGCCGACTGGACTACGGCAACTCCCTCTACGCCGGAACCACCACCAAACTCCAGAAGAGACTCCAGCGGATCCAGAACGCCTCAGCACGACTCATCCTGGACATCCCCCGTCGCAGCCACATCACCGAACGCCTGAGAGATCTGCACTGGCTCCCGGTCAACAAGAGAATCACCTTCCGTCTCCTCACCCACGCACACAAAGCCCTGCACAACCAAGGACCAGCATACCTCAACAGCCGCCTCAACTTCTACGCTCCCACACGCCAGCTTCGATCGACCAGCCACGCCCTCGCCGCCGTCCCCCGGATCCGAAGAGCCACCACAGGAGGAAGGTCCTTCTCCTACCTGGCCGCCAAGACTTGGAACTCCCTCCCGACCTACCTCCGCCTGACCCAGGACCACCTTGCCTTCAGGAAACAGCTCAAGACCTGGCTGTTCGAGCAGTTGCTGACCCCCCCTCCCCTAGCGCCTTGAGACCCTCCGGGTGAGTAGCGCGCTACATAAATGCCTTGATTGATTGATTGAATTATTCCTTGAAGTATTCAGCTGACCAGTAGCAACTGGACCTTGTCTGGAATTTGTTCTTGGCCTCTACTTGGACCGCAGAAGAAAGTTTGGAATTTTAAAAAAGCTTTTCTTACAAAACTTCAGGTGCCACCATGGGAAAAAGTATTTTAGCTTTGTCTTGCTCATGTCTCTCAGCACCTCCAAAAACAGACTGAGTCCCATTTCAGCAAAAAAGCTCAAGAAGGGTCCAACCTGCTTCATTTACTCATCTTTTTGGTTCATCTGCGGCGGCTGCATTTTGAGAGGTGTCTTTATAATAGTTTAATATTCACTGTTTTACCCAGATAGGCTGATAATAAACACTGAATTACAATTCTGCATTGAGCCACTGTCGGAAAGTAGGATCTGCTTTCATGGTCACCCACATTTATTGATGGTTTCATTATGTTGTACTGACTAGTCTGACTGGGATCCTGCTAATCAGGTATCCAGTCCCCTAAATTGGACATGGTGAGGACTTAGTACACTCCAGATTGGCTACTTGTGTACCCTTGTAAGTCCCTAGTATATGGTACTAAAGTACCCAGTGCATAGGTACACCAGGGGTCTCCCATGGGCTAAAGCATGTATTATGCCACCCATGAGAGACCACTCAAATTGTGACTCCAGGCCTGCCATTGCAGCCTGTGTAAGCTAGTGCTAGCACTACTTATGAAAGATATAAGATTCCCTATATCTGGGGTAACTTCACTTAAAATCTATAAGTCACCCTCAGAGCAGTCCTTTCAATCCTTAATGCAGGGTGCTTGGTTCTAAGTGTGAGGGTGCCCCTGCATGAGCAGGACACCCCTACAGTCTTCGGAGTCCATTCTCCCGGGTTGTAAGTGCATCAGCCATTAAGATACATAGGGTGGCCATGCGTCATTACGCAATGACCATCTCTAAACTGCTTGAAACAAACCATGTTGTGTTTGGTATCTAACATGTTGGAACCATACTGTGTGGGAGATATGATTCCATGCACTGTAAAGCTCCTCTTGGAGGCCCCTTGTGCTTTTGGTATCAGTCTTCTAGACCCGGACAGCAGACTATGGCAGCTGCCGACCAGAGACACGATTCTGCCCTCCCGCTGCTGAGCTAAGATTGAGCAGAGGAAAAATAACAGTTTATCTTCTTACATCCTTGCAAAAGTCTGATTGTCCACAGTTTAGAAACTGCTGATATTCTAAAAGGTGAGTAAGCTGATGTGCTCAGTGACTTTGCACCATAGGAAGGTATTAGATGGACCTGTAATTAGACAAAGTAGAGGATTCAGCCATAGTTTGTTTCAGGGCTAATTTCCAAGCAGACGGAACATTCCCATACAAAAGAGAATTGCACAACATGGTCAATACAGGGGCAAGTACAGTAGTCACTTTAATATGTCTACCGAACATGGGTCTAAAGAAGATCCCTAGAAGATAGAAATAAATGTAACTGTAATTTGATCAACTGTCACTAGATCAAAAACAGAGCAATCAGAATTAGGAAAGGCAAAAGAGCAATGTGTGTGTACTGTGCCTGGTGGCCCGTTAAAGGGCACTTTTAGGCTCCTGGTGCCATTTTTTAAAAGGAAAATCATAAAATCTGTGCAGAGTCATTGTGTGCATTCAATATAGGAGGCAGATTCCTTAGTAGATGCCATTTGGTGATTGAGTGCAAATACTTCATGCTTCAGGTTTTTTGACTGAAGAATACAATCGTGAAAGTAATTTGCTTTGGCCACTTTTATTCATTTTTTGTATCTACACAATTCCACTTATTGGGGGTAAGCTCCATGCAATAATTTTAATTCCATATCCTTTCACACTGTTTGTATTGCTGTTTGGATGCAAATAGCTCTTAAGAAAAACCAAGGTGATGAAGGAGTTTAAAGATATGGATTATAGGTTTCCAATAGAACCATAACATCAAATGACTTTTTAAGCCAATTATTTAAGATCTCTCTATTGCACTCTGAATCATCAGAAGATTAAAAAGGGCACAAACTACCAAGAACAGTGGACCATTGATCCAAATTTAATTTGACACACAGATAACATATACAAGAGCGTTGATCTTGTACTAATCACTCAAATGAAACGATAAGGAGAAAGAGGCTATCTAATTGTTGGTCCATCGCAGTGTTTCAGAAGCCCAAATTTGGGCTAAGGAGCAAGAGTGAGAGACCAAATCAATAGT
The DNA here is from genome assembly GCF_964263255.1 of Lissotriton vulgaris. Classification (NCBI taxonomy): domain Eukaryota; kingdom Metazoa; phylum Chordata; class Amphibia; order Caudata; family Salamandridae; genus Lissotriton; species Lissotriton vulgaris. The sequence goes on along the minus strand of NC_141687.1, from coordinate 1,237,651,273 downwards.
ATGTCCAACTCTGTGAGTTTGGACTGTAGAAAGTATCTCCAAATTCATTGTCCAAATTCATTAATTCACGCTCGACCTCATCTTCTCGGCCAGCGACAACATCACCTTCAGTCACACCTCTAGTTCCTGTGGACTGATCACCGCTGCATCCACTTCTCCTTCACCAAACCCACTGTACACTACCATGCCCACCTTTACCATCGCAGAAGTTGGAACAAGGTCACTGAAGAACAGCTCACCACCTCCCTCAGCAAAACCCCTCCACTGACAAGCACGGACACTAATATCTCAGCACGCAACCTCTACCGATGGATCTCCAATTGCGCCAACAAACTAGCAGCCCTGAAGAAAACCCCAGCCAAGCGACATTCCAAAAAAGCCAGCTGGTTCTCTCCCCACATTTATAAGTCCAGACGCACCTGTAGATGGCTCAAGAAGAGATAGAGGAGCAGCAAGACCCCATACACCCACTCAGCCTTCAAAACTGCTGTCATCGCACACCACCATCTCATTAGAACATCAAAGAAAGGGGCCCTACAAGAAAGGATCAATGTTAATACACTTAATAGCAAAGAACTTTTCAATGTGGTCAAAGAACCCGCCAAACCCAGCACAAAGACAGCAAACTCCAATCCTCCCAAGACCTCTGCAACAACCTCGGTGCCTTCTTCCATCGCAAGATTCAGGAGATATACGACAGCCTCGATACCCAAGTCCCTCCCACCCCACCCACAACCACCACACCAGATGACCCAGGACCCCTGCAGACCCTAGTCAGCTGAACTCCTCTTACTGCTGAGGATATTCTCAAGATCATGAATAGCATCCAGTCTGGAGCACTGTTGGACCACCGCCCGCACCACATCTTCAACAGAGCTGGCACCTCCATCACCCCCCAACTCTGCCACACCATCAACTGCTCCATCAACTTTGCCACCTTCCCGGAAGACTGGAAACACACAGAGGTCAACCCCTTGCTGAAGAAACCCTCTGCCGACCATACGGACCTCCAGAACTTAAATCTCATCTCTCTGCTCCCCTTCCCAGCCAAGGTCATTGGGAAGGCCACAAACTCCCAACTTTCCGAGTTGATAGAAAAGTGAACCACATCTTGGACCTCTCCTAATCCAGCTTCCAAAGCAACCACAGCACCAAGACTGCCCTCCTCGCCTCCAAAGACAATGTTCCCACCCTCCCCAACCGAAGCAAAACTACAGCCCTCATCCTACTGGACATCTCAACCACCTTCAATACCGTCTCCCACTGCACCCTAAGCACAAGACTCCACGACGCCAGCATCCGCGACAAATCCCCGGAATGGATCTGCTCCTTCCTCACCGGCCGAACACAGAGAGTCAAACTACTACCATTCCAATCTGAAGCCACAGAGATCAGCTATGGAGTTCCTCAGGGCTCTTCCCTAAGTCCTATTCTCTTCAACATCTACATGGTCCCACTTGCTGCAATCGTCAGGAACCACGCACTCAACATCGTCTCCTATGCTGAAGACACCCAGCTGATTCTCTCCCTCACCAACGAACCCACAGTTGCCAAGAACAACTTTCACGATGGTATGAAAGTTGTGCCACTTAGATCAAGAACAGTTGCCTCAAGCTCAACTCAGAGAAGAAAAAGTACTCATCCTGTGCACCATTGCCTCTGCCTGGGACGACTCCTGGTGGCCTGCAACACTTGAAACACCCCCACAGACTATGCACTAAATATTAGCATCATCCTTGACTCCTCGCTCACCATGAACCATCGGATCAACGCTGTCTCATCAGCCTACTTCCACACGCTATGCCTGCTCTGAAAGATCTTCAAGTCCAGAAAGGCGGTCATCCATGCACTCTTCAGCAGCATAATCGACTATAGCAAAGCACTCTACATTGGTTTCACCCAAAAACTTCTCAAGAAACTGCAGAACACTCAGAACGCTTCTGCCAGACTCCCCCACCACAGCAACATCACAGGCCACCTGAGAAACCTCCACTAACTCCCAGTCAACAAAAGAATTACCTTCAAGCTCCTCACACATACCCACAGACCCCTACATAACACAGTACTTGTGTTCTTTAACCACACACCCACCTCTGCCCAGCTGGCCCTGGCTTCCATCCCACAGATCCTAAAGACCACGGCCGGAGGAAGAACCTTCTCCAACCTTGCAACAAAGACCTGGAACACCCTGCCTCTCCATCTCAGACAATCACCATCACTGCCTCAATTCAGGAAGGACCTAAAGACCTGGATCTTCGACTGAACCATAACACATTCAACGGATCAGTATTTCTTCCCCCTATCCCCAGCCCCTTGAGATCCTTACAGGTGTGCAGTTGCCGCTGTATAAGATACTTGATTGATTGATTGTTGAGCATGCTTTGACTATATTTTGGGCTTTGTCATTCGATAAGTCATACACCTCCAAATAAAAATCTCCCAAAGTGACTAAATTGTCTGTTTAGCATGCAGAAAAGTTATCATTAAAAGAAACAAAAACCGCTGTAGGTCTTGGGCTCCTACTAACAAGGATACATTTAAAAGTGAAGTTAGGATTTACATTTCTTAATTAAATACATTCAGGGCCTCATTTGCTTATTTTTGGTGTAGGTCAGCGCCACAAGTCTTCCTGCTGTGCTGCCCTACCTCAAAAGGAAAGGGCAGGAATGTGCAGTATCTATGAAATATGGGGCAAACAAAAGGAGATGATGGACGGAGTGCTGAAACTTTTCAGACACTCACCCCCAGTCACAGATCTGGGTTGAATTTATCATCGTTCTTCAGCTCACTTTGCCACACCAGTTCAGACCCAGTCATATGCAATCAGTCTTGACCTTGTGCCTCCTGGGAAAAGTCCAGGCCAAACTGTCAAGCCAGGTCCTCCCTGGACCGGAAACAAGCATCGTGGGACCGGTTTCATGGTAACACCCCTCATCAGCCAGGCTAGCTTGAAACCAGGGACAAAGTGAGCAAGCGACCTGAAACCAGCCCCAGGAATGTCCAACACTTGGCCTCAACCATTATGCTTCTGGCAACAGACGACTGGGGCCTGTTCCATTGTGACCCTGGCGGTGCATCACCATGCCAGGTCTTTTTATGCCTGCGTTATCGTGTATTTCTTTGACACCCCCCCATGAGGTAGCTTGCATGCATTGGTGCTTATGTTAAAGGAGCTGGCTCAAGTTCTGCTCCATTATGTAGAAAGCAGACCTATTTGCTGGCTTACATACCTTAGTCAAGATAATATAATATAACCCTTTGTTGGAAAATGTGCCTCTCTGCAGGGTCACCCCAAACATGTTGCCTTCCTGCTACTTTTCTCACTTCTTTTTGTTGGCTTTAGGACTCTGTGCACTTCATGTGCTCTCTTTTCTAAACGTAGTAACATTGGTGTACACACAATTGGCATATTTAATTTACTTGTAATTCCCCTGTAAAGTACATTATATCCAGGGCCTAAAAATGAAATGTGAATATTGGGTCTGCAGCACTGATTGTGCCACCCACACAAGTAGCCTTTCAAACCTGTCTCAGGCCTGTCACTGCAGGGCCTAGGTGTGCAGTTTACTGCCACTTCGACTTGGCATTTAAAAATACTTGTCAGCCCTTAAAACCCCCTTTTATTACACATAAGTCACTGGTAAAGTAGTCCCTAGGTAGCACATAGGACGGGTGCTGTGTAAGTAGAAAGTATGACATGTACGGTTACGTTTTGCATGTCCTTGTAGTGACAAACATCCAAATTAATTTTGCACTCCTGTGAGGCCTACTCCTCTAATAGACTAATATTGGGAATTCCTTGATTCACTTTAAAGCTGTAATTCCTAAACAGAAAAGAGTAGCTGCATCAATATTTATATCTTTGGAATGGTTTTGATAAATCTTCTTTACTGGTAAAGTTGGATTTAACATTACTATTTTAGAAAGTAGGCATTTCTCTGAGCTTACTGCTCAGTGTGCCTTGCAGCCTGTGGGCTGGGTGATAGCTACACTTTGTGCATTCCGTCTAGACAGTCACAAACAAAGGAAGGGTGGTGTGACAGAGAACTTGCCTGCATTAATAAGGCCCTGCCTGGGCGGGGCAAACACTTCACTGAATAGGTAGTGTTCTGTCCCTACACAAAGGGCTGATCTACCCCTCCCCCCCTATTGCTATTCTGGAGCTAGAGCTGGGAAGAAAGGGTGACCTTTTCAAGGGCATGCTTTCAAGTCACCCCACTTTAAAGGCACAACTGGATATAAGTACTGAGCCTCTGACCCTACCAAGAGAATTCACGTCTGGACCTATAAAGAACTCTGCTAAGAAGAAGGACTTCTGTGCTGCTGCAAGGACTGCAACTGTGTGGGACAGCTGCTCTGGAAGAACTGCTCTTCGGCCCTGATGTGCTGCCTGTTGCTTGCTACTTGCTACCCTCTGCCCTCCTGTGGAAAAGGACTGGCCCATCACACATGAACCCAGAGGGACTCCAAGGGTTTATGGTATTGCCCCCTGTTCTGAAGTCTAAGGGACATCACAGTTATGATATGTTATAACAATTTGTACAGCGCACAGCTACTCAGAGACTGTCCCGGAGCTCAAGACTTAGGGCCCCAACCTAAAAACCTAGTCTGAATGAGTGAAAAGCTAGGTTTTCAGATTCTTTTTTAAAGCAGGGAGATCACTGATTAGGCAAAGGTCTCTCTGAAGTGTATTCCAATTGAGGGGCCCTAGATAAGAAAAGGATCTGCTGCCCATTCTAAGTCGATGAATCCAAGAGACTTTTGCCAGGTAAGCAGAGGAAGAACTCAAAGTGCGAGCTGGAATGCATGCATTAATCCTCTCTCTGAGGTAACCTGCTCCTGAGTCATTCAAGGCCTTATGCACTAGTACTATGGCCTTAAAATGTACCCTCTTTTTTCACAGGAAGCCAGTGAAGGGCCTTCAGATGGATGGAGATTTGAGACCTATGTTATGTTATGTTATTGATTTATAAATTGTGCAGCTACCCAACAGGGTCTCCCTTTGCTGGACAGGGTGGCTGGCAGAACCACAAGACTGCTTAACAGCAGCCCCAAGATAGAGAATCACACATGGCAACTAAAAAGGAAAGTCTTTAGGTTCTTGAGGAAGGCGAACAAAGAGTGACAGTTCCTGAGCTCAGCTGGAAGACAGTTCCAGAGTTTGGGGCCCAGGTAAAAAACATGTGGCCTCTCATGCGATCAAGGCGGAACCTTGGCACTGAGAACAGTGAGAGACTTGATTATCTCAGCTGTCGGGTGGGCACATAGGGTTTCACCAGGCATTGGGTGTGAGAAGGAGCCAAGCCAAGTTTGACCCAGGACATGTAGCATAAGGCCTTGAATTCGATTTGCTTATTCACCCGGAGTCAGTGTAGTTTATGAAGCAGCGGTGAAACTAAGGTGTATCTAGGCAGATGAAGAAGAAGGGCGAACGGCTGCATTCTGTTTGATCTGCAGGAGATGGATTGAGGATTTGTCTGTGCCCAGGTATAAAACATTGCTGTAGTCCAGTCTGAATGTTACCAGAGCCTGCATTACCGTACAGTGGGATTAGCTAGAGGATCTTTTTAGGCCATTTGAGAACAGAAAAGCAGGTGTCAGTGACCCTGGGAACCTGGGGTTTGAGGGAGAGGTTGATATCAATAATAAAACCAAGATTCTAAACCTTGGGGAACGGGGCAGGCAATGGTCCCAGAGCGTCCAGCCAGCGAGGAGTTTGAGTAGATGTCAGGCTGCCGAATTCGACACCACCTTAAGTCTACTAAAAAGGTACTCAGGGAGTCAGAAGTAAAGGGCGTTCCCATAATCCAGTCTCACGGTGATCAGAGCCTGGATGACCTTTTCCTGACTGACTCAGACAGGAGAGGTAGAAATCTTCCCAGCATGTGAAGAGCACCGAAACAGGAACAAATCAACGCTTGTATCTGAGGTTGGAAGGAGAGGGTACTGTCAGATTTGATACCTAGATTCCTTACAGAATACCGAGGAAGATGCGGCTGCAGCACATCCTTAGGCCAGCAGGATCTGAAAAGGTTGGGAGGGGCAGCTCCAAAGATCACGATCTCCGTCTTATCCGGGTTACATTTCAGTTGGTACCGGGCCAATCACTAAAACATTTTACTGAGACTTTGTGAGTTGAGCTCCCCGTCTAGCTCCTTTCCCTGACCACAGAAGAGAAGTTGAGTATAGCCCATGTATGAGATTATTTTCGCGCCAATTGACTCCGCCAATGTAGCTAAAGGTGTAAGGTAAATATTGAACATGGTGGGACTCAGGGCTGATCCCTGAGGTACACCAACCATCAAAGTTTTTGATTGTAATGAAAATGTGGGCAACCATTGTTCTTGGCTTCGACTGCTTAGAAAGCATGTAAGCCACTTAAGGGCAGTGCTTCTGATCCCAATTGCCTGAAGGTGTTCGAGTAGTTTTAGATCATGAACCTTGTCAAAAGCCGCAGTTAGGTCCTACATGATCAGAATTGGCCTTTCCTCCCTTGTCAAGGGTGCTTTTGCCATGCTCCACTACTTCCAGAAGGGCTATCTCAGTGCTGAATTGAGGTCGGAAGCCTGATTGACCGGGATGTAATAGCTTGTTTTCTTCCAGGTATTGAGAAAGTTGACAATTAATTTCTTTCCCCAAAATGTTTGAGAAGGCAGGGAGGAGGGCGATGGGTCTATAGCTTGCTGTTTGTTTCGGGTCTGCCAAAGGTTTTTTCAGCAGAGGGAGCACTTTTGCTCTTATCCAGTGTGCAGGGACTGTGCCCGTTGCAAGCAAGGTATTTAGTATATTATTTACTATTGGATTGAGAAATTGAGCAGCAATGGTCTACAGTTTAATAGGACATGGATCCAATGGAGAGCCCAACTTCAGGCACTTGATTGCTGTTAGTGACGTCTTGAGGGACAGTGGGTCAAAACTGGCCAGGATGGAATTACTGGTGGGAGAGATGGAGTTATCCTGGAGGTCAGGGGGCGCCTGGTCAGATTGTACATCGTTAAGAAGGTCAGCCTGGATGATAGCGATCTTTTCATAAAATAATGATTCTAACTTGTTACACCACCCAGACGTCGGTTTACATTCTCTTGATATAACCTTGAGTCTAAGAAAGGATTTGACGATTTAAAAAATCTCATTTGACTTGTTACCTGCCTCCTTAATCTTTGTTTCAGAGGAGGCCTTTTTAGATAGAAACACCATCCTGTGATAGCTTTTTAATGCTATCATATAGGCCGCTTTATCTTCTAGCTTGAAATTACGTCGCCATACCCTTTCAAGGTGTTTACACAGTTTTTTGCATGATCTAAGGCCTTCATTGAACCACAAAGCCTATTGTTTCGACCTTGCTAGATCTCGCCTTGTAAGACGGACTAGCTCATTGATGGTCCCTAGAATCCAACTATCTGTAGTACTGGAGGCACTCTTATGGTTGATACCACATGATGACCTTTGACTACCATCATTTTAATTGACTTTTTGAGTCTTACTTTACCCTAGCCTAAATGTAAGACATTCTGAATATGTCTTGTTTCTCTTGAAGATTGAATCTTGCAGTCTTGAATAGCTTGCCAAGAACAGAATGTGTAGGATGTGCATTTGCAAGCATGCGAGAGAGAGACTTTTAGTCTCGAAGAGCAGTGTTGTGAGCAGTGGTGCACAAATGTGCATTATGGTGTACATTGAGAGATGAAGTATGTGATGCTATAGGCAGTGGTGAACAAATGTGCATTGTGTTGTACATTGGGAAGTATTATGAAGTTCTTACTATTGGCTTTGACATGGCCTCATGTCATCCTGAATTCTTACTCTGTCTTGCTAGAGTTTTCTGCGCACATGCCTACAGAGCATTGCAAGTTGTTTGGATTATTCACGTTCAAGTGTGTTTTTGTTTTTGGAAAAGAGATTGTTTAATGTACCAAAAGGCTTTCATAAGCTTTGTTAAGATAAAGGCTGAAAAATGTGAGAATGTAGAGGGAACATGAGATCTCCTTTTGCCCTGGAATGCTTGCCTGGAAGGTGGCCAATTCCAGTAAGTTTCCTTGGTGCAGAGTGAAGGTCTCTCGAACCTTCTAGTGTTTTTTGAGACTATAAAGGTGGATAAACTTGGAAGGGAGCTTGGGAGGTCATTTGTGGGACAGACGTGTTGTCACAAAAGAACGGAACCCGATTCACGGTTGAGAGTCCATGCCTAGCTGTTAACAGACTCCTCCAGCTTGAGTTGGCAAGGACGTCGAGTGAACGATCGGGTGAGGTGATTTGTTTCTGACTTGTGCCATTTTGATGCATGGTTCCAGTGGCTGTGGTCACTTGAGGTGTTTTGTTTGTGATGTGTGAGTGAGTCAGAGTGCACATCCAAAGTAATCATTTGATGTATTTAGTGTATATATCTTTCTGATTTCTTGCAGGACGTCCAGTACTATTTGCTGCTTGTTTATTCATAATTATTATTCATGCATTAAACAGTTTTGATTCCCCCTCATGCCTCTTTTATCAATTACTAAACACTGCCTGTCCTTTCTTTCTCTCTTGGAGGCTCTTTTTCATCCCTACATTCTTCCTTGGTCACTGTTGCCCCATCTTTTTCTTCCTCATTCTTTTCTTTTTTGGTGTTTTTGTCTTTCCTATTCTGGGGCAAAGTCTGATTAGGAAAAATAAGTACTGGTACCCATCTGGAATCATTGGCTCAAATTAGGAACTGACAACAACGCATTACCCATTTACCGCTTGCTCAAAAGTAATTGCATTTGTGTGCCTCTTTTCTTCATCTTTTTTGCCAGATGGCCCTAGAGAATTTTCAGATCAAAAGTCACCCTAGATTTTATGTGGCAGACAATCCAGCCCTTTTATCACTAATTGCAAAAACCACAGTTGATGAACAGAATGCAGAACAATGTCATACATTCACCCCAGTACAGAGATCTGGGCCTAAATCCATCGTTTTTTTGCACTCCACACCACCCCAGTTCAGACATGGCCATATGCAAATCAGTCTGACCCTGCGCCTCATGGGAACAGTCCAGCCCGAACTGCCAAGCCATGCCTTCCTTGGACTTGAAACAAGCTTACGAGGGCCGGTTTCTGGCATTCCAGCCGTCTTCAGCCCGGCTTGCTTGAATCCAGTGGTGTGGAGAGCATGGGACTCACGTCTGAGCATACCCATCCCACTCGAGGTGACAATTGCAAAAACCACAGTTGATGGACAGAATGCAGAACAATGTCATACATTCACCCCAGTACAGAGATCTGGGCCTAAATCCATCGTTTTTCTGCACTCCACACCACCCCAGTTCAGACATGGCCATATGAAAATCAGTCTGACCCTTTATCACTAAGGGTTGGTCTGCTTCCAAGGAGGCGTCATCGTCATAGGGTTCTCTCAGAAGAAGATTCTTCTTCTCTTCAAATACCAATTTCAGGGTAGCAGTGACTAAGCCCCCGGGTGCTGCTGAATGGCTTGGGTTTCTAAATTGATCACAGTTTTCTCCCCATGGAATTTTACAGAGCAGTCATTCCCTTCTAGCCAACTACAGCAAGAGCACAACCATTCATCTCTCTTCAAGCATAACACGCTTCCTTCCACACAAAGAGACAAGTTTGAAGTTTTCTCCTTTGCTTACTAGTTGTGGCTCTCTAGAGAGTTGCAGAAAGTAGCAGCAGCTGTGATTACTGATATACTGTAAACGCCGGCCTCCAAACCAAATGTGTTTCCTGTGTGCCTCTGTTGACCACGTGAACAGGTAGGTCATTAGGTGATGAGACTGGAATCACTGCTATAAGAAAATGGAGCTCTCTGCACATTAATGTAACAGGAATGGTTGATGTGGGTATTGCAAGCAGGCTAGAACCACCTCCATTCCATTCGGAACCACCAACCTGGGCACCACTCTGAGTTGCCCTCTGTTGAGTAAATCACCACCTTTGTTGCATCAGATGATTAATTAACTTAGTTATTTTGACCCTTTGTAAAGCACTGCATATCGCGGTATGGTTACTGTAGAATGGTTAGATATGCAAAGGAGTAGAGTTGACATTATGAACAGAACACTTAGGCCTTGATTAGGAGTCTCCTAGCTGTGACGTGGGGGTTGCAGTCTCTCAACTGCCCTTGTACAATTTGGGCGGTTGGACCTATATTGCCCCACCGCAGTATTCAGGGAACCGCCTTTCCCTGACAGTGGTGTGGCGGTGTGAAGTCATTAATATGCTTTGAAGGACTGTCACAGTCCCACCAAGCATATTACAAGTTTTCTTTCTGACATGGTTTTCATAGCAATTCCTCCTCCATTAAAACTGTGGTGGAGAGGTATCAAAGGGGGCCCTACGGGACCCCATTGTGCCTCTGAGCCCTGGTATGCACACAGGGGGCACAGATCTGGGCAGTTAAAACATCTCTGCATGCACTTAGTCACTCATCCTTGCACTCACGCATCCATTCACCCATTCAGAGACTAAAAGCTTGCATTCACTCTCTTAAGCAAGCACGATAAAACAACAATTATGTCAACAACGTATTCAAGATAAATTAAAAGAACAAAAGTGGAAATAAAACATATTACACTTCCTAAATCTGTTGAGTATATGCTTTGTAGGAACAACTATAATTAAACATAGCAGTGGGTGGCTATCTTACAATGGTATTGTACAAAGTGTATCATTGTTTTAAAGTTCCAGTACGGCACCAGGTTTAAAACCAATGCATTGGCCATCTTGGAACAGTAAAACAATGACACTGTTTGAACAATACAATTCAAAGATGGCTGTCTGGTTTAGAAGAAGTGGCCGCAGATAAAATGAGCTGCAAGCAAGCTCCTGTTGGCATTACCAGGGTGACCGCAGTATGATGTAAAAATGATAATACAAAAAAGGAGAAGGAAAGAAGGTAAAGGAGGCCTATAAGAGTAGAAAATGGAAAACCAGCGGACTGCCCACTAGCCTTGGCACTGAGCCACACTCATTTTCAGGCAGGTTTGCACATGTGATCAGACAAATCTTTCACCGGACAAGAAGAACACTACTGGCTTATTTGGGCTGACCCATAGCCCCATGCTATATGGTATAATGGGAGGGAGCAGAGTGCATATGACACTAACACAGACCAATGGCAGAGAAACATTGACTGAAAGCCTCCCTAGGTATCTGCATGCATGTATGTATTTCTAAATGATCTTTTTTTTTAATTATAAAACGCTGTCAGATGCCTAAGCCTGTCAAGACTTTCCAAGGTTTTCTTGCATAAATGATTACAGTGCAAATCTTTTACTTTCAGGCACAGTCAACATCAAAATCCTTCCATACAAAAAAAACATCTGTGAGATTTAATGCAACAAGATGCATATATGCAGGCATTAACACAATGCAATAAGACACCGCCATTAAAAGCCTAGAAATACTTTTCTTGATAAATAAATGAGGACGTCTGCATTTGTTGTAACCAACCATGCCTACAGTCTTTGTCATTGACATGTCGCAATAACAATCTCAAGCTACAGTGCTGAGCAAAAGCTTTGCCACAAAGCAACCACTGACAGCCATAAAACTATATATATATATATATATATATATATATATATATATATATATATATATATATATATATATATATATATATATATTACCTACTGGCGGTTGCCAGTAGGTGGTTATAGTTAGGACCTAGTTTCCTTAGGAAATCCGCAACTTTCTATTTGGAATAACTTTGGCGCCCGTGGACAAATCTTCGCGAATTTCTCCAAGAAAATGGCCTGCTCCGCTCCGCTTTGGGGGTGATTCGTGAAACTGGGGCTGAGAAAAAAGAGAGGTCCCAAAACGTGTTTTCCCCATGCAATTTTCCATATGACCTTTAGCCAGGGCTACAGCCCGAACAGCTGAACGGAATTACACCAAATTTGGCAGAGAGGTAGAGTTCTGTTCGCAGATCACCTTTTTTGTTAAATGGTGTCAATCCGTTCAGTAGTTGCTGAGAAAATCAGAGATATATCTATATGTGAAGTACCATACTCTGTACCGTACTCTGTACTGTATTCTGTACAGTACGCGTACCTTCCCGAGCACGAGCTGCATGCTAATTGGCTGTCAACACTTCAAACTAGGAAGTGTTGGCAGCCATCTTGTGTCTCGGTAGAACCAAGGAACAAGAAAGCAGTGAAACAAGTGCGCAAAACACGCAAAGGGGGCAGGGTAGAAACACCCTGACCCCCTAGGCCTGCTCAGGGGGTCCCACAAGGACCCCCCAAGGCCACAATTTTATTTATTTTTAAATTGCGGGATACGCGTACCCTGTTAAAAAAAAAAAACCCGGACTGCTTTTTTTCCAATTTGCCCCCGGGGGGACCAAATCCCGGGGGCATAGAGAAAAAAAAGTGTGAGGGGGGCCCCAATCCCCTCACACTGCCCCGAGGACCACCACCCCCTGGGGAAAAGTAATTATGATAGCGGGGGCACACGGGACCCCCGCAGCCCCGTGGACCGCCACATTTTTTTTTAAAATACATTTTTAAAAAACCTGTGTGGGGGGCTCAAGCCCCCCACATGCCTCAGGGCCCGCCACCTCCCCAGGGCTCTAATATGTGAAATAGGGGGGTCCGTGACAGAACCCCCAGCCCCAGGGACCCCCAGCTCCTGCAGTCTCCTGTAGTGCCTACCCCCAGGACACTGCTGTTTGCTATGGTAGGGCAGGAGCCTCGCGGCTGGATTTGGGAGTTTCAACAAACTTTATTCATCATAATGTCACCACCTTGGAACAATAAAGCTTAACTTATGTTAATTGTGATGTTTATTAATGGACAGCCCACTGGGGCTTTATTGTTCCAAGGTGGTGACATTATGATGTATAAAGTTTGTTGAAACTCGCAAATCCAAAGCGATGTTAAAACTACATTCGACTATGGCACTATTCTGCGAGTTTTTAGCGTGGCAGGATGTAAACAAAGAGATAGAGCAATGACGCGATCGGAAATGGTATTTCCTAAAAGCACAAGTATTAATGATGGCTTTAAGCAAGGAACACGTCTATTGAACAGACGAATTTAGTGTAATTGAATCTGCCATAGAAATTTTAAACGCCACTGCATCGATTAGTCTAAAAGCAGAATTTCATTAATTTGATAATTTTGTTGTGATGGGTTATGTCCTAAGAATACATCAAAATGTAAAATCAAATTACCACGTACGTATTTTTCACTGAAAGTCTTTCTTCACTATCTATGGTGTTTCAAATCACATGTTTATTTAAAAATGTCTGAAATGTAAATTCCGTCACTCGTGAACAAGGGAGCAAGTCCCGAAATGAGTGTTGCTGGTTAGCCATTCAAAAAATTTTGCTGCTTTAACAGTCCTTCATTGTGTCCGTGGTTGCTGTATGGTGGAGAAGACACTAACAGCAGTTTGAAGTGATTTAAAGAGGCTGGCCTGCCTCGCCGTGGACCGCGCCATAAGCGGCGAGGGAGAGGCGTCGCTAGTGCGTGAGGGCTAGCATTTTGTATATATATATATATATATATATATATATATATATATATATATATATACACATTTATATATAAATCACCACAAAACACCCCTCCGGTTGGAAAGGAAAGAGGCCACTCGGGGAAACCTTCAGAGAGCCGTTTATTCAGACTGCACAGCATGATGCATTTCGGCATTTAGCCTTCCTCAGATGCTGATACAAACCGGTTCAACCTCCACCCACGCCTTTTTGAAGTGTCCTGCCTTGTTATCACTGGACGGTGAGTTCCCTCCCCAGATTACATGTTCGTTCACTCCAAGCAGTCCACAATGAACTACACTTCCCAGAAAGCACCGCTTCCCTGCGGGTGAAACGTGGAGATGGGATCACTATTAACAGGGAAAAGACGTGGTAATGAGTATGGAGTGTCCCGGTAAAATGAAGTCCTCAGGCTCTCTTGGGTCCCCTTTATCGCTCCAGCCTCTAGTGTGAGTCCCAGCCGGGCTGTAGGTCGCCAATACAGTGATTACGACTTCTCGTGCAGTCACGAGCTGCACCTGGCAGCAGTCTGAGCTGAAACAGAACTCAGGGCGGGCAGGAGTTGTTCCGATACCTCGGGGGAGACAAAACGCTGCAAAGCTGGTGCCAGCATCTCTCCTGCCACTTGGTAGAGCGGGGCCTCTTGTACACCTCTGGCTGGTGCACCAATTGAATCACCACAAAACACCCCACCGGTTGGAAAGGAAAGAGGCCACTCGGGGAAACCTTCAGAGAGCCGTTTATTCAGACTGCACAGCATGATGCATTTCGGCATTTAGCCTTCCTAAGATGCTGATACAAACCGGTTCAACCTCCACCCACGCCTTTTTGAAGTGTCCTGCCTTGTCATCACTGGACGGTGAGTTCCCTCCCCAGATCACATGTTCGTTCACTCCAAGCAGTCCACAATGAACTACACTTCCCAGAAAGCACCGCTTCCCTGCGGGTGAAACGTGGAGATGGGATCACTATTAACAGGGAAAAGACGTGGTAATGAGTATGGAGTGTCCCGGTAAAATGAAGTCCTCAGGCTCTCCTGGGTCCCCTTTATCGCTCCAGCCTCTAGTGTGAGTCCCAGCCGGGCTGTAAGTCGCCAATACAGTGATTACGACTTCTCGTGCAGTCACGAGCTGCACCTGGCAGCAGTCCGAGCTGAAACAGAACTCGGGGCGGGCAGGAGTTGTTCCGATACCTCGGGGGAGAAAAAAAGCTGCAAAGCTGGTGCCAGCATCTCTCCTGCCACTTGGTAGAGCGGGGCCTCTTGTACACCTCTGGCTGGTGCACCAATTGAATCACCACAAAACACCCCTCCGATTGGAAAGGAAAGAGGCCACTCGGGGAAACCTTCAGAGAGCCGTTTATTCAGACTGCACAGCATGATGCATTTCGGCATTTAGCCTTCCTCAGATGCTGATACAAGCCGGTTCAACCTCCACCCACGCCTTTTTGAAGTGTCCTGCCTTGTCATCACTGGACGGTGAGTTCCCTCCGCAGATCACATGTTCGTTCACTCCAAGCAGTCCACAATGAACTACACTTCCCAGAAAGCACCGCTTCCCTGCGGGTGAAACGTGGAGATGGGATCACTATTAACAGGGAAAAGACGTGGTAATGAGTATGGAGTGTCCCGGTAAAATGAAGTCCTCAGGCTTTCTTGGGTCGCCTTTATCGCTCCAGCCTCTAGTGTGAGTCCCAGCCGGGCTGTAAGTCGCCAATACAGTGATTACGACTTCTCATGCAGTCACGAGCTGCACCTGGCGGCAGTCCGAGCTGAAACAGAACTCGGGGCGGGCAGGAGTTGTTCCGATGCCTCGGGGGAGAAAAAAAGCTGCAAAGCTGGTGCCAGCATCTCTCCTATATATATATATATATATATATATATATATATATATATATATATATATATATATACACACACAGGATTACATCTTCAAAACAACATACAACCTCCAATAAAAAGGCAAAAGAAGGATTCTGAAACCATGATTCTAACCCCAGAGTTTGTCAGAGGGTAACCAACACCATATGCCTGGCCCACTATGGCAATGCTGAGATTCCTGGTGACAAAATACCTGTCTACAGTATTAAATTTGGTGCAATGACAATCCCCCCTTAAAAAGCTATTGCCTTTAACACATGTTGCTTTTTCACAATAGTTTTGGCTTACTGTCGTTATTACTTTTCATAATAAACACATCAAACCTATGGACTCAGACATAACTTTCCTAATGAATTAATGATGTTGTAGCTTTTACCACTGGTCTGGCACCATAACCAACACAGACCCACTAAAGTGCGCAAAAGCTGGCAACCATCAAGCTTACAGTTATAAATTGCAGATATGCACAAAATTACAGTTGGCAAAACAATATACATTACTGACAAAAAGGCATAAAAAGGAAGAGTAAAAATATTCTACCTTCTATTTTCAGACGTGGGGACCAACAACAAAACCTTCCCCTACTGTGGTAATCGTTGACATTTCATGTAATAAAAGGCCTTTTGACAGCCTGTAACACTTGTAAAAACAATCCACTGATGAAACGCCTGTTGGCTTTAACAAATGCTTTAAATGACAAACAGCCGAGGCCTTCGGAATTCATCATAACATTTCACTGGAAACAGATCAGACCTATGGCATTGGACACAATTTTTCCCAGCGAACAATCAAGCATGCAGACTTTATCAATAGATTGTCACCATAAGGTATGCCAGCCCATAGTATTGAACAAAAGCTGTCACACAAGGCAATCATCAGGCATACAGCCAGAAATTACAAATGTATATAGAATTACTTCTGACAAAGAAAAATACTCTCTATTTTAAGCGGGTCTAATAAGAATGATCACAGCAAATCTTGGGTCCCCATGGTTCGTCAGAGGAGGTAAAGAAACCCTTGCCTACTAATGTAATTTGTGAGATTTCATGTAACAAAATACCTCTTTTCAGTTTTGGTATAAAGTAACAACAGTCCCTTTTTAAATACCTATGGAAATTTACATTTGCTTTTCACATTAAAATAATCGGACCTATTACCTTTATCTTAATATTTCATAATAGACAGATTAGGCCTAGAGATTTAATCATTGGCTTCCCACCATAACCGCCATGATCCTGCCGTATTGAGCATAAACGTTCACACAAGGCAACCATTGCTATGCAAGCATTCTTACCCAGTGGAAGTGAGCAACGTCTGCCCAATCCAATGCTGTACTCAAGGGCACCAGCATATGAGCAGAGCATAGGCCCTTTTAGAAGTAAACCCGCAGTCTCTATTTATGATTGCTGTCAATGCAGATCTAAAAATAGCGTCAAGCTCATATTGTAAAGATGTCTGGCCTATCAGCAGAGCCCAAATAGCCACCATTCCACGCATTTGACACGACATTACTTTCAGCAAAATAAATCTTTGCTTCGACCATTTTCTTATGCAATTATTTTGGAATTATTTAGCATCAGGCACCAGATAGTCCAAATTAATGGGGGCTCGCATCTTTTCTCACTCCAACCAGACCAGAAAAGTCTTGCACAAACGTGTACAATGAACTGTATAAAAATATAAAAGCCCAAAAAGTGTTATGGTGTTTCAAAACTTCACACTATCCAAGTCGCAAAGTTTTGTAAACTAAAAACTTGAGAATTATTAATTTTTGGGGGCCTACTTGATAGTTTTGATTCCTTTGCAAATCGTGTATATTTTCCGGAAACTTCACGTCTATTTATTTGCAATATATCAATGTTTTTTCTAATTCCTAGTTAGGACGTTCCATCATTTAATTTACATGTCATTGAAGTGCACTAATGGGCTTTGCGGGGGGAGGCCGACCGGAGGGAGGCTCTCCCCCCCCGGGGAAGTTTGGGGCTCCGGGAGGAAGGTGAGGGGGGAAGATTTAGATAGGGACACAGGAAGGGACATGGGTTTGGGCTAGCTAGTAGGATTTGGGCTCCATTTGGGCTAGTGGGGTTAAAACCGGCCATTTTGGGTCACTGGGCACCATTTCAGGGACAGTGACCCAGCAGCCGGTGGGCGTAGTGTAGCGTTGTTGGTGGTTGTTGTAGGGGTAGGCCTTGAGGTTTTGTTGACGACGGTTTGGCAGTAGTGTTTTGTGGCAGCGGTGGGCGGGCAGCGTCTGGGAGGAAGGGAGTGTGCCGGGCGGGAGAGCAGTGCGATTGACGTGAGGCGGCGGAGCTGAGGAGAGCGTACCTGTGTCGGTATGGCGGCGGAGAACATGGCAGATCCCAGAGTGCGGGAAGCGTTGAGGCTCCTGGGGGAGGCTGGCAGGACGGACCTCCTGCGCGACGACGTGAGGGTAAGGCCACCACGGCGCGCTGCTGATGGCGCCGTGGCGGCGGTGATGGCGTGCGAGCCTCCGCGGTCGCGTGCGAGGAAAGGGGAGGGGGCGGGAGCAGGGGGTGGAGCAGCGCGAGGCGGCGGGCCGAAGGCGGCTGGGGCACGGACCAGAGGAGGAGGCACGGCGAGGGGGCGCGGCAGCCGGAAGAAGGCGCCGCTGGTGTTCGCGAAGGGGGCGGAAGGCCCGGGGGGGTGGGGGGGAGCGGGAGCATGCGTGAGGAGGGTCTGGGAGGCGCGGGGGGGGGCAGGCGCTGACAGGGGCCGAGGGAGCGTGCAGGCTCGTAGGAAGGATACCAGGCTGGGGGGGGAGGTGGGGGGTGACGGGGGGATGGCAGGGGGAGACCATGAAGGAGTGGGGCAAGGGGTCGGGGGGGAGTCAGAGGGGGTGAGAGGGGGTGGGGGGGTGGGAGGCAGGACCAAGGGGGCGAGACCATGGTGGGAGAGGGGGAGGCAGGGGGGCAGGGGGAGTCCAGGGGGGGGTCACCGTTGCTCATTGAAGAATCGGAGGAGGAGGTGGGGGACGGGGAGGGGGGAGCGGTTGAGGTAGAATTGGGGTCTTCAGCAGATGAGGACGTGGTGGCTCAGAGTAGACTGGTTTCACCGTGGGGTCGGGGGAGGGGCTTGGGGCAGGGAGGGTGGGCGAGGGGGAGCGGCGAGGGAGGTAGCGGGGCGGGGGGGATGCCTCGGGGGTCATGGGGGGATGGAGGAGGGGGATGGGGGAGGGGGGGTATGGCGGAGGAGAGTACGGTTTCGGGGGGGCCATGGGAGGTCGCGGAGGGGGGCCGAGGGGAGGCGGAGAGTACTGGGGTTCGAGGGGGGGCGGATGGGGGGGATGGGGCGAGACAGGGGCTTGGGGGTGGGGGGAAGGGGGTTGGGAGGGGGGCTTCCGGCGCGGCGAGGAGGACATTCGGCGGCAGGGGGGAGAGGGGGGTGGGGTGGCGACGGGGGTTTTGCCCCGGCATGCTGGACTTCCCCGTTTTTCTCTTGGCAGGAACAGCTGGTAAGGGGCTCGGGTGAGCAGCATGCGGCTCCAACCCGCCGAGAGGATGGGCCGGCTCTGCCTAGTACGGGCGGTCGCGCTCCAACGAGGGACCATGTGCGTGCGGGCAGCAGATGGCAAGGTCATAGGTCTCCAACGCCCCCCTCCCGATGGGTCGCTCCGGCCGCCGGGGGACGGGGATGGAGCAGCAATATGACAAGTCATAATGATAACCAAAATGTTGACAGGAGTATGGAGAGTGTGGATTTAAGAATGTTGATGACAGCATGTAGAGACAAGGCAGGTCTGAGCAGGATGTCAACAGGAGCGGTCATGGGAGAAGGAGAGCGTGGGATGGAGTCGGAGGAAGAAGGGGAACTGCGGGAGGACGGGGGGAAACTGGTAATGTTGTTGGCAGTGTTTTGCAGATATGCCCCCGGCAAGTGGTGCCGCGAGTGACGGCCCCCCCAGCAGACCTGGTTAGGCGGCGGGATCCGGTGAGGACGCTAGCCTTGACGCCAGGTAAGACCAGTACGGGGTTGGGTGTGGCTTGGGCAGGCCTCATGGAGGTCAGGAGGGTGGGAGTGCGGATGGTGGATGCCAGAGGTCCGTGGGGACAGATGCTGGCGGTGGTGATGAGGTGCGTTTGGTGAAGGGCAGATACGTGGCAGATGCGGGAGTGGGCACAGAGGGGGTAGGGGGCGCGGCGGCGGGGAGTACGGCGCCGGGGGACGCGGCGAAGGCCGGTGGGTCGGGCACGGAATCGGTGGGGGGCGCGGTGGCAGGGAGTACGGTGCCGGAGGACGCGGCGAAGGCCGGTGGGTCGGGGGTGTCCAGCGCGGGGGCGAAGGAGAGTTGTGACGTGCCGGTGAAAAAGCTGCCGTACATGGGGGTGGCGAAGCCACTGGGGGCGCACTTGTCGCTGGCAACTAAGGAAAAGATATGGAAGGGGGAGTACGTGGAGATCTTGAGGTTGCTCCACAGGGAGTTGATGGCCAAAGAAGGGTCAAAGGAGGAGGAACAGGAATTAGCTAGGCGTCCGAAGGTGCCTGTCACTATTGAGAATTGTGTGAGTAAGAACAGTTCCCAACAGGTATTATGCGGAGACAATTTTGAAAACGTATGCAATATGCATTACAAGGAAAGGAAACCAAGGAGTCAAGAGATTGTCAGAGAAGGTAGTCTTATTTGCATCAATGGTGAGGAAATTTTTCAAAGGTCAATACAGTTAAAGCAGCACTGTACAGAGTGGATCTTGTGACAACCCGGTGACACTTGGTGCAGGTGCTATATACAATCAGTGACATGTGAGTGTGCAAGTGTTTAAAAACAACAGCAATGGCGACGCATTGAACTAAATTTCAAACATCCGGTAATGGCCCCAACAGAGACAAGTAACCATTACTTGAAACAAAATAATTAGATTGGGAGCACAAGACGTGAAATGTGTCGTGAGATTCAAGCTGTCTAGTCTAGACAGCTTGAATCTCACGACGCATTTCACGTCTTGTGCTCCCAATCTAATTATTTACATGTCACTGATTGTAAGACTACCTTCTCTGACAATCTCTTGACTCCTTGGTTTCCTTTCCTTGTAATGCATATTGCATACGTTTTCAAAATTGTCTCCGCATAATACCTGTTGGGAACTGTTCTTACTCACATGATACACCCATCCCAACGTGGTATATGGGTCTCCTCCTGTTGTTTTCATACTATTGAGAATTGGTCGGCTGCTTTTCTGATCTATGCCAGTGTGTACTGTGAGAAGTACCCGGATAGGGCGGTCGCGCTGTTCAAGTATATGGATGTAGTGCGGCGGGCTCAGGTGACTTACGGAGGTAATGCTTGGTCGCATTACGATGAGGAGTTTCGGGCGCGCATGGCGTCGGACCCGGAGGCGAATTGGGGGGAGTTGGACTCCGACCTCTACCAGCAGACGATGAGTGGGGCTAAGTTTGGCCGTACCATTTTCACGGCCAGTGGGTTGCCAATGGCGCCGCCCCCCTTTTCGGCTCGCCCCACCCGTGGAGGGGTGGGGGCGGGAGGTGCCGGAGGTACTCAGGGTGTCGGAACCTGTTGGGATTTCAACAGGGGTTCCTGTCTCCGGCAGGCGTGCCGCTTTCGGCACGAGTGCTCCGCATGTGGGAGACGACATCCAGAGGCGCGATGCTGGGGGCCTTGGGGCGGCCCAGCGCAGTCACAATACCCGGCTCCCGGGCCCAGCAGGGGGAGGGGAGGGGGTAGAGGGGGGGCAGGTACCCTGGGAAAAGGCTCGTACACCGGTTAGGCTGGATCGGTTAGAACCGTTGTTGGAGGCGTATCCGCGGGCGGATGATGCGGCCGTGCTGCGTCGGGGTTTCAGGGAGGGTGTCCGGTTGGGGTACGAGGGTCCGCGGATCGCTCGGTGGGCGGAAAACCTGAAGTCCGTGAACGCACACAAAGGTATCGTCCGGGAGAAGCTCTTTAAGGAGGTGAGGGAGGGGAGGATGGCAGGGCCTTTTGCAGAGGCACCGTTGCCAGACTTGATCATCTCCCCCATTGGAGTGGTCCCGAAAAAAGAGCAGGGCCAATTCCGACTGATTCAACATCTATCATGGCCGGAGGGCGCATCGGTGAACGACTTTATCTCGGCAGAGTTGGCGTCCGTGTCGTACTCGTCCGTGGATGTCGCGAGGCGTTTGGTGACGACGGCGGGCACGGGGGCGTTGATGGCGAAATGCGATGTGAAATCGGCTTTTCGGTTGCTGCCGGTTCACCTGGCGGATCATCAGTTGCTGGGAATTCAGCTTGATGGGCAAATTTTTGTGGACAGGGCGCTTCCTATGGGGTGTTCCGTGTCCTGCGCCTTGTTTGAACGATTTAGCTCCTTTTTGCAGTGGGCTTTTTCCTGGCGCACAGGCTCTGAGGCGATTACGCATTACCTGGACGACGTCTTCCTGGTGGGTCGGCCCGGTTCGACGGACTGCCAGCAGAGTCTGGACAGTTTTACGGACCTGGGGGTTCCGTTGGCGCCAGAGAAGACGCAAGGGCCCAGCACGGTGCTGTCGTTCCTCGGGATAGAGCTCGATTCGGCGGCCATGGAAGCACGCCTACCGGAGGAGAAGCAGGCGGTTATGGTGGAGTTGGTGAAGAGCATGTTGGCCAGGCCGAAAGTTTTGGTGCGCGAGGTGCAGGTGTTGCTGGGGCATTTGAATTTCGCTTGTCGCGTGGTGCGCGCGGGGCGGACTTTCTGTCGGCGGCTGGGTTTGGCATTGTCCGGTCCGACAAGGCCGCATCATCATGTGCGGATCTCGGCGGGCGCAAAGGAGGATCTGAACATGTGGTTGGCTTTTTTGGGAGCGTTTCAATGGCGTGCCCATGGCACCCCCGGAGGATTGGGAGTGGGACGTGACGATGTCATCGGATGCGGCGGGAGTTGGAGGTTTTGGAATCTACTGGGCAGGCAGATGGTGCGCGGAACAATGGCCAGAGCAGTGGCAGGCAGGGGGTAGGAGCATTGCTTTCCTGGAGCTGTTCCTGCTGGTGGTGGCTGTGACAGTGTGGGCACAGGAGTTAGGCGCGCAGGCGGGTGTTGTTTAAGGTGGACAATATGTCAGTGGTGCAGGTAGTGAACCGGCAGTCCGCAAGGGAACCCCAGGTGCTGAAGCTGATGCTTTGTCTCGTTCTCAGTGGCGGAGGTTCCATGTGCTAGCCACGGAGGCAGCGGCGGTCAAGACGGAGGTGCCGAAGGAGATGTGGTTGGTGAAAGAGCGCGGGTCGTTCAGTTGGTGAGGTCATCCCTGGCAGCGTCCACATGAAAGAGTTACGAGCAGGCCTGGACGGAATTTCTGCGCTTTGGAGCGGTAAGGCAGCGGGGCAAGTGGTGTCGGGAGGAGCAGGTGGTGCGTTTCATGCTGGGGTTGATGGACAAAGGTTTGGCGAGAGTGACCATTGCGGGTAAGCTGGCAGGTGTGGCCTTCATGGGCAAGCTGTGGTGGGGGTATGCACCCTCGGCGGGAGAATTGGGGGGGAGACTTCTGGAAGGTTGGGAGAGGGAGAGAGGGGCTCGAGCGCGGAAGAGGCGGCCGATTACGGAAGACATGTTGGCAGGCCTGGTGGGCCAGTTACCGCGGGTGTGCAGGGATCGGGCGGAGACGGTGCGGTTTTCCACGTTGATGTCGTGGCTGTACTTTGGAGCTTTTCGGGTGTCGGAGTTGGTGGGTTTGAGGGGCGACGCAGGTTTGAGGTGGGGGGATGTGGAGATCGAAGGCCGGGAGGTAGCGGTGCGGCTTCGGCGGTCCAAGACTGATCAGCGGGGGAAGGGTACGTGGGTCTTGTTGGGTCCAGGGGGAACAGAGTCGGTGTGCCCGGCGGAATGGGGGAGACGGCTGGCGGAAGAAAGGGGACAGGATGTTGCGGTGGTCTTTGGCAGGAGCGAAGGGGGTCGTGTGACGGCGGCGCAGTTGTTGTGGGTCCTGCGGCACGCCCTGCGGTCTATGGGTGAGGACCCGGGGGAGTTTGGAACGCATTCATTTTGCATCGGGGCAGCGACGGAGGCAGCGCGGAAAGGCTGGGGGAAGGAGGAGATCAAACGGCTGGGGCGCTGGAAATCAGACTGCTATAAGTCGTATGTTCGGTTGCGAGGGGTAGCGTTGGATTAAGAAAGGATGTTGGGCTCGCTGCTTACATGTGTCTCTTTACAGGTGCGGTGGCAGGGCCGACGGCGGCAGCAGTGTCCATATATGTGGTGGGCCATTCGTTTGTCAAAAGAGCGGAGAGGGCTGAGTGGGAGAAATGCAGGAATCTCAATCTGGAACTGGATGAGAAATTGTTTAGGTGTCATTGGAGGGGCAAAGGGGGCATGCGTTGGCACGAGTTGGTGCCGGTTTTGAACAATGTTGTGCGGGGGGGGGATCTGCCCGGATGTTGTGGTCATTCACCTGGGGGAGAACGACTTGGTGCAGTGCAAGGGACTGGCGCTGGTAAAACAAATGAGGAGGGACTTGCTGGAGATCAGGAGGCAGTGGGCAGGGTGCTATGTCATATGGTCCGAGTTCATACCCAGGAGGTGTTGGAGGGGGGCGGAGAGACCAGGGGCTATAGATAGGACTAGGAGGAAGATTAACAGAGAGATGCGGGCTTTTTGTGACAAGGAAGGGGTGGGGAGGATGGAACACCCGGAACTGAAATATGGGGCGGTCTACTTTTTTCTTGAGGATGGTGTTCATTTGTCGAGATATGGGATGGAGCTATATATCGTGCAATTGAAGGAGGCATTAGACCGGGCAATAGGGGTGCGCAGGTATCCAAAGGTGCAGGGGCCCTAAGGGGGGGGTCGAAAGCCTTATGGGGGCTTTCGAGTGGCGCTTTTCCTAGTCAAACGGGGGGGGGGTAGGATAGGAGGAAGGAGTTTTACTGGCTGAGGAGAGGGAGTGTACAGAGGGCTGATGTTGAAACAGTGAGAAAAGTGTTGGTTTATTGATAATGATGTTATGTTGTTGGCGGGGAACTGTTTAGGGGAGGGGGTGGGGGTTTCTGGTCAGGTACATGTATAATTAGTTAGGCCTAGTTTTGTACGGCAAAGGCCAAGGTTGGGGTATGTTTTCAGGATGCACCTGTTTCCCAATAAAGCGGCCTTTATCACACCTACATCTGTGTCCGGTCGGTTCTTCCCCTCCCCGTCTCCCGATGGGCCCCAATAGGCTTTGCGGGGGGAGGCCGACCGGAGGGAGGCTCTCCCCCCCGGGGAAGTTTGGGGCTCCGGGAGGAAGGGGAGGGGGGAAGATTTAGATAGGGACACAGGAAGGGACATGGGTTTGGGCTAGCTAGTAGGATTTGGGCTCCATTTGGGCTAGTGGGGTTAAAACCGGCCATTTTGGGTCACTGGGCACCATTTCAGGGACAGTGACCCAGCAGCCGGTGGGCGTAGTGTAGCGTTGTCCCACCCTCCCACCCTTAGATCAGGTTTCTGGGGAGGTAGGGGGTTAGTTGTCCCGGGAGATGAGGTTTGGCAGGATGCCCAGGGTTTGTTGTGAAGCAGGTGCTTTCTGTGTTAGGGCTTCGGGTAGTGTTGTCGCTGGGGGCAGGTGCTGCAATGATTATGTCTGATGGCGCTTTTCCTAGTCAAACGGGGGGGTAGGATAGGAGGAAGGAGTTTTACTGGCTGAGGAGAGGGAGTGTACAGAGGGCTGATGTTGAAACAGTGAGAAAAGTGTTGGTTTATTGATAATGATGTTATGTTGTTGGCGGGGAACTGTTTAGGGGAGGGGGTGGGGGTTTCTGGTCAGGTACATGTATAATTAGTTAGGCCTAGTTTTGTACGGCAAAGGCCAAGGTTGGGGTATGTTTTCAGGATGCACCTGTTTCCCAATAAAGCGGCCTTTATCACACCTATATCTGTGTCCGGTCGGTTCTTCCCCTCCCCGTCTCCCGATGGGCCCCAATTGTATGTGCTGATTCCTCTCTCCTCCATGAAATCTCAATGCTCGCTCTCAAATAATCACAAACAAGCCACATATTTTGGTAACCCCAAGTGAGGTACGTTCTAAAGCACATCGGTGGTAATACATTCTGATTTTAATGCTAGACTTGTGCTTTGGCTGATAATGCATACAAAGTCGAGGACTTTTTTTATTTAAGCGAAGGATAGAAAATGATAAAAGACTAGAGTTAAACCAAAATGCTTTGAACAAGTGCTGCGTATAAGGTAGAACTAGAAGCGAGCAGAGCACACATTATTCCTGTTTGATGTCAGTTACCTGAACCAGCAGTTGTTTCATCCTTCCCTCCATCTGCTTCCCCTCCTGAACCCAGGAAACCAAGCGTTTCATAGAACTGAAGGCTGAAGACAGAGAGAGAAAATGTAGTGACGAAAAAGGATTCACCAGTATCACGAGCCAACAAGAACTGAATTAGACAGACATGGGCACATTTCAGAGTTCGCCCACCAGACACTAGCGAGAGCGGATTCATTTTAATACAATATTCGGATCCCTCCTGTGCTTGTTGACGATGCCTGGCATTGCATTTAACAAAGCTTTAGTCGTCAGTGACCTTATTGTAATGTTGAAAGGTTCATACAGAAGTCTTCAAGCAACCCTCTCTAGACAACATGTGGTAAGCGAACATCATGGCCTTCCATCTAAATTAGTGGGCAGATTTATGATGCCCTTGCGCCGCAATTGCGTCACTTTATTTGACGCAACTGCGGCACAAACAATGCGCCCTATTTACAACGTGACGCATCTAGGAGATGCATCACGTTGTAAAGCCCTGCGCCAAGGAGGCGTTCCTGCGCGGGGGGGGGGGGCGTTCCTTCGCAGGAACGCCTCCTGAAAGTGGCTATGAGATTTCACTCAGTCACTTTCTGGCCAATGCTGCGTCAAAACCCTGCGACTGCTTGAAGCAGGCGTAGGTATTGATGCAGCATTGTGTAGATGGGGCACTCCCGAGCCTTGCTGGAGCTGCGTCGCGCTTGCGACGCAACTCCAGCAATGCGCCACATTTCCGGCACAGATGCGTCACGCATCTGTGCCGTTTTTGCACCATGGTGCGCCGCGTTATAAATGCGGCGCACCATGGGTGGCGTAGCTGTAGCGCACTGTGGCACACGTTAACTGGCGCATCCCGAGGGATGCGCCAGTTAACATAAATCTGCCCCTAGGTTTATAAAGGAGGTGGAGGTGAGGGCGCACATCAAAGTCTGAAATAGCGAAAGATGTGGATAATTCACATTTCACTAGTATGTAGCAGAAAAGAGAGAGCATCCGACATCACTTACCATGTTTGCTAGTGAAGAGGTTCTACGGTGAAGAGATTTTACGATGGGATCCTGGAGAAAAGGGTTGTAGGAATTACCTTTACCAAATGTCTCAACTTTGTACACGTGCTCATTTCTGCCATTGCTCTAAATTTACATGAGCGCAGATGGAACGTGTGGTTTGGAGTTCCAAGTTGTGACCAATTTAAGATAAAATGTGACTGAGCAAAATGCTTTGTAATTGCATTGTAATTCAGATACCGTTAGAAATTGACTTATCAATTCACATGCTCTCTTGCTAACAATTGCCTGTTCAATATTGGTTTAGTAAGGCATTTTAATCAATAACTACTTTTATTTCAAAGAGGCATAAACCTTAATTTCTGGGTGAGCTGGGTGGATTGTGCTTGTAAGGTTTGCTTAAGATGACATTTTAAAAGTTCTTTATAACTAGGGTAATCTTGCATTGTTTACTCAACTGTCTTTGTTTCTATAACTAGCAAACCCATTTAACGCGGTCCACGGTGTGCCAGCTTGAAACAAATAAATTCGAGTATAAATAGCAAATGCCCGCTCTTCTCTCTTACCTATGGAAGATTTAAAAATGTGATCTTTAATGAGTTTACTGAAAGGCAGAGAAGGTTATGGTAGAATGCGTCAACACCCAATGCATGTCAAGCTCACCTCTATGATGCATAAAAAGTATTGTAGGTGAAAATTCAGACTAGCCTGAGGCCAAATCAAATGATGCCCTTGTAAAGGGGCAATGCTATGTCGCTAAAAATATAAAAACTCAGTTCTCCATGCACAATCCGGAATTTCCAACAGTCACCAACAAAAGACATTCTAGAATGTTCATTTGTACGATGAAATGATCTTGGGTTTTGAGATCTGTTGTGACATTATTCACTGATTGGCCCCTTCAGTGTATGGTGCTTCTGATATTACTGTCTTATTGTAGACAACCCGGCCACACACACAGTATGACTTAGTTGGTCCTCACCCTTTGGGCTGTCACCTTGTTTTTCATTCTTCCATCATAAAGTTGGCAAAGAGCAATCTAAGTTCAGAAACGCCTGGTGCACCCTCACTTTCCTAGTTCTGTGATATCCCTATTAGCTCAACAAACTAAATGCATACTGTTAGAACTGGCTATTTCTGGTAGGCTAAGGCTGACGCCAAAGCCAGGCAGAAACCACCATTCTAGTGAGGGCAAGGAAGTCACACGCCAAGATAACCCCTGCTCACCCCCTTGGTAGCTTGGCACAAGCAGTAAGGCTAAACTCGGAGGCAATGTGTAAAGCATTTGCGCAAGCGCACAACAGCAACAACATACTAGGCACACCACAAAAGAGACTCCACACTAGGTTATTATAAAAATAACTTTTGTATTGTAAAAACACATCAGATAAAATCACACATATACATAGGGCCAACTGGCACGGGCAATATTCACATGGGATTATTTACAAGACAGGGCCACATGGGCCACTGTCAGATTCAGATATAGCACTTCTAGAATAAGAAATAATAAACCTAAAATGGTAATCACAAAGATCACAACCAGTATCCACTGGTAACAGGAACCAGGACCTTACTAGGACCACCTGTACTAAAAAGGACAACCACCTAAGAATAAAATACATTTAGGGGTATACCAGAACACATTACCCATGATGCATGAACCACATTCAGAGGAGTAATAAAGAGAAACACATGATGCCTAAAACATTCAGAGGTGTTAAGAATAAAGCACATGATGCAATAAAATACATTCAGGGGTGCAGCGCAAGAAGACACATGATGACTAAACATTCAGAGGTGCAGCGCATGGAAAGAAAGACACATGATGCATAAACCTACACATTCAGAGGTGCCAGAACCTAAGTCAATAGCGCAAAAACACACAGTAGGCAATTACTATTAAAAACATAGGAATCACATTGCGCATAACTTACATAAGCCACCACCTGTGGCAGTCCCTAGGCCAACTGGCCTTGTTGGGGCTAAGACGCCCTGAGTCTCAATGTCAGGGTGCGCTGCCATGCAGCGCCAGTCTCAAGAAAGGAAAGCCTAAACGTAGCAGCTGGCACTAAGTGCTGCGCAGCTGTGAACCTGGCACCACTGTGCCCTCTCTGTCCCATACAGGGACTCTCTTGAAATTGCGCCTAAACGGTGCAGCTGCCCACTAATTGCTGGGCAGCTGAGAAGTCAAATCTGTGGCTGGGGCTCTCACTAGCCCCAGGACCGAAAATGCGCCAAATGGGGGAGCCCTGCAGGGCTCAAAACAACCAATGCCCCCTGAGCCTCTTGCTGGGCTCTAAATCAATTATGGCACCATGAGCCTCTCTGGGCTCTAAAACACATAGGGCTGTGAGCCTCGTGGGCTCTTTACAACACATATGCCCCTTCGTTGGAGCCTCCGTGGGCTCAGGACCAACACTACCCCAGGAGCCTCTCGGGGCTCTTGAAGCAAGTAATGCCCCAGGTCGTCGGGGCGGCCCTCTGCCAACCGGGGCCGCCCAAAGTGTTCTAACTCTGTTGGAGTCCCTCTCGGGGGACTCTGAACACCAAGCGCTGCCCTGCTGGGGCAGCAGAAAGGGAGAACAGGGCCCAGGTCACGGGGGCGGCACCGAAAGCGTGCCCGACACACACCCCCAACCGCCTCGATCAGAGCCCCACTCACCGGTCTCCTTCCTCTGGTGGGGGCTCCTCCGGACAGCAGCATCTCTCTTGGCGGCCACGGGTCTCCCTCCTGGCATCGGCAGGCTCTTCTCCTAGCTGCCAGTACGGATTTGCGGTGGGGGCGGGCACCGACAATGTGCCCCGCGCCCCCTCCGCTCCTCCCTCGTCAGGCTCCTCTCCGGTCTCCCTCCAGGCATGGGAGACCGGCAACACCGACAAAGGCTTCCCCCAGGCAGGGGGAAGCGGCAAACACCATGGCTTCCCTTTCCCTCCCCCGGGCTGTGGGGGCGGGACTTCCGCCCGGCCGCGAAGGGATTGGCCAGCCGGCCAGGTACTTCCGGGTCGCCGCGGGCAGCGTGGCGGCCCTCGCTAGGCAGGCAGGCGGGCAGAAATCGCGAGGTGGGCACTCGCTAATTAAATAAATAACGGGGCAAATCCAAGTCGGCAAAATAAGCGGAGTGGGCTCCCGCGCCGATCCGCCGCCGGCCTCCAGCAGCAACGCGCTTCCAAGCGCTATAGAGGCACATAAAGCGCTCCAGCACTAGAAGTGTAACCAAAGCGCCATGGGCAGGAAATAAAGCGCACTCAGAGCTATGAAGGACAAATCCAGCGCTCCCAACGCTATAGCAAAGAAGAAGCACTTCAAGGTGCTTAGGGGGGCAGAAAGTCCAGCAAAGTCCCCCCCTCAGCCCAGGCAAGGCATAGGGGTCCCCCAGAAGTCCTCCAGGCATCCAGGGGCTGGGCAGCGCCCACCCCTGGTAGATTCAAGTCAGAAACAAGAACATTTTGGAAGGGGACACAGCCCCTTCTTATACAGCCAAAAGTCTTTGAAGTCCTTTGAAGCAGGCAGTGTGAGAACCAGCTAGAACTTGTTATAGGGAAGTCCCTTCAGTATCAGGGACAGAGGTGACAGTCGCCCAGCGGGAGGTGGAGCCAGCTTTGTAGTTAGGCAGGCACAGCCCTTCACTATCAGGTGCCATCTCCTCCCACTTCCCTGGCAGCAGATGCTGCCTTTCCTCCATGGGCTGACTTCAGACAACCTCCTGGGCTCTCCAGCCCCTGTCATCCTCAAACCAGACAGTCAATCCACAAGCAGGCCCAGGCACTCTGGGCCAGGCTCACCAGCCAATCACACGCCAGCACCAACTTACACAAATATGCCAACTTCCAAAAGTAGTACTTCTAGACTAGACACAGTCATGCCGCATATATCATTTTGCAGCATTCATTCTCACGAGTTCGTACATACCAAACTCGCCCCTGCACTCCCTACACATCAGGAACTACCATGGGCATACATATTCCCCATTCATTCCTATGGGAGGGCAGGCCACTCACCACTCATTCACAGAGAGCTCAAGCACTTTACACTGTACCACAGTGAAAAAGTGCGCAGAGGCCTAAAATCACCACCACCAGATTCGAGAAACAGGCTAGGAAAAAGCAAAAAGTCTGGGGGTGAACCTGCCCAAAGGGCCGGGTCCAACACACCCCCCTTCCAGCCAAAACGCAGGGTAGACCAATCACTCCACTGATGGGCTTCCTTGCTTTGGGCGACAAAACACGGACACAGACTTGCACGGCAGGGACACCCTCCGGTTTTACGCCACTCTGAACCCATCTGGTTACCTCTAAACAATAACTCTCTGACACAACTAGGATACCACACTGGTACTTCCTAGTCATCCACGGCCAAGACCAGGCCATAGGCCATCCAAATTACAGGTCCTAACCAAACCACAGAGTGGGGGGGGCAATAACCCCTGGCACACAATAGCCATTCTCCACTCTCTCTCTCTCAGTGTAGCTACAACTACCACTGATCCAACAACCTAGGGTCCACACCCTCAGGCTGACCAGAGGTCACGGGCAAGAATGCCCCACCCTACCTCTACTTCTGGGTTTCCGCACCCTCACAGAGAAGCACTCACCAGAACACAATTCTCCTACCAGATCAGGACCTTACTCCATCACTGGTCTACCACCTGGAAACTATTCCACTTCTGAGGTACAAAGCACAGTCCCTCTTCAAGCAGGCGGGGGGACACAGCTCACAGCAAAGTCCCCTTTTCTCTACCTTAGTGGAAACAACAAACTGCAGGTGAGCCCCAGAACACACAGCAAGGGCAGCCCCCTCAGTCTCTTCAGCTGATCCACTTTGGTAGAGATTCCTCTTGACCTAGAAGTTTCCTAATCTCCCAACCTAAGATCTAAACCCTCAGGTTGCACCGGGGTCAGAAGTAAGGACACCGTCCCTCTGCACCCCCTTCCAAAACCAAACATCAGCATGGACATAATGGATAACCTACGACCTATATCCTTGCTACCTTATGTGGCCAAGTTAGCAGAGAAAATCGCAAACAGTCAACTTATGGAACATCTTGAGACCCATAATGTTTTCCATAAATCTCAGTCGGGTTTTAGAACTGGCTTCTCTACGGAGACAGCTCTACTGAGGGCCACTGAAACCTTACGTGAGGGAGCAGATGAGGGAAAGACAATGGCCCTCATCATGCTTGATCTCAGTGCCGCTTTTGACACTGTAGCACACTCCATCTTGCTACAGTGTCTTAATAAAGCAGGAGTTACCAACAAGGCACTGAGGTGGCTGAAATCTTTCTTGATTAACAGGAGCTTCCAAGTTCAAAGAGGGACTTTCCTCTCCGACAGGGTGATGCTTGAGCAGGGGGTTCCTCAGGGCTCTGCCCTGAGCCCCACCCTGTTCAATCTATACATGGCCCCTCTGGCAGAGGTGGTGCAATCGTTCGGCGTGGAGCTTGTCTCCTACGCCGACGACACGCAACTTCTCATATCTCTGACCCAAGCCCCTTCTAAGGAAGCTGATAACTTCAATGCCTGCATGTCCAAACTGGCTATGTGGATGAATGAACACTGTTTGAAACTTAATGGGACAAAAACAGAGGTCCTCATTATCGGAGGCAATGAGGCCAAATGGACAACAGAGTGGTGGCCAGCTGCCTGGGTCCTCTGCCCTCGCCTGCACGAGAGGCGAAGAATCTAGGTGTATGGGTGGACAATAAACTGTCCTTTGACAGCCACGTAAAGAAAACTGTTGGCAAATGTTTCGGGGTGATGAAAACCCTTAACCGCACCCTCGACCTGTTACCCATTAACTCCAGGCGTACCATGACGCAGGCACTGATAACGTCCCGTATTGATTACGGAAATGTGCTGCTCATGGGGACATCAGAGAAAAACATAAAAAAGCTGCAGGTTCTACAAAATTCGGCAGCTCGCCTGGTGCTAAGGCTTCCCCGCCGAGCTCCTTCACGCCCCTCTCTAGCAGCCCTCCACTGGCTACCGATCAGTAAGAGGATTGTCTTTAAAGCTATGCTCTGGTGCCATAAAATAATTCATCACAGAGCACCGGCATATATGTTTGATTTGGCGTCTGTGTATGAACCTAATAGATCTCTGAGATCTAAAGGAATGGGTCTGCTCAGAACTACCTGCCCCAAAAAAGACAGAATGGGAGGCAGATCATTCCGCACCTTAGCTGCCAAGCAATGGAACCTCCTGCCTCTAGATATCAGGTTGGAGAGTAATGAAATCATGTTTAGGAAGAAGTTGAAAACTTGCCTCTTTACTGTGTGATTGGACTTTTCTCTGCTGTTGCATTCTCTCTCCACAGCGCGGGGACACGCCGGGAGGTGTTACCAAGCGCTCTACAAACTCCTTTAAACTAAACTAAACTAAACTTCCAGTATCAGTATGTCTCAGGCTAGACAGAGCACACGCCAGCAGCGTATCAGTGACACACTTTCCTTCAGTACTCCTTCCATGTCAGGCCACAACCCCAACCTGGCTTTCCCCTCTCCTCGGGGAACGACCTCCAGAGGCCCCACAAATGGTCAAGCACTCTAGACGGTCAAATGTTCAGTGAGCCAGGACTTCTGCACCCTCCACTTATGAGCGGTACTGCCCAACACTAGGACCGCCGGAGTTCTGGTTACAGACACTCCCCGTCCTCTAGACACAGGAAGATCCTCCTCAAATGCCCTGTGTACAGCTTAGGCCCCTGACCTGGCGCTCCCTTAGGGAACTCTCCAGGCCCTGAGATAGGGTTTCGGGCCAACGTGGGACACACCGTCCCACACTCACTCCGCCTCCACTGAGACAGGGCGTGCACCCCAACACCCCTACTATACTACTGGGACCTAGCTGGGTTACACATGAACCTCTTCCCCTTCACAGGATCATCAGATACACAAGCCACTCCTTTTAGAATCACCTCCTAATGCCTCTGCAAGACATCTAGCACACCGCCAGACATCCACCTTCTTGTCCAGTGCCTCTGCAGGACCTCCTGCACACCACCAGAGGTACACCTCACATGCAAGCTCCTTAAAAAAAAAACTCACCAACTCCTCCAGTTCAACACACCACTCATTCACACACAACCCCTCCCCCTCTGACTGGTAAGGCAGTTTCTACCACCCCTGATTCCTCAACCTGACCACACGTGACACAGGTACCAAACTCTGGGAGCGGGGCGGGGAACAAATGTACTGGACACTATTAAGCTGCCACCACTGGATCCTACCACACTGGGGAATCCAGACACACACACTACACTCAGGGAACAACCACCCTCCTGAGCTAGCCATTTCTCCTCCACACCCCTTCTCTCTCCTATCTACACACACACACACATGGGGACAGGAACAGGGATTGGGCACTGGATCCAGCAAGGGATTCCTAAGCTATGGGAACCTCCCCCTCTACTGGCGTCCCGCCCTGTCACTTTCTCTCATCTGCCACTAAACATAAAGCGCAGAAACACATTTGAAAATGACACTTTGAGGAAAAACAAAAATCCAAAACAATAATCCCAAACATGTGACTATCTGAAATAAATTGCAGAGTTTTGTAATGTAGCCAGTTGTCGCTGTGGCACTGCGCAAACACAAGTCCAAATCCGCACCGCTGACCAACAATGTTAGAACTGGCTATTTCTGGTAGGCTAAGGCTGACGCCAAAGCCAGGCAGAAACCACCATTCTAGTCAGGGCAAGGAAGTCACACGCCAAGATAACCCCTGCTCACCCCCTTGGTAGCTTGGCACAAGCAGTAAGGCTAAACTCGGAGGCAATGTGTAAAGCATTTGTGCCAGCGCACAACAGCAACAACATACTAGGCACACCACAAAAGAGACTCCACACAAGGTTATTATAAAAATGACTTATGTATTGTAAAAACACATCAGATAAAATCACACATATACATAGGGCCAACTGGCACGGGTAATATTCACATGGGATTATTTACAAGACAGGGCCACATGGGCCACTGTCAGATTCAGATATAGCACTTCTAGAATAAGAAATAATAAACCTAAAATGGTAATCACAAAGATCACAACCATAATCCACTGGTAACAGGAACCAGGACCTCACTAGGACCACCTGTACTAAAAAGGACAACCACCTAAGAATAAAATACATTTAGGGGTATACCAGAACACATTACCCATGATGCATGAACCACATTCAGAGGAGTAATAAAGAGAAACACATGATGCCTAAAACCTTCAGAGGTGTTAAGAATTAAGTACATGATGCAATAAAATACATTCAGGGGTGCAGCACAAGAAGACACATGATGACTAAACATTCAGAGGTGCAGCGCATGGAAAGAAAGACACATGATGCATAAACCTACACATTCAGAGGTGTCAGAACCTAAGTCAATAGCGCAAAAACACACAGTAGGCAATTACTATTAAAAACATAGGAATCACATTGCGGATAACTTACATAAGCCACCACCTGTGGCAGTCCCTAGGCCAACTGGCCTTGTTGGGGCTAAGATGCCCTGAGTCTCAATGTCAGGGTGCGCTGCCATGCAGCGCCAGTCTCAAGAAAGGAAAGCCTAAACGTAGCAGCTGGCACTAAGTGCTGCGCAGCTGTGAAGGCCTGGCACCACTGTGCCCTTTCTGTCCCACACAGGGACTCTCTTGAAATTGCGCCTAAACGGTGCAGCTGCCCACTAATTGCTGGGCAGCTGAGAAGTCAAATCTGTGGCTGGGGCTCTCACTAGCCCCAGGACCGAAAATGCGCCAAATGGGGGAGCCCTGCAGGGCTCAAAACAACCAATGCCCCCTGAGCCTCTTGCTGGGCTCTAAATCAATTATGGCGCCATGAGCCTCTCTGGGCTCTAAAATACATAGGGCTGGGAGCCTCGTGGGCTCTTTACAACACATATGCCCCTTTGTTGGAGCCTCCGTGGGCTCAGGACCAACACTACCCCCGGAGCCTCTCGGGGCTCTTGAAGCAAGTAATGCCCCAGGTCGTCGGGGCGGCCCTCTGCCAACCGGGGCCGCCCAAAGTGTTCTAACTCTGTTGGAGTCCCTCTCGGGGGACTCTGAACACCAAGCGCTGCCCTGCTGGGGCAGCAGAAAGGGAGAACAGGGCCCAGGTCATGGGGGCGGCACCGAAAGCGTGCCCGACACACCCCCCCTACCGCCTCGATCAGAGCCCCACTCACCGGTCTCCTTCCTCTGGTGGGGGCTCCTCCGGACAGCAGCATCTCTCTTGGCGGCCACGGGTCTCCCTCCTGGCATCGGCAGGCTCTTCTCCTAGCTGCCGGTACGGATTTGCGGTGGGGGCGGGCACCGACAATGTGCCCCGCGCCCCCTCCGCTCCTCCCTCGTCAGGCTCCTCTCCGGTCTCCCTCCAGGCACGGGAGACCGGCAACACCGACAAAGGCTTCCCCCAGGCAGGGGGAAGCGGCAAACACCATGGCTTCCCTTTCTCTCCCCCGGGCTGCGGGGGCGGGACTTCCGGCCGGCCGCGAAGGGATTGGCCGGCCGGCCAGGTACTTCCGGGTCGCTGCGGGCAGCGCGGCGGCCCTCGCTAGGCAGGCAGGCGGGCAGAAATCGCGAGGTGGGCACTCGCTAATTAAATAAATAACGGGGCAAATCCAAGTCGGCAAAATAAGCGGAGTGGGCTCCCGCGCCGATCCGCCGCCGGCCTCCAGCAGCAACGCGCTTCCAAGCGCTATAGAGGCACATAAAGCGCTCCAGCACTAGAAGTGTAACCAAAGCGCCATGGGCAGGAAATAAAGCGCTCTCAGCGCTATGAAGGACAAATCCAGCGCTCCCAGCTCTATAGCAAAGAAGAAGCACTTCAAGGTGCTTAGGGGGGCAAAAAGTCCAGCAAAGTCCCCCCCTCAGCCCAGGCAAGGCAGAGGGGTCCCCCCAGAAGTCCTCCAGGCATCCAGGGGCTGGGCAGCGCCCGCCCCTGGTAGATTCAAGTCAGAAACAAGAACATTTTGGAAGGGGACACAGCCCCTTCTTATACAGCCAAAAGTCTTTGAAGTCCTTTGAAGTCCTTTGAAGCAGGCAGTGTGAGAACCAGCTAGAACTGGTTATAGGGAAGTCCCTTCAGTATCAGGGACAGAGGTGACAGTCGCCCAGCGGGAGGTGGAGCCAGCTTTGTAGTTAGGCAGGCACAGCCCTTCACTATCAGGTGCCATCTCCTCCCACTTCCCTGGCAGCAGATGCTGCCTTTCATCCATGGGCTGACTTCAGACAACCTCCCGGGCTCTCCAGCCCCTGTCATCCTCAAACCAGACAGTCAATCCACAAGCAGGCCCAGGCACTCTGGTCCAGGCTCACCAGCCAATCACACGCCAGCACCAACTTACACAAATATGCCAACTTCCAAAAGTAGTACTTCTAGACTAGACACAGTCATGCCGCATATATCATTTTGCAGCATTCATTCGTACATACCAAACTCGCCCCTGCACTCCCCACACATCAGGAACTACCATGGGCATACATATTCCCCATTCATTCCTATGGGAGGGCAGGCCACTCACCACTCATTCACAGAGAGCTCAAGCACTTTACACTGTACCACGGTGAAAAAGTGCGCAGAGGCCTAAAATCACCACCACCAGGTTCCAGAAACAGGCTAGGAAAAAGCAAAAAGTCTGGGGGTGAACCTGCCCAAAGGGCCGGGTCCAACACATACATTAAAAGCTCTCTCCCATAGTCAGCTTAAAATATATCATACAATAAAATATAAAACAAAATCGACATAAAATTACACAAAACATACATGTATATCGATTGCTTTAGAAATCGCACTCCGAATGCAATATAAAATTTGTAGGTGTGCGAAATGTTACACACTTCATATGAGATCATCAATGGTAATAATATATTTTTTAGAGCGCAACAGAATTAAAATTATATAATCGATCAAAACTCTTCCAAATAAAAATAATCATTGAACGCACAGCAGAGAGAAATAATTAAAAACCCTCCGGCTAAAAAAGAGGTTATTTGTAAACCCAGTATTTAATTTGTTGCTACATACTGGGCCTTACATGTCAGTTTGTCTGAGGAAGTAGGCATAAAGATCTAGGTCCATTATGCCTCATAACACAGCCCATTTAGGAGCCCTAATGATTTGCGTCTCCTGATTGCGTTCTTAATTTAGGTTACAAAGTTGTGACAAAGGCCACCTGATAATAAATGAGACCCTGGGATAGGAATAAGGGGTGGAGTACTCTTACTCTGATGTTTTTATAAAATGTATGCCGAACAGCATGAAGTGCATAGTGTATTGATTAGCTTTTCCGTCGCATGAGCAGTTGAGTAAATTTGCCGACCATGCCCTTGATCAGGAAATGCAGCAATATGGTGGATTAATTGGAAGAGTAGTCTGATCAAGTAAAATCTGTCCTGGTTATATTACTCATGATAAAGAAATTACCTTGTATCCCTTGTTGTATCAGTTGTTTGCAAAAAAAGCCCCACTGATTCCTAAAGAGACAGTTATCAACTCTTTCTTACTGAATTGTAGAATGCCTACAGGGCCTATGTAACTTCACGTGTGGAGTTAGCTGATTCCTTGGGAAAAACATCACTCATGGCACAAAAATAATGACCTCTCCATCAAGAAGATGCAATGCAGAATTATGCATCACTTTATATAAAACGGGAATAGTGCTGATACAAGCAGCCAATAGGGACCTTGAGGAATTTGAAAAGACTTTCCTACTAGTAAAAGAAACTCTGGAGAAACCAAGATACCAACTACCCATGACCCCACATGAAGTCACGCGTGACAACATTGATACTACAACTAGAGACGTCAACCGACCTGGGGGCCACAACACTCAAACTTCCAGCTTTGGAGATATAACTGAAATTGAGAAGGCAACCCCAGAGAATAAGACAGAAAGAACTGAGAGGTCTTCCAATCTGGCAAATGAAGAGCAGGGCCAGGTCCAAAGAGAAGAGCTGATGCCGCCACCAGTCGGTGCAAATTTGCTTGATGAGGATACCTCAGCTCCTAGCGAGTCACTACATGACCCGATACCTCGCTCAAATCTGATACCAGAGTCGGATAGATCCCCACCCACAAATTTACTACTTGGACCACACAACATAGATAACTCAAATGACATCTCAAATAGAATCAGAAGCGACAACCCAACCGAGGATACAAAGGATGGAACTGGGAGAATGAGAACAGATCAATTACGGAGAAGAACAAAATGCACAACCCGAACTGGGAGGTCTATCCGCACTAAGAAATCACCCCGAAACCAGAAAGAAATTAAGGAGCTCCAGAAAATAGTAGGCAACCTGGCACAAGGCTCGATGAAAATCTCACATGCAATCAAAAAGATGTGGGAGATGACGGTAAGCACGCACTCCAAGGTCTCGCATATCCAGAATCTAGTACTCTCCGCACAAGAAAGGAATGACGAGATGGCCTTGTCTCGAAAAAATAGGCTCAACAGACCAGACAGGATAAACCCCTTGTCTAACGAAGAAACCTTGGCCTTACTCCGAACCTATGAACAACCGGCCCGGGGGAGGGAGGAGAGAATCAAAACAGTACCAATTGATTCTAATAGAACATCCAGAAAGAATGACAGAAAAGCAATCCACCTCAATCTACAACATATCCAGTTAACAGCAACTGAATCCGAAAATGGGAACCTCCTTAACTCGGATAAACCCTTGAATTGCCTTCTACTCAACTGTCGTTCAGCAACTAAACATGCGTCAGACATAGCAGCCCTCATCATCAATAAGGAAATTGACCTGGCAATCCTTACGGAAACATGGCTAAAGGAATCATCAGCTCCCGCCATTGATCTCTTAGTACCACCTCATTATAACATTAGACTATTAGCTAAGGAAAATAGGAGGAGGTATAGCCTGCATTCACCGAACAGAGATAGAGGTCAACCTGATCCAAGCCGACCCCTTAGAATTGTGTGAATACCTTGGTCTGAATATAAGATCATCAAGCAATCAAAAATGCAACTTGCATGCATTTTACCATCCACCAGGAGATAACGCCAAGTTCACAGAGCAACTAATAGAGATCATAACGGCCAACTCCAATCCAGAAGCCAACAACATATTCCTGGGAGACTTTAATTTACACTGGGACGACAACAATGACAAACTGGTTAATTCGCTTAAAGAGTTCCTCGCCGAACTAAACCTCACACAAGCATGCACCCAACCCACTCACGCGCAAGGAGCGACCTTAGATTGGATTATTTCAAGAAACAAAGAGGCATCAATCCGCGCTATAGACCTGTGTGATTGGTCTGACCATCACGCCATAACATTTGTGATGCCCACAGTGAAAAAGGGTAGGACTGTGCAACCCCCCAAGTCCAAAAAATTAATCTGAGATATAAAAGAAGCGAATATTGAGCTGTTGGCTGAAAGCTGCGAGAGAGGCTTAAAGCCACCTAACGACATGCAGAATGTAAGCGAGCTGACTGATCACTACTTAACCTCAATTGGAAATATCGTCAATGAAACCATGCCACTAAAACTGAAAAGGATCACAGATAAGCCAAAGAATCCTTGGTTTAGTGGGTCTCTGAATGAGGACAGGCGCAAACTGAGAACAGCCGAAAGAAAATGGAGACAACACCCTTCCTCACCAGAGCGGAAAGCCCTCAGAAAAATCAGAAACGAATATAACAAAAAGGTAATCAATTCCAAAAAAGAATTTATAAGAGCAGAACTTGACAATGCCAAAAACAGACCAAGAAAACTCTTCGAGATCCTAAAGCAGCAATCAGATAAATTAGCCAAATCAACTCAAGAGAACTCAAAAACTTCCTTAAGCTGCGAGGAGTTCTCCACATTTTTCTCGGAGAAGACCAAAGCGCTAGAGGTAGAGCTCGCAAAAGCCGCGGCTATCCTCCCGACCCAACCTCGGCCGACGAGCAAGGCCTGCATGATAACAGAGAGTAGTAAGACAAAAAATAAAGCAAACTGGGACACATTTGAACTATATGACCAGGACAAGATCGCCAAAACGCTGTCCGAAATCAGACCGAATAACCACTATCATGACCCTTTACCTGCAAAATGTGTAAGAGAAATCAGCCACATTGTGGTTCCTATCTGGACCAAAATAATAAACGCTTCACTTACACAAGGGATCCTCCCTGATTGCCTAAAAACAGGACAAGTAGTGCCAATAATCAAAAAACCGACAGCGGATGCATCAGATCCGAATAACTATCGACCAGTAACCAACATCCCTTTACTGGCCAAACTAATTGAGAAATGCGTGCAGAGCCAATTGAAGCAACACATCACCAAGTTCTCCCTACTAGACAAATGCCAATCGGGGTTCAGAGCAGGGCACAGCACGGAAACAGCGATCCTGCATATTGTTTATGACGCGCTACAAGCCTTAGACCAAAATCAAGCATGCCTATTGATTCTCCTAGACCTGTCATCTGCTTTTGACACGGTAAATCACGAAGCACTATTGATCAGGCTACAGGACAGGATGGGATTGTCTGGAAATGTGCTGAGATGGTTCAACTCTTTCCTAAGAAACAGATCTCAACGATTCCTGGTTAACCAAGCAATCTCACCCCCCTGTCCTAATGCAATTGGGGTCCCGCAAGGCTCAACACTATCCCCAAATCTATTCAACCTGTATGTCGAACCCCTCACAGACATTCTTCGGAAATCAAAGATATCCTACCACATGTACGCAGACGACACGCAAATATACTTAAAGATCGCCTCCCTTGATGACATAGATCTAATGAATGAGACACTAAAGATGGCTTTACAATGGTTAACTTTGAATCATCTGAAATTAAATGCCCAGAAAACAGAATTCTTGCTAATTTCACCTCCAAGGAGCCACCCTGAAGTAAAGGAATGGACCAAATTGGTGACTGCGCTAAACTGCACACCAACCCTAGTCAGCTCAGCTAAATCACTAGGAATCACATTAGATGAGAATCTCGACATGAAAGCCCACATTAATTCAATGGCGAAAAGTGCCCGCTTCCATCTGAGCTACTTAAGAAAATTAAAACCATTCATCTCAGAGGCAGATCTAAAATTGGCTATACAATCCCTAGTGATATCCAGGATCGAATATGGTTGCTCTACCTTAACTGGCCTACCTAAAACATCCAC
This sequence comes from Lissotriton vulgaris, assembly GCF_964263255.1. Lineage (NCBI taxonomy): Eukaryota > Metazoa > Chordata > Amphibia > Caudata > Salamandridae > Lissotriton > Lissotriton vulgaris. The sequence goes on along the minus strand of NC_141687.1, from coordinate 1,237,609,572 downwards.
AGCACCACTAAAAGCCTGTCTCAACGCTGCGGCAAGACTCATCACTGGATCTAGGAAATTTGATCATATATCTCCCCACCTGAAAGCACTAAACTGGCTACCTTATGAGGCCAGAGTTCAAATGAAGATAGCATGTATTACTCACAAAGCGGTGCACTATAACACGCCAGGATACCTAGCCAAGAAAATTAAGCTATCGGGAGTAAACAGACCAGCAAGAAGCTCCAAGGAGCTGCTGTTGAGACCAGCCATCTTCCGAAAGAAAAAGACTTATGACCGAGCATTCTCCGGAGCTGCCCCCATAGTCTGGAATTCACTCCCCCCAAGCATTAGGAAGATTCAAAATATTGTACTATTCAAACGGGAAGTGAAAAGCCTAATGATGAGTAAATACCTTGCATAGGGAAGCCGACGGATCGCTGATATGAACATTTGCATCAGCTGAAGGGTGGCCTCCTCATGAATACTATCACGGACATGAGACTGACGCCACACACAAGCCTCGGCTGTATCCGCCAAACTATACAAACTATATAACCTCTACCTCACCTTATCGATTGATAAGGATCGTGATATAAGCTAGGCCTTTCTCACCTTTTATTGCTAATTGCACATGTGTTTGGAATATATATAGTTAGACACCCTTATAGCCATAGTTTCTGTTATCTCATATTTGTTTGTCTTATATTGATACTGTACTGTCAATGTGTAACCCGCCTCGATGTTAAGCGCTCTGATACCCACGGGTCTTGTTCGCGCTATACAAAACTCTATAATAAATAAATAAATACCACATTTTAATGGGTGTAACAGAAGTGATGGATACTGGGGGACAGAAACTCCAACAACTATAAAACCCAGGGAATGAAAAATTGACCTTGCGGTTCATGCCATATTCCCTGTTTCCTGGTCGCTCCAGGCTAATTTGTTATCATTGTATGATGAAAGGTGTGATCTTTTAAAAATTCAATGCCAAGTATACTCATGATGTTATCTGACTTAAAGACTCCTTTCAATGTCATAACTGCAGAAGATTGCCTCCATGAGGATGTCATGCAGGCCTTTGATATATGTTCACAGGCTAAACAAAATTCAGTTACGACAAAACCAAGGAAAAGCTGGGTGATTTGGAGGTAAGTATATGGGATGCCTCTTTGACTGGGTTGGCTTGAATTAAAAGGGAGGGAATTGGCACCCTTGGCTCGGAATGTGGCAGCTGGAATGGCATGACCAAGAAAACTACTAGTAATATCCTTGTGGAGCTATATTCAGTTGCTTTGTTGCTTCGTTATGTTGAACTACATGTTCGATGTCACGTCAACTTTTCGAGTAGTAGCAGGATTTATCACACCCTGGATGATTGACTGTTGAGCAGAACCCAATTTCTCACATTGCACTCAGTAATCAATCGCTGAAGGAGAAAGGACTGATTGGTTTGTTGTGTTACGAATAATTCTCATTGTGGGCTCTAACTACATCCTATTTTTATCCTCACTATATAGTTTGTCCTGTCAGCCATTTTTCGCTGACTTTCTCCGTTGCAGGGAAGTTTAAATACTCTACTTTTAAAAATGGGATAAAAGGTATTCCTAAACGTGATGGTAGAGTCCTTCTGTGATGCGATACTTCATTTCTTTACATGGTCTAAACCACCTGCTCCGAGAATCCCTTATCCTCTTTCACATGGAAAAAGCATCCCCTGCTGTACATTTTAATTATATTGCAAGTCACTGAGCATTTCCACGACCATATAGAGGAATGAGGACGAAGGCTGAGTTACTTTATAAGGACAAAAAACTCCAAGGTGACTCACACTATCTTTATAATGTACAGCAGGATACTTTATTCCTTATAATACATAGTCACATATCCCCTTTCTCACAGACCATTTAAATCATTGGTATGTTGCTTTTTTCACACCCACGAGGCCCTGCTGGGGGCGCGAGAGGCGGTGGCGGCGACGGTGGAGTGCCTCCGGTGCTTTGACTACAAGGCCTACCTCACGCGAGCGCACTCGGAACGCGACAAGTCGGGAGCTCTTCTGGCCTGGCTGTCCAACCCGGCCCGTCGGAGCTCGGTCATCCTTGAGCTCAGGGACCACGCGGGGGCGGCGCGATTTGATCAGCAGGGGATCAACGCGTTGTTCTACGACTACTACACGGAACTCTACTGCAGCAGGGTCCTCCCTTCGCTGGAGGAGTTCCAGACCTTTATGGAGGGTCTTCACCTGCCGGAACTGGGAGAGGAGGACGCGAAGCGGCTCGGGGACAAGATCGAGGAGAGAGAGGTGCGGGTCGCCATCAAGAGCATGGCGAGGAATAAGACGCCGGGCACCGACGGATTCCCTACGGAATTCTATCTCACCTACGCGGATCTCCTTGCGCCCCGGCTGACGTGGCTGTACAACGAGTCGAAGCGGCTGGGTTGTCTTCCTGCGACCATGAGGGAGGCGCTGATCGTCCCCCTGCTGAAGCCGGGCAAGCAACCGTGGGACAGAACAGCGTACCGCCCACTGTCCATGCTTAACCTGGACTACAAGATTTTAAGCAAGATCTTGGCGACGCGATTGCTCCCCCACATGCCCATGCTGGTCCACGCGGACCAGTCGGGTTTCATCCCGGCCCGCAATACGGCGCTCAATGTGCGGCGACTCCTGCATGTACTGGAGGCTGACACCTATGACGGCGACGAGGCAGTGGTGTTTGCTGTCGATATGGAGAAGGCCTTTGACAGCCTGGAATGGCCTTATCTCTTCCATGTTCTGCGCACGCTGGGCCTCGGCGAAGGCTTCGTAAATTGGACGATGCTGCTCTACCAGAACACGACGGCGAGAGTCAGAACTGGGAGGGTCATCTCTGAGATGTGCAAGGTGGGCAGGGGAACCCGCCAGGGATGCCCTCTCTCCCCCCTACTGTTTGCCCTGGCCGTCGAACCCCTTGCAGCGCGAGCCCGGCTGGGCCAGGCGTATCAGGGCCTGGACGTCTATGGCCAGGTACACCACATCGCATTATACGCAGATGATCTGCTGCTTTTCCTGGCGAACTCGGCGGACTCCCTGCGTGGAGCTAAGACCCTCCTGCAATCGCTGAGCAGAGTATCGGGCCTCCGAGTGAACTGGGCGAAGTCCCACCTATTCCCAGCCCGCCCACGGAGAGCATGCCCACAAACTACGGAGGGCGTGACGTGGGAAGAGAGGAGCCTGCGATACCTTGGCACCTCGATCTTCCATGACAGGGCCGATATCCTTGAGGGAAATATCGGATCGGCGATCAGGCACACTAAAGGGAACTTTGACTTTTGGAGCACGCTCCCATTGTCACTCATGGGGAGAGTGGCGCTACTCAAGATGGTGACCCTACCGCGGCTGCTTTACTTCTTCGGGACTCTCCCGATCTGGATCCCGGCGAGCTACTTTCGGCGGCTGAGATCGATGGTTATCGGGTTTCTGTGGGGGGCGGGCAGGCGTAGGGTGGCACATGCCACACTTCTCCACCCTCGGGCGGATGGAGGACTGGCAGTGCCGGACTACGAGCTCTACTACCTGGCGGCGCAACTGCAATGGCTAACACAGTGGGTAGCAAGAGCCAGAAAAGGGGAGGACGGATCAGGAGAACCGGCGGGCCCGGTCCAGGTATTGTCCCGGATTGTCCTAGGACTTCCGATGGGGGATTTCCACCTTACTCAGGAGTTTGCGACGGCCCGAAAATGCTGGAGCAGATATCGCCGAAGGAGCGGTATTACGGTTCCGTACGCACCTGAAATCCCACTTAAACTCTGCGGGGCATTTCCGCACGGGGGCTCGTGGCGCAGGCTCGACGGTTGGGACCAGCAAGGGCTGTCATCCATGGGCGACCTGTACGAAAATGGGGCGATGTTGCCCTTCGACCTCCGGAAGGACCGCTTTGAGCTGGCGCGTGGGGACTTCCTCCTTCACGCGGCTTTAACGGCAGCGATCCGCAAACACTGGAGGGCGGGCATGTTGGAGCCACCGCTGTCCCTGGGCTGCCAGTACGTCGTGATGATGGCGGGGACGGTCAAGGCTGTCACGTGCCTATATCGACGCATGGTCTCGGAATCCGTCGCTCCACTGCTGGCCTTGAAGGCGAAATGGGAGGCTGACTTGGCGACTGAGATCCCCGAGGAGGCATGGAATGGCATACTGGAAGGGGCCCGAAACGGGACACGCAACGCGAGATTCCAGCTGGTGCACTTTTATGTCCTACACAGGGTCTACCTGACCCCTGACAAACTACATAAATACTTCCCGACCCACTCGGCGTCCTGCCCGCGTTGCCCGGCGGATCTCGCCGATTTCCAACACATGTTCTGGTCCTGTCCTGAGCTGGGGTCCTTTTGGAGGGAGGTAGTGGAGGTTCTGAGGGAGGTAACGGAGAGGGACCTGCAACTCACCATGGCACACTGCATACTACACTGGTTCCTACACACATCAAAAAACAAGGTTACTAGCAAGTTTCTGGATTTGGGGCTCCTCCTGGCGAAGCGGGCCATTACGTCCCAATGAAAGGCGACCAGGGGCCCCACGGTAGAGCGCTGGAAGGCTGAGCTACATAAATGGGCTCGGTGTGAGGGTGAGCTTCGGCTGCAGGCCGCGCTCAGGGCGGGCAATGACAGGGCACTGGAGAGGGCCAGGGCGTGGGAGGGGCTGGTCCTAGATCTCACGCTCCTGGACATGGAAGAGGAGGACACCCCGGTGCATAGTCCGGCTCCTGACGGGGGGTCGGCTTAGGCCCACTCTGTTGATCCCCTATTTGCATTCCACTGTGGTGACTTACGAATAGTTGCTGATAGATCCTGGTGCTCTGCTTCGGATCTGGTCTAGTTGGGAGGGTTGAGAACTCGGTTCGGTGGTACTCTGGCACGCCTGGGGGTTGGGGGGACTGGGCGGGGGCGCGGTTGTGGGTGGTTCTGGGCGAGGGTAGAGGGGTAGGCGGGGATGGGAGTGTTGAGGGGGGAGGGGGGGATGGATGTTCAGTAAGGGTAAAAAGTGACTCTTGGTTCAACTGGACTTGGGGCACGGAAGAGGGAGCGTTAGGACCGAAAAGCAGCTCTGCCATTTCCCAACCACCTGGTAGTTATGGACCAATACAGAATGCTCCAGCGCAGTTTTTTCCCCCATGATATTGCCGCTCAACCTCCGGGGTGTGAGCTGAATGGCTGTGTGATACGGGGGTGGGGGAGTTGCGCTTCAATTGAGCGCCAAGGGAAATGGCTCGAATATACTGTATGCATTCATGACATTGCTGCAATAAAAAGATATTTACACAAAAAAAAAGAGATAGCATGTTTGCAAATATGCTAAATAAAAGTACAATCTCAAAATTAAAAACACACACCTGTCAGATATTTTTGGCAAAAAGGTTGGAATCCATTTAACACAAGTCAGATTTTGGTTAAAAAAATAATAATTATAACTGGGAATGTGCAGAAACATGGACCAAGATTTTATCTTTTCCACAATTACTTGAGGCTTGCAAAAATGAACACGTTGCCATAAATTTTTCCTTTTTGCTTATCTCTGTTCATGTTGAAAAACACAGCAGACGAAGCTGCATTTCCTTTCCGTTTTATAGGTCTCGCCTAAAAGTCTCTTGCTTTTAGCTTTTTGTTATCTTTCAGGAGACTACAAGGCTGCCCATTGCTTACCATTATTTGGCCTTATTGTTACTCTTATTACCTGGCTCCTTGTTGTCTAGCTTCCATGGGCTCATTTTCTCTTTGTGTGTTTGTTCCTCCTCTGGAGCATGGATGCATTACTTGTGCCCTTCCACTTCTCCTTTTTTTCAGGTGTTACTTTTTTATTTTTGCTGAAGCACTCTACAAGAGTGCATGTTCTTCATCTGTATCCTTCATGTACACCCTCTATGTTCCACCCCTAGCCCCTTAAGGCTCGTAAACTCTCCATTGTCCATATCCATGCCCTAGCCCCTCCCTTCCACCCCCATTGTCTCTATGCTTGCCCCATCCCATCCCTTTTCCTTGTTACCTCTCTCCCTTCCTGGACCCTCCATGTTCCCTCCAATTCACCATCCCTCCATGTAACTTCCCACCCTCCTTCCCTCCATCTGTGTTGCCCCAGGGGAGGAATAAAAAAAGCAATAGGATGCGTCAAGGACTGGCCGTGTCATAGCGCTTTTTTTATTCCAACCCCACCTATGTCCATGTCTCCTGCTTTCCCTACCTCTGTGTTGCCTGGGGGTAATGATTAACAAGCATTTGCAATGCAATAGGTCTCACATTAGGAAAGTGTGAGCTATTGGTATTGTAAATGACAATTTTTATAAATATGTGTTGGCTTTGAAAATATATAAATTAATAGCATTGTTATTCACAAAGCCAATAGATTACGCTTTCCTAATGCGAGTCCTATTGGCTATGGCAATGCTTAATGGTAGCAAGCAAGGACAGTGCTGTTGTGGTGCTGAGTGAAGATATGGTTGGGCTGAGTGATGTGGTGGTGTATTAGAGTGATGTGGTGGTGTATTAGAGTGCTGTGGTGGTGTCCCAGAGTGATGTGATGGTGTCCCAGAGTGATGTGGTGGTGTCCCTGAGTGATGTGGTGGTGTCACTGAGTGATGTGGTGGTGTCCCTGAGTGATGTGGTGGTGTCCCTGAGTGATGTGGTGGTGTCCCTGAGTGATGTGGTGGTGTCCCTGAGAGATGTGGTGGTGCCCGTGAGTGGTGCCCCTGAGTGATGTGGTGGTGCCCCTGAGTGATGTGGTGGTGTCCGAGTGATGTGGTGGTATCCCAGAGTGATGTGGTGGTGTCCCCGAATGATGTGGTGGTGTCACTGAGTGATGTGGTGGTGTCCCTGAGTGATGTGGTGGTGTCCCTGAGTGATGTGGTGGTGTCCCTGAGTGATGTGGTGGTGTCCCTGAGTGGTGTGGTGGTGTCCCTGAGTGATGTGAAGGTGTCCATGAGTGATGTGCTGGTGTTCCTGAGTGATGTGGTGGTGTCCCTGAGAGATGTGGTGGTGCCCGTGAGTGGTGCCCCTGAGTGATGTGGTGGTGCCCCTGAGTGATGTGGTGGTGTCCGAGTGATGTGGTGGTGTCCCTGGGTGATGTGGTGGTGTTCCTGAGTGATATGGTGGTGTCCCCGAGTGATGTGGTGGTGTCTCTGAGTGATGCGGTGGTGTTCCTGAGTGATGTGGAGGTGTCCCTGAGTGATGTGGTAGTGACCCTGAGTGATGTGGTGGTGTCCCCGGGTGATGTGGTGGTGTTCTTGAGTGATGTGGTGGTGTCCCCGAGTGATGTGGTGGTGTCCCTGAGTGATGTGGTGGTGTCCCCGAGTGATGTGGTGGTGTCCCTGAGTGATGTGGTGGTGTCCCTGAGTGATGTGGTGGAGCCCCTGAGTGATGTGGTGGTGTCCCTGAGTGATGTGGTGGTGTCCGTGAGTTGATGTGGTGGTGTCCCTGGGTGATGTAGTGGTGCCCCTGAGTGGGCCCCTGAGTGATGTGGTGGTACCCCTGAGTGATGTGGTGGTGTCCCAGAATGATGTGGTGGTGTTCCTGAGTGATGTGGTGGTGTCCCCGAGTGATGTGGTGGTATCCCCGAGTGATGTGGTGGTGTCCCAGAGTGATGTGGTGGTGTCCCTGAGTGATGTGGCGGTGTCCCAGAGTAATGTGGTGGTGTCTCCGAGTAATGTGGTGGTGTCCCCGAGTGAATTGGTGGTGTCCCCCAGTGATGTGGTGGTGTCCCTCAGTGATGTGGTGGTGTTCATGAGTGATATGGTGGTGTCCCCGAGTGATGTGGTGGTTTTCCCGAGTGATGTGGTCGTGTTCCTGAGTGATGTGGTGGTGTTCCTGAGTGATGTGGTGGTGTCCCTAAGTGCTGTGGTAGTGTTCCTGAGTGATGTGGTGGTGTTCCTGAGTGCTGTGGTGGTGTTCCTGAGTGATGTGGTGGTGTCCCTAAGTGATGTGGTAGTGTCCCTGAGTGATGTGTTGGTTTCCCCTGAGTGATGTGGTGGTGTCCCTGAGTGATTTGGTGGTGCCCCTGAGTGATGTGGTGGTGTCCCGGAGTGATGTGGTGGTGTCCCTGAGTGATGTAGTAGTGTCCCTGAGGGATGTGGTGGTGCCCCTGAGTGATGTGGTGGTTTCCCTGAGTGATGTGGTGGTGTCTGTGAGTAATGTGGTGGTGTCCCAGAATGATGTGGTGGTGCCCCTGAGTGATGTGGTGGTGTTCCTGAGTGATGTAGTGGTGTCCCTGAGTGATGTAGTGGTGTCCCTGAGTGATGTGGTGGTGTCCCTGAGTCATGTGGTTGGACCCGTAAGTGGTGCCCCTGAGTGATGTGGTGGTGCCCTTGAGTGATGTGGTGGTGCCCTTGAGTGATGTGGTGGTGCCCCTGAGTGATGTGGTGGTGTCCCTGAGTGATGTGGTGGTGCCCCTAAGTGATCTGGTGGTGTCCCTGAGTGATGTGGTGCAGCGGCACAGAGACTGAAGCTAAGAACATGCAGGGTTGAGTGCTACAAAGCACGTTCAATTTTTCAAAGCACAGAATGATGGAGCAGGGGAAAAGCAAGGGGAAACAGAAAAAAACAGGGAGAGTGTATAATGATAGAGGCAGCGAGGGCTGGGGCTTGGACAGCAGTCAACTACGGGGTCAAGAAGACACTGAATGGGAAAACACAGAAATCACCCAGGGCCAAGGAAGGAAGATACAAGCACACGGCAGAGCAGGTGGAGACAAGCTCTCGGCATTGCTGTGGCGGAGACGGGGGAGCGGGAGCGGTAGCGCATTCCTTTGAAGTCTGATGCGGGGGCGGGGGAGCGGCAGCCTTTGTAGTCTGATTGGGGGGAGCGGGAGCCTTTGAAGTCTGATGCGAGGCACAAACAAATGGTGGTGTGTGACGTGGCTGGCGTTGTGCACGTGCATAGATCACATGAACTGTGTCTAATCTGCCGTTTTGGTAGACTGTTTTTTTCCCTTACTATAATCTCGCCTGAGCAATGCGCAAGCACATTGGCTCAGGCCAGACCTAAAAAGCGCTATGATACACCTGCATCATAGTGTTTTTAAAATTATTTAGCCATGTTTTATAGCAGCTCTGCTATACAACATGGCTAGAAAACATTGTCAAAGCAAATAGCTCTTGTATGCATGACCTAAAGATTGCCATTGCTACTTGTATCAGTATAAATTCTGCTTGCCATTGCTACACTGTAGCTTTAATTATGCCTATGTGATGTATTTCAGCTTGGCTGCTGGCTCTGGCAACAGGCATTGTGATGTCAGCCCTCAACTGTAATAGCTTATTACTGTTGAACAGCTACAATATTTCTTTATTACAGGTGTCTAGGTGTGTTACAAGTCACCTATGATAAGGAAATTAAAGATAGTTTTTTCCTACAGGGATTGCAGGATCGCATGCATTATAATACAACTAAAAATCAGGAAGTCCACTGAATAAAGTATTTCAAATATAGATATGTGCCTACCGAAAAAGTCGCTGGCCCCTTACTATCTACAGCTTGTCACACAAACGTTCTGTATCAAACATTCCCAGCTATATGCTCAGTCTAAGCTCTTGTATCGATTAGATTGACTTGATCACTCTATTACATCATACCCTCAACCATCTCATCCATCCCACATCACAACCCCCAACCTTAGGAATGAAACTCTTAAATCAAAATATTTTCCAACAACTTCAGCAAATTAACTCTACACTCCGATCTCAGCTACCGGAATTCATCAAGGAAGAGTTGGTAAACTACCAACTGTTATCTGATTTCTATATCCCAACTTTGGAAGCTCATCATCAGCCACAGATATATAACATCTATCCCCTTTGTGAAAGTATAGCATGGAACAAAGAGGCAGCAGCCTAACTTCACAGACCCAAACTAAACAGTGGTATCCCTTTGCTGTACATTTTAACGATACTGTAAGTGACTGAGATGCTCCGTGACCATATAGAGGAATGAGGACGAAGGCTGAGTTCCTTTACAAGGTCAAAAAAATCCAAGGTGACTCACAATATCAAAATAAGTACAACAAGGGGATTTTATTCTTTATAATACATGGTCACCCTATCTCCTTTCTAACAAACCTTTTGAATCCTTGGCGTGTTGCTCTTTCATATAAAAGAGATGGCATGTTTGCAAACATGCTAAATAAAAATGGAATCTCAAAATTAAAAGCACACCTGTTAGATATGCGTTGCAAAAAGATTAGAATCAGTTTAATATAAATCAGATTTTTGCTTTTTTTTAAGGATGTTTTATAGCTGGGAATGTGTAGAAACATGGAAAGAAATGTTATATTTTCTGTAATTGCCTGAGACATGCAAAAATAAACAAATTACCATAAATATCACATTTTCTCATTAACCATTTTCAGCCCCAAAGTTGCAATCAACCTCACAACCTTAGTATTTATACATATCATATTCACCTTATAATCCCTTCGTGCAGCATTCCACGTAGGTATCAACACACCTTGATCTCTTCAATGAATATTTTACTGTTGCAGTCTCCCTAACTGACTTAATACTCAAAAATTGATCCTTAGTCAGGCCGGTTGGTCCAGAATCAAAATTACTAAATTGAGTGTTTTGGTAAAATATGGTGTGTGAGTAGGAGCCCCTTGAAGAGCTAAGTGGTTTCTCCCGAGGGTAATACAGGGAAACGTTTATCGAATTGTGTAAGAGAGGAGTTATCATTGTTTGACCCATGCCACATTTTCAGGATACCCAAATAAAACTAATTTACATAAACAGATGAAATGTGGGATTGCTCCAATTCTCCTGGAGCTTTGTGGCACACCCATGGTATGAAGGGTTCAGTAATAGGTTGTTCCGTGGTGCAGTAATGTTAGACACATGCTATGATTTTGTAACAATTGTTATTAATTGAAACAAACAAATGTATTCATTCATTCATGTTACACATATGACCACTGTATAAAATGCATCAAGGACTGCAAAATATCTTTAATTCGTGAGTTCTCATGAGTGTCACAAGTGGTGCAATTTTAGTTTTCGATGTGACTAGACGTATCTGCCCATTTATTATGCGAACCATTCAGTATTAAAGGAAACTTGTTTTCAAGGGATCTAAATGCTGGCACTGAATGTTGGCAGTTATGAGAACTGAGAGACAGGAAGCTAAATTGATATGTCCCGGATCACACCATTTGGCTAATGAGGGTAATCTGGGTTACAACCCGGACTTCCTGTTTTACTGCTATCAATTGTGGCACTGGACCACATCTGGTCAGGAAAAAAAAGAGCTCGGTGTGTACGTACCAACTATGACAATCACATTTGTTTTCAGATAGAACATTGTTTGTTTTTCATCCAAACGAGAAACTCACCTGTCTTTAGTGAGAATGTATTCAGGAGGGACATGGGGTTCTCCAAGGCTTCTCCATCTGGGCTTCCAATTTTTTAAGGGGTTGGGCTCGGAATTAGCCGGTCTCAGAACAACAGCCACTGCGAGCAGGAGAAACAGCAGAAGGCTGAGCAAAAGTAGCACTACTGGAAGGAAGAGAATAGGAAGGTTAACACAAACATGCACAGAAGATGTGTGCCTGTGCATTTCTACATGTAGGAAAAAAACACATGATGTGGTACAGAAATACCAACCTTGCTGTGACTTCCAGTTGTTCATCTTTAAGTCAGCATTACTAGGTGACGCTCAGGGGCCTAACCCAGGCCCCTGCAACCCCTGCGGTGGAGGGCACCCCTCATCCTTCAGGGGGGCTCCATTCAACCAAAGGCCAATGAATATCTGATATATGCAGGGCACAGGGGTCCTTCTTCGCACTCTGCGGGGGGCATAAATATGTGTTACGCCACTGATGACGCTTATATATATATATATATATATATATATATATATATATATATATATATATATATATATATATATATATATATATATATATATATATATATATATATATATATATATATATATATATATTTATATATAACAAGCTCCCTTGTGGAGTGAAACGCGTCATGGACGACACCATGTCTTTTTATTTCATCTTTGCGAAATAAACACTTACTTCTATGGATGGTATCGTTGCTGCCTCTTCTTTGATCGACTAAAGAATTAGCACTTCAAGAGGTCCTGACCTGGTTTATTTTCACCATGGATTGGTGAAACAGGAACATTGTTATATATATATATATATATATATATATATATATATATATATATATATATATTACCTACTGGCGGTCGCCAGTAGGTAGTTATAGTTAGGATTATTTTGTATAGGGAATCCGCAACATTCTATTGGGAATAACTTTGGCGCCGGTTGAGGGATCTGCCTGAAATTTTCCTCAAATTTGCCTCGCGGCGCTCCGCTTCTTCCCTGAAAGTTTGGGGGGGATTCGTTGAGTGGGGGTCGAGATAAAAGGGGGGTCCCAAAACGTGTTTTCCCCATGTTAATTTCCATAGGGCGGTTGGACTCACTTTTAGCCCGAACGGCTGAATGGATTTCCACCAAACCTTGCAAAATTGTAGGGACTGGTAGCCCGATGTGCCTTTGCTATGTCTCAAGATATGTGCTCCAGTGGATTTTGAGTAATTTAGGTTCAAAAAAATATATATATCTGTAAGCGCGCCCCGGTACGCGCACCGGGACGCGTACCAGCGCGCTACGCGAGTTCGCGCGCGTAAAGCTAATTGGCTCTCGGGTGTCTGTCAACATTCCAAACAGTCCGGAGCGGCCGCCATCTTGTGTCTCGGTAGGATCGAGACACAAGAGGTGGCCAAAAAAAAAGAGGGAAATTACTAAAAGGGTGCAGAGTAGACCCCCCTGACCCCCCAGGTTTGATGTGGGGGCCATATGCGTGGGGGCCATTTGCGCGGGGGAGCGCCCGGTACGCGCACCGGGGAGCGAATCGGGGAGCGTACCATGGGGAAAAAAGAATGACAGAATTTTTAAAAAATGTAGCATTTTTTTATAAATTGGAGGTAGTTCTAAAAAGAACTGTTTTTTTCTTCTTTTTGTTGTTTTATATTATTTTTATTGTTTTTTTGAACATTTTGTACTTTTTTTGGCTTTTATGAACAATTTTATATTTTTTTTGTTATTTTTATGGGGACAAACAAAAAACAGGGAATTGTAAACGGCTCAACTGGAGCAAAAACAAATCAGTAAAATATTAAGGTTTTTTTGGGTAATTGTGGTTGTCACCAGCACGGTTGATGAGTTTAATGCTTTGCTCACCATAGGTAATTGTTTTACCACAAAATATACAACTGATTTTGTATTGTCCAAACTGGGTTTGTATGTTTGGGACCATCTCCCTTGTCTCTGGACCCGATGGAGTGGGTTGCTTACTTTTGGAGGTGCTGGGTGAAGATTGGGGAGGGTTTCTGGTCATTTCTCGGACCTCTGCCGCAGCATAGTTGTTAGGGTGCCGGCGTTGCATGTGGCAAATCATGGTGTTATTGCCAAAAGAGTACTTTTTGTTAGGGTTCCCCCTGGAAAGTACAGTGCCACAGATTAGACAAGGAACCCTTGGCGCATTTACTTTCTTGAGGTCCTTTGGGATTGAAAAAAATCTCCCAGATAATGTGCTGTTTAGGCTTATATGGGGTAGTATCCTCAGGCAGGAACCTCCTCCTCTCCTCCTCCTCCTCCTCTTCTTCATCTCCACCACTGTGGTGTTGTGGTGGTCCTCTTGGTGGTGGTGGTGGCTGAGATGCTCCTGCTGCTGCTGCTACTGTAGCCATTTCTGAGTACAAATAGGTAGTAATAGCTCTGGAAACAGGTCTTCCTCACTCAAAGTACAAAGTGTGAATGAGGAAAAAAGGTGGGGGCTTTCATCATTAGGAAAACAAAACTGTCCTGAACCAATGAAAAGTGTTACTTTCAGGTCACATGGCCAGGGCTTTCATCATTTGGAAACCAAAACTGTCCTGAACCAATAAAAAGTGTTATTTTTAGGTCACATGACCCAACGTGCTTACGCTACGCGCCCAGGGGCGCGTAGTGTAAGCGCGTCGGATGCTTACGTAACGCGATCGTATGTGCTAGAGTGCTTCCGGGTGCGCTTACGCCGTGCGTATCACGGGGACGTGGCTACGCGATACGTCACAATGATGTTTTTGTTCGTGGCAATAGCGCTAACGGGACGCTCACCGGTACGCGCACGGGGGCGCTCCGCAAGATTGCGCTTACCGGTGCACTCACCGGTACGCGCCCTGGGAGCACTCGAGGGCAAATTTTTTTTTTAAAAATTAAAAACCATGAACAATATACATAAAAAAAATAGTATTACATAAATATAGAATATAGGATTCATTATAAAAAATATTACATTTCATAGCTATAGAAATTTGCTATTATAAAACCTTTGAAATTCACTGAACAAAACGTAGGTTTGAAACCCTATATATAGTTATGAATTAGCATTTGAAAAACCTATGAAATTCACTGAAAAAACCATAGGTTTCACACCAGTTATAGTTAGGAATTAGCATTTAAAAAACCTATTAAATTCACTGAAAAAACCATAGGTTTCACACCAGTTATAGTTAGCTGGAAATTTTACTGACATAAAACCATTGAAATTCCCACGTTATAGTTAGTTGGACTCACTATAACTTGCGCGCCTGCAATGCACTGCTGATGGCGTCACATATTACATCACTCATGACATGGTCAGTGACATCACTCATGACATCAGTTGATCCAGAATGCAGTAGCCAGGCTTCTACTGAATATCCCCAGACATTAATCCATTTTAGAACACCTGAAACATCTACATTGGCTTCCAGAATGACTACATAGTCACTTCAAATGTCTCCTTATTACCTTATGGTCATTTCATAACAGAGGCCCGCTACAACTGAGGGAGACAGAATCCAAGCATGCCATCCTACAAGAACTCTAAGATCCCCCAATTAGCTGTTATAATAATAATAATAATAATATTACAAAATTTTATATAGCGCGAACAGCTACCTCACGAGGAGGTGTCCCGGCGCTGTAAGAACAAGATGTAATGACCGCGGAAGCTGGAAGAGGGTGGCATCTAGCGTGGCTGGGCAATCAGCCAGGTTTTCAGCAAATGCTTGAAGCAGACTTCGGATGGGGCCTGTTGAAGAGCAGGGGGTAGTGAGTTCCATAGTGTCACCACATTGGCCGAGAAAGTTCGTCCTCCCAGTCGGGCTCTTTTTGCTCTAGGAACTGCAAATCTGACATGGTTGTTGGATCTGAGGGAACGAGATTGAGTGTACATTGAGTACCTGTTGCTGGTTACACTGGCAGTTCGACATGCTCATTTGGGTGGCTGGTATTTTTTCTGTTGGGTTCCTAGACTCTGGAGCGCCCTTGCATTTAGAATTCAAGCACCCCCAATGAACAGACCTTCAAAAAACAACTGAAAACCTGATTATTCCAATCATGGTAATTAGCCTTGTTCTTTTTTCCCAGTAATTCAGTCTAGGTAGCACTGAGATGTCTGTCAGACAACTGTGCCTTCTATAAATGGTTCATTCATTCATTCAGTTTCAAAAGTTGTTGCCTCACAAGTTATTGATATCTGCACAATTAGCCATATTGAGTAATTACTGAATTGAACAGAGTGAGGGCCTCAAGTCTTTTCACTGCCCTAAGGATGGGGCAGAGATGTTATTCTACATATCGATTATGTTATCGGCCTACCTAATAAGGGACAGCTCTGTGCTGCTGTGCATAACCGCCTGGCTCAGCACTGATCCATCACTCATCCCACAACTGCTAGCGTGACATCAGGCAAACTACCTGGGCCATATTTCGTGCCCATCTAGCTATGAACACTAATAGATGTGCCTTCAAAGTCCACATTTGGCCCATCTACAGCACAGTAGTCAATCTGATCTTTCCTTTCAGCATACACCTCCAGCCACAAAGGCATGAAAGTGTTGCTCAACCCTTGGAGAGTTTCCATTCAAGAAGAACATAAGTCGAGTTTAGCGGGCGAACCAAGGATATTTCCCGACGTTCCATTTGGTGATAGGCCAGGGTGTAATGTAAAGATCAGTAAAAGCCAAGGGCAGTCAAATGCTCACAAGTGGTAGTGATCATTAATGGTGGGAGCAGTTCAAAAACATTACAATTATGGACTGTGCACAGCACATCATTTATAACTCCTTTACCAAGTATTTCATGTAAAATACGGTAAATCATTAATACTATGTGATGGCAGTAACGTATTCCCCAGTGGCTCAACACCCTCATATACAATAAAGTTATAGGAAAGGCAGATTAAAACATCTGATTCCCCAGCACAAAAGCAAGTAGGAGTGGGGTCACGCAATCCACCAAGCCCTGACAATAAATCCACAACATTAAAAGGGCAATTGTTGCTGTCTCATTCTGAGGACTTTATGCAGAAAAGCGTCTTAAGACAATTCTGCATTATAAAATCTAATACGAGAATTGGACAATCATTAGTACAGCACAGTAAGACAGAAAAGACTGAAGTTCTGGAGCTTTTGATTTAAAAAGTTAGGCGTGTGCCAGAAGACGTCTCCTAAATTTGTAAATGCCTGAAATAAATTATTGTGAGACAAGAATTCGCATGGTAGACAGCTTGCACGTGTTAATGCCCATCGCAAACGGTGTTAGCTGGTCTGTCAAACCTAAGAGGGTTCAAAAGATAGAATAGCAACCCTAGGTCTTGCTGGGCTAGAAATAAACAAAAAAGGAGAACATCCGATAGCTCCCCTTTTAAAGGTTGGGTGTGCCAGGAAGCAGCAAACTTCTCCCAGCTTTCTGCATAGACAGATGTTATGGGTGGATGCTTGGCTGCCAACATGACACCACACCGACCCCAGGACCACACTTAGAGGCACCCTCATCTACAGACCACCAGGAACCCGCACACAATTCAACGAAGACATCACTGACTTCATCAGCCCACATGCCCTCACCTCCGAGAACTACATTCTACTGGGAGACCTCAACTTCCACCTGGAAATGAAAAACAACAGCAACACCACCACCCTTCTGGACAACCTGGCCAATCTCGGACTCAAACAACTTGTTGACACCCCCACCCACTTGGCCGGACACACGCTCGACCCTATCTTCACCTCCCGCAAGCACATCTCCTTCGATCACACCACAGCGCTCCATTGGACGGACCACAGCTGCGTTCAATTCAGCTACAAAAAGACCACGACCCACAACCCCCCACAACCTATTCCTCGAAGAAACTGGAACAAAATCACCACCGACCAACTCTTCACATCGCTTAACCAAAACCCTCCTGCCATATCATTAGACCCAAACCAAGCTGCTACCAAACTCACACAATGGATCACCCACAGCGCTGACGAATTAGCACCCTTGAAAAACCACAAGATCAAACAAAGTAGCAAAAAGGCCCCCTGGTTCAACGATGACCTTAAGAAATCCAAGAAGTTATGTCGTACTCTCGAGAAAACCTGGAGAAAAAAACCCAACCACTGACAACCTGACCACCTTCAAGGACGCCACCCGCAAACACCACCAATTGATCCGATCCACCAAGAAATCAGCATTCAAGATCGACTCGACAACAACGCCCACAACAGCAAGGAACTATTCAACATCGTCAAAGAATTTACCAACCCCACTGCCGGCACCAACGACATCACTCCCTCCCAAGACCTCTGCGACTCTTTATCCTCTTTCTTCCACAACAAAATCGCCGACATACATAACAACTTTGAAAACCAGTCCGAAGAACAGTCTACTCCACCCACCTCCGAACCAAAACAGCACTCTCACAACCTTTGCGCCTGGAACCCAATCACTACTGAAGACACCATCCGCCTGATGAACTCCATCCACTCAGGATCGCCAACCGACCCTTGTCCCCACCACATTTTCAACAAAGCAGACTCCATCAGCGCACCCCATCTCCGCGATGTCATCAACTGTTCCTTCAACTCCGCTACCTTCCCGGAAAGCTGGAAACATGCCAAACTCAGCGCCCTTCTGAAGAAACCCACAGCAGACCCCTCTGAACTTAAGAACTACCGCCCCATCTCACTCCTCCCATTCCCTGCCAAAGTCATTGAGAAAGCCGTCAATAATCAGCTCGCCGCCTTCCTTGAATCCAACAATACCCTCGACCCCTCACAGTCCGGCTTCCGAGCCAAACACAGCACTGAAACTGCCCTCATCGCAGCTACAGACGACATCCGAATGCTACTGGACAACGGAGAAACAGTTGCCCATATCCTACTCGACTTCTCTGCCGCCTTCGACACAGTCTGTCATAGCACCCTCATACAATGCCTCAGCAACGTCGGAATACAAGGAAAAGCTCTGGACTGGATCATCCCGTTCCTCGCCGGAAGAACCCAGAGAGTCCGCCTCCCCCCATTCAAATCAGAGGCCACCGAAATCATCTGCGGCGTACCACAAGGATCATCTCTCAGTCCCACCCTCTTCAATGTTTACATGAGTCCCCTCGCATCCATCGCACGTCAACACAATCTCAACATCATCTCCTACGGTGACGACACCCAGCTGATCCTTTCCCTCACCAAAGACCCAAACACCGCCAAAACCAATCTACACGAAGGAATGAAAGAAGTAGCCGAATGGATGAAGAACAGCCGTTTAAAACTAAACTCGGACAAAACGGAAGTCCTCATTTTAGGATCATCCCCCTCTTCCTGGGACAATTCATGGTGGCCACCGGACCTGGGTACGCACGTAACCTGGGCTTCATCCTAGACTCCTCCCTCTCGATGACCAGACAAGTCAACGCCGTCTCATCTTCATGCTTCAACATCCTACGCATGCTCAAAAAAATCTTCCGTTGGATCCCCACGAAACAAGAAAGACAGTCACCCACGCACTGGTCACTAGCCAACTGGATTATGGAAATATCCTTTACGCCGGAACCACAGCCAAACTACAGAAAAAACTCCAACTCATCCAAAACGCCTCAGCCAGACTCATACTGGACATCCCCCGTCAAGCTCACATTTCCGGTCACCTGAAAGACCTCCACTGGCTCCCCGTCAACAAGAGAATAACGTTCCGTCTCCTCACCCACGCACACAAGGCCCTCTACGACCTAGGACCCGAATGCCTAAACACAAGACTGTCATTCTACACACCCACCCGCCAACTACGATCATCCAATCAAGCCTCGCCGCAATTCCGCTCATCCATAGATCCACCGTGGGAGGAAGATCCTTCTCCTACTTAGCGGGCAAAACCTGGATTTCTCTCCCCACTCACCTCCACCTTACACAGAACCACCTCTCCTTCAGAAAGCAGCTTAAAACCTGGCTATTCGACAAGTAATGCACCCACCCTCCCACAAGCGCCTTGAGACCCTCTGGGTGAGTAGTGCGCTATACAAATTCCTGAACTTGAACTTGAGGAAGATTTAAAGCCATCACCTGAGTGTAAAAATGCAGGGGATTAAGCACTCTTGCTTCGTCCTTAGTGGTGAGCTTGTATATCATTTACTTCACAACTGCATTTTCTTTTGCCTCCCATAAAGCAAGGCCAATAGATCATATTGAGTTGTTTCATACATATTTTCTCCATTTGGTTTGCCCTCTAGTAATTGTTTATTGGCTTATTCCACAGATGGGTACCATGGCATTGCTATCTGTTGATTTGTTTTGACCTTGCTCATCCATCTCGCTATAGGAATGTTATCATGGGTAGTAAAGTGCACTCTCCGTCCACATCAAACACTATATGGGGGAGCCTGCACAGCCATCTCTGGAGATGTTTTGCATTCTATACTTTCTTCACAACTCAGAATGCCTATTACTCCCTAGACACACGCTCTCCCAATGATGGCTGCATAGCAGGGCTTTAACCGAAAACATGAAAGACCCACTCTCAAGGTTTTACACACATTGACTTTAGAGTACAGTTATTTTTCAAACAGTGCATCCTGAGAGGTATTTGGATCAGCAGTGTGGGGAGATCTGTGGGGAGAATTCTGGCCTGGGCAATGCTGGCTTACTGGGTGAAAAGGAGGTGGCCTATACCACACTGCCAGGTCTCACACATTTTTATGTGGTGGCACACAGTGTCCCATTATATGTGACGGGTCTGGCCAAAGAGCACTTTATATTAATGAACAACCTCAGACTCACTGCCCACTGATAGTAGCACATTGGATACAAACTATTATCTTGACATCTTGTCAGTAATTTTGGAGGGAATGGGTTAACAGCCAAACAAAATATAAAGAACAAGTTACTTACTTTCGGTAACGAAATATCTGTAGGAAACATTAGTTAGTGATAGATTCCTTACCTTAGAATTACCCCTAGGCATCAGACTGGATCCGGAAAGTTTTCGTCCGCAGTACCCCTGCGCGTCAGAAGGTGGCGTTGTGCGGCTCCGCGTCTGTCGTTGGCATTGTGGTCGCCGAGATGACATTGCGGCGGCTACTTAGACGCCGCCCTCGGGTGCTGACATCAGTTCTGTACATGACTTTCTGCACCAGGAATGCAGAGCCATGCAAGAATCTGACCACTGGTGCATTGAAACTAGGGCCCTGAAAGGGATGACCTTAACTAAGCATGGGCGCAAAATCCGTTCCGCTCGCGGATTTTGCGGATTTTTGGTAAATTCGCAATCCACGAACGCTCGCGAATTTACCGAAAATCCGCAAATTCGCACACAGCGAATTTTTTTTTCTTGGTGATACAATTTTGCGGCGTGCGGTGTAAGTTCGCAATTGCGAACATGTAGGTGCGGCGGGCAGCAACAATCTCGCACTCGCGAAATTACAAAATTTGCAATTCTGCACAAGAAATCCACTAGCAAGCAGCATAGACCTTCTGAAAATGATGATTTTTATCAGAATAACTCCTCAGATTGACATTTGCCTGCCCTTTTTTGGATTTGAGGCCTTTTGACTTTCTTTGGATCACTTTTGGATTAGAAATAAACTTTCACAAGTAAGTTTGTTGGCATTACATTTGCTGTTCTGCAGAAAAACGAGTTTTGCTAAACTGAAAGCACTCAGCAGCAGGTGCAAAAGTTCCAGCAATACCAACCCCGGTGGTGGGTCTGCGAACTAAGATCACATCAGGAAGTCCCGGAGAACAGAACGGCCAAAGAAGCCATCTCCCTGGACTTGGCTGTCCAGGCAATAGTGCTTAGTAAAAGTGTGCAACGAGGCCCACGTAGCTGCCTGACAGATGTATTTTAAGGGGACACTACGTCCTAATACAATAGTGGCAGCTGTCGCCCTGGTGGAATGGGCGTACAGCCCCACCGGAGGATCCTTCTTCGCCAGAGAATAACAGACTTTAAAACACAAGACAAGACATCGGGTGATAGTCCACTTGTGCGCGGCCCGACCTTTCTTGGCACCTACGTAGCCAACAAAGAGCTGGTCATCCACATGGAAGTGTTGTGTGCGATTCGGATAAAATGAGAGCGCACGGTTTGGGTCCAGACTTTGGAGCCTCTCTTGCTCTCTAGAAATATGTGGAGGCAGAAAGAAGGTGGGCAAAGTGATGGCCTGCCGATGTGAAAGGCAGTGACAACCTTTGGCAGAAAGGATGAATGTGTTCTGAGCACAACCTTGTCCAGATGGATAGACAGAAAAGGAGGTTTGCAAGAATGAGCCTGGAGCTCCCTCACCATGCTGGCAGAGATGATGGCAACCAGGAATGCACTCTTCAAAGTTAGCAAACGAAGAGGGCAGTTGTAAAGATGCTCAAAGGGAGCGCACAATAAATATGTGAGAACCAAGTTCAAGTCCCACTGAGGCATTATGAAGGGAATAGGAGGCAAAAGATGAGTAATGCCTTTGAGAAATCTATTTATAACAGAGGACTTAAAAAGAAAGGGCTGATCAGGAAACCTGAGAAAGGCTGAAATAGCAGAAAGGTAGCCCTTGATAGTGCCCAGAGCAGAGCCCTGCTGGGTCAAAGAAAGAAGGAACAGTAGGACTTAAGAAAGAGGGGCAGAAAGGGGATACACAGCCTTTGCTTTGCACCATGCCACAAAACTTGTTCCACCCTTTGCATATAACAACTTAGTGGAGGGACACCTGGCTGCCAGAATGGCATCACAGACTTCAGGAGGCAAATCGAAAGGAATAAACTACCGCAGCTCAATCTCCATGCAAGGAGGTGAAGACTGGACAGGTTCGGTGGAGGACCTTCCCCTGCTGCTGCGACAGAAGATCCTCCCGAAGAGGCAGATGGATCGGGGGATCGATGGTGATAATGAGCAGCTCGGGATACCAAACTTTTCAATCCTAGTCCGGAGCCATAAGAATAACTTGGGCCCGTTCACGCCTGATCTTCTTCAGCACTCTGGGCAGAAGTGGTATAGATGGAAAGGCGTACAACAGGCCGCAACTCCACTCGTGATGAAAAGCATCGCCTAGCGAGTGCCGTCCTTGAAATTCCAACGTGCAGAGCTGCTGACATTGTGCGTTCTCTTCGGTGGCGAATAGATCTAACCAAGGCTCTCCCCATTATTGAAAGAGACCTTGTGCCACCTCTGAGTGAAGACGCCATTCGTGATCCATCATGCACCTGTGGCTGAGTTTGTCTGCCCTGGCATTCAGTGAACCTGCCAAGTGTTGAACCACCAGGAAAATGCACTGATGTTACAGCCATGTCCAGAGGCGCAGAGCCTCCTGACATAAGGTCCACGACCCCACCCTGCCCTTTTTGTTGCAGTACCACATGGGGGTGGTGTTGTCTGTGAACACCTGCACTACTCTCCCCTTGATAGAGGGAAGGAAGGCCTTCAGTGTAAGTCAGATCGCCCGGAGCTCCAGAAGGTTGATATGGAGCAGGGACTCTGCCGGAGACCAGAGGCCTCTGATCTCCGCCTCACCCATGTGGCCGCCCCATCCCGGAGGGACCCATCCGTCACCACTGTGTGCTTCAGTTGGGGAGGGGAGAGGGATCTGCCATTGACCCAATGCCGGTTCATGAGCCACCACTGCAGTTGTTGTGCAGTGCCCTCCGAGATCTGGACGTAGTCGGACAAGTTACCCTGATGCTGCGCATACTGGAACTTCAGGTCCCACTGCAGAGCCCACATATGCCACCTGGCATGATTGACCAGCAGTATGCAGGAGGCCATGAGGCCCAGCTGCCTCAGGGTCTTTCTGACCGAAACCCGGGACAAGGGCTGAAAGATCGGAATCATAGCCCAAATGTCCCAGACTCGCTGTTCGGGAGGATAGACCCGAAACTGTCCAGAACTGCTCCGATGAAGAGTCAGCAGTAGTCTGGAGGTGGGAGACGACTGCCTCAGGTGAGCCCACTTTCAACAGCCGTTGAGATAGGGGAATACTGGAACCCCTGATCTGCGCAGATGAGCTGCAACCACTGCCATCACTTTCGTGAACACACGAGGGGCGCTGGTAAGGCCAAAGGAGAGCATGGTAGACTGAAAGTACTCGCGGCCTACCGTAAACTGCAGGTAACGCCGGTGGGCCGGTAAGACGTGAATGTGGGAAATATGGATCCTGCAAGTCCAATTCTACCATTCAGTCTCCAGGGTCGAGGGCAGACAAGACCTGAACCAGAGTTAAGATCTTGAACTTCTCCTTCAAGAGGAAGCAATTGATGTCCCTGAGGTCCAAGACAGGACGCAGGCACATGTCCTTTTTGGGCACCAGAAAGTAGTGAGAGTAACAACCACGTCCTACTTCTGGCGCAGCAATGCACTCGATGACCCCCTTGGTCAAGAAGGCTGCAGCTTCCTGTTGAAGAAGTGCCAAGTGATCCCCTGACATGCAATGGTAATGGGATGGCATGGCTGGAGGGGGAATCTCAAAGGGGAGGGAGTAGCTCCTTCTGGCTATCTGAAAAACCCACCTGTCCAAAGTGATGGTGCATCAGTGGGGGAGGTGATGGCGAACCCTGCCTCCCACTGGCGTTTGATGGGCCTGAAAAAACGGACTAGGTAGGTTTGGAGGCAGTGGTGGCCGGGGTGTAGGTGGACAGGCTGGCCCGCTGGCCCCCTGACCAGGCTCAGCGGGTCCCACGTCTGTGCTGAGACTGTTGCTGAGCAGGCCTGTGGCTCTGAAGCGAACGTGTTGGGCGCCCATTCCGTGGCCACAAAAGGAGCGAAAAGCAGAAGGTGGAGGAGGGCGCGTGGTGGAAAGGTCTGCGAGTCCTTACAGCGCTCTAACGCTCCATCTGCTTTATTGCCAAAAAGGCGAATACCCTCAAAGGGCATGTCCATTAGAGTGTTCTGGACATCCCCAGAAAAACCAGTTGTCCTCAGCCAGGCGTGGCGACGGAGCACCACTGTTGTGGAAATCACTCTGTCCAGTGAGTCGGCAGAGTCAAGGCCACAACGGATAGTTGATGAATACAGGCCTCAGCAAGGCCCGTGAGTGTGAAAGGGTTCGCCCTTCTGTACGCAAAGTCCTCAAACTACATAAGAAATTGGCACGGAAACTGAAAATACAAAAACATAGTTTAATAAACCTTTAAAGGTGGTACTACAGCCCACACAACACTCTACAGTATTGTATAAGGTAGCACAAAGAACTCGGATATGCGGTCCCATTTTATACAAAAAGAAGGGGCTCATAAGTGGGCGGTTACAGTTCAAAAGCATGATTTATGACCATATATGGACATTTCTAAAACATGATCGATACATGTGTGGAGTTAACGGTTCATGAAGCCCACCGAATGCACATTCCAATCCCCTCTAAGCAGAAACAGATGTTACACGTACTGAGCATGCGCTAGGCAAGCTGGAACTATTTATAGCCTGTTGCAGGGGTGATGGTCAGTGAAGTAGGACTTGCCTCGTGGCGAGCACATGGCGGAGTGTAGCATATAAGATGGACGCCAGAAAACAAAATGGAGTCCGGCCGTATTTTCGAGCATGAGCGGGAAAACTAGAATGAAGACATTATAGCATGTCTTCAGCAAATGCTTAACATTATCGCTGCTTTATTTACAACATAGTGAACTTAGCTGCATCCCTCCCTTCAGCAACAGCTTGAGAGAGCACTGTCCGGCCCTCCTCCGAACATTGAGGCAGCACGTGCACCACCGTATCCCACACAGAGTGGGAATACCGGCCCAAGAGGAATGCAGTGTTCACCGACCTCTGCCTTGAACTGGCAGAAGAAAATCCCCCATTGGCGTCAAAATCTGCATTGAGCGATGCCGTTCCGGTGCCGTGTCCACATCGAGGCTGAAACCAGGTGGTGCCGGTGGGGTAGACGTCGGTGGAGGTGTCACAAGGTCAACCGGCGCCGACCAAGATCCGAGCCCGGATCCATGGGGGTCCTGCGGTGCTGAGGCCAGAGCCGACAGCAGAGCTGGAGCCGCTGGCAGTAAGAGCTAGGACCCATAGTCGGGCCCTCAAGCCCCAAGGCGCACCGGGGTGCCCGATGGCCCAAAGAGGCGAGCCATGGCTGACAGAAATTCCTGCAGCTGGGCCAGAGTTGCTGACGGACCCAGGAAGGGTGGGAAGGCCAGCGGTGACTGCGTAGGCTCTGCTGGAGCCATGAGGGAGGCACCACCCACACCCTCAGCCGTGTCGCCCGACTGGCGAGGGGAAGTCGGAGAGTGATGGTGCTTCATCTTACCTGACCCCATGTGCGAAGACTTTGATTCCGACGAAAGATGGTGGCGGCTCGGCGACCGGGTCCTCGACCTCCCACAGGACCGGGACCTTGAGCTGCGCAGAACCGACTGCCTGACTTCCAGCAACTTTCGGGACCGCTCCAGCAAAGTCTTTGGCGCCATGGCCTGGCAGTCGGAACACGACTTGGGGTCGTGGTCGTGCTCCAGGCAGTAAAGGCACACGCGGTGCGGGTCCGTCACCAACATCATTCGATGACAGTTCCCACATGACTTGAAGCCGGGCATCCCTACTGCACCAAGAGTTGAACGACTTGACAAACAGAGACAAAAGGCATTGAGATACTCAGTCAAAAAAGTGACGGGGTACCACTCTCTCCAGATCTGCACTTGCTGGCGCAGAAAAAGAAAGAACTGATGTCAGTGCATGAGAGCGGCGTCTAAGTAGCTGCCGCGACATCATATCGGTGACCATGATGCCAACAACGGACGCGGAGCCGCACAGCGCCACCTTCCGGCGCACAGGGGTACAGCTGACGAAAACTTTCCGGATCCAGTCTGACGCCTGGGGTAACTCTAAGGTGAGAAATCTATCACTACGTGTTTCTTTCAGATACAATATTTCTGGTGGATAAAAACTGAACACCCCTTCCTAGCTTCACTCTAGATCAGAAAATGTTTTAACCAGCAATTCTTGCATTGCTTGGAGGTGGTGCCATGCAACTCCAGCTGCCATTCTGCCTCTGGGCGTGACATCACCAGAGTAGGAGCTAATCAGTATATTAGTGTCAGCTCTCATATACATGCAGAACAACAGTAGGGCAACCCAATAGTCTCAAGGAACTGGGTATAATCAATAACAAATCAACAAGTGTTCCTAAAGGAATAATTTAATACTATTTATAATTTGTAGCTTGTCACAATAGTGAGCATGAAATCACAATTCTCAAGAGACAATTGTATCAAAAAAACTATTTTCTTTATATATATATTTTTCCAAACATATACTTTTTTATATTGTATAGATATTATTCCACATATCCATTCATGTACGGCAACAAAAAGTTGTACTGCGTTTTTCTCAGCATGTGCAGTACGTTTTTGACACTTTTTAAACGTTATATGGGCAGTATTTACAAATCAACCACATATACATTAATTTACAACTTTATACATTGTTGATATTCATTCAGTGATAGCAATATATACAAAAAAGTGTCAATAGCGTCGACGTTTCGGTCTCACATAGTCATTCCACGAGACCATCATCAGGACATGCGTTGCACCATGAATTGCAACTAATTATTGTCACCAATTCTTCTGCCTCAATTGTCGTTAGACTTAGCAGTACCGAAAGCCACAAAATTGCCCTTGCAGTGTTTGTGCAAACAGAAGAATACACCTCGTCCGCCCTCTTTCGTTTATAGAACGTCGATGTCGGCAAACAAGCAGTGGTGTGGCAAAGTCACAATGGCCCGTGGATACTGAATGGATAGTAGAATACAGTATTAGTTCTGGTTCAATGGGTCACGTTGGCTGTTTACATACAGCCATAAAGCTACTGCTGCACCTCTGTGCCTCCTTCATTATAACACTAACTCTGGGAGGTAATCATAGGTCCAGATCCCAGGCAGGAACTTGGAAAAAACACAAAACTGGGCTGACAGTCAAATAAACTAAAGCTCACACCTCTGTGCCAGGATGTTATTACAACTCTGATAATTTTGCTCCTGGCACACATTCTTCTGTTACTTATAATATTTCAAACACAAGGAGATGATGAATGGAGCACTGACATTTTTCAGACACCCACCCCCAGTCACAGGTCTGGGTTGAATCCATCATTGTTCTTTAGCTCACATCGCCACACCAGTTCAGATCCAGCCATATGCAAACCAGTCTTGATCCTGTTCCTCAGGAGAACAGTCCAGCCCGAAATGCCAAGACAGGTCTTCCCTGGACTGGAAAAACGCATCCTGGCACCGATTTCGGGGTAACACCCCTCATTAGCCAGACTAGCTTGAATCCAGTGACAGTGAGCAAGGGGCCCATGTCTGGGCATACCCTGCCAACTTAGAGCGAGCAAAGCAAACACAAGGAGATGATGGCTGGAGAACTGAAACTTTTCAGACACTCACTTCCAGTCACATACCTGGGTTGAATCCATCTTCGTTCTTTAGCTCACTTTGCCACCCCAGCTCAAAACCAGCCACAAGCAAATCAGTCTGGACCCTGTTCTTCATGGAAACAGTCCAGCTCAAACTGAAAAGCCAGGTCTTCCCTGGACCAGAAAGAAGCATCCTGGGACCGGTTTCGGGGTAACACCCCTCATCAGCCAGGCTAGCTTGAATCTAGTGGCAAAGTGAGCAAGGGACCTATGTCTGAGCATACCCTGCCAACTTAGGGTGAACACAGCAAACACAAGGAAATGATGGACGGAGACCTGAAGCTTTTCAGACACTCACCCCAAGTCATAGATCTGGGTTGAATCCATCATCGTCTTCAGCTCAGTTCTCCACCCCAGATCAGCCCCAGCCATATGCAAACCAGTTTTTACCTAATCCTCTTGGGATCAGTCCACCCCGAACTGCCAAGACAGGTCCTCCCTGGACTGGAAACAAGAATCTTGGGACCTATTTCGGGGAAGCACCTGTCGTCAGTCAGACTAGCGTTAATCCAGTTGTCTGAACTAAGGTGACACAGTGAGCTAAAGAATGATAATGGATTAAAGCCAGATCTGTGACTGGGAATGAGTGTCTGAAAAGTTTCAATGCTCCGTCCATCATCTCCTTGTGTCCTTGAACTATTTTGTGTATGGGTGTGCTCCTTGTAAATGGGCAGAATGCCATTGCACACTGTGAATTTAACCAATGGTTTAAGAGAACTGTCTTACTGACCCATGACGTATGTTGTAGTGAATGGAAGAAAAGAACAATTTACTTACCTTCGGTAACACTTTTTCTGGTGGATACAGTATCTGCCAGTGGATTCCTAACCTTGTGAATATCCCCTGTGCCAGCAGCATTCGGATATTTTTTGTAGCTCTCCATGCTGACGTAGTCTCACCTAGTGAATATTGCCTGCGCCAGCACCATTCAGAACCTTTTTGTAGCTCTCCACGCCGACAAGGACAATGTCACAGAAGCATGACTCCGCATGCGGCTCCGCTGATGTCACTGGAGCCATAAGAGAGCCTCGTCATCGTGATGACATCAGTTCTGCCCTTTTTTCCGTGCCTTCGAGGCACACGAACGGACCGACCAAATATAATAGAAATCTTCTTAAATGCAATTCTGGCAAGACAGAGATCTTGCCTTTTGGAAATCAAAATCTGTTTTCCCCGAAAAACTGGTGGCCTGACGATGCTGAGGCCCCCCCCTGATACCATTTCATCTGCTCGAAACCTGGGCATTAAATTTGACGACCAACTGTGCTTTAAACAGCAAGCAGTGGCCGTAGCCGGTATGTGTTTTCACACAATCAAATCTTTGAGGAAGTTTTTTGATCTTCTTCCTCTGTCAGCCAGAAAATCAGTCGCAGTTGTCTTAATTAGTTTGAGGATGGACTATTGTAACAGCCTCTATGCTGGAGTCAATAAGTCTGTACTCCATAGGCTACAGATGGTCCAACATGCTGCTGTTCTGCTGGTGCTACGTTGGCCCCGTAAGTCATCTGCGTCAGCTGTGCTTAAAGCACTGCATTGGTTGTCAGTTGGCAAAAGGATCTTATTTAAGATCCTGTTGATCACATTTAGAGCCTTTCTACAGCAAGGGCCTAAATATTTGTGTAACGGCTTTAAACGATACCATCCTACCCGCTACTTGAGGTCTGCTAATCAGAAGCTGCTAATCATCCCCAGATTTAGACTGGCTACCAAAGGAGGAAAATCTCTTTTTGTCTTGGAAGCTAGAGCCTGGAATAAGCTCCCTTTTCACCTCAGGTCACTGTCCCACGAAACACAGTTTAGGAAAGCTCTAAAGACCTGGGTGTTCTCTCTTACAGATGCGGCCTGCATAGCATTGGTGTAAAGGGTAAGCGTCTCCATTGGTCAATCTTTTCCTTAAACCATGCCATCTGATTTTGAGCGCCAAGATACTCCATGGAGTGATAGACGCGCTATAAAAGTGTCCCCTACATCTACATATACAGTATACCAGTACACAGTATTCAAACCCACACATACACAGTGGGAAAACAATGCAATAAACAAAAAGAATTACACAGTTCCATTTATAGTAACAAATATAAAATATCAACATTGTAGGTATGCAAGGGTGGAAAACGGGGAGGCGGGTGGGTCAGTGAGGAATCCACAGGCAGATACTATATCCACCAGAAAAAGCGTTACCGAAGGTAAGTAACTTTTTCTTCTGATGGATACATCTGCCAGTGGATTCCTCACCTTGTGAATATAGTCCCACAGCAGTCTCCACTCCCGGTGGAGGGTGTCCACCCTTCTATACCAGAAAATCCTGAAGGACAGAACGCGCAAAGTGTCTGTCCCTCCTCACCTCGGAATCTAAGCAGTAATGCTTCGCAAAAGTCTGGAGGGAGGCCAAAGTTGCCACTCTACAAATGTCCTCCACAGGAACACCTCTAGATAAGGCAGACGTAGAAGACTTTGCCCTGGTAGAGTGAGCTCTAATACCCTCTGGTGGTTCCTTACTAGTCAAAGAGTAACAGATCTTGATGCGCAAGAAAATCCATCTGGAAAGTGTGCGCTTGTGCACCGCTCTGCCTTTCCTGCAGCCAATGAAGCCCACGAGATCTGGTCATCCACTCGAAAGTCTTTTGCTCTATAGAGGTAAAAACTCACTGCCCTTTTAGGGTCCAAGCGGTGAAGCCGCTCCTCCTCCTTGGAAGGGTGAGGGGGAGGATAGATGGTAGGAAGGGTAATGGACTGCCCCAGATGGAAGGGAGTTATCACCTTTGGCAGAAAAGCAGCCCTGGTCCTAAGTACCATTCTATCAGCATGAATGGTCAAGAACTGGGGTTCGAACTCAGAGCTTGAAGGTCATTTACCCTACTTGCGGAGGTAATGGCAATGAGAAATACAGTTTTAAAAGACAATAACCTCAAGGGACACTTGTGCAAGGGTTCAAAGGGAGAACCCATCAAGTAATTTAAGACAAGATTTAAGTCTCATTGAGACACAATAAATGGAGTGGGTGGACATTTGTTGGTAAGGCCCTTAATGAATCATAACACAATAGGTGATTTACAAAGACGGCTGATCCGGCAAGCAAAGGAACGCCAACAAAGCTGATAAATAGCCCTTCACAGTAGCCACAGCAAAGCCTTGCTGAGCTGGAGAGATAGCAAACTGAAGGATGTTGGATAAACAAGCCCTCAAAGGGTCAATAGACTACTCCCAACACCAATGGACACATTTGGACCACCTATAGGAATAGATAGACTTGGTGGAGTGTTGCCTGGCCGATAGTATAACGTCCACCACGTCAGGCAGTAGAGAGAGAAAGAATTCAGATTGCCCCATTCAATCTCCAGGCATCAAGGTGTAAGCTTTTGAGGTGGGGTGTAGAACTTGCCCCTGCGACTGCGAGAGGAGGTCTACCCTGAGAGGGAGATGGAGCCGAGGGCACGAGGAGAGGTGGAGAAGATCTGTATGCCACATACTTTTTGGCCAATGCGGGGTGATCAAAATTACTTGGGCCCGGTCTTGGCAAAGGTATGGGAGTAAACGCATAAAGGAGATGCAAGTCGAATCTCAACTGAAACGCGTTCCCCAAAGCTCCCTGCATTGGATACTGGAGACTGCAGAATGATGGGCAGTGAGCGTTCTCGTGAGTGGCAAACAGGTCCACCAGAGGAGTTCCCCACGTCTGAAAGACGTGACAAACCTCCTTCGATGGAGCCTTCACTCGTGGTCGGCAGAGAATTGCCGACTGAGACTGTCTGCACGCACGTTCAGAACTCCGGCCAGATGATTTGCCATCATACAAATCTGATGGTCCTGAACCCAGGACCAGAGACGCAGAGCCTCTCTGCAGAGACAATGCAATCCCACTCCACCCTGCTTGTTGACATACCACATTGCAGTATTGTTGTCCGTTAGGACTTAAACTGACTGACCCGCTTATCACCCGCAACTCCAAAAGGTTGATGTGAAGCAACCTTTCCTCTGGAGACCAAAGACCCATGATCTCGGTACTGGACACTACTGCCCCTATGAACAGGTTGCTCTGAGAGGGCACCAGGTGAGATTGGAGTACGTTTATCGAAAAACCCAATTTGTACAACAGTTGAGTTGTAACCCGCTTATGATGAAGCACCTTCTCTGGAGACTCTGCTTTGATCAGCCAGTCATCTAGATAGGGGAAAACTGAAATCCCCGATCTCCTGAGATGGGCTGCCACCACTGCCATCACCTTGGTGAAGACTCGAGGTGCAGTAGTAAGTCCAAATGGGTGGACCGCAAACTGGTAGTCTTGCGACCCTACCGTAAAACGGAGATACTTCCTGTGCGACTTTAGGATCGAGATATGGAAATACGCGTCCTGCAAGTCGATCGACACCATCCAGTCCTCCTGTTGCAGCGCTTGAAGAACCTGCACAAGGGTGAGCATCTTGAAGTTCTCCTGCTTTAGAAAAAAGTTCAAGAACCTGAGATCCAGGATTGGACATAACCTGCCATCCTTCTTGGGTATCAGGAAATACCGGGAGTAGCATCCATGACCCCTTTCCCGCTCTGGAACCACCTCTATTACACCTTTCTTCAGTAAAGTTAGGACTTCCTCCTGCAAGAGAAGAAGGTGGATCTCCAAACAAGCCCCTTGACAAGGAGGGTAATTTAGAGGGAATTACCGAAAGGGAAGAGCATACCCATTTTCTACAAGATTGAGAATCCAAAGGTCAGTAGCAACCGATTCCCAATCTTGTAGAAAATAAGTAAGTCGACCCCCACAGGACCAAAATGATCCAGAATGGTGGATCTAGGGCTGCTTAGCTGTGACAAGAGATGGGGAGGTAGAGGAGGAGGAGGAAGAGTGTTGACAAACTCGTGGACGACCTCTGTTTTTGCCTCTGTAGGTCTTATACAAGGTGTTTTTCTGCTGCTGCTGCTGAGGTTGTCTGTAGGTCCAAAAGGAAAGCCTCCCAAAACCTCTGTACCTCCTGTACGAGGAACCTCCAGACTGCACTTGTAGTCTCAGAGACTTGGCTGTGGCTTTGCTGTCCTTAAATCTTTCCAAGGCGGCATCTGCTTTTTTCCCAAACAGACCAGAACCATCGAAGGGGAGGTCCAGAAAAGTCACCTGCACATCAGGAGAGAACTCCGAAGATTTAAGCCAAGCACTTCTTCTTGTAGCAACCGAAGACCCCATGATCCTGGCAACAGAGTCCGCAGTATCTAGACCACTCTGAATCACTTGACGTGCAGCTGCTTGAGTTCCGATAAGACCTCAATAGAATTCTGCCTGTCCTCAGACAATTTAGGGGCAAGCTGTTTTGCAGAGTCCATTATGGCATGGATGTAACAGCCCAAAAGACAGGTGGCATTTGTGGACTTCAAGGCCATACTTGTAGAGGAGAATACCTTATTTGCTGATTGGTCAAGCTTTTTTGATTCTCTATCACCAGGAACCTGAGGAAAAGTCCCAGAAGATTTATTCGAACAGGCAGCTTGAACTACCAGGCTCTCAGGAGAAGGATGGGATGTTAGGAAGTCCGGATCCCCTGGAGCCGTCCTGTACCTCCTGGCAACAGATTTTGAAACTGCCGGAGCCGAAAAGGGCTTACGCCAAACCTCCATAACAGGCTCACTGATGGCATCATTGAATGGCCGCAAAGGCTCTATTACAGTGGAGGGAGAATGAAGAACCTCCGTCAAGATATTGGACTTAAATTTGGCTGTTGGGAGCTGATGGTCTAAGAGCTCAGCTGCCTTCCTTATTACCATGTGATAAGGAACCACACCCTTTGAAGGAGCATCTGATGGAGGAGAAAGCTCCCATTCTGGAGACAATATGAAGGCCTCCCTCAAATCTTCAAATAAGTCATCCGACTCTTGAAGCTCACCTTCCTCCATTTCTTCTAAACGAAACCTCTGCTCTTCCAAAATCCTTTGAGGCTCTCGCCTAGATCTTATCCTCGGAACCGGCGTCGGTGGAGCCAAAACCGACTCCGACGAATCCGGAGCCTGCGTCCAACATGGATCCGGAGGCATAGCCTGAGTCAAGTGAGGTGGTGCAGACGGCGCCGGATATAAAAGGAACGGTGTCGACGTCCTTGGTGCCGGGAAATGCCTAGATGGTGCAGCTGGAAGAAATGGCATAAATGGAGCCTGAGCATAGGCCTGAGGAACCCCAAGATTAAAGGCCACAGGACCCATGGGACCCGAAGATGCCCCAGAGGGGTACATCGCCCTTGCAAAGACTCAATACATTGCATTTAAATAATGCAATGGATCTTGCCCCGGTCTATGCAAAGGTGAGTAAACGCCTGGAGTAGGCTCAGGCGTAGGCATTACCGGACTCGGGCCAATCGGCGACGACGGTGGAGCCAATGGAGTCGACAACTCATCGGGTACTGGAACCTCTTCCACCGGAGCCGGAGAGTGAGCCGGAGTCGGAGAGGGAGCCGGCGTCGGAGAATGCGCCGGTGAAGCCGCAAGCGAAGCCGATCTAACAGGAGAACCCTGATTCGAGGGAGAAGGAGACAATAAGGGCCAGATGTAGGAAGCCTAATACCGGTCGGTAACAGCCGAAATTACCGAATTTCGGCCGCTACCGACCGCTATTAGGCTTTTCTGATGTAGGGGCCTAATCTAAGGACTCAGTAATTTACCGAATCGGTAATTTAAGGAATCAGTAAATTACCGAATTCTCAAATACCGATTCGGTAAATTACAGAATTCCTAATGTAGGGAGCACATAAATGAGTGCTTTTCCCATGTTAGGATTCGTTATTTACCATCAACTACAAGTTGGTGGTAAATAACGAAAAAAAAAAAGCGCAATTTAATGCAAATTATTTCAGTGCCATGTGGCACACATACATGCCCTTAGGGCATGTATGTGTGCCACATGTGCACACCTACACAATTGAGTGGTGCAACAGGGTGTCAAAGTGACACCCGGCCACCCTTCAATGTTTCCCTCCTTTTACCAAATCAGTATTTACCGATTTGGTAATTCCCATTCATTCCTATGGGCCTCCAGGCCCATAGGAATGAATGGGGAATACTGAATCGGTAAATACCGAATCTTAACGATTCGTTAATACTTACTGAATTTTTCCCTACATAGCATTTACCGATTCTAAAATACTGAATCAGTAAAATTCGGTATTTTAGAATCAGTAAATGTCCCTCACCTACATCTGGCCCATAGTCTTTCCGATGTCGATGAGCTGGAGAGGTCGGCTTCGGAGCCGTCTTCTTATCTGAATGACGTTGAGATCCATGCCTCTTCTTTTTCTTATGCTTCTTTGATTTTGAAGCATGACTCGACGTCGACTTCGAGCCAACTTCGACCTGAATCTCGACCTTCTGCGTCCTATTTTCTCTTTCCTCATCTTCGCCATGAACAGCTTGGCTTCACTTTCTTTTAAAGCCTTTGAGTTCATCTTCCTACAGCAAGCACATCCCTCGACGTTGTGATCAGACGGCAGGCACCAGACACAATGGGCCCGATTCACAGAATGAACTTAAGACTCAATCTAAACTTACTACTATTTTGGTATTCACAGAATGCACTTACTACTTTTGGCATTCACAGAATGAACTTACTACTTTCGGTATTCACAGAATAAACTTACTACTTTTGGTATTCACAGAATAGACTTACGACTACTAACTTTATGTCCGCTACCGGGCCGGAAATTCTGCCTCCGGGCTGAAATTTCCGGCTCTGCGTCGGAACTTCAGATTGCGGACCGGAAGATACGAATTATGGCATCTGATCATGTAAGCTCACATGCAATACCAGCATATCTCAAGATCCTTTCTGCTCTCCATTTATTTTCCACTGGGTCTTTCCAAAGGGTCTCCAGTGACCATTTGGGCATTTCCCAGGTGAGTCAGTCACGGTGCCTGCATCAGGTACTAAGATGCATCACTGCTAGAGCCCACAACCACATACAAATGCTGCATACACTGGCCATGAGACAAAGGGCAGCAAGAGTTTTCTATCTCCTTGCACAATTCCGACGTGTGCTGGGTTCAAGTGATTGCACCCAAGTGGCCCTTCAGCCACCCCGCCACATTGCACACATCTTCTGCAACAGACACAGATTGTATTCCATCAATGTGCAAGCCTTCTGTGATGCCAGTGGGAGGTTCATCAATGTGCATGCTGTGGTCCCAGGCAGTACCCATGACAGATTCATATTCTGCATGTCACCTCTTACCCGGCGGATGGCTGCTGGAGAATTTGGCAACATGTGGCTACTGGGTAAGTACCAAGCACTAAAAATGAGTGAAATGTGTCTTTAATAATAATAATAATAATACTGAGTTTTATAGAGCGCAACAGCTACCTCCGTAGGAAGTGTCCCGGCGCTGGCATGGGCAGTGAGAGTCATAATGCAAGAGAGAAGAGATTTATTGCGTGAAAAGCCATGTTTTCAGTAGGCTTCTGAAGCAAGGTTCGGAGGGTGCTTGTTGGATTTCCCGTGGCAAGGTGTTCCAAAGCCGTGCCGTACTTACGGAAAAAGTTCTTCCACCTAGGCGCGCCCTTTTCACTCGAGGAACGTGGAGATGGACCTTGTAGCTAGACCTTAGGAGTCTGGCC
This sequence comes from Lissotriton vulgaris, assembly GCF_964263255.1. Taxonomy (NCBI): domain Eukaryota; kingdom Metazoa; phylum Chordata; class Amphibia; order Caudata; family Salamandridae; genus Lissotriton; species Lissotriton vulgaris. Next base: position 1,237,573,293 of record NC_141687.1, on the reverse strand, counting down.
TGAGAATATCTAGGCAGTCGTTTTTTTAAGTAATTTGGGCAGGTCCCATGAAGGGCTCTGTAGGCCAAGGTGAGCGCCTTGAATTTTATGCGACTTGCCACAGGCAACCAGTGTAGCATGCGCAAATGGGGAGAAATGTGATGTCTAAAAGGGACCTGCCTGAGTAGTCTAGCCGCTGAGTTCTGCACGATTTGCATCTTTTGCAACAAAAACTTCGGAAGGCCTAAATAGAGGCCATTGGCATAGTCAAGCCTTGAAGTGATTGAAATCAAGTCTTTGAAATGTCAATATTAACCAATGTACTATAAGATTCATGGCCCAACAGACACTGCATGTACTAATGTATAGATCATGTCCTGTGTAAGTCAAAGAAGGAAATGTAAACAACTGCCCTTTCCTACCTCCTCAGGCGATGCTGGGTATGCACTCTCCCCACATCTCCTCACCACTTACAGGCGTGCAAACACTGTACCTCAGAGTAGGTACAATAGGGCACACATACGTACTCGAGCCATCATAGAGTGCACTTTTGGTCTGATGAAGTCGCGATTCAGATTTCTCGACCGTACAGGGGGTGTGCTGCTGTACTCCTCAGAAGTTGTGTGCAAGATCATATTAGCCTGTTGTGTTTTGCACAACATTGCTTTAATGCATGGCTTACACATACCTCTGGAACCTCGGCTAGCTCTGAATCTGGGAAACCGGGCCATTGCACATAACCAACGTCAGGGTATGCAAGTCCGTGATCAGCTTTTGCCACGTTTTTCACATGAGCAACCTGCAGTGTCAAGGACAAAATGTGGTTTGCTGTCTGTCGTCAGTGATGAAACTTGGATAGTCATGCCTGTTTCAATAAATTCCATCCTGAGATGACTTTGCAAGCCACACTAACTGTATGTTAATCACAGCTGCTGACAGTAGTCAAAAGGTGGAGTGTGCCTCAGGTCATGTGCCCATGTCAGTGATCAGTGTAGTGGATGTCCCTAAAAACAACTATTCACGCTGATGACAAACAATGCATGTCCTGAGAGACATACCTGAACCTCATGAGGATGGGTCACTTAATCACAAAAGGCAATAACCCTTGCATACTCAGGCCTGTGACCTCAACAGATTTGACTCCTCCACAAATGATGGGCCCAGAAAGTGAATCATGATGTCATGGGTGAATCAGGCACCATGGGCAGATTTACAATAACTGGTGCATCCCTGCATATTATGCAGTTATTGTGCGTCACAGCAGACACCTCTTGCGCCCCCATCGATGCGCCGCATTTACAATGCGGCGGACCATGACGCAAGAATAGACAGATGCGTGACGCATCTGCTGCCGTAAAGGTGATTCATTGCTGGAGTTCCAGCAAGGCTCGGGGTGACCCTATGCCTAACATGCTGTGTCACCTTACGCCTGCTTCAAGCAGGCACAGGGTGTTGACTAAGGGTGGGCGTAAAATCCGTTTCGCGGGCGAATTTGCGGATTTTTCGCGATTTCGCGATCCGCGAATCTCGCAAAATCGCGGTAAAATCCGCGAATCAGCGGGGACGAATTTTCAGCCATGCAAGGGTTACAGCAGCAGGTGCAAAAGTTGAACCTAATTTCTTTGTAACCTTTTACAAAAGGGTTACAAACAAATTAACTTCATCTTGGACACCTGCTGCTAATTGCTTCCTGGCGCCTCGTTGCCTACTTGCAACTATTCTCTGACCCTGCTCTGACCTTTGAAGCAGGGTCAGAGAATAGTTACAAGTAAGCAACGAGGCACCTGTCCAAGGAATTAAACCTCATCAGGAAGCACTTACAGATATAAAAAACAGGAAGAAGGGAGAGGATGGCAAATACACCCATTTTGAGTCGTCAGGAGGGGTTAAACTAAAAGAGACCTTTACAGCACAATTTTCATATGCATTTTGCTAAAAATAAAAAGCTGTATGTTCTGTAGGGGCAACTCAGGAATCTGGCCCTTCAGAGATCCGGCCTCTCTTTCTTTCTCTCGTTCTCTCTCTCCCTCTCTCTTTCCCTCTCTTTCTCTCTATCTATCTATCTATCTATCTATCTATCTATCTATCTATCTATCTATCTCTCTCTCCCTCTCCCATAAACGACTGCATGGGTAACTTCGCTATGCAAGCGGCTCGCGAAGACACAAAAATCCCCGCGAACACGCAAAAAACCCCGCGAACAGGCAAAAAACCCCGCGAACACGCAAAAAAACAAAAATCCGCAAATTCGCACAAATTCGCAAATTTTGCGGATCGCGAATTCGCAAATCCGCAAATTCACAGATCGCGAATTCGCAAAATTCGCCCATGCTTAGTGTTGACGTAGCATGGCCATAAAAATGACTGATTGAAATCTTGTAGATTTCACCCAGCCACTTTTAGGAGGCGTTCCTGCGCCAGAACGCCCCCCCCGCACCGAAACGCCCACATGTGGTGCAGGGCTTTACAGCGTGACACATCTCCGAGATGTGTCACGTTGCAAATACCCCGCAGCATGGCACTGGCTTAGCGCCACTGCTGCGTCACAAAAGTAACGCAACGGTGGCGCAAATGTGGCATACGGGCTTGAAAATCTGCCCCTATGTGCCTGTGATATATCCACACTGCTCCACCCCAATGTTACGTAACACATCACAAAATTCTGATAATGAGCACTCAATATGGACTACATGTACCATAATGCAAAGTAGGGGGAAATGAAACTGGGTTTTGATGTTGTGTCAGCCCCCCTGTCCGTGCCAAAATATCATTAAATGTTCTGTTCCCCCTTTTGTTACATATTCATGATTCTCACCTGCACTGTAATTTCAGTTTTTTTCTACAAAAGAACAGCAGGATGGGAGTGGATTTGAATACTGATTGTGGATGGATCAGGATGAAAACAAAATGGCTGCCAACTACTTCCTATGATGTATTTCCTGTCTCCCACTTCCTGTATAAAATTTCCTGTATGAAAATATGTGCTTTCGGGTCATTTTCGGAGGTTACTTAATACAGACTTGACCTTGGTGTTGGAGCACTGACTACCAGTGTGTCCCCTCCCAGAAGAAGGAAGGAGAGTTAGATGTGTACTGCAGGTCCATACCACAGTTGAACAGACAAAATTCCACAGTGGAGAGATAATGCCAATTGGGACCAATAAGAGTAACTAAGAGCTCAAATGTAATAGAGGAGTGACATTGAATCTGTGCTTGTCATCTGCCCAAAACAGAGCTCAAACGACGTTCATAGGAGAGAGTGAAGGCAGGAGGGAATCTATGCCTGACATCTGCCCAAAACAGAGCTCAAAAGACGTTCATAGGAGAGAGTGAAGGCAGGAGGGAATCTGTGCCTGACATCTGCCCAAAACAGAGCTCAAACAACGTTCATAGGAGAGAGTGAAGGCAGGAGGGAAGGGGGTAACCCTAGCCCCAAGTACTGTTGAACAACGCCAGTGAAGTATCTGTATGTATTACCTGTAGTGTTGAGTTTTTTGCATGTATTAAAATACTAATTTTTAGGATTGTAATGATTTTTATTGATTTTTAAAAACACTCTTCGTCTACATCCATTGGCCGGCGAAGTAGCGAGAGACTGAAAAATGAAAAGAAAAAAGAAAAGAGAGAGGGTGGGAAGTAAGAGGCAAAGCAATTAAACAAAATAACCATTACATGCACATGTCAATTTGCAAAAGACATCACTCTGTGCTTGAATTGATATCCGAAGTGGTGAAGGTGGCTGTGATCGGTAGTACACGCAGATACATGGGGCATGTGAGCTCTTGGTATACTCCCGAGGGATGTTTTATACAAGATCGCCATTGTTTTTCAAATTTGGGCAAGGTGCAGTTCACTGAGTAAAAATAACTTTATTGCGTGATTTAAAAAAACATTACAAGTACAGGATTTAGAAGGTATCAAAAAGTGTCATTTAAAATACGTTTAAAAGTTCATTTAAAAGAGTGAATAAGTAATATTCAATATGGATAAGTAATGTCCGATATGGGTAAAAATGACTGGTGAAACCTTCCAAGTCATTGTGCTAATGAGTGACCACAGACTGTGGGCCCCTCACAAAGTTTTTTTGCTGCGTGATCCATAAATCTGACAAGGGCACAGTTTAATTTAGTGTTCCTCGGATCGAAGCAAGCTAGGACTGCTGAGCTACATGTTCTAATCATTTTTGTATTCCATAGGTGCTTGAAGAGGGCCCGTCTTTCAGTCAGCAGCTTGGGGCAAAGACAAATGATATGTATTATGTCTTCCTTATACTCCCAGCAAAGTGGGATTGAGTCTCGTCCTTGCTCTCTTTTCCTTTTTGGCAAATGAGCCAACAAGTTAAGAACTCTCAGTCTCAATTTAAAAAAACCTAATTTTGTTCGTGCAGTGAAGGATACGATTAGATACTGCTGTGGGATCAACAAGGAAATCGATTGAAGAGTCAGCCACCCGTGACTTCTTTTAGCTAGGCGCGCCTTGTCTTCGACTATTGAAAGCTGTTTGGTGCTTATTTTCGCCAGCCTTTTGAATTCCTTCTGAGTTACATACATGCTCCAAAGATCCTTTAGGCATAGGGTTGTTAGCCATTTTAACCAGTAATCATGGCCTGCTCGCCATGAATTCGATTGGAGGGTGGCCCACAAGTAATGTCCTAGGCTGCCTTCCTTTGACGACCTCAGTTTGTGACAACACACAAGAAAAGTCATAGCCATGGCAAGTGGTTGATGGCAAATTCCCAGTTCCAACCTTATTTGTGCCGGTGATGTTTGGGGTGGTAGCTTAAATGCTGATCTATATATTTTTGTAATATTTTTTTTCCAATTGGCCGCTGTCCAGACCTTTTAGGACTTCGCTACCATAGGTTAGAGTAGGGATGATTTTTGCCTGTGCAACCTGTATAGATGGTGCGAAAATTGGGCCTTGTAGTTTCTTATGAATTGAACCAATTGCAAAAGCAAGTGCAGCACCCTTACTTTTTTGTTCTTCTAAGTGAGATTTATATTTATCGTTGTTATTGAAAATAACTCCCAGATACTTATGGCTGTGTGATTCCACAACACTTTCCTTGTTCAAATTCCAAGACAGTGTTTTTGCTTTCCCTGGACGGACTGCCAACATTTTTGTCTTCTTATTGTTGATTTGGAGCTCGTTCTTAATTGGGTATTCAGAGGTCGCATCCAGGAGCCTTTGCATTCCAATCTTTGTTTTGCTGAGGAGGACCACGTCATCAGCATACAAAAGGTTTGACAGCAGCAGATCAGCCACTTTAGGGGCGTGAGAATTAACCTTATTTAGGGCGTCAGGAAGGTCAGATAAAAATAGGTTAAAAAGTATCGGGCCAGAACACAACCCTGCTTGGAGCCTTTTGTTGTCGGAATTGGGCGTGATAATCTCGATCTTAATCCTGACCCATATATCTTGATGTAGAAGTTGTATGGCTCTTAAGAGGTCAGGTGGAATATTGAGTCTGAACAGCTTCTGCCATAACTTTCCTCTGTTCACATTGTCAAAGGCCGCTTGAAAGTCGATGAACCCCATGTAGAGTGGGCAGGAGCTACATTTTGCTTGGTCAATCAGGCAGGAGAGGGTCATGAGATTGACTGAAGTGCCAGTGTTGGTTGTAAAACCAGTCTGGTTTGGAGGAATGATGGAGTTTTCGTCCACCCATGCCCTGAGTGAGTTGAGCAGCAGACCCGCGAAGTACTTAGCCTCATTGTCGATAAGGGCAATGAGGCGATAGTTCCCAGGGAAATTTTTTTCTCCACCTTTAAAAATTGGTGCCAGGATCGATCCCCGCCAAGCAGGTGGTATGATGTTATTGTACAGGATTGAGTTAAATAAGATGCTTAACTTCTCAGCCCAGAAGGTAACATCTTCCTTGTACAAGGCCTGGGGGATTCCTCCTGGGCCTGGTGCCCCATCGTTCCGACCCTTTTTTATCAGTTTCTCAATTTCTGCCTTGTCGATAGTTGTTGGATCCTTGCTATCCTGAATCAAAGAGCACACGTTTGATAGTATCATTTTTTGGATTCTGATACTCCCCTGAGGCGGAAACCCTGGGTATTAGGGTCTGAGCTGTTATCTCCAGATTGAATGCACTTTAAATTTTATAATTGTTTTTTACGCTCCAAATTGAATTTTTAACTTGTGTGCACTGCCGCATTTATTGTGCTTGTGCCTCTACTGTTACCTTAATTTGTTGGCTGGGCGCTCCGGTGACGCTCACCTGCCGGACACCACTTCCTGACCCCCACGCAGCCGATTAGGCGTTGACGCGGAAGGGGGCACAGGGAACCGCCATCTTGGAGGTAGGGGAAGGTCTGCGGACTAGTTGTCGCAGCCTCACGCCCTCGACAAGGACATAAAGCGGGCCGGATATCGCCGCGCGCATTCTGATACTCCCCTGAGGTGGAAAGCCGGGGGATTAGGGTCTGAGCTGTGATCTCCAGATTGAATGCACTTTAAATTTTATAATTGTTTTTTACGCTCCAAATTGAATTTTTAACTTGTGTGCACTGCCGAATTTATTGTGCTCGTCCCTCTACTGTTACCTTAATTTGTTGGCTGGGTGCTCCGGTGACGCTCACCTGCCGGACATCACTTCCTGACCCCCACGCAGCCGATTAGGTGCTGACGCGGAAGGGGGCACAGGGAACCTCCATCTTGGAGGTAGGGGAAGGTCTGCGGACTAGTTGTCGCAGCCTCACGCCCTCCCAGGGACATAAAGCGGGCTGGATATCGCCGCACGCATTCTGATACACCCTGAGGCGGAAAGCCAGGGGATTAGGGTCTGAGCTGTGATCTCCAGATTGAATGCACTTTAAATTTTATAATTGTTTTTCCGCTCCAAATTGAATTTTTAACTTGTGTGCACTGCCGCATTTATTGTGCTCGTGCCTCTACTGCTACCTTAATTTGTTGGCTGGGTGCTCCGGTGACGCTCACCTGCCGGACACCACTTCCTGACCCCCCGCGCAGCCGATTAGGCGCTGACGCGGAAGGGGGCACAGGGAACCGCCATCTTGGAGGTAGGGGAAGGTCTGCGGACTAGTTGTCGCAGCCTCACGCCCTCCCAGGGACATAAAGCGGGCTGGATATTCACGCACGCATTCTGATACTCCCCTGAAGCGGAAAGCCGGGGGATTAGGGTCTGAGCTGTGATCTCCAGATTGAATGCACTTTAAATTTTATTATTGTTTTTTCGCTCCAAATTGAATTTTCAACTTGTGTGCACTCCCGTATTTATTGTGCTCGTGCCTCTACTGTTACCTTAATTTGTTGGCTGGGTGCTCCGGTGACGCTCACCTGCCGGACACCACTTCCTGACCCCCTGCGCAGCTTATTAGGCGCTGACGCGGAAGGGGGCACAGGGAACCACCATCTTGGAGGTAGGGGAAGGTCTGCGGACTAGTTGTCGCAGCCTCAGGCCCTCCTCCCACCCCCTTAAATGGACACAGGGCTTCGACCGCGCAGCGGGCGGGCGCAGCGGGAGCGCCGGCGGCGCGCCGGCGGCGTGCAAAAGGCAAGCCCGTCTGCGCCCGTCCGCGACGGACTCGCGCCCAGCGCCATAACCGCTTGCCAACACTATGCAGGTCCACGGCTGAGGCGAACGTTCAGCAGAGCCGAGCTGTGGAATCTGAGGGCGGGATGCGGGGGTACAGGCTGTATCACTCTGAACCCTGACAGAGATTTGCAGGCATGCCGTTTGGTCCTCCCAGCTATTTTCTGCTGCAAATCTAGGGAGTTTTCTTTTTCTTCCACTCTTAAAGAAAGGCGGGGTAGAACAAATTACGAACTGCTTGTTGAACAACGCCAGATCTCTGGTAAAGCATAGCATTGAGTGTGCCGAGCTGATTCAGGACAGAAGCATTCAAATTGCCTTGGTCACCGAGACCTGGACGGATCAGCATCCGGTCCAGACTTAGTGAAGGCTACCCCTCCTAACTACTTGAATTTCGACTTGGATAGGCCCAGGAAAAGGGGAGGAGGTCTGGCTGTTATTTATCACGCCTCCATCCAAGGAGTATTTCAGCCGGTGACCTCTGAGACCTGTGAAGCCTTGGGGTTTAAGCTGCTGCTTTCTAACCATCAATCCTTTAAAGGCTGCCTCCTGTACCGACCTCCCGGGACAAAGTCCCGTTTCCTCGAAACAGTGGGCAGCATCATAGAGGAAGCCTTGTGTGTAAACTCCTTTACGATTTTGGGGGACTTTAATTTTCATTTAGAAGGTGAAACTGACATCGACACACTGGCCCTAGCTGAAGTGATGCACAGGGTAGGACTGACTCAGGTGGTCACAGGGGCAACGCACCTTGCCGGGCATACTCTAGATGGGATATTCTCGAACAATCCTGATCTTGAGTTCATCAAAGCTGAACCCGTGGCCTGGACAGATCATTGGGCGGTGGGGTTCACCATCTCTAGCCCCTCGGTGCAGAAGGAAGGGCATGATGGGAAAATAACTAGGAAGTGTAGGGCATGGAAAAACCTCAATGGTACGGCCTTCAAGGAATTGCTGTTGGCCTCTAGGACAGCTCTACCAGCAGATGTGAACAGAGCTACTACGGAGTATACGGACTGGATCGATCGGCCTGTCACATATTAGCTCCATCTAAGATATGCCGGCCTACTAGGTCGGCTCCATCTGCCCAGTGGTTCTCGGACGAGCTCAGAGAAGCTAAAGCAGCTTGTAAGAAGTTAGAGCGGATCTGGCGAGCCAAATACAATGATCTGGATAAAGAGAGACCGAAAACCAGCCAAAGGGCTTACAAAGACAGTATTAGGAAGGCCAAGAGCGCTTATTTTACGGACCGCATTGAGAAGGCTAAGAATTCTGCAAGGGAACTCTTTGACACAGTGGTCAGTTTGACTACTCCCAGACCGGTGATTGTGCCACCCAGTATCGAACTCTGTGAGTCCCTGGCCAATTTCTTCCTGAGCAAGGTACAACCTATCTTTACCTCACTCGAACCGGAGGTGGCTCAGAGCCTCTGGGAGGTGTCTCACAGGGCTCCCCTGGCCAATTTATCGGGGGCTAAATTCTCGGCATTTGAGCCAGTATGCTCCGATGATATCTTAAAACTTCTGATGGCAACTAAGTCAGGATCTCCCCACGATCCCTGCACTACGTCGGTGGCAAAATTGGCAGCCTTCACAATAGCTGACACCTTAGCCAACCTCTTCAACTTGATGTTTGAAAAGGGTGACTTTCCCACTGTCTGGAAGCAGGCTTCCCTCTCCCCACTGCTCAAGAAACCTTATTTGGATATTACTGATCCCAACAGGTATAGGCCTATTGCCAGACTACCGCTGCCGGCAAAACTTCTCGAGAAAGCCATGAACCTTCAGCTGTGTGCATTTTTGCGTACCTCAAAAGGTCTGGACCTACCCCAGCACCGTTTCAGGGAAGGACACAGCACTGAGACCGCTCTGATTAAGTCCACAGAGGAGGTCAGGAAGGCACTGGATGTTGGGGGCCAGGCGGTGCTGGTCCTTTTGGATCTGTCTGCGGCCTTCGATACGGTCCACCATGCTGTCTTGGTGGACCGGTTGGAGGACTGTGGGGTCCAGGGACTAGCACTAAGTATCTTGAAAGCCTTCCTTAAAGACCGGGTGCACGTGGTGGCAGTGGGAGATTTCGAGTCAAGACCCTTCGAACTCCCAGGGGGGGTCCCGCAGGGATCCTTCCTAAGCCCCACTTTATTTAACATGTATGTATCCTCTCTTGCCCCGGTGATCCGATATTTTGGGTTCGAGTTAACATCATATGCAGACGATACCCAGATCGTGGTCTCAGTACTCCCTGGGAAAGAACTAGGTGTGGCGGCAAGGTTCCAGGACTGCATGTCAGCAGTAAGTTCATGGATTGTAAAGAGGTGCCTAAAATTGAATTCTTCCAAGACCGAGGTATTAATCTTCGGGTCGAATACAAATCTCTGGAGCTCTAAGTGGTGGCCGGCGGACATGGGATCCCCGCCATCTCCTGCTTCGAAGGTGAAGAATTTAGGGGTTAAATATAGATAACCAACTCTGCTTTAAACCACAAGTTCAGGCAATTAACTCCTCCATACACTGGACTTTAAAAATTATTAGGAAGGTCCTTCCCTTTTTACAGGTCAGAAGCAAAAAGATGGTGGTGACTGCACTCGTGCTTTCCCGCCTCGATTATTGTAACAGCCTTCTGCTCGAGGCCCAAAAGGGTTTGCTTAACAAACTTCAGGTCCTGCAAAATGCGGCTGCCCGCTTTATAGGGGGTTTGCTTAAGTTCTCATCGGTCATCCGGGAACTGGAGAAGCTGCACTGGATCCCTGTGCGGAAGCGGATTTTGTTTAAATCCATGTGTATTGTCTTCAAGGCATTGCACGGTCAAGGCCCGGTGTTTCTCCAGGAGCTCTTCCAATGGTACACACCTGGTAGACAACTCAGGTCGGCCAGTATGGGGCTGGTCAAAACATCCTGTATCAGGAAAGTGCACTGGGTGGGCAGAAGCATTGTCACGGGAGCAGCGAAGGCCTGGAATGCCCTTCCTTTGGCCCTCAAACAAAACATGAACTTAATGGCATTTAGAAAAAATCTGAAAACATGTCTTTTTACTCGCTAATTGGGGAGGCTTGTACTTCAGGGAGTTATCACTTCAGCGCCAGGTCAACGGTTGGTAACAGTGCGCTTTATAAGTGTTATAAATAAAATAAATAAAATAAATTTGGTCTCCCTTAAGGCGTTCCTTCATTAGCGGGTTTGTTGTGTTCTGGACTGTAACCCGATCAGCATCTTTTTGGCCCGCGTTATCATCGGAGGGGGAGCTCCGTTGTTCATTGAAGTGAAGATAGAGGAAATCAACCCACTCTGACTCCAGTATACATGAAGAAGCGACTTTAGATGCGCGCCTGGATGCACTGTTAATTGTGCGCCAAAATCTGGCGGAGTTGTTTGTTTTGATGTCATGCTGTAATTTGGCCCAAAACAAGTTCCATTGGTTTCTGCGCCCGTCACTTTTGACTTTCTGAAGGTCGTTATGGGCCTCTCTAAGTTTTGATATTTTTGTGGGGTCCGTTGGATCAGTTTTTAACGCCCCCCATGATCTGTTCATGGTTCTAGTTGCGGATTGTATCGAATGTCTGACAAAATATCGAAGTCACAATTATCGATATACAAAAATATCGGAACCAAAAATATCGATGCCAAAAATATCGGAATCATATCCCTAACAAGGTAAGTACAAATATATCGAAAAAAATATATAGAATGACAAAAATATCGTTTTTTGTAAAATATTGTTTGTTTTTTTAATATAAAATAATTATGTAATATTAACAAAAATATACCTATAAATGTAATAAACATATTTAAAAATGTACTATAATAGTTAAAATTAATATATAATTTAATACAAATGAATATTAATAAATATATAATACATAATATTTTTTCATTAACATTTGATTTGATTTGATTTATCAATTTATAGAGCGCGCGAATGCCCTAACTCTAAATTAATTATTTTCATAACTTATGAAGAAATAATATAATAAATTACTAATACATTTATATACATTAAATAATCATATAAATAACAAATAATAACAACATAAAAGTAATACAAAAACAAAATACATTTTAGATAGCGTAGGATTAAAAATTACTATTCCCACTCCAGAGAGTGCAACAGTAGGGAAAGTGTTGGATAGCGTAGGGGTAACAATTACTATTCCAACTCCAGAGAGTGCAACAGTAGGGAAAGTGTTGGATAGCGTAGCGGTAAAAATGACTATTCCCACTCCAGAGAGTGCAAAAGTAGGGAAAGTGTTGGATAGCATAGGGGTAACAATTACTATTCCAACTCCAGAGAGTGCAACAGTAGGGAAAGTGTTGGATAGAGTAGGGGTAAAAATTACTATTCCCACTCCAGAGAGTGCAACAGTAGGGAAAGTGTTGGATAGCGTAGGGGTAACAATTGCTATTCCAACTCCGGAGAGTGCAACAGTAGGGAAAGTGTTGGATAGCGTAGGGGTAACAATTACTATTCCAACTCCAGAGAGTGCAACAGTAGGGAAAGTGTTGGATAGCGTAGGGGTAAAAATTACTATTCCCACTCCAGAGAGTGCAACAGTAGGGAAAGTGTTGGATAGCGTAGGGGTAACAATTACTATTCCCACTCCAGAGAGTACAACAGTAGGGAAAGTGTTGGATAGCGTAGGGGTAACAATTACTATTCCCACTCCAGAGAGTGCAACAGTAGGGAAAGTGTTGGATAGCGTAGGGGTAACAATTACTATTCCCACTCCAGAGAGTGCAACAGTAGGGAAAGTGTTGGATAGCGTAGGGGTAAAAATTACTATTCCCACTCCAGAGAGTGCAACAGTAGGGAAAGTGTTGGATAGCGTAGGGGTAACAATTACTATTCCAACTCCAGAGAGTGCAACAGTAGGGAAAGTGTTGGATAGCGTAGGGGTACAAATTACTATTCCCACTCCAGAGAGTGCAACAGTAGGTAAAGTGTTGGATAGCGTAGGGGTAACAATTACTATTCTAACTCCAGAGAATGCAACAGTACACCCATAACCCGCTACAGAACATATTTATCAATTATTCAATTAATTAAAATTACATTAAAAAATCTCAATTAATTTATTAATAAATCCTACTATTTATTAATTATTTTAACATAATTAAATTACTTTCCACACTATTCCCCTATAAAACTATAACGCGCCACAGAACATATTTATCAATTAATCAATTACTTAAAATTAATTAAAAATTATTCTCAAATAATTAATTAATAATTCCTACTAATTAATAATTAATTTAATATAATTAAATTACTTCCCACCCAATTCCCCTATAAACCCATAACCGGCTACAGAACATATTTATCAATTAATCAATTAATTAAAATTAATCAAAAAATATTCTCAATTAATTAATTAATATTTCATACTAATTAATAATTAATTTAACATAATTAAATTACTTCCCACCCTATTCCCCTATAAACCCATAACCCGCTACAGAACATATTTATCAATTAATCAATTAATTAAAATTAATTAAATATTATTCTCAATTAATTAATTAATAATTACGACTAATTAATAATTAATTTAACATAATTAAATTACTTCCCACCCTATTCCCCTATAAACCCACAACCCGCTACAGTACTAAAACACAACTTTTAATTAAATTACATTAAAAATACATGATAAAACATAATAAATACTATATAATATACACTAAATTTATTTAAAAATCGATATTAGTAACATCGAAATTATTTACTTCGATATTACTGATATCGATATTTAAAACTTCGATATTACTAATATCAAAATTAAAAGTGTCGATATTACTTACCTTCTATATTATGTCCCTTCAATATTTAAACTTCGATATAATTGTATATCGAAATTTAAAACGCGATATTTTGTCTGTGTACCGATTGTATCACAGGATTCGAACAAGACATGTACATTTGCCTAGTCTGGGCTGTGTGCTTTATCGGTTTCCCATGTTTGTGAATTAGTTCGGTTGCAAATACTGACCAGTTGGCGATTGTGTCTTCCGGGCACCTACTGTGACGCTCAATAGATTGTTTCGCCTCTGTTGCTATCTGTTGAAAATTACTGAAGGATGATTTGATTCGTTTTAGATTGATTGTAAAACTCTCAGATGGCAATGCCCTTTCTTCTTCAAGTTGCACGAGACTGGTCATCAGTGATATCTCTTGGGGACAGTGGTCGCTTTCTGTTCTGCTCCCAAGGCGGTAGCATGTTATTTGGTGGAGTAATGAAAGGCTGACAAAGGTATAGTCGATTAGTGAAGTACCCTTTTTCGATAAGTAGGAGAAGCGGGGAGGCTTATCTAGGGGAAAACGCCCATTTAGAGCTCTAAGCCCCAAGTTTTCGAGATACCTTGTGGGGAACGTCCCTTTGGGTCATCCTTGTGCCATCCTGGCCGGTCCTGCGGAGGTATCTCCCAAATACTATCATGTGATTTGGTGACCTCATTTTTTTGTAGGTCTGACATTAACCACATGTTAAAGTCACCTGTTGGTAAAATATCTGGATCAAGAGGTCCCGCTTTCACTCTCACTACTGTTGCTATAACTTCTTCTACAAAGGATTGCTTTGCAGCTGTGTTTGGGCGGACATAGGCGTTTATTAAGTTCAAGGTTCCACCTTGGCCTTTATTAGAAGCATAGGAGATTCCCACGCACTGGACACATTGTGATGAACCCAACATGTCCCAGGAGGCAACTACATTTTTCGCTGATATATAGATTGCTAAGCCACCACTCCCTCTTCCTAAGCGTTTCTGTTTATGAGCTGGAATGTGGTGAGTTTTGAAGCCGAGGCTCAGTTGCCAGACCGAGGCAACGACGGAGAGTGCGTGGCCTCTTAGTCCTGAGCGAGTGCCAGGCGAGGTGAGGCCGTTCCTCCCTACAATGTTGGGAGAGTTTCTGGATTAAAAGACCATACAACTGGTAGGTCTACACAATCTATATTATCACGTCTTGTGGTAGGTGTTGCAGTAGTGCACATCATAGGTCCTGATGAAAGCCCGGAGGGGCTGAAACATGTCGACCAACCTATATCTTTGATGAATAGTAATATTGTTTACATACTATATTCACTCTGCTTTTAAGTATGCCGTCTTGATGGTCACATCTATTAAAAAAAATTCTCTAGACATCAAAACAGGCATTTTTATATCACCACTAACTTTGTTTATACTCTGTACACTTTTTGAGCACTGCAACTCACCCTTTCAGCCTTTAAATACTCATCTTCTGGTTGATGGTCCTCTTCTTATGATCCGACTCTAGCTGTCCTCAATGAATGCACTGAGGAGGTGTCTAGCGGATATCATCTTTCTCCACAAAACCCAGATGATGAAGTTCCGCCAACTGGTGGGCTGATGGGTTTCTTTCTTTCTTCTGTTTAGATCACCCATTTCTCTCTCCTATGACACCGATAACCATTTGGTATCTTTGAGTTCGTATACCATAAATAGGTACCGACTATAGCATAATTTCATAAAGACCCTTGGTATCTTTCGTGTGTTTCTATACTGAAAATGAGACAAACAACACTAGCGGCTAAAATTTTGAATATTGGTTGTCCTTGGTCACATACTTACCGACATATGAGAAATTAGATAACTGTGTTAAACGTCTATTTCGAATATCACTGAACTCTTTTTCCTGCTCTATGACATGTGCGCTGAGAATACCGGACCAGGCACAACTGAGCTGAGACAATTGGGTATGAGATAACTATACTTGGATACATTAAATGAGAGTAAAGACAAAGATATATGCCCAGATAAAACCTGAGCTTGTTGGTGCCTGATACCACAATTTAGCATAAATAAAGGAGTTCACATAGCATTTAATAAACCTGTAATGGGAATTCTTTTCAGATTATGGTTTAAAAGGCTTGCCATAAAATATATGATTTGAAATACCTGCAATAACCACCCGATTTGGGGCCAGGTTGAGCTTGCGTTGTTTCAGAATTCCGTGCTTGGCCAGCTGGTATGGGGCAGAGGGCTGCACAGCAGCAGCAGATGGGTCGCAAACAACTCCTCTCTCATTTACAACCACAATTAATGTTCGATCCTCTTCTCCGCTGTCTAGAAATACATATCTGCCAGGGCTTTGAAAAGCGTGTGCAAACCTGAAAAGAAAGGCAAACAGATTGGAGAACTGACAAGAGGCAAGACTACAGACAAAAGACCAAACCAAAGGACAAAGAAAACAGAGGAATAAACATGAGCAGAGATAGCAGACAACAGAGTAAGTGATAAAGAGCAGAAGAATGAACCTAAAGAGACAGTAGGCAGAAGAGTCAATCATAGTAGAGAGAAAAGGGAAACATGAGAAGAGAGAAGAGAATAACCCAGAAAAAGGAAGATACAGAAGGCAAATACTGGGAAAAATGGCAGCAAAGGAACAGCAGAGTGCAAGAAGTGAGGATGTAATAGAAGACAAGAAAAGGTCCTGATCAAAATCTACAACTATAATTTAACAAACTATATCCAGATCTTTATTTTCCTCGGTTCGAGCTAAGTGCATGAATTAACTCATGCAGGAAGATACCACGGGCTCTCTGTTAAAAAATAATATCACCTACATCTGCCCCTTTAGTCTGTATTATCATAAACACCTTTCTTATCTATGGATTTCCCCTCTAGTGTTCAAATTTGAATGGCATCAGCCTGACTCTGAAGAAAGTCCACTTTGACTCACTAGATCTTTCTCATTTCAGATATTCCATAAAACGTTCTGTCCTGGAGGGGCCATGTAAAAATTGTCTTTCTTTCCAATTTTAGTGCAGCTCGTAAATACTCTGTGAGCCTTGAGAAATGGGAATGCGTGCCTTTTGATTAAGTTAAAACTGTTCTGTGTGTTACACTGTAGTGTCCTCCCTGGCTCCGGAGTATGCAAATAAATAGACCACACACAGAGCTTTATAACAGAAATTTCTATTCTTCAGTATACGATCACACACTGTACTCTCATTACATCATAACCATTAATGACCACACCTTAACAATTCCCAACAAGCTACATATTTCTTCTGTTGAGTCTTCCCAGAACCTCAAGGATCCTACCACACAGTCTCACAACACTACATCTCCCCCTTTGTTAAATAAAAAGTATAAACAACAGTCACATCATAGTTCTTCAATAAGTCATTGAGGTGTTCGCACAAGTCTGAAATATCGAGTGGTATGAGGTAGATGAATGCACTCTGATTGTGTATCAATGGAACGTGTTCTGATGCTTGATCTGGACTATTAGGTGGGGTCGCTTCATTCATGATTGCAGGAGCTGACAAACGTCGAGGAATGTGCTTATAGTATGACAAGGCCCGTGTGATGGACTTTCCAGGACGATACACCATCACCATGTGTCCTTTGCATGTCACAAACCTTAGAGGATTAACAGCAAGTGGAACATATGCTTCCCTCTTTCGTTTTTGCTTAACCAGGACCAAGTCACCTTCATCAAAAACTATTTCCTGAGCTTGTTGACGCCAATAATCACATCTTTTCATCTTGCATTTTCGAGAAGTGTCTATCAGCATTCACGGATCGGTCAGCTGTCCATTGTGGCAGTGTGGCTCCAATAGTTCTCCCAAATAGCAAGGTGGCAAGACTCTCACCAGTTGTGGAGTGAAAAATTGAATGATAAGCACGGATGGCTTGACACAGGGCCTGATTTAACTTGATTCCCTCCATTGATGCTCATTGAACTACCTTTTTGAGGGTACCCATGAATGGTTCCACAACACCATTGGCTTGGGGCCACTGATGTGTACTCCTTTGATGCTTGACTTTGAGTCTGACTAAAAACTCCTAGAATTCTTTGCTATTGAATGGCCGATGATTGTCAGATTTGTGAATGGCGGGGATACCTCACACTACAAAGATGTCATCTAGCTGCTCAGTGACCTTGTCATGGGTTGGTGATGATAAATCCTCTACTAAAGGAAAGCATAAGTTCTCATCAATGACTACCATGAGATGATGTCCATTTCCTAAGGGCCCAAAGAAATTAAATGCAACTCTTTTCCCAGGCTTGTGCAGGAAGGCCACACATTGCCAATTGATGCTGCATCAATATAGGGGAAAGACAGTTGCTAAGATGGCACTCTTTTAGTTCCCTCTCAACTCGTTCATCAAGGCGCGGGAACCACACTCGGTCTTTTAGGGCTCTTTTGGTGATTACAATGCCAGATTAATCGAAAAAGTAGTAATTATCGCTACAGGTCTCTTCTAGCTCGAGTTGATTGTATCCTTTATTCAGGTCAAGACAGGGGAAGACTCCGGCTCAGTTCAGCTGCATAATCATGTCTACTATGTGTAGACCAGGATGTCTTTCTGTCTCAATTGCTTTGTTGGCCTGGCACATATCAACAAAGATCTGCATCGCACCTCCATTGTCCTTTTTTGGCACCACAACATCAGCGAGATGCAGGGCATAGGACCGGTGGAGTGCTCAATGATGTCATGCTTCAATAGCGTTTACAATTCTTTCTCAACGGCTTCTTGCAAGTGAAAAGTGACTCTGCTGTGACACTGGGCAACAGGGTGAATGTCCATGTTATTATGAAGTTGCACTTTCATTTTCTTAAGCCTTCCTAGGCCACGAAACAACGACAAGAACAGACTCACAATTCAAATTGAGTATGAAGGTTATAGTTAAGGGATATCAGTCCAAAGTGAAAAGGAGTGCTAAAACTGTGTAGACATACACTTTATGAAGTTCCCAAAGAATGTGAATAGGCTCTTGCACTGACGATGTCTTATGTCACATGGTTGCTATGAACGACCCTTGACTCTGGAATGGTTTGGTGCCAGGCCCACTTGTATACCTTTTTATCTGATGTGTTGAAGCTTGGCATAGGAGACAGGCTCTTAAACTTTTCGACAGGCATGATGTTAATTGACTCCCCACTGTCTATGATAAAGGTTATGGGGCAACTGTTGACCTTTAATTGTAATCTTAGGGTAGTGTCCAAATAAATTCTGTTGATTCTTTTATTGGCTTGTCTTTGTCCTTTGTTCATCTCTGCAAGCAGCCAAACCTACATGTGCATGTCATTCTTTTGTTGATACCATTATCGCACATCTATCTTCTTCACTGGTGCTTGATAATGATGTTGGCGAGCCTTTGTAGGATGAACTTGATGATGATCAACTTTGTCTGGTTTCTATTTGTCATAACTGATGTTGATTTTTGGCCTGTGGGTGTGGTAAGAATGCTTCTGGAACCCTCTGGCGTTCATTTTCTCTTCTCACTGTGACGTCGTTGGTTTCTCTTCTGCTTTGCAAACTGTTATGAAGTGGTTTTATGTACCGCAACCTATGGCTGGACATCTAGCTTCATGATAAAAAATCATAAACCCACATCGTAAACACAACTTTTTCTTCTTTGGACATATCAACTTGCGTGCATCTACCTTGTACTTGTGCCTGCTTTTAATGACTGATGCTGATTCAGTATTTTCACTGTTCCAGCTTTTGTTGCGTCCACAGAAGCCTGGTACTTCTGTATGCACAACGCTGTGCTTGCCGTCGAGTCATCTCACCCAATTATGAGGTCTTGTGGCACTACCCTCGTTCTTGCCAATGAGTATGTTTGTGTATTCATACCTGATTATCGCTGCCTCTAGCATTTGCTTTGCATGGATGATGGCTCTGTGATGTGGTGCAGCTCAGTATCAATTCTTATAGCCTTACCAGCGAGTTCTGGTGAGCTTTCCGATGGTGCTCCTTCACAAGGCCTTCACCTTTTTCGAGGGCCATGTCTTGGCTGGAGTGGGGCTTTAACACCATGAACACAAACTTCAAATTGCTCCTCATCGATTTAGGTGCACCTGGTGCACATGAGCAGTTTGCTGTATCTTTGCAAACTCTCCAAGAGAGCGGTGTAGTTTCTTTGGGGCATGTATCCTCTACTCATCACCAATTGTAGTGTCCTCCCAAGCCTGGGAGCATGTGAATAAATACACCACACACAGAGCTCTATAGCAGACATCTTTATTCTTCAGCATATGATCACACACTGCACTCTCATTACATCATAACCATTAATACCCACACCTTAACACCTCCCAGCAAGTTACGTAATTCCTCTGTTGAATCCGCTGAGAAAAATAAGGGTCCCTGCGCACATAGTCACACAACACTACATACACCATAAGGTACAACTCTCTGTTATCTCCACTTGAACAGAGATAAGGACCAGAGGGAGGCTGGTCCTTAAATATTTTGAGCACTATCTCAGTTTGTGATAATGTGTCCTTGGCTACATCTGTCCTTTGTCCTAAATGTTTTAATCCATTACTTTTGGGATCTACTTTGTCAACCACTTTCAGTGGACTCTTGTATATTATAGCAACATCTATGTCCATCAATCTGCATATGGCACTCACGCTTACTGGCAGTGCACGTCATCTGGGTGCATTTCACTACTAAGACTGCTTAGGTTGGTGAAAAGGATGTTCTTGTTCTCCTCAGTTCTGAACCCAAGAAAAATTAAGATATTTCTCCTCATGACCATTGACTTTTCATCCTGAATATTCACTTGGTAATTAATCTCTATCTATTGCTACACTTCAAAGCTGGCATTGAACTAGTTGAAACTTGCATACTGAGGGGGTGGCCATGTGGGATGCCATGTATGGTGGTAGTAATTCCCAGAGATCTGTTAGACGCACTGCTGTCTTGGGACATTTCCTCCTAACAGCTGAGATTTTGGAATGTCACTATACGGAATACTGGTTGTAAGATCCTTTTAGAACAATGGAAGATATTGAAAGAGGTAACGAAGGAGTGATCTGCTGGAGAGGCAGCATCCTCAAGAAGTGTAGCTTTAAAATGGCAGGCATCTTGTTTTCTTTGAACTTGGACCATATGGAGGAGAAAGATCTAGCAGAAATTCATGAAAGAACACATTTCCAGCTGAACCAAGAAGAGATTGGTGTGGGAGCAGAAGCAGAACTTTACAGTGCTTTATGGTAAATAATATTGTTTCTTTGCTATTGCTTCTATATTCTGATCTCAATTCACTTCATACCCCCAATTGTGACCAGTGTAGGGATAGTTATAGGGTGGTTATGAGGGCGAGAGATTAACATGGTGTTAAGTAATTGTTTGCAGAAAAATGTGTTTTTCTATACTGATTTTTACATTGTTTTTCCCTGAAAATTCTAATAGAAATATATAAACCATAAACTACCATACTGACTAATCCCAGAAACTTCCATTTCTAAACGTAATTTACTCAGGAAAGTAAAGCACATCAATCCACACAAAAATCTGCACCTGAATGCAGTCCTTGGCGGTCACATATTAATGTACTTGGTAACATTTAGGAAGGGTTGCTGAAATTATTTTTGAGCCCAGTTAAACTGATTCTCCACTTTGCAGATGCCTGGTAACATGAACAATTACTTCTCACCAGTCCTACAAACTCCTTTGGCTTCTCCTGTAGCACATATTAGGTTCAAGGTCTTCTGCCTAATCATCTAGGCTAGTCACTTAGGTCCAATACCCTACTTGAAAAACATGCTCACAGTTTCTGGTTGTTCCTGATCCACATGCTTTAAGATTCCAAAATATCTTTGAATCAAGAAATCCATACCCGGGGCGTGGCTTCGGCGCCGATGAAAATGGCCGCCTCTCCGAGGAGCTCCGCAGCGACGTAGCCGGGACGAGATTCCTCCTAGTGCTACCAACGTCTACGAGGGCCGCTAAATTGCAGCATCCATTTGTGGAATACCTCCTGACTTCATTGCTGTTCTTTCCACCGCTTGGGGTGAGCGATATCCTGCATTTTCAGCGCTTCTCAGCATTGACGGATCGCGTTTGACCGCGTCCGCCATTTTGATGCATTTGCCATCCCGATATGCGCTGCACATCCCCCTCACATGCTAACTGGTAAAATGATGTGCAAATCTCCAAATATCCTCTATTTTGGGATTGTTTGCCTTCAATAAGGTTTTGGCCCCAAGGATTTTTGGTTATGGACTGTTTTTTCTTCACTTTTTCTTCCCAAAGTTCTGCTTTATCAGACATTTTGATGTGAGCTTTACCTCACAAGCTTGCAGCTGATTTCTCGCTATATGTTTCCACTGCAACCAACGTTTTTTCTCTGACAAGAGCTTTTATAATGTGGGATTATTCATAACCAATTTCAAGGATAAAGTCTGTTTTTCAGGAGCTTATACCTGCATATTTTACATATTCATTCTTTTACCAGACTGTGCATTGCCACTCTTTAATACCAGTATTGCAGTTGTGAACCATCCTTTCTCCTATAATGAAATGGTTGGTTCTCTTTTTTGAGGATTAGTTTTTAATACTCATAAACATTTTATTGCTGCATTCTCCATTCAAGCTGTCAGAGCATTCAACTTCTGGAACTTGTCGCATTTTGTTTTTCCTTCTCGCTCTCCCAATGGCAATGTCGCACCATAACCGCAATTCTTCACAACAAGTCAATTCTTCTACATTGTCTCTAGAGGACGCTAACCCCTTCAGTGTTTTGCAAGAGAACTTAAAAGATGCAACCAATGACTCGCCTTCCACAAAATGCTCCTCTCCTCATACTTCTCACTCGAACACCAAAATCATTTCTAAATTACCTTCGTCGTCTGCCTCTACAAGAAATCCATACCCACAAAACAAGGCTTCTACATCTTCATCCCCAGAATGTGGGTGAATCCTTCCTATAAATTCTGTTTAATATGTCAGTTTGTTCCCTTTTTTTTAAAGTCGGCAACTTTTCTCGGGTCAATTCTCCTATCACCTCTGTTACAGGCTTGTATGGTCTCACCCTTGCGATGTAGTAACTTTTGTTACTGAACATTGTCGATTCTATGCAGCATGCACTGCTGTTCTTGTGACTAAATGTGCATCATATGAACAAGTTACTTACCTTTGGTAGCCCTTTTTCTGGTGGCACAGAAAAAATGAGTGGAACTGACGTCAGCACGCCGACGAGGTCTTCTTATGGCTCCGGTGACGTCATACGGAGTCAAGAGCAAAGGTGTGCCATTGTGACGTCCTAGTTGATGTGGGAGAGCTAAGAAAAAGTTTCAGTGGAATGCTGGTGCAGGGGTAATTTAAAAGGTGAGGAATCCACAGGCAGATGTATCCATAAGAAAAATTGGTTAACGCATAAACAGTGAAGTAAATAAAAAGCCAAAGCAAAGAGGTGTTTTCAAACCTTCTTTTTAGTTCTGTTTTCAACCTTTCCACATTGTTCAAACAACCCAAGAAGAAGAAAGACAGTGCACCTGAGAGCTGAAGAAGTGTGTGGAGACTCTATCTTGATTTAACCCTGAACAGGTTCACCTGGTACATACAGACTTAGCCCAAATCAAGTCCAATAAGGGCACCCTTCTTGTTTGTCTGGCGTGGACTAAGGCACTGATCTCAATCTTTTCCAAGCTTCTCTTGCACACAAAGTACCACCAAGACATACTAATCATTGATCAGCGAGACCGCCTGTGAAACGGTAAATAGAATATTTAGCATTTTGAAAACAGTTTCCTGCCTGCATAGCACATTCTGGGGACCAGGCCAGAGCACAGGGTATGGTCAGATGTCATGCCCTGCACACATAGCCCACGGCAAAAGACCAAATGACTCAGTTGCCTATCAGCTAACACAATGATTTTTCAACAAGTCCCAGTTGTATGACCAAAAAACTGCCAGGTTTCTAGAATAAGTCATTGTTTTAATGAAAGTAATTTTACCATGTTATGTTTAGTTGAGTCTCTTGAATCAGGTGATCCAATCTTCGGAAGGCACCAAAGTCCCATTGGGGGTTGCTGTTAAACAAATGCTGCTTCTGGTATACCGGATAATGACTGGAAGAGCGATCTGCAAAAGAAAGAGATGGCATTTGCCCCACAGTTAACAGCTGTTCCTCCACTTAAACTATGAATGAGATGTGGCAGTTTCAGGATAGCTGAATTTCTACGGGACAATGAAATTACCCCCAGAGGTAGGCCAGTGGGCTTTTACAAATGTGCTCCATGCCATACAGAAGAGGAGTGGCATAAACTCAGCCCCATAAGTCATACTGACCCAGGGCCAAAATAATGGTTGCAAAAACAGTGCAGGCTGTTAAAAAGCAATAACTAACATAGAGGTGCATCCAAAGTAGATTAGCCTAAAGAGAGTAGTTCAAAAGATGTTCTTGTGTCTTTTTAATTTGTCTTCCAAAAGGTCTCGATTTCACACAAATTAGTACAATCAAAGCCTCAGCCAATACATTTCGTTCAAACACTGAACTTCATCTGGGCTGTAATATAATACATACAACAGATGTATGAAATATATTTACACTGACAACCTAAATACAAACACTTTCAGAATAGCACTATGCATACAGTCCATGCCGCAACACAACAAACTCAACAACTGTGTGTTTTTTTTTCTTTAATGAAGAGGTTAAAAACATTTTCATACAACCAGAGAGTCTTAAAAACAAGACCCTTGAGAAAAGCCTACAACATATGATGTCCTTTCATAATCACATAATGTACATATATTCAATATTCAAAATAGCTTTATTCGACAGATGTGTCATAAAAGCACATAAAAGCACAACATAGACATTACAACATACACATTAAAAAATTGTTACATAAATATTTGAGACCTAAAAACATATTTAAGAAATTATTAAATATTTAGTAACTGACAAATAAGATGTGTCTAAAAAATTTAAAATATTCAATTCCATAAAAATCAATATTAAGCCACCAGCAGCATTTCATAACTCCAGTTCATTACTTGTATTACAGGGTAACATTAAAGGTTATCATTTGGTGTAAGCCTGGGGAAGCACCCTAGATCGAATAAACCAGGCCCATCCCAAAAACGCAGCCATTGCGATTGCTATTGATAGGGTTAGATCCGTAGTAAGGACTCTCAACGCCTCTTCATGCCTTCTAAAGCCTAATAGCTTGCAGATTGTTATAACCTACGTAGAGCGGGGTTTATTATATAATGGGCAAAAAAACAACAGATGACTGATCGTTTCCTGTCTATCTGAACACTTTTGGCATGCAACCCCTGCCCATTTAGTAGTGAATGACCTGACAGGTAGGGTACCGACCCTCAGCTCGAAATACAATTTCCTATCAAAGGGTTTTTCGATGGCATCCCAATATTGTTCAAAAACGGACCTTGACTTGAATTCTGTTAAATGCTTTGCTGATCCACCAGAGCATGCTGTAATCATAATCATTTCCCAGTACATTTCCTTCAAGATCGTCTTAGAAGGAAAAGCAGTGTTAAGGGGATCGTCCCACAATTCGCTCAGGCCCAGGTTCACCAACAGCGCCCTAATCTCCTACAACCAATTAACCTTGTGAAAGCGATCTGCATCTTTGAGATCCTTGGCATAATGCGATAATTCAACCGTGCACCACAATCTTCGCCAGTATAGAAGCGGACGAAGTTTCGCCAAATCCATTACTGCTTTCCTGCCCAGATCTAGCAGTAGTGGTCGCATAGGTGTACTATTTGGAGCGCTGGTGACCTTTCGCAAAAAAGAATTTTCAGCTGCAGTTAGAGGCTTTAAGTTTGGCTCCATATAGAGCGGAACTTAAGACCTTCATGCCATAAATCTCCAGTAGTGGGCTGATCGATTTGGAGAGGGAAGATTTGAATTTGACTGCAAGGATCCCTGACTGTTGTTTATGCTTTAATGTGGCCACATCAATTTGGTTTGACCATCTCATATCTGCCTGTAGCGTGACTCCCAGATAGGGAAAGGCATCGACTTTTTCAAGGGGTGCATTGTTTATGTATACCTTTCCCTGAAATGATCTATGTTTGTTGAAAGACATGAACATTGTCGCAGCCTTATTGATTACTAGGCCCCGGATAGAACAGAAGTCCTCAAATCTACGTATGGCTTTTTGCAGGCCACTAGGTGTCTTGGAGATAATCAGGGTGTTGCCCGCGAACATGAGAATGGGTGTGTGTTCATCTGCCAGCATGGGGGCATCGGGGGGGACCACCAAGAGGAAATCGGCCACCCCGTTTATATAGAGTGAGAACAGGGTAGGTGCTAGCACCCATCCCTGGTGTACTCCCCTGTTCACGGCAAATGACTCAGTAACCTCACCCCTCGCCCCCCCACCGAACCTGTGCATGGTTGTCCTCATGTAAGCGGACGATCAGGGATAGCAGTTCGGGAGCCATCCCCATCTCACTCAAAACACTCTACAGCCTGCAACGCGGTACTAGGTCAAAGGCTGCCTTCAAATCCACGAATACCGCTAACAAAGGCCCTTTCCCCAGAACAACTGTTTTCCAATAGATAGTAATAAAACGGAAGACCTGGTCTATGGTGCTTGTGAGGGGTCGAAAACCGGCCTGGAGGGGGGTTAGGATTTGCTCATCTTCTATCCATGACTGGAGCTTTTGTAAAATCAGCCTACCCATAATCTTTTGGATAGAGTCTATAAGGCTAATTGGCCTATAGTTAGCTGCCAATGATTTGTCACCCTTCTTAAATACTGGAATATTCTCCGCCCCTTTCCAGGAAGGCGGGCTTGGAGCGCCACAAGCAATTGCATTTGCTCATGTCTAATATACAGACGCAAAGATGGCTTATAATTTAAGAAAACATCCGCGGGGATGCTATCAATTCCAGGGGCACGTCCTGGTGTGATAGAATCTAACGCCTTATCCACCTCCTCTAATGTAAATGTCCCACTAGTAAAAAAAGTGTGGTCAAGCGGGTCATTATTCCGCTCGTCATCAGGGGAAGCATACTGAGGTTTGAAGTGTTCAACCCAAAGGTGGTGGGCAACATTATTCTGCGGGGGTTCTGAGCACCCCCCGTCCCATTTGTACCTACTCCAGAATAGTTTAGGATTTCAAGACTCACATGCTTCCTTGAGCTCCTGCCATCTTGCCTGGTCCCAGAGCTTTTTAACTTCCTTGTCCACTTTTCTGTATCGGTCCCGCGCCAGTCTTACTCTAGCTGAGTCCCCAGAACCTAAGGCTACCCCCAGAGCCCTCCGTGAGTGCCGACATTTCTCGTTAAACCACCCTTCCGGTTTCTTGTTCATGCCTTTCTTAGTATTACCAGGTTTACAGAGGAATACCTTTAAATGGTCAAAGAGCGTTGTGTGCATCTCGTTTATGTGGGGCATCAGGGTCTGGCTTCCCTCACTAGTTCCCCAAACTTCCAATACCATATCTACCTCATTATTCATGGCTAACAATGTTTCCGGGTCTTCTATAATGTTACTCCATTTCAAATGGCGGGTATCGTTAGTCAGTACCAGGTCACAGGCCACTGCCTCTTCCCTGCTGGATGAAGCTTCACCTAACAACCCAACCATTGTGACGTTGAGGGGGTTATGATCACTTTCAACTCGAGTAGTAACAACCATATCTTTAAGGAACTGCCAGAGGCATAGGCTCACTAGCACATAATCAATACGGCTAGACCTGTGGCTGTTGTTAAAAGTATCAACCCCCATCCTGTTGGACAGTGTACGCCCATTTGCCACCCTCAACTGGTAACCTATACCCATCCCCTTCATTCTAATGGCCGCCTCTGACCATTTTCTGATTGGCTCAATCTCAAGGATAGGTATACCCCACTTTGCATCTTTTTCTATCATGAGACACTGGTCCTCAAGCCCTAGTGGTTCAAACGTGGTGTTAAAATACCCCACGACTATCGGACTGGTGTTACTCGGCGTACCATCCAACAACCTCTCCACAGCTGCTACAGCTTCCGAACTTCGCCCACCAATGAGGCCTCTTGCGTAGACGTTATAGATATTCAAACTAGGACCCTGCTCTGAAGTAATTCTTATTGCAAGAATGTCAATATTATTTGTGGATATTTGGGATAC
Source organism: Lissotriton vulgaris (assembly GCF_964263255.1). Lineage (NCBI taxonomy): Eukaryota > Metazoa > Chordata > Amphibia > Caudata > Salamandridae > Lissotriton > Lissotriton vulgaris. The sequence continues at coordinate 1,237,545,902 of NC_141687.1, read as the reverse complement.
TTTACACGACAGAGCCTGCCGAACCCAAATCACCAGCCTCCCCGCTGGACGGCCTTTCACTTGTTTTATTACTGGAACCTGGAAGGTAAGATACCCCGGACAATATACGGGCTCCACCACCCATGTCTCTTGAAAGAGACATATATCGTGAGTTTCTATGAAATCTGACCAGTCAGGGAGTTCTAGTTTAGAACCCAGCCCTGCAATGCTCCAGGATAAAAGGGACACAGTATTGGACCTTTGGGTACAGAGATCCAATCTTGAAGGACAGCCATCCTGAGTAGAGGACGGTCCAAAACTCCTATTCAACCCCATGCTTGTTAACAAATCTTTGACACCATTTCCACTAGTAGGTATTAGATTACGATCTACAGGGACTTTACATCCCTCATTCTCTATACAGGATGTAACTCTGCCGGGCGGGGAATTAGTTGAACTAGGTTCCCTGTGTGCTAGATCATCCATTCTACGGCCATAGGGGATATAAGCTTGCGGGGCACATATGGGAACACTATGATTAGGAGTGATTTGATGTCAATCGCACTCTTCTAAACCCGATAGTACATCGTACCTATTCCCCGAACAAACACCGGAACCTCCCCAAGGCCCTTGGGCTGACCCACTCCTTCCTACCTGGGCATTCGAAGAACCTAGGTAATTAGCTGGATAAAAGTATGTCAAAGGCAGTGATTTAATTAGGGAATCCGTACCTTGATGTTCCCAGCCACATATGTGCTCTACAGCTCTAATATCCCTGAAATTGATGATAACATTATCAGCCTTGGTAGTTTTAGGTCTTGGCCCAACCCAGTCCACCCTTCTTGCAAATAAAATTTCTGCCGACACCCTAGTGGGTAAAGACTGATTCACATTGAGCCAGTGGATGCACTTGTTCTTCAGTTCTGCATAGTTCTCTCGTTGACCTGGCCTCAATGGAGGAACCCCCGTTAGAATAGACACATATGGTGCGGAAGCCGGGGGGAGATCTATGCATGGTAAACAATCTAGAGGTAAGTCATTAGACACCCTTTTGCTGCAGCCTAGGTATTGGGTCCCTAAACTCAGACCTCCCACCCCGTCTCCCTCAACACACGGTGGCCGCACTCCATTAGCACCACACATGCTAGTCTGAGGAATAGAGTCACTAGCAATCGAGGTGGGATTGCGTTTGGGTGCCGCTGCCTTCAATATCTGGATAGGAGGGTTAGGACTTGGTCTATCCTCAAGATAACCCACAACACCATCCCCACTCGTGGTGCCGTCCGCAAACCCAGGCCTGCTATTATCTTTGACCTTGGCCCTTGCAGATTCTAGAGTTGTGAGTCTCTTTTCAATGGAGTCCAGTCTATTATAGATGGGGGCACAGGACCTATAAAAAAGCTGTTCAAGTTTATCCCATATGTTCTGGCTCCATTCCAATGGAGACTCCATCCTAGGTGGCATCACTGGATCTACCACAACAATCGTCGGAGTCATATCCTCTGCACTGTTATTTAAAGATGTCAATGTTACCCCAGGAGTTTCTACAAAAGCATTTGGCTTCTTGACTTTTGCTGTTCTGCTCTTATGAGCTGCACCCCCACGTTTTCTTTTGGTGACCGATAATGGTTGCCCAGATTTTGCACCACGAGTGGGTCGAGCCCTTTCAGTACTCTCCGGGCGGTGGGATAAAAGGCTGTATTCAGGAGAGCCAATCCGCACATCAAACGTATTACCTTGAGTTGAGCTTGGACAATCGGGATCACCCTGGGCAGAATGAACTTGAACAGAATGAACCCCATGATCCACCCCAGCACCTTCACTCAAGGGAGCATCAGGGCCTGGAGTGGTGGTAGGGGACACCACCCGAGCCAGCCTTCCTATTGAAGACATTTTATTAAAAGCAGGGTCCAGTGACAGTCTTTTTTCTGTGCTGTCTATTTCATAAGCTAGGATTGACGAACCCCGTACAATGAATTGATCCAGCGTTCCCATAATTGTGCCAGTAGTTGTCGTTTTCCCTCCCTTCACCGCCTTTAGAGACATTTTGTCAATGTATGTAAAGCGGGAGCGGCGAGGCGCTATGTAGGCCCCGGTCAGCAGTGAAGAAGGCTCAGGTGTGGGCTTGACAGCACGCCCCCTGGGACTTGTGGTTTTCAGCCTCCAACGTTCTGCAAAGTGGCGAAGCGGCTCCCGCACCAGGGGTAGCGGCAAGGCGCTATGTAGGCGCCGATCAGCAGTGAAGCAGGCTCAGGTGTGGGCTTGACAGCACGCCCCCTGGGACTTGTGGTTTACAGCCTCCAACGTTCTGCAAAGTGGCTGAGCGGATTCCGCGCCAGCGGGAGCGGCGAGGCTCTATGTAGGCGCCGGTCAGCAGTGAAGCAGGCTCAGGTGTGGGCTTGACAGCACGCCCCCTGGGACTTGTGGTTTTCAGCCTCCAATGTTACATTTCAAACAAAAGACAGAAAAGAGGAGCTTCCTTATATCCCTACACCATGCATCCACTTCAGGTGTGTAGAGTGCCATCAACACAATCATCATTGCATACCCCATTACGTTCAAGCAATCTATTCTTGTCCACCATTCAATATAACAGATGGTATAACGATTCCAATATGGTAAAAATTCATAATGTCATTTTGTCCAGTTATATTTTCTCAAGATATATGGCCAATAGATACAAAGACAAATATGCATATGCATTGAATTATATCACATTTATTAGGTGCTACCTTATGAAGCTTACCAAATCTAAGGACTATGGATAATAAAGTGTGAAATATGGAGCTGGAACATGAGAGATATAACATAATTATGAATTTTGTGCATAATGGAATCTTTATACCATCTGTTGTATTGACTGGTGGACAAGATTAGATTGCTTGAACATAAAACAGTATGTTATGGTATGTAATGGTGATTATGAAGATGGTACTCTACACACCAGAAGTGGGTGAATGATGAAGGGATACAAGGGTGCTCCTCTCTTTTTTTTTTTGTTCAGATGTAATCTTAGTAAATTGAAATATATACGCAGTACGTCACATGTTGTGGGCTTTTCTCTTGGGTCTTCTTTGCAAGACTCTATGGTTGTGTAAAAATGTTTTTAACACTGTCTTTTTTTTTTAAAAAAACACACAGTTGTTGGGTTTGTGGTGTTGGGACATAGCCTGTAGGCACAGTGCTATTTTTAAACTGTTTTTATTTAGGGTGGTAGTTGTTAAAATGTTTCATACATTTGTTCTATGTATCATATTACAGACTGTGATTGTACTAATTTGTGTGGAATCAAGAACTTTTTGAAGAAAAATAAAGAAGATAAAAGAAAACTTTAGAATTATTCTCTTTGGACTGATATACTTTGGATGCACCTCTATATTTGGAAACCCATGTTGATCTGATTCCCCAGTAGCATCTATTACCGGGCGGCACTATATTAGTTGGACACCATATCTATTGTATAAAAAGTGGGTGGCAGGTGCCAGCTAAACTACCTGGGTGCATTAAGAGTGTTTGTGGAATAAGATACAATTTACTTACCTATAGTGGTAATCAGACAAAATATCGAAATTAAAATATCGATATACAATAATATCAATGTTTTAATATCGATGGTATAGTATATCGATGTGACATAATATCGATAGACAGAATATCGATATTAAGGTATGTTTGTTAGTAATATCGAAATTTTGTTGTTTAGTGTTATGTATTTTATTATGTTGTTTATATGTTTGCTAAATATGTTTAGAAATGTATGTTTGAAAATTAGTAATTTTGTTTACATTTTGCGTTTTAGTATTAGAGCGGGTTGTGGGTTTATAGGGGAATAGGGTGGGAAGTAATTTAATAATAATTATTTATTTAATATATATTTGTAAATATATTTAATTAATAATTAATTGGTAATCAATTAAGACTAATTAGTTAATTACATTAATTAGATTTATTGTGCTAATATATTTAATTTAGTGTTATTGTTAATTAATAATTAATGGGTAATTAATTAATATTAATTAGTTAATTAAATTAATTAGATTTAATGTGCTACGATATTTGATTTATTGTTATTGTTAATTAATAATTAATTGTTAATTATTTAATATTAATTAGTTAATTAAATTAATTAGATTTATTGTGCTAATATATTTAATTTAGTGTTATTGTTAAGTAGTGTGGGAAGTAATTGAAACCCTACGCAATCCAACGCTTTCCCTACTGTTGCACCCTCTGGAGTGGGAATAGTAATTTTTACCCCTACGCTATCCAACGCTTTCCCTACTGTTGCGCCCTCTGGAGTGGGAATAATAAATTTTACCCCTACGCTATCCAACGCTTTCCCTACTGTTGCACCCTCTGGAGTGGGAATAGTAATTTTTACCCCTACGCTATCCAACGCTTTCCCTACTGTTGCACCCTCTGGAGTGGGAATAGTCATTTTTACCCCTACGCTATCCAACGCTTTCCCTACTGTTGCACTGTCTGCAGTGGGAATAGTAATTTAAAGCCCTACGCTATCCAACGCTTTCCCTACTGTTGCACTCTCTGGAGTGGGAATAGTAATTTAAACCCCTACGCTATCCAACGCTTTCCCTACTGTTGCACTCTCTGGAGTGGGAATAGTAATTTAAACCCCTACGCTATCCAACGCTTTCCCTACTGTTGCACTCTCTGGAGTGGGAATAGTAATTTTTACCCCTACGCTATCCAACGCTTTCCCTACTGTTGCACTGTCTGGAGTGGGAAGTGGGAATAGTAATTTAAAGCCCTACGCTATCCAACGCTTTCCCTACTGTTGCACTCTCTGGGGTGGGAATAGTAATTTAAACCCCTACGCTATCCAACGCTTTTTCTACTGTTGTAATATGTGGAGTAAGTATATTTATAAATGTATATGTAGAATTTTAAATGTATTATAAATGTATATGTATTAGTTATAATTTTTTTAATGTTTTAATGTTTTAATTTAATATTTGTACACGTATATGTATTTTTAAATTAATTTTAAATTATTATTAATACATTTAAAAAAACGATATTTTTAATTTCGATATTTTTGTACTACGATATTATTTTTTCGATATTTTTGTACTTATCATTATGTAGATATAACTTCGATATTTTTGATTTCGATATTTTTGTGTCGATATTTTTGTATGGAGATATTCTGTCTGTCGATATTATGTTATAGATTCCCTATAGTAATGACTTTTCTGTTAGAGACTATCTAGCTGCAGATTCCTTGCCTTAGAATAATCCATAGGTGTCAGACTGGATCTAGAATCTTTTGACAACCAGTACTTCTGCACCCTGGTAAGTGACATTGTTTGGCTCCACATGGCATTGTGCTCGCTGGAAATGACGGGCACATGCCTATATAGGTGCTACCCAAGCTCTGATGTCAGTTTCTTTTCACGACTTTTCACGCCAGAAGAGCGAAGCAACGAAGAACACTGACCACTGGTGAGTAAGCTGGTGCCTTGAAAAGGGAAAAATGCATTGCACTATAATCCATTCACAGAGCTGGGAGGATCACTAAGAAATCTGCAGCTAGATAGAGTCTCTGCCAGATATGGTACTACCAAAAGTAAGTTACTTGATCATCTGATAGAGACTTCTAGCCGCAGATTCCTTACTTTAGAAACAAATAACCAGGCAATATCTCCTCGGGGTGGCTCTGCAAAATATATTCAGCCAGAAAGTCCAGCAGGAATAAACAGGCAAAATGCCTATCTAGACAACCTGACGGTCCAGGCAGGAGTGCTCGGTAAACATGTGCAATTAAGTCCATGTTGCAGCTTGGGCGACGTCCAGGGCTGGGACTCCTCCACCTGCTATGAAGAGGTCCCAGCTTTGGCTCTGGTGGGAGGAGCATGCAAGCCCTCAGTGGGTTGATTCTTGGCTAATGCATAGCAGATCTTAATGCACAGCACAATACATTGGCAGATGGTTCATTTCGGCCACTCCTTCTCATTTATCGCTCCGACACATCCTATGAGGAGTTTATCATCCACCTGGAACTCTTTCGTATGGTCAAGGTAGAACGACAATGATCTTTTCGGGTCCAGACAGTACAGTCTCTCTTCTTGAGGAGGGATGAGGCAAAATGTTAAAGGTACGCAAAGTGGTGGACTGGCCTACGTGTATTAAGGTTATCACCTTTTATAAGAAGGAAGCTTGAGCCCGAAGGACCGGCTTGTCCTGATAGAAAGTCAGATACAAAATATGAGTTGACAGTGCCTGTATTTTGCTGACCATCTCAGCAGATGTTTTTGCCACAAGAAAGGCCTTCTTGATGATATGAAGTCTGGCCGGACAGTTATGAAGCTGCTCAGAAGGAATATACATCAGGAATGTAAGAATCAAATTAAAGTCCCACTGAGGCATAATAAATGGGGATAGTAGGAACATGTGTTGGAAACCTTTTAGAAACCTATTCACAATAGGGGATCTGAAAAAGGATGGCCAGTCTGGCTAATACAGAAAAGCTGATATCGCACAGAAATACCCTTTCAGAGTGCTCAGAGAAGAGCCCTCCTTGGCCTAGGACAGAATAAACTGAAGGACCTGAGACACCTGTAGCATGGTGTCTGCACACCATGCTACAATCTTGCTCCAACAGCAGGTGTATAGCTTCTTGGTGGAGGGATGCCTAAATGCCAGAATGACATTGAATACTTCAGGTTGAAAGTTGAAAACTTCCAACTGTCATTGCTCAATCTCCACACAGGAAGACGTAGCGTAGACAGGTTTGGGTGCAGAACCCTGCCCTGTTGCTGCGATAGAAGATTCTCCTGAGGGGGCAGCCTGATCAGAGGACCTATAGTCATGCTCAACAGCTTGGGAGATCAGACTCTCCATGCCCAATCTAGAACCACAGGAGAAATTGAGCCAGGTCCTTACTAAAGTTTTTGAGAACTCTGGGCAGGAGTGGTATTGGCAGAAAGGCGTACAGGAGTCCAGAGCGTGACTCAAGATGAAAAGCATCTCCAAGTGAGAGCTATCTTGGAAACTCCATCATACAAAAGTGCTGACACTACAATTTCTCAGCAGTGGCAAACGGATTCTAAGCAAGGCTCTCCTCACTCTTGAAAAAGGCATTGTACCATTTCCAGATGGAGATGCCATTTGTGATCCGCTAGACATCAATGGCTGAGTTTGTCTGCCCTGATGTTCAGAGATCCTGCAGGGTGTTGAACCACCAGATGTTCCAGTCATGCCAAAAGGAAGAGGGCCTCTTGAAAAAAAGGCTCAGAACCCCACCTTACCTTGTCTGTTGCAGTACCACATGGCAGTGGTGTCTTCCATGAACACCTGTACAAACTTTCCCTTGATAGAAGGCCTTCTATGCCATTCGGAAGGCCTGGAGCTCCAACAAGTGGAGTTTGGATTCCGCTGGAGACTAGAGTCCTATGATCTCCACTTCCCTTAGGTGGCCTTTCCAAGCTCAGGAGTGACACATCCGTCACTACAGTCAGATCTGGTTGGGGAAGGGAGAGCGGTCTGCCACTGACCAAATCGTGGTTCATCATCCACCGCTGCAGAACCTTTGCAGTTCCTTTTGAGATTTGGACCATGTCAGAGAGATTTCCCGATGCTGTGCCAACTGGAACTTAAGTTCCCACTGCAGAACCTGAATGACAATGGCTATGTGTCACAAGCAAGATGCTGAAGGCCATGAGGCCTATCAGCTTTAGAGTCAGTCTCCCCAAAATCCAGGATAGAGGCTGAAACATTGGTATCAGAGCCTGAATATCATGGACTCCCTGCTCAAGAGAATATGGCAGAAACTGCACCATGTCCAGAACAACTTCCATGAAAGGAAGCAACTGAGAAGGAGTCAAGTGTGACTTTGGCACATTGATAGTGACCCCTAGTGAGTGTAGGAGGTCTGTCATAAATTGAAGGTGGTAGACGACTGCCTGGGATGAGCTCACCTTCAAAAGTCAGACATTGAGATTGGGGAAGACTAACACCCTTGATCTCTGCAGATGAGCTGTAACCTCCACATCACCTTGGTGTACACCCAAGGGACACTGGTAAGGCAAAGGGGAGCATGGCCAACTGAAAGTGTTCTTCGCCCACTGTGAACCACAGGTAATGCCTGTGGGCGGGCAGGACGGGAATATGGAAGTGAGCATCTTGCAAGACTAACCTTATCCCCCAGTCTCACGGGAGCAGGGCAGACAGGACTTGAGTGAGTGTGAGCATTTTGGATTTCTATTTTTTCAGGAAAAATTGAGAAGTGTTTGTTTTGGGGGTCTCTAGTTGGCACAGGTAGGTACTTGTGACAAATAGGGACCCTCTCCTCTAGTCAGGATAAGGGGATTACACTCCTTAAATAACCCCTGCTCACCCTCTAGGTAGCGTGGCATGAGCAGTTAAGGCTTATTTCAGAGACGTAAGTTAAGCAGTTGTGACCACATACAGTAACTCAGTGACAACACTACAAATGGACACCACACAGGTTTTATATAAAAAATAAGTAGACTTTATATAGATTTACCACAAGACCATAAACAACAAAAATACACACTATGATTACTTTAAGATGGTAGATTTAAGCTAAGTTCAGTTCAGTCCTTAGATGTGACACTCTGCGTCAATGTACCTTAGGTTGCATTGCGCTTCCACGACAAGCAATGTTGCAGCGATGGGAAATGCGGCAAAGTTCAGATACAAAGAAATAAAGACTTGAAGATCTTCCGGATGTGGCAGGCTTCTCTGGGATGCGAGAAGTCCTCGGTTCGATGCGTGGACTGCAGCGGCGACACCCTTAAGATGCGATGGCAACAGCTCCAGCGGCGTCGCTCTTCTCCACGATGCGTGAAGCTTCCGCTCGATGCGACAACTACAGCGGCGACATCCACGATGCAACGGCAGCAGCTCCGACGGCGGCGCGCTTTTCAGGGATACGAGGTGCTCTTGGTCGATGCGGTGCAATGCTACAGTTCCAGTGGCAACACCATCCTTGGGAGTTGCGACGGCAGGCACAGCGACGGCGACACGATCCGACCTCGTTGCAAGATTCTTCTCCTGATACGGTGCAGTGTAACAACTACAGCGGCAACACCGTCCTTCGGAGTTACTACGGCAGCAGCGACACGCTTCCTCGCGGCACGCTTCTCTCTGATGTAGTGCAGTGCGACAGTTCCAGCGGCGACACCCTCCTTCAGAGTTGCGACGGCAGGCATAGCGACTGCGACATGCTTCTTCTCGTTGACTCGCGCTTCCAGCTCCTTGCGAGACACAGTTCCTCAGAAGGGCCAAAACAGCAGCAGGCACTTTCAAAAGAACTCTGGGGGGTGAAGTCTGTTGTCCCTGAGACTTCAGCAGGAGGCAAGCTCTTTTCCAAGTCCTTGGAGATCCTTCACAAGTTGAAAGCAAAGTACAAAAAGGTTCCTTTCTCCTTCCTTTGGCAGTAAGGCAACCACTGCAGGCCAATCCCCCAAGCAGCACTTCAGCTTGGGAATAGTCTCTCCTCAGTTTCTTCAGGTTCGTCTCCTCAGTAAAAGTTTCTTCTTGTAGTCCAAAGTGATCTAATTTCTTGGGATCAGGGTCCCAATATTTATACCCGAAAATCCTTTGTTCTCTGAGGGGAGAGGGGCCTTTGCCCAGTCCAAACCAGTTCTGAAGCACTCTGTTTACCAGACTTCTCCTTTCCTTTCACTGTGCAGGGCAGGCACATCAGCCGCTCCCCAGGGGGTGGAGCCAGCACCGTGGAAGGCAGGCACAGCCCTATTCAAGGTTCAGGTGCAACTCCTCCCTCCCATCTAGATGCAGATCTCTCTATTCACCACTGGGTGACTCTGCCTGTCTCCTGGAATTCCCCAGCCCTGTCACTCACAAAACCAGACATAGGAATACACAACCTAGCAGAGAGAGGTTTGAATGGTTAGACAAGCAAATACATACTTTCTAAAACGTAATATTTGCAAACAGAGAATATTAAAATAAACTTTACTAAAAGATGTATTATATTATTCTGAGTTCAGGCATACTAAACTTGAATTTCTACAATGTTCTCTGATACAGTTAGGATTATAAAATGTAATAACTCTAACAGCCCATTCTGGCCTTTGGAGAACAGGTAGCCTTGCAATAGTGAAAAACAAAAATGGCTGTAATTCACTATTAGGGCATGCCACACACACCAGGACATGTCCTACCTTATACTTACAATGCACCCTGCCCTTGGGCCTACCATAGGGGTGACTGATATGAAGAAAAGGGAAGGTTTAGGGACTGGGAAGTGGGTGCACTTGCCCAGTCAGCATGACAGTACCAGACTGCATGCAGGCTCTGCAATGGCAGACCTTAGACACATTTTACAAGGCTGCTTCTGTGGGTGGCACAACCGGTGCTGCAGGACCACCAGCAGCATTTGGATTTAAAGTAGTCACAAGGGGGAAGAAATAGCCCCTTTGGACAATTTGGAGAACTCAGTGGTCAGATGTTATTCACCTCCAGGGGTGCTGGTGGTAGCGTATCCTGCTCCCGGCTGGATGCCCATGATGCTCTGAAGGCAAACTAAAGAGGTTTGGAGGCTACAGCAGTTGGGGGTGGACTCGGCTGACCTCTCGCTACTTGACATGGCTGGCTAGGTGGAGACGAGACTGAAAGTCTCTTTTGTCGCCACGAAAGAAGCAAAAAGCAGGCTTGGGTTGGCAAGGGGTTATGGAAAGTCCCAATGACCTGGCCATAGCCCTGCTGTTCTTGAAGTGCTGAGTCTGCCTTGTCTCTGAAGAGACTGGAGCCATCAAAGGGCATGTGCATAAGTGAGGCTTGGACGGCCTTCGAAAAGCCAACCTGGTGTGGCATCTAGGGGTCACTTACGATGAAATTGTTCTGCCCAGCGAGCCGGTCATATCCAGCCCACATCATGTGGCAAACTTAGCTGCATCTATCCCATAAGCCAAGGCTTGAGAGAGTATGGAGCGGGCCTCCTCCGAGACCATAGGCAGCGCCTGCATAATCGTATGAAAGTATTGTCTCAAAAGGCATGTGTTGTTCACAAAAAGCAGTACTAGACTGGAAGAAGAGAACACCCTCTCCCCAAAGATATCCAGCCTCTTGGGTTCCCTGTCCAGTGGGTGGTATGGAATGTGCCAGGATTTACTCTGGAGAAGGAGGCTTGGACCACCAGCTCTCCAGGCTGGGATGTTGGGTAAGGTAATTGGGGTCCCCTGGGGTGGGGAAATGGCAGCAGGCAATTGTTCTATGTTCGGAGACCCGGTGCAGGGCTTATACCAGGAACTGAGTAAGATGTCTGTGAGGGCTTCATTTATGGAGACATGGTTTGGTTTGGGTGATTCCCAGTTGAAGCACCTCCTTTAAGACATTCAACTTGACAGCCACTGAGGACAATTGAAGGTCCGGGACCTCAGCTGACCTCCTCACCACCATCCATAATGTGGCACCCTCCTCCATAGCCACAGTAGGGGGAGGGACCAGGCCAGTGTCTAGGGAGGTGTCCAGTGAGCTGGCATCTGCCAAATCCTCATAACAAGGGTCCTCAAAGTATTTTAATGGTTGGTATTTAGAAGGGTCCATAACAATAAGGGACTGGCTCAGATCTGGGGGGGGAGGTTAGGTATGATGATGGGGATGGCGCCACTCCAGGACATCGATTGTGCCAAGAGCACGGGCACTAGGGCGGTCGAGGTCGCTTGACCGTGCCACTCTGAATCCATCAATTGATCAATTGAGCCTGTCTGGTGCGGAGGGAAAACCCACCAGCAGAAGATCAGTTGGGACCTAGGTGCCTGAGGGTACTGCAGAGGTGTCAGGCCGCCCAAAAACGAGGTGCATGGCCTCATAAAATTCTTTGACCTGGGCTGGTGTCACTTTGGCTCCCGGAAAATCACGAAGATATGGAGATCGCCCATGCGCATGCTCCACCACAGAGCTAGAAACCGGTCCTCGGAAGCTTGTTTCCGGTCCAGGGAAGACATGGCTTGGCAGTTCGGGCTGGACTGTTCCCATGAGGCACAGGGTCAGACTGATTTGCATATAGCCATGTCTGAACTGGGGTGGCAGAGTGGGCTAAAGAACGATGATGGATTAAACCCAGATCTTTTGACTGGGTGTGAGTGTTTGATTGATTCTGATGCTCTGTCCATCACCACCCCCTTTTGTACCGCTTTTGGCCGCCATAAGTGTGGCAGGGTATGCTCAGACGTGAGTCCCTTGCTCACTTTGTCACTGGATTCAAGCAAGCCGGGCTGAAGACGGCTGGAATGCCAGAAACTGGTCCTCGGAAGATTGTTTCCGGTCCAGGGAAGACATGGCTTGGCAGTTCGGGCTGGACTGTTCCCATGAGGCACAGGGTCAGACTGATTTGCATATAGCCATGTCTGAACTGGGGTGGCAGAGTGGGCTAAAGAACGGTGATGGATTAAACCCAGATCTATTGACTGGGTGTGAGTGTTTGATTGATTCAGATGCTCTGTCCATCACCACCCCCTTTTGTACCGCTTTTGGCCGCCATAAGTGTGGCAGGGTATGCTCAGATGTGAGTCCCTTGCTCACTTTGCCACTGGATTCAAGCAAGCCGGGCTGAAGACGGCTGAAATGCCAGACACCGGTCCTCTGAAGCTTGTTTCCGGTCCAGGGAAGACATGGCTTGGCAGTTCGGGCTGGACTGTTCCCATGAGGCACAGGGTCATACTGATTTGCATATAGCCATGTCTGAACTGGGGTGGCAGAGTGGGCTAAAGAACGGTGATGGACTAAACCCAGATATTTTGACTGGGTGTGAGTGTTTGATTGATTCAGATGCTCTGTCCATCACCACCCCCTTTTGTACCGCTTTTGGCCGCCATAAGTGTGGCAGGGTATGCTCAGACGTGAGTCCCTTGCTCACTTTGCCACTGGATTCAAGCAAGCCGGGCTGAAGACGGCTGGAATGCCAGAAACCGGTCCTCGGAAGCTTGTTTCCGGTCCAAGGAAGACATGGCTTGGCAGTTCGGGCTGGACTGTTCCCATGAGGCACAGGGTCAGACTGATTTGCATATAGCCTTGTCTGAACTGGGGTGGCAGAGTGGGCTAAAGAACGGTGAGGGATTAAACCCAGATCTTTTGACTGGGTGTGAGTGTTTGATTGATTCTGATGCTCTGTCCATCACCACCCCCTTTTGTACCGCTTTTGGCCGCCATAAGTGTGGCAGGGTATGCTCAGACGTGAGTCCCTTGCTCACTTTGTCACTGGATTCAAGCAAGCCGGGCTGAAGACGGCTGGAATGCCAGAAACCGGTCCTCGGAAGCTTGTTTCCGGTCCAGGGAAGACATGGCTTGGCAGTTCGGGCTGGACTGTTCCCATGAGGCACAGGGTCAGACTGATTTGCATATAGCCATGTCTGAACTGGGGTGGCAGAGTGGGCTAAAGAACGGTGATGGATTAAACCCAGATCTTTTGACTGGGTGTGAGTGTTTGATTGATTCAGATGCTCTGTCCATCACCACCCCCTTTTGTAACGCTTTTGGCTGCCATAAGTGTGGCAGGGTATGCTCAGACGTGAGTCCCTTGCTCACTTTGCCACTGGATTCAAGCAAGCCGGGCTGAAGACGGCTGGAATGCCAGAAACCGGTCCTCGGAAGCTTGTTTCCGGTCCTGGGAAGACATGGCTTGGCAGTTCGGGCTGGACTGTTCCCATGAGGCACAGGGTCAGACTGATTTGCATATAGCCATGTCTGAACTGGGGTGGCAGAGTGGGCTAAAGAACGGTGATGGATTAAACCCAGATCTTTTGACTGGGTGTGAGTGTTTGATTGACTCAGATGCTCTGTCCATTACCACCCCCTTTTGTACCGCTTTTCGTCACCATAAGTGTGGCAGGTTATGCTCAGACGTGAATCCCTTGCTCACTTTGCCACTGGATTCAAGCAAGCCGGGCTGAAGACGACTGGAATGCCAGAAAACGGTCCTCGGAAGCTTGTTTCTGGTCCAGGGAAGACATGGTTTGGCAGTTCGGGCTGGACTGTTCCCACAGGGTCAGACTGATTTGCATATAGCCATGTCTGAACTGGGGTGGCAGAGTGGACTAAAGAACGGTGATGGATTAAACCCAGATCTTTTGACTGGGTGTGAGTGTTTGATTGATTCAGATGCTCTGTCCATTACCACCCCCTTTTGTACCGCCACCACAGAGCAAGGCCTTGAGTGCTGACAACCCTCATGTTGTCCGAGGACTCATGCGGTGAAGAACTCTTCAGCTTCTTTTCTTCTTGTAGGACTTACTAGTCTTCCCCAACAACTTTGAATGTGACGAGGGATTTCGGGAGAGGCTCCGCAAACAATCTTAGGATTTTCCTCGTGACCAAGACCAGGAGAGTCGTGAAGTTGACCGGCATCGGAGCTTGAGGGACCACACCTGTGGCACCTTGGGATGCAAAGCCGAGCAGTCCTTGCAGTAGTGGTCATGTTCCAGACACCATAGGCAAACCAAGTGCGGATCCATCACCGACATCTGCAGATGATGCTTTCTGCATTGTTTTTTTGCAGGTATTCTGCTTTGTATTTAGTATATGGCTTTCCTGAAGAAGGTGTTACACTGAAATACTCTTAGATGGTCCTCGGACATAAGCCACATGAAGATGCATCAGTACCATCCAGTGGTTTATTACATTTTGAGAGTGATTGTAGTCTCTCATTTCATATAGCAACTTGTGTATAATATTCCACTGCTGAAACGTTTTAATAATGGCTCTTTCCCTTTGCCTTTAATGTGTGGGGTTCTAGAATGAATAATGAAGCAAAAGGTGTATGTTTGAATCTGGAAATATTCTTGAAGTCTTTGAACACTGAGTATATATTCTCTGCCTTGGGAAACAGCTTTTACAACGCAACTTTTACAACGCAGTACCTTTACGACGCAACCATTACAACACAAGTCATTACAACGACTTGCGCTGGGGGGCGCTCTAGGATAGGGAATAGTTTTAATTTACTGTCCAACACCTTCCCTACTATCCACGGGGACTGGAGTTGGAATAGTAAATTAAACTATTCACTATCCAGCGCCCCCCAACGCAAGTCGTTGTAACAATTTGCGTTGTAACAGTTGCATCGTAAAGGCAAGCGTTGTAAAAGCATGCGTTGTAAAGACGTACATCCCTCTACCTTAGGTATCGTATCGAAAAGCAGGGGCTCTATTTTAATTTACAACATTTTCCGCATGTTTTAAAACCTGCCTTCCTGGTGTACATCCCTATCTCATCAGGAGAGGAAGTCTTGAATTTTTTTTACACAAAAGTAAAAAAAAAGGTCAGTCGAAAAATGACAAGAGGTAGCTCTTCTAAAAAATAATGACATTAGATCTCTGGAGTGGCACCTATATAGGGACTGTTCACGCCACTTCGGGTGCCGATGAGGCAATGCAGAGCCACATACCATCACTTGCTGGCACGCATAGGCAGGGCCAGCTTTAAGACAGTGCGACTGGTGCAGCCGCACTGTGCGCTGACCTGTGCAGGGGAGCGCTGTGTTTAGCAATATCTTATAATAGGAGAAATGAGGGGCACTTTTGCAGGTGGTAGGAAGAAAATCTGAGGAAGCGGTCATGGGACGTGGGGGCGCCAAAGGAGATTGTTGCACCAGTCGCCATATGTACTGCTAGTCAAAGGTTTCCGAATCCAGTCTGAGGCCTGTAGATTGTTCTAAGGTAAGGAATCTCAGCAAGAAGTCTTTATCAGATAAGATACTCACCATTAAGGGAAAGGCTGAGTTTGACGAGAATTATGTCACCCTCATTCATGCACACAACTGGGTTTGGGATGTGCGGGATAAACTTTGGTTCAGAGAAAGGAAGTGCATTCTTCTCACTGCGCCATTTTCGGGGTGACAGGTGCAACCATGGCTCTCCTGCGGAATGAGAATACAATGTTGAAAGCATATCCTAGTATCTGATTAGGTTCATTAAATTCAGAGTGAAACTCTTACACTGTCACCTCAGTCAGCCAGGTCCCCACATTCAGACTGCCACTGAGATTAGCTTGATTTACAGCCACCCAGACACAAAAAGAACCCTCGCCACAAAAAGAACCCTCTTCGCAAACAGAACCCTCCGACACAAACAGAACCCTCCGACACATATTGACTTTAGACACTGAAACCATGTCACCAGAGCCAAAGGGCTTCCCATCGCATGAACCGGGCTATTCCAGATATTCAAGTTTGGTGCAGTTAGACTCTGTTGCCAAGGAGGCAATAAGAACTATTTACAGGGCGTGCAGGGCTTCTTAGGGTCAAACGTCTGCAATGACAGGCTCGCAAAATGTTCTTCCGGGAATGTGCCAAAGGGCCGAAGACATTCCGTTCAAAGAGGACAGCGCTGGGTGTCAATGACTGTTGTTATGCAATACAATCCCCACCACGTATAACCAACCCCATGCCTTCGGAAGCACAGGGATTGGTCATACTGCTCGGTGCAGTCTCTGACATGGATACATAGGTAGGCAGAAAGAATCAGTGAGACAGGGACACCGTGTGGCAAATCACTGTACTCACCACTGCTTGGAGGCTCCCTTTGGCGAGAAGAACTCTAACCTCTAAGAGGGGCGATGTGAGGTGCGAGAAAGATATGTTAATAGCCTCTCACCAAGGCTATGCCAATGGCCTTCTACATTATGGTTCAGCTAGTGCACCTTAAAGAAAACCCGAGAAGGAGAGGAGACGGGAGGGTTAAGTATCCTGAAGGTACTTTCCAAAAGGGACATTTCACCTTAACCATCGTGGGAGAGTAAGTGAATCTCAGTCCCTTTAACCCCCGACAGCACCATGACTGGCGCGACGAACCACTCCGCCACGCTATAATAAAATGTGACTATCAGTGATCTTTGTGCCCAGTGAAGAAAAAAACATAGGTTTTTAAAACGTTCCCAAAATATTGCCAACTTTACTGAAATCAAATTGAAATAGGAATGGAATTTTACAAGGTGGGTGCAATGACCGAGAAATACCTAACAATCACTTTCTCCGTGACAATCCTGAGTCACTAAAGGGGCAATTTAAACGATCAAAGAGACCAAGAACAAAGAAGCAATATTTGAAACTTTCCAGTGACAGTTTGTAACACTAACAAAATGCTTTGAATCGTATGTACCTTTCTCCTGGAAGCCTCTGAAGAATTCGATGAAATCACTGACACGTGATCTGATCTGTAAAGGTTAAAAAGTAACTTACCCTACCTGCATGATTCTCCTTAAGCCGCAGTTTTCACAAGGGTCTGGCAAGGAGCCATAGGTAACTAACATATGCGTAATCCATACAGGAGTCAAGGACACATGCATCAAACAATTTTGCATTTGCAAACGGTGCGAAAAGATAATTTCGGTAATTTGCAAATGCACAAATATCCTTTCAAGAAGTATGAAAGGATTTGTAGTCGCTGTGTTAGGTAATCGCAAAAATAGCATTTACTTACTATTGCCACCACAAATACGGAATCTCAATTTGTGATTCCCTTAGCACATGTACCATTCCAACGTTTTTTCTAAATGCAAACTGTGCATTTAGGAAAATGCTATTACCTTCGACTTCAAGTCGATTGTAACCATGTGCAGATTTAGCAAAAATGCAGTTTTTTTAAAGTGCTATGCAGGGCCCGCATGTCCCCAGGGAATGTGTGTGCTTTAAATGTGCACTTTCTTATTTTTTAGGAGTGCTTCAGAAAGGTTTTAGGCCCCGGGGCACCCTTGTCTATGCAATATCTAATTTGAGATTAACAATTTGATAAACGCAAATTAGCTAATGGCCATTTGCACCTTTGGGCCTTTAGTCCCGTGGGAACAAATGGAATAGTATTTCCTGATAGCGATTACCGATTTAGCGAATCACTATCTGGTACTATTAAGGAATCGCCAAATCTTTGGCGATTCCTTCCATACATAGCATTTTGCGATTACCAAATAGCGATTCAGTAAAAATCGCTATTTGGTAATCGCAAAATAGTTTTTTGATACATAATACCCTAGGGCTTTAACCCTGCTGGGTAATACAGCAAACATTTCCTTGAGATTTTAAGTTGGAAAAGTAAGAGACAGCCACTACACTGATTTGAGGAATCATCACTAGGGGTAAAATGTACGTGGCACTGGTTGCCAAAACTGGTCGGAATTTGCAACCTGTATTTTTGTGACCAGTGTGGTAATTTGCAAACCGACTTATGTACTAATAGGTCTGTTTTTCACTTTATCAAGTCCTAGTGGGTCAAAATTCGACTTTCCTCATGAATATTAATGAGGTATGTCGCAAATTGCGACCCATTAGGAATCACAGCAGATACAGGAATTGTGGCCTGCTGTGGTCAGCAGGCCATATTGTCTGTGATAGCTTTTAAATAAAGCATTTATTTTCTAATGCAACACATCTTCCTTAAAAGAAAACTAAATGTGTTTAAAAATAAATATGAAAACCGTAAGTTTAAGTTTAATTTTTGAAGAGTTGGCATTGGTCCATGGGACCACTGCCTACTCTTAAAAAACAAAAATTGACAACATTCACAAAGGAGAAGGTGTCCCTAGGAGGCCCCTTCCTGTTTGTAAGTGGCTTACATCCTCCTTTTTGGAGATGGTGAATGATTGTTTTGTGACCAGAATCCAGTCGCAAATTGGTAGTTAGAAGGCACATCTTAAACAAGTCCCTTTCAGTGATTTGTAAAAAAAATAAGTGTCAGGGACCTTGTCAGGGGGCCACTAAATCTTACGCCACTCATTGCCTCTACCAGCGCTGCCAATGACAGTACCAATATACCTACTAACCAACACACTCCTACAAGAGTGGCAATTCAGGCTATTCCAGGCCCCCAAAGCTATAAGAATAGCTTTGGGGGCAGGTGTTAGCCATTTTTAATGTATATTGAATAAATAAACAACTTTTGCTGTCCTCATCTCTAAATTAAATAGACAGTGCCACCATTTGGCAGACTGTCATAAGTGCTGGTCTTGACTATCAATTACAGGTGCCGAGCCCTGGAAACCACTGGCTCAAATTCAACACTGGTGCATTTCAAATACAATTCAGATGGTCCCAAACCCACCAAATTACAATTTGGAGCGGGCTTAGAGGATTGTCGGGGCTCCAGCGGAATACCTGAAATAACTGAAAACGTGCAGCCCAAAACAGGCCAAGTTGATGCCAGTCGCGGTGAGCCTGGGAGGGGGTGACGGCCGGGTGAAACAACCGCATACCGTCCCGAAGCGCAGCCCGAGGGGTCATAGCCCCCCCGATTGCTGGAGCCCATGACATGGCATGAGGCCCATAACGAAATACACCTAAAAGACTACGGAGCGCAGGTAAGGAGCGGTGCACCAGTGGCAAGTTAATTAGCATGCACCCTATGTGTAAAAGAAGGGCTGACATTTAATAGATTACAACACATGCCGAAATGCCAGCAAGACTTCACACAAACCTCCCCTCCCCGGCGTCTCTCGGTATCTTGTGTCTCCCCACCCCAGGTCCCTAATCCCAGCCCCTAGTCCGAATTCCGTAAACAACAAGGAGATTTTCAATTTAAACCAGGGAAATTGGGCGCACACCCGTGTGTCCGCACGGTAGAGAGCACCATCAAGTAGTGGGTGTAGGCAAAAGGGCGAGCGGTAATCTCACAAGACCGCCCAAAGTTGGACCCAGGGGATCCACACAAACAATAGAACAGCAATGCCCCTGCACTATACAATTGTGTAACACATTACAGTAATGACATTAGTGGCAAAAGATGATCAGTGAGTATACATCCACACTTTCGGAGTGACTTTATAAGGATCAGTTACTCCAGGTTCAGGTACAAGAGTTCCGTAAAAGAAAGAAAAATGTTCTGTTCTTGGTGTAAAATAATAGGTTTATTGTTCCTTTGTTAATGCCAACACGTGTTTCATCGCAGGGAACCTACTGCGAATCTTCAGGGCTTCGTGAGGAAAGTATGACAAATTATGTCAGAATGGTGCGGAACGTCCGTGTCAGGACGAGATTCTTGTTAGTAGAATCGCGTAAAAAAGAGGTATGTAGCACGCTGCCCGCGTGTTCACGGAATCTTATTCGGTTTAGATGTGTATCTATAACCGGGAGGAGTTGACGATAATAAACAAGGTCTCTTGGTTAAAGACAAGCATTTCATGAAGGCGGGTACACCTTCTTAGTATTAAACTCCCTCTTGTGGTTCCCGGTGCCGTTTTACGATGACCGTCGTCGATGACCGTCATCGTAAAACGGCACCGGGAACCACAAGAGGGAGTTTAATACTAAGAAGGTGTACCCGCCTTCATGAAATGCTTGTCTTTAACCAAGAGACCTTGTTTATTATCGTCAACTCCTCCCGGTTATAGATACACATCTAAACCGAATAAGATTCCGTGAACACGCGGGCAGCGTGCTACATACCTCTTTTTTACGCGATTCTACTAACAAGAATCTCGTCCTGACACGGACGTTCCGCACCATTCTGACATAATTTGTCATACTTTCCTCACGAAGCCCTGAAGATTCGCAGTAGGTTCCCTGCGATGAAACACGTGTTGGCATTAACAAAGGAACAATAAACCTATTATTTTACACCAAGAACAGAACATTTTTCTTTCTTTTACGGAACTCTTGTACCTGAACCTGGAGTAACTGATCCTTATAAAGTCACTCCGAAAGTGTGGATGTATACTCACTGATCATCTTTTGCCACTAATGTCATTACTGTAATGTGTTACACAATTGTATAGTGCAGGGGCATTGCTGTTCCTAGTCCGAATTCCGACTGGGGCACGACGACAAACTGACCTCGGGGAAGGGAAAGAGCCGAGTGGAGCTTACTTTAGGAGCCTAGATGTGCGGGCGTAGACGTATGGGTGTAGACGGAGCGTTAGGTTGGTGTGGTTTGCTTACTCCTCCTTCAGTTGCCTCATTCTCTTAACTGGTTAATGGGATGCCTGCTATGGCTGCTACTGCTGCCACAGTCGTTCCAGCCATAAGGAGGGGGAGCGGAGCCAGCACCACAAGCAACAGGCTCCCTTGTGGCCTCTGACGCCATCACCAGTGTGAGCACGCTGTGCCAGGAGGCACCAGGAGACGCGCTTAAATTCAACACCGGGCTCCCGCAGTGCGAAGCCAGGGCCAAGGGCGGACCCGCCATAGCCTGGACGAGGCTGGGCTGGGTCACCCCTCTAACAACGGTGCCACAGGACACTAGGACTTGGCTTCACAACTTTCAGGTACCATAGCGTTCTTGCGCCCTTTTTTTTTTACATAATCAGTGCCTTTGGTGCTGCTTATTTCTGCTTTTACAATGAGCAAATGTAGGGGCGTTGTGGGAACTTTGCACGCTTTTATTGTAAGGGCCGAATCAATGCTCAGTCATGAGATTGAATTGACTGAGAGGCGACTCCCCTTAGGTCCTTCATCTTTGCAGGGGGGCTCTTCTTTGGGTTCAATCATCCCAGGTGATGTCTCTCAGAATCCTATTATACAAGGACAGTTGCAGTCTCCCCCTGCACTTTCTCCTGCACTTGTATCCAACTTAGAAGTTTCATCTCCGAATCCTGCAACCAGGCCAAGAATAGTTACAAGGACATTGACACAAACTTCTAAACCTCAAAGTGAGGCTAAGGCCAAGGTGAAGGCAAAAGAGCCACCAGTGAAGTGAAGAAGGGGTGCTGGCACTCAAAATCTAAACACCAGAAAGGGTTCTGGTATGCTAATCCTGAGGTGATACAAACTTGTACCATCAGTACGCAAACCGATGCTGCTTCCCCGGTACCTATTTGTAGTACACCTGGGGGTGCTGCTCTGGACACTGTTGGGGAGTCTGTTTTGGACACTCTTTTTGTATGGTTTAAAGAACTAATAGACAATAGCCTTGCTCCACTTTGGGGGCGTCTTGGCCATTTGGACACCACAATGAGTAAACTTTTTGGTCAAAAAGAGACACCACGGTCATCACAGCCCGCTGCTGACGCAGGGGTGGATATTGGCTCTGATGTTCCTAATACAACTCTAGACGAGTTTAGACCCCTGAGGGAGGCACTTTTAAACATGCCAATGGAAGCTAATAGAATAGAGGCCCGCAATTCTGAGCCAGCAGCTACTACTGTCTCCCGTCAAGTAGGGCCCATTTTTAATCAACTATGGAGGCTTCCTTCTGGCCCCAGGGGTTCTATCACTCCAAAAAGGGACCTCTGATCCAGTCTCCCACTTGATGGACCCAAATGTTAAAGCGCGTGCCCAAACAGTGCCAGGGGCAGATGGGGACCGTGGTGTTTCTTTGGTGGATACCAAGGAAGGTCTTGGATATGAGAGGCTCCCAACTTATTACCTACCCCCAGCTTCACTTCCATATGTTCTTATATTGACTGGGTTACCCGAGATTAAAGCACGCAAGAAGGAAACACAGTTGGATTTGAGGAACAAGTGTTTATTTTGATTGGCTAGACATGGTCAGTTTTACTACGACCTTGCAGGAGAGATCTTAATGGTTGGCTGGGTGGGCACAAGACCTAAAACAACACAAGGGGACTGTATTTATTATCAATTTTAGTAACCCATAGACTGCTCATGTTTTGGCTAGCCATATCTTTAGCCCCTAAGAGCTACCAACTGGTGTCAGGACCCACACCTTGGACTACTTCTTCCCCCACGGTGGCAATCATAAATGGTCCACTAATGCCTGTGCCCCAGTTAAGGGGTACTTAGGACAACCCTTAGTGGCCCCATTCCCCAGACCTCTCTTCTTTAACATCCCAGTGGCGAACAGGTATGGGGTCTTAGATGAGGTGGATTGACTCATGTGGAATGGTGGATCTGACTCGCAAAGTGGGCATACGAGTCTAGGTAGAGGACCAAGGGCCCGCAACAATGGGCAGGTGATACAGGTCACTCTGTGTGGCACCAGGAAAGTTCCAGGGGTCTTACAAACTGATCATCTGCAGGGAAATTCACTGTCGATAGTGCATGATCTTCAACTCTCTGGCATAGCTATAGCGCCTCCCCAAGGGTAGGAGTGGAAGCAGCTTCTTTGTCATCCCCTCAGGCCCAGCATGAGAACACCATAAGCCTTGACACTAACACCCATCTCCCCTCCGCTGAACGCCCTAACTCTGATCGTAAGCTGAGGATTCTTTCCTGGAACATTGCTGAAATCAAAAACAAACTGGACTCCCCAGAATGGGTACTCTTTGCAGGTAGTGATCACATGTGTATGTTCCAGGAAACCTGGACCAGGGAAGACATTACGAGGACCGGATATGCAACTTTTAATATTCCAGCTACAAAGGGGGGGAGAGGTAGACCTTCTGGAGGATTTTGTACCTGGGTTGCTAAACACTTGGACTGCACAGTGTATTACTTGAACACCTCGTCTAATGACATTCAGTGCACCATACTTCCCTTCCCTCTCAGCCTTAAAATTGCTTTTATTATTATTTACTCTTGCCATGTAAGTATTAGCCATGAAGCGCAGACCTTTGAACAACTGAACACCTTCATTGGCACTGTACTCCCGAATGTAAGATTGGCTTTAGGGTGTGATTTTAATTGTCAATTTAAGCCTCTTGTTGCATCTTCTGATGCATATCATCCTAGTGCTGAGGATCGACTATGGCTTATCCCTGACCCCTAAATACAAATAATCAAGGCCTAGACTCCGCTTGTACTCCAGAATAATGCAGTTACACTAATGTTGGACTTGGCCCTTCTGGCAGGTTCACCCCTAATCTTTTTGCTTTTAATCTGTGATCTGTGTGGATGATTTTTTGGTCTGTGCGCACTTTTTCCCTGTGTCCCAGAGTAAAGTGCGTGCATGTAGTTAGGCTGGCCTGCTCTCCCATAGGGATGCATGGGGAATGTCTGTGTCCCTGGTAGTTCCTGATGCGTGGGGAGTGCAGACTCGAATTTGGTATGTGCGAGCTCGTGAGAATGAATGCTTCGCAATGATGTATGTGGCATGAGGGTGTCATGTGTAGAAATGCCACTTCTAGGACTTGGCATATTAATGTAAAATATGCCTGGCGTGTGATTGACTGGAGCTGGCTGGTGAGCCTGGCTCCAGGAAGGCTGGATGGGTCTGCCCGGTGGTGAGTGTGAGATTAGCATGTTGATGGCTTGGGAGGAGTGCACCTGGTCACTGATGGGGCTGGACTTTCCCCACACAATGCTGGCTCCACCCCCTGTAGTGTGACTGATGACCCTAGCCCTGCCAGTGAATGAAATGGGTGGTTGAGCTATCAAGGGTACTTCAAAACCAGCTGCGACTGGTTTCCCCCCACCCTGCACCTACAGACAAAGGAATTTGCAGTATAAGAAGGGGGCTGTGTCCCCATACAATTTGTTCTGTTCCAGGATCCTGCCAGAGGGGGCTGCTGCTGTTGCTGGGGCCAGGAGGACCGCTACTTGGCTTGTCTCCCTGCCTGGAGACCCAGTGTGCTGGCTCTGGCCCAGCCTTGCCCCCCCTGCCTGCCTAAAAGATTTTGTGCTGGACCTTGTGCGTGGGGAGCGCTCTCCCTTGTCCCCAGCGCTGGGAGCGCTTTGTTTCTGCCCTTTAGCGCTGGGAGCGCTTTTCCCTGCCTGCCTAGCGCTGAGAGCGCTTTCTTTTGATTTATAGCGCTGGGCGCGCCAATGGTTCTACCGCCGAGCTCTTACTAGCGCTTTGCCAGGCCAAGCGAGTGCCCACCTCGCTTTATATTTGAATCGAAAGCCGGTGCCCACCCGGCATTGCCCCGTTCTTGGAATTTTAATTTATCACGAGGGAGCCCACTCCTCGGATACTGAGAGCCCGCCTGCCTGCCTGAAACGAGCCGCCGCGCTGCCCGCGGCGACCCAGAAGTATTGGGCCGACCGGCCAATTGCAGCGCGGCCCCCTTGAGGCCAACCGGAAGTCCTGCCCCGCAGCCGAGCAGCGAGGAGAGGAGCGACAGAGGGTGCAGGCAGGGCTCCGTGGTCAGGTGGAGAGCCCTGCCGCCCCAAGGAGAAGTGCCGACGCCCGCCTGGCTCCCCGAGTGCCAGGAGAACCCAGCAGAGCCGCTGCGAGACCCGGTGAGTGCCAGTGGCATTGCGAACTGAGTCCCCTCGAGCGGGACTCCATCTACAGAGGCCGGCAGTGTTTCCCACCCCCCGCAGCACCAGTGAAGTCCCGGTGAGTGCGGGGGCAGGTTCTCTTGATCCTTCGAGTGGCCCCGGTTGGCAGAGGGCCGCTCCAACGGGTGCAGCATTTCTTTGTGGTAGCCAAGAGGCTCCGGGGGCATATCTTTGTGTCAAGTCCGAGCAGGGCTCCTACGTTACTGTGGGCATCAGTAATTACGAGCCTGCGAGGCTCGAGTGCCATTCCCATCGATTTAGAGCCACGAGGGCTCTGGGGGCATTTTCTTTAATTAGAGCCTGAGAGGCTCGAGTGCCGGCACCCTTGTTCTTTGGGCCCTGGGAGAGGCTCACAGCCCACATTCTTGCTTGGAGCGCTGAAGCTCTTTAGTGCCTGCATATTTGTTTTGCGAGCCAGAGAGGCTCTGAGGGACACAGGCAGTTAGTTGGTCAGAGCCCCGTGGCTCCCACGCTGTGTTCCCTCACCATTGTTCTTCAGCCCACGAGGCTCCAACGTGCCCATCAGTGATTTACAACTGTCCAGCACTTAGTGGACAGTTGCTACGTTTAGGCTTTGTGTTCTTGGCTGCTTGCGCAGCCTCCCCTGACAATTTGGACTCAGGGCATTTCATCCCTTGCAAGGCCAGTTGGCCTGAGGGACAGTTCTAGTGTGGTGCTACAGGCACCCTGCGCATTGTAATTTACTTGTTTTGATTCCTGCGCAAATGTTCTACCTGCATCTCTGAATGTGTTTTAATGCCTCATGTGCAACGTGTTTTATGTTTTATCCCCTTTGCTAAGAGTGACCTGCTTAGAGGATTGTTTATGTTCCATTACCTTTGCTAAAAGTGACCTGCTTAGGTATTTTATGTTTTATCCTCTTTGCTAAAAGTGACCTGCTTAGAGGATTGTTTATGTTCCATTACCTTTTATAAAAGTGACCTGCTTAGGTATTTTATGTTTTATCCCCTTTGCTAAAAGTGACCTGCTTAGAGGATTGTTTATGTTATTACCTTTGCTAAATGTGACCTGCTTAGGTGATTGTTTAGGTTTCCTTCCCTTTGCTAAAAGTGACCTGCTAAGGTGATGGTTTTCCTTCTATAGGTCCTGATGATAAGGTCCTAGTTCCCTGCGTGATTTTCCTACAGTGTTTAGGGTTGCGTAGGAGGTATTTACTCTTTACCAGTGATTACTGGTTGTGTGCTGCATTTACTATTTTAGTGCTACAGTCATTATATGTTTATGTGCTAAGTGTTATACCTACAAGTATTATTTCTAACAAGTGCCTACCCCTGACAGTGGTCCATGTGGCCCTGTCCTGTACATAATCCCTTGTAAATTCTGCCCGTGCCTGTTGGCACATTGTAAAGTGTGTGTGTTATCTTATATGTTTTTACTATAATACAAAGGCTATTTTTTATATAACCTTGTGTGGAGTTTTCCTTTGTGGTGGGCCTTGGGTGTTGTTGCTGGGTGCGCGCGCGAGCGCTTTACACATCGCCTCCGAGATTGGCCTTGCTGCTCGCATCACGTTACCTAGAGGGTGAGCAGGGGTTGGCTTGGTGTGTAACTCCCTTGCCCTGACTTAGACTTGGTGATCCCTGACTGACTTTGGCGTCAGCCTTGGCCAGACCGGGGTCCCGGGTCTAACAACTAACATATTCTTTTTTATTTTTTTATGGGAAGTATTGCATTTTTAAAAAAATCTGCTTATTGATATTTTCAAACAATATGCTGAACCCCTGCTCCAAGGAGCAGTATAACCATTACAAAACTTACAACCATGCTGTGATCAAACTAGTATAGAATGGTACAGTACTGACAGACATTATATCTCCAACGTAACACACCTTGGTAGTCAAATGAGATGATTATTACAACAAAATCTCACTATTCAGTCTGTGGGATGTTGACAGTCTGAAGAAGAAGGTATTGCCTGAGCGATCCCCAAATGTCTCTTGGTCTAGATGTCATGGGTAGTTTTTCTGCATACAATGCAAGTTTCTCATTACAATACACCATGTCTTTGACCCAAGATTTGGTGGTTGGGTCTATACCACTTTCCCAATGTAGTGTCACACAGCGCTTGGCCAGCAAAAGAGAAATGCACACAAACTTTCCCAACGCTCCCTTCAACTGTGGCACAAAACATAGTAAACAAATTGTAGGTGTACATTGCAAGACAACCCCCGCCATTTCTTGTATGTGTTGCAATACCTCCTCCTAGAACAACAGTACACGTCTACATTCCCATGTAAGGTGTAGAAAGTCAGCGTCTGGATGGCTACAGCATTTACAGTTACTTGTGTCCCTGAGGCCATATCTATGCAGCTTGGCAGGAGTGTGGTAAATCTGGTGGAGGTATTTGAAACGGATAATGGGCAGATTGCCGTTAGGCGTGAGGGAACCGGTCAGTCTACAAACATGCTCTCAGTCTTTGTCTAATAGTGGAGAAGTTAAGCTTCGATTCCACTGAGCTAGGCATCTGTCCAGCACAGGGAGCACGTAGTGTTGGTGGTTCATCTGGAAATGAGTGGTAGTGATCCCTATTCGTACGCCGCAGTCTGTAGATGGTAAAGTTAAACAATAGCGAGGGATTTGTTATGTAGGATAGAAGTTCCTCCGTAAGAAAGTGTCCATCCGGATATACATCCTGCATGTACATGAGACCCACTTCCCTCAGGGCCTTAATGGGGCCCTCTTTCTGTGTTACCGAAAGGACCGAGTGATGTGCTAGGGGCAGTGCCGGTGCATAAATAGGGAGTTTGTTAGCGATGTTGCCTATTGCTTGCCATGCTCCTATAGTCATGTAAATTGAGTTAATTTCTGTTCGGGGTGTGCCCCTATGCGTGTGTGTGAGTACCACAGCAGGTGGAACCGGGTGTGCATCCCCGTCCTCCACTGCAACATGCAAATTATATGCAAGCGACCTGAACCAATGATAGACATATTGCGCTTGTGCCCATAGCCAATATAGATATAGGTCTGGTGCACTAAATCCGCCTTTAGCATAATCTAGCGTCAGTGTAGCCCAGCTCACTCTGGCCTGTTTACCTCCCCATATCAGGTGAAGAAGCGAGAATTGAAGTGTCAACTTAATCGGCACATTGGTAAATAAATAAAGGAAGCGCAGAAGTATAACCATTTTGACGATAGCTACACGATCAGCTTGGGAGAGTGGTAGCCTGTTCCATCTTTCCACCTGCTGTTCCTAATTTGTGCATGCCATGCCGTAGTTTTCTCCAACCCTGAGGTCGGGGTTGCGGTGCACCCAGACCCCCAAGTACTTCACCGGTTCTGTGGTCCACACCAACGGGTAGTCCATGCTCTGAGATACCATTTTGGTTGTATGTGGTATAATAATCGATTTATCCCAAATTGATCTGCAGACCCGAAAAGAGTCCAAAACGAATATGTTCCCGCAGCACCCCTGCCGGATATCGACTTGGTTCTCTTAAGAATAGTACCATGTCGTCGGCGTAGAGCGAGATGCCAACCGGGCGATGTAAAAAATGTTGTGCCATTTTCCTGTGGCGCTGTCGAATAATACACGCCAGTGGCTCGAGAGCCAGTGCCAATAGTAACGGTGATAGAGGGCATCCCTGAGGAGTTTCCCTGTAAATTCTAAATGGTTGGGACGTCAGTCCCCCAACTCGTACTAGGGCTGAGGGGTAGGCGTATAGAAGCTGCACACAGACGAGAAATAGTGGCCGAAACCCCATTCTCATCTATATATGTGGAACATATAATCCCATTCAATGGAATTGAACGCCTTTGCCACATCCAACAGGACCGCAGCGGTGGGTAATTCAGGCGAAGATTGTTTGCAAATTATACGACGTCGATCTTTCCGGAATAAAGCCCGACTGATCTGGGAGGACCAGGTTGGGCATTAGGGGCTGTAGTCTAGTGGCCAATATCTTTGACAGAATCTTGGCATCAAGATTTATTAACGACAGTGGCCGGTAAGATTTGCAGACATCAGGGGCCATGTCCTTTTTCAGCAACGTGATGATCAAGGCTTGGCGAAGAGTCGGTGGCAGCAAGCCAGATTCATGCGCCTCGGCGTACATTTCAAGCATGTGGGGGTAACTAAATCAATGTAAGCTTTGTAGAATTCAGCCGTGAGCCCATCTGGCCCTGGCGCTTTCTGGATGGGCAGCGAACGTATGGCTGCTTTGATATCAGCCTCGTCTATTAGTTGATCTACATATTGACGGTGATGGTCCACTAGCAGGGTCAAGGCTGATTTGCATATAGCCAGTGTCCGACCTAGGGTGGTGTGGTGTGCAAAAAAACGATGGATTTAGGTCCAGATCTTTGTACTGGGGTGAATGTAAGACATTTTTCTGCATTCTGTCAATCAACTGTGTTTTTTGCAATTTTCACCCCGAGTGGGCTGGGTATGCTCAGACGTGAGTCCCAGGCTCTCCACATCACTGGAGTCAAGCTATCCAGGCTGAAGAAGGCTGATAGCCAGAAACCGGTCCTTGGATGCTTGATTCCGGTCTAGGAAAGAATGGCTTGGTAGTTCGGGCTGGGTTCCCATGAGGCACAGGGTCAAGGCTGATTTGCATATAGCCAGTGTCTGCCCTAGGGTGGTGTGGAGTGCAAATAAAGATGGATATAGGCCCAGATCTTTGTACTGGGGTGAATGTAAGACATTGTTCCGCATTCTGTCCATCAACTGTGTTTTTTGCTATAATGGGAGGTAGTCTTGCTCCAGGTGGAGGCAGTGGTGCCAACGATCTATGCACCCTTTCTACAATAAAGACGGTTGAAAATGTGTCTTTACCCAGTAGTATTCCCAGCAGAGTCTCTATGTATCTTTCCATGTTACCCGTGTTGGTCGATTCTGCTATGCTCATAAAGCATAGAATGTTGCGGCGGGATCTCGCTTCCAAGTCTTCTGATTTAGCCATGAAAGCCGCCAGATCTTTATCAGTCTTCTCCTGTTTTGTTTCTGTTTGGCTTTGTGCGTCCTCGGCTTCAGAGATCCGGCTCTCTGCCATATCAATCTGCTCTGTGTGTCGATCCAGTCATTCAGACATACGGTCCACTCTATAGGTCAAAGTATCAATTTTCCCTTTATGTTGGTTAGCATTGTTTAAATCGTGAACATAGACTGGAAGTCCACGGCGGTAGCGGGTTGCGTGTCCGCCGCAGGCGTTGATGTTTGTTGTGCCCAGGATTGTCCGCCATTTTCATTGCCTGCTCAAAGTTCAGCCTGGGTTGATTCCGGTCCAGCTTACCCATTGTCGCTGTTTTGCCGCCGAAGAAGCGCTGCTCCGATGTTGGGCGGTACACAGGTCAGGAATCTAGAGTTAGATGAGTGGCCGCTATGGCGTGCTTGTCACTGCTGAGTGTGTGGCCCATTTTTGTGGTGGAGTCCAGTGGCTATACAAGGGGCAATGGTGCACTTTAGGTTCACATTGATAGTTCAGTGCGCTCGGGCCCTGTCGTCTAATGGTCCCCTGGACAAGGACCCCCGAGCGTGAGGCGTGGACATGGTCCCACTTCGTGTCCCCACTACCACACCGGCCGATCTCTGGGCCTCTTCTGGTCAGTCTGGAATAGGTTCCATTAAAACTATGTTGGGTGGAAAACTGGACAGTGTGGCGCCTCTGTGTCGCCTGTCCTGAAAGTTGGGGCCACTGGTGTTCAAGTCGCAGAGCACAGTGAACTATGTGAGGCACCCATTAGCATGTTCCACGAAGAAGTAGCGCGGGGCCCGCCGTCGGGCGCTTTGTAATGCAGTCCAGGTCCAGATCGCTTTGCAGTCCATGTGCCAGGGGGGATCAGGGGAGGGCCACGACCACGAAGAGCAGATGTGCTCACCTTCAGCGTGGGCCCCGCAGTGTCCCCTGGTATTGTGGTGGCCAGCCGCACTTTCACTGCAGCAGCAGAGCCCCGCTCGGGCGCACAGTCCCCCGCTTCAGGCAGCCGGCACCTTCGCCCCCCAGCGAAGTCGGAGCCCTGCGGTCCTCACCGCTCAGTCCTCCGACTCCCAGGAGCATCACAGCAGATGGTCTCACAGGCTCAACAGCAGCGGTCTCCGAGCAGGGGAGGGATCTCTCAGTCACCGCTCCGCAGCCTCTCCGGCAACTCCGCTCCGAGGCTGCACATGCGCGCTTTGTAGGCTGAGCGCCGCCGGCAATTTCTTCGCAGTTTTCGGTGTCCTTCAGGGCGATTTCAGCCGCGAACGTTAGCGCCTCTGTATGCCACAACACTCCGGTGCATAGGTCTGTGGATTCTAGCGCATGGGTCAGGTTGGAAGTGGAGGATAATTAAAGGATTTTTAGATGACCGCAACGAGCTCGCCTATGAAGCGGCCATCATGCAGGCTGGGCTAGCTCCACCTACACTAACATATTCTCTGAAAGCTTGCAATGGCCGCACAAAGTCAGATAGACCAGGAAAGTCAACCTTTAACAGACGTGGACAATCCTCTTTGATAAATTACATTTTAGTGGAAGCAAGATCTTGGAAATGGGTGGTTGATTTTGCTGTCCTCCCATTACAGGACAGCGATCACAACGCTTTGAAATTGGAGCTACAGCTCCAAAATTACAACAACCCTATGGGCAGTGGCACCCCTGCAGCTAGTAACATAATTCTCACTAACAATAGGAGGAAAGTCAGATGGGGAACACTAAAGCAGTCACCAGACAAAATAACTGCACTATTCTCTCTAACTATAAAACCTATTCATGAAATCGGGGAGATTGTTAGGGAAAGAACTCTCCCCATTCTATAGACAGAATAGTAGTGCTGCACACGGAACTAACAACTAGTTTGGCTAACATATTTAATCCCCCAACACATCCCAAAGCAAAGCAGGGTTTTAAACTAACCTGGTATAATGACACTTGTCGCAAGACCAAGAGAGCTCTCCTCGATGCCATAAAAAGCAGTGATAGAAACTAGATCAAGCAACTGAGGTGCTGCTATCAAGATTGCATTAAACAAGCAAAGAAAGACTGGGAGTCAGATAGATGGAAAGCTATTAGATTAGCCCTTGCAAACAGAGATAGGAAGTTGTTCTGGTCACTAGTATGTCCAGATAGCAATGAAGGCCAGCCAGCTCTAGAGCCTAACATTGCCGCAGTGGCATGGAAGTCTCACTTCCAAGCCTTATATTCTATGGAAGCAGGCACCGACCTAGAATTAGGCAGCTCCACACCAACCCCCGGGATAGCATCTGATGAGGATCAAGGGATCACCCTAGCTGAGGTTCTAAATGCAATTAGGAAGCTCTCTCCTGGTAAAGCAACGGGTCTAGATAAGATCTCAGGTGACTTATATAGGGAAGATCCAACAATTTGGGGACCCTATCTCTGGATAGTCTTTAATACCATTCTGCAAGGCATGGCAATCCCGGACACCTTGCTGGGGGCCGAAATCTACCCAGTCTTCAAAAAGGGTTCACCTCTTTTGCCGACCAACTATATTCGGTTCAGCCTGATTAATGTCTCACAGAAACTGTTTGCTAGGGTTCTCCTCAGCCACCTTCAAGTGTGGATTGAAGAGTGTGAAATCTTGAGTCCCTACCAGGCAGATTTTAGGAAAAAGATCTCAGCTATTGATCAAATACTCAGGTTACAGTTACTATATTGGAAGACTGTATCAATGGAGGGTGGCAGCCTCTACTTGATATTTGTCGGCCTGAAAACTGCCTTTGATTTGGTACCATTAGATAAACTGTGGAAGGTTCTCAAACAACAGGGAATCCCCCCTTATCTCTTGACATTGATCATGAGACTGCCTGAGGGCAATTATGCCCAAGTAAGGTACGGGAAATATGGGGAACTAACCCCTCGTTTTGAAGTAAATAGAGGAGTAAGGCAGGGGTGTGTGCTTGCCCCAACCCTCTTTTGTCTTATCATTAACGCTTTGGTTGCCCATCTAAATGAGGTAGTGGACAACGATGCCCCTAAGCTGATGCATAGCAAGGTGCCCGCAATGATATTTGCGGATGATACCTTGCTCCTATCTCAGTCACCTCTGGGCATCCAGAGGGTTCTTGATAGCTTTGCAACTTTCTGTGCAACTAGGGGGTTGGAGATTAACACTCTTAAAACTCCATTTATGGTTTTTAATCTAGCTGAAACCTCTCGCCCCAACCTTTCTTTAAATGGTACCATGCTAGGGCGGGTGACAGTTTTTGATTATCTTGGTGTCAAATTGTCTGAAAATTTTGACTGGGGCCCACAACTTTCAAAATCTAGCCTCAAACTTGCCCAGACGGTAGGGGGATATGAAAAACTTATAGGAGCTCCTTCTGCAAACCGACTGCCATGGTGGCTGAGATATACAAAGTACAAGTTAGGAGCACTGTAACGTGTGGGGCTGAGCTCTGGGGGTATTGTCCCCCCGATGGACTGTCTAAAACTGAGAATAGGGGGCGTGGCTAAGATGGCGGCGTGAGCGGACGGTTTGCTCCGGAGCTCCCACCGCGGCCTGACTTAGCACCGGCTTTCTGGCCGCTATAGCAACTGTCGGCTCCACTATCCTAGGCGGAGTGAAACCCCGGAGCTGCGGGGCAGAGCATCGAGGGGGAAGAGAGTGAGGAAGAGACCGCTAGGGAGGCTACAGCTGACTCCGGGTCTCGCTAGCGCATGCAGGGTCGTAGACGCCGACCCAAGAGACCCCCTGCTGCTGACATCACACTTGGTCAGAAGTTGGCTCTTGCGGCGGTCGCTGCGGATTTGGCCAACCTCTCACCCGGCTGACACTGGACAACAGCTATAGCCGGCTGACTGACTTGTTAATGGTCAGGTCGTGGGCGGGAGGAGGGGCTGTTCACTGTTGGTAGTCTAACCCCAAATACGTTCTCACCAATCGTCGATGGATGATGGACTATGGGGGACAGTTCCCTCTTTTCAGCTGTTCTTATTTTCGTTGTTGGTTTTTGAGGGGGGGTTGTGAGGGGAGATGGAGTAGTTTCTGTCCGGTAACTCCAGTTCTGTAGTAGGGGTATCTCTGTTATAGTCGTAATCTAGTGAATAGTCCCGCCCATGTGCGTGGACCCCAGAGCAATCAAAACTAATCGCTTCAGGTGTCGAAAAATGCAGAACTGCACAGACACCTAAGAGAGAATTAAAGACAGAGAATGCAGCCTATATCACCAGGCTACACTGTCCAGTACTTCAACAAGAAATTCCACCAAAAAATCCACAAACAGCAAAGTCTGTCCAGATTTCCCTTGCTTCAGCAGCAAAAACCCTCTGGAATGATAGAGAGGAAGACATGGACAGACAAGCCCCATAGGCTGCCATTATGTGGCTCAGAACAGGATACTGTGCCTTTAAGAGAACTTTCCAGAACATCACAGTATCCCAGAATGCACTGCAGGTCCCCTTTACTTTCAGTTCTTTTTGAAGGCGTAACACGCCAGACCTGAAGCATTCCTTACATGAATATCTCTCTCAAACCGGGGAGGAGGGCGGGCGCTTATGGCTATAACAGAGATACCCCTACTACAGAACTGGAGTTACAAGACAGAAAGTACTCCTTCTGTAGTAGGGGATCTCTGTGTATAGTCATAATCTAGTGAATAGAATGGCAAGCCCATCCCCACACCAAAGCGGCGGTGGAGAAACGAGAAATAACACCACTATTGTGCGAACAGATTTCGCAGCGAAAACTGCCCAACCTGAGCGTCTGCCCTGGCATCAGTGTCCAGGAAGTAATGCTTAGCAAAGGTATGGACCGACTTCAAAGTGGCCGCCTTGCAGATTTCTGCAATTGGAACATTACGGAGCAAAGCAGTCGTGGCAGCTTTGCCCCTGGTGGAATGAGCCTTAGGTTTACCCCCTAAGGTCTTATGAGCCTTTTGGAAACACAGTTGTATGCAGGACACAATCCACCTAGAGATGGACTGTTTAGAGCTAGCAAGACCCGTCCTGACTGATCCATAATTGATAAACAATTGGTCTGACCTACGAATATCCTTGGTCTTATCCAGATAAAATTTCAACACCCTCCTAACATCCAGGGAATGCCGCGACCTTTCCGCTGGAGAGGAAGGATTCTGAGAAAACGTAGGTAAAGTTATGGTCTGGTTAACATGGAAATCAGAGATAACCTTTGGAAGAATATTAGGGTGAGTACGCATAACTTAGCAGCATGAAATACAGTATAAGGTTCCTGGCAACACAACGCCTGAATTTCACTCATCCTGCGGGCCGATGTGATGGCCATGAGGAACGCCGCCTTCCAGGACAGGTGCTGCAACAAAGTCTTATGAATAGGTTCAAAAGGCTCCATCATCAATCTCGACAGCACCACATTCAATTCACATGAAGGCGAAGGAAGCCGGACAGGAGGGAACACTTTCTTCAAGCCTTCCAAAAAATCCTTGATCACAGGGATCTGGAAGAAGGAGGTCTGTGAAGGGCACTTCCTGTAGGCAGTAAGCGCAGCGAGATGCACCTTAATGGAATGGACATTAAGGCCAGACTGCGCCAGATGTAGAAGGTATGGAAGGATGACATCTTCCTGACATTTCGTCGGATCATAGTTCTTAGACTTGCACCAGATGCAGAATCTCTTCCACTTGTAAGCATAAGAAGTCATAGTGGAAGGTCGCTTTGCCTCCTTCAGTATGTCCATACAATCTTCTGGTAGATTCAAATGGCCATATTGCACTATCTCAGGAGTCATGCCGCCAAACTCAAAGACAAGAGGTTGGGGTGCAATATCTGCCCCCCGAACTTCGTGAGAAGGTCCGGCCTGCACGGCAGCCGTATGTGAGGAAGGAGAGACCGGTGAAGCAGGTCCGTGAACCACCACTACCTGGGCCATTCCGGGGCAATCAAGATCATCCGCGCCCTGGACTGGGACCGCTTGATGAGTACCGCCGGAATCAGGGGAATGGGTGGAAAAGCGTACAGAAAGCTGTTCAACCAGTTGATCCGTAGCGCATTCCCCAGCGTCCCCTGCTGGTAGTACCTGGAGGCGAAGTCTCGGCATTTGGTGTTTTCGGCGGTGGCGAACAGATCTATGTCTGGAGTCCCCCACCTTGCGAAGACTTCTCCTAGTACTTTGTCGTTTATGACCCATTCGTGGTTTTACTGAATCAGTCTGCTCAGTGCGTCCGCCTGAACATTCTGTACACCTGGTAGATGGGTAGCCGTTATCACCAGTCCTCTGGCCAGAAGCAATCGCCAGATAGCCTGCGCCTCCTGCGACAGAGTGCGTGATCTCGAGCCTCCCTGCTTGTTGAGGTAATACATCATGGTCGTATTGTCCGTCTGTACAAGCAGAGAGTTGGTCTGGAAGGACGGATGAAAGGCCTTCAGTGCCAAGTGAACAGCTCTGAGTTCCAGGAAATTGATGTGATACGTGGACTCCGTCGCGGACCAGGTTCCTTGAGTCTGTAAGTCTCCGGAATGCACCCCCCAGCCCTGGAGAATAGCATCCGTCACGATAGTCTGAGTGGGAATGTCCTTGTGGAAGGGAACCCCTCTGAGGAGATTCTCCGCTGAACACCACCACTTCAGAGACTGAAGAGCATGCAGAGACAGTCGTATCTTGTCGTCCCAAGACCCCTTCCTCTGATCCCACTGATCCTCCAAGCACTCCTGCAACGGTCTCATGTGCAGTCGCGCGTGTGGCGTTAGGAAGATACAAGAGCCCATCGATTCCAGTAAAGAAGACACCGTCCTCAATGTTGTAGATGGAGCGGTCGTAAGAGCCTGAGCCTTCCGAAGAAGTGATAATCGTCGCTCCTCCGAAGGAGACACGCTTGCTGACAGCGTATTGATGGAGGCTCCCAAGTACTGAATGCATTGGACCGGAGTCGGGACTGACTTGGACATGTTGATGTGCAACCCCAGCTTGTTCAAGAGAACGCACATCTTCTGGAAGTGTGCTTGAGCTTCCGAGAAGGAGGAGGCCTTGATCAACCAATCGTCCAGGTACGGGTAGACAAACACCTTGTTCTTCCTTAGGTGTGCTGCTACCACTGCCATGCACTTCGAGAATGTTCTGGGCGCAGACTTCAGTCCGAATGGCAGTACTGTGTACTGATAATGATTGGTGCCGACTTGGAATCGCAGGAACTTCCTGTGTTTGTGTGCAATGGGCACATGGAAGTACGCATCTTGTAGGTCTATAGGTGGCTACCTATGGAGCAGGTGTGTGGGGGCATGGCCATATTGATCATCTGCAAATAACTGAGAATACCTTTATCAAATATGTGCTGGCCCTCCCGCAAAGCGCTCCGAACTTTGCCTCCCATAGCGAGCTAGGCATGGAATACATAGCAGACACTATCCGTTGCCAACCTATTTTATTGTGGCAACGTGTATGGTCCAAACCAGAGTGCCACTTAACACGATCTTTGATCACAGACTGTTTAGCCCTAACAAACTGGCAAAAGATCTCATGGTTGGTCTACGTAAGGAACTTTTTTTATGATCTCGGGCACAAGTCTTACTTTGACGACCCCCCTACTATTGAAGACATCTCCAGGAAACAGCTAAAATTGATGTGTCTGGCGCACCTGAGAGAGTTGCGAAATCAGACGGAGATTATAAAACCTTCTAATACCCAGATCTGTGCAATACAACTCCTTAAAGGTATGCAACCCTAATTGTTGTTTTTTCTATCAAATCAGGAAAAAAATTTATTAACAAGATTTCGCTTCAATACCTTTTTTCGTTTGGTCTCTTTTCCTGAAACTCACAACTGGTCCTGTACGCTTATGAACTGCCCATGTGAGGGAATGTCTCCACAAACATCAATTCATATTATCTTCTTCTGCAAGTATTACAAAATCGCTCGTAAATCTTGGATACTCCCACTTCTTCGATCTGCTGGTTTCAGACAGTGCCACCCTGCATTCTTGTTTTTGCAATGTCTGCACTCACCGCATGTAGCTAAATTCGTAGCAAGGTTTTTAAAGGCTTCCATCACAATTCGTCATAAAATCACAAACTGAACAGAAGTACCCAAGCAACAAGTTCTTTCTCATGCACTTCTCAAAAGTTCTTTCTTTTTTTTTTTTAAACCTATGTATATGATGTAATGTTTGGCTCTGCCTTTTTTAACTATGTACTTTTTATGATTATACAAATTGTAATCGAATAAAAGTTATTGAAAACTGAAAACTGTAGGTCTATAGCACATATCCAGTCTCCCTGTTGCAACTGAGGATAAATCTGATGTAACGACAGCATGCGAAACTTCTCTCTGCGAATCCACTTGTTTGCCTGTCGCAAATCCAGGAT
Organism: Lissotriton vulgaris; assembly: GCF_964263255.1. Lineage (NCBI taxonomy): Eukaryota > Metazoa > Chordata > Amphibia > Caudata > Salamandridae > Lissotriton > Lissotriton vulgaris. Next base: position 1,237,507,637 of record NC_141687.1, on the reverse strand, counting down.
GGGCCTGAACTCGTTCTTGTCCTTTTTGCGAACCAGGAAGAACCGGGAGTACAGACCTCCTCCTCTTTGAGACAGAGGTACGTCTTCTATCGCCCTTTTCCTTAACAGGATATCGGCCTCCGCCTGGAGCTCGCGCAGTTGAAACTGTGAGCCGACCGGAGGAATTGATGGAGGCGGGCTGGTGAACTGAAGACTGTATCCATTGTAAACAATATTCAGCACCCACTTGTCCTGAGTAATCTTTCTCTACTCTGCCAGAAGTCAAGTCAAGTCAAAGAATTTATATAGCGCACTACATACCCAGAGGGTCTCAAGGCGCTTAGGGAGGGGAGGAGGATTACTTGTCAAATATCCATGTTTTAAGTTGCTTTCTGAATGCTAGGTGGTTCTGGGTAAGGCGAAGGTAAGTGGGGAGTGAGTTCCAAGTTTTAGCTGCCAGGTATGAGAAGGATCTTCCCCCCATGGTGGTCTTGTTGATGCGGGGTACAGTGGCGAGGGCTTGGCTGGAAGAACGTAGTTGGCGGGAGGGGGTGTAGAAGGACAGTCGTGAGTTGAGGCATTCTGGTCCGATGTCGTAGAGTGATTTGTGTGCGTGGGTCAGCAGTCGGAAAGTGATCCTCTTATCGACGGGCAGCCAGTGGAGGTCTTTCAGGTGGCCAGAGATGTGTTCGTTACGCGGGATGTCTAATATGATCCTGGCTGAGGCGTTTTGGATTCGTTGGAGTTTCTTCTGGATTTTAGCGGTAGTACCTGCGTAGAGGGTGTTTCCGTAGTCCAGTCGGCTCGTGACCAGAGCATGGGTGACTGTTTTTCTGGTTTCGGTGGGGATCCAGCGAAATGTTTTTTTGAGCATGCGAAGAATGTTGAAGCAGGATGATGATACGGCGCTGACTTGTCTGTTCATTGAAAGTGAAGAATCCAGGATAACGCCTAGGTTCCGTGCGTGGTCTGTCGGGATGGGTGCTTTTCCAAGGGCTTCTGGCCACCAAGAGTCGTCCCATGCAGAGGGGGATGTACCTAAGATGAGGACTTCTGTTTTATCTGAGTTCAGTTTCAGACGGCTGTGTTTCATCCATTCGGCAACTTCTTTCATTCCTTCGTGTAGGTTGGTTTTGGCGGTGCTGGGGTCATTGGTGAGAGAAAGGATCAGTTGAGTGTCATCCGCGTAGGAGATGATGTTGAGATTGTGTTGGCGGGCGATGGCCGCAAGGGGGCTCATGTATACGTTGAAGAGGGTGGGACTGAGTGAGGATCCTTGTGGTACGCCGCAGATGACTTCAGTGGCCTCGGACTTGAATGGTGGAAGGCGGACTCTCTGCGTTCTTCCGGTGAGGAACGAGGTGATCCATTCAAGTGCTTTTCCTTGTATTCGGATGTTTCTGAGGCGTTGTAAAAGGGTGCTGTGGCAGACTGTGTCGAAGGCTGCAGAGAGGTCGAGGAGGATGAGGGCGACTGTGTCTCCATTGTCCAGTAGAGTTCGGATGTCGTCTGTTGCTGCGATGAGGGCGGTCTCAGTGCTGTGTTTTGCTCGGAAGCCAGATTGTGAGGAGTCGAGGGATTTGTTGGCTTCGAGGAAAGCGGAGAGTTGGTTGTTGACAGCTTTCTCGATGACTTTGGCCGGGAAAGGAAGGAGCGATATGGGGCGGTAATTTTTGAGTTCGGTGGGGTCCGCTGTGGGTTTTTTCAAAAGGGCGGTGAGTTCAGCGTGTTTCCAGCTTTCCGGGAAGGTGGCGGAGTTGAAGGAGCAGTTGATGACGTCTCGGATGTGCGGTGCTATGACGGAGTCTGCTTTGTTGAAGATGTGGTGAGGACATGGGTCTGTGGGGGATCCTGAGTGGATGGAGTTCATCAGGCGGATGGTGTCCTCAGTGGAGATTGGGTTCCAGTCGTTGAGGGTGTTCAAGGGGGGAGAGTGTTCAGCATATGGTTGGGTGGGTTGGTCTCCGGGTTGGTTGTCGAAGCTGTTGTGGATGTCTGCAATTTTGTTGTGGAAGAATAAAGCCAGGGAGTGGCAGAGGGCTTGAGAGGGGGTGATGTCGTTGGAGTTGGCCGAGGGGTTGGTAAATTCCTTGACGATGTTGAAAAGTTCCTTGCTGTTGTGGGCGTTGTTGTCTAGTCAATCCTTGAAAGCTGTTTTCTTGGCCTTTCGGATTAGTTGGTGGTGTGTGCGGGTGGCGTTTTTGAAGGCGTCCTTGGTGCTAGTGGTTGGGTCTTTTTTCCAGGCCTTTTCAAGGGAGCGGCAGACTTTCTTGGATTTCTTAAGGTCATCGTTGAACCATGAGGCCTTCTTGCTGCCAGGTTTGCTTTGACGTTTTTTCAGTGGTGCTAGGATGTCGGCGGTGTTGGATAACCATAGGGTGAAGTTGGCGGCGGCTTGGTCTGGGTTAGAAGAGTGGGCTGGGGTGTTTAGAAGGAGCGATGAGGAGATCTGGTCGATGGTGATTTTGTTCCAGTTTCTTTGCAGAGTTGGTTGGAGGTGGTTGGTGGGTTTCGGCTTGTTGTAGGTGAAGTGAACGCAGCTGTGGTCAGTCCAAAGGAGATCCGTAGTGTGGCTGAAGGAGACATGATTGCTGGAGGTGAAGATGGGGTCGAGTGTGTGACCTGCGATGTGGGTGGGGGAGGTGACCAGTTGTTTAAGTCCGAGGTTGGCGAGGTTGTCCAAGAGGGTGGTGGTGTTGCGGTCGTTGTCCTTTTCAAGGTGAAAGTTGAGGTCTCCCAGAAATTGAACGCTTCCCCCCACCAGAGTGGGTAACGGATGCAGGGGAAGTAAACGCTCAGGGCCTAGACCCGGCCGGGCCTTTGGTCGCTGCTGCCGACTGTTGGCCGCCTCTGCCTTTCTGGTGCTTCTGGAAAGGTCTTCGGAACTGCTGCTGTTGTTGCTGCTGCTGTCCCGAAGTCTGGCCACGCCCTCTGCCCTGTCCACCGAACCGTCTGTGGAACGGGCGGTAAGATTTCTTGGTATCCTTGGGCTTTTCCAGACCCACAGCTGAGAGCGTTTCGGCCTACGCCTTCATGCGGGCCATTTCGTCATCTGCATGTTTCCCAAACAGGGTTTTGCCAGAGAATGTAAATTGGCAACCCTTTGTTGTGCATCAGGCATCAGCGACGTGAGGCGGAGCCAGGCATGTCATTGGTGGTTAACTCCATGGCAGTACCCATGCGCCGCCAGGAGGGAAGAATCGGCTGCAGCACTGATTATCTGATTCGCCACCAACATCCCCTCATTCCCCACCTCTTGGAAATCTTCTCTCTTGTCATGAGGCAGGTGTTCCACAAACTGCTGGAGAGATTCCCAGAGGGCTCGGTCATACCGCCCTAATAAGGCCGTGGCACTCGCCGCTTTCATGGAAGTCGCCGATGTCCCACAAACCTTCCTCCCCGCCGAGTCCAGCCATCTAGATTCCTTATCTGGTGGGACTGTGGATGACGGAGTGGTGGCATGCTGCTTCCGAGCCGCCGTCACTATCACCGAGTCTGGTGGAGGGTCCACCCTCAGAAAAGCCGGATCCGAGTCGGGAGCCCGGTACTTCTTCTGGAGTCTTGAGGGGGCCGCCTTAGTCACCGCCGGGGTGAGAAACAGGTCCATGGCCGGATCCTCCAGGCCCGGCACCAGTGGTAGTAATGGCCGAGACAGATGTTTCTGGTGCAGCGTATCGAAGATCACCGATGTTTTGGGCGTGGGCACCGTCAACGAGATGTCCAACTTCGCTGCACCCCTCAACAGGACATCATGGAAAGACACAAGATCGTCAACCGGTCACACCCTTGTCTCCGGAGACCCCGACAACGTCGGTGAATAGTCCCTGGTCTCTGAAGACCCCGTATGCGAACGGGACCTACGCCTCCTGTGGCGTCGTCTCGACCGCGTCGATGACCTGTTGTGACTCCGCGATCGCTCCCTCCTCCTGGAACGAGATCACGACCTCCCAAATTGTGGACGCTCCACAGGTCTCCGCGGAGGCGTCTTCCGTGGCCTATCCAGGGGGTTCGGCTTAGGCGTCCCCTTAGGCGGTGTAGGGAGGTGAGGCAGCGACACCGACCTCGGCAGAACAACAGGAGGTACGTCCGGCCGAGGGACAGGCTGAGGAGGCGGAGGTGGTGGTGGCCGTGATGGCGGAAGTGGTGGAAGAGGCAGATTGCTGGAAGGAGCCTCCTTGGGTAGAGGTGGAGGAGGTGGGGGCGTTTTCGACCGAGGTGGTGTATAATCCACCGAGTACACCAAGCCCGGTGACTTCTTCGGGGGAGGGGACTGCAAACCAGCCACTCCAGTCGGTGATCGCCGTCTCCGGCATCCTCCCCCAGATCCAGCGTGACTTCTGGCGCCAGAACTCCTTCTGCGCCGCTTAGGAGAGTTGGAAAGTCTCTGAGACGCTGATCTCTTTCTTCTCCGGCGTCGAACGCCGCCTCCACGACGTCGAACACTTCTTCCTCGGCTCCGAACGGCGCCTCCGCAACGTCGACCGTCTTCACGACCGGCGGTATCGCCTCGACGGCGAGCGCCGACGCCTGCTGCTCTTTCTCCGACGTCGATGGCTCGACGCTGACGTCGACGCCGACGCCGACGACGAAGAATCCGTCAACGGTGATCTCGACGGCAGCCTACCCAGGCCCTTCGACGTCGATCCTTCATGCCGTCTCGACCCGGAGCCCCGGGGAGATGGGGAACACACCGTCGTCATCCCTCTCGACGTCGTCGTCGATGCAATCGACGGAGACCGGGACCTTTTGCTGGGCTTCCTGCTTCTGGCTGGGGAGCCCCCCAGAGGCCTCAGCAGGGGCAGAGGGAGCCTTCCCAGCCTGCCCAGACCCACCTGCAGCCTGCAGTCGTCTCTCCTCTAGGCCTTGCAGCCTGCTCTTCAGCCTTTCCCTCAGGGTTCTTCGCTGAAAAGTTCTGGCAGATGTCACATTCTTCAGGGGCATGTGCAACAGGGAGACAGAGGATGCAGACGTTGTGTGGATTAGACTTGGACTTCTTCCTTCCACATTCTGGGCACTTGTCGAAGAGTGCAGGCATTTTAGAGCCCTAAAAAGCCTGAACAAATACACAGAAGTGAAGAAAACACCAAGCACACAAATTGAAACACATTTAGACACCAAAAGTGCACAAAAAAACAATAAACCCTTGAAAAGGGAGAGCTCAATGCTCCAGGATCCTGCTAGTAGGAGCCGGAAAAAATGAACTGAAAGTAAAGGGGACCTGCAGTGCATTCCGGGATACTGTGAAGTTCTGGAAAGTTCTCTTAAAGGCACAGTATCCTGTTCTGAGCCACATAATGGCAGCCTATGGGACTTGTCTGTCCATGTCTTCCTCTCTATCATTCCAGAGGGGTTTTGCTGCTGAAGCAAGGGAAATCTGGACAAACTTTGCTGTTTGTGGATTTTTTGGTGGAATTTCTAGTTGAAGTACTGGACAGTGTAGCCTGGTGATATAGGCTGCATTATCTGTCTTTAATTCTCTCTTAAGTGTCTGTGCAGTTCTGCATTTTTCGACACCTTAAGAGATTATTTTTGATTGCTCCGGAGTCCACGCACATGGGCGGGACTATTCACTAGATTATGACTATACACAGAGATCCCCTACTACAGAACCGGGGTTCCATGTCACTTTCCTTTTAGAGCTAGGCCAGTCCCACTCGCCTGCGGGGTCCTCGGCCATCTGGGCACCTTGCATCCATGTTATACCATGAAATGCACAATCTTTATGCTTTTAATCCTTTTTAGTACCCACTATGCCGGCCACCATGCTTAAGATCCTAACACTAAACGTGCGGGGTCTCAACAACCCGGTAAAACGCAGGGCTGTCCTGTCGTGCCCAGAAAATACCCAAGCAGATCTCTGCCTCCTGCAAGAGACTCACCTCTTAGCAAGGGACTGCAATCGCCTACGATCCCTGAAATTCACCACCCAATTCTTTTCATCAAGCCCTATTAAAACAGCAGGGGTGGCGATTCTTGTAGCTCAGCGGTTTCGGGGGGAGGTCCTTCAAAACGAATCTGAGATCCAGGGGAGGCTCCTGATTTACGGATTTGTCATTAGCGGCCTAACTTTCACCATTGGCGCTATATATGCTCCTAACGATGGCCGATAGAGGTTCTTGCATGCTGCTCTCTCGAAAGCCACAGCCACGACAGACCGGCATGTCATCATAGGGAGCGATTTAAACCTAGTTTTTGTTAAAAATAAAGATAGCTCTTGCCAACGCACTCACCAGACGGGCGCTATTTCTGAGGAGGGGCTTGCCCGGATTCGGGACCTGGGATTGTGTGATCTTTGGCGCATCCTACACCCTCACGAGCGAGAATACTCATACTACTCCAGTGCACACAAGACGTACGCAAGACTAGACCACTTTTTAGCATCTAGACCAGTACGCGCACTCACAACTCTGGTTGAGATAGGTGTTTTCTCCCTATCTGACCACGCACCGGTTATTGCCACTCTCACTCTCCCACCACTATCATCGCCCTCCAGGGTGTGGCATCTTAGGGATACACTCCTCCACCGGGCGGACGTAGTTAAGCGCATACAGCATTCCATTACTGATTACCTCTCACATAAAGCCAACTCTGACACAACCCTTGCAACACAGTGGGCAGTGCTGAAAGCAGTTTTGCGGGGAGAGTTCATCGCTATTTCTACCGCAGATACTGCAGAGCGCAAGCGCAAAAGGGAGGTCCTGGCCAAACAAACTAGGGAATTGGAGGACAGGAGCCCCGCGAGTATGGCGACAACTTAAGGCCGCGCGCCATCAGCTAGCAGCGCTTGATCAAGATAGGGCAGAATTTGCAGTGCTTCGATTAAAAAACTCCTACTACACCGGTGGGGACAGGTGCGGACATTTCCTAGCCCATAGGCTGCGGGAGGCCCAAAAAAACCAGGGGGTTTGCGAAGTCCATAGAGCGGATGGTACATGTGTATCGGAGGATAAGGCGATAGCTGAAACATTTTGCGATTTTTATGCCACCCTTTATACTGGGGCCCCATTAGACAGCGCAGATGGGACTGCCTTTCTGGATTCAGTCACCCTGCCAGTTCTAACGGAGGGCCACGCCGACCACCTCAATAGGAATATCCACACAGAGGAGGTCATTGCAGCCATCTCCTGTATTAAGCCAGCTAAAGCCCCAGGGCCGGATGGCTTTTCTGCCATTTTTTATAAGACGTTTTGTGTCATCCTCGCCCCTTTGCTCACCAGACTGTTTAATTCCTTCGCCGACCTGGGGGCGATTTCGAGTGATCTCCTGGAGGCCTCCATAGTGGTCATCCCTAAGGCCGGGAAGGATAAATCTAGATGTGGAGCAAACCGTCCAATCTCTCACCTCAACATAGACCTTAAGCTATATACCAGTATTCTCGCTGCCCGCCTTGGCCCGTATATGCCGGGTCTTATTGACCCGACCAAGCGGGGTTCATTCCTGAGCGCCAGACGTCAGACAACACCAAACGGGTTCTCCATCTCATCAAGAAAGCCACACGTATCCCGGGAGAGTATAGGATGCTCACTATCGACGCTGAGAAGGCGTTTGACCGCGTTCACTGGCCCTACTTGGAGCAGGTCCTGAAGCGGACAGGGATGGGAGAACGGTTTCGCACATACAACCTCAATTGCTACAAGTTCCCTACAGCCGTGGTCCGTGTGAATGGGCATATGTCCTCCCGATTCCCCATTGAAAGAGGCACGAGGCAGGGGTGCCCCTTATCACCCCTCCTGTTTGCCCTCTATATGGAACCGCTAGCTATGAGACTGCGGCAGAATCCAGCTGGAACCGGGATAACATTCCGTGGATATGTCCACACAATCAGCTAATATGCGGACAATGTGCTGATATCACTTGCCAATCCGAGGAACGCGCTGCCGGCATGTCTGCCGGACTTAGACGCATTCGCCCGGACGGCAGGCTTCAAGGTGAATACGGACAAGTCGGTGGCCCTAGATCTCTCCTTGTCAAAGCCCACCCAGGAACCCCTGCAGAACTTGCTTCCTATTCAATGGGCAATGGACACGATTCCATACCTGGGGATCCAACTGGCCCCCTCTCTTCCTGCAGTGGTCACCACCAACTATGCACTCCTGAATAGGAGGATTCGCCGGGAACTCGGCAGATGGAAGTATTACCCCCTCTCCTGGCTTGGCAAAATTGCAGCAGTCAAAATGACCATTTTACCCCAGATCCTTTATCTCTTCCACACCATCCCTCTCCGGCCGCCCGTAGGCTGGATACGACAGACACAATCAGAGCTCGCACAATTCATCTGGAACAGTCGGAAGCCACGAATGCGGCGGTTGTTGACAAGGCTTGCTCCGGAGGGGGGAGGGCTGGGGATTCCTGATCTTCAACTCTACTTTCAGGCCACTCAGCTGCGACACTTGGTGGAGTGGAGTCGCTGGGAGTCAGAGAAGCACTGGCTGTTTCAAGACCAGGTGGTAGCAGCGCGACCTTTGCAGGAAATTCCCTTCCTGTGTAAGGCCCACAGACCCCCTAATTTGTACGCCTCGTACATTACAGGGGTTCCCCCTCGAGGTATGGGACACCACTAATCTCAAACACAAGCTCACATCCTTTCCATCTCTGCTTACCCCACTGATGAATAACCCTGAGTTCACTCCTGGCATGGATGCGTCACCTTTGCAAGGTGGAGGCCTGCCGGGTGCTGCTTTCTGTATCACATATATGACGCTGAAGTGGTCAATCCCTTCCCCCAGTTTAGGCAGGCACATGGGCTTCCAGAGACAGAAAGGCTCAGATATTTACAAGTTAGACATTGGGCGCTTCAACCCCAGGTCCGCTCCAAAGCAGATAGGCTCCTTTCCCCTTATGAAAGATGGCTACTCAAGCGCACATCAGATAAAAAACTCATCTCTGATCTGTATAAGATGTTGCAGGTAAGCTTCACACATACATATAATCCCAGCAAGGCGCTATAGGAGAGGGATCTGGGCAGGCCACTTAGCCATAAGGAGTGGGACGATATATTCTATAGGGCCTGGCACTTCGCATACCACATGGGGTTTACCGAGAACCTCACGAAGGTAGTAACCTATTGGTACTACACCCCGGAGCGCTTACACGCAATGTATCATACGCGGGAGGCGACATGTTGGCGCGCCTGTGGTCAAGTAGTCACTTTAGCACACCTGTTGTGGGAGTGTGAGCATGTCCGGTCCTACTGGACCCAGGTCTTGGATGAGGTGGACAAGCATTTTGAGTTTGAGATCCTGCGCTTTCCAGTGTATGTCCTGCTAGGCCTCCCCAACCCTCTGATGTACCCGCTGCCATCTTGTAGAGGCAGGCAGATAGCAAATGCACTGGGGTCGACGACACAAAACATACTCACACGTTGGCGCACTCTCAATGCCCCGACATTCATAGGTTAGCTACATCTTCTCTGGCATGTCCTCGGGATGGAGAAGTTAACGCTTACTTTGGCAGGAGAGGGATCTAAATACAACACACTGTGGCAATCCTTTTTGTCGCTACTAGCCACGGAATTCAGGGAGATCACCTGCCCCAAATATCTCAGGCTGCTGCGCCTCCCCGGGTCCCAGGGGACGGCCTGAAAGGGGGGGGAGTCACAGGTGGGCTCAGGAAGCTTAGGCAGTGGACATGGAACACGAGGGAGGGGAGGGGGTTAGTCGGATGGGAGGGAGGGGCGTTTAAGGGGGTTGTTTTTCTTTGGTTAGAATTATACTTGTAAGCGACACTGATTGAAGACGCACCTACTGTCGAGTGTTAGCCTTGGACTTACTTGATATGATTGTATATTCCATACCTTTGATGGTTGGTAGCTGGCCACACGCTACCATATTGGTGTGTTGCAAACTTAAAACAATAAAGAAATTTAAACTTAAAACTGAGAATAGCTTCTTGAGGCAGTTGCTGGGTCTTCCACCAAGTACCCCTCTTATTCCCCTACGCATGCATCTTGGTATCAGACCCTTAACAGAGGAGATTGGTCTCCTCCTATTAACATTCTGGCGCAGACTGTCGGTTAATCCGGAACTTGCTGGTTATCATTCTGAGCTCAAGGAATTTCTGGGCCTTCCGGGCATGGGTAGTCTGCCATGGTTTTCATATTTAAGGGACACATGCTATAAGCTAGGCCTTCCAAACCTATGTAGCAATCCGGAAGTAGCGTGTCAGGCCACCTCACGTCTTGCACTAGTCAGAGCATACAGATCGCTCAAACTAGCTGACATTCTGGGAAATTCTCAATATTGTTGTTTAACAGCTAACTTTTTAAATAACAAGGCTGAGCATCACTTTGAGCACTTTATGGACACCATCCAACCTCTCTTGGCAAAGAAACTTTATTTTCAGTTCGGAACAGGGACTTTGCCGCTTCGTGCATTCACGAACAAATGGTCAAAAGCCCCCGCCTTGGTGTGCCCTGCATGTAACTACACCAATGAGACTGAAATTCATGTTTTCTTTTTTTGCCCTGGGCACAAAATTGCTAGACGGTGATGGCTAGTCCCACTTTGCAGAAACCTAGGGTGCAGACAGTTTGCGAAGGGATTCAGAATATTGGAAATGGACTTCCACCCACAAAAAGTTTTAGCTGTCTCTCGCTTTTTGAATTCCACGTGGCACAACCGGAGGTCATTGTTAAATTTGGAACTGCAAGTCTAAAATATCTTTTTTACAGTCCCTATTCGGCCATTTTTTTTATTTTTTACAGCCATTTAAAAAGATGGAGTCATTTTTAACCAGTTTCTAGTATAATATGTTCTAAATACCAACATCTTTGCACTATGGAAACTTAAAGCTACCAACTTGATAAGGGGCAATCTGTGGTCGCTTACTAGCAACTGGATTTTTTTAATCTCCTTTTGTTATGATGAATTCTATTGGAGTTTTTTACTGAGTTTGTTCTCATTTTGTATTTATATATTGGCTCTCTTATGTATTTTATTTATTATTGTCGGTATTGTTTACTTTCAAAGGTCTCTCAGACCGAAATAAAGTTGTTGGAATGGTTTGTAAATATAGAAAAGCCTTTTTGCTGTCTTAAACAATGCAATTCCGTGAATCTGACCATTTGAAACCAAAAAAGGCTACATACATCTGCTGGACCCAGATCTTTATCCAGTAAAAAGCCTAAATTCTTTACTTTTTCTGCCAGAACAGGTGGTAGTCAAAGGTTGGCAGGCCAGAGAGGAGATCTGTGATTGTTTATTGTATCAGAATATCAGTTTTACACTCATTTAATCTCAAATAATTATAGCTCATCCAATGAAAAACTGCAATGAAGTCACCTGTCAAGTCCTTCAGAATTTCCAAGGGCCATCTCCTAAGTCTTAGATGAGCATCAGCAGAATAAAAAATGTGTCCAAATGCTGAATTCTCCTACAATGTTATATAAATGTTGCATATAAAAAGAACCAGTGAAAGAAAACAGAAAGAACCAAGAAAAAAGCGGAGCCTTCAGAAATGTCACATAGAGAAGTGATTGATTGGATCAGTAAAATGGTAGGATCTAAGGTGATTTTCTATTCTGTGAAAAAAAATCTCAACCGTCCTAAGGCTGCTCCTGTAATTTCTACCTCTTCATGTCCTGTGTTAGACCTTGTACCATTGCCGTGAGTCTCCCTTCCATGTTTTGCTGTTGTCCCCGCTGTTTTTGATATGTTTTTGCTGGTTAGATGCTTTGGGTACTGTGCCACTGCTATTCAGTGCCACACTGCAAGTGCTCCCTATTGTAAATTATTGTAATGGATTAGTGACTCCATGATTGGCTTATATGATTTACTAGTCAAACCCTAGTACAGCCCACCATGTGTGCCCTGGGCCAGTAGATCAAATGCTGCTAGTGGGCTTGGAGCACTGATTGTGCCACCCTCATAAGCAGCTTGTAAAGTGTGTCTCAGGCCTGTCATTGCAGAGGCTGTGTGCAGTCTAGTACTGCCATGTCGACTTGGTAAGTGCACCCACTTACCAGTTCCTAAACCTTCCCTTTTCTATATGTTAGCCACCCATAAGGTAGGCCCTAGGCCAGGGTGAATTGTATGTGAAAGGTAGGACAGGCCCTGATGTGTGTAGCATGTCCTGATAGTGAATTACAGCCAATTTCGTTTTTTACTATTGCAAGGCTGCCTGTTCCCATAGGCCATAATGGGCAGTTTGATTATAACATTGTATAATCCTAACTGACCCAGGGAACATGGTGGAAAAACAAATTTAGTATGCATGAACTCAGAATGATAAAATACATCTTTTAGTGAAGTTGGTTTTAACATTCTGTGTTTGAAAATACCACCTTTAGAAAGGAGGTATTTTCTTGCCTAAACCATCCAGCATGCCTCTGCTAGGTTGTGTACTGCATGCCTGGTTTGTGAGTGACAGGGGCTGAGGGGGCTCCAGGAGGCAAGGGGAGACCGCACTAGGCTGAATAGACCTATCTGCATTGGGAGTGGTGGGAGGAATAGCACCTGGGCCTGAATAGGGCTGTTCATGCCTTCCACAATACTGGCTCCACCTCCTGTGGTGCGTCTGATGACCCTAGCCCACACTGACAAAGGAAGAAGTTGTGCACTGGCAGAATGCACCCAGAACTGGTTTGGACTAGTACAGACACTCTCTGTCTTTAGAGACAAAGGATTTGTGTGTATAAAAAGGGGACCCAGACTCCAGAACTTTAGATCACTTCTGGACATCAAGACAGACCTTTTGCTAAGGAGAAGAACCAGAGAATCTGCAGGAGTTGGACTGCCCATGTGCCAGTGTGTTGCTTTCTGGGGTTGGCCTGCAGTGGTTTCTTTATTGCCAAGGAAAGGAGAAAGACTTTTATTTGCAACTTTCATCATCTTGAAGAAGAATTTCCAAGGGCTTGAACTGTGCTTGCCTCCTGCTGAAGTCTCAGGGATACAAGACTTCACCACCAGCTTCCCCCTGAATTTCCTTGCTGGGAATTCTGTCTGCAGAAGCCTGCGTGTGGTTGGGAGCTGGAAGCATGACTCAATGAGAAGAAGCGTGTCACATCCGCATCTGTTGCTGTTGCATCATCGGAGAAGCATGTAGCCACCAAAGGGTCGCAGTCGCATCACCGGAGAAGCATGTCTCTGTCACAACTGTTTGTCATCGCATCCCCGGAGAAGAGTGTCGCCACCACAAGGGTCGCCGTTGCATCACCAGAGAAGCATGTCGCAGGGCCTGTCGCAGCTCCAAAGTTACGGAGTAGCTGCACTGCCGTCAGGCATGCATGCACCGTCTTCACATCGTTGCACTGCATCAAGGGTTCTATCTTCTTGCATCGCACCGGATCGTAGCATCGCATCGAGGCGCCATCTGGTCATCGCGAACTTGGACGCACCATGAGATCGTCGCATCACCTCCTCTCTGGTAAGGAACAGACGCATCACCTACTTTGCACAAGTACTGAGGAATCAACGCATCGCCTCCGCCGAAGCAAGGAAACGACGCATCGTTCTCCCTGCGAACCTTTTGTTTATCTTGCATGACGCATTCAAAGGTACTTTGTGAGAAATGTGTTGCATTTACCATCTAAAGTGAACTAAGCTATTTCTACCATCTTAAAGTCATTTCCTTAATACTGTGTGGTGGATTTTTGTTGTTTGGGTCTTCTGTTAAGTCTATATAAAGAATACCTATTTTTATACCTATTTTTATAAAGCCTGTGTTGTGTCCATCTGTAGTGTTTTCACTGCATTACTGTATGTGTTCACAAATGCTTTAAACACTGCCTCTGAGCTAAGCCTTCCTGCTCATGCCAAGCTACCACAGGGTTGAGCAGGGGTTATTTAGGAGTGTAGCCCACTTACTCTGACTAGAAGCAAGGGTCCCTATTTAGTCAAAGGTGAAAGCCATTGCCAACTAGAGACCCCCAGTTCTAACATCCTATAATCAATATACCAAAAGCATGGCCTTGATCCAGTCTTAAGCTGTCAGCAACGCATATCAGCACAGCTTCAGTTACATGTTCTACTCTATAGGAAAATAAGTTTTTGATTGAGGGAAGGCTGTGACCCTTCTCAAGTAACAACCACAATCCTGGTCAGGGTGAACCATCAAATGTCACTAAATTAACCTGCGCTTAACCCTCTGGTAGCTTGACAGCAAAGCAGTCAGGCTTGACTTAGAGGCAATGTGTAAAGTATGTATTGAATACTGAAACAGTAATATAGTTAAAACAGCATAAGAAAAATAGCTAAATAATTTAGAAAAATAGAATATATTTTATGAATAAAATGATACCAGAACAACAAAGATACAATCAGTAGAACTAGAGATATGCAATTTCAAACTTTTAGGTAAGTGTAGCGCTTAAAACACAAAGCATCACTCTCGGTCAACTGGTCATGCTAGACCGGGAGAAAGTCACTTGTTCAAGCTGACTATAAGGAGCGCAGGCCGGGTGTTAGACCTGGCACCATTGGCGTGAGTCTCCCTTCCATTTTTGCTGTTGCCTCATATGTTTTTGCTTGTGTTAGATGCATTGGGCACTGTGCCACTGCTGATCAGTGCCACAGTGTGAGTGCTCTCTATTGTACATGAATGTATTAATTGGTGATTCCATGATTGACTGTTTGGTTTACTTGTCAGACCCTACTACAGTGCACCAGGGGTGTCCATGGCTTGTAATCCAAATGCTGCTAGTGGGCCTGCAGCACTGGTTGTGCCACCCACAGAAGCAGCTTTGTAAAATGTGTCTAAGGTCTGCCATTGCAGAGCCTGTGTGCAGTCTGGTAATGTCAGGCTGACTGGGCAATCGCTAGTCCTTAAACCTTCCCTTTTCGTCATATCAGTCACCCCTATGGTAGGCCCAAGAGCAGGGTGCATTGTAAGGATAAGGTAGGATAAGCCCTGGTGTGTTTGTGCCATGTACTAATAGTGAATTTCAGCCATTTTTGTTTTTCGCAATTGCAAGGCTACCTGTTCTCCATAGGCCAGAATGGGCTGTTAGAATTGTAACATTTTATAATCCTAACTGACTCAGAGAACATGGTAGAAATTCGAGTTAAGTATGCCTGAACTCGGAATAGTAAAATACATTTTTTAGTAAAGTTTGTTTTAATATTCTGTGTTTGAAAATACCACTTTTAGAAAGTAGGTATTTTCTTGCCTAACCTTTCAAGCCTGCCTCTGATAGGTTGTGTATTCCTTTGTCTGGAGTTTGTGAGTGACAGGGCTGGGGGATTCCAGGAGACAGGCTGGGGCAGCCCAGTGGTGAATAGAGAGATCTGCATCTAGATGGGAGGGAGGACTTGCACCTCGGACCTGAATAGGGCTGGGCCTTCCCTCTACAATGCTGGCTCCACCTACTATGGTGTGTCTGATGGCTCTGCCCTGCACACTGAAAGAGGAGAAGGAATTCTGTCAACAAAGTGCTCCAGGGCTGTGCTTGCCTTCCAACAATGCTGGCTCCACCTCCTGTGGGGCGTCTGATGTGTCTGCCCTGCACTGTGAAAGGAAAGAAGGAGTTTAGTAAACAGAGTGCTCCAGAACTGGTTTGGACTGGGCAAAGGCCCCTCTGCCCTCAGAGGACAAAGGATTTGGGGGTATAAATATTGGGACCCTGATCCCAAGAAATTAGATCACTTTTGGACCTCAAGAAGAAAACTTTGCTAAGGAGAGGACCCTGATGAAACTGAGGAGACACTATCCCTAAGCTGAAGTGCTGCTTGAGGGATTGGCATGCAGTGGTTGCCTGACTGCCAAAGAAAGAAGAAAGCACTTTCTGTGCTTTACTTTCAACTTGTGAAGGATCCCCAGGGGCTTGGAAGAGAGCTTGCCTCCTGCTAAAGTCTCAGGGACAACAGATTTCACCAACCAGCTCCCCAAAAGTCTTCCTGAAGTGCCTGCAGCTGTGCTGGACTTGGTGGGTGATTTGTGTGTCGCAAGGAGCTGGAAGTGCGACTCAAGATCGAAAAGCGTGCCGCAGAACTGCCGCTGCCGCTTCACAACACAAAGCGCCCCGCATCACTGGAGAACAGAATCAACATTGCAGCAGGCACCAACGCATCACCGGGAAGCATATTGCAGGAGAGAAGGATCAACGTCGCATCAGACGCCCCTGCATCTCTGAGAAGCGTGTCGCAGGGCCTGTCACGGCTGATCACCGGAGAAGTCTTGTGGTAACTCAATATAAATTAGACTTATTTTTTATATAAAACCTGTGTGGTGTCCATTTGTAGTGTTGTCACTGGGTTACTGTATGTGGTCACAAATGCTTTACACACTGCCTCTGAGATAAGCCTGTCTGCTCGTGCCAAGCTACCAAGGGGGTGAGCAGGGGTTATTTTAGGAGCGTATTCCCTTTACCCTGACTATTCGTCACAAGTACCTACCTGTGCCAACTAGAGACCCCTAAATCTAACACCGGGTATAGGGACCAGGTTAGTCCTCCTGATATAGTTACTTTCTCAAAGTCCTATGCGAAGAGCAGAGTTTGTGCGAAGAAGGAGCAAGGAATGCGGCATGGATGGTTGTCACTGTCGCGTGAAGAGCAGGTTGGATGTTTGGATTGTCATTGCTGTAGCCCAAAGATGAGGTCAGGTGTTGCGGATGGTCATCACTGGAGCTAAGTGTTAGCTGTCACTTCAGGCTGTCATTGCTGTAGCACGAAGTGCAGATCTCACATTGTTGGTAGTCTCTGGTGGTCACTGTAGTGTAAAGAGTCGTGTCACCAGAGTTTCGTGTTGGCAGTCATCGTGAGCAGCGGAGTCTCTACCCGAACAGGTCTGTTTTCAATCGCAAAGACCCAAAAACTTAGGACTTATCCCTTTTTTAAGAGGAGTAAACTCTGAAGCCAGCCAAGAGTCCAGGACCTGAGGAGGCACATTTTGAGGATCAGGGATTCTCGCAAAGGTCAGAGGGGTCAGCCAGATCTAGTGGTAGGTCCAGGCATGTCCAGTTGCATCAGGTCAGCTGAGCAGTTGCAGGGAGGCCTCTGGAGCTTGTTGTGTCCCTGTAGCTCAGAATAGGAGGCAGTCAGCTAGCCCTTGAAGGCACTCTGGTGGTCCTGGGTTCAAGGATCAGGCCCAGGCTTCCTTCCTCAGGCAGCAGGACAGTCCTTCGGAGCATTCCACATGTCCAGAAGAGATCTGATGTGTGGTTTAAGTGGTCCAATATTTATACATGGTGCCAGCCTTTGAAGTGTAGTACTGAAAGGTTCTTCCCTCCTGTGTCAAGTATCCAGGTAGTTTGGGTGTCAATGGCTGATGACAAGTTCCTTTGTGTGTGTGCAGGAGGCAGCTTTTTGAAATATAACTGTGGCAGAAAACAGCTCAGCCCCAACCATCCTGACAGGATGACCCATTCTGTCAACACTTTGTACCCCTTTTTCTCACTGTGTGGGAGGAATACACAAAAGTCAACTGCTAACCAGTCATGTGACAAAGGCAGCAGGCGTCAAACAATCAGGACAAGAAAAGGCCAACTTTCTAAAAGGGCAAAAAAGAACAATGTATGGACAGAACGCAGAACAATGTCATAAATTCACCCCAGTACAGAGATCTGAGCCTAAATCAATCGTTTTTTGCTCACCATGCCATTCCAGTTTGAACCCAGCCATATACAAGTTAGTCTTGACCCTGAGTCCAATGGGAACAGTCCAGCCCAAACTGTCAGGCCAGGTCCTCCCTGGACTGGAAACAAGCATTCTATGACCGGTTTAAGGGTTTCAACCTATATCAGCCAGGATAGCTTGACTCCAGTGGCATGCAGAGCACGGGACCAACGTCCTTGCATACCTGGCCCACTTGGGGTGACAAATGCACCTTTTAAAACTTTGTAGAAGTGCCATTTTTTGGAATTGAAACTTAAAATACGATTTTTTGTTGTTGAAAAGGGTTTTGAATTATAATTCATTTGAGTGTAAAAATCATTTTACTATCTGCTCCCAAACATAAGTAATCATTCATTAGGTGTATGAAGGTAGCCCAATGGGAGAGATGGGCCTTGCAATAATGATAAACAATTGTAGGCGTTTTTTCACTACCAGGACATGTAAGACTTAAACCCCCCATGTCCTGCGTTTTAAATACTTTGGACCCTGCCTCTGAGACTTTAGGGTCCACCTTAAAGGTGACTTATATGTATTAAAAAAGCGTTGGTTACATGTATCTACTCGTGTAGCCATTCACTTTGGCCCTGTAAGAGAGAAGCCTAGACCAATTGCTTCTACCGAGGGGGTACGCCAGGGATGCATTCTGACTATTTTTTTATTCCTAATATATACCAATGGATTGTAATCATTCATGTTAGTAAAGCAATTGCACTTCCCAAGCATAGAAGGTAAACGGGTTCCATTGCTGTCTTATGTAGACGATACAGTGTTGATGTCCTTAACGGCAAATGGCCTCTAAAAGTGTTTGAAGGCATTTACTGAATTCATGATGGAATTGGATGTAAAGGTAAATTTTAGTAAATCATTTATTATGGTATGCGGTCCCAATTTGCCAAAAACAAGGACATTTGCAGTAAAGGAAAAAACTATTGATAAGGTGCCAAATTTTACCTACTTGGGGAATGTTTTTATTAAATAAATTAAATTGGGATAATCTAATTGTGGCTAGGAGTCAATATACTAGCAGAATTATAGGGGGGCTTTTTCGCTTTTCTGGTAAACTCGGACATAAACATGTAGCAGAAATGTTAACATTATATAGTCGAAATGTCTGTCAGTAGCCACCTTTGGCGCAAGAGTATGGGGCTACCATAAAAATTCCCAGATCCAGATTCTAGAGAACACATTTTTAAAAAGGTTACTGATGACTCCTAGCAGTTCTTCAATAATTTTTTGTCACTCTGAAGTGGGTCTGGATTATGTAAAAGATAGGATGAACACTGCCTTATTGATTCTATGGGGGAAAATCTGGACCTCAGAGCACATATTGTTTTCAAGAAGTATTCTAAGAGATTGTATGAATCTTGATAACGCAATGGCTACGTTATATCAAAGATACCTTTAACTTGGAAAATTACTATGATAGCCCAGAGGGAATCCAACAAAACATGAAACAGGTTATATAAAAAGCTTTTTGTACTGAAATATGTATGTTGAACTGGAATTATGGATTACTAGATTGTATGTTTCCAAGCCAACCGCAATTTTACTTGTCTTTTACCATGCAGGTTCAATCACGTTTCCCAATGACCAGATTCCATCTCTGCACATTGCACTTTCTTGTGGCTTTCCCCAATCGGGCAGGTTTGTGTGGGAGACTAACGCCCTGTCCTCTTGCACACTTTATAAAGACCCAAGGGCACGTTTTATCAAGCCCATTTTAAAGGAACTCCGTCCCTGCTCCTATCAGGAGGGTTTTAAATATTTGCGGCTATTATATACTGCAGTCATCTGCAGTGCTGTGCTCAACTTCATTAGAACTGCACTTTTAATCAGGAAACGTTATGAATCGTAAAATGAACTTATATTTTTAGTGATTTTAGGGTTTTTTAATATCTTATAAAAATATGTTGTAGAAGGGTAGGAGGCTTCCTTTAAACTCTTAGAATCTGTGCTGGGATAAGATGATCTAGGAGCAGAATATAGGTGTACCGCATATTTAATCTTTGCACAATTTTTTTTCCCTATGCATATTAAGTCATGTTTAAAAAAAAAAAAATTTAAGGTATGAATATACATTTCAGTGATTTTAGGGGTTATTAATATCTTGCATACATATGTCGTAGAACGTTAGTAGGTTTTTCTTGAAATATCTAGATTCAGGGTCGGGATAATATGACCTAGGAATAGGAAATAGATGTATTGTATATTTAATGTTTGCACAAAATGTCCCTATGTATATTCTGTCATGCTTTTTTTTCATGTATGTATGCAAACTTTTATGATTCAATTGAATCGAATAAAGAACATGAACCTGAACCTTTATTAAAAAAGAGAGGTTACATCCGGCAAAAGGTTTATTTTGCCAGGGGTCAAAGTGGCAGTTTAAAAACGCACTACATGCTGTAGTGGCAACCAGGAGACATGTTTTCAAAGGTTACTTTGGTGGGTGGTCCAATGAGTGCTGCAATGTCACTAGCAGCATGTAATTCACAAGCCCTGGGTTTATGGAGCAGCATCTGCTAGGGGCTTATAAGTAATTAAATGTGCTAATTAGGTGTAGGCAAATTGTAGCGGGTTTTAGGAAGAGAGAACAAGAAATGTAGAATTGGTTAGCAGTGGTAAAGTACACAGAGTACTAAAGCCAACAAAAACAATTTCGGCAAAACGGGAGGGGTGAAGGCAGAACATTGGGCGACTATCACACTAGAGTGTCAGATCTATTAAGCGCTAAATCCGGTTTGACTGTCATCCAAGAGATGTTGGTCTTCTAAATATTCTGCAAGCCACTGTGCCAAGAATTTTTCACACATCTTTGCAACTGATAGTAATCAAGAAATTGGACTGTATTTAATAACTTCCCCTGGGTCAACACTGCATTTTTTTTAAAAGTGTTGGCTACTAATTTAATCCACCTCAGCACTACACCACAACTAACTGAGGAATTTAAAATGGTGGCAATTGCAGGAATGATGGCTGGGGAGATGGCTTTAAAAGTCTTCATGGGTCAAATATCGTATGGTGAGCCTGATTTCCGTGCACTTACAAGGCTCTTCACTTCTACTTCTTTCAGTACAGAGACTGTTTAGTAGAATCTTGTCCTCTAAAGTAGTAGCAGTGGAAGCACAAGCTACATCATTAAGGTTGCAGAGTTTGATTTTAATACAATCATAGATTATCTCTACCTTCTTTTAAAAGTGAGAGGCCAACTGTTCACAGAGGTTTTGTGCATTAGGAATCTCAATTAAGTTCAAGGAGGCGGATTATAAAAAAAAACTACAGTAAGCATAAACTAATAAATAACCATATATTTTCAGATGTGTAAATAAAATACAGGCTTAGACTTTGCCAGTTTGTGCACAGTGGTCACAACTGTAACCCTGAGTAAACTTTAAATACATCCTTTGCTACATAATGCATAGAGAGACTTTCTATAGTGCTTCATCTTGGAGTGGTGGTTCACAAAGCATCTCATATGCGTGATCTGTGAATGAAGGATATTTAGTAGGCAGCAAAATCATGATAGATGGGAAGGCATGCATGTATCTTAGCAACTGGTAATTTTTCTGAATGACATTGCACTCTATTTTTTGTAGCATAGTGTGCCGTCATAAAACTGGGCATCCATGATCAAATCAGGTTTCGCCATGCCCATATGAAGAAATCCAACCCAGACTACTGCGTTACCACGTTCACAAACTCAAACACAAGTAACTTCAAGTGCTTTTCTGCCTTTGGAGGAATAAATGGCTAGGTGCAACTCTACTTCTAATGCTACAGGGAGCCTGGGCCTATATCTGGGAAGATAATTGAACTGGGAAGGAGTAATGGATGGGAATTCCTGAATCAGTCTTAACATGTTTTAGCTCAACTCTGTATTCACAGAAGTCAAACAACCAAAGGCAAATCAATTTTGCAAGCTCCTCAATAGGAGAAGTCCAGGCAGAATTCTAGACCAATTAACTCATCTAGATCACTGTGGGGAGTCTGCTAGCCCATCGAGGAGGTAGATGCCACTATCGTTGCTGTCCTGGAGGAGTACATAACTCGTATATAGAGATTGCTAAGGTATCAGTGGAGATCATTTTAGAGAAAGTGCTCACACAAACATCACTCAAGCACCATATCAAATCACGGTTGAAGTACAGGTTACAGCAGCCCAATGATAGTGAGTCTCTTAGAGGTAAATGAATCAGCACAACGCAAGTTACAGGTTTGAGAGTAGTTCAATGACCTTGGGCTTTTCACAGTTCAGGTTCTGCTGTACTGGAAGGAAAAATTACATAACTGATCAATGACAGCATTATTATAAAAGTTCAGCACCCTATTATGGATTTTACAACATCAGGGTGCTTCAGACTCCTTCCTCCATAGACTACGTACTACCACTTATTACACTCTGTTCATATTACAACAATGATGTACTTTACAAATGTGCATTTACAAATGTAGTTTAGTGTACACCAGCACTTAGAAGGTCATTCCCTTTGTCCCAACAAACATACAAACATGTTAACCTCTCTCCTCCTTACCTGATATCAATGCTTCAAGCACCTGTGTGCTAGAGAGAATAATTCCAAATATCCCATTAGGGCTAAAGAGAACCAGGTGCACCTGTTCACTACTCCACAAGTGATCCTCTGGTCCCAGAATATTCAAAAGTTCCTGAAAGCATAGGAGAAGTAAGGTCAATCATGAAATCCTTAATGCTTTTGCTTAAATAAAAAGAAGAAATATGATGTACATTTCTAAACATCTATTTACTTATTTTTAATGAATTTATTCTCCTTTTGGATTACATACATAGCATTGTACAAGGTCATGTACAATCAGTTACATATGCATGCTCCTCAAACCCAAGCAAGATAGTCTATCAACAGTTCATCATATGTAAATGTAAATTGATACTTGTATAGCGCACTACTCACCCGCAAGGGTCTCAAGGCGCTTGTACGAATACCGCTGTGGAACCCATCCTGGCTTTCCCTGTGAGGCGTCCACTCCTGGGCATCCCCAAGGTGGAGGCCAGGCATCCTTAGTGTTGTGGGGGCCGTTGTGGAGATTAAGCAAGCTATTGCCCAGCGTTGCAGAGTGGGACTCTATGATTGGAATAGGCACCGAGGCGAGAATTATCAGGTCCGTGGAATTTTTGAGTCCAAGACCCACCGAGGCGGGGAATTGAACCCTGGTCCCAGAATAGACCTCTGCATCAGGGTCTGCCGCTCTAACCATTGAGCCACACTTCTCCATCAAGAGACTTTTTCCTCACACACTCCTTGGAAGACACACAAAAGTGCTCACATTTTCCTAGAAATCTCATCTATGTTGGCATTGTATCACTATCAGTGCTCGATTCCCTGTTTGACTGTTGTGGTAGTAGCGCACCCTATAAGTCTGACTGTGTGTTACACTATACTAGGCCCTTCACCCAGGCTTCACTTTTAGATTCCCTGTCCCTGCCACAGTACATTGCCACTCACCACTTCACCAGTAGCTGTGCCAGTGCTGTGAACCTTCTATGGTTTTTAGGAATATTCAGTACCCATCCCATAAATGCAGCAATGGTGTTGTAACCAGTACCCATTCCAGCAATGCTAGCAATGGTGTTTGGTCCAGGTTGTCTCCTGTCATAATGTTCAGTTTGTTAACGATTTCACCACAGTATCTATTTATAACTGGACACTTCCATGCTTAATGGAGAAACTCCAGTGTGTTATCCTTTGAGACCATGTTTCAGTTGTGAGTCCCTAGCTCTGCATGATACACCCTATATAACAATTTAAAATGTACTACTCAATGTCTACCATTTGCTAACACGCTTTGTACTTGGGAGCAACAGTGGCATAGATCAATGATATCAATATAGCGGGGTACCTTTGAGTGCATGAGTGTCAGCAACTTCCAGTGCTTTGGTTCTGCCGGGTGTCTCCGATATAACTTTAGTACTAAGTAGTTTAGTCAATGATATAGGTATATGTCAGATGCGGTCTTTGGTATTATTTCCTGATAATTCTGTAACGTGAGAAAGACCATATCCATGAACAGGTTTCCCATAGTCTGGAGTTGTCTATTAATCAAACACTTTTTACCAGCTGTCTCGAATGTCTGACATAATATCGACAGACAGAGTATCTACATACAAAAATATCGACACAAAATTATCGAAATCAAAAATATCGGAGTCATATCTTCATAAAGGTAAGTACAAAAATATCGAAAAATTAATATCGTAGTACAAAAATATCGAAATTAAAAATATCGTTTTTTTAAATGTATTATTAATAATGTAAAAATAATTTTAAAATACATATAATTTTACAAATATTAAATAAAAATATTAAAACATAATTAAAAAATTAAAAGTAATACATATACATTTAAAATAAATTAAAAACTTAATATTTTAATGTAATTTTATTTTTTTAATTTCATTTAATTGATTTAATTTAAATTTATTTTATTTTTACCCTGTACGACTGTACCCCAAAAACCCAAAACTGACCCTGAACCCTAAAAATACCCCTTTACCCAAAAACCCAAAACTGACCCTGAACCCTAAAAATACCCCTTTACCCGAAAACTGACCCTGAACGCTAAAAATACCCCTTTACCCAAAAACCCAAAACTGACCCTGAACCCTAAAAATACCCCTCTACCCAAAAACTGAAAACTGACCCTGAACCCTAAAAATACCCCTTTACCCAAAAACTGAAAACTGACCCTGAACCCAAAAAATACCCCTTTACCCAAAAACTGAAAACTGACCCTGAACCCTAAAAATACCCCTTTACCCAAAAACTGAAAACTGACCCCGAACCCTAAAAATACTCCTTTACCCAAAATTAATTAATATTATTTAATTACCAATTAATTATTAATTAACAATAACAATAAAGTAAATATATTAGCACATTAGCTGTAATTAATTAAATTTAATAATTAATATTATTTTTTCCCAATTAATTATTTAACAATAACAAAAAATTATATATATAAAAAAAATTACTCTAATTAATGTAATTAACTAATTAATATTAATTATTACCAATTAATTATTAATTAAAAATATGTACAAAATTATAATAATTAATTAACTAATTAATATTAATTAATTACCAATTAATTATTAATTAAAAATATTTACAAACATATATTAATTAATTAATTATTATTAAATTACTTCCCACCCTATTCCCCTATAAACCCGCAACCCGCTCTGATACTAAAACGCAAAATGTAAACAAATTTACAAATTTTCAAACATACATTACAAAACATGTTTAACAAACATATAAACAACATAATAAAATACATAACACTAAAAAAAATTCGATATTAGTAAAATTCGATTTTAGTAACATACATACCTTAAAAAAACGATATTCTGTCTGTCGATATTTTGGACATCGATATTCTATACTGTCGAAATTAAAGCATCGATATTATTGTATATCGATATTTTAATTTCGATATTTTGTCTGCCTACCGCTGTCTCGCATGTCACCTGGAGGAGAGGACTATCTAATGTTGGCATATCAGGGGAGTATGCCTCCTCCACCGCCAGTGTCGCCAGTCTCAATCATGCCCATACTATACACTCCACATTGCTTATTTCTCTACTGAGTCTAGTTGGTGGCTTCATAAGCTCTGTGTTTAGAGGTATTGGATCTGATAACCCCCTGTCTAACTTCTAGTGTGGTGCTTGTCATATGTCATTTATCCAATGGTGTGCATGTTGTGCTTGGGAAATTATATAATAGATTTCAAAGTTTGGTGCTGCAAACCCTTCCAAGAAGCATATGACAGTTGCATAGTCTTCCCGTAAACCCAGGCTGTCTACCCATAATAATACCCATAATAAGTTCAATGTATGGAAGAACTGATGGGTCAGTAGGAGCGGCAAACTCTGAAAAAGGTAGATCAGCTGTGGGATGATTATCATTTTCACTATGCCTATCTTCCCATCCATAGATACTGGCAGTTTGTTCCATTTATCTATGTTTGCAGTCAGTCTATATATACATACCACATAGTTGGCATGGTGTAGTTTATCTACATCTCAATGGCAGTATATACCCAGATATTTAGTTGGTTCTTCACTCCAAATAAACAGGCACTCTAATGTCATAGCCTTAGTGGACACGGTCAACGGGACCATCATTGCCTTGTCCCAGCATTGTATGCCCAGATATCTAGTTGGTTCTTCATTCCAAATTAACAGGCATTCTAGAGTCACAGCCTTAGCAGACACAGTCAACAGGACCATCATTGACTTGCCCCAGGTGATTGTTAGCCCCGAACACCTCCCATATTGTATTATTTGCCATATGATTTGCTTCAGGGTATCTTTCGGGTTCTTGACAAATAGTAGGATATAATTTGCATAGAGTGACAAGAGTATTCTACGCCTGCCGAACCTAATGCCTTCCTCGCTATGATATTCCTGCAGAATACTTGCTAGGGACTCCATCGCTAATACAAACATTATCAGGGATAGTGGACAGGGAATGCTTCTGATAGTGCGCCATTCACTTTTATCCTAGGTGTCAGCTGGTTATATAGTACCCTGACCGATGTTACTAGTCTCGTCTTAATCTTATCTTATCTTTTCCAGCATGGTGAAAAGGAAGGGCCAATTAAATGGAATGAAAGGGCTTTCGCTGCATCTGAGAACACTTTGGCTGCCCTATTGTCTGTTTTTTTTTGGGGGGTTGTCTGATGGCGACAGGGTTCTCAGGTTGTCTGCTGTTGACCTACCAGGGATAAACCCTATTGGTCAGACAATATTAATCTATGCAGCAGGGGCATCAGTCTTACTGCAGCTATTTTGGCTATTAATTTATTGTCAAAATTTATTAGCACATTGGAATGTTGGTAGCTCCATTGAAAACAATGGAGTGCTCTGGGCTTATAATGGCTGGTATAAGCCTGGAGCTCCTCTTTGCTCACAGCTCTAGCTTTGAACAAAGGCTTCAGGGAGCCTGAGGGGATTTCAATCCCCTCATGCTCCCTGAAGGCTTTGTTTTTTGTTAGAACATTCTGCCTTCTAGTGGCAGAATGTTCTAATACCCTTATACCCCTTCGTAGCAGGGCTATACAGGCTATTAAAGTCCCGCTGCCTTGTTAAAGTCCCTCGCCTTCGGCTCGGTCCTTTAACGCTGTAGCAGGCCTATAATAGCCGGTAGAGCCCGCTACGGTGGGCTAAAAGGCTATATTAGAACATTGGAATGTTGGTAGCTCCATTGAAAACAATGGAGTGCTCTGAGCTTATTATGGCTGGTATAAGCCCAGAGCTCCAACATTCCAATGTTTCTTTGTTCACAGCTCGGGCTGTGAACAAAGGCTTCAGGGAGCCTGAGGATATTTCAATCCCCTTGCGCTCCCTGAAGGCTTTGTTTTATTTGTTAGAACATTCTGCCCTCTAGTGGCAGAATGTTTTAATATCCTTATAGCCCTTCGTAGCAGGGCTATACCGGCTATTAAAGTCCTGCTGCCTTGTTAAAGTCCCTCGCTCTCCGCTCGGGCCTTTAGCCCTGCAGCGGGCCTTTATTAGCCAGTATAGCCCATACGGCGGGCTATAAGGATATATTAATGACTGAGTGTGGTATAACTCCCATCGTTCGGGCGGTTTGCCTGACTTTAGAAGAGTTGTTACCACAGCTTCCCTTATTGTTGGCGGGAGGTACCCACTGGCTAATGCCTCTTTATATACAGCAAGACTGGGCGTGCTCCTGAATGTATTTTTTATTCTTTGATGTTCTCATAGGGTCTCGTACCTCTGTGAGTGTGTGCGGTGCCAGGGGGTGTACATTTCAGCGCTCTCTATCCAGGCCAATGCACCTCGTTCCAGAAACTGGTTAATGTCAGCCTCCCTATGGGCCGCTTCTAAATTGTACATCTTTGTGTAGTAGTTGGTACACTCCTGGATAATGTCGGCAGTCTGCGACTTGATGGTACCATCTTCTGCTTCTATAGAGACCACAGTCATTACTATTCAGCAGTAGCTCTCATTTCTATGATCATCTGCCCAACATCCACTCAAGCATAGTAGAATAAACCAATTACTCTAAGACCTCCTAGTCCTATCCTTGTGGACTTCCAATCCTAATGACTCTCCAAAACTACGTCCTCAAATTAATTATTTCCCTATGCCATATACTGTTAGACCTGGCACCATTGGTGTGGGTTTCCCTTCCATTTTTTTCTGTTGCCTCATGTGTTTTGCTGGTGTTAGATGCTTTGGGCACTGTGCCACTTCTGTCCAGTGCTACAGTGCGAGTGCTCCATACTGTAAATTGATGTATTGATTAGTTGTTCCATGATTGGATATTTGGTTTACTTGTGCATTGAGTGTGGCTAGGGTGTGTAAATCCAAATGCTGCTAGTGGGCTTGCATCACTGGTTGTGCCACCCACAGAAGCGGCCTTATAAAAAGTGTCTACGGTCTGCCATTGCAGAGCCTGCGTGCAGTCTGGTACTGTCACGCTGATTGGGCAAGTGCACCCACTTGCCCGTCCCTAAACCTTCCCTTTTCTTCATATTATTCATCCCTATGGTAGGCCCAAGGGCAGGGTGCATTGTAAGTATAAGGTAGGACAAGCCCTGATGTGTGTGGCATATCCTAATAGTGAATTACAGCCATTTTCGTTTTTCACTATTGCAAGGCTACCTGTTCTCCATAGGCGAGAATGGGCTGTTAGAATTATTACACTTTATAATCCTAGCAGACTCAGAGAACTGGCTTCACCCCCTGTGGTGCGTCTGATGTCTCTTCCCTGCACACTGAAAGAAGCGAAGGAAGACTGTCAACAAAGTGCTCCAGGACTGTACTTGCCTTCCACAATGCTGGCTCCACCTCCTGTGGGGCGTCTAATGTGCCTGCCCTGTGCTGTGAAAGGGAAGGAGAAGTTTGGTAAACAGAGTGCTTCAGAACTGGCTTGAACTGAGCACAGGCCCTTCTCCCCTCAGAGAACAAAGGATTTTGGGTAATAAGTATTGGGACCCTGATCCCATGAAATTAGATCACTTCTGGACTTACAAGACAAAACCTCTGCTGAGCAGAAGGAACCTGAAGAAACTGAGGAGAGACTATTCCCAAGCTGAAGTGCTGCTTGGGGGATTTGCCTGCAGTGGTTGCCTTGCTGCCAAATAGAGGAGAAAGGACTTTGTGGACTTTACTTTCAACGTGTGCAAAGATCTCCAAAGGCTTGGAAGAGAGCTTGCCCTTGACTCAAGTCCCAGGACCAGTGGACTTCACCAGCCTTTGTGAATTGCTGCTGGAAACAAGTGGCTACAGAGGCAGGGAGCTGTGACCAACTCTCACGACTGTCCCGGTGTCCTGTAGGCACCGCATCAAGCAACGTCCGACTCGAACCACGCATGCTCTGCGCTCACCCACTCCCTCACCGAGCCGTAGCCTGCACCGCGACTGGAAGGACACCACGTCGTGCAACGCCTCGCTATATCAAATTGAACTGGTGTGACCGACGCGGTCACTGCTGCTGACCGAGTCCTGTGACCGCACTGGAGTTGGGCACCGCCTCGCACGCTTCGCGGCACACCGCTGTCCGGACTGATCGACGCCAGCTGCTGAACTTCGGCTCGTTCACCGCACCGCAAGCTGCAAGCACCACATCGAAGCACCATCTCGCCCTGCAACGCAAGCCTTGGATCCACCGACTCTGTCAAGGGCCGCTGCCTGCACCGCATCGAGGGACAGCACGTCCTGCAAAGCTTCCTTTCTGCACCGTGACGTTTGCCGGAACCGGCTCGCACATCCATGCCGGCCTCCCCAAGTAAAAGGTACTGTGACTGAGTATGTCGACATTTGAGTGGGCCGCACCGACGAGGTCCGCTGGATTTACTAGACTCTGTGTTATTTTCAACAACGCTGTAGCCGGACCAGGCTACCAACTCGCACAGAACCTTGATTTAAGCCTTTTTACAAGAACTCTTGAAATCTAATAGTACTGTGGATTCTTTTTGTCGTTTATTGGTCTTGTGGTAACTCTATATAAAATATACTTATTTTTTATATAAAACCTTGTGTGGTGTCCATTTGTAGTGTTGTCACTGGGTTACTGTATGTGGTCACAAATGCTTAACTTACACCGCCTCTGAAATAAGACTTGACTGCTCGCACCACGCTACCTAGAGGGTGAGCAGGGGTTATTTTAGGAGTGTAATCCCCCTTGCTCTGACTAGAGGAGAGGGTCCCTATTTTTCACAAGTACCTACCTGTGCCAACTAGAGACCCCCAATTCTAACATTGGTAGTCAGCGGAAGGGATTTCGAATTTGCATTTGTGAGTCATGTACAGTGATTGGTGAACACTACTTAGTGAGTGCAGACCATACCGAAACAACATACTTTTGATACTTGTTTGGTCCAGAGATCTCCATTTCTTTTTAAAAGAAATGCCTGGTTCAGTCAGAATGGAAAAGGCAGCATCCATTGCATCTGTTGACTGTGATTGGGAGGAAGAGAAACTAGAAAGCTACACCAACAACCAGCTCAAAAGCTTCTGCAAAAAGCTTAAAATTCCCCTGACCGGAATCACCAAGAAGGAGCACTATCACAAGGCGCTGAGGGCCTGGATGGCAGCAAGGAATGCCCCTGGTGATTTAGTGGATTATGAGGATGCAGAGCAGCAGCTTGGTGGGCCACTGGGTCCTGAGAGGAGGGGTGCGCCCTCCCCAGTGGGTAGCAGTGTTTCTGCCCGAGGTCTGTCTCCAGAAGAGTTGGCAGACAGGAAAGAAAACAGGATGCATGAAATGGAGATGGTCAAGCTCAAATTGAATGGGCAACTGGAGCTAGAAAGCAAGATGGCTCTAGAGGAAAAGAGATTGCAATTGGAGCATGACAAAGTTTTGAGGGAATTGGATCTGAAAGCCAAGAGCCTGGAGATTACTCCCTCTGGAAGCAGCACACCGCCAGTACCTGGGGAAGGTAGAGTGTACATCCCCAAAGATGTGGTAAAGGAGTTTTTCAAGAATGATGATATTGGGTAGGGGTTCAGAGCCTATGAGGTAGCCATGTCTTCCCACCGGGTCCCTGGGAGAGATTGGCGAGCGGGGTAGTCGGGAAGGTTCCTTAGTGAGGGGCAGGACACACTGTTGGACTTGCCTTCTGAAGTCCATAATTCCTATAGACACATGAAAGAGGCACTCATGACTAGGTATGGCTTGACCCCTGAACTCTATAGGCAGAGGTTCAGGAAGTGCAAGAAGATAGAAAATAGTACCTGGGTAGAGTATGTCACTTTCTTTTGCAGAGCCGTGGATGTTAGGGTGAAGGGCAGCAAAGTTAATGATTTTCAAGGTCTCCTGGATCTGATTGCATGGGAGCACTTATCTGATAATTGTTTTCCAGAGCTGTGCCAGCACCTGATTGATAGCAAGCTGACTAACCCTAGGAAGTTTGCTGAGGTGGCGGACCGCTGGGTCAGTACCAGGGTCCACAAGGGTCACGTTGTAGACTCAGCCAAAGGTGGGCAGGGTCCCCAGCAGAAGAGTGGGGGGACATGGGTAAACAGAGGGATTTCCGCAGAGGGCCCCAAAGTAATTCCCAAGGGAACCAAGGGAAAGGTTCTCAGCCTCCCCCTGAGAAAAAGCCAGTGGTCCCGACAGGTAATCCTGTTCCACAGGGACCCCTGAAATGTCACCGATATGGGGACCTGGGCCATAAGGCGAATGATACCAGGTGCTGCCTGTTTGGAAAAACCAGCACCCACTGGTGCTCTGCCCCGGCAGATGGCTAGTGTAGCCTTTGGGGAGGAGGTGGAAGTCCAAGGTGGGTGGGGTACCTCCGAAATGTCCCTTGTCTCTTTAGGAGACTGTGAGGTGGTCCCAGAGAACCAACTGCCCAGTAACACTAAGAAATATGGGCAGTGGGTGACCATCAATGGCCAAAAGGTGGAGGCTCTTATAGACACAAGAACCAGTGTGACAGCTGTCAGGTGTCACCTGGTGTCTCAAGAGCAGGTTGTCCCACATGCATTCTGCCAAGTTGTTAACACCGACAACACAGTCATTGTTCAATGGCTCATGTTCCCTTTGAGTGGGGGGGGGGGTCTCTGGTACTTTTCACGTAGCTGTGAGGCCCGCCATGCCAGTTGACTCTTTGTTGGGGAACGATTTGGAGAGCTCACCTTGGGAGAAGGTGGAGAAGAGTACTCACCTGAGGATGGTGGGTCTGTCTGACTGGGCGTGCATGACCACCTGGTCAATGGCAGCCAGTAGGGGTGATCAAGAGGACCTGGAGCCTAAGAGAAGGCCCAGGATCCTGTCTTAGAGAGAAGAGGCAAGGGGTGCGGGAAACCGCCCCCGAAGTTCCCATGGAGGAGGTAGACCCTGAGGGGGATGCCCTGAAGCCTACCGGGGAACAGGTAGCTGAACTAGGTGACCTGCTTGAGCTGACCCATTGGCAGCAAGAAGGAGGCCCCCCCAGGGAAGAATTATGCCGGGAGCAGAGAGAATGCCCTTTCTTGAGGGCTTGCGGCAACAGGCTGCAAGTGAGGCAGCAGGTGATCAGACTGGGTCACATTGGATGTACTGGGAGAATGGTCTCCTGTATAGTGAGCCTAAGGTTGCTGAGCCTGGGTCAGCCCGTGTGCTGGTAATAACCCAGTGCTTCAGAGCCTTCCTACTGGGGCTGGCTCATGATGTGCCATTGGCAGGACATTTGGGGCAGGACAAGACCTTTGAGAGGCTTGTCGCCCACTTTCATTGGCCCCGAATGCGCAAGAGTTCATATACTCATTGCAGGACCTGTCAGACTTGCCAGGCAAGTGGAAAGAGTGGGAGGAAGCAGAAGGCTCCTCTCCAGCCATTCCCTGTGGTCAGTACCCCCTTCGAGCGGGTGAGGATTGACATTGTGGGGCCACTGACCCTAAGACAGCCATGGGCAACAGGTTCATCCTGGTCTTGGTCGACCATGCCACCCGGTACCAGGAAACCATACCTCTAAGGACAGTGATGGCCCTCGTGGTTGGACGAGCACTGATGGGAATTTTCTCACGAGTAGGATTTCCTCGAGAGTTTGTGTCTGACCAGGGCACCAACTTCATTTCTAAGTACATGAAGTCCCTGTGGCAGAATGTGGGGGTAACTTACAAGTTCACCCCTCCTTACCACCCCCAAGGAAATGGGTTGGTTGAAAGGTTCAACCGAACCCTGAAGGGCATGATTATGGGTCTTGAGGAACCCATGAGGCATAAGTGGGACGTCCTCTTACCATGCCTGTTGTTCGCATACCGGAAGGTGCCACAGAAATCTCTAGGGTTCAGTCCCTTTGAGCTTCTCTATGGACACCCGGTCAGAGGACCTATGAGTCTGGTCAAGGAAGGCTGGGAGCAATCTCCCAGGAAACCTTTCCAAGATGTATATAGCTACATGCTGGCCTTCAGGAACCAGACTAGGCATTTCAGGCCCCTCGCTGAGGCAAATCTGGATGCCAGCCAGGAGGAGATGAAGTAGTGGTATGATCAGAATGCCACTCTGGTGGAGCTTCAACCTAGTCAGAAAGTATAGGTCATGGCCCCAGTAGAGCCCTGTGCGCTCCAGGATAAGTGGACCGGGCCATTTGAGGTTGTGGAGCGCAAGAGTCCAGTTACCTACTTGGTGGACTTGTGGTCTCCCAGGAACCCCTTGAGGGTCCTGCATGTCAACCGCCTAAAGCCCCACTTAGAGAGGTCTGAAGTGGGCATGCTCCTGGCGACAGATGCTGGAATGGAAAGGAGACTGAGCCTCTTCCTGACCTCCTGGCTGCCACAGAGCAAGATGGGTCAGTGGATGGTGTTAACTTCTCTTTCACCCTGACCCCTGAGTAACAGAATGACTGCCGCCAGTTGCTGGGACAGTTTTCTGATCTGTTCTCCCTGGGTCCTAGTATCACAGATTGGTGAGTCCATGATGTGGATACAGGAGACAGCTTACCTGTGAAGCACAAGTCTTACAGGGTAACTGACAGGGTATGGGCTTGCATCAAAGAGGAGATCTCAAAGATGCTTGCACTAGGGGTGATTGAGTCCTCCAGCAGTCCTTGGGCCAGCCCAGTGGTCTTGTCCCAAAGGCTGCGGCACCGGGTGCCACACCCAAGCTCCGGTTCTGTGTGGACTACCGAGGGCTCAGTTCGGTCACGAAGACCGACGCGCACCCCATCCCCAGAGCTGATGAGCTCATTGATCGGCTAGGGGCTGCCCAGTACCTCAGCACGTTAACTTGACGTCTGGGTACTGGCAGATCGCCTTGACCGATGGGGCAAAGGAGAGGTGAGCATTCACCCACCAGATGGGCATTTCCAGTTCAGTGTTATGCCCTTTGGGATGAAGAATGCCCCTGCCACCTTTCAGAGGTTGGTTAACCAGGTGTTGGTTGGGCAGGATGAGTTCAGTGCCGCCTACCTGGATGACATCGCAGTGTTCAGTGTCACTTGGGAGGAACACCTGCGCCACCTCTGGGAAGTGTTGTTGGCACTGCGGAAGGCAGGCCTCACGATCAAGGCGAGTAAGTGCCAGATCGGGCAGAGTTCTGTGGTTTACTTGGGACACCAAGTTGGGAGCGGCCAGGTGGCACCCCTACAACCCAAGATTGAAACCATCCTGGCTTGAGAACCCCCCAAAACCCAGACAGAGGTGAGGGCCTTTTTAGGACTCACAGGGTACTACAGGAGGTTTGTCACGGGGTATGGCAACATTGTTGCGCCCTTGACAGAGCTGACTTCCAGGAAGCAGCCCAGGAAAGGGATTTGAACTGACACCTGTCAGAAAGCTTTTGAGGCCCTGAAAGCTGCCATGTGCATGGTGCCCGTGCTCCTGGCACCCAACTTCTCCAAAGAGTTCATCGTTCAAACAGATGCTTCAGAGCATGGTATGGGGGCTGTTTTGCCACAGATGAATGAAGATGGCCTAGATTAACCGGTAGCCTTCATCAGTAGGAGGTTACTTCCACGGGAACAGAGCTGGAGTGCTATTGAGCGTGAGGCATTTGCTGTGGTCTGGGCACTGAAGAAGCTGAGACCATACCTGTTTGGGACTCACTTCCGGGTTCAGATAGACCACAGGCCCCTCAGATGGTTGATGCAGATGATGGGTGAGAATCTAAAGCTGTTGAGGTGGTCCATTTCACTACAGGGTATGGACTCTACAGTGGAACAATGCCCTGGTACAGAACACGCCAACGCTGATGGTCTGTCCAGATTTTTTCGTCTTAGTGATGAGAACTCCCAGGAGGTAGGGTAGTTCTCTCCACATTTCAGCCGGAGGGGACATGTGTTAGACCTGGCACCATTGGCGTGGGTCTCCCTTCCATTTTTTGCTGTTGCCTCATGTGTTTTGCAGGTGTTAGATGCTTTGGGCACTGTGCCACTGCTGTCCAGTGCCACAGTGCGAGTGTTCCCTACTGTAAATTGATGTATTGATTAGTGGTTCCATGATTGGATATTTGGTTTACGTATATTCAAAATGGTGAATGGACACTTGTAACCATGTTACAAACAGATTTGATGGATCACCCTCTTAAACGCTATGTTACTTGTGCGGTTTATATCATTTTTCCGTCCCACATATGCTTTATGGCATTATCATTGGGTGTTCCAAATTTGTGCTATATGCCAGCCTCAAGCCTGAGGCAGTAAGTAAGTAATTTATTGTTTTTAGGTTAATAAAAACCATTACAAAAAGAAGAATACATTAAAAAACAAGTCACACGAGAGAAATTAAAAGAGACCTTTAAAAACAAGGGTTTTGAATAAAGGCAAGATAAAAGACAGTAAAAAGTGCAGGTAGGATATATTGTTCGTGGCAACCTGACCCTGGCCCAAGATTCCCTCTTAGCCAACTGCCTGGGTTGTTTGTTTCCATTCCGCTAGTTTCAAAAATTTCACCAGCTTCCCGTTCAGTGGCAAGAGACCAGGGTCGAAGCAGGCGAGGATGGCTTGTCTGCGTGAGCGGACTCCTAGTTCGTTAAAGGCTGTTTCCAGCAGAGCTGCCCTTTCCTTGTTCAGCCTCGAGCATGTGCATAGTAGATGTTCTAGGTCTTCAGTCCCCGTTCCGCAAAGCCGGCATTTAGTCCCATAGTTCTGTCTCAGCCACAGTGGTAAGTGAGGATCGGGCAGGATCCCTAGCCTGTGTTTTAAAAAGGCTTCCTTAGTTTTCCAGCCATACCCCAGACCAAAATATGCTTGGAGGCCCGGTGTTTTAGAAGTAAACAGGGTCATCCAGGCATGGTGTCTGTGAGAAAACGTGGCTTTATCCTCCACATGCAAGTGTCTCTTTAAGCTCTTGTTCACTGTGAGCTTGAATTGCGCATGTGATAGAGGAGACTCCCATAACTCTTTCAGTCCTGTTACGGTCAAGGACTCCTCTAAGTATTTTTTTGCCGGCATTCTGGATGAGCTGTTAATGTCTTGCCAGAGCTGTCGATTCAGGGTATTTCTAGAGAGTTCTTTAATTTGTGCCAGCATTTGATGTAAGACCCTCTTCGTGCAAGATTTTAGCTCGTCAGCCCAAATTCCAACCGAATCTGGGCTTGCGAAGTATACGATGGCAGGTTAAAGAGAAGTCTATAGGCCTTGGAAATGGTTGTATCCAGAAGTTTTGCGTCAGTTCCTCTTAAGGCCTCACTGTCATACGTAATTGAAGACTCTATTTTGATTTTGGCTACTCGAAGTAGTGGCAATAGAGTTTCGCATCTCAAGTTGGGCTTTAGCTGTTTCAGCGTCGTGGCTATTAACATGCCTTTCCTCTTGATGGCCGCTAGTTGGTTTAGATAGTGGCCACCTTTGTCGACTAGGATCCCCAGGTATTTGTATTCGGAACAATTTGATATTTCTTTTGTACCAAGCGACCAGGTGTGCGACTTTTTGTTCCCTGTTATAGACAGAACTTTTGTCTTACTGATGTTCACTTCTAGTAGGTTTTCAGTGGCGTAACCATAAAGCGTGTTAATAAGGTTTTGTAGGCCAACTTTCGTGTGGCTGACCAGGACCACGTCATCTGCATATGAAATGCTGGGCAGCCCTTTGCCCCCTAACCGGGGGGCGTGGGAGTTCCAAGCCTCTAAGGCGGGTGGCAGGTCAGCTGTGAATAGATTAAAAAGAGTTGGAGCTAGCACGCACCCCTGTTTTAGGCCCTTTGTGGTTGGAATATGCCTAGAGAGGTGCGAGCCGTTCCCAAGCTTTACCTGAACCCACGTGTTCGTGTGCAATTCAATCAGGAGGCTTAATAAAGGCGAGGGAATCCCCCAGGCAGCCAGTTTTCACCACAGAATTTCCCGGTTGACATTGTCAAAGGCCGCCTTGAAGTCCACAAAGCAGAGGTGGAGAGCCTGCTTGGTCGCCCTAGCCTTATCGATGAGTATCGAGATGGCCACCAGGTTAGTTGTTGTTCCCATGTCTTTGCAAAAACCTGTTTGGCTAGATGGTATTAAGCTTTGATTTGTAGCCCATTCTCGCAACTGAGTCAAAAGGAGGCCGGCGAAGTATTTGGCCTCAATATCAAGGAGTGCAATCAGGCGATAGTTTTTTGGAAGGAGTCTGTCCCCTGCCTTGTAAATTGGTGAGATGGTTGAGCCCCTCCATGAGGCAGGGAGGCGCCCAGAGTTGTTGACGGATGAGTAGAGGGGGATCAACATGTCGGCCCAGTATTCCGGTTCGCGTTTGAAAAGTGCCGGCGGAATACCGTTAGGTCCAGCTGCGCCATCTTTCCTACCTTTGGAAATTAGTTTCCTGATTTGGGCCGCAGAGGGTACCATAGTTTTGTCTTCACTTGGTGAACTTGTTAGAGGATATCGACTCTCCAGAAGATTATGGGGCTCGCTTGTTTTGCCAACCTGATGATTGAAATGTTCTTCGAGAAATGATTCCCAAGACGATTTTGTTATGTAAGCTGTTATTCCAGTATTTTTCGAATTTAACAGTTTATTTATAATCGACCAGAATTGGGCGCTGTTGCTGTCCTTGGAAGCGTGGTGAAGTTTTGCCCAAAAGCCTTTTTCATTAGTTCTTTTGATTGCCCATTTCAAGTTTTTAAGATCCGCACGATGATTGTGAAGTTGTGCCAGGAGAATCCCGTACCCCGGGCTTTTCTTCAGCAGTCTTAAAGATTTATTAATCGCTTTTTTATGGGAACTCATGGCTGATTTCTGAGTGCCCGAGATCTTCCTTGTGCCAGAGGGAGCTCGTGGTGGAAAATGCCGTACAGTTGTTGAATAGTTATTTGCAAACTCCGTTGTAAATTTTTCCCAGCCTGCTACTATGTTGCCAGAAGGATAATTTAAGGAGTTCAATTGAGTTTTTGCAGCTTGAAGTACCTCCACGGTATCTGCTAGTGAAGTTTTAATACGCTTAAGATTGATGGTGTAACTGTCCTGCGGCCCTATTGCATTTAAAGGAACATCACCCGGAAGAGCTCCCAGTCTGACTTCTTGAGGGCGATGATCGCTGTCACCCTTATCTCCTAAGTTGAAACCCAGAACGTGATGAAATAACTTGAGGGAGACCAACGTGTAGTCAATTGAAGAAGTGGACGCACCTGAGGTAAATGAGGCCACTGATGGTGAGTCGTCTGGGAATCTTCCATTTAAGACCCGCAGGCCCATGTGTTCCAGATCTTCCAGTAGTGCCTTTGCAGACTTAGAAGCCTTGCATTGACTGCTAAATAATTGGGTTGGTATGTTCCAGTGGTACGACTGGGCCTGAATGTCACTGTTGGTGGAAGAGCCTAAGATGCATTGATTGAGGTCTCCAGATAGAATTAGATTTGGTGCCGTTCGAGTAGTCATAACACAATGTGAGTGGTCCGTTAGGAGTTTTCCCTCCTGTCTCTTGTTTTTGGGGTTAATGTAGGTGTTGGTTAGCTGGAATACTTTCTTCTTACCCCCAAAGTTAAGTGATAACTCCATTGTGTTTATGGCCAAGGAATTTGTAGAAAGTGACCGAGCATAGCCAATAGTTGATATTTTAAGATAGGTTGCTAGGCCTCCTGACAGACAACCAAACTTGCTTTTCCTTGTGGCTGGGGAATGATAGCAGGTGTAGCCCTCCAGATGAATCGGCTCTTCCAGCAATGTTTCCTGGAGAAGGATGATGTCAAACAGTTTGACATATTGTAGGAAGTCAGTATCCTCTGCTTTATTGTATTGCCCGTTGATGTTTCATGAGCTCAGTTCTATGTGCGGTGCATCCATTCGCATAGCTGGCTCTGTTGGATTTCCTTGTCATTGGGGATTGGCTTGTGAGTTACATATCCTAAAGAGCCGATGTTCAATCGTACTGTGCGTATTGGTAATCCTTGAGCTGTTTTCCGTAGTTGTCACCTGAGCTGCTGTAATTGAGCAGCCCAGTGCGCCCCTCAGCACGGACCTTGTCGTTGAGGTTGAGTCAGACGGTCGCTGCTTGGGCCTCTTGAGCAAGGGGAGCGGATATCCTATATTGTGATGAGCAGCTATATTGATCCCCCATAGTTTGAGGAGACCTTGCTCCTTGAAGATTTTATTGACGATTTCCGGGGAAGACCATGTAGCTTTAGTCGCCTCATTCCCGTCCACCCTGTCAGTTCTTATAAATTCTATGGAAAGAAGGTCCGCTGAAGATAGGTCCTTTAATGCAGGTATAGTGCTAAGTAGCCGTAGTAAGTTCCCTCTGTTCAGGATATCAAATCGGCCCTTTGATTGGTACTCAGGAGTAAAGAGAATGCTGGTAGAGAGCTCATTTGGATAGTGCGGTGGAGAGATTAGCTGATTTTTTGAGGCTTGAGGACTTGAGTTGTTGTGGTCGGAGTGAGACGAGATTCCAGTGGGATTCTCTCCAGTAGTGGAAGTTATTAAAATGGGCACAGCAGGACCTGTGGTGGTGTTGGTTATGGTGGATAAAAGCTTAGTTTTAGGGCTTGGGAGCCGTGGTTCCACTGGTTCCCGGGGAGGCAAGCTTACACCGGTGGTCGTGGGTGGTTCGGCCCGTGCAAGATCCAAGTTTTGAGTTAACTGTACTGCTGCCGGTTCGGATGTCAGGGGACGATTAGGGGGACGTTCATCGGTCACTTGGCATAGGCCATGTCTGTCCGACTTGTGTTGGATTCCGGCCTTCCCACCATCTGAGATTTTACCATCCTCCAGCGTCAAGGCAGGACTGCTTGCTTTTGCAGGGACTCCATTGGGGGATAGTCTAGGGCCCGTAGAAGGTAGATCGCTTCTATCAATGCTTGCTGTATTAGGACTCCTGGCCAGCTGCTCAAATCTTTTTCCTGACTGAAAAAGGGGGTAAACTTCTGGTTTACTTGTTAAGGATTGTTTTTTCCGGCCTTTCCTTTTCAGTTGACGCCGCCCTTTCTTGTTGAGGGGCAGCTTACTAACGATTGTTGGAGAAGTGGAACAGGATGCAGTGTTGGCCTGCTCCGGTGGCATGCACCCCAATTCCGACACCGATGAAACTTTGTCGGGGGTACTTGATGTAGTTGTCTCTCCTGTTGGTGCTATGTAGGAAGCTGTTTCGCCCGGGTTAGTGCGCTGGGGCCTTGTGTTTGTCGCTTTTGGCAGCCCTTCTAATAGGCAGGATACGATTTCTGGAAGAGCTGCAAGTTTGTCGATAATGGGACCACAACTACAAACCAGCTTTGCCTCCTGCTGGGCCCTGCTGATTAGCGTGTTTAATTGGCCGAGTTTCTCATCTATCCGTCCTACAAAAACAGCTAGGGTGTCGAGTAGAGTCAGCTGTAAGTCCATTTTATCTGATTGAAAATGCAGAGTATCGACAGTTCGTTGCATAGTGTTGAGCAGGATATCCCACGTATTTGACGCTTCTGTTGCTTGTGATTTTGTTGATGTCCCAATTTCGTTGGCCCCTTTTTTGGGAGTTGAAAACGATGAGGAATTCGGCAAGGAGGTTAAATTAGAGTGGGCACCTTCCTGGATTGGGCCCAGTATGGATGCCTGGATTTTATTTGTTAATTCTACCTTTGGCAAAGATGAATTCATACAAGGAGGTGGATTATATGTGGTAACTAAATC
Source organism: Lissotriton vulgaris (assembly GCF_964263255.1). NCBI lineage: Eukaryota > Metazoa > Chordata > Amphibia > Caudata > Salamandridae > Lissotriton > Lissotriton vulgaris. Next base: position 1,237,467,107 of record NC_141687.1, on the reverse strand, counting down.
GGCCCATTCTTGTGAGCCCAAATAGGTTGTGTTGGCAAGGCCGTCACACCCAAGGTTTGGATTATTTGCCCAATCCTCCTTGCTGTGAACTAGCTGATCTTTTGTTGCTCCTTCAGGGGACTGTAAGTGGGGTTTTGTACTGCCCAGTTGGGCCAGATGGTTTTTGTCTGCAATCGGCAGGTTGTTGGGATTGCCTGTGTCATCGCTGCTCGGTGCTTCCTGGCTTTGATTAAACATCGCGCCACTGGTTGTGGGAGAGTTGTGCACAGAACGGATGTTTGTCTCACTTAATGTACTTGAGAGGGAAAGTGCAGATGCTGGGGGGGCATTTAGGTCCGTGACTGGGGGGAGTTGATGGATAACGGGTGTTGCCCCCCAATCTCCTGCTAGAAATGGTGAACGTCTGCAATTGGCCTTGTTTGAGAGTTCGTGATCCACCGAGCCCCCTGTTACCTCCGCTGCCACTGGGCTCAATGCCAGTTGGCTGGCCGATGTGGAAGAGTAAGGTGAGTTGCAGCTGATTTGCTGTGAAGATTAAGCAAGATGCAGGTCCCCTGGTGATAGGGGAAGAAGTGAGTCCTGGAGGCCCTGGATTTTTCCAGTGGACGAGAAGATGGTAGAAAAAGGATCTTTCAGAAAATTAAATTTAGATGTGATTTTTGGTTGTCGTAGATTGGGACGAGGGATTGCGGTTGGGGAAATTCGATCTCTGGATGGTCCAAGTTCCCCTGGTTCTCCTGGTTCTCCTTGAGATGCTGTCCGGCTCCCACTGACCTCTTTGACTTCTGGCTCGGTGATACTCTGTGTGGCCTTTGGCTTGATTTTTGAATTGAGCTTCGGCTTACTTTCAGGGGTCCCTTTTCTTGCCTGACCTCATATTGGGTTTGCTGGAACTACGTGGTACTCTGTGGTAGTCTGCGGTACTCCAGAGATAGACACTTAGTGCAGCTTGATGCAGCTCAGAGGTGAGATTGCACAGAACCACTACCACTACCGCGGGGTCTCCTGCAGTGTCTCTAGTGTCTCTAGGATCAGCTTGGATCAGCTTGAAATGGCGCTCTGGCGTTACCATCTCACACCGTTCATTGCCGAGAGACTGACGAAAACTAGCGGAGCTCTCAGGGGGAAGCCACCGGCAGTGACGGACCTAGTCAGACCTGCCTAGGACTCTACCCCTCGGCTCTTACTTAGCAGCCACCTCTAATGGCAGCCGAACTGGCATTTGCCCGGTTAAGGGAAATTACAAATAACAGTGCCGGCCCAGAGACAGTTGCGCGCTGCCTCACTTCGTTGAAATTGGTAACTTTGGTGTGGATTCTGGACCCCACAACTGCACAAGATCCTCTCAGGATGAAGGTAGTAAAGGGCTTCCGCAATCACCCCTTGGTTATCCCCGGTGTTGGATCACAAAGGCTCAAAGGCAGGGCACACCGGTCGATACAGTGCGGCTTGGTGCGGGACCCCCTGGAGCTCGACCACTCTCCACCAGTGACCTCAAGGGGTGCGAGGGGTGCAAGGGGGGCCGGCGCTCATGGGTGCTCCAGACGCCCCGAGCTCTAGATGCCAGGCGCCTGGGCTTTGGACGCCGGATGCAGGACGCAGGTACAAGGCCCGGTAATTCCCGGGTTACCAGGCTCCGAGGCTCCGAGGCTCCGATGCTCCCCCCCCTATCTGTGCCACCGGCTCCTTACTTTCACCTGCACTCGTGGCCCCCCCAGCACGGGGCCGGCTCCGCACAAGACCGCTATGCAGGTTCTGCGTATCGCTTCACTCGCTTCTCTCTCGGCTCCTGCTCCCGCACAGCTCAACCGTACAGGAGCACCCAGTAGCACCGCAGAAGCCTCCTTAGACTGCGTTGAGCTCCGACCTCGGCAGTCCCTTGCTCCCTCGGGCTCCAACGGGGGCCCAACAGATCTCAGTGATGAGATGGCGGCAAACGGCAAGTGATGACATGGTGGCAACCCGTTCTCCTGCAGCGGCTCGTTGAGCTCCGTGATCAGAGCAGAATGGCGTTTCTGGCGTTCTGTATTTCCAGCTCTCTGGTGATCTCTCCTGGTCTCCTCCAGTCACTCGTAAGAGGCAATCTCTGGTGTAGTGTGGTAGTGTCCAGAGATGAAATGGGAGGGCCCCCAGTGAAATGGAAAAAATTCACTAAAACAAACTCTTACCTGGTTAAGTTTTTAATTGGCAGGTGCGAGTTTTCATAATTTAAAAACAAGGGGTATAATGGGAGATCATGTTAATGAATCTCGTTATATCATTTCTGAGAGAGTCAACATGTTTCTGTCCCGTCTTGCCCAGCCGGGTCTGAGGGACATTCGTCAGGACAAAACACACAGATAGAAAAATGTTAACAAAAAAATGTTAATATTTACACACAATTTGTGTGATACATAGTGACTATGTAATCACTCTGTATCCATATAGGCTTGTTGCACCTGTAATAGAAGGAAACACAAAAAATACTGTGGGGATACGGTATAGCACTCTTCAAATTTGCTTATTTAGCTCTCATTCAATATACTCAATTAGAGATATATAACGACATGCCTTATTATTGCATTCATATGGATTGCAAATTATTGGGAAAGAAACAATCATGTTATGGTTTAGGGGAAGCTTCACTTTGGATTGACTTATGGGCTTATTTCTCTGATAAGGGAAAATGAACTATCCATACATTTTAGCTCACTCTTTTTTGCTCACTACGTTTTAAAATGTACTGATCGCTGTAAGTTAATAACTGTGTAGTGGTCACTGTGTCGCTACATTGAGTACGCTCTGAAGAGATCTCCTAATATCATTCAGGCCCAGGTAATAATGTGTTTCTAATTCACTGATACAATAATGTTCGAATTAATGCGTAGTTGCCCTATATCGTCAAATCAGTGAAAGAGTCTAAAAACCATAAAGAAGTTCAATTACCTGCTACAGAAATGACCTTTATTTCACAGGAGAGTAGGGTTTTCTGTTCCTGAGATAGAACATAAAGGCAATTGGGAAAGCGCGTTTAAACCTTACCGTATTCTTCCTGGAAGGTCTAAATTCAGAGTACACTGATGTTAATCTCACCCGCACTTGGAAATATTCCGGCTTTAGTGCTCGCTCTGCTCCCGGTTACGGAGATACGTTTCCGGTTTGTTTTTCAGCATGTCGTTGGTGTTTGGAAATAGAAACAGGACTACGGGGCATTTGCAAAGTTTTGTATTAATACTTCGGATTTCAGTATGTAGTGAATAATAGCGGTTCTTTCGTATTTTACAATGAGAAGCTCCATTATTATGTGTTTATATCAGTTACTTTTCAAAATCGAATTTTGGGGAAAAAATTATTTTATGATGCGGAATCGATTGTATAATAAATACATGATATTCCTTAATATTTTTTTTATGTCACGATGTTCTATAGTGTTTATCTTATATTGTAAGTGAGATTCTTTAGACAGTAGTGTCCTAAGGGAGTAGAGCTAGAAACAGGACTATAGTCCGGTAATGTGGGATTTTGATGTACTCATCTAAATTAGGTTTTGTAACAGACACATATCTTACAAGGAAGAAAACAAGTTCATAGTTAGTAATATAAATAAATGTATTTGTTCCGAATTTTGATATGTTGGAATTGTTAACGAATATGGAATGAAGATCGATCAAAACCAGATTCCTGACAAAGATAGTGGGATATATGAAATTTTAACAGAATACCCCTAATATCTCTAAAGTTTGCATGTAGACAACATCAGTATCAATGTTCTTAGTGAGCTAGAGAGAGGATTATGGGTATGGAGTGTCGACATTCTAGTCTGGATTAAAAAATGTTTTTAGTTATGATGTTTTGAAGACAATTCTTTGTCTAAATGATGAGTGTGTTTGAACTCATGCTTTTCTAGCATGTGATGTTTTCTAATTGGTTTAGCATTATGTAGTTGTCATCCTCGTCTTGTATTGAACTGAGGAAAGAAAGTCTAACAATATAGGTCTAATGGTGTATTGTTAGAAAGTTTCATAAAAACAGCAAGGAGGACTGATGTATCATATGTCAACTGTTGTGCTGGATGTAATTTAGATATATTGTTGACTAATGGTTCTCATGTTGGTTGTCATTCATTTTGTGCGACTCATCTTTTTAGGCAAATTGATGCCAAGGTATATTGTCATTGAGTCCATTTTGATATGTGTTCAGTCTGTCGACCCACCTCTGCTCCTTTTCAAATAGTATTTTTTCAGCATTTGATGTCTTTTCATGGAGCATTTCTAGGACTGTCCATCTTAATTCTTCTGGTGGGTGGCCATGTTCAATGAAATGGGAGCACAATTTGGTTGTGTTTTTTTTTCAGTTTGATGTTGCTTTTGGTTTACTTGTCAGACCCTAGTACAGTGCAATGGGTGTGCCCAGGGCGTGTAAATCCAAATGCTGCTAGTGGGCTTGCAGCACTGGTTGTGCCACCCACAGAAGCGGCCTTGTAAAATGTGTCTGAGGTCTGCCATTGCAGAGCCTGCATGCAGTCTGGTACTGTCATGCTGACTGGGCAAGTGCACCCACTTGCCCATCCCTAAACCTTCCTTTTTCTTCATATTAGTCACCCTTATGGTAGGCCCAAGGGCAGGGTGCATTGTAAGTATAAGGTAGGACAAGCATGTGTGTGGCATGTCCTAATAGTGAATTACAGCCATTTTTGTTTTTCTCTATTGCAAGGCTACCTGTTCTCCATAGGCCAGAATGGGCTGTTAGAATTATTACACTTAATAATCCTAGCAGACTCAGAGAACATGGTAGAAATTCGAGTTTAGTATGACTGGACTCAGAAAAATAAAATACATCTTTTAGTGAAGTTTATTTTAATATTCTGTGTTTGCAAATACCACTTTTGGAAAGTAGGTATTTGCTTGCCTAACCATTTGAGCCTGCCTCTGCGAAGTTGTGTATTCCTTGTCTGGGTTTGTGTGTGACAGGGCTGGGGAATCCCAGGAGACAGGCTGGGGCAGCCCGGTGGTGAATAGAGAGATCTGCATCTAGATGGGAGGTAGGAGTTGCACCTGGGACCTGAATAGGGCTGGGCCTTCCCTCTACAATGCTGGCTCCACCCTCTGTGGTGCGTCTGATGTCTCTGCCCTACACACTGAAAGAAGAGAAAGAAGACTGTCAACAAAGTGCTCCAGGACTGTACTTGCCTTCCACAATGCTGGCTCCACCTCCTGTGGGGCGTCTGATGTGCCTGCCGTGTGCTGTGAAAGGGAAGGAGAAGTCTGGTAAACAGAGTGCTTCAGAACTGGCTTGAACTGGGCACATGCCCCTCTCCCCTCAGAGAACAAAGGATTTTGGGGTATAAGTATTGGTACCCTGATCCCATGAAATTAGGTCACTTCTGGACTTACAAGACAAAACCTCTGGTGAGGAGAAGGAACCTGAAGAAACTGAGGCGAGACTATTCCCAAGCTGAAGTGTTGCTTGGGGGATTGGCCTGCAGTGGTTACCTTGCTGCCAAACAAAAGGAGAAAGGACTTTGTGGACTTTACTTTCAACTTGTGCAAAGATCTCGGAGGGCTTGCACCCTGACCGAAGTCCCAGGACAAGTGGACTTCACCAGCCTTTGTGAATTGCTGCTGGAAACAAGTGGCTACAGAGGCAGGGAGCTGGGACAGACTCTCATGACTGGCCCGGTGTCCTGTAGGCACCGCATCAAGCAACGTCCGCCTCGAACAACGCAAGCTCTGTGCTCACCGACTCCGTCACCGAGCTGTAGCCTGCACCGCGAATGGAAGGACACCGCGATGTGCAACACCTCGCTACACCAAATCGAACTGGTCTGACCAACGCAGTCACTGCTGGTGACTTCGAGTCCTGTGACCGCACCGGAGTTGGGCACCGCCTCACACGCTTCGCGATGCACCGCCCGACTCGCACCGCTGTCCGGACTGATCGACGCCAGCTCCCTAACTCCAGCTCGTTCACCGCACCGCAAGCTGCAAGCACCGCATTGAAGCACCGTCTCGCCCTGCAACGCAAGCCTTGGATCCACCGACTCTGTCAACAGGCTGCTTCCTACACCGCATCGAGGGACAATGCGTCCTGCAAGGCTTCCTTTCTGCACCGCGACGATCACCGGAACCGGCTCGCACATCTGTGCCGGCCGCCCCAAGTAAAAGGTACTGTGACTGAGTCTGTCGACATTTGAGTGGGCTCGTACCGACGTGGTCTGCTGGATTTGCTAGACTCTGTGTTATTTTCAACAATGCTGTAGCTGGACCAGGCTACCGTCTCGCACAGAACCTTGATTTAAGCCTTTTTACAAGAACTCTTGAAATCTAATAGTACTGTGGATTATTTTTGTCGTTTATTGGTCTTGTGGTAACGCTATATAAAATATACTTATTTTTGATATAAAACCTTGTGTGGTGTCCATTTGTAGTGTTGTCACTGGGTTACTGTATGTGGTCACAAATGCTTAACTTACACCGCCTCTGAAATAAGTCTTGGCTGCTTGCGCCACGCTACCTAGAGGGTGAGCAGGGGTTATTTTAGGAGTGTAATCCCCCTTACTCTGACTAGAGGAGAGGGTCCCTATTTGTCACAAGTACCTACCTGTGCCAACTAGAGACCCCCCATTCTAACATATAACAAGAGTCACTCCTAATCTCAACCACCAACACTGTGAGTGATTTTCATTTGGGATCTTCATGAGGGTCTATGTTTATTTTGATTTCAATGTCTGCATGACAAATATGATATTCATAACCACATACGGTATGTCATACATGATAGATGGATGGATGGATGGATAGATAGATAGATAGATAGATAGATAGATAGATAGATAGATAGATAGATAGATAGATAGATAGATAGATAGATATTGTTATGTTTTGACATGTAACAAAGAAAAGTGATTCTGCATAAGGTACAGTTTGAAGAAAGCAGAGCTCTTTGATGCATAATGCCATTTTTCACTGAAAAGGTCTACAAAAAGTAAACTTGTAGAGAAAAAAATCTGCATAAATGTTTCAGATTGGCAGGGTTCCACAAGAGTGAAAAATATCTCGCAGTGAAGTGGAAATAATCTTGCAATGTGTAAAGTTAAACGAGCAACCTTGAGAAGGGTCTTGTAGCTTTTATATTAACAATTGACTTATTATCCGGAAATGATTAAATGAAAAATGAAATTCGACTAATTTAGCTTTTTTATAGGCTACTAAAAAATATGATTATGTCCAAAAGATTTTTTTTTTAAATAGATTTGTATACATATATGTGTGACAGGCGCCACTGTGTAGTTATAGTGAGGACATAGTTACCATAAGAAGAGTGTTTTTTGGTTTGTTAACTGATAACTTTGACACTGTTTGATGTATCTTCACAAAACTTTCCTAAAAAAACTTTCATTTTGAGGGGCGTTGCGAGATAGGACGTTCTTTCCTATCCCTCTGGCGCCACCAGCCAACAGCCTTGTTTTATCACCCACCCTGATGCCCATCCGCATTTACCGATAAAGGGAACGTTGTGTGCTACTGCCTTGGTGCTGGTATTGAGCTTCTTTTTGGGCTACTCGGAGGCTCCGATCCAGGAAACAGTCTGCTCGGCCCCGGCCTTGCTGTGGCCCGGCGGACCTAGCGAGGGCCTCTGGCGGTTGTGGTCAGTGATGCGGCCATACGGGAGTGACAGCAGATTTGGGGGTCAGTGTCGAGCTCCCTTCCTGGTGTGCGGCGCTGTGGCGGTGCCCCAGACCGCTGTGCATGCAGGAGGGCGAGGGGTGAGGAGGGATGTGCGGCACCCACCATTTTGCGACTCCCGGGACGGTCTGTCTGTGACCATCCAGGCCGCTGAAGTGGACAGAGTGTGCTGCGGGCTGTGGCTGCATGGACAAATTGAGAGCTCTGGAGTGAGGGGTGACACTGGTGGCGCTGGAAAGCCCTCCCTGTGAGCCCGGCTGCTGGAGGATTTGGGAAGCCCTGCTGGATGAGATGGAAGCCCCTCCGGTACGAGTGAGGTGAGGAGTGGAGGTGCGATGAGCTGTTCCCTCCTGTGGTGTCAGCAGATGGCGGTATTACTGGCGGAGGGCCGGCGGTGAGCACTGGGCACGGTTGCAGGTCTCCCCCTCCCCCGGCTGGGAAGTGCCTGGGCCTGCTGCGGCTGTGGGCGGGAAGCTCGAGCGGCATTGGGAGTGCGCGATCAGCCCTGGGCTGCGCCTGACTTGTGCAGAGACTGCCGCCTGCAGTGCCCATACCGAGAGAGTGCGGAGCACTGATGCATTTGGCCTACCACGCCTTGGTTGTGGTGGGGCCTGTGTTCGGCCCGATGCTCGGCGGGCAGAGGTGTACCTACCGGCCTAGTGTGGTTTCGCCCCCCCCCCTTGGTAAAGTGCTGTGACAACGTGTGCCTTCTGCAATAATAGAGCAGACATTTTGGGGCGCCTTCTACACCTACTTGGCCAGCGCCCTGACCTTTTTGGACCACGGATTTGGTGTGGAAAACCTTGTCTACCGCCTTGACCTCAGCGGGTGGGGGTGTGCGTGGTGAGGTGAAGACTGCATAACCTTTCTGCCCCACCCTGTCGAAGCGATATAACCCCAGCCTGAACACTGCAACACCCCGATTTTGACCACACAGAGCCCCCTACGCTTTCCCTTCGAGTCCTGGGCCCTGGGTGCTGCTCCTCTGGGTGCTTCTTGTGGCTGCCCCCCTGGCTCTGCTGTGCAGAGATAATGATACCTCCTTCGACTGACAGCCCCTACTGAAAGCCTGTACCGCCTTTCCGCGCCCAAGAAGACCAGGTGGTCAGAGGCCTAGTAACCGGTACACCTGCACAACTCTAGAGCCCAGTCACAGTTTCTTCGCGGCGGCTGCCACAGCAGTAAACGCATGTTCCTTCGTCTTCCTGGGCTATTCCATGGGTTCTCAGACTAAGAAGGCTCTGGGTCACACTCCAATAACTCCTCCCTTTGGTCCGTTCACCAGTATCTCCTAGCAGGCCCGACAATCCGGCCGCATCATGTCGTCAGCCAGGGGCCGCAACGACAAGCCACCGAAAGATTTCCTGCAAAAAGGAATCAGACTACTCCGCCTCCCAGCCAGATGCCAAGACATCACAGGCAGAAGACGAGGATGCGCCGGCAACCAAAGCCTTTATGGTTGAGCTGTTTACAGCCATCAAGTAGGATATACAGGATCTATGCTCCCAACTCTCATCGGATCTTAGAGAAGTTATACGGGATGTCGAAGCCATAGGAGAAATAGCCGCGACCTTGGAGGAGCACGATTTGGGTAGAGAAGACGACCTGCACCAACTTCAGCAGGAGCTGATTCAGCTCAAAGACCAAAATTTAGACCTTCAGGCACATACGGAAGACTTGGAGAACCGCTCCAGCCATAATACCATACGGATCCGGGCGGTTCCATGGTGAGAAGAGGGAGAAGACCTTTGTGCTTATGTTGTTGTCCTGTTCCGGCAAATCCTCGGAGAAGACGAGACTCAAGAGATCCAGATGGACCGAGTGCACCGGGTGGGACTGTCGCGGGGCTCCAAGATGCCCCACCCAGATATATTAGTATGTGTGCAAGACTTCCAACTCAAGGAGAGGATCCTCCGCAGGGCCAGAGACCTACAACCTGTGCACTTCTGGGGTCAGCAACCTGCTCTCTACCAAGACTTGGCAGCTTCCACTCTGGTTAAGCGTAGAGGGGCTGATTTACAGAACTAACTTAAGACAAAGTCCTAAACTTACTACTTTTGGTATTCACAGAAGTTAGGAATTTGTCTTAAGACAAACTTAAGACAGACTTAAGACAGACTTAAGTTAGGATTTTGTCTTAAGTCTGTCTTAAGTTTGTCTTAAGACAAACTTAAGACAGACTTAAGACAAAATCCTAACTTAAGTCTGTCTTAAGTCTGTCTTAAGTTTGTCTTAAGACAAAATCCTAACTTCTGTGAATACCAAAAGTAGTACGTTTAGGATTTTGTCTTAAGTTAGTTCTGTGAATCGGGCCCAGAGAGTTTAAGCCTATCACCAGTCACTAATGGGACCGGGCATCCCTTACTCTTGGGGCCATCAATTCCGCCTCATTTTCAAGTTCAACGGCAAACTTCTGCAAATTCGCTCCCTAGACGACGCCTATACTGTCCTGGGTCTGAAAAGGCCTCCTGCATCGCCTGAGAACGCTCGAACTCTTCCCCAGCATTGCTATCGCTCGTCGGAGTGGCAGCAAGTCAGGAGATCATCGCCTAGCTCCAAACCAGATACCTCTGCTAAGAAGCTCTAGAGAGAGGCAGCCCTTGCGTCAGTGTCACAGGTCACCAACAGCTCTGAAGTTCCTTGATTTGCGCAGCTCTGGCATCTTTGTGGGTTCAATCAATGGCGTTGGAGGGAGGGAAGAGTCCGACGATGACTAGTAACTTTGTTCCCTTCTGACAGGAATCTTGCTCAGGTCAATATGGTTCGGACTGAATATGGAACTCGCCCCCTGGAAGATTTGGTCATTGAGATGAACTATTGTCACATTTTTTCAACTTCCTATTTTTGTTGTCTTGTTTTACTGTTTTTTACCACAACGAGGTTGGGGTTTTGGGGTTTTTTGTTGGGGCATCGCATCAGTTTGTGGGTATGATAGGCAACTAGGTGTTTTTTATGCGGTGACCCTCTCTATTCCTTCCCGTTTGGAGATTGGACCAGCATCCATCCTTTCTCCCCATGTAGAACGTCCTGGGTAGAGATCTTAAAATTGTGAGCTTGAATTTCAGGGGGTTAAATAATCTGGTTAAGCGATCTGCCGTCTCTCCCTCTTAGAAAACGCTGATAGGGACATAAGTTTGCTTCAAGAAACCCATCTTTTAGCCAAGGACACCAAACGGATGAGAGATAGACGCTTCCCTTTGCAGCTGTGGTCCTCTGGGGCTTCCAAGAAAAACGGGGTGGCCATACTTTTCAGCGCACGGTTGCAATGCAAAATACTCTCCACTGTGGCGGACCTCAAGGGCAGGTTCTTGGTGGTGCAGGTGCAGCTGGGTGACACTCAGCTGACGATATGGTCCTTATATGTCCCAAACGAGTGGCAAGAACCCTTTTTGTGCCTGGCGCTGTCTGAGGTCCTTGCCTCAACAGATGTAGCACTCCTGGTGGGAGGCGATTTCAATGTGGTGATGGACCCGTGGATGGATAGATCAGCAAAGAGGTCTACTAACAAGGGCACATTGACGCAGGGGGGAACAATGGTTGAATGACTGTGGACCGAGTGATGTGTGGCGTGTCCAACACCCTAGCGAGTGCGACTACACTTACTTCTCCGCGGCACACAAAACATATGCGCGCTTGGACCGCTTTTTGACCTCTTCCTCTCTCCTCCCTTACCTTGACACGGCAGACATCACCCCAGGCTCCCTATCCGACCATGCACTCATCTCCGTCTTACTCACGCCACGCGGCTCACGACAGACACCACCGGGATGGTGCCTCCGTGAGTCACTTCTTCATTCGGAGGACATCACCAAGCGAAATAGAGATACTATAGTTCATTATCTTTTGGAGAACGATCAAGAGGGCACTCCTCTTACCGCGATCTGGGAGGCTCTAAAGCTGGTGGTGCGAGGTGAATTTATTGCAATTGCGGCATCCTATGTGTGGCTGAGCAAAGAGAAATGCGCGGAACTACAGAAGGAGGTGGGTGGAAGCATTACATAAACGAACTGGGGCCCCGAGAATCTGGAGAGAATTAGAGACGAGGCGGCGCATGCTAAAGCATTTGGATATAGATAGAGCGGAGCATGCGCTCCTAAGGCTGCAACACAAATCCTTTCTCAGTGGGGATAAATGTGGGTGGATGCTTGCTCATCGACTGAGAGCACAAGCTCAGAGGTTGGCCATCCAATCTATCCGGGACCTACACGCAGTAGAGCACACCACAGATGCTCTTATTGCAGACACCTTTCGTCAGTTTTATCAACGCCTCTATGCGAAAGAAATTAACCATTTACACGATTCGGGGGAATATTGAATGTTCTGCAGTATCACTTCCTTGTTTAAGTCATCGGCTGACGATTTGGACTCAGCCATACGCATTGAGGAGGTCATCTCGGCGATAGCGCGATTAAAGATAGCCATGTCTCCAGGTCCAGATGGCTTTCCAGCGCTGTTTAATAAATCATTCTGCGTGGAGCTGGCTCCCCTTTTAACGAGGCTTTTTAATACTTTCCTTGATACTGGGGCAGTGACGCCGTCAATGTCTGAGGTGACTATTTCAGTCATCCCTAAACCAGGAAAAGACCCTAAAGAATGTGGGTCATACTGCCCAATCTCGCTCCTTAACGGCTTAGCCCGCTTATGGATGGCTTAATAGAGCCGGATCAATCTGGTTTTATCCCGACGCATCAGGGAGGAGACAATACAAAGAGGTTGCTTCATCTCATTGATTTAGCCCACAGATCACGCACTCAAGCCTTCTTTATCTCAATTGATGCAGAGAAAGCCTGTGACTGTGTTGACTGGGAGTTTCTCTTCGCAGTTCTCCGGTCCTTTGACTTCGGAGATAAATTCGTTGCCTCTACGCCTCCCCCACAGTTGTGGTGCGGGTTAATGGTTGTAGGTCAACCCTCTTTCCTATTGCCCGGGGCACGCGGCAAGGCTGCCCCCTCTCCCCACTTTTATTTGCTCTTGGATCCGTTTCCCCAAAGCATTCGAGCCAACCCTGACATAACGGGTATCAAATTTGGAGCTGACATACATAAACTTAGTATGTATGCCGATGATTTCATTCTCTCGCTCACACAGCCCCAGACAACTCTGCGCCACCTGTCCAAAGAGCATACTATTTTTGGCAATGTTGCAGGGTTTAAAGTCAATTTTACAAAGTCACAAAGTCTCAATATCTCTATCCCTGCGGATGAGATCCAAGACTTGCAGCAGGACGATGCTTTTCCATGGGTCCACGCAGACATTATATATCTAGGCATCCAGTTGATCGCATCCATCACTAAGACAGTCGCCCTCAATTATGCCCTGCTGTTGGACCAAACCACCAAGGCACTATCTGCCTGGACACGTCTTAAATTGGCCTGGTACGGGAGATTGGCAGTGGTAAAGATGATTGTACTCCCACGTATCCTATACCTATTTCAGATGCTACCTGCGAGCCCTTCACCAGGCGTCCTTCGGAAGTTACAAGGGCTCCTACAAGGGCTACTTAATAAGTTTCTGTGGGATAATAAAAAGCTGCGACCTGCGTCAGTACTGGTCACCGCCTCAAAGGAGAAGGGAGGGCTTGGCTTCCCGGTAGTGGGTGCTTATCATCAAGAGTCATGTCTCCGCTACATTGTCGAATGGAATAGGCCCCTAACCAGCAAGCACTGGAATTTTTTGGATTAGACAGTAGCTGGGCATAACATATGGCGTGAATTGTGGCTACCCCGCAAACACAGGCAACGGGGTTTGTATTCTTCCCCAATCACCTCTCCAACCCTTAAGGCATGGGATCAGCTTGCGCGTCAGAAAAGGTGGACTTCGTTTCCCTCTCCTCTGTCCCCTGTTGTAGACAACCCTGACTTCCAGCCTGGCTGCGCGTCCCTGACATTTCATCGGTGGAGGGAGGAAGGTTGCAAAAGGGTAGGCTCCCTTTTTGATCTTGACGGGTTGATTCCCTTTCCTCAGCTATGTACAGACTATGATTTGCCGGCTTCTGATACCTTTCACTATTCGCAGCTTGCTCATTGGGTCACGCGTCCTGAGAATTTTGCTCACATGTAACGCCCCATGACGACCTTTGAAAGATGGCTGATATGTAAAAAAGATGATCGTAAACTCATATCTGAATTATATGCTATGATTACTGCGCACCCTAAGAAGCACTGTACAAAGGCACAAGTTAGATGGGAGACTGAGTTGAGGGGACCCCTTACATATAAGGAGTGGGAACACATTTATTATCGCACACATCACACTGCCTCCAATACAGCGGGTGCGGAGTCGGCCTATAAAGTGGTCCACTATTGGTATTATACACCAAAGCGCATTAAGTCTTGGGACAAATCTAAATCAGACCTCTGCTGATGGGGGTGTGGCCTCACTGGTAGCCTAGTGCACTCGCTGTGGCACTGTCTGGAGCTGGTGCGTTATTGGGCAGCGAGTCTCGATGACATTGATGCAGCATTTCAGATTACATTGCCACGAGAGCCTGAAAATACACTTTTGGGACTGCCCCACTCCAGGTCCTCTCCGCTGAAGTCATTGAGGGGCAAAAAGATAGCCCTGGCATTGCTGGCAGCAAGGCAGGTACTCTTAGGGCATTGGGGATCTCCATCAGTCCCAGACCCGCACGACTGGATACAGAGGCACTGGCATCTATTAGCAATGGAACGTCTCTCCCTTAGTGTGGATCGACGCGGCAAAGAATATGCGTAATTATGGGCCCCATTTTTACAGCTCCTCTCTAAAGACATGAGGAAAGTAACTTGTCCAAAATACCTACAGCTCCTACAGCTTATACCCTTAGACCCATCTGGTACAGAGGTTGACTGCCTTGATAAGTAATACCCAGTGGTTAATAATGGGGGTTGGTATATGAGAGGTCCTGAACTGATGCAGAGGGAGGGTGGGGAGGAGGGAGGGAGGGTTATTTTTTCTGTTGTTTTATTGTGTTTTTTAAAAGTGGTGTCTTGGCCACGGTGCCTTGAGTTTTCAATGAGGTTGGCATTACCACAAGGTCGTCCACCGGGATGCAGGCCTTATACGCTGTGTATTTCTCTCTAGTCTTCGCTCTTCTGGCGCCTGGATGTAGGCTGCAAAGCTGTGTATTGTGCTCGTACCACCACACAATAAAAATGATTGATTCTAAAAAAGGTTAATTCCAGGAAGGAACTGGGGTGGAGGAACTTTTATTTTCTTTAAAGTTTTGTGAAGATTTGTAAAACGAAGCCAAAGGTATTAGCAAACCAAAAAATGTTTTTCCTATGAAAACATGGCCTTAACTATAACTAACTAGGGGTAACCGCCTTGGGGTGTGTATGTGTCCCTAAGTATAATTACCTAGTGGTTACCGCCACTGGGGTGGTGGGGTATGTGTGTTGCTGATGTGTAGGTGTAGTTACGGCGCTGTTTTATGAATCTACATGAAACCCCCCAAAAAACACACAGAAAAAGGGATGGCCCCAAAACATTGATTTATCCTGCTAATTCTGTTGGGGAACTTTCCTCAGATACTGAAAAAACAGCAGAATGGATTTACACCACATTTGGTAAAAGTTTGAACTTCACTTAGTCTGTATGCTTTTGGTGTAAATTTGTTCAGCCATTTTCAAAAAATTCAATTTTAAAAAGGTCCTCGGGTTGCACTTGAATGGGTTAAAAAGTTAGGTATAACGGGATAGTTCATCCAGCAGAACTCCTGAGGGAATCTCGCTGTGCTAGAAATTTAAAAAAAATAGGGCCCTCTGTTTAGCCGAGAGGATTTTTCGCCTGTCAACCCTCTTGGTACCAAGGGAGCAGTAGCTGTCCAATGGTACCAAATAATATTGTTGGCTGACCACAGCACGGAGAAAAAGGTTTTGCATTGCATTAAAGGACTCAGGGACTCAGTTCCAGTGTCCTACATTTTTTTTTTAAATGTGCATGGGGGCAGGGAAGGACCCATTCAGGGCACAAAATTAAAAAAAACGTTTTACCTTCTGCAAGGTATCTTGGTACTCCTGTGATATTCATAAAAAATGTAAAAATAATAATTAAATTTGGGCTGTTCTTCTGTGGGGGTTTTGGATTACACAGAGGGATGGGTGTTCTCGGGGAATTGTTAACCCAGGCCCTGTGGCCAACCTATGCTATGCACAGCCTAAGGCCGTGCTTAGTGAGGGGGTGTCACCTGCAGGTTTTGGTGGATGTGTGAGGTCAGGCCCCGCATCAAACTCCCCATTGTGCACAGCCAAAGGCAATGCACAATGAGGGCTGGCATGGGGGCTGGGTGAATGGCCTGGCCTGAGACCTGGCCCTGCTGCCAGCCCCACTGCTCAAGGTAGAAGACCGTATGCAGTGGGGTTTAACTGCCTGTGGGTGCAGGGCTTTCCAGTAACTAGGCCTAGTGGCCCACCCTACTATGCACAGGGGGGTTACCAAATTCTGGAGGGGTATTCAAGAGGGGGTTGGGTGCAGGGCCTAGTCTAAGGGCTGGCACTGTGGTCAACTTCCTGCTACGCACAGCCGAACACCGTGTGCAATGGGGGTTTGCCACACTCAGGGGGTTTGTGTGTGGGTGGGCTGGGTGCAAGGTTGCTTGCAGGTTAGGCTGTGTCCTGAGCCCCCTCACTGTGGACAGTGGGGTCGACCCTTGTTTAGAAGTAGCAGGTAACAATTTTTTAAAGTAAAGTAGAATCGCTACTGCTGTATTTCTGTGGGACCTGGAGGGGAGCTACCCTAGAAACTATGCACATGGGTTCAACTGGAATACTACAGTCTCAAATTTTTTTATAAAAAAGCTTTAGTAGAAATAACATTTACAAACTTGAGAAGTGGGCGGTGGAAGGGGGGGGGTAGGAGTGCTTGTGTGCAGGGCCAGGGCGGATGCCAACTCTGCTGCCAGCCCGAAGGCTGTGTGCAGCAGGGGTGTTGGCCACTTTTGGGATGTGGTGGGTGTGAGTAGCTGAAGGCCGTACACAGTTGGAACTTGGTAGCCTGTAGGGGGCTGGGTGCAGGGCCTAGCCGGAGACCAGGCACGAAGGGTAAACTCAAAAGATATGTAGCCAAAGGTTGTGTACAATATGAAGTTGGCAATCTGAGGGCTGGGGGGGAATGTTAAACCCTACCCTACAACCAACCCCTGCTGTGCACGACAAAAGGGACCTAGACAAAAAGAAGTAAAAGCCCCATTGGAGTGACACAACACTGTCATTGGCTGTATGGGTCCCACAGGAGTATCGTGGTACCTTATGGGAGATCCCAAAAAATCGAAGCAAGCCTTTAATTGGCTAGAAAGTAAATAATAGTTAAAACAAGCCCTCAGCCTATGGAAATGAACACGAACAAACATCCAGAATGCCATTTGCCATTGAGCTGTCGCAGACACACCTAGAGAAAAATAAAATCCAGATCCATCACAGAATCTAGAGAAGCTTAGGAGAACCAGCGATTAGCCATTAAAAGATGTGGGCCTATGTCCACAAGACCATCCCAGGTTGATGATATAATGTTGGTGCCTACACCATTACACTATTTCTGAGAAGGAGTCAGTCGTGTGGAAGTTTTTTCTCAAAGAACTTTATTTCGGCATAAAATGCCATAAAAGTATAAATAATGCAATTCATATATACAATAAGTCCCTCAGAGAAAATTAAATAAAAATATACATACAATATAATACAAACACTTAGCACAAAACTCAGCAGAGCCATTGATAACCAAACCGAAATTGAGAAATACAAACTAGATCTAGTGTACATTAGGGGACAAACACAGTGAACGAGCAAGCTTATGCAGTTAGAACAAGATCGCAAGTCTCCCAATTGCTAACATGCGTCCCAAAAATGTGCTACAGAAGATACAAGAAAAGGACGAGTGTCAGTTCTGTAAAATTCTTAGTGCAAACAGATGACTTCTTGTTCCCAACTGTCGACCCAGCGGTTTGATCCATAATTTTCGGGGTCTATCATACGATTAGCATACAAATAGTACAAACGGAATAGTTTCGTTCGTACCTTTACAGGCTGGGCATAGCAATATATCGTTATCCCTCCATCAACATGTAAATGCATAAAGAAGGTATAATGCCAGCTCTAAATTGAAAATACAGTTTCCTCTCTAAAGGGACCGTAATAATGTACCAAGAAAGTTCTAAGGACCTTTCACATTTGACATCTAGAAACTCCCTTGACAACGTGGTACCTTCAATTTCATGAAATATTTTCCAAAAGGACTCTGCCCAAAAGTGCCTCTTTATTCCTGCTTTGGTAGGGAACAGACCTGAAGATGGAGATAGACACAAGTCTGTCCAACCCAAAGAAAACAAGAGTTTTTTCATATTAGTAAGCCATGACACTTTGCAATAGGTATCAGAGTTAATAGCATCCTGTAGGCCTAAGGCGTACTGAGCGAGTTCTGGTGTAGTCCACACCCTTCTCCAATATAGGAGTGGACGCTGTCTTGCTATACTTCCAAAAAGTTTCCTACACATATCAAAGAGCAAGGGGAGTGTCAGTGTACGTGATGAGAGGTTGACAATGCAATTCAGAAAATAATTTTCACTCCTCTATAGTCCTGAAAGGTTAAAACAATTCCCACAGTTCCACTCCATATAGAGCAGACAGCTGCGCCCCCTGCAGGTAAGAATGGTGGGGAGGTGGGGCCGGGTTGGGGGAGGGGGCATTTTTGACAGACTACCAGGAGGGAAATTTGAATAAATAATGTATTTTCCCTCATGGTCGTCTGTTGAAATCCCCCCGCCCTAACCCACAACCGCTATTACCTGCACAGGCCTCAGCTGAGAGCAGATCTCACAGCTTTAGCCTCATAAATTTCCAGAACTGGGGCAACAGACTTAGAACACAATGCCTGCTGTTCCCTCAAAATAGCACTTGTAAGTAACCCTGGGCAAAGGACTTCGCTCCGCCCACGGAGTGGGCGTAGTGTTGCCTACTGCGCGCTTCACAAAGTAGGCGTAGTAGGCAACACTACGCCCACTTCGTGACGGCGCGAAGTTGCCCGCCACCTGCCTCCCTCCCGCCCTCTTCTACACCCGTATTTTTACTATTAAACACAGTAAAATAAAAGAAAAAAGCACTTACCTGGATGCGGTGTTCCAGGGCTCCCTCTTCCTGTTGACACGCCGACTTCTTCAGAGGAATGTGCATGCGTGGGCACCCGCGCATGCGCATCTCTCGCAAGAAATGCGCATGCGCAGGCGCCCGCGCATTCCTCTGAAGAAGTCGGCCCATCAACAGGAAGAGGGAGCCCCGGGACGCCGCATCCAGGTAAGTGCTTTTTTCTTTTATTTTACTGTGTTTAATAGTAAAAATACGGGTGTAGAAGAGGGCGGAAGGGAGGCGGCCGGCGCGTAGTGGGGCTACGCGAAGTGTGTGGGTGGGCGAAGTGCCCACCCCACTTTGCGGAGCTTCGCGGAGCCCTGTTATGCACACTACGCCCACCCTTACTTGTAAGTTGCTTATGTTTAATAGTCATTTTCTGAATATGGTACTTCCAGGTTTTTGAAGATGAATGGTAACCGAACTCTTCCACACGGGCAAAAGAAATTCAACACCCAGATTGTTGAGGTGAATAAGAAGTTTAAGTGCACCTGCTACTGTACTGAAATGCCAACTGGAGGAGACAGGCTCCAAAATACAATATTTGACCACATTTTGCAATGAATGTCATTAGGTGGTCTCTTAAAGAAAAATCCACTGGGGAGTTTTACCTATAACGATGGACACGCAGTTAGGAGAGCAAGAAAAGAACAAGGTAGTTAGCTTCTGTAAAGCTCTTTCTAGACAATTCTCTATCTAACTGCAGATTCTTCAACTTGTGAATACCCTCAGACCAGTAAATGATTTTGTGCAGCTCCACATCAGGTCCATCCAGAACAGCTACCACCACGTGTCGATGTCTGATTATTTCTGACTTACGTCCTTGGTGTGGGATGTGGCGCCTTCAATAATCAATTGTGCCAGCGTTAAGATCTCTAAATTAAATATCTTTAGTGAGGACCAAAGGACTCCATTTCACGGAGCATGAAGGAGGGTGGTTTTAGTGAAGAATCTGTTGTTAGACAGAGTACATACCATTCCTTGGAGATAGTATTGCTGGGATTGGACTCTCGACGCTAGTGGAGCCTGTTAGCGCCTATCTCTTCCTGAGCGCTTTCCTCATTACAGAGCGCTATCTCTTGCCGGACCCGCTTCGCGGGTCCCGCGGCGCGGTGCTTTGCTTTGTGTGGATGGTGGGGAGCAGGTCTTGCTGAAACCCAGTGAGGACATTTGAAAAGCAGGGCTGCGAGCGCGGCAGCAGCAGGACTACAGATTCCAAGAGTCTCTGCTGCTGACCTCACCTCAACCACCTGGTGCCGCTCTCCCTGTTGGCCACGCCCCCCCTTCAAACGTTAAAAGAACTTTGGACACTGACCTTCGCTGGATTTTCATTTCCTTGGAGATAGTATTGCTGGGATTGGACTCTCGACGCTAGTGGAGCCTGTTAGAGCCTATCTCTTCCTGAGCGCTTTCCTCATTACAGAGCGCTACCTCTTGCCGGACCCGCTTCGCAGGTCCCGCGGCGCGGTGCTTTGCTTTGTGTGGATGGTGCGGAGCAGGTCTTGCTGAAACCCAGTGAGGACATTTGAAAAGCAGGGCTGCGAGCGCGGCAGCAGCAGGACTACAGATTCCAAGAGTTTCTGCTGCTGACCGCACCTCAACCACCTGGTGCCGCTCTCCCTGTTGGCCACGCCCCCCTAACCTCCCTGCTATACAAAAGTCGGACGTCATCACAGCAGCGCGGGAGCGCACGGGAGTGCGCCGGGAGAAGCCCGGGACAAGGGCGGGACCGTCTGCGGCCGTCAGAGGCTGAAGTAGGCTGGGCTGGGCCCGGTCCTTTTGAATTTTGTTTTAATTTCTATTGCTTACTTCGGCCCATTTGGTCTTAATTGTTGTGTGTGCTTTGGTGGGCTATTAATGCGCTTCTGCCTTTTTGTAAATTGTGTTGTACCTCTCCCATCATAAATATGACGGCAAAAAAACTCCGTTCTGGTCGTGTCCTAGTGGGGAGATCTGGTTCTAAAACTAAATCGAACCCCTTACGTAATAAAATTACTTCCTCCCTGCAATTGAAAGGCCAATGTCAACTTTTTAGCTTATGGGAGAGGGGAAAGGACAAGGCTTTGGAGGTCCCTCTAACCACTGAAGAGTTAGAGGGTAAAGTGCCTGAGCTAGCTCATGCCACTGCTAAGGATAACTCAATCTCGGTCGCGGTTCCTGCCCCGCTCCATCTTGGATCCCCCTCCTCCGAAACAGTGGGGGGGCCTCCCTTTGGTGACTATTGATTCGCAGAGGAAATTGGAGCTTCCTCATGGGGCTTTGGGCTGGAATTCTTTAAAATCTTCCAATGCCATCTCTCCCCAATTTCCTCATTTGGTAGTACCTAATCCCATAGAGAATCCTATTATTTCACCAGATTTGCCTTCTAATCCTGTAATTCCGGAGGGTGATTTTACTTTACCCGATATTGACTTAATAGCTCAAAAAAGGCCTATGGGACTCCTTCAGGACATTGCCAGGGCTAATTCTAACATCACTGAAGCTCTTTTAATTTCTAGTCCTTGTCCTCTTAGTAGTACCCCTTCTAATAAATTTGATTTCTCTTTAGCTCAGTTAAATTTCACCTCTTGCTCTGGCCCCAATTTGAATAATATGCCTGTGAGTCCTCCAAGTGCTAATGATAATCTAATCTCTAATTCCCTGTCCTCTTTGGAATCATTATTATCATCTATTCTCCGTTTACTGGAAAAATTTGTTGGAGGTTCGGATTGCGTCCTTGATACGGTAACCCAAATCCTAAGAGTGCTCTTACATAATAATGGTGGGTCCTTTCTCGGGTGCCATCCAGAGCCCGACAATTTATTGGAGATCCCAAATAAGAGGTCTCCGAATGAAATAGTAACACTAGATCCAGTTCAAACGGCTTCATATCCCACTCCTGAAGGACAGAAAAGAAATAAACTAGTAGTCATATTGGCAGATCCAACGGTTGACAATGTGACTTCTGCTGGAGCCAACTGTGTCGTCACTCACGACGAAGAGATAGAAGCTTTGCCTCTCTCTCCCGTCATTCAAAATTTAGAAGTTCCCCCTCTGTTCCCTATATTCTCCTTACAGGTAAAAAAAGAGGAAGAGGCTCCTATTGCTTCCCCAGGTAATGCCGAAAAGGTAGTCCCGATAAAGCAAAAAAAGAATAGAATAAAAAAGAGGAAACCTGTCCGAAGATTTGCTAAAAAAAGATAGAGGAAACTTATGTTTGAAAATAATTTGGAGCCCGTATTAGAAAAATCCTGCCGGACTGAGCAGTCCCTCGATGTACAGGAGGATATAATTGGTTCTCCTAAAGTGGATCAAGTGACTATCGGGTCTGGTCTTACAAGTTCCTCAAACCAAACTCACCCTAGTGTTTCATTATTCCCTGTAAATCCTCCACCTTCCACTCTTAACCCCTTGGCTAGGCCTTTTCAAGACTCTCCTACAATTGTGCCCATCCCCTTGGTGCCAACTAGGGATAAAATAAATGTAGATACCTTTTTTTTAGATTTTTCTCCTTTATTCGATACAGACCTAATCTTAAATTAGGTCTGGAATTGAGGGATCAGCCCTGGTCTGGCTTTCCTCCTTCCTGATGGACCGCACCCAGGCGGTTCGGCTAGGAGACTTCACAACCACCTCACTCCCCGTCACCTGTGGTGTTCCCCAGGGTTCCTCTCTCTCCCCCTTACTGTTCAACCTTTATATCTTTCCTCTCATTTTCGCACTTCAGCAGCTGGAGGTCACCGTGTACAATTATGCGGATGACCTCCAGCTCATCTTTGACCTATCCTCTTCTCCCCTCTCTGTCTCTAACTTCCAGTCCACTATGATCTTCATCAGGGACTGGATGAACCACAACCATCTCAAGTTGAACCCGGATAAAACCGAGTTGGTCCTCACCGGTGGTTCTTCCAGTCCCTGGAACTCTCTCTTCTGGCCCTCCTCTCTTGGTCCCCCCCCCACCCCTTCAACCACGGTCAAAACACTGGGTGTCAAAATGAACAACCAACTCACCCGCCATTCACAAATTAGCTCTGTAGTCTCCTCCTGCTTCCTCATCCTCCGAACCATCCGCACCGTCTCCCGCTTCTTTTCCCCCCAGGCACTCAAGTTGATCATGTCCGCACTGGTGATATCACAGCTGGATTATGCCAATGCCCTATACAACGGCATCCCGGCATACAGCCTGCGGAGGCTCCAGATGGTCCAGAACCAGGCGGCCCGGCTGGTCTATGGTCTCCCACGTTACCACCACTCCACACCCCTCCTCAGGGAGCTCCACTGGCTTCCTGTTAAGGAACGTTCCCTTTTTAAAACCAGCTGCATGGTTTTCCAGGCCCGCCAAGGCACTGCCCCCGCCTTCATTTCCTCGCTGATAAATGAATACGTCCCTACCAGAGAGCTTCGTTCCTCTTCCAAGTCTCTCCTTCAAATCCCACGTTTCAAGCGTAAAAAGTGGGGTGGAGCCAATTTCTCTACCTTGGCTCCTACATTCTGGAACTCCCTCCCCGACCACCTCCGTTCTGGCACTCATTATGTTTCTTTCCGCAAAGACCTAAAAACTTTCCTTTTCAAACAGGCCTTCTCCGTGTAACTGGCCCCTTCTTGCCCTACGACAGGTTTACTTTGCCTCAGTTGTCGGACCCTTCACTAGCGCCAAGAAACAGTACGGTGAACGTTGCGCTCTATAAATGTTTTAAATTGGAAAATTGGAAATTAAATAGATCGGTTCTGCTCACATGTTTTCATGAGATTGAAAGTTTAAAACTAATTCAAACTTCGGACCTGGATGTGGTACTTCTTCCCAACGTCACTCTAGGGAGAACAGCAAGGGTCAAATTTCATTCTAAATTGGTGTTGAATTGCATCTTACAGTGGGCAGAGGAATTACAAATTAGAGGGATTGATGTTACTCCATATTTCGTAGAGAAACGGAGTGAAAGATTATCCACTAATTTGCCAACAATCTCTGATATTAATTTGAATCCTACAGATTGGTCCTCAGTTAGATCTGAGGACTTAAAAATATGTGTTTCAAAAAATGAAAGGCAAGTTCTTTATAATAATCCTCCTCTTCCTAAACAAGCTTTGATGGATGACAATTCAAAATGGAGTTGGTTACCGGGTGTTCTCTCTAGTAAATCCACTTCTTGTCTTAAACCGCATCTAAATTTTTAACAGGGATTTGAAGATAATCTCATGGAATACTGCGGGTTTCAAAGATTACCAGGAAAAACTATGTTTCTTACGTTCCTTAGAAGCCGACATAATTTGTCTTCAAGAAACGTGGGTGGAAGGTAAACTAATACTGGAAAAAGAGTACTTTGTCTTAGAAGGTAGTGCAATCCCCTCTAGAAGAGGTCATGTGAAGGGTGGAATAGCATGCTTACTGTCCAATAGAATTAATTGGAATTATTCCCACTATCTTGATCCTGATAAACTGTTTCAAGCAATAATTTTAAAAAATGTGTTTAAGGATTGTCCCAATAAATTGCTTGTTTTAATAAATACTTACATTCCCCCCAATTTTTGTTTCAATGATAGTTTAAAATTGCTCTTCTCCTTTATAACTAAAATTATAGACACTTCCCCCCCTTATATATTGTTACTTGGGGACCTGAATTGTAATATATCTAATTGTGGTCTTGATTTGTTTAGAAACAAACTTAGGGAAGAATCTCTCAATATACCTCAGGCTTTGTTTCCAGCGAATATTAAATCTAATAAAAGAGGTAAATTAGTCTTGGAAGGTCTTTCTAAGGTGGATTGTCTAATAATAAATGGTAGATTCCCTTCTGACATCCCTGCAGCTTTCACACATAATTCAAAAAACTGAGATTCTATTATTGATTATATAATCGCAGATTGTTCCTTCTTTTCCCATATGAAAGATCTTTCGGTTGTAGATACCAAACTTAGCGACCATAATGTGCTGATGCTTACAGTTTCTCTCAGGCCTTCTCTGGCGGATTCTTGGTACATCGACACGGATGTGGTGAATTTTGGCGCCAGTTCGGGGAAATGTTACTGGAATCACCGTTCTTTTGTGTGTTTGCTGACTCTCTTAATTTCTACTGTTGAGAATTTGTTTCGGTGGGATGGGAGGGAACTATTAGGCTTTGCTGAGTTTTTAGAATTAGTAACCTCAATAGCTAAGAATGGCCCCTCCTTTAAAAAAACCCTTAGTATTCCCCCATTTGCTTCAGCAACTAAATATTGAAATAAATAAATTGATAAGGGGTCAATACTTATCATTTAGTCAGGAAGCCCATCATAAATTAGCATTACTAAAAAGAAGGAGAGCAAGGCTGAAGGCCAGTTTAAAAAGAGATAAGGAGGATTCCGTATGGATCCAACTCCGGGAAGCCTCATATAAGGGCCAAGCTAGGACATTCTGGTCATTAATTGGCAAAGGTTGCGGCACTAGATCTAGTCCTACGCCAATTGCCATTGATGAGCAGATCTGGGTTCATTACATTGAGAATCTGTACAGTAATAATAATCTGCAACGGGAAAATGATGTATCTTATGAGGACTCTTGCGTATATGATTCCCCGACCGAAAAGGAAGAAAACAAGTTACTTACCTGTAACTTTGGTTCCCCAGTATTGGTAACTTTCATAGATTCCCATGCTTTGTATCATTCCCCGTCGTCGGACTGGGAGTCTCGGTAATAAAAAATATCATAGTAGTAGGTACAAAAGAGAAAGGAAAGGCCCAGGCCTCATTCCCTTTTGTAACATATCAGCCTCCTTTTGTAAAAGAGACCAAACTCTAGGCGTCAGCCAATCAGAAGAGCCTCACCCTTAGAACCTTCCTGAAGGAACCTCAGAGCCTCAGATTTTCGTAGCCGTAGTGTGCTAGACACCATACCTGCTGAAGGCTGAGCTTTCCCCGGGGAGGTGGGTGGGCGCATGGGAATCTATGAAAGTTACCAATACTGGGGAACCAAAGTTACAGGTAAGTAACTTGTTTTCTTGCCCCAGTATTGGAACTTTCATAGATTCCCATGCTTTGTATCAGAATAGCAAGCAGTAAATACCATAAACACATTTTGTAAAGTAGTACATTATAACATTAGCAAGAAAGTACAAAATGTGTCACCCATGGAAGGTGGGATAGAAAGGAAAGCTCACCCATCACTTGAAGAGGTTTCTCAGGACAGCCTGGCCCACAGCCGCATCATCCTGCTGCAAGGATTCCAAGCAATAATGCTTAGTGAACGTGTGCACGCTGCTCCAGGTAGCAGCCCTGCAGATGTCCTTGACATGTACCCCCGCAAAGAGGGCCGTAGAAGAAGCCACCGACCTCGTCGAGTGAGCGCGGATCTTGCCCACCAGAGGCTTCCCTGCTAACTTGTGGCAATGCAGAATGGCACTTGAAATCCATCTCGAGATCCCCTGTTTGGACAGAGGGAGACCCTTGTTTGGACCGCCGAAGGCAATGAATAATTGCGTAGATTTTCTAAAGTCTTTGGTGCAGTCTATGTAGAACTTTAGACAGCGTTGCAAATCCAGAGTGTGCAATGTCTTCTCTGCTGGAGTGACTGGGTTTGGAAAAAATGTTTTAAGTATGACAGGCTCATTTAGATGAAAGTCAGTGGGGACCTTGGGAATGAACCTTGGGTTCGTCCTTAAGATGGCAGTGTTCTTTTTGAACTGCAAAAATGGTTCTTGGATAGTTAGGGCTTGTATCTCTCCCACTCGCCTCGCTGATGTGAGGGCCAAGAGTAGAGCTAACTTCCACGATAAGAATTTTAGGTCTGAGCGGTGAATCGGCTCAAAAGGTCCCTTCATTAGCTGAGCCAGGACTAAGTTTAGATGCCATGTTGGAGGAGGAGATCGCACTGGTGGATAGACCCTGAACAGGCCTTTGAGGAATTGCTTGACAATTCTTGCAGACCACAACGAAGGACCTGAATCCGACCTTCTGAATCTCGAAATCGCCGCTAAATGAACCTTGATAGTAGAATGGGACAGATTAGACTTAGCTAGCGAGAGTAGGTAAGGCAGGAGCTGATGAGGTTGTGACGTGAAAGGATCAATCTTTTCTTTTTTGCACCAAACACAAAATCTTTTCCACTTCAATCTGTATGTTTTGTTAGTGGACGGAGCCCTCGCCTGAGAGAGGATGTCTTTGACCTCAGTGGAAAGTGGGACATTCATGTATTCCCGCTGGTCAGGAGCCATGCGGTCAGGTGCAACGACCTTGGGTCTGGATGCCAAACTTGTCCTCCGGACATTGCCAGGAGATCCGGAATGTCCTCTAGCATTATCGGAGGTACTAGCGATAGCAGATGTAGTTCGGTGTACCAGAATTGTCTTGGCCATGCCGGGGCTATTAGGATGAGCTTGCATGGTTCCGTTTTCATCTTCCTGATGAGTCGAGGAAGCAGGGGGATCGGTGGAAATGCATAGAGGAACCTCCCCGTCCAGGCTATCGATAGGGCATTGCCCAAAGAGTCTTGGTGATGGAACCTGCTGGCGTAGGCTGGACACTTTCTGTTGGTTGGAGTTGCAAAAAGGTCCACCTCTGGTGTGCCCCATTCTTGAAAAATTAGATCCAGAACTTGTTGCTTCAGCTCCCACTCGTGAGTGACTGAGGTGAGCTTGCTGAGTCTGTCTGCGCCTTCGTTGAGCACTCCTGGTAAGTGCTCCGCCCTCAGGGAAATTTCGTGAAGAATCGTCCATTCCAGAATCTGCTGAGCCTCTCGTGACAAGGGAAGTGACCTGGTCCCTCCCTCCTTGTTCACATAATGCATAGCCGTGGTGTTGTCTGTCCTGACTAGCACCTGTGAACCCCGGAGACGCGGAAGAAAGGCTTGAAGGGCCAGCCTGATTGCCCTCAGCTCCAACAGGTTGATGTGTAGCTTTTGGTCGCTTGGGGACCAATGGCCGCTGACCTGCAGGTCCTGCATCACGGCTCCCCATCCCTCCAATGACGCATCCGTCGTCAGTATGTGAGGCGATGGAACGCTTGCGAAGGATAGACCTCGGCATAAGTTTTGCTGATTTGACCACCAACGCACTGCCTCCTTCATGTCTCGAGTGATCAGTACTTTGTCGTCGAACGATCCGTGCACTTGTTGCCACTGGAGGTCCAGCTGCTCCTGCAGGGGGCGCATCCGGAGCCTGCAGTGCGGGATCAGGGGGCTACAGGATGACATTACCCCCAGCAGCGACTTGTAGCTGCGTACAGAAATACACTTTTTTCTTTGAAGGTTTCCTGCTAATCTTTGCAGTTTCTGAATCCTCTCTTGAGTCGGAAAAGCCTTGGAAAGCTGCGAATCCAGTATTGCTCCGAGGAACCGTGCCCTCCGTGACGGCAGCAGCGTGGATTTGTCTCTGTTCAAGGTGAGACCCAGATTGTGGAACAGAGTGGTGCAAGCCTGCACCGCGTCCTGCGCTAATGTTCTGGTCGGGGCCTTCAGTAACCAATCGTCCAGGTAAGGGAAGACCTGGAAGTGGTGTTTTCTCAGGAATGCTGCGACAGGTGCCAGCACCTTCGTAAAAATCCTTGGAGCAGAGCGAAGGCCGAATGGCAAGACTCTGAATTGAAAATGGCTCTTGGCTACTGTGAAGCGTAGGAACCTTCTGTGCGCTGGGTGAATTGGGACATGGAAGTACGCATCCTCCAGGTCGAGTGTGGCCATATAATCCCCCGGGTTGACCATCTTCAAAACATCCTGCAGGGATACCATCCTGAAGGATAGGGAGATGAGATAGGCATTTAGCTCCCTGAGGTCCAGGATGGGACGCCATTTCTCCTGCGTTTTTCTCACTAGGAAGAACCTGGAGTAGAAACCCTGGCCCCGTTGATTGGAGGGGACCGGTTCTATCGCTCCTTTGCGGAGCATCTGTTGAACCTCTAGCCGTAGGAGATGGAGATGTCGTGATGGTATGGTTGATGGGGGTCTGGGTGGAGGGACTTCCGTAAACTCTAAAGTATGTCCTCGTTTGATGATGTTGAGCACCCAACGGTCCGATGTAATTTTGGACCAATTCAGAAGGAATTTTGACACCCTGCCTCCAACTGATGATCTCTTGGAGGAGGGAGCAGTAGGCAGAGCCAGGAGGCCGCTATTGGCGTTTAGACGAGTCCCGTACACGGGCAGCCTGCTTGCCCTTATTGTATGGCCGTGAATAACCAGAGGACTGGCCCTGTCTCTGCTGGTAGGACTGGCGATTTGGCTGGTATCCAGAGCTGGTCGAGGAACAGCGCTGTTGTTGATATGCGCCCCTGTAAGTGCCACCTCTGCCTCTTGTGCCCCTAAAAGGTGTTTTGCGGTACTGGAGCGTTCCCAACGATCTAGCCGTCTCCGTGTCCTTTTTTATCTCCTGAAGTGTGTCGTCGATTAATTTGCTGAAGAGTGCTTCGCTGTCAAAAGGTAGATCAAGGACCTTATTTTGGATTTCTGGCCTAAACCAAGTCGCTTTTAGCCACCCCTGGCGTCTTAACACTGCCGCTCCTGCCAAAGCTCTAAAGGACGTAGTGGCAATGTCCATGGCACAGTCTATGATCTCCATGGAGACCGCTTCACCTTCTTGCAAGGTCTTCTTGGCTTCCAGTCCTGATTCTGGAGGAAGTTGATCCAAATAGGGAGCTATATCGCACCACAACTGGCGATCATATCGTCCCAATATTGCCAAAGCATTGGCTGCGCGAACCAGAAGGCTAGCAATGGATGAAAATCTCTTGCCTGTGCTATCCAACCGACGTCCATCCTTATCGGGAGGGGCCGTTAAGGGAGCAGAAGGGTTCCGTGACTTCCTTTGCGCTGCCTGTGAGATTACAGAGTCCGGCCTGGGATGACCTGTCAGGGCAGCCGGTCCATCCTCCGGCGCTTTATACTTTTTGTCAAGGCGCGGTAGCACAGGGACTACCGTGGCTGGGTTTTTCATGGTCTTTAAACCCTCCTCCCATATATGGTCCACAATCGGAATGGACCTTGTAGATTTACGGTGTGTGTCTTTAAAATCATACAGGAAACAATCCGTTGTTTGCGCAGGCAAGACCAACTTAAATCGGCCGGCTGCACGTTCCATCAGTTGGTGAAAACTACCAATGTCAGCAGGAGGAGAATCGCCTAGGTCCTGGTGTGGCGAAGCCTGATCCGGGTGGACGTAATCATTGTATTCATCTCCATCCTGATCCGAGTCCGGACGATCATCGGAAGACACATCCGTTTCGTTATCATGATCCCTATCCGGATCATCTGCTGGTTCAGACGGAGCCTGGGGCACTGGCCGCTGTGGTTGAGGAGGAGACTGCACTGGGTGCACCGGGGGGACAACTGAAGAGTGGTCTTTAACAGGTGTTGATGGAGTAGATCTTTTCGGCGCTGGGCGCTCGGCCTTGGATTTATAGTCTTGCAACATCTTGTGCAGGTCATGTAGGAAGGACGTCGGGACTGAAACCATGTCATGTGATTCATATTCCCTTGGGTCGCCAGTTTGTGGGTAGTAACTCCCACCTTGTTCATATGCCTCCTCTGAGTCAGTTTCTTGACTTTTAATGAGAAGCTGCGATGGGCTATTCGCATAATCAAAGCCATCCTGACCGTCTCCCTCAGAGTCCTCCTGGTCTAGCAACATTGTGGGAGGCAATGATGGCACTCTCCTTGGGGATGTCATTTCAGGCGTGATCCTCGTAAGAGAAATCGTCACCCTTCTCTCTGCAGCCAGTATTGTAGGTTGCTCCGTCGACGCCGGTGAAATCCTCGTCGACGAGATAGGAATGGTAGAAGTCGTCGTCGTCGTCGACGGCACCGACGACGAGCCCGCCGTCGATGTCGAAATTGTTGTCGTCGTTGAAGCACTCGTCGACGACATGACCGTCGTTGACACCGTCGTCGACACCATCGTCGTCGGCGTCGTCGTCGTCGATGTGGTCGTCGTCGACGTCGTCGTCGGTACCGCCGTCGTCGACACCGCCGTCGACGACGATGGCTTCTTCGTCGACGATGCCTTCACCTTCGTCGACGATGTCGTCGGCATACTGCCCGTCGACGCCGCAGTCGTCGAGCTCTTCTTCGACGACGACGGAGCTTTAGCCGTCGACGCTCCCGTCGATGAGCCCGTCGAGGGAACCAATTGGATCTTGGGCTTCATTTTCATCGTCGACGGAGCCACCGTCGACGATGTCTTCGTCGTAGAGGACTTGGAACTCCTCTCAGAAGAGTGTGATGAGGGTTTCTTGAAGGCTGGGTCTGTCTTCTCACCCTTAGGAGGCGAAACCAGTTCTGCCTTGCCCGACCCACTGTGGTGGGGGGGACTTCCTGAACCCCGGCCATCAGACTCACTGGGGGTCTTCCTTGAAGCCTTAGAGGGGCGCCCAGTAGAGGAAGAAGGGGAACCTCTACCCCTTTTCACTGACCTTCTAGAAGAAGCGCAGGACACTGATTCCTCCTCATCACTGGAAACTCCATGTTTCCTCTCCTTCTGCCTCTGCAACCATGTAAAAAGCCTTCCAGCACGATCTCTCAAGGTCTTGGTGGAGAGAGTGCGGCAAATTCGACAGTCCTCTGCCTTGTGATCAGGATATAGGCAGTAAATGCAATCCTTGTGTTTGCCTTCCACAAACAGCCTCTTCTTACCACAGGTGGAACAGGGTTTAAAAAGGGCTTTTTTCTTCTCAACTTCAGCCATTTTGATGAAGAAAGAGGTTTCCTGAAGAATCTGAAGAAAAATCTGAAGAAATATCTATAGAAATGAGTTTTAAAGAGTAGAAATAGAGCAGAGCTCAATGGAGACTCCCTAGCACAACGTGCGGTAGAAAATCTGAGGCTCTGAGGTTCCTTCAGGAAGGTTCTAAGGGTGAGGCTCTTCTGATTGGCTGACGCCTAGAGTTTGGTCTCTTTTACAAAAGGAGGCTGATATGTTACAAAAGGGAATGAGGCCTGGGCCTTTCCTTTCTCTTTTGTACCTACTACTATGATATTTTTTATTACCGAGACTCCCAGTCCGACGACGGGGAATGATACAAAGCATGGGAATCTATGAAAGTTCCAATACTGGGGCAAATTGAATTAGCCATTAAGGGCATGCGCTCTTCTGGTGCGATGGGTCCTGACGAGGTTCCCATTTCTGTGCTAAAACAACAGAGCGAATTATGGAGCAAAATTCTCTATCCTGTGTTTAAATCTTGCTTTGCTAGCGGAATTGTCCCCCCATCCTGGAAAGGGAGTATTCTAGTCCCTTTATATAAAAAAGGGGCAAGAGACCTACCACAAAATTACCGTCAAATTGCTCTGCTTGATGCCATTGGCAAGGTCTTTGCAAAATGTATTCTTACTTTAATTAACGATTGGGTAACTAAGGCCAAAATTTTGCCTTTTGAACAAACTGGTTTTAGGCAAAAGCACGGCACGTTAGATAACTTGACTGCACTCCAGGTTATAACGGAAAAATACGTGAAAGTCCGTGGAGGGCATGTTTATGGCGCCTTCATCGATTTCTCCACAGCTTTCGATAAAGTGGACAGAACATTGCTGTGGAGAAAGTTATTCGATTTAGGGATGCCATCCTTTCTCATTAAATTAGTTTGTGCCCTCTATTCGGACACCTGGTGCAGAGTGTTGCTAGGCGGTGAAAGAGGTTTATCTAGAATAATTCCCACATCCAATGGGTTAAAGCAGGGTTGCCTATTGGCTCCTCTGCTATTCTCTCTTTATACAATTGATTTACCTCTGACTCTCTCTGCATGTTCAGGTATTGCCCCGATCCTGGGGGGCTCTCCAATCGTATGCCTCATGTATGCTGATGACATTTTGATTCTTGACCTAACTCCTAAGGGTCTGAATAATCGCCTGCAAGCTTTATATGAATATGCAGGAAACCATTTTTTGTTGATAAATATTGCAAAAAGCAAAGTGATGTGCATGTCGGGTAGGAAGAAACCTAAATATCTGAACTTTCCTTGGGTAGTAGGGGGCCAAAAATTGGAAACAGTGAAATCTTATCCCTTCCTTGGTAAAATTGTTATGAGTAATTTAAGTGAAAAAGCTCATATAGCCAATAATTCCCGGAAAGCTATTGTTCAGGGAAAGAGTTTGATATCCTTATATAAGGCTACAGGTAGAAGGCATTTTTCGATATTATTAGATGTATTTTGAGCAAAAGTTCCTGCCTCCCTACTCTATGGAATAGAGTTAATTGATATAAAAAATTGGAGCTTTTTAAATTCCTCGGAAGGAAAAATTTTACGTAGCCTGGTATCCGTCAATACAGCTAGTTCAACTGCTGTTTTTAGACAGGAATTCAGCTTACGTAGTAGCTGGGTCCAAGGTCTGGCGGGGATCGTGCGCTGGGTCGTCAGCCTAGCAAGGAGCGAGCCAGGTACTTTAAGACATCTTATAAAAACTGAGTTGTTGGGAAATTTTAATGACTATTCATTAATCGTAAAAAGTTTTAGATATGCTGTGGGTCAATTACAACTGGATAAGGATGTTTTATTTTCTTTGTCACCATATCAGTTAAAAACACTCTTGAAGTTCTCCTCGTGGGAACTAGGGTTTAGACTGGATAGAGAACTTCGGATTTTGAAAAAGGGTATTACTCCAGTTATCGATTCCTGTCTGATGAGGAAAGCTCAACCATACGTTCAATGGAACATTCCTCACGGCGTTAGACGCCTACTGTTTTTAGTAAGACAGGATTTACTCCCTTTGAAATTGCTCTTATCCAGATGGTATGGCTCTTCAGCGGTCTGTGATTTCTGTCATATGTATGATCAAGATTTGTCTCATGTCATTTTTGTTTGTCCAGCTCTGATGTCTTATAGGCGAAGATGGCTAAGACCCATCTGCCTTCAATTGAACATTTTGTCCGCTCCTTCTTTTAGTGCAGCTATGATTAATCCCCCTAATGAAATGTTTTGTTTCAAACTGTACACATTTTTCAAATGTTTCTTGGATTTGTATTAACTGGTAATTCAGATGTCCTAATTGTCGTGTATTCTTATTTTATGTATTTGTCGATATTTTATCTAAGATTTTATTGCATGTATTTCTATGTCTTTTATGTGGATCTCGTAAGAGTTCCGATATCATAATAAAACTTGAACTTGAACTTGAACATACCAGAAAGTGAGCTACAGAAGGTAACTTCACCACGGCCATGTGATAATTCAAAAGCAGGGTAAGCAGAGTAGGGTAGGGTAATGCTTCAGATGGATACTTCTAACCACAGATTCCTCACCTTGTGAATAGATACCAAAGCAGTAGCTTCCCAGGTGAGTTGTCTGCAGAATGACCCAGACCAGAAAATCATGCAGGATTGAACCATGAAAAAGCTGACAAGGCTGATAAATAACCCTGAACTGTGGCCACAGGAAGGACTTGCTGGCTATTGAAAAGAAAAAAGAAGAACGCCACATAACCGGGGTTGTAAGGGCTGGATATACCAAAAAGAACATCAAACAACATACTTCTCCATGTGTCCGATATAAATGGATTTGGAGGATGAATGCATGGCTGCCAGAACAACAGTTATAACCCCAGAAGGAAGGACAAAACAGTCAGATGTCACCTCACAATTACTAAGCATTGAAGTGTAAGTTATGCCGACTTGGGTGCAGGACTCTGTCGTACTGCTACAACAGACGATCCTCCCAAAGAGGCAGCCAGATCGGAGGACAGATGCAAAAGGACAAAAGCTCTGAGTAGCGCAATCCCTTGGCCAAATCTGGAGAACCTAGGATGACTTGGCCCTCTTCCTTCCTAATCTGTGTGAACTTGGGGCAGGAGAGGTAGAGTTGGGAAGGGGTACAGGAGTCTTGAGCACCATTATGACAGAAAAGCATCTCTGGTTGAGAGCTATATTGGGAACTCCAACTTGCAAGAATCTGGCAACTCTGCATTCTCGGAGGTGGTAAAAAGATCTATACAAGGTTCTCTCAATTGATGGAAGATGCCCTGTGCCACTTCTGAGTGTAGCCACCATTTGTGACCCGCTAGGCAACAATTGCTGAGTTTGTCTGCCCTAGCATTTAAAGTTCATGCCAGCTATTGTAAGACTATGAAGATGCCATGATAGTTTAGCCAGTTCCAGTGACCTAGAGTTTCCTGGCACAGTACGCATTACCCATCCCTACTCTGCTTAACCTGCTTTTGAATTATCACATGGCGGTGGTGTTGTCTGTAAGAACTTGCAGCAGCTGATGTACAGGAGGAAAGCCTTTAGTGCCAAGCAAACCACCCACAATTGCAATAGGTCGATGTGAAGGCAGGTTTCTGTGACAGGCCAGACACCTTGATTCTCCACCTATTTCTGATGGCCTCTCCAACCCAGCAATGATTCATCCATGCCGACAGTTAGCTCTGGATGGGGTAGGGAGAGGAATCAGGCACCGGTCTAATTGTTGTTCAGCATACACCACTACTGGTTTTTCACAGTCTTCTCCGGCACCTGAATGACATCTGAAAGGCTCTCTTGTGCTGAGCCCACTGAGACTTCAGATCCCACTGCAGGAGAAAAAGGAGCCAAGAAACCTCAGAATTGCTCTCATTGAGACCCAGGTCAAGAGTTGAAACAATGGGTTCATAGCCTGAATAGGCTGAACTTGTTGCAGAAGAGTGAAGGCTTTAAACTGTACTAGGTCCAGAATGGATCAAATTAAAGGGAGACTTTGTGAAGGAGTTAGGTGTGACTTCGGCATGTTGATGGAAAACCCCAGGGATGTCAACAGGTCAGCTGTCATCTGGAGGTAGTTCACAGCTTTTTGAGGCAGGCCTGCCTTGAACAACCAATCATTGAGTTATGAGATAGCTGGTATTCCCAACCTCCACAGATTGGCAGTGTGGGAAAGTAGAATCTGTTTCTATGGTTACCCTCACTTTTTGCTTGATGTGATGCTGTTTGTGACTAGTCAGACTGGGATCCTGCTGATCAGGACCCCAGTCTATGTGCTTTCTCCCTAAAAGATTGTATTAGTACCTAGGTACAATTCCAGATTGGATACTGGGGTACCCTTTTCAGACCCTAGTATATGTACTAAGGTACCCAGTGCATAGATACCCAGAGGTCTCCCATGGGCTGAAGGCTGCATTATGCCACCCAGTAGAAACCATGAAAAAGGGGACTACAGGTCTGCTATTGCAGCCTGTGTAAGTTGGTGCTTGCACCACTTACTTAAGATATGGATTTCCTATACCTAAGGCTCACTGCACTTAAAACCTATAAGTCACTCCTATAGCAGGCCTTAGCAATCCTGAAAGCAGGGTGATTGGTTCTAAGTGAGAGGGTGCCCCTAAATGAGCAGGACACCCCTGCAGCTTAAGGAGTCCATTCTCCTGGGTTGTCAGTGAAGCAGCCATATACTATATAGAGGGGCACCGCGTAATTACACGATGATCATCTTGCAAATGGCTGCAACGAATCCTATCATGTGTGGTATCCAACATGTTGGAATCAGAATCCCCACACTGTAAACAGTGTGGGAGGTATGATCCCCAGCACTGGAAGAGCCCTACGTTAAGCTCCCAGTGTTCCTGGTGCCAACCTTCTAGACCCCGAAGGCACAAAATGGTTTCTGAAGACCAGAGACACATTTCTGCCCTCCAGTGCCAACCTTCTAGACCCCAAAGGCACAAAATGGTTTCTAAAGACCAGAGACACATTTCTGCCCTCCTTCTGCTGAGCCAAGCTCGATTAGAGGAAGGTGGAACAATAAGCATCCTGTCACAGGGAGGTGAACACCTCCCAGACATGATTTAGTGTATTGGGACCGGGTGGGTCCGCTTGCCAGGTGCCAGGAAGTCTGCATGAAGGGTACACTTGGTGTCCCTGTGCATTGTCCAGTTCAAACCAGTTCTGGGCGCCGTTAGGTCCCTCTCTGGCACAAAACTGGACAAAGGTCATGGGAGTAACCTCCCTCCTGTCCAGACCCTCCTCTGGGAGGGTCCCCCGGAATCTTCCCAACCCTTTCCCCAGGGTACCTAAGGACTTACCTGGATGTAGGTCCCTAGATGTGTCCTGGAATATTCAGATCAGACACCACTTCTACTTCTACCGTCTGAGCACTCTGGACTTTGCTAGACTTTGTTTGGGCCTGACTTTGTCTCCTTTCCAGTCTGCTGCATTGTCTGTGCCAAGACACTTGAAGAAATCTCCCTTGGAGTGAAGAAGTCATGCGCAGGCACCATAACTAAGTCAACCGGTCAGTAGATCCTGAGCTCCTATGGACTCCGTGGGCTCTGCAACACAGGTGGTGGTTTTCCACAGCTCCAGAGGCCTGCCCTGCCCGCTCACCAAGTTTGAGGCCAGTATCCCTCATGGGGGTTGCAATAACCAAACCCCTCATCACCACATCCAACTTGCAGTTGCAAAGACTTGTTGGCTTCCTTCTAAGAAGATCTTCGGGCTTCAAGTAGCTCCAACATCAAGGACCTCCTAAAACTAAAACTTGCTCGGAAGAAATTAAACATCAGAATCACAATAGTATAAATGCATGGGAGGATTTCTTGAAAAATTTTGGACCAGCTAACGCCAAATTAAAACCATCAAAAGCAATGAATGGACCAAATAATCAAAAGGAACTACCCACCAGGCCTGTAAATAGTCAAAGAAATCCA
The DNA here is from genome assembly GCF_964263255.1 of Lissotriton vulgaris. NCBI lineage: Eukaryota > Metazoa > Chordata > Amphibia > Caudata > Salamandridae > Lissotriton > Lissotriton vulgaris. Next base: position 1,237,429,800 of record NC_141687.1, on the reverse strand, counting down.
TCCCCCAACAACCCAAACTGGAAAATTAGGGCATATAAAAAGCGACATTAATAGAGCACTCCGTATTCTCCGTAAAAAGGGTCCTGAAAGCAGCACACAGACAGAGCTGAGGAAGTTAAAATGTAGTAAGAACAAGATAATTTGGCTAATAAAACAGGAAAAAACAGAAAAAACATGGGCTAAATTGCTATATGACGCAAAAACTAATAATAGTACGAGATTCTGGCACACTGTAAACAACATAGAGAATCCTATGGCTCCTGGAATCAACTCCCATATAACGGCGGAGGCATAGGTAAAATAATTAGGGGGAGATTTACAAGCCCCTTGCGCCACTTATCCGTCACTTTTCTCATGTTAAAAGGGGCTTGTAAATCTGACCCCTAGAGCACTACTTCAATAAAGAAGCTGACGGAACAAAACAAGATGCTGCGGTCCGCCAGCGAGATCTGCAGGCCCTAAAACAACCAGTCGAGGAGACCAATTTCACAGGTACAATAAAACAGATCAAGAATAGAATCGCGAAAGGCAGGAAAGAGGGGTCCCCAGGGCCAAACAGAATTCCACCAATTTTTTACAAGCAGTACCCAAATTATTGGGCAGAGCAACTGCACCCTCTCTTCAACAACATCTTGGACGCAGAACGAATCCCCAACTCTTGAAAAGGATCAATTATCTCCCCGATCTATAAAAAAGGCAATAATAGCCAAGCAAAGAACTATAGGCTCATCACTCTAATAGATACCAAATATTTTGCGGGACTCTTATTGGAAGAACTTACTGAATGGGCAGCTATGAAAAGTTTAATTCCCGTTAACCAGACAGGCTTTCAAAAATGCACAGGGACAATGAGAAATATTCTTGCTCTCTCATTTTTAATAGATACAACCATAAAACTTAAAAAAACACTATTTGTCTGTTTTATGGACTACTCGTCCGCTTTTGACAGTATAGACAGAGGAAAACTCTGGGCTAACTTATCAGGCTGGGAAATAGACCCAAAAATTCGGAATCTACTAATTTTACTCCATTCTGAGACATGGATTCAAATAAAGCTGGGAACAGGCAATTGTTTATCAAGCGAAATGTCAACTACCAAGGGGCTGAAGCAGGGTTGCGTCCTCGCCCGACCCTGTTCAATCTCTTTGTGTCTGACCTTTCAGCGGAGCTTGATAACTGCAACCATCATGCCCTCAATCTAGGGGGCCTTACACTGTCGAATCTTCTGTACGCGGACAATATAATATTGATTAACAGAATCCCAGTAGGCCTCCAACACCTTATAAATACAACAATTAGCTTTTCTGATAAGAATGGGCTAAGTATAAACCTAGAAAAATCAAAGGTGATGATATTAAATCAAAAATGCAAAAAACACTCACTTCGGTGGGTTCCAAGGGATCAGAGGTTGGAGGCCATCAACGAATATAAATACCTGGGTATAATCTTTGACAGGAAAGGAATGTTTGGGCAACAAAAAACAGCAATCATTAACCCCTTCCATGCTCATGACAAGCTCAGCTCGTCATGAGGCACAGTGGAGCTGTGCTTATGATGAGCTGACCTTGTCATGAACAATGGTAAATCTTACTTTGCAGCACAGGAGGGGAAAACCTCTAGCAGCCAAGGTGTTAAAGAGCATAAAGCACAAAATAACAGGTCCAAAATGAATCCCTTGGCTAGAAGTATTACAATCAAGATTACTACTGTCTATAACTTATGGCAGTGAATGCATGAGAGGAAGAGATGAGACCACCTTGGATAAAGTGGTGTCCAAATGAATGCAAATAATATTCAACCTCCCACAGTACACTTCGCCAGCGCAACTAAGGCTTGAGTTCGGCCTCCAAAAACAACAAATAGCACGTAAGGGCGCTTACACCAATTGTTGGCACAAAATGAAGGGAGCTGAGACAGGTACTCTGAATTCATATTTATGGAAAGAGATGGAAAGGAATAAAGACTGTCCAGCAATGGTATATCTCCAGAAAGAATAAGCAATATTGCGTTACAAGACCTCTGGGAAGCGAACAGGACCCACAAATGTTTCAAGCAGCTCGTAAACAAAACAGTAAAGACATTATCTCTGGAAAAAGATAAAGCCACACTCACCAGGAGGGCCCATGGGTGGTTTGTCATCCAGAGTTATACCAGGTCTCTACCACAAACTTATTTGTGAACAGGGTTTTCATGGACCGTGAAGGAATCATTCCTGCAATTGAGGATGGGAGTCCTACCAGCAAAAGAACATCTCCCCCCATGGAAAAAACAACGAACTGTAGCGGTGAAGAAAAAGAGGACGTTTTGCGTTTACTGTGCAGCTGCAAAAGTCTAGAGGAAGAGGAAAGACTATTACTAAAACAACTCTGGAACCAAAGACGGTTTTGAACACGCAGACAAGCATTAAAAGCCTGTTTTGCAGGAGGAGACATTCAATTAGCTTGTAGATTGGTACGCTTTATGAAAATAGCAAAAAACATGTTAAATCCTTCTTCTAGCACATGAATTGACTAAAAACGTAAAAATTCAAAATTTAGATTCAGATCCGCAATTTTTATCTGTTAAGCAGTTTTCTTGTTAGACTTTTTATGAATTTTTAGTAAGTATGGGCTGAAAATCCGTTCCGCTCGCGGAATTTGAGAATTTTTGGCAATTTCGCGATCCGCGAATCGCACGAAATTGTCAAAAAATTTGCAATTCACAAGCTGGCGGATTTTTTTGCTTGGTCGCGCTTCAAAAATACAATCTTGCGCGCGCGGCGTTGACTTACCGTGATCCTGAGTTGGCCGAGTTGTTTTTCCTCCCGGTTTATGTGGGCTGCTCCATTTTGGATCTGGCTGCGTGATCGTGCAAGACTTTTTGACGGCGAGTACGTCATAGCGGCCCGCCATCTTGCACTGCGAGAGTATGAGAATGTGACTACGTCATAAGGGCCCGCGATCACGCATCACAGGAGTAAACAATTGCAAACACGTAGATGCGACGCGCAGCTGACTTCCGGCACGAGATTTGAACAGCTTGTTTTCCCGAACTTGCAAAAATTGCAATTCTGCACAAGAAATCTACTGCAGGCAGCATAAACCTTCTGAAAATGATGATTTGGATCAGAATAACTCCTCAGATTGACATTTGGCTGCACTTTTTTGTGCAAGGAGTCCATTTTTGGGGGGGGGGGTGGGAGGAATGAAGTGCCCCAGAGTCTCCAACTTGCTGTTCCTGTCCAGCAGGCTCCTCCCAGTGCTTTGTCCATGTCCTGGTCACTTTTCATTTGGATCTGGAGCTGGAAGGATTACTTTTGTGGCTGCTGCTGGATATTTGTATTTGAGGACTTTTTGTTTGGATCACTTTTGGATTACTTTTGGATTTGAGATTTTACAAGTAAGTTGGTGTTGTTTGTTTGGGGCAATGCAGTTGCTGCAACTACAATTTTTAAACTTTTTCACAACTTTAAAAAAATATATTGTGGGTAGGCACAGTATCCAGTAGGCCCAGGGTTAGTCATGGGTGAATGATACAACTGTTTCTGTGAGTTTTGTTGAACTTAAATATCATTTATGTCATGGAATTAAATAGCTCACTGTTATATGTGGAATTTGTTTTTAATTTTAGGGTGTGTGTAAAGCCACACTAGCCAGTAGGCCCAGGGGTAGTCAAGTCTTTCTGTGCGGTGTCTTGAATTTAAACATCATTAGGGCATGGATGGCATTGCATTGGGGTGATTTTTGTGTGTTTGTCAATTTTTTTGGGTGTTGTTGGGGCCTGGTAATGTGGGTGGGGACCATTTTGAGGCCTGGTCCTGGCCATGTGGGTGGGGGTCAAGGGGCCATTTTGAAGCCAGGCAGTGTGCTTTGTGCCATAGGCCTGCACCCAGTCTGCCTTGCTGTCATCCATTATGCCCAGGGGTACTCAGTGATGCATGGACCAAGGCTTTCTGTGGAGTCTCTTGAATTTAAATATCATTTAGGGCATGGATGGCATTGGATTGTGGTGATTTTAGTGTGTTTTTTGATTTTTTGGGGTGTTGTTGGGGCCTGGCCATGTGGGTGGGGGCCATTTTGAGGCCTTGTCCAGGCAGGGCCTGGCCATGTGGGTGGGGGTCAAGGGGCCATTTTGAAGCCAGGCAGTGTGCTTTGTGCCATAGGCCTGCACCCAGTCTGCCTTGCTGTCATCCATTATGCCCAGGGGTACTCAGTGGTGCATGGACCAAGGCTTTCTGTGGGGTCTCTTGAATTTAAACATCATTTAGGGCATGGCTGGCATTGGATTGGGGTGATTTTTGTGTGTTTTACGATTTTTTGGGGTGTTGTTGGGGCCTGGCCATGTGGGTGGGGGCCATTTTGAGGCCTGGTCCAGGCAGGGCCTGGCCATGTGGGTGGGGGTCAAGGGGCCATTTTGAAGCCAGGCAGTATGCTTTGTGCCATAGGCCTGCACCCAGTGTGCCTTGCATTCATCCATTATGCCCAGGGGTACTCAGTGGTGAGTGGACCAAGGCTTTCTGTGGGGTCTCTTGAATTTAAACATCATTTAAGGCATTGATGGCATTGGATTGGGGTGATTTTTGTGTGTTTTTCGCTTTTTTGGGGTGTCGTTGGGGCCTGGCCATGTGGGTGGGGGCCATTTTGAGGCCTGGTCCAGGCAGGGCCTGGCCATGTGGGTGGGGGTCAAGGGGCCATTTTAAAACCAAGCAGTGTGCTGTGTGCCATAGGCCTGCACCCAGTCTGCCTTGCTTTCATCCATTATGCCCAGGGGTACTCAGTGGTGCGTGGACCAAAGCTTTCTGTGGGGTCTCTTGTATTTAAACATCATTTAGGGCATGGATGGAATTGGATTGTGGTGATTTTTATGTGTTTTTTGATTTTTTGGGGTGTTGTTGGGGCCTGGCCAAGTGGGTGGGGGCCATTTTGAGGCCTGGTCCAGGCAGGGCCTGGCCATGTGGGTGGGGGTCAAGGGGCCATTTTGAAGCCAGGCAGTGTGCTTTGTGCCATAGGCCTGCACCCAGCCTGCCTTGCTTTCATCCATTATGCCCAGGGGTACTCAGTGGTGCATGGACCAAGGCTTTCTGTGGGGTGTCTTGAATTTGAACATCATTTAGGGCATGGATGGCATTGGATTGTGGTGATTTTTGTGTGTTTTTTCGATTTTTTGGGGTGTTGTTAGGGCCTGGCCATGTGGGTGGGGGCCATTTTGAGGCCTGGACCAGGCAGGGCCTGGCCATGTGGGTGGGGTCAAGGGGCCATTTTGAAGCCAGGCAGTGTGCTTTGTGCCGTAGGCCTGCACCCAGTCTGCCTTGCTTTCATCCATTATGCCCAGGGGTACACAGTGGTGCACGGACCAAGGCTTTCTGTGGGGTCTCTTGAATTTAAACATCATTTAGGGCATGGATGGCATTGGATCGGGGTGATTTTTGTGTGTTTTTCGCTTTTTTTGGGGTGTTGTTGGGGCCTGGCCATGTGGGTGGGAGCCATTTTGAGGCCTGGTCCAGGCAGGGCCTGGCCATGTGGGTGGGGGTCAAGGGGCCATTTTGAAGCCAGGAAGTGTGCTTTGGGCCATAGGCCTACACCCAGTCTACCTCCTTTCATCCATTATGCCCAGGGGTACTCAGTGGTGCATGAAACAACTCTCTCTGTGTGTTCTCTCTTCTAATAATGTAAACATCCATTTTTGTTTAGAAATAATTGCAATTTTTTTTTTTGGTCTTTCTGTTTTAGGGTGTGTTGTAATATTAATTGAAAGTGGTCCTAGATATAAGTTTTAAACGCGACTAGTGATGTAGATGTTATTACTTCATATTCAACAAAAGATCAGAATGAATCTGAATATACAAACACATGGAGATGTATTGTAAGCTTAAATCAATTCAAGAAATGCAATAAATGCAAGTAAATGCAAGTAACCCAACACAATAAATTCAACAAATGCTACTGCAGTTTATTTACAAATTCATAAAATCCATCAAAGGGAAAAATTGAAAGGAAAAGGAGTTGGTGCTCAAGTGAAGAAAAGTAAAGGGATAGATTTGAGGGTGATTGAGTGCAACAGAAGGATTATTTATACATTGCACAAGTAAAGCCTACCCATTTACAATCTATATACAATTTTATACAGAGGGACAGGGAAGGGCAGGTATAGGCTTTAAGGAAATTAGGGGGGGGGGATCGTCGACGTTTCGACCCTGGCGCAATAGGGGGAAGTCACGACCTCTGCTGTGGGTCTTCTTCAGGACGGTAGTGGGGGCAGGGGACGGGGAAGCACCAATTAAAAATTGGAACGGTGTCACGATCCCAGATCAGTTGGGCGGTACACCTCTGGCTAAGAATTTCAGCTCAGAAATGGGGTTCGGTCAAGAGACAGTATGTCCTCAATGGGCACTCGAATTCCTTCGTGCCTAGTCCGATATCATGATGGACATTGTAACAGGTGACTGAAGGCGAATTAAGATTCAAGTAAATCTTCGGTTTGGGGTTATCGCTCCAAAATAACCAGAGACAGGAGCAGCAGTTAGTCAGGCAGCTCGAAGAGTCCCGGCAGCTTCCGTGTTGCGCGACCGGTTAGAACCACGCGCAACACGGAAGCTGCCGGGACTCTTCGAGCTGCCTGACTAACTGCTGCTCCTGTCTCTGGATATTTTGGAGCGATAACCCCAAACCGAAGATTTACTTGAATCTTAATTCGCCTTCAGTCACCTGTTACAATGTCCATCATGATATCGGACTAGGCACGAAGGAATTCGAGTGCCCATTGAGGACATACTGTCTCTTGACCGAACCCCATTTCTGAGCTGAAATTCTTAGCCAGAGGTGTACCGCCCAACTGATCTGGGATCGTGACACCGTTCCAATTTTTAATTGGTGCTTCCCCGTCCCCTGCCCCCACTACCGTCCTGAAGAAGACCCGCAGCAGAGGTCGTGACTTCCCCCTATTGCGCCAGGGTCGAAACGTCGACGATCCCCCCCCCCTAATTTCCTTAAAGCCTATACCTGCCCTTCCCTGTCCCTCTGTATAAAATTGTATATAGATTGTAAATGGGTAGGCTTTACTTGTGCAATGTATAAATAATCCTTCTGTTGCACTCAATCACCCTCAAATCTATCCCTTTACTTTTCTTCACTTGAGCACCAACTCCTTTTCCTTTCAATTTTTCCCTTTGATGGATTTTATGAATTTGTAAATAAACTGCAGTAGCATTTGTTGAATTTATTGTGTTGGGTTACTTGCATTTACTTGCATTTATTGCATTTCTTGAATTGATTTAAGCTTACAATACATCTCCATGTGTTTGTATATTCAGATTCATTCTGATCTTTTGTTGAATATGAAGTAATAACATCTACATCACTAGTCGCGTTTAAAACTTATATCTAGGACCACTTTCCTTTCATAATCACTGTTACCCAGGTCCTATTGATTATTTGGGTCTACCCCATTGTTTTCAATGGTAATATTAATTGAAGCACGACATATGCAACATTTATTTAACTGATGTTCCTCTGGCTTTCTATGCTTTTAGGTGCATAAAAAGAACCACAAATCATCCTCATCGTTCATCATCAGTGCCAGGAAGAAGTCCTGCTGCGGTGTGTGCAGCACAATGTCACGTGACGTCATGTGTGGCCACAGACAACTCTGCAACTCATGCATCTGCGGCGTGCTCTTCTGACATCTGAAGAAGATTGGCCCAAAGAAAGGTTGCCGTAGCTCCTCTACCAAGAAAGTTGCCAGTGCCACTGCAAGTAAGAAGGAGCAGAAGAAGCAAGTGGCGCCACTTACCAAGGAGACTGGTGTGCCAAGAGACACTTTTTTTGGGAATAAAAAAACTACGCCTGCAGCAGCAGTGTCCGCCAGGGACCAAGCGGGGAGCAGCACCTCAGCTTCATTGGTATAGTGCCACCACTCCAAGTTAGGCCCAAGGCCATGAGTGTCGCAGAGGCAGCCACTTTAATTGATCAATCACCATCGACCAGTGATGTTGGCGTTGACTCATCGCAAGAAAGTAGCATCCAATCAACGCAGGATGTAACTCATCTGACGAGTGTTCAACCACAGCTGCAACGACAAGCACAGGTGCAACAAGGATAGGCGCAAGGAGAGGCACAAGGAGAGGCGCAAGGAGAGGCGCAAGGAGTGGCACAAGTAGAGGCGCAAGTAGAGGCGCAAGGAGTGGCGCAAGGAGTGGCGCAAGTAGAGGCGCAAGAATTAGAGGCGCATGGAGAGGCACAAGTAGAGGCGCATGGAGCGGCACAACTGCTCACAATGCTTGTCCCTCCAGAAGTAGGGGCACATCAGGAAATCGAGATTCAAGCGGAGGTATCATCCGAGCAAGCCACTCCTCCTGATGATCCATTGTCTTCCAGATTCCCAGCAAGAAAAAGGTCAAGGAGGGCTAGTACAAGTTCTTCTTCAACCCCCCTTCCTTCTGATGATCTAGATCTTGATTGGAACCCACCAATGCAGTTTGAGAGGGAGGCACGCCATGAGCCGGCAAAGGTAGCTAAGCCTAAAAGGAAGGTTCCCGCAAGGCTTTCACTTATGGGTGGGGTGACGACGAACAAGAAGTAGAAGTGGTGTATTCTGCTGCTGATGAATAGTCTGACGATGATGACCCAGTCATCACAGTAGTCACTCCAGCCCCAGCAGGCATGCAGCAGACAGACATTTTTACCCTATCCCGAATTGCTGCTGAGCGGGATGTGGGCGGCGTGGCACTGGTACCACCACCAACACAGGTAACTACTACACCAACACGACCTACAGCTGCCATATTTTCTCTTCAGAAGTGCCGGCAGGGACCTCCATCCAGCTCGACCTCTGTTACCTCAAGAAGGGGTGCTGTAATTGTAAGGGCACATCAGAGTCAAATTCGGCCACGCCCATCCACCACTTCATCTGGCATTGAAAGTAGCACCTCCACCACCACCACCAGAAATCTCAACTCCCCAGTTTGGGACTTCTTTAGTATTACGGAAAAGGCGGAAAACCTAGTTAATTGTTCGATTTGTAAAAATGTAGTTAGTCGGGGTAAGCTTGGTACCAACTATGGTACCGGAGGCCAGAGAGGTCATCGCCAAAAACACCACACCATCCAGTGGGAGGCGCACCTAAGTAAGATCCGGGAAGCCAAAAGTACAACAAATCCAAATGTATCCATTGATATTGCATCTGATGATGACGAGGGGCTGACGATCGTGCAGAGGGGAAGGTGAAGAAGCGACAGACATTTTTTCTGGTACACACAGTACCCCTGGCAGCAGCACTGCGGTGGTAGCGCCCACACCCTCTACCCCAGCAACATCTCTGAGGCACACTAAGAGTCTGGGAGAGACACCAATGTGAAAAAGTACATCAATGAGCCTAACTGGGTTGAAGAAGTCTGGATCATCATTATCACGTATGAAAATGGTCCAGACCACCATTAAAAGCATGTTTTGGTCCGAGGCGCCATTTGAACGCAACCACCCAATGGCACGTCTTCATAATACAATGCTGGCTAAAATGTTAAGGCTGGACCTTCTCCCTTTTTCTTTCGTGGAAGGGGTGGGTTTTCTAGAATTTGTGGCAACAGTCTGCCCTAAATGGAAGGTTTCTAGCTGGTCCTATTTTGCCAGAGTTGCGGTTCCAGCACTACATCAAGATGTGCTGGAGGTGATTGAGGTAGCTTTGCAGAAGAGTGCTGTTCACACTATCCACCTGACAACAGACATGTGGACCAGTTGCCAAGCCCTTGATTACATGTGCATCACTGCACACTGGATCTCTTTTTCAGGGGTCTAAGACAAGATATATGCAGTTGTTGACAGTGACACAATTTTTCAAGCTAGTCGGAAACATGCAACAGTAGCCATGTTTTTCATGGAGAAATCTTACACTGCAGTAAACATTTTGGAGAAGTTTAACAGTAAGGTCTTTAAATGGCTGCATCCAAGAAAGCGCATGATTAATTATGTTTCCACGGATAATGGCAGTGATATAGTTAGGGCCATGAATGATGGTGGCTATTTCAGAGTGCCGTGTTTGGAGCACAGTATTAACATTGTTGTTCAAGATTTCTTGAAAAAAGAAAACAAAGTCAGCAAGTTACTGACCACCTGCCGGAGAATCTGCACACATTTCAGCCATTCTTTTGAGGCCCGGAAGCAGCTGAGGATCATTCAACGTGCCCGTAGAGTGCCAGTTAGAGGACTCATCCAGGAGGTGTGTGAGAAGTTGGCCTGATATATGATGTTTCCAATTCTGGAACCACCTTGTATCAGTCCAAACAATCCCTTATGGTGTCTGGTTGTAAGTCAACCTTATAGACAAGCTGATACAACATGCTATAACATTTTAGATGGCAGCCCTATTCCCTCCCTTGTCGCTCATATCAACACAAGAATACACGATTGGGGCGAAGTTGGTCTCCTTTCTGAAGAAGAATGCTGATACCACAAAGTAGCAAATCCAATGGCACCGTGTATTTATTTGCTCCCCAAAATACACAAGGGGGGCTCTTTTCCTCCTGGACGCCCCATTATATTGGGGATTAACTCCCCTACTGAACGACTTTCTCAGTACGTTGATGGGTTTTTACAACCATTGGTGGTAAACCTACCTTCTTATATCCAGGACTCAGGCGACATATTGAATAAATTTGATGGCCTACAATGGTCTCCAGATCTCATGTTTGTCACATTAGATGTGACAGGTTTATATACTTGTATACCCCAACATTTTGGAATAAGAGCACTTTCCTCATTCTTGTCATTGAGAACAGCGGACCACATTGAACACAATGAGATGTTAATTGAAATGACTGAGTTAATACTTTCTAGAAATGTTTTCCTACATGGCGACACCTGGTATCATCAAATAAGGGGTACCGCGATGGGGAGCAAATTTGCCCCTTCGTACGCGGGACTCTTTATGGGGTGGTGGGAAAGAGAACATGCTTGGGGCAGATATGCCTCCCCCTGGATGGATATGATCATTTTCTGGGTGAGGTATATTGATGACATCATAATGCTGTGGAAAGGAAGTGAAGCTCAGTTGGCGGATTATTTCGCCTATCTGAACGATAACCCCTATAACGTACAATTGACTATAAAATCAAGTAACACTCAGATTGAGTTTTTGGATGTACTCTTTTATGTGGAGAATAATATGATACAGAGCACTTGTACCGTAAAAGTACATCTTGCAATAGCTTACTGCACGCATCGAGTGTGCACCCTAGCTCCACTATTAACAACATACCTTATGGAGAGATGGTGCGCATTAGACGGAATTGTAGTACTGACAAGAATTTCAAAGAAAACCTAAAGGACACCAAAATCATATTTATCAACAGGGGGTACAACGCAAAAGTCTTGGATAAAGATGAAAAAAGAATACAGATGGTTACCCGCAAAAACACTTTGATTAAGAAAGCTAGGAACAGTAAAAAGACTCAAAAATCAAATATGGCCTTCATCACACAGTACACACAAAACAGTACTGATGTTTTTAAGGTGCTGAGAAGACATTGGAGTCTACTTACTGAGGTACCTAATTTGAAAAATGAGATTAGTGACACCCCTAAAATTACTTTCAGGAGAGGCAAAACTTTACGTAACGTACTGTGCCCGAGTTACCCTGTAATTAGGAAAACCACAAAATGGATACCTACAAAGCCAAAGGGTTTTTTCACCTGTGGGGGATGCAACATTTGCCCTTTGGGTAAGAACAAATCTAAGAAATTCCAGTACAATACTGACTGTGAATATGAGATAAGGCATTACATAAATTGCAATACAAGTTATGTAATCTATGTGATTGGTTGTGGATGTGAAAAGATATATGTCGGTAGCACTGTACGACTGTTAAAAATGAGAATCCAGGAACACGTACGTGCTATGAAAAATTATGATTTGAGATATCCAATGACATACCATATGCGAGAACACCATAAAGACAACAACACAATATGGTTTCAGGGCATTGATCACGTACCTCCACACCCCAGGGGTGGAGACCGTGAACTTACCCTACGGAAAAGGGAGGCAGCTTGGATATGCCGCTTGAGGTGCTTGGAAAGGGGACACAATACGGAGGATGAGATGCACTATTACTTGCAATGAATTAGTGTACAATGTCTGTATGAAATATTGTTAATCTAACATACAGTGATACTTGTCCTGCGATCATGTGCTCAAGCGTAATGGGATTTGTGCCTTTCTTTATATATCTCATGTTTGCGATCTATTTATGGGGTGATCACTGTATATGAGTACCCTTTTGATGACATTCAAACTCTTTTGTCATTGACAGTCTATTAAGATGATATACCGATTATGATTGTCTGAATGTTTTGCTGTTGTCATATTTTAATTGGAATATTATTATGAAATTTTGTTGCATCTTTGCCATTCTTAGTTGTCACACCTCATAGTTTGCAATATTTTAAACACATGGCTTGCCTCATCCAAACTTACAAGAGCACTTCTTGAAATATAGACGCACTGTGCGTGCTTTCCTGTCCATTTAAGGGATTTGACCCTAGTTGGCTCCACTAGATATATAGAACATGGAATATACTGTATTCCAATCTAACAACTGTCATTGGGACTGATAGTATATATCTATGATTTGAATACATTCAATATTACTCATCAAAACAATAAGAAACTTAATAGGATTTCTTGGGTGCCGAAGATAACAAGTCACTTTAATCGGGTTGTTCCGTTTTATGGGAAGTAGTAGACAACGCTACACGAACAAACCACATGTCCGGATTTAATTAATAAATAGAATAGGATAGATGTACTTTATAACGTCTTCTTGAGAATAAAGTCGTTATTGCCAACATGTACGATATATACAGTAATAATTTTCAACATTGTGTTGGAGCTAGTTCATATACTTACAAGTATCCTTACGAAATGACTAGGCTAAGATGCGGCCCTTTTGACCCGCTAGTTGTGGTAAACAACGTTCGGCATATCGTCCGACACACGTGATTCACGTGGTTTCACATTTAAATCCAAAGGCGGGCGGGCCGCTTTTTTACTATTGGACACGATAACGCGTCTGGATATCGAGACGCTGCTTTGGGGATTACGGGATCGACCCAACAGGTACGTGTCAAGGAGGACTATCATTCCTTGGAATGGGGACTTTTTAAATTCTCACTCTATTTGTGTCCATGCTCATATAAGTATCGTTTGAACACTAGATGTGTTAACGCGTTATTTGACCTGTAACAACACGGGTCGTTTGTATATATAGCGGTTGCACGCACGCATCATAAACAATCACGGCGGGCAACTATAGGTTTACCTGCTTATCTTTAGCTCAGCTTTTGTAAAATAACAGGAGGGCAGCAGTATACGGTTCGTCACATATATACAGTATCACACGTATATATGTTTGAAAACATTTGCCATGACTTTAATATAGTCTGATTAGCATAATATAGATGGAGTGTCCAAGGTATATTCAAGTATATATAAAATAAGAGACATGCAAACAAGGGTAAATACTCAATGACTGTCACATACATTTAAATTTTTATAGGCAACTGCCAAAAGGTGATATCTACCTGGGTCTTGAAAAAGAATAAGAGGTGGGACCATTTGACTGCGCTGAACAATTTTTTCATACGTACAAGGTAGGCATAACTAATGTGGATGTCTGATGTAAATAGAAACATTCCCCTAGTCGGAGAATGCTTTGGACCTATATGCAAAAGCAGTACCTTTATGGATATGTATTTGCGCGATCGGGGACTAAATTCTCCCTTATGTCTCATTTCCTTTCCCATCATAGGTTATTACCTTGTCCTATACTAAACAAGTAACTTAGACTCTTACTTGGAAACTCATGGAAATATTTAAATGTATGGGCCCACCGTAGCAGGATAACCCAATATAGAAAACGTGAAAATATATTGGACAAGGAATTTGTTTTGGAAATACCCCACGCCTTGAAATATCGATTGCGGTAGGAATAATGTTTGTTTACTTAACTGTTTTATTTTTTATTTCTATTATGCGATACATCAACAACATCGTTGATAAATACATTATAAAATAATATGCTGACTCGCAATACATGGACTGTGGAGTTAAATTGGATTGTGTTTATAAACTATCACGACAAATGGTTGCCAATGTCCTCGGGGTTCTTTCAAAAGAGGTAACACATCATATTCGATTTGTTGTTTACATCAAATACCGGTTAAGACATCTTTAGATATACACACCATTGGGCCTACTTTTACATACATTTTTGGTTATTACCTCTATTCTCGGTTTCTTTTGCGAACCTGTGAGGGGCGGGATACACCTTCATGGAACTATATATTGAACTAGGTGTGATAGCAGGGGCAGAGCTGCTTAATGTCAAAGAATTTTTGAGGAATATGTGATATTTCAATGGAGAATGTATTGAACATTGAGTTATGTAGACAATGTCTTGATTATTCTTTTTAGCTTAGGCGTACAAATGATGACATACTTACAGTAATTTTGGGAGGGTCTTCTCTCTTTTAACCATCTTAGCACTATTATATTCCGTGATTAATCAACTGTTCGGATACTATTTGACTTAATTCATGGTTATGTTGATATATGATGTGCAGGATGGTTCCCACAGCTTGCACTATTGGAGTTTGAAATATAAAATGGCGCTGATAGATGTGATTAAGATATAAAACACATTTTTTTAGATGAAATATTGCTAGAAGATATTAAATTATTTAAAGTGTACCTACTGCAAAAAGGCTGCCACATTGATAGGTTGGCCAATAGTATGTAATACGGAATATGCAGGCATTTTGCACATAAACTAAAAACAAGATGTTATATGATGCTTCAAATCATCAAACGCTGCATTATTTATATTTGTATGTGGGCACTGTTTTGTTGTAACCTTTTATATACTTATTTATATATGTATGCGCACATGTTGTCTTTTGTGGCACTTATAGTGTTTTTGTATGTCCCTTTTTGTAACTGAAGAAGTTCTGGTGACAGAACGAAACGCGTTGGCTGGTGTCTATAAATGGATTATTAAAAGAACATTGAACTTTATTAATCACGATTCTGCGTCTTTATAAGAGGACAGTTCAACGACCTAATAATCTCCTATGATCAGTGGAGACTCACTTCCGCAGCGGTGCTTTTTCATCTATGATAAAAATATAGACTCTTTTTCCAAGTTTTTGGATATGCTTTGGGGACAGGGAGCATGTGAGAAGTGCACGCTAGTTCATTGAAAATTAAATATTTTGGTGATATTTGGGTTGGTGCTTTGAAAAAAGAGTGGTCCACTGTCCGAACTGTGTTGTATCAAAGATTTCTTTTGGACCCATTTGTTGCACAATCCAAACCAAGAGAACTGTTTCTTTTACATGGTTTTTTCATTTTGAAGTGTTTGCTGTGGGATATCTTAGCGCGTACTATTCAACTTAACTTTGGTTTGATTTCATAATATCATGTCTAAATTCAAGGATACTAGGGGGGAGATGGCTTCAAGCCTATTTGGGAACAGTCAGTCTGTTGGTGCCAGTATATCGAAGGAGCCAAGTACAGAAGGCCTTCGAGCCAAATTTCTGAAGTTAGAAAGACTTAAAAAGTTGGAAATGTCCAGATGGTGGGACGGAATAACTTTACAGAAATATTTAGACAACCAAAAGATTCCACGGGGCTTGCGGATTTTAATTTTCCCAACCTTTGAGGATCTGGATGACGATGCCCTCAAGGATTGGGAAGAGAATCTGAAGCAGGCATCCCATACTATGATGAGGATACTGATTCGCCACTCTGAGAAAAAGGTGGCGACGTTGAAACAGGAAATTGTTGATTTGGAACGTGAAATAGATGAATCAAGTCTTAAGGACAGTATAAAAAAGAATTATTAAATTTTTGATGAGGTGATAGGACGATACCAAATCTATTTACGTGACAAAAAATTAAGAAAGATTAAGCGCGACGATAATGATTACAAGACAGGGCCTATTTACACCTTTGCTCATAAATTCGACAACGTAAAATCAGAGGGAGATGGAAAACGAGCCAGAGAAGAATCTGTCAGTGCCAGCAGCAGCTCAATCTCCTCCTTGGATAGTTCATCCTCTAAGGATGGTGGGGCATGTCAGGCTATTTCTCCAAAACGTAATTTTTTATTGGAGATGGAACGAATCCGACAAGGGAAAAAGATATCAAATACCAACCCAGACCCAAAACCAGGAGGAGGGGAAAGGGGTGGAAAAATAGTAGAACCAAGAGGGGGAACAGTACACCAAATGGATACCAGATCCAAGAAAACTTAGGATGTATGGCACCCCCAGAAATTACAAATACAAATAGTGACCCTGAAATTCCAGCTGACAACGCCCTGACAATTGTAAACTTATCAGACCGCATGCTTACCGATGTGGAAATTAACATCTTACAAAAAGGTTTAAGTTTTTGCCCATCACAAGTTGGGGATCCAACTTTATTGATGATAGATTTGTTTAAATTTGTACGACTCCTGAAATTAAAAGATCATTTCCAAGACAATCCGAAGTTTCGCAATGATAATTTGTCTATTGCATCCTCCTGTACCACCACGATTTCCGACTTACAGAATGCGCAACTATTATTGTCTATTGAAACTGGTGACAATCCTTCATTACAGGAAATACGCTCGGACCTCAATATTGAGGAAGACATAACAATCACAAGCGGTCTTAAATCTCGTTCCAAATACATTCCGGTGAATACACATAAAAATATTGACTTGTTTAAGGAACGAGTGTCGAAGGACCTCTATAAAATGATTGATTCCCCTAATAGATATACCTATAAACATCAAAATATGGCAAAGAAAGAAAGACTGGCCCTAGATGGACTAGCTAAGGACAACAGCATTACTATCAAAGAAGCTGACAAGGGAGGGAATGTGGTTGTCATGAATACTGTTGACTATGACAATGAGATCAGAAGACAACTAGCTGATACATCATGCTATAAAATTTTAGATGGCAGCCCCATTTCCTCCCTTGTCGCTCATATCAACACAAGAATACACGATTGGGGCGAAGTTGGTCTCCTTTCTGAAGAAGAATGCCGATACCTCAAAGTAGCAAATCCAATGGCACTGTGAATTTATTTGCTCCCCAAAATACACAAGGGGGGCTCTTTTCCTCCTGGACACCCCATTATATCGGGGATTAACTCCCCTACTGAACGACTTTCTCAGTACGTTGATGGGTTTTTACAACCATTGGTGGTAAACTTACCTTCTTATATCCAGGACTCAGGCGACATATTGAATACATTTGATGGCCTACAATGGTCTCCAGATCTCATGTTTGTCTCATTAGATGCTCATATAAGTATCGTTTGAACACTAGATGTGTTAACGCGTTATTTGACCTGTAACAACACGGGTCGTTTGTATATATAGCGGTTGCACGCACGCATCATAAACAATCACGGCGGGCAACTATAGGTTTACCTGCTTATCTTTAGCTCAGCTTTTGTAAAATAACAGGAGGGCAGCAGTATACGGTTCGTCACATATATACAGTATCACACGTATATATGTTTGAAAACATTTGCCATGACTTTAATATAGTCTGATTGGCATAATATAGATGGATTGTCCAAGGTATATTCAAGTATATATAAAATAAGAGACATGCAAACAAGGGTAAATACTCAATGACTGTCACATACATTTAAATTTTTATAGGCAACTGCCAAAAGGGTATATCTACCTGGGTCTTGAAAAAGAATGAGAGGTGGGACCATTTGACTGCGCTCAACAATTTTTTCATACGTACAAGGTAGGAATAACTAATGTGGATGTCTGATGTAAATAGAAACATTCCACTAGTCGGAGAATGCTTTGGACCTATATGCAAAAGCAGTACCTTTATGGATATGTATATGCGCGATCGGGGACTAAATTCTCCCTTATGTCTCATTTCCTTTCCCATCATAGGTTAATACCTTGTCCTATACTAAACAAGTAAGTTAGACTCTTACTTGGAAACTCTTGGAAATATTTAAATGAATGGGCCCACCGTAGCAGGAAAACCCAATATAGAAAACGCGAAAAAATATTAGACAAGGAATTTATTTTGGAAATACCCCACGCCTTGAAATATCGATTGCCGTAGGAATAATGTTTGTTTACTTAACTGTTTTATTTTTTATTTCTAATATGCGATACATCAACAACATCGTTGATAAATACATTATAAAATAATATGCTTACTCGCAATACATGGACTGTGGAGTTAAATTGGATTGTGTTTATAAACTATCACGACAAATGGTTGCCAATGTCCTCGGGGTTCTTTCAAAAGAGGTAACACATCATATTCGATTTGTTGTTTACAGCAAATACCGGTTAAGACATCTTTAGATATACACACCATTGGGCCCACTTTTACATACATTTTTGGTTATTACCTCTATTCTCGGTTTCTTTTGCGAACCTGTGAGGGGCGGGATACACTTTCATGGAACTATTTATTGAACTAGGTGTGATAGCAGGGGCAGAGTTGCTTAATGTCAAAGAATTTTTGAGGAATATGTGATATTTCAATGGAGAATGTATTGAACATTGAGTTATGTAGACAATGTCTTGATTACTCTTTTTAGCTTAGGCGTACAAATGATGACATACTTACAGTAATTTTGGGAGGGTCTTCTCTCTTTTAACCATCTTAGCACTATTATATTCCGTGATTAATCAACTGTTCGGATACTATTTGACTTAATTCATGGTTATGTTGATATATGATGTGCGGGATGGTTCCCACAGCTTGCACTATTGGAGTTTGAAATATAAAATGGCTCTCATAGATGTGATTAAGATATAAAACAATTTTTTTTAGATGAAATATTGCTAGAAGATATTACATTATTTAACGTGTACCTACTGCAAAAAGGCTGCCACATTGATAGGTTGGCCAATAGTATGTAATACAGAATATGCAGGCATTTTGCACATAAACTAAAAACAAGATGTTATATGATGCTTCAAATCATCAAATGCTGCATTATTTATATTTGTATGTGGGCACTGTATTGTTGTAACCTTTTATATACTTATTTATATATGTATGTGTACATGTTGTCTTTTGTGGCACTTATAGTGTTTTTGTATGTCCCTTTTTGTAACTTACAGCCCTGAAGAAGTTCTGGTGACAGAACGAAACGCGTTGACTGGTGTCTATAAATGGATTATTAAAAGAACATTGAACTTTAATAATCACGATTCAGCGTCTTTATAAGAGGACAGTTCAACGACCTATTAATCTCCGATGATCAGTGGAGACTCACTTTCGCAGCGGTGCTTTTTCATCTATGATAAAAAAAAGCTATCCTAATGGTAGCATGGACTAAGCAGCCTTAAAGGCTTAACTAAGGTCGTGTTAAGCAAGCTGTTTTACCAATCACAATCCTATAATATCAAATGAAAGGACACCACACAAGTATATATTATAAAAATATATGTATTTATTACTAGAATAATCCTCTGTACTCTTTATGAGTGCAGAGGCACAAGCGTTTAAACAAAAGCACAGTCAGTCAGTCAGTCAAAATATCTTTATTCGATTTAGTTAAAAATCATACAAAGAGATAAAAACATTTCAGACATTATAAAATATATACAATACAATTATTTACAAATCATTTACAACAAACTAATCAGAGTATACGTTGGATTAATAAAACGTAATTCATTTAGTAAAACACCAGGGTCTTTACATCTAAACCATATATTAAGAAAGTGGTATAAGAGATACCAATCGAACAGTGGTTAGGCCTATGGCCTAGGGAATCGCTGGGAGCAATCGGGACTAGCAATGCTGAAGTCGCGAAAAAGCCCGCGGGATTCGTGTGCAGCGCTTAAAGCACAGGCATGCACCAATGCAAAGTCAATGGTGCGTAAAAGTTATAAAGTTACTGTTTAAGAATACTTTCGCTCAACCTAGAAGGACGAAACTTAAGACACATACACTAGAGGTGTGTACCAGTGTGGGAACACCGGAGTTGCTGAGTTACCTCACCCACAGGAAGCGGTTGCACAGGTGCGAAGTAGTGTCGGGTTTTGTCACGCAGGTTGCTGGTGCTTAGAGCTGAAGATGCGGCAGGTGTCGAGACGAGAAGTGTCCGGTGTGATCCAAGGTTAGATCGAAGTTAAAGATGATCTGAAAGCAGAGGGGACAGAGTCTGGGTCACTTAGCAGTGACCAGGGTGGAACCAGAAGGAACCAGGCAATGTCGGGCGCTTTCAGGTCGCTGACAGGTCGCTTCTCTCCGCTGCCACGTGGACTCAGGGGCACCGAGGATGTCCAGGAGTGGATCACGAGCTGTCCCACGCAGGCTCTCGCTGTTGGCGGTGTTGGCTTCCAGATTGGAGCAAACAACCCTTGGCAAGGGCAACCCATGCAGGATTCAAAGATGGCGTTGCACTCGGACCAGGAGGGTCAGAGCGGGTGCTCCTTTTCAGAGGAGCGGGTGCAAGTCTGAGCAACCAAAATCACAACTTAGATTTCAAGGTTTGTCGGCACAGGGGCCACAAGCCAACGGGCAAGTGACCGGGCCAACGCGTTGAGCCAAAAGAAGCAGAAGGGCCCCACGCAGCACTCGGTGAGTGTAGAGGGGTGAGCTTCAGTGCAAAAGAGGCTCAGGGCTGGGGCTTCTCAAACCCAGATGTACAGCTTTACGGGTCACTCGTGGGCTGCACGGTCAGCGTCTCGTGGTCTTTCCAAGATGGCGGGCCCCACGCTTCCGGTCGCCTCCACGGGTCTCAGCTCTGCAGGGACTGTGGATCGGGCTGTTAGAAGGCAGGCACGCTTGGTCTTGTCAAACTCTGTAGCTCGAGTTCTGGCAGGAACTGCAACAAAGCAAACGTCGAGGTGCTGGATGGTGCCTGTTTGCACAGGGTGGTCACTCCTTGACCACAAGGGAGATTCTTCAGTCTTCTACGTCGAGTAGGATGTCGAAGGGTCCAGGGTTTCATGTCATAAGTTTCAGTCAGGATAATCTGAGTGCTTTGGCACTGCTCCCATTCTTATACCAACCTAGGGGGCTGGATTACCTGCTAGGTCCCCTCCTATGGGTGGGACCCAGGAAGGGGGTGGTTACACCCCTTTCCCTTTGTCAAGGTCGCGTTGGGACTGGGGCTGGTGTGCCCCAGAACCGGTTTGACTGGATTATGCAAGGGGAAGCCTTGTGCTCCCCAGGCAGTGTCTGGCTTCTTTCAAACCTCCCTGCTACAATCCACTATCTCCTGTCTGGGGTGGTGTGACACCTCCCTGTGACAGGAAACCCTTTGTCCAGGCCTCCTTGGCTGAGTTTCGGTCAGCAGCAGGAGGTCAGACCCGTGTCTGTGGCAGAAGCATCCATTTTGTGGTGCTGAGGCTCCTTTTAAAATCAACCGTGTTTTAGCAAAGTAACATGTTGTCTTCCTCTAGAGGGGTGGAATGCTATCCCCGTCAACAGGACTGTCGAGGGGATAGTATTCCAAATCGTATGACACCTTACACAACATGTTTTGATAAAGCCAAACCAAAGTTAACATATAACAGCGAGGATTATAATGCACTTAATAGTATATGGTATGGCATTATCCCGGAACAGCTTAGGGAATTGGTCCCGACAGCTACAGACAGGCTCAGCTCATGCTAGAACACCATCTCACATAAAACCAAGCACTCTGCCTCCAGGATTGTTAAGGCCTGCCATAGGAGTGACTTATAGGTATATATGTGTCCAGATAGGTTTAGATATAGGCATACTATATCTAAGCAAGGGGTGATTACACCACCTTGCCCCAGCTGAGTGATCAATCAATCAATCAATCAATGACATTTATAGAGCGCACTACCTACCCGTAGGGTCTCAAGGCGCTGGGGGTGGGGGGGTGCCGCTACTGCTCGAACAGCCAGGTCTTCAGCTTCTTCCTGAAGGAGAGGTGGTCTTGGGTCAGGCGCAGGTCGGTCGGGAGGGAATTCCAGGTCTTGGCGGCCAGGTAGGAGAAGGACCTTCCTCCTGTAGTCGCTCTTCGGATGCGGTAGACGGCGGCGAGGGCGTGGTTGGCTGATCGGAGGTGGCGTTTGGGAGCGTAGAAGTTGATTCGGCTGTTGAGGTAGCTCGGGCCTTGGTCGTGTAGGGCTTTGTGTGCGTGGGTGAGGAGGCGGAAGGTGATTCTTTTGTTGACGGGGAGCCAGTGAAGGTCTCTCAGATGTTCGGAGATGTGGCTGGTTCGTGGGATGTCGAGGATGAGTCTGGCTGAGGCGTTCTGGATCCGCTGGAGTCTCTTCTGGAGCTTGGCGGTGGTACCGGCGTAGAGGGCGTTGCCGTAGTCCAGTCGGCTAGTGACGAGGGCCTGGGTGACGGTCTTCCTGGTCTCGGTGGGGATCCACCAGAAGATCTTCCGTAGCATGCGTAGGATGTTGAAGCACGCAGAGGAGACGTTGTTGACTTGCCTGGTCATGGAGAGGGAGGAGTCCAGGATGAAGCCCAGGTTGCGTGCATGGTCTGTCGGTTTGGGTGCGGTGCCCAGGGCGGGAGGCCACCAGGAGTCGTCCCAGGCGGAGGGTGAGGAGCCCAGGATGAGGACCTCCGTCTTGTCCGAGTTCAGTTTCAGGCGGCTGGTCGTCATCCACTCGGCTACCTCTTTCATCCCTTCGTGCAGGTTGGCTCTGGCGGCGGCGGGGTCGTTGGTCAGGGAGAGGATCAGCTGGGTGTCGTCGGCATAGGAGATTATGTTGAGGTTGTGTTGGCGTGCGATGGCCGCGAGGGGGCTCATGTAGACGTTGAAGAGGGTGGGGCTCAGAGAGGATCCTTGAGGGACGCCGCAGATGACTTCGGTGGCCTCTGACTTGTACGGTGGTAGACGGACTCTCTGTGTTCTTCCGTCGAGGAAGGAGATGATCCATTCCAGCGCCTTGTCCTGGATTCCGACGTTGCTGAGGCGCTGTACTAGGGTGCGGTGGCAGACAGTGTCGAATGCCGCGGAGAGGTCTAGGAGGATGAGGGCCGCTGTTTCTCCGTTGTCCATCAGGGCTCGGATGTCATCGGTGGCGGCGATGAGGGCGGTCTCGGTGCTGTGATTGGCCCGGAAGCCAGACTGTGAGGGGTCGAGGGATCCATTCGTCTTGAGGAAGGCGGCCATCTGCTTGTTGACGGTCTTCTCGATGACTTTGGCAGGAAATGGGAGGAGCGAGATGGGGCGGTAATTCTTGAGTTCGGTGGGGTCCGCTGTGGGTTTCTTGAGTAGAGCGCTGAGTTCGGCGTGCTTCCAGCTCTCAGGGAAGGTGGCGGTGTCGAAGGATGTGTTGATGATGTCTCGCAGGTGGGGTGCGATGACAGCGTCAGCCTTGTTGAAGACGTGGTGAGGGCAGGGGTCGGTCGGTGATCCGGAGTGGATGGAGTTCATCGTGCGGATGGTGTCTTCGGTGCTGATCGGGGTCCAGGCGTGGAGGGTGGTGGTGGGGGGTGGTTGTTCGGTCTTGGTGTGCGTTGGTTGGTTGTTGAAGCTGTTGTGTATGTCCGCGATCTTGTTGTGGAAGTATGAAGCGAGGGAGTTGCAGAGGTCTTGCGATGGGGTGATGTCGTTGTTTCCTGCGCTGGGGTTGGATAGCTCTTTCACGATGTTGAAGAGTTCCTTGCAGTTGTGTGCGTTGTTGTCCAGCCGGTCCTTAAATGCAGTTTTCTTGGCGGCGCGGATCAGCTGGTGGTGCTTCCGGGTGGCCAGCTTGAGGGTGGTCCTGTTGTCCGGTGTAGGATCCCTTCTCCAGACTTTCTCGAGGGCTCGGCAGTTCTTCTTGGAGCTCTTGAGTTCGTCGGTGAACCACGAGGCTTTCTTGCTGCCGGGTCTGTTGGGCGGGGTCCTCAGCGGGGCGAGTTCGTCCGCGCAGTTGCTGATCCACTTCGTGAGGTTGTCGGCGGCCTGGCTGGGGTTCGCTGAGCTGGCAGGAGGGTGCTGGCTCAGGGAGGTGGCGAGCTGGTCGGCTGTGATCTTGTTCCAGCTTCTTCGGGCAACCTGTTGCTGGTGGTGGTGGGTCGTCGTTCTCTTGAAGGTGAAGTGGACGCAGCTGTGGTCCGTCCATTGAAGCTCTGTGGCGTGGCTGAAGTCGATGTCTGTGCTGGAAGAGAAGACTGCGTCGAGTGTGTGTCCGGCGACGTGGGTGGGGGTGGACACCAGCTGCTTGAGTCCAAGATTGGCGAGGTTGTCGAGCAGGGTGCTGGTGTTGCGGTCGTTGTTGTTCTCCAGGTGGAAGTTGAGGTCCCCCAGGAGGATGTAGTCGGCGGAGGGGAGGGCATGCGGGCTGACGAAGTCGGCGATGTCCTCGCTGAATTGTGTGCGTGGTCCCGGGGGTCGGTAGATCAGGGTGCCTCTGAGGGTGGTGTTCGGGTCGGTGTGGATCTGGAAATGCAGGTGTTCGGCGGTGGTCAGGGTGTTGTCGGTGCTGGTCGTGAGACGGATGGTGTTCTTGTGGATGATGGCGATGCCTCCTCCCATCTGGTTGGCGTTGCGGTCCCTCCGGATGATCTTGTAGCCCTCTGGGATGGCGATGGCGATGTCGGGCGCTGAAGAGGCGTTCATCCAGGTCTCTGTGAGGAAGGCAACGTCAGGGGCTGTGGCGTCTAGGAGGTTCCAGAGTTCGATGGCGTGTCTGTGGACGGAGCGGGTGTTGAGCAGGATGCACTTGAGGTGGGTGCTGCTGGTGTTCGACTTTGCGGGTGCTGGTGCGAGGCAGGTCCGGATGCAGGTGAATTTGCAGGCGTGGCAGCTGAAAGGTCCGTGGGTGCGTGGTGGTGTGGCTTGGTGGCATTCTGGGAGTCGGCCGGTGTTGAGTGCGATGAGGGTGGCGGCGGAGTACGTCCGGCGGGTCTGCCGGGGTCTTCGAGGTCCAGGGGTCCTGGCGCTGGTCGCGATCCGGTCGCGGACGGGCTTAGACGGGCTTACCTTTGGCGCGCCTTCGGCGCACAATCGGCGCGCCCGCTGCGCGTTCGCACGGTCGCCATATAAGGCGAAGTGCGCGGGTGGGCGGAGCAGCTGGGAGGCGGGAGCGGGGAGGGAACAGAAGGCAAAAAGGGGCGGGGTCAGCGGTGGTGGCGGGAAGCGGGGAGCGGGGAGGGAAGACGGAGGGCGGCGAGATAGGCGGGCAAACAGGAAGGGAAAACGCTAACACGGTCACAGAAAAGAAAAATATACAGGCACAAATGAATGTCAAAACAAACAAAAATCAAAACAAACGACAGCAGAGTCAGCCGGCAGCCGGCAGCGAGGCAGGCAGCGAGGCAGAGGGCGGGCAATGGGGCACACGCAGCAGCTGGTGGCCGTGCGGCGCGGGGGTGTCCCACAAGTGGGTCACACTCACCTGCGTCGCACGGTCGCCATATAAGGCCAAGTGCGCGGGTGGGCGGAGCAGCTGGGAGGCGGGAGCGGGGAGGGAACAGAAGGCAAAAAGGGGCGGGGTCAGCGGTGGTGGCGGGAAGCGGGGAGCGGGGAGGGAAGACGGAGGGCGGCGAGATAGGCGGGCAAACAGGAAGGGAAAACGCTAACACGGTCACAGAAAAGAAAAATATACAGGCACAAATGATCAGCCAGTTGTGTCAATTTTGGATAGCCAGCCAGGGGTGGCAAAAGATATGCTGCAGCCCCTGGTAGGCCTTGGATGCACCTATGCCCTGGGCACCTATAATGCACTGTACAGGGGCTGATAAGGTGACCCAAGCCAATTTAGTTATGCACCTAGGGTACATGGAATCCATTTTACAGAGAGAGCAGATAGCCTGGGGCCCTGATTAGCAGGGAACCAGGCCAACTAAGTAGAAAACCAGCTAAACACAAGGCAAAAATCTGGGGTAACCATAGTCAGGTATCCACCTTCCTACAAGGTGGCAACACGATGGAACTCAACCTTCTACATGCTTGAGCGTCTGTTTGAGCAGTGCTTGGTAATTAATGAGTATGTCTTTGCAGGGGGTTCTTCTATGAAAGACATGAGGCTAGAGGTGGAGGTATGGGACCTAGTTAAAAGCCTGACAGACATGCTTCGTCCTTTTGAGGTCTTCACGCGTGAAGTCAGCAGAGAGCACTGTACTTTGGGCAAAGCTATGACATTGTTGCGCATGCTAGAGCACCAACTGAAAGCGGTGTCTTCAAAGTTAAAAAATGATACTGACAAACAAGATGCATATCAGTTGGCGGAGAGCTTATTAACCCGCCTAGTTGACAATGAAAGGCTTAAAAAATACATACAGAACAACATTACATTTGTGCCACTATTCTGGATCCACAGTACAAAAAGGCACTGGCCAGCAATGCATTCATTCCTTTTACTGAAGCAGATGTTTCAAAGTACAAACATTGGCTAGCTCTGTCAGCCACTCGGTTTGAAAAAGAGCGGCAGGAAATTGAAGGAACCGGCAGAAGTACTACTGAATCAGCAGCCCATCTGGCGTCAAGGTCCACTTCTGTGGCCGAAGGCAGTCACTTTCTTTCACAGCCGTTACCGACACCAGCAACCATATCATCAGCCTCACCTGCACCAGGCCCAGCCATAATATTGTCGGAAGCAGATTGGATAACTCATCAAGGGTTTGCTCGTTCCAGTGTTGATACAAAGGCCTCAGATGGTACGCAAAGTTCAGCACCCCTGGATGACCTTGAGTGGATGGTGCAGGCCTATCTGGATGACCCAAAAGAGGTCTTCATTGATCACAACCCATTGCTGTATTGGTATGGGAAAAGGGGTCAATGGCCACTGATCACCAAGCTGGCTCTAAATTATTTGTCTTGTCCACTCGCAAGCGTGTCTTCTGAATGTGTTTTCAGTGCGGCTGATGCCATTGTAACTTCAAAAAGGACCCGCCTCTCGCCCAAAAATGTTGAGAGGTTAACAATGATCAAGATGAATCAACACTTCATACCACCAGATTACAAAATACGTGAATCCACGCAGGAAGAAGAGGACACCGACTTAGGTGACGGAAGTTCTTCTCTGTTAGCTGACCTACTCCCGTCTAGATTCACAGAGTTTGAGGACGAGCTCTACTTCCCTGACACCTAGGCCTGAACCTGACTTACTTTTTTTTTTCGTCCTTATTCACTTTTATTCCTGTGTGTCTTTCTTTGTTTTGCAACTTTTACCACAATAAAACTCTAATCACAACAAATCCATCAGCAGCACTGTCTTCGTCTTACTTCCTTATTGAAGGTGCCGCTGTCTGCATTCCTGAAGTTCACAACTCAGTCATGCTCCTCTATCCTCCTCCTCCAGACTCCCCCTATCCATTTCCCTCAAGGCAGATGGCTGGATTACACAGAATCAAGAAACTGTTGCTTTGTAGACGAGTCCCCTCAAAAGAAGTGGGACTGGAATTACTGACTTTATGCTGAATGCTGACAGTTACTTCTGAAATTGACACGAGAGGCTGCCCTGTGGGCCTTCACTTTAAGAACAAGATGCAGACAAAAAGTGGGACAGGTAATAAATAATGAGATGGCATGCAGTGGACAGCACTGGCTGTCTGTCTCTGATGAAAGCAATTGCTGTTTGTTTGTTGTGCATGAAATGAATTATATGTCTTCTGTTATTAATCTTTTACACACTAAATGTAACTCAAGTCTACTCTGTTTTTTTACCTTGTTTAATTCAAATTGTACTTCTACTGCAGGGGCTACTACGTTGCATTTTTTAATAGGCAAAAAGTCCTTGAACTCACTGTGTGTGTAGACTGCGACTGCATGAACAACATTGGTTTGCCAATATACCATGATGATGATGAGTCTTGATGATCAAAGTTACATAATATCTTTTTTCCTTAAGTCACTCACTGGGATGGATGGATCCTCTTCGTCGGTTTATGGAAGAACTATGGCCATTTCGTGAGTGGCAAACAGGTAAACCAGTCAAAAACAACTACAGCAGAACTACATGTCTGTCTAGTCGTGGTATGGAGTGGCCGAGTCAGTGTAGTGTTGTTCTGCCAGAGTCCAGACAGCAGTTCATGTAAAATTGCGGCTATGTGGCTTGCTGCATACAATTAGATATGCTTTGCCTGTCTGTGTCAAAGAGGTATGCTACATCTGGTTTCTTCACTCAGTGGTGCCTGCCTTGAACGTCTGCATGGCCCTGGCCTGCTGTGTTCTAATTACTATCCTTGAAAAGGAGACTTAGAGTACACACTTTAGAAATGATGCTTGGATGTAATACTGTCGCCTCTGAAACTGAAAGTGTTATTTTTGCACTACTCACCGTACCTTATATTTGTTTTAATATCACTTCCTGTTTTTCCATCAACAATTACAGGCCGGCTTTTACCCTGTGCGATGGCAAAAACGATTAACTCAGGCTTACCATTAGCGATCCGCAATTCCGCATCCGCCAGGCACGAAGTGGACAGTGTGTCTGGTCACCAAGATTGATCAACGGAGCGTCAGATGGAATGGAGGAGTACCGTGAATAAGAGGAATGGCTGGATGCATGCAACTTCCCAAATTGAACAGGACAACTACAACATACAGTTCCAGTATCCTCTTCATTTCTCCTTATCTTTTAAATAATGTTATTGTTGTGAACTTCTATGAGTGTGACTCTGTGCGTTTGTTTGCTCTCTGCTTCAAATTCATCCCTCCAGCAAATTTGACAAGTTTCTTTGCTATTTTTAAAACTAATTTAATGTACTAATAAGTGTTTATTCTCTCTGAGGGCAGATAGGCAAGTGAAATTGCGTAATTACTGCAGCCCTGTACTATCAAATTGTTTCTTCATAGTTAGTAAGCTGTAGTAGGTACTACTTTTCAGTAACCTAACCTTCCATTTAGCAAACAACTTCATGCATGTAGTAGTGCACTTCCTTTATGTCCCTTAAAAGATTTATGGATATCTTCGTATCCAAAGACTTGTTTTTCTTCATTTGTTGTTTGTCCATGCTGTGTTTTTTTCCTCTCTCCACAAAACTTTCCCAAAAAACCCCATTCCCATCCAATTTTCAAACCCTAGCCCTCTTCACCCGGGCTGTGTGCTTTTCATTGAAGTGTGACTAAATGACAACAATAATTCCACACACTTGCTGGGGAGGATTAGGTCAAAGCAACAGAAAATCAATTTCAAGGCTGGTGAAGGAATCCGAGGATATATTCTTATTCTGCTTGACACACACCCATGAGTATTTGCAAATCAAATCAGAATTTCATGTGCGCCATCAAGTGGATTAATCATCAACAACATCCTCCTCCAACACGTGACGAATCGAATGCTTACGCTGCTGTGTCCTTCACCTTCAGTACTATTTCTTGTAGTAGCCATATTCCACGCAACTAGTACTTATATTTTGAATACTTTAGCATTGCTTAGGCTACAATTTATGGCACTGTTCTTGTGTACTGTACTATCTATCGTACTGTTCTAATGCTACGATCAGGCCACTCAATGTTTCTCATCCTTTTTTTTCATATGCTGCTACTGCCAGTGTGTACCACTACTACTACCACCACAACTATGACATTTCATCCGTCCAGGATTCCACAGCCAACCTTATTCGCCATTTGCTATGCAGCCAGCACTGTGCCTAGCCCTTTTCTCAAACACGAATCACAGGTAAGATAAGCATTTTGGGGGAGGAAGAATAATGGAGTAGGAGGAGAGGAGAGACTGACGGTAGTACTAGTAAATTAGTAGGACATTTGAATTCACTAACTCTGTCAGTGGCACTTTTGTACAAATTTGGGCGATTAGACAATTTGAATCAACCAGCCAGTTAAGTTTCTGGAAAACAAACGTACAGTTAACCCACCCCTGCCTCCCCCACAAAAAAGTAAAAAAAACGCGGATGCTATGTTTAAGTTGAAATAAATATTTATTTGAACCCTAACAAAAATAAATTATCCCACAAGAAGACCCGACCCACCCCCTTCCCTAACCCCAACCAATGTCCATGAAATCAATGTTCCCAGTCCAAAAACCCTAACGCCCAATTCCCACCCCCCCAAAAGTCTTTAAAAGGGGCAAGGGACAGTCTCTCTACTTCCGCCGGCGGTATCCTTTGGCCAGGTGGTCACGGTGCTCTCTCCGGAGGTCCTTGAGTAGGGCTTTCAGCCTCACCACCTCCTGCTCAAGGTTGGATACTCTGGGCCCGATTCACAGAATTAACTTAAGACTCAATCCTAAACTTACTACTATTTTGACATTCACAGAATGCACTTACTACTTTTGGTATTCACAGAAGTTAGGATTTTGTCTTAAGTTTGTCTTAAGACAAACTTAAGACAGACTTAAGACGAACTTAAGATAGCATTTTGTCTTAAGTCTGTCTTAAGTTTGTCTTAAGACAAACTTAAGACAAAATCCTAACTTCTGTGAATACCAAAAGTAGTAAGTGCATTCTGTGAATACCAAAATTGTAGTAAGTTTAGGATTGAGTCTTAAGTTCATTCTGTGAATCGGGCCCTCAGAGGGTCAAGCGGTGTACACGACCCTTGCACTTGCAGGTACTGTGGGGGGCAGCTGTTGTTTTTGCTGCTCAGCGGTGGCGGGTGGCTGCCAGACCGCGGCTCCGTACCGCTGGAGGATTGCGCTGACCGTATGACCCAGGGGCAGCGGAGGAGGATGCAGCTGTTGTCGATGTCGACTGCGATTCCTCATCCTCCTGGGCCACCAACCACCGATGTCCGGCGACAATTGCCTCCAGCTTCCAATACCGCGCACGTCTAGCCAACTCCTTCCTTGTTAGTTTGAAAGGAGTATCTATATGAAGAAAGAAAAACATACTGTAACCAATGCTCTTTAAGATTAACACAAAATAATTCAGCAGAAAGTTGTGTTGCAGTAGCACTAGCAACTTGCAAGCACAGTACATAGTAGCACCGCCAGTGAGCAGGCGAGCACCTGCAATCACACAAGCTTTTGAAACATAATTTACCTGCAATGTTATGTAATCTCTAGTGTCTAGCATTACGCACTTCTGTAAAGTGCACTCATACATAATTAATCACCCAGGCCAAATGAGCACAAAATTGAAAACAAGTAAGCATAGTAGCACCGCCAGTGAGCAGGCGAGCACCTGCAATCACAGAAGCTTTTGAAACATAATTTACCTGCAATGTAATTGGCAGCATTCTTGCTCTTCGGAAAAAAACAATTGCAATATCATAACACAGATCAGGAGAAAACTAAGTAGTGATTAAATACTAGCTACTACTACTCACCAAGCCCAGGGATCTCGACGCCAAGCAGGTCGAGCAGGTCTTGTTTCCGGTCCAGGATGTCGGACCACCGGTGCGTCGCCTGGTTGTAGGTGCCCCGGACCCCAGACTCCCGATACAGGGCCAGGCACACCTTCCCCCATAGCTGGTGACGCTCCCAGAGCCCTTACTCGGTACTGGGCCTGCCATGACCGTCTTGGGGAGGTGGCGCCGGACAAAGAAAACCAGTGCTGCCATCTCCACCGCGCTGAACATCTCCCGGGCAGTTCCTTCCTCCGCCCTGAAGCGCCTGCAAGGGAGCCTGGTACGGGGTGCGGGACCCTTCCCCTTCATGTTCTTCCCGGCTCCCTTTGCCATGGTCCTGGACAGGAAAGGAAAATAAAATAGGAAAGAAAGAATAGGGAAAAAGTAAACAAAAGAAAAGAGTTAAGAAAAGTAGTTTTAAAGTAACCAAAAGTAGAAAAAAACACAAAATATAGATGTAGAAATATAAAGAGATAGATAATGAGTAAAAAAAAATAAAACAAAGTTCAAAGAAACAAAGGATTGCAAAGATTAAGGGAGGATTGAAAAAGCATGCTCAGAACCATAGCAATGAATGAAAAACAAGATGGCCGCACCCATCGCAACCGCGTGGGTAATTTTGTGCGATATTTCCCCCGCGAGCATGAAAAAACGGACGTGAACACGTAATTGCGGCCCGCACGTAGGAAATGCACAACGTGAGCATGCAACTGGCGCCCGGAAATGGAAATACGCAACGCGAACACTGAAAACAAGATGGACGCGCCCATGTACGACCGCATGGGTAACTTCGCGGTCACCCGCTTAAAAAATACCAGCAAACAGGCAAAGCGTCCCGCCAACACTCAAAAATAAAAAAGTCGGAAAATTCGCGGATTTTGCGTACCGCGAATTCGCAAATTTCGCTCATACTTAATTTTTAGGGTACAGCAAGTAGAAAAAACATAAGTTAACATTTGTCAAGTGGAAACCCTAGGCTTTTCAATTTTTAATCTAGGCTTGATTAAAGTGATTGTATAATTTTGTATTTGTAGTAAACAGTGTATACATAAAAGTATAAACACATTGTTAAATTTTAATGGTCTTAAACTAATATCATTGTAATGAAATTAGTTGTTTTATTTGTTTTTGCAAAGGTGCTTTTTTGTATTTGCAACTTCATTGCAAAGATTTTTATCAATCACGCAATAAAGACAAATTTCACTTTCAATTTCACTTTCGAGCACCTCTAGTGACAAGAATTTTGAGCCACACCACATCGTGTTTCGGTGAGGATGACCCTGAGGCTGTTGGGCCTCATGGCATCCTGTATCCTGCTGGTGGACTATGCCAGGTGGCATATGTGGGCTCTGCAATGAGACTTGAAATTCCAGTGGGTGAAGCATCAGGGGAATCTTTCCGATGTCATCCAGATCTCGGAGGGCACTGCACATCAATTGCAGTAGTGGCTAACAAACCAGGATTGGGTTGACGGCAGATCCCTCTCCCTTCCCCAACCAGACTTCACAGTGGTGACAGATGCGTCACTTCTGGGATGGGCCGACCACATGGGAGAGGCAGAGGCCTCTGGTCTCTGGCGGAGTCCGGGCTCCACATCAACGTGCTGGAGCTCCGGGTGGTCCGACTTGCACTGAAAGCATTCCTTCCTTCTGTCAAAGGGAGAGTAGTGCAGGTGCTCATGGACAACACCACCGCCATGTGGTACTGCACAGGGCCGGGTGGGGTCATGGACCCTATGTCAAGAGGCTCTCTGCCTCTGGAAAGGGCTAGAACGTCAAGGCATGTCTCTGGTGGTTCAACACCTGGCAGGTTCCCTACACACCAGGGCGGATGAACTCAGCTGTCGGTGCATGATGGATCACGAATGGCATCTTCACTCGGAGGTGGTGCAAGGTCTTTTTCAGCAGTGGGGAGAGCCTTGGTTAGATCTGTTCACCACAAAAGAGAACGCGCAACATCAGCAGCTCAGCGCGTTAGAATTTCCATGGCGGCACTCGCTCGGTGACGCTTTTTGTCACGAGTGGAACTGCGCCTATACCACTTCTGCCCAGAGTGCAGAAGAAGATCAAGCGCAACCGGGCCCAAGTCGTTCTTGTGTCTCCGGATTGGGCATGAAGAGTCTGGTATCCAGAGCTCTTGAACATCCTGCCTCTTTGGGAGGATCTTCTGTTGCAGCAGTAGGGGACGGTCCTCCACCCGAACCTGTCCAGCCTCCACCTCCTTGCATGGAGATCGAGCAGCAACAGTTGACAGCTTTTGACCTTCCTCCAGAAGTCTGTAATGTTATTTTGGCAGCCAGGCGTCCCTCCGCTAAAATGGTATACGTCTGTAGATGGAACAAATTTGTGGCATG
Organism: Lissotriton vulgaris; assembly: GCF_964263255.1. Lineage (NCBI taxonomy): Eukaryota > Metazoa > Chordata > Amphibia > Caudata > Salamandridae > Lissotriton > Lissotriton vulgaris. Next base: position 1,237,396,245 of record NC_141687.1, on the reverse strand, counting down.
ATGCACAGCAAAGGCTGTGTATCTGTTTCTGCTCCTCTTGCAGAGGTTCTCCTCTTCCTTCTTTCTTTGGCCCAAGAGGGCTCTGCTCTTGGCACCCTTAAAGGCTATCAATTGGCCATTTCGGCCTTTCTTTGCCTTCCTGAACAGCCTTTTCTTTTAAAGTCCCCTATTGTACATAGATTTTCTAAGGGCATTACTCACCTCTTTCCTCCTATTTGTAATGCCTCGGTGGGACTTGAATCTGGGCTTAACCTGCCACATGTGTGCTCTTTTTGAGCCACTAAATAATTGTCTTCTCAGACTCTTGACCTTGACCACTGCTTTTCCGGTTGCCATCACCTCTGTTTGCAGGGTGAGCGAGCTTCAGACTTTCTTCTAAACCTCCTTTCCTTGCTGTTCATCGGGACAAGGTTGTCCTTCGAACTCGACCTTCATTTCTTCCCAAAGTGGTTACCTCTTCCCTAGGACAGACCATCATTTTGCCCACCTTCTTCCCGCCCCCACATCCTCCTAAAGAGGAGGAGAGGCTCCACCGCCTGGATCCGAAATGTGCGCTATTATTTTATCTGGAGCGCACAAAACAATTCTGGGTGGATGATCAACTCTTTGTTAGCTATGAGGGCTCCAAGAAATGTTGGGCCATGCGAAAACCCACCCTCTCCCGATGGGTCGTTCTTTGCATGAAAATGTGTTATTCCTTGGCGAAAAAGGAGCCTCCAGTAGGGTTGCGTGCCCACTGCACCAGGGCGACGGTGGCCTCCACTGCTTTGTGACGTGGAGTCCCCCTCAGTGACATCTGCCAGGCAGACACGTGGGCATCACTGCACACATTCACTAAGCACTATTGCTTGGATAGTCAAGTCAGGAGAGACAGCTTCGTTGGCCGTTCAGTTCCCCAGGACTTTCTGGTGTGAACTTAGTTCACAGAACCACCTCCGGGGCTGGTATTGCTGGGGTATCTCCATTCTCCACTAGCGTAGCTAGAGGGGTGCATGGGGCGGTCCGCCCCAGGTGACACCTTAATTGAGGGGGCCGCGGCCGCGCGGGCCGGCCCGACACTCACGCTGTCACTACTGACTGTCACTGACTGGACTGGAGTGGAGGCTGAGCCGGTGCCCGTTGGGCCGCGGTGGCCCTGCCTTTGAAGCTCCGGTGTAGGGATCAGCGGAGACACAGTGATACCTATTCCTCAGAAGCGAGGGCCCACAGCACTGCTTGCTTCTTTTCTGCTCACGCCATGCGTGCTCTGTTTCCCGCCCGAGGAAACGCATAAAAATACTCAAAACAAAATATAAGCCCCTGTGACTGTGGCGGCGCTTGAAATAAAATTGAATACATGATGCAGCAGCCTGGAATTAAATAATCGGTTTGACCGACGTCACCGACCGTTGTTGGGGGCCCCGCCACCTCCCAGCCTCGAGTGCACACACACTACACGAGTCCTCTCAGGGCCGTCAATCAGCGTACGGGGTGCGCACAAGCCCAACCAATGACAGCCCTGTAAGGACCGTTGGGCCAGCCCTCGCCGCACCGTAGCCAGCCAGTGTGACGGCGCGTTACGCGCTGCGCAAGTGCGTGCTCATCGCCCCTCCCGTCATCCTGCTGTCGGAGAAGAAGTGCGTAGAGAGAGACTGAGACCACCGACCACCATCATTCAAGTTGTTTGTCGTGCCCGGCCCTGCTGCAGCCCACAGCCAGCCTGTTGCTTTTTTACTGTCTGTGGCTGCGGGCGCCGGGCGGCAGTGGCACGTAACTAATAAATTCAGCAGGTGAGAGAGAGAAGAATGAAATGAAATAAAGAACCGCCCGTCCCACCGTCCGGTCCGTCCACCTGAATGATTACAATGATTGTAATCATTCAGGTGGACGGACAATGATTGCACCACAGCACCAGATTCCTTCATGATGAATCTGTCTGCACATTCAATGCTCTGCCGGAGTTCATAGTCTCAGACTGACCAGAGGGCCTGCAGCGGCTTACCGATTGTTTTAACAGTACATAGTGACAGGAGTATCCCTCCACTCCTCATACTGTTTGGAGCATCGTTCTCTCCAATGGAATGCTGCATTTCAATGTATGAGGGGCAACTGTACATCTCAAATGCACACTGATTCACGAAGCAAATTATTGATCTTATGGGTGCATTGTATACAGAAAGCAATTGTTTTCTGATTTATTTTTCCCACTATAGCACATAGCAGGCGTTTTAAAAAAAAAATTATGACCCAGAGTGCAATGCAGACCAATTAGTTTGGCAAACTTTCTTTGTTACGATGGCTTCATTTTACCAAAAAATAAAGAAGCAGCTGAAGTTGCATTGCACACTTTTTGGCCATCACTAGCATTACAGTGCATTCAGTCAAATGGCATGTGACTCACCATTGTACCTTTTTTAATTTGAGGTTTATTTAAATGTGTATTTACAACAAGGAAATGATCATTGATTGCCCATAAGCATCAACTATGTGCAACTGAAACTAAAACGTTACGGGCAACCTACCTTTCAGATCAGACATCACACTGGCGAATTTAAAGGGACTGAACAGTAGTGATAGGGGGGGGTCAAGAGCCAGTCCAAAGGTATAACGAATTATCAATTGCATTGAATCCACTTCGTACTCTCAGCCGTGCTAGGAGTGTAACTGACATCCAGCCCCTCAATAATATTGATACATACTGAGTTTCTCGCTCCTTTGCATGTCAACCACCCGCACGCTCTTAAGTCATGTGTAAAAGAATATTTATTGATGAAACTCAATAAATAGCTGCTTCCGTAAAACATAAAAGACATGTAATCAATCAGAACAGCATCGAAACCAAGAAAAACCACCATTGGTAAGAACTATTATTTAATACACCGTAACTACACAAGTCCAAACACATAGCTAGACATCCATCTTTTCCTATAAGTTGGATACCTTCAAAGTTTTAAGTTTTTAATGGGTCATCTCAATTTGGATATATATATTTTTTTTAAAGTTGTAACAACTGATATTGATTTCCCTCTGTTCTGCATGACTGTGTTTAGGCATGTTGATATTACGGTTTAATACAAGGGTTAATAGTAGTGGCAAAGGAGCTGCACTGATACCACTCAGTGATGACTATACTTCCCTTCACTTATGGCCTTGGCTGGAGCTGAGGTACATTTCAGGTAATAGGAGTAAACTATTAGAGAATGGTAGCATGACTGCTGCACAGCGCTCCTATTTAGGGACGTGGTAACCATATCCCCTCTAGGCATTTGGAGGAAGCCTAATGAATTAGTGGTGATACACAAGTTAACCAGTTGGTTTCCAAAATGCAAAACTGGTTGTAGAATACTGTTTTTAGGTCGAAGCCTAACAGCCAGCGGAAATGTCTAGTTGCAAAAGGGATATTGTCTACCTGCCCCTCCCATACTCCTCCCATTGCTTACCATTTGTTGCTTTCACAGTCACTCTCATTTGCTTGATTTCTTTCCACGGCTCCATATCACGTTTGTCCTTCCTATGGGGCAAATAACCAAATTACATGTGTCCTTCTGCTTCTCACTTTTATGGAGCTATTTTTTTCTTTCTAGATTAGCAGCACTTGATCAGAGTGCATGCATTTTCCAGCTCTGCCTCCGTGTCCATCTCTCTCTGTCTATTGTTTCACTACCCACCAGTGGCAGTCGGCATGGCTCTCAGGTGGTGGCGGGTGCTTTTCCGGGCACCAGCCCTCCATGTTCCTGTCCCATCTTCCCAAATTAACACCCCCACCCCTTCCCCGGTACCCGATTGCGTTGCTTTCTCAGTGTCTTCTTCACCCCTCCAGCCCATGCGTTGTTCACCCTTGGGTGCTCCTGTCATGTCATCCCCTCCTCCTGCCCCCCGCCCCCCAACAACACAAAGCACTTTTACCCTACAATTTTATGTTTTGTAACATGTACCGATCCATCTTGGATCAGTACATTAAAAAAAGCGTCAGCTTGGCATGCAAGCACGTGCGTCATCAAGCATGTGCCCCCATGCAGATTGACGTGGCTCGGCAGAACCTCAAACTTTTTTTTCCAATTTAGAAAAATACTGCACAGTATCAGTGACCAAAGCTGTACAGCATGCCAAAAAGAATCACCAAAGGCAATAAGACTCTAAGGCATGACCTACTCGCTTTGCCAGTCGTTGTGCTCATATGCAGCACACGACATGACCTCACAGCCCCCCCCCCCTCACCCCCCACCGTGAATATTGTCCAAAATGTTCCGCTCTTTTGTAGAGAAGTGTTAGAAAGAAATGCATGGAACAATGATGCTGTAAGTAAGTCACGCAGGTGTTGCTGGAGGCAGGTGCATGAAGTTAAAATGTCTGGTTGAAATAAAAGTTGCCTTAGATGCGTTTGTTTTCTTGGGTACCTAGTGATGGGCAGCACCGCAGCTCTGTTCCAGGGTGGCAGTGGCAGGCTCACGGAGGGAAGGACAAATAAGGGGGTGAGTGGGCATTTGCAGCCGACGCTGAAGTGCTGTATATCATTTGCACTGAAATAGAATCCCACATTGTTTTTAATGATTTTTTTTAAATGTTATTCCACTCTAACTTGTGTGGTTGGAGATCAAGCGCTGAAAAAACAAATAATCTAATCTAAACCAATCAAAACGAATCTAATCTAACAATGTAAGCATTCACAGTCAGGATGTTGGCACTTGCCCTCAGTGAGACTGCAGTGACTTCCGCAACTTGAAATCTGCTCCTTAACAATTTTGCCTAGTTTCCTTTAGAATAAATCATTGAACCTGAAGATAGAACAGATTAACCATGTTATATATTTTGAGTTTTTTCAAAAGAAAAAAACAGCCAAGATCTAACCTGCACTGTGATGAACTGATCTGTATCAAATTGGTAAATGAGCTGACAATTAGTGGAACTCGGTATAAGGTGATACCTTTGCGAAGATCAACATTTAATTACATTGGGCATAATTTGCGTAGCTTTTTCAGTGAGCAGTTGTGTTTTACTATTGATTTAGGACTAACTTCTAAATTACCAGGAAAAGGCAATACTTACCAGGAAAAGGCAATATTTACTCATAGGAAACTTTTTGAGAATTAGACATTTTTGACTGTCTATAAATGAAAAGTGAATTTTGGCAGTTAGTAGTTTATTTATTGGATTTGTCTTCAAATTTGATTAAGAAACAAACTCTTATGGATTTTGCATTATGAAGACCAATAAGGTTATTCAATATAGTTTTCAGCTGATGATGTTATGGAAAACACTCATGTCTGATAGACTTTCGGTCTACAGGATTGTAGTCCTGTTTAGCTCATTATAAAGTCAGGACTACAAGTCCAAGAATGCAAAGCATAAACCACGACTGGAGGAGCTACTCACATATGGATCTGGGAAACTTGAGAGCTCTGTACATTGTGCATCATTTCAACGTAGCACATGCGGCATTTTTAGTACAATCATGGGCAAAATACAATTTGTGGGAAGCAGACAAAAGAGTTTGAATTGTCATTTGTCAGGTAATGCAACATGAACAAGATAGATATATGTAGACTGATTATTCAAGGAGGGAATGGTTTACATTTGAGAAGGAAAATAAAACGTAACAATGCCAGGTGTGAAACTACTGAGCAAATAAAACAGTGTCAAGGTTACAAGTAACTTGGTTAGAAACTAAAACAATGCTGTAAGGTGGGCCCTTCTAGAAATAACTTGTTGGGGATTTACATGCAGTCTATGCTTTCTTTTGTGCACCTTTTGTAACTAACAAAGCCATGTGCTCTTTTTCAACTCTGAAGAAGTTGAGAGTAGGTGATGATCATGGCCTAGGAGCTGCTCGTGTGCGTGTGCCCCCTCCTTTTGTATAGCTGTCTGTTAACAAAATGAAAGACTAGACAGTGCAGTACCTTTTCTCTCGGGGTGGGGGGGGGGGGGGGAGTAACATGGTGTAGCTGATGGGCCGTGCTTTAGGCTGGATGGCGATGGGACAGGCAGCTAAGGCGCTCTTTCAGTAGGAGGGTGGACGGTCACTGTAGTTCAATTCCCATGACTGTCCAGAGCCTGCCCTGTTGCTCTATTTTGGCCTCCTGCAACTGACTCCCTTATATGCTATGCATGCACATGTGCTAGCAGCTGCTGACATGCACCACACCAGTATTTAAAATGTGCATGCAGGCTCTCGCTAGAGGGCATATGGAAGCATGGCTCTCTTCTGCCCACGGTGGTGTTACTGCCCTGCCTCGCCTAACGCTGCTGGAAGTGATCCCAATCCCATAGGGCTCTTCACACTGTCATCACTGCAGGGTTTCAGCCAGCCATTCAGAGTCTTCACATTGGCTGCATCATCAGTGGAGCAGTGTCATTGTCGCCCTTTGTGGTCGGTCATGGAACTCTCGTGGCTCTTTGCACACCAGGGGGCTCCTGCAGCAGTGGTGGTGCATCTCTTCACCTTGCGGGGCCAAGATATACCCCTCGCTTGCGCTTCAGGGATGGCGCAGCTCCTTCCTCTCCACACCATGATGACCTAGGCTTCAGTTGGCCCACATGGCGAGGACGACAGGTGGAGTCAGGGCTGGCAACTTTCGCCCCTATCCTTTATGTGTTTGGGGTAGAGCGTATCACATTCATTTGCCTATTTTATAAAATATCCATCCTAATTACGCCAGTCTATGTAAATGCACAGAAAAAATGGCGTATATATCAACTTATAATACGTCCACTCCAATAACATTCACACTGTGAGTGAAAAAAATTAAGAAGATAAAAATAGGTTTGCACGCTATTCACACTTTTATTCTTTCTTTGTGTGCAACCTATCCAATTAAAAAGCTAAGGCTGGCTGCTAAACATGCATACCATTACCATGATGAACCAATGTATGCATGTTTAGCAGCCAGCCATAGCTTTTTTAATTGGATAGGTTGCACGCAAAGAAAGAATAAAAGTGTGAATAGCGTGCAAACCTATTGATTTTTATCTTCACTTTTTGAATAATGTTTTTCACTTTCTGCACCCTTTTCGCTGCACCTTTAGTTTATTGGACACTTTTTCATTTGGCTTAATGACCGCCAATGATGATAACAGGGCTTATCTGGTGAGTACCTATCAGGTATCCCAATGGTGGTTCGCCCGTGAGGGGTCATTTCTCCTTCGCACATTTTTATAGTTGTTTATAGAAGTTGATATATACGCCATTTTCTCTGTGCATTTACATAGACTGTCCTAATTGGGATGGATATTTTATAAAATAGGCAAATGTAAACATAGTATGAAGATCACCCGACTGGAAGAGCATTCCAGGGCTGTTTATTGGCAGGCGGGATGGACTATGACATGTTTTCAGAGCAGAGAGGAAAGCAAGAAAAAGAGCAGACTTGCATTTAATGGGCTGCATAGGTAACTTTAAGAGTGACTTGTTTACAAAATGGTGGAGAAAGACATATTTTGCGCACCTCTTTCTCTGGCTCTTTAGTGACTCTGAAATTGTTGGATGCTGTCTTTTTTGGAAGTCTGCGGTGGGGTGGGTGAGAAATTGGCAACAAATAGAAGCATGTTAGTAGATTTTTTATGCTTAATTGTTTACCAAGTCTGCATTTCCTTTTCATTTTAGAGGGTTAAGGCATCTGCTTCAGAGGTGCCAAGTAGCTATCAGGGAATAACAATCGGTGAGATAACCCTGGAGGTTAAAGTATTTCTTGGAGAAATTTCTGTTTTGTGTAGTCTCAGATCTGACTCGAAGTAGTATAGAAGGTTAATGTGCCTGCAAAGCACATCATGTAATATGCAGGTGACATATTTTGTTTTAATGTAGCTAGGTAAGGTTACTGTTTTGAACACAGTCAGATCTTTTTGTTACTTGCAGTTTATATATAGTAAGCCTTTTAATATAGCACAGTGAGCTATGTAGGATATTTGACTGCTACTACTTTTAACCCTCACTGACTCATGCAATAACACATCTTGTTCACTCACTGATTTACACGCTTGCATGATTTATTTTTAATCTGTATGTTATTAAAATCGCTCTGACACTCTGCATTGGGATGTGTAGCGTTATAGAAGAAAGTAAAATAGTACTATTTACATTGTGTGTAAATACTGGGACAGACCAACAAGTCTGAGATTCTTTCAGTACATGCACTTACATAAAGGGGCCTAACAAAGTCAAAAGCATGCCTCTCTTAAGTACCTATGTGAAGAGATAACCAGCTGTATGCTTTTGTCTCTGTTGTATTTACATTTAAGTGTGATGTTCCAGGCCACTCGATCAAAAGGAGGCCTAATGGCCCCTTAACTGAGCTGCGCTCTGACAGCTGGGACGTGATGTGACGCCCCCGTCCGAATGGTACTCAACGTACAGGCTGTGTCAGATAACAAGACAGTGAGGGTTACAAGTTGTTGGAGTCGCATTGCTTCTTGTCTCACTTTATTTTATTGCAATTGAAATGGAGCAGACTACAAGCTAACGTTTTGAAATTGGATGTATTTAACCGTTATCCTTTTTATTATGAATATCTTTTTCTTATTCTTTCAAGCTTACGGATGAAGCGAATAAAAGAAAGCGGTGCAGCATTTAGAAAAAAGAAAAAGGCTAGAGAGCAAGAATTAAAAAAGTATGAAGGTTCACTACTGAAATACCTCAGTCACGAAACAGAAAGTACTACTACTACTACTACTACTGTTACTGAAGCAGAAACTACTAGTACTACTACTGTTACTGAAGCAGTTTCTGATTTTGAAGTCAATCCATCATCAACGTCAAGTGATACTTCAACTTCAACAGTGATAAGGGGTCTGATGGACAACAAATTCCAGCTGTTGACTTAAAAGATGTTGGTCTTCGGCCAAGTAAGAAGATTAAAGATGAACCACGTATCTTGCTGGTACAACAAGGGTCGTCTGTGGTTGAACATCTAGATTCTGATTTTGGTGAAACAGAAAGTACTACTACTACTACTACTGTTAATGAAGCAGAAACTACTAGTACTACTACTGTTACGGAAGCAGTTTCTGATTTTTAAGTCAATCCATCATCAAAGTCAAGTGATCCTTCAACTTCAACAAGTGATAAGGGGTCTGATGGACAACAAATTTCAGCTGTTGACTTAAAAGATGTTGGTCTTTTGCCAAGTAAGATTAAAGGTGACACACGTATCTTGCTGGTACAACAAGGGGCGTCTGTGATTCAACATCTAGATTCTGATTTTGGTGAAGTCATTCGTGAGGGTGCTTTGATCAAAGGACGAACCAGAAAACTTACACGCGAGTGGTTTTTACAAACTCTGCCAAATAATGAAAAAATGTTGAGGTCATGGTTGGTGTACTCTGCTTCCAAGAACGCTCTTTACTGCTTTTGCTGTAGACTATTTGCTGACAGAAGTCATTCGAATTTTGATTCTGCAGATGGATTCAACACGTGGTGGAAACTGAATCCCAAAATTTTCGATCATGAATCTAGTGTTGCCCATGTTCGATGTTTCACACAATGGAAGGAGTTGGAAATTAGAATCCAATGTGGAGCAACAATTGATAAAAAGGCACAAGAACAAGTTGAAAATGAAGTAAAGAAGTGGAGGGAGATACTTTCAAGATTGCTGGATATCATTAGATTCCTAGCTAAACAAAATTTGGCTTTTAGGGGTCACCGAGAAGGAATTCATTGCAAGACTGATGATGAACCTGATTCAACAGGAAATAGAGGACATTTTCTAGAATTAGTTCATTTGTTGGCAAAATACGATCCAGTGCTACGTGAGCATACTGTAAGAATTAAGCTGGGAAAAAATTATGCTAAATCATATATGTCGCCTACTATTCAGATTGAGTTTATAGAAATTTTGGGATAAAAAGTAAGAAGCAAATTTATTGAGCAAGTGAAAGAAGCAAAGTATTTTTCTATGATGTTCGACAGCACCCCTGATATTTCTCATAAGGATAAGACGCTCCAAGTTTTACGCTACGTTATGATCAATGGAAATAAAGTGATGGTTGTGGAATCATTTGTCAATTTCATTGAAACTAAAGGTAAAACTGCTGAGAATATTTCAACTATGATTTTCAGAATTTAGAAAGCAACGGAATTGATATTCAAAATTGTAGAGGACAGACATATGATAATGCTGCTGTGATGGCTGGTCAACATACTTGCGTTCAAAGACGCATCAGAGAAATTAATGGAAAAGCAGAATTTGTCGCGTGTACAAATCACTTGCTGAATTTGGCTGGTTTACATGCAGCTTCTGTTGCTGTGAATTCTGTTACCTTTTTTGGAACTGTGGAGCGTTTGTTCACGTTTTTTCTTCCTCGACCCATCGCTGAAATATTCTGACTTCAGTCACTGGTCAGAGTGTCAAGCGTGTAATAGAAACTCGGTGGAGTGCACGTGGAGATGCTGTGAGTGTTGTAAAAAAGAATTACTCAAAAATCTTAAGTGCTGTACAACGTTTAACTGGTGAAGAAGAAAATAGAGTTACCAGGTCAGATGCTGGGGTGCTGCTTGTTGCTTTACAATCTTTTTCCTTCCTGTGCTTTCTTGGTCTGTGGGAATCTGTCCTTGTAGAAATTAATGACACTCAGGTCTACCTCCAAACCAAAGGATTGAATATTCAACAATGTGACATAAAGCTCAATGCTTTAAAATCATTTCTAACTGAAAATAGGTGTGAATTAGTTAACAAATCAGTAGCTTACGCCAAAGAAATTTGTGATGATCTTGGGATAGTCATGGATCGTCGGAGTAGAAAGAAGAAACTAATGGCAGGTGAAGAATCATGAGGTGCTGAATTGTCATACGAAACTGAGTTGAGGAGAGAAATGTTTTCTTCACTGGACAGAGTGATCCAAGAAATCACCACAAGATTTCAACAACTTCATGTTCTTGCTGAAAAATATGCTTTCCTTACTCCATCAAATCTTTTGGATGATAAATACGAATGTCAACTAAATCATTATCATGATGACATTAATGAGGAAGAGTTCCTGGTTGAGAGAAAAAGACTTCAGAGTTTTATTTCTGTTGCTGCTACTCAACATGAAACAGAGACATGGAAGGACATTCCCCTTGAACTTTTGCAGTTTATTCTAACATACAGTCTTGAGAACTCCGTTCCAAATATTGTAATACTACTGCGAATTTTCCTTACAATTGCTGTAAGTGTTGCTAGTTGTGAAAGGAGTTTTTCTAAATTGAAATTGATTAAGAATTACCTAAGATCTACAATGAGTGCCTTACGTTTAAGAAATCTTGCCATACTGTCTATAGAACAGCAACTGAGTGGTGAACTATACTTTGATGATGTCATCAATGATTTTGCTAATAGAAAAGCAAGAAAAATAACTGTTTAGGATGTTGGATTTAAGTTTCACTTGAAAATTCAACATAGTGTTTTTATTTACTTTCCTATACATCATTTTGAGTTGTTGTTGTAATTTTGATGTGTATTAAGAGGGGCTGCAAACTGAAACAATATTTTTTATATTATTACAAGACCTAAGAATAAAGTCATGTTAACCTTATGTGTTCTTTGTGCTGAGGCTGCTCTGAAGGAGAGATGCACTATTACAAGCTGGTTATGTGTCCCAAGAGCACACGTCTTTACATTCCCCAGGAGTTGGCTGCTGCTGCTTATAAGTAATGACAGGGCGCGACCCCTGGTTGTTGCCTTTGGGCCACCAGAGTGGGCTGTGTATCCAGTCTGTGTTGGCAAGGTGGAGCTGACTGACCCCTTTGTGCTGTGTTTAGTTCTAAGGGCACACAGTGAGTCAGTCCCTGTGATAATAATTAATTTGCTGTTTTTGAAAGGTAAAGAAACGCAGGCTTCGGCACTGTTAAGTTGGTTTTGGGTCCCCAGAGCACATCACATTTGTGCAGGTCCCCACTGCTTTAATGGGGGGACTATGATGTATGGTCATGTAATGTCAGCTGTAGATGATGGATCCCTGAACAGTGTCATGTATATGCATGTTTGCTTTGTGCTGAGGGGTAATTGTTCACACAGCTTTCTGATGGATGTCACATGTGGGTTTTCTGAGTCCCCAGATAGATCATGCAGTCTGTATGTTCTTTTTTGTACTGCCAGTCACCGTTGTATTCAACTGTCTAGCCTTTGACCGTGTCATGTATGTGCATGTAACTTACATGATCGAGGAAAGAGTTAGAAGCAATACTACGTGTCTCTCCTCGGAGACTCGGACATCTTTCAAGTGCTCACCGACCTTTTTCAACAGCACCCCCGCCCCCCCCCCCCCCCCCCCCCCCTGAGGGGTAGCCCCGGGCGCCACAAGCTCTAGCTACGCCCCTGGGTATCTCTTCTAAGGTAAGGAATCTATAAATAATCGTCTCTTTCAGATGAACAAGTTACTTACCTCAAGTAACAATATATCTGTAAGAGACATACATTAGTTATAGATTCCTTACAGCCTCACCCATCCTCCCAGTTATGCGAACTGATTTCTACAGTAAGGGACTCCGGTTCAGGGCCCTAGTTTTTGTGCACCAGTGGTCAGGGTCATGCATGGCTCTGCACTTCAGGCATGGAACTTCGTGTAAAGAACTGACGTCAGCGCACAAGGGTGGTGTCTAAGTAGATACCGTGACGTAATTCCAGTGATTACGACGCCAACAACGAATGTGGAGACGACCGACACCAACTATTGACGGTCAGGGGTACTGCTGAAGAAAAATTCTTCAGATCGAGTTGGACGCCTGGGGGTAATTCTAAGTTAAGGAATCTATAACTAATATATGTCTCTTACAGATATATTGTTACCGAAGGTAAGTAACTTGTTCTTTATTACCAGAGGCCTTGCAAATAACTTCATTATTCACCTGGTGGCTTGCTAATTAACATTCATGTGATTGAGTGGTTTCACAGGGATGGTGGCCTACATCCCAAAATATAAAATATTTTTTTCTTAAAAAGCAGCCTGTGTTCCTTAAATGATTTAGGGCCAGATGTAGGTAAGTTAATTTTACCGATTCATAAATACCGAATTTTACCGATTCGGTATTTATGAATCGGTAAAATTGAGGGGGGGGGGGAGTAGAAAGAATCGGTAATTGAATTACCGATTCTGTAAGAATCGGTATTTACCGAATCGGTAAATACCGATTTTTGCAAGGGTGCAGGGGGTGTCACTTTGACACCCTCTGGCACCCCGATTTAAGGCATTTGTGACATGTGGCACACAGACATGCCCTAAGGGCATGTCCGTCTGTCACATGCCATAGGTGTGCATGCACATATGTGCATGCACACCTGGAATCGGTATTTTACCACCCAATTGGATTGGGTGGTAAAATACCAATTCGGTAAGGCCTGTGGGACTCAGAAGAGTCCCACCTACATTTCAAAATTACTGAATCGGTAAAAATACCGATTCGGTATTTTACAGATTCGGTAAATTTACCGATTCGGTAAATTTACCGAATCGGTAAAAAAGGGCCCCTACATCTCAAATGACCATTTACCGGTCGGTAACGGCCGAAATGGGCCGTTACCAGTCGGTAAATGGACACCTACATCTGGCCCTTAGTCGGGATTTAAAAATTATTTGGAGGGGAAAAAGTCTACCCTGTGAGGCTGTCGGCATAGTTTCCAGAGGGAAAGGGGTTCTATGGAAATTGCAAATGAGTTACCACCCCGACTCAGGATTCATTATCTCGTCATTGGTTAGCGACAGCAATTGTGATCATAAAGAAATAAGTTCCTTTCCGAATTATAAAAGGGAGGGAGGAAACCCCTTTCATGAACCCGCCAATGTGCAACTTGGAAACAATTACTAAAGTCTCTTTCCAACTCGTGAATAGGCTTCTGTACATAATTATAAATTCTTTTGTGGTAACAAACTGTGATTTTGAGGCATTATGCTCTTTGTGCTAAAAGTGGCTTTGATGCACGCTCAAACTTTTAGGTCTAAAGGTACCAAACGTCTGAATGTTTCCAACTTATTTTGACAGACATGGCACAGAATGCCACTCCATTACGCAGTGTGCCAAGACATATCCACTTGGGAGGCCCTTTTTAGAGCTGTCCTGTGCTCCATAAATGCTCCTACTCCTTTACATTTACTTGTAGAGGGGAATAATGATAAAGATGATTAGAACCTTTGCAAGATTAGTTAAAGCTGTTTTTCTCTCCTAAAGCGTTGTAGACACTCTTACTCACAAAGCCATGGTAATGTATGAGGGCAAAATACAGGATTACTATAAGGCTCCACGTTATGAGAACACCTATTTTTCTGTAGCAAATCAGTGCATTCTGGCATTCAGTTCAAGTAAACAAATCAGACTAAGACCCCTGAAAAAAATGATTTGTAAAAGCAAAAACCAGAACTAGAAATGTTGTATTCCAGTGACATAGAGCCATCAAATATTTAGGGTGATTTGATCAAAATAGAAACAATTGCATAGGGCCCCTATGAAGTGTCAAACACAGTATAATTGAGAGACTTGGTTTCAATATCCTGAAAGAAGAAAATCTATAGTTATTACCATCAGGATGGTGAAGGATAATACTTCCGACATCCTGAGGGATCTCTGCCTGCAAAATTTAGAGTTGTCAACTGGGCCTGTAGACAACCCTCTATATTGGCAGGGATTGCTGTCATGGGGGTTCCTGTCTATGCTTGAAACATTTAAAGGACAGTACAGTCAGGCATGATGGCCAGCTAAAAAAACGTTTATAAAATGTTTGTTTTTCAAAAACAACCTACTAAAGCAGCAGTTTTCAAAAAACAAAAAAATAAATGGTCCCACACACTAGGACTTTTCTACCAGGGTGAAAGGGTCATTATTTTCTTTCCTGTCTCTTACAGCCAGGATGTTACTCTATATAGGGTAGATGGTAGGAAGTCCTTCTTTTGACAGTGCCTGCTCTCTGGGCCATCAGAAGAAGTAAACCTTCAAGGAGCCACAAGCAAAAAAATGGGACTGTAATTAATTGAACCGAATGTCATAGAAAAATGAATGTATTTTCCCAGTAAATCAGAGAAAAACAAATAGGCATCAAAGACACAGAAGAAAATAAGCTCACAGTAATTTTCAATCATTGACCTTATTATAAATGTTGTAAGAAATAAGACACTGAATAAACAGAGACATTTTGTTACTTCCATTCTGGTGATCTACCTATCCATCACTTAACTGTTCCGCTTTAATACTCATTTTCCAGATATGAATCCACTATTGAGGGTTCAGAACTGATTTGGGGTGTTTTTCTTTCAATTTCATTTTCTGGATGTAGCTCAGACACAGCCTTTGTGCTAGTTGATGGCTCTCACAGCAGTAGCAATAGTGCTGGCTCCAAGCAGAAGTATCCACCACAAGGACATAATGAAGCATAAGATCTCACCACCTGGCTGTCATCAGCCTTTATGAGTAGTCATCGGACTCAGACAAAAGTCCAGCCCTGTCTAGAAACTTTGATTCCTTTAACAAGGGAAATCTATGATCTACCCCTTACTCCTACCATCTAGACTATGTCGTCAGTGAGGAAGACCTAATCTGCAGCCCTTTGCTAAAAAGAATGCCACAGAATCTTTTGGGGGTAGCCTTTTCTCCCTTCTCCCTCACTTCAGTTCGGGGTCTCCACCATCTATCCACAGTGATTCAGTCAATACATGTCCACTGCGTACACAAGTGCTATCTACTCGCCATCATGTTAGGCAAAATGCATTCCACTGGTCCGCGTACTTAGACTTTTATCACACAAGGAGTCTTGCAACTAAAGAATTGCTACATACCATCCTCACACACACACACACACACACACAAGGAATGTCAGCAAAAAGATCTAGGGGTCAGGTAGAATCCCTTTTGGGCCGCATATGTCGATCTATCTGGAACCACTGTTATGCCTCTTTTGCTCATCAGAGCCTTCTTATGATCCCAAGCTTCCCTGTACTGATCGCCGTATCCCTTTGACACCTTTGTTAGAAATGACCATGTTTCCTGCCTTCAGCCATCTGAGTTTCCTAAACCCTTTCTGTAATTCCCTCACAGACCACACTCATTGCCATCCACCCACCTTTTAAACTCCTCGGGCAAGTTTCAGTCCCTATGCTTTCTGATCCACCCAGGGACTAATGTGCCAGCATCAGACCACGTCTTCTACACTCAGAGGTCGGAGTATAACATTCCCATCTTTTTATTCACTTTGCATGCTCAGATTTTTCAGCAAATACATACAAGTTCTTTACGTAGGCTGAAAGGGAAAGACCCTTTATACTGTGGCTCAAACCATGCGTGCTTAATAGGGCCGAGCGGATTTCAGACAAAGAGATAGCCGAGTACACTGTAGTTGCGTATTTGAAGTTTATAGCAAATATTGAGAAAAATGTCATATATACAAGGAAATTGGTGCTTAGTGTCCGAAGTTCAAAATTGGAACCAAAAAGGGAAATGTAGTGACATTTGTGACAGTTACAATCTGGTTTCCATTATTCTGAACAAACGATCATTTATATTTTCAACAGTTTTCTCCAACACTGTGAGCAATAGTCAGTGCTGGTGTAATGATTTGTTTAAGTCGAGGGCGTATCGACCCTTCAAAGAATACAGGGTCTCTTCAGGACCTAATGATATAGGGACATCTGCAAATTAGAAAGGAGAGTGGCGTAAGTTGAAGTCTAGTGGGATCATTATTCGTGGATAAATGAATGGAAGGCCAAACAACAAGGAGTACCTGGAAGAAAACTTTGGTATGTGCAGCCACGTGGATGGAGTGAAAACACCGGTCAACATACAACACAATGAGGGTTCCCTTTTCGCATCACTACACCGTTAACCCACAAAGAGGAACACCCTTCTTGCCTATAAAAGTCATCACCCCAGGGCACTAAGGGATGGGCTGCCGTTTGGTCAATTTCTGCGTCCCCGCAGAAACTGCACACACAAACAAGACTATATGGCAGAAGCGGAGGTACTAAAAAGAAAACTGCTAACAAGAGGGTACCCTAACAAAATAGTGAGACGATCACTTAAGAGAGCTTGGTTCTGTTCCAGAGAGGAACTACTGAAACCAAAGGAGAAAAAGAAAGAAGACAAATTGATCTGTGTGTCTTCCTTTGGTGTGCATACAAACAAAATAGGTACCTTGATCCTAAAGAACTGGCATTTGATAAGAAGCATAGACAACAGCATAGAGACCCCTAATGCATTCAAGCGGGGAATCAAAATTAAAAGATCACTTGGTACACTACTCTGCAGAAACGGTCCAGCAAAATAAATCCACCATACTTTCCACTTGGAATATACCGGAGGTGAAGGGACATTTCAGGTGTGGAAACTGCGTGGCGTGTCCCTCCACCTTTAATACAAAAGTGTTTGAACACACAGGCATTAAACATACTGTGCAGTTCTTTTCCAACTGCAACACACGCAATGTGGTGTATTGCATCTGGTGACCCTGTGACTTGCCATATATAGGCCAGACCCAGCAACCCGTTAAAGCAAGAATTGGGCAACACAAGAGCCGCTTTCGGTAGTCATTGCTTAATGCACCGTTGGTGGATCATTTCGCAGAACAAAATCACACAGTGGATGATATTAAATGGCAATTCATCGACAAAGCTACTGTACCGTTGAGAGGAGGTGATATGACCCAGATCCCACAACCACTAGAATGTCGTTGGATTGAGAAGACTAACTCGATAACCAAAGGCCTAAACTCGGCAGAGGAATGGAGAGGCTTTGTCACTTTATTATCATCATGATAACACCAGGCATCCTATGACATAACACCGCTGAGCGGCCCTTGATCACACAGAGTACTCCCCAATCATTCACATGCCTGTGACTTCCATGATGAATGCAAGGAAAATCACAATACCCTCCTTTTTGTGCACGCACCACTTTCAAACATCTGTATATCCATAACATCGCCATGGCTGCTTATTGGCTGATATAAGCTGTGTGTGTCTATAAAAATGTGGCTCCATACAAACATGATTTCATGAACTAGGACTGCTCTCTAAGTATCAGCCACTTGGTTCACCCATTTTACTGTGTAAGCATTACCCCAATAGGAAGTTTAAACATTATCTTTACTGTTCATGCAATGTGGTTTTTTAACAAACATAGAGCTACCTATAACATGTATTGTGTCATACGATCATTGTAGAATCCATACCTCTGTGTAACCATTCTTAACAATGATGAAGATGTTAAGACCTGCTTTTTAATTAACTCTTTTTTTAAGTAACTCTGTTTTAACATTAACCATTGAGGTTAAACAAAGGTTGCATTTATTAACGCATGATTTGTTCATCTTTAAACAATGTAGATGACTTTTTTCGAAATATACATCGCGTGCCAAATTTTGTATCACTTATCCTTCCTCACTTCTGGAAACCCGGTCTTTCTACACTTTCCTTTCTTCTCCCGCCGTTTCACCGTCAAGAACGGCAATTATTACTAATGCCTTCCGCAAATTCTGGTTCGTGCTGGCTTTTTCAGTATTTAACTCTGCCACCGTCACTCAATCGCTGTCATTGCACCAAGGCAGCTGTCAAAGGAGGGACGTATAGTGGCTGCACGCGTCGTTCATATAATAATACAGAAGGCGAGCTACTTCGCTATTGAGCGGCACAAGTTTATTAACTATATAGCCAAACGTAGGGCCGCCAATCTCAAGTTTCTTCCTTTAAAATGAGAAAGCTTTACCAACATGCCACCCATCCTGTTATTTAACTGGTCTTTTTTACGTACTGAATATGGGACCGACCTGCTTTCATTGTATATATCCTGAATGCGATGACACCATTTGTGCATCATTATGTTATTGGCGGACATCAAGCATTACATGTCCCATGGCTACTGCAATGGGCGCTCGTTATTAGCCATTTCCAGCAATACATTGAGCAATAACAGATGCAGTTGTGACTGGCATCATCTTCATTGTACCTTGCACATTTTTGCAGGACAACCTCTGCCGGGACACACCTTGTTCCCGCTCTCAAAGCATCGTCTCTGCTCCATCGCCCACATTTTAAAGACTCACTTCGGGTAAGGCTCCCTTGTTTTAGATCATATAGCAACACACTCCTCTGATTATTGCTGACACTGATAGACAACTGTTTCTCTACAGCGAACACCTCCTTACAGCATCACAGGCCTGAGGATCCGCTTGGCCTCATCCATTAGCGCCAGCCCTTCCCTCCGCCAGGCCTCATCCATTAGCGCCAGCCCTTCCCACCGCCTGGCCTCATCCATTAGCGCCAGCCCTTCCCTCGCCTCCCCCGCTTTCCTCACACTGAGGTAAGCATTGACACTGTTTGCCTATACTCGACCATTATCAATGCCATTTTTCTGTTTCTTACTACTTCTTTCTTTTCTCACTTCTGTAGTACCCGGCTGGGTCCAGCGTGAGTATCTTTACCTTTACCTTTTTTTCACTTGACCAGGGGTTTTCACTCCATCTAACATGGCTGCGCATACCACATTTTTTGTTCCAGGTACTCCTTGTTGTTTGGCCTTCCATTCATTTAGCTATGAATAATGATCCCACTAGACTTTAGCTTACGTCACTCTCCTTTCTAATTTGCAGATGTCCCTATATCATTAGATCCTGAAGAGATCCTGTATTCTTTGAAGGGTCGAAACGCTGTTGACTTTAAAAAAACGAATCATTACTCCAGCACTGACTATTGCTCACAGTGTTGGAGAAAACTGTTGAAAATATAAATGATCATTTATTCAGAATAATGGAAACCAGATTGTAACTGTCACAAATGTCACATTTCCCTTTTTGGTTCCAATTTTGCACTGGGGACACTAAGCACCATTTTTTTGTATATATGACATTTTTCTCAATATTTGCTATAAACTTCAAATACGCAACTACAGTGTACTTGGCTACCTCTTTGTCTGAAATCCACTCAACCCATTTTCATTGCCATTGTGCATTCTGATTACCCATTTAACCTGTCATTGTTTCCACAAGAACCGCTGTTTCTTGATATATAATACGTACCCTGGTTCTCTGTGAGTAGGGTTTCCCTTGTGCTTGTTAAACAGTGCTTAATAGGGCTGTCCAAACCCCGGATGCATCCTTACAATGCATTCCTTTACCACCCAAGTTGTTACAACAACTTGTCTTAAGGAAAGTGTGGTTGGATTTTAAGTCCATTACTTTCCCTACTATTGCACAGACATGAGTTGGAATAGTAAATTATGCTGTGTTAACTTGCAGTGCATTCCCTAAGTCAAGTTGTTGTAAAGATCTGCATGGTAACCTAATGTGTTGTAAAGATGCATCAGTTGTTCGGACCACGTTATCAAGACAGGCGTGATTAAGGCCTGCATGGTTCCAACATACAACCTGGCTGAAGAGGTGGGGTTTCTAGAGGTTGGCAGCTTTTTAAGCATGAATAAGAACCATTCACAAAAGGGATATCGTAGTCCTTTCTGACGCTGGTCTTACTGGACCTGTTCATGGCTCCTCCTTGTATTAGCCCTTTATGGGCTCCTAATCCTGGTACTAATGATCCCCATCCTGCTCTTGCTGGTCTGCTGGGTCCTTATCCACTTAGTCCTGTTGTCCTTGTTCTCCTGATCCTCGCCAGCCTGGTCCTAATATTCATCTTCCTAGCCCTCCTGCTCCACTTGTAACTTCAGGTCCCGGTCTCTTGGCTCTGATGTCACTGGTCCTCCTAGTTCTTTTCCTGGTCCTGCTTATTCTGATCATTTTATTCCACCCAATCCTCCACCATCTGGTCCCTGGTCTTAAACATCTCATGGTAATCTGGCCCTTCTGATCTTTCTCACCCAGCTTATCTGATTCCCAACTCATCAGTTCCTGGTCCTGCTGGTCCCCTCAGCCCACCTGGTCTCTGGCCTCTTGTGTTTCAGCCCTCTTAGGCCTTGACTTCTTCGCTCTTATCTTCTTTCTTTGAATCAGTCTTGTCGTCCTGGCCCTGTGCCTTGTTCTCATGGTCCTTCTGGCCGTGCAACCAATGGTCTGGGCCATTTGGGCCTGGTTCTCTTTGTTTGAGTCCTTTTGAGAAATTTCATTTTGGTCCTGGCCCTCCTGGACATCGAGGTCCAGTCCCCTTAGTCTTCCTGAACCAACTGTTCCGGTCCACCTGATCTTCATTACCCTCATCCTGCTACCCCCAGGTCCGAGTCATTCTGCTCTACTTATTTATTTATTTATTTATTATTTAGAAGTTTTCTATAGCGCTAACAAGACCCGAAGGTATCAGAGCGCTTCACAGTAGAGGACAAGAAAAAGAGAACAGCATGAGACAAACCCAATAAAAGCAATCGGCGAGAGACAATTTGGGAAGAAGAAAAGTTCGGACAGCAGGGCTTCTTGGTGCTGGATTCAACAGTACCGCAAGGATTCTGGGGTGTTTGCAGCTCCAAGTTATCCACAACCAAGGGAGCAGATAAGGCACAAGGATTTAAGTTGGCTCTTGAATTCTGCATAGGACGGTAGAGTTCTGATGTGCGGGGGGATGGCGTTCCATATTTTGGGGGCATTTCCTGAGAAAGAGCAGTCCGCAGTTCTCTTTCTTCTGGTTTTTGGTAGGATGAGCAGCAGGGAGTTAGAGCTTCTCAGATTTCTGGCTTGGCCTGCTTTTTTGAGCTTGTTAGCCAGGTATTCCGGTTTGCCGGTGTGGAGGGCCTTGTGGGTTAGGCAGGCCGTTCTGAAGGTACTTCGCATTTCCGCAGGGAGCCATTCGAGTTCTTTGAGTGCCGGGGAGATGTGGTCATATTTTTTGCAGCCTGTGATCATTCTTGCTGCCGCGTGTAGTGTTGTTTTTAGTGGTGCCAGGTGCGATTTGGGGATGCCTGTTAGGATTGAGTTCCCATAGTCCAGTCTTGATAAAACTAGAGATTGCGTGGCTAGTTTGAGGTCCTTGTTGGGAATGTAAGGTTTAATTTTGTTCAAAAGTCTGAGGTTGAAGAATGCGCTTTTTGCTGAGTTCTTGATGTGGTTTGTCAGGGTTAGTTTGGGGTCTAGGGTGAAGCCGAGGGATTTAACAGAGTCGGCTAGCGTGAGGTTACCTTTGAGAGCATCGATCGACTTTAGCCACTCTGTGATTTGAGGGTTATCTTCTTTGTTTGAGATGAGGAGTGTTTCTGTCTTGTCGGGGTTGAGTTTCAGGTGATTCTTTGTCAGCCAGTCTTGAACTTCATTTAGGACATCATTGAGTCTGTGGATGTCTTTGAGAGAGGAGGTTTCCAGGTAAATCTGCGTGTCATCCGCGTAGAGGTGGAAGTGGATGTTGGCGTTCCTGAGTAGCTTGGCGAGTGGTTCCATGTAGATGTTAAAGAGCTGGGGGGAGAGCACTGATCCTTGAGGGACACCCTTGTTGACTTGCTGGGTATCGGAGGTGAAGTTCTTGATTTTTATTAATTGCGAACGTTTTTTTTTTTTTTTTTTTTTTTTTTTTTGGCAGACCTTTATTGCACCTTATTCATATACACAGCGGTGTGCCTACAACCCACTGTTGGGGCCGGCCGCAATCGGTGTACCACAGTTATCATACAAGCTTGACATCAAACGCCAGAGGCACGATTGCAGGAGTCTAAAAGTCTTAGCTCACTTAGGCACTCACAGTTAATCCAGATGCATTATGTAAAGCGCACCCATAGATTGCGGTCGCACGCCCCCATGTGATCTCGGTCTAATTTTCAGTTTTTATAAATAAAGGTAACATCAACAAATCCCACCCCCACCCCCCGTCTCATCCTGGTTTCAGAGAGTAGTCCAAGTTTAGTAAGCATGATGTGGCAGGGCAGTTAAGACTACGTATGGCTAACAGTACTTCCCAGGTAGGGAACATTCACCCTCCTCCCAGAGCCAACCAGATGCCATAGCGAGGATCAGCAACTATGGACACCACGCCAGTCCTTGCAGCCCACTACGTTCTCACAGCCATGATCACCGCCCAGGCATTCACACCATATATAGGGCTAAACAGACGCCCCGCCCCAAAAAACCTCTCAAGCCGCTCCCTCCTCGCAGTCTGACAAAGCAGCAGTCACACTCTCGTCGCTATTAGTGTCTGTTAAAGAAAGCATATAGAGTGTAAACGGAGCCCAGACGTCTCTCGGGCGAGATGCCTCCGGTAATTCGTCATAGTAACAGTTCAACTGGTCCCTGGAATAGGCCATATCTTTCAGCCACACTTGCACCTCAGGCGCTCTCCTTCCTCCCCAGACCATAGCAACCCTCCTTCTGGCTAATTGAAGCGCCAACACCACAAGCCGCCGCGATGGCGCAGCCACCCCAGAGGCAATGCCCAACAGACACAGGCGTACATCCAGCTTTACCTCAGTTGAGGCCATGACAGTGAGCCTTTCAGCCACCTCCTTCCAATAGTCGTAGACGCGTGGGCAACCCCAGGCCAGGTGTATAAAGTCAGCGTCCTCAGCTCCGCAGCGGACACATTGAGCAGTAGCCCTGAGCCCACATCGTACCAGTTGAGTCGGCGTATAGTACCACTGTTGTAGAAATTTATAATGCAGAAGGCGAAAGTTGCCATTGATCACATACCCTCCGGTCATAGCACAGCATTCATTCCAGTCATCATCACTCAGCGGTTCCGGGAGACTCCTATCCCACCTTGCTCTAGCCAGGGTCGCCCCTCCACCCTCATCTTCCTGTGCAGCCTTATATAATTTAGAGAGCAATTTAGTTCTGTCCTTGATCGTATAGAGCAACTGCAATGCTCCTAGGGCCAAAGGTTCCTCCGGATATGTTGGGTATAAGTCACGCACAGCAGCACGCAGTCTGACATACACAAAGGTGGACATAGTAGCATTCGTCGAGCGGGTGGTCATCTCCTGAGAGGAGAGGAATGACGCTCCCGGGAATAGGTCCCCCATAGTCTGTAGTCCAGCCTCCCGCAGAGTCTGCAGCCCTCCCGGCTCGCCCGAGACAGAAATATCCGAGTGATAAAGTAGCGGCATGGCCGGGGCGTATAGCGGCAGTCTGTCAGCCCGTTTACCCAGGGTAGTCCATGCAGTCGCCGTGAGGCGCACGGTATCAATCTCCCCCTTCTCAAACACTGAGTGCTTATTTACTATCATAGCCCTTAGTGGATACGGCAGAACTGCACTCGCCTCCAACGCTACGTGCGGGGTGTACGGCGGAGAGTGTATCAAGTAACTCGCAAAATGTGCCTGTGCGCAAAGATAATAAAGTCTCATATCCGGCAGGGCAAACCCACCAAGAGCGTACGGCTTGGTCAACACCTCCCAAGTCACTCGCGGCCTCTTGCCGGCCCAGGTGAGAGCTATCAGCAGGGACCGCAATCTCGCAAAGAAGTGTGATCTTAGCGGGACCGGAATGTTGACAAATAGGTAAAGAAATTTCGGCAGCACTACCATTTTAATCAAAGATACGCGATCCGCCAGAGTCAGTGGGAGACGTGTCCATCTCGCCACCTGATCTTCCAGGTTGGAAATGGCAACGCCGTAGTTGGCCCGTATGACTTCTTGGCTATCCCTGTGCACCCAAACGCCCAGGTATCTAATTGACTCCGTCGCCCACTCCAGCGGGAATTCCAGTGGCACCTGGTGAGTGACGTCCGTGAGTGGCAGTACCACTGACTTGTCCCAATTTATGGTCAGTCCTGAGTGCCGGCCGAATTTAATGAACTCTCGAAGTATGCGCTCCAGGTGAAGCGCCGGGTCTCTGACATATAGGACCATGTCGTCAGCGTACATTGATACGGCCAACGATCTGAGAGGGAACTTCAGCGCCGCCTCCGCATACCTCTGACGCAATACACAGGCCAACGGTTCCATCATGATGGCAAAAAGCAGGGGCGACAGAGGGCAGCCCTGCCTTGTCCCCCGCTGTATTGGAAAGGGGGCAGAGACGTGACCATTAATCCTAACTCTCGCCGTGGGTGCATTATACAACAGGGCAATTAGTGACGTGAATAAGAAAGGTACTCCCATCCGATGCAGAACGGCCAGCATATATTTCCAGGCCACTGAATCAAAAGCCTTGGCGACGTCAAGCATGACTGCCACCGCGGCCAGGTCTGGCTTAAGGAGATGTAGTACGGCGAACAAGGTCCTCAGGTTGTGAGTGGTGGACCGGAGGGGGATAAACCCCGATTGATCGGGTAATACCATAACCGGCAGGAGGAGACGCAGTCTCGTGGCTAGCACTTTGGCTATTATTTTAACATCAGTGTTTATCAGTGAGAGGGGACGGTATGACTCGCACCTATTTAGAGGCTTTCCGGGTTTAGGGAGCGCCACCAATAGCGCCTCTCTCATAGTTTCCGGAAGTCGTCCGCTTTCAAAAGCTTCCTCTAGGACCATGGCCAGCCGCGGAATAAGCAAATCTGCATATGTTTTATAAAATTCGGCAGGCAGGCCATCTGTGCCAGCCGCCTTCCCATTCGGCAGGGCTGCTATCGCATCTCTGAATTCCGCCTCGGTAACATGATGCATGAGGAATTCCTGTTGACCCCTGGAGAGCCATACCAGCGCTACATCCTCCAAATACCGCAATATTTCTGCCTCTTCCGCCGTTTCTCTATGTTCATAGAGTTGCGCATAGTGCCTCGAGAAGCAGGCAAGTATGCCATCCGACGTAGTCACCACAGTTCCCTGATCCTCAATTTCCAATACAGTGCAGTGCCTAGCCCAAGGGTCTCGAATCTTATCAGCTAGTCCCTTGCCCGGCCTACCCCCCTCTCCATAATATCTGGCTGTGGTGCGTTTGGATAGAAATTTCACCTCCTGGTCTGCCAAGTCATTATATTCCGTGACCTTTGTCCTAACATCCGCCAGCAATGCGCTGTCGGCCCTTTCCTCCAGCCGGCGTTCTAAAGCCAACAATTCCCTTTCTAGCTTGGTCATAGAGTCTCTGATGGACGTGAGGACCCCGGACCGCAACCCAATACATGCACCCCGCACTGAGACCTTAAAGGCCTCCCACACCGTAATCATACTATCGACGGAGCCCACATTGTTCTCGAAGAACTCCTCAATTATCTGCCGCAGACGCTCGCATAGCACTTGATCCGTTAACACTCCAGGGGAGAGTCGCCAGGTGAATGGGGCAGGAGCATGCGTCGGTATCCGCAGCTTCAGTGCGACAGGGGCATGGTCCGAAAGCGTTCGGGGCAGGTGTTCCGCATTCAGCACCCATCCACTCACATCTCGGGTCACTAACCAATAATCCAATCTCGACCACGTATTGTGCGCTGATGTGTAGCAAGTTCCCTCCCGCCTGCCAGGATTTTGCAAGCGCCAAACATCCAACAATTGCAGCCCAGTCATACCCTCCCGCACCGCATCCGTCCCTCTCTTTCGGTCACAAGGCCGATCGTGTCTCCTATCTAACTCAGAATCCAATGTAACATTCCAGTCCCCCCCACAGAGGATTGCTGACGATGGCAGGCTATACAGTTTGTTCCAAAGTGCAATGAAAAAATCAGGGTCATCTATATTAGGACCGTAGACATTGAGAAGCGTGATCAACGTGCCACACAGTTTACCCTGCACAACAATAAATCTACCATTCTGATCCACCTCCTCATGTAGCACCTCAAATGGAATATTTTTTTTGATCAGAATCATTACCCCACGGGCATAGGAAGAATATGACGTGGCCCACCTCGCTCCCGCCCACTGTTTGCCCACCATTTCGGCCGCTGCCCCCTTGAGATGCGTCTCCTGTAAAAATGCCACTTGCGCCCCATGTCTATTCAAAAAGGCAAGCATTTGTCTAGTTTTCTGCGGCTTGTTCAGCCCTCGCACATTCCATGTAACACACGTGATGGTACCCCCCCTATCCATATCACCTAAGGTGTAAGTATCCCAGCAGTGCATTCAACCTCGGTTGCCCCTGCTCTCCAATCCCTTCCCTACCTCCTACCCTCCTAGATATAGCCCCATTGGTGCTTGGAAAGGCCCGGAGCCACCAATTGCAGCCCCACTCATAGCTCAAAGATGACTCAGTCTCAATCCCCTTGACCAGGAAAAACATCAACAACCCAACTAGTTGCAACAGCCCATCCCCCATCCCGCCGCCCACTTCAGCACTCCCAACTTGCCAAAGCCTCCCCGTGCCCCCCCCCCCTTTGCAACCCCCAACAATGCAAACAGCCACATTTGGGGATCTCCCTAATCTGGAGGCGTAGTGGCACACCACCCTCGCCAGAACTGACGAGAGTGCAGACCATTGCCGTTGACAACATCCCCAACCCCTCTACCCGCCCCCACGGTCAGAGCATCAGACCCGATGGTATTCACATAGCTGCACATTACACTGGGCGCCCCTGAAAGCGTTCTCTTTCCAAGAATATCGCCTGAGCCCCAGTGAGGTCACCTCATCCAGCGCAGCAGCACATATTGCACAACAGACCACATTTAGCTGAGTTCCACTGAAAGAGAGCCCCCGCTACTGCGGGGTGGCAGCCTCAGCAAAGGCAGGATTCACCATAACGCTCCCCCTCGCGCAACATATAGAGCAACAACGTACAGAGTACCAGGGGCTAAAACGCCCGAGCGGCTCTTCAGCAATTACTGCAAACATCGCTATAGAGGGAACCCAGTGCAATACTCCGCATTTCCCCCATCAACATAGTCAGCAGTTCAATGCAGGTCAGGCCTGTTCATCCAGCCTCTCATCATCCCCTTCATGACGTCCAGGCGGTTCTTTAGCACGTTTTTTCAGTTTTTTGGCATAGTCCAGAGCTGCCTTGGGCGAGGAAAAGATCTTGTTATCCGATGGAGGCCCAACCCGAAGACGCGCAGGGTACAGCATGGCATAAGCAATGTTCTCCGCCCTCAGCAATTGTTTCACCGACGTGAATTCCTTGCGTGCCGTCTGCACTGCCATGGTGAAGTTGGGATAAAACTCCAGTCTGTTACCTTGATAGTCTATGGAGCCCTTCTCCCTGGCGAGCCGTAGAATAGTGTCTCGTCCCTATAGTTCAGGATCCTTGCCACAATAGGCCTCGGCGGCGCTCCTGGCGGAGGCTTCTTAGCTAGGGACCGATGCGCACGCTCCACAATGAAGACACGGGATAGCTGGTCCGCCCCAAATATGTCGACGATCATGCGCTCCATGAAGTCTTCCATGCGCCCAACGTTCGTGGATTCCGGCAGGCCTGTAACGCGAACGTTGTTCCGCCTGGACCTCCCTTCTAACTCCTCATTCTTCGCTTGTATGACCGCCAGCACTCTTTCCATACTGAAGACTTTGGACGAGACCGTGGCCAGACCATCCTCCGTGGCGGAAACTCGCTGTTCCACCTCTCCCATCCGCTCGTTCTGGCGGTCAAATTGTGTCGCCATCTGATCAAGTCGATGATTTACAGACTCCATGGTGCCCTCAATAGACTGCAGAGTCTTCTGCATAGCTACCAGCGTGGATTCCAGGTTAGGCGTACCCCCAACAGCCCCACCCTGGTCGGTGTCCGCTGGCGCCTGAGAGGAGGAATGCGCAGTCTTTTTTGCGTCGAAGGTGATTTTTGGCTGGTTTCTATCAGGCCTGCCCATGACTGCGACCTAACTCAGCGCGGTCCGAGACTCAGCTGTGCAGGGCAGTTATCTTAGGTTAGTCTTTCAAAATATGATCAATGCAGAGTACAGCCACCGCACGCTGCGGACTATGTCCAGGCCCAGGCCGATGAGCACCCCCAGTCCAGGCCAAGCCGTGCCGTCACCCCAGCAGGCAAGGCGCGCCAGGCAATCCTCGCGTAGGCCCACAGTGCAGATATGGGCAGCAGAGCGTAGTGCCCAGGGTAACAGAGAGGCGGCACAGAAAGGCTCCCGGGTCCGTGACCTCTCTCGGACAGTGCCAATACCAGGAGAGGCAGCGCTGGTGATGAGCCGATCGCCGGTGTGCTGCTACCAGTTGCCAGGTGATAGGAGGCCCCAAGATGGCGGACGCCTTACAGGCCCGCCTCACCCAGCGCAGTAGGTCTCCCAGTGCCACGCGTGTGGCGACGTAAATTCTCCCTGGCAGCCCAGAGTGCAGCTCCGCCGAAGTTCCTGCCCCCCTCAGCCGCTCCGCTCCCCAGCCGACCCTCTCCCCGGCCCCCCCGGCCCGAGCTCGCGCGACGCGGGCTTTCGCGGCCTAGCACCACCTCCGCAGCACCGGGCTAGCGTAGCGCCCACGCCCCACTCACCGGGACCAGCAGGGCCAAGTCCAGGCCGTCCAGAGAGCTGCAGTCCGTCCAGGGGCTCCCGTTGTCCGCTCCGCCTCTCCGCCTCCTCAGCCACGAAGCGCCGTCACCAGGGCTCCGCTCCCGCAGGCCGCCACAGCAGCAGAGGTCTAGATCGCAGCGGAGCCTCGGTCCGCGCCCGCCGGAGTCACCGTCCTCCAAGTCCCGGCCTGGGACCCCTCAGCTCCGGGCGCCCGCAGGACAGCTGCAATCACTCCGCAGATCGCCCCAGTTAGTCACAGATGGCAGTGGATCGTGCTCCACCGGGGTGTAGGGCAAAAGTGCCGGGGAATCAGGATAAATGAGCGAATATTGTAAGGTCTAGACGGAGCCTCACGCGAGTGCGGCCATCTCGTCCGGCGCCCTCTAGCGCCCCCCATTAATTGCGAACGGTTATGTAAAAAGGAGGAAAACCACTTGAGAACTACTTCGCCAAGGCCGGCTCTTTCTTGAAGAGTCCTGATGAGGAGCTTGTGGTCCACCGTGTCGAACGCTGCTGAGAGATCAAGGAGTATGAGGAGGCAGCACTTGTCAGCGTCAAGAGATCCATGGATGTCGTCTATGATATTCAGCATCGCGGTTTCAGTGCTGCGGCCTTGTCTGAAGCCAGATTGGAGGGAGTCCAGGAGGTTGATGTTGTCCAGATGTTGCGTCAGTTGCAGGAGTACACAACGTTCAAGAGTCTTCGCGAGTAGAGGGAGGTTGGATATCGGTCTGAAATTGTTCAAGTCAGTTGAGTCGAGACCAGGTTTTTTCAGAAGAGGAGTGACTTGTCCCATTTTTAGACAATCGGGGACCACACCGCTTTGTAAGGAGCTGTTTATGATTCTTCCCCAGATGGGCGCTAAGGTAAGCTTCATTTTTTTTATTAAATATGGGGGAATGGGGTCTGAAATGTGTGCTGAAGGTTTGGAAGTCGAAATCAACTTGATTATCTCAGTTTCTTGGACGGGGCGAAAGCTTAGCCAGGGGGAGGGAAAGGAGTCGGGTGGGAGTGCCACTGGGGAGGCCGAGTAGCTCTTCTGGAGGTGTGGGTTGTTGATGTCTAGAGATAGTTCGATTTTTAGGACTTTATCGTTGAAGAAGTTGGCAAAGTTGTCACAGAGTTCTTTGGAAGCCTGTAAGGTTGAGGGCAGGGGCTTTGTTGTTTGTTGTCTGATTATGTTGTAGAGTTCTTTGGGTCTGTTTTTGGATTTGACCAATGCCTCGCGGAAGAAGCTGGATTACTTGTTTTTGATATGGTTGTTGTACTTCCTACGGGCTGATTTTAGTTGAAGGAGGAGAATGGCGGTTGGGTTGTTTCTCCACTTTCTTTCTTTGGTTCTCAGGTTTCTTCTTTCTGCGTTGAGGTCCGCAGTGAACCAGGTTCTGGATGGAATGGCTCGGCTTCTTTTGAGCCTTAGAGGAGCTAGATTGTCAAGTATGGAGACTACCCCCGAGTTATAGTGGTCGACGAGGTCATTGGTCGAGAGGTGCATTGTGTTATTTGGAAGAAGTGCGCTTAGTTGACCTTCCAAGATGACTTGGGGTACTTGGGAGAGGTTTCTCGCCCATTTAGGGGGGTCTTGCGGAGGTTTAAGCGAGACGATGGGGTGATTGATGTGGAATAAGATCATGTGGTGATCTGACCAGTCAACTGGTAGTATGTGGTTGGCCGTGATAGAATTTTTATGGGAAATGATGGCATCCAGTGTGGCTCCTTTGTAGTGAGTCTCCTCGGTACAGTGTTGGGTGAGGTTGTTCTCATCAAGGAGGCTAGATAGCGATTTGATTAGAGGGTTTTGGGTCTCATTCCATCGGATGTTCACATCACCAAGAATTAAGTTTTTGGAGTCGCCAAGTGTGTCTTGTGCAATCAGGTTTGATAGTTGTTCTCCAAACTCATTATTTCTGCCCGGGGGGTGATAGAGTAGGTGGCACCGTAGAGAGTCGTTGTCTTTTGTCTTGATGACGGTGGATAGGCATTCAAAGGAGTCATACTCGAAGGAGGAGGTTTCTGTGATGCTCCAGCTGTCCTTGTGGATGATAGCGACCCCACCTCCTCGTTGTTTGGTCCCATCTCCTCGTTGTTTACTTCTATCTTTGGAGATGAGGGAGAAGCCGGGTGGAACCAGCATGTCTAGGCAGGGAGGGGATGTCGTATTAAGCCAAGTCTCCGTGAGGAACGCAACGTCGATGTCATGTGTGAGGATGGCTTCAGCTAAGTCCGTTGCGTGTAGTGAGGCCGATCTGCAGTTGATTAGGAGGCAGTTGGTGAATTTCTCCTGATTACTGGTGGTTCCCTCTTTAGTCTTTCTAGGGATGGCGGTGAGGACTGGTGATCTCTGTGTTTTGACGATGGGTAGGTCTTTCCGGTGACCTGTGATGACTTGGATTTTGGATTTGGGTGACTCCGTAGTGGAGGAGTCGTAGGTGGCGGCTAGTAAGGCTGCTTCCCTGTCTGACATCGGAGCTTCTGATCTAAGCGGCCTAGCGGTCGGGTGATTTGAGCCCGCTGGAGTGGGAGAAGAAATAGAGGACGTTTTGACGTGGGGGGTGGTCCGGGGGGAGAGTTTGTAGGGGTTACAGACTATACCAAGATTAGAGATGATTTCTGAAAGACCATGGGCGATGGTGCTGACCTGGTTTTCCAGGGCTGCGAGCCGTTTCGATATGGCCTCAAGGAAGGGGAGGTGGGCATCCGCCGTGGGTCCGAGAGTGCTAGGGTTCGAGAGGGTGGGTTGGGAGATAGGGGTCAGGGTGAGGGACGGGGGGGTGATCAGGAAGGACGGGGGGTGTTCCGGGGAGGGTCAGGCGGGGGTTTAGACAAGGGGGCAGGAGGGAGGAGGACAGGAGGGGGTTTGGACAGGGGTGGATTGAGAGATGAGGGGAGACTCAAGGGGAAGTGGCTCGTTATCTGAAGACAGCCTGTTGGCGTGGGTGTGATTGTTGTAGGGGGCTGTCGGAGCCTGGTGTTAAGGGAGGTGAGGTAGTTGGAGGAAGGGGTAGAGGAGGGGGATTGAGTGTCCTGTGGGTGTTGGGTGGCTGTGCATGTAGGGTGAGGTATTGCCGGGGGAGGGGGGGCCTGTCGGGTTGGATAGGGGTTGCGGAAGGGAGTATCGAGGTCTTCTCTGTTAGTTGTGGTCGTAGCCGGAGGCGGCGAAGGGGCGAGGATAGGGAGGGTGGGAGGGGCTGACCTGAGTGCGGGAAATATGGAGTCGAAAGCTTTTAGGTTCTCATTGTTAGCTTGGATGAGGACCGTGCCATTGGTAAAAATGGTCACGGTTATAAAGCCTCTGCCAGCTGGTCTGAGCGGAAGAGTCGCGGTTAGTTTGCAGCTGTGGGGAGTGGAGGTTGTTTTGGCGATGAACATCCGCGATCTAATCGTGGAGACCCAGTATTCCGGTCTTTCAGTGTGGAATATTAGGTCCATCTTCGTCGGTCCATTGGAGGCCGAGTGGTAGATGTCCGTGATTAGGGCTTGGCACTCTTGGTCCTATGGTTATGGTCCCTCTAGCACTACTAGGTCTGGTCCTCTTGGTGCTGAACCATCCTCCTTGCTATGATATGATATATGATATTGGTCCGCCGGGTATTCTTCATACTGAACACCTCATCATCCTTGCTTATTCTACCCCCGGGTCCTATTGGAATGGATCTGGTCTTCCAGGATCTGGTTCTGCTTTCATTGTTCTAATTTATCTGGTCCTCCTGGGCCTGTCATCCTATACATCATCTTTCTGGCCACCCTGCTCCTAGCCCTGTGGCCTAGACCTTCAGGTTATGATAATCCTGGTCCTGATTTCCCTGGTTCTGATCCTGCTGATCAATCATTTCCTCCTGACCCTGATTCTCCAGTTCCTGGTACTCAAGGTCCTGATTGAACTTCTTGATCCCTCTAGTACTTTGTGTCCTGGTCCTCTTAGAACCTTTCATCATGACTCTGGTTTCCTGTGTCCCTGGTCTCAGTACCTGGAACTCCCAGCTAAGGTCATTCTATTCTTTTTTTTTCATAGTCCTTGTTTTTCCTGAGATTCTGTGCCCATTGTCTCTGATTTTCTTGGTCCTGTTCCTTATAGTTTGGATTCTCCTGAGCCTAGTTCTCCTGGTCCTGACCCACCTGCAATCCTAGTCTTAGTCTCCTTGGTCCTGGTCGTCCTGGTTCCTTCTTGTTCTATTGTGCTTGTGCTACATACACTTTTCCTTTTGGCCATCCTAACCCTTCTCTTTTACCCTAGTTTTGGTCCATCTGGCTCTGTTCCTTTGTGGTCCGCTTGGTCCTGATCATGTTGTCGTGATCCTCCTCACCATCAATCAATCAATCAATATAAACTTTATTCGGATAAAAAATGCCTTTCCATAAAAGTACAAAAACAGAAAAGAAATTAGGGCATCATATACAATTAAAATTTTGCCTCCAGTAGTACAGTGCACAATCTAAAAATGAGGCAGATCGTTAAAAAGACATTTGACAATTCAGGTTAAAAACATGAAATACAGTGCTGTAATTCAGCAGGGGCGCATAGAGTAACGAGTGCGCACCGCTGCCTTAAAAAAAGAGCCAACACGAAAGATGAATTCATCATCACTTAGAGCAATTACCATCCCATAAGCTGCCTTATAATCAGTCTCACATGAAGCCTTAATATAAGGAATCAAGAACCTTTTGGTGAGAATTAAATAATAAGATCAGAAAAATAAAAAGTGCAACATTGACTGTTTGTGTTGGTTATTGCACGGACAGGTTAAAAGGTCAAGGTTAGGAATAAAACCCACAGGAAATGAGAGCATAAATTTCATATTGTCAGTCCTCAGCCGAAAGAGTAAGCCCCTTTCCAAACAGCCAATTGGTTTTAAAAAATAACTAGAGACTGCGGGAAGGACGTTCTCAATGTGCATGTATCTGGCGACTGAGGTTTTTTTTACGCTCTATGACCAGTCTAGCACTTTTATATGATGCATATAGGGTACTTTGAAGGGATTTACTACTGATGCTATCAAGGTCTGAGGGGTTTACGAATATAGATTCATGGTTCACACTAGCTAAACTTTTGTGAACCGCAGCCAGCCATGGTGTTGTATTTCTATCTAGGACCCTAATTCGATATTACAGAGTCATGCCCTTGTGCGGTTATAATCAATAATATCCTTATAAAGGCATAAGAATCATATCCATATTCAGTAATAGCCCATGCAGTCCAAAGCACAGCACGGCTACTCCCATCGACTCCTAGAAAACACAACACGTTCTTTAAATAAACCAAGCCTCCAGCAGCCCGGGAAATTCCCCCCTGCTTTTGTTTTGATTTGAACAAGAACTTCTGGAGTCCAGAAAGAACTGTTAGTTCTTAGTGACATCTTATGTCCAACCTTACGTCAAACCCGGCACCTTTCAGGTATAAAATACCAACAGTTGCCTTAAGCAAACACACGGTGGTTTGGAGCAGAGCGGCTATCTACTTGCCCGAGAGCCCACGGAAGCCGCCCCTCCCCTTTGACACGCTGGAGAAGCTACTTTTTCTCAGGCCGAGAAAATCCAGCTCCAGTGTTCCCGAGTCACCCTTGCGGGTTGATGGGAGATCGAGTCCTGAAGAAAGAGATACCAGACCACCCACATTCTATTACCAAGGTACGGAGCTGACTAAACCCTTAAAGAGAATTCTTGATTCAGATCCTTGGCAAAAAACAATCTTAACCAACTTAACTTAAACTGCTACTTACGTACTCCTTCCCAAGTATTAGGCTTAGGTCAGGTACATCGGGGTAGGCGTAGTTAGAAGCACCAGTTGAGTACGTTAGTCAATGGTTTTATGTATGTATGTATATTTTATCTATTTTAAAGTATCATATGGCTAAGAAACCATATCTATGCTTTTACAGTATTATTTCATAATACTACTTTTACTGTACGCACTTTACTTCATAATAAGTATTGCAATTGTGGCAATTCATTTCTCTTGCATGAGAAAGAAGACTGCTCAATAAAATAACACCTTTTATTGAAAACGCCCGTCTCTCTATTTCTCTGCACCCTGGTGAAACTAAGTATGCACGATTGACTGAGTGAAATAGCTGCCTATTGTTTTCACACGACTCTAGAGATACACTCTATTCTGAGGGAGCAAAGTTGTCATGTTTGTATGGTTGTCAGAAAATAATCCCTTCTTGTCTAATCCGGAGAGGTAACTCTTGCCTGAACATTCGAGAAAGTTTCTAGTGACCTCTGAGCTAGCTGGCGGAACTAATTAAGTCTAATATATTCAGTAGAGACCTAGTCGACCTCAGTCCTACGTCTACACTGCTGTTTATATTATTCCAATGCGCAGAGCCTTTTGGGAATATAGGAACTACACTACATGGCGCCCAACGTTTGGTAAGGCGATAATCTAACGCAAGACACTAGAGTAACTCAGTCGTGCTTTTTCACACAGAACCCTTTTTTCTGTAAAAACTCCAAAAGAGGTCTGGAGTGGGTGAGAGGTTAATATCCGCCGGAACTTAGTAGGATGAGAATCCTATGTATTAGTTCTTGGTTTAGTCAACGTTGACGGATACAGTGTTCCAAAATATTGTGCATCTAATCTTTGTTTCCTTGAAACTTGATCTGCAACAAAGAGCTTTCTGTCAGTAAAAATGTCAGAAAGTGACGAAGAAAGGGAGCAAGCTAGAATAGCATCTCAAATCATAGCGGATGACACAACCATCCAAGAAAATGACCTGAGTGCTATACTCATTCCGGTCTACGTAAGGAGAACTATAACTCTTAAACTTATAGAAAATGGACTGACATTACGTGGTGGTACAGTCATATTCGTGGTAGAGGCCCATGAATATTGGCAGACAGAGGTATTCTATTCGTGGATACACTTTCCAGCTGCAAACGCTATAACAAAAGAATTCCACTATTACAAAATAGAGGAACCTCCGTATATATACACTCCTTTCGAGGACGTTGAAATCCCACTAAATTACCAAGAGCATCTGCTCTGGTTTAATGGCGCCCTAAAATATCAAAATCACATCACCAGGCCCGGTCTACTAGGTAGACCAGGAGCAACGTGGCCGGTTCTAGCCAGCTACACACCACATCCAGACATTGATCAAATGCCAGCCCGGGAACTTTTAGTTCAACTAAAAATATTAATTAAAATACATAGACAATTGGTCCAATATGTCATGCAGACTTCAACAGTCCAACCCACAATTAAGATTCCACAGCTGACCCATCATCAGGGGAACATAAACAAAATCCCACCACAGAACATACAATCATGTCTTGGTAAAGTACCCACAAAAAGGGAACACATTCCATTCTGGTTAGCACAGAAAATTACTCAAATAGGAGCAGTATTTCCAGATACTACTCCTACTGAGAAACACAGAATTCTGACTATCTGTCTTCCAATGGAGATCGCACCACATGTGGAAGACTGTAACACTTGGGGCACAGTCTTTGCTTCAATATACACAAAAACACATGGTGTTCCGTCTATGGCAGTTATACCAGATGTACTTAGACAGATTCAAAATGAATATGGTCCAGAACTTGATATGAAATTATTGAAAGGCTTCAAGCAGGTCTCGGCTATAATATTAGCAAACATAAAAGGAGTAGCAGCATCTGTGGCGATCCGCCAGAAATTGAAGGAGACAGATATAGCAGGAAAACCAACTTTCAGAGGAGGGTCAAAAGGGAATACATTTAAAGACCATTCAAGTTTAAACCCCTACTGAGACTGTGAGAAACACTTAACAACTTGAAGGTCTGGAGTGAAGCTGAGTCTCCTAGGTCCTCAAAAGAAACAATATAGACTGAACATGCGTTGAACCAGCCCACGGATGATCAGAGGACACTGAGAAATAGACTTAGATTAAAGTCCTATCAGCCCACCCTCATGGCGGAGCATCGTCATTTAGGACATCAAGAACCCAACCGGTGTCTCCGTGCCTAGATGTATTGGCTGGATACCACTCGATTAAAGGTTCAATGAATGAATGAAAGTGCCCTCGCCATTAGCGGTGCTGGTACAATGCAGTGCAGTGTGAATATAGTGAGTGAAGTTAAAATGACGGGCAAGGCAAAAAAATTTTTTTTATTCGTATTCACCTGGACGTCACATTAAAAAGGGGGAAAAACAGTGTGAAAAAATCACTGTAGTCTTTGCCTAAAGGTCAATGGGGCCAACATGTTTCTGCCGCAAGGTGAAAGTCCACCGGCATTCTTCAGGGCCAATGATGTATGAATGCTACTGCAAAGATACACTCTAGATTGAGTTACATAAAGAGTGAAATGTGAAACTACAATAAGTTCGGCGAATGTGGTCACTCGACCATCCTACCGTATCCTTACAAGTTCTGTGATAAGTAGAGGATACCGTCCCTGCAGAAAGAAAAACATGATTACGTGCCCGTGCAATCTGGCATATATAGGTCACACCACCAGAAAAATCAAGACACGTATTAGTGAACATAAGAGTACGATACGTTGTAACAAACAGTCTACCTGTCTAACTAACCATTTTCTGGCCCTGAAACATAAGGCAGATGACCTAAGGTGGGTGGTCCTTGACCAGCCATTTATCCCTGCACACATCACGGATATCAAACGTTTTCTTTTTGTTAAAGAACAACGTTGGATCTTTAAATTAAAAACTGATGTGACAGGATTAAACGATAATATTCCCTGGGTTTCTATATGACCAATACACTTGCCATCTGGTATTACTCTCACGTCTGTACGTTTAATTGTCCATACCATCTCCATCTATACAATCTGGCCAGTGAGTGGGTAATACAGTCATATTCCTATTCACATTACTATCCAAAGGGAAGAAGTGTCCCACCATGGGATTGTATACAGTACTGAATGGTAAACTTCCAATTGATAGTCACAACTGCGATTTGCCATACGTCTATATGTGTTATATGAAGCGATTCGGTGCCCTAACGGAATTTCTATATGCCAGACTGCTACCACTGGCTGTGGATTTCCATTTGATGGCATGATCATAGACATCATGTGGGACACAAAACATTCTTCACGGACAGAAGTGCCTTCATAGCGCTTGCTCCGTAAACCATAGACTTGATGCGCACATTTGCGCACACTCTCTCTTAGCCCTGGGGCTCTGCTGTAAATTGTCGGGCACGTTGTGTTTTGTAACCATGTGTCGGCAATAAAAAAAAAATTTCATGCAACAATCTCCTTTATTGGCTAGCAAAAACTAGTTTAGGGCACGTGAAAACGATTCGCTCTATAGACAAACTGTTGTTCACCGAACGGAGTTACCTACACAGCGCATGCCCCGTGTTAAGTAAACAATACTATATTACATGCGCATGCGTGTTTTCCCAATCGGCTTGCGATTATAAACAATCACTCCGTGATGCACGTCTATAATTGAGCCCACCTGACTGCGCATGCTCCGGTTCTAGACATGATCCTAGTCTAGTGTTGGACCGGCGCGCATGCGTAGTACGCTTTAACTCTCCCAGGTGAGCCGAGTTAATCAGTTGTCCACCAATCCATGGGGCTATATAAACACGCCTCTCGCCTCCCGTCGTTGCCTCCCCTTCGGCTCAGGACTACGTCGAGAGGTACCGACGGAGAGGTGAGTGCTCGAGATTAATGGCGGCGGTTTTTTAAAAGTCGGGTTAGTTGTTACACGCTGGCCTCCTTGGTTGGGTTTAGGGGGTTGATCTCTACACTCTCACGCTGAGGGAAGGCTCCCTCACTAATGATTTACCCAAACTCATTCTCCATTACCAACATCACGCTTAAGAACTACCTAGAGATAACATTTAACAAGTTCTGGAGCGTTTATTCTTGTGTAGTGATCAAATCACTTATCTCACTCAGGCGCTTATGAGATCTATGACGCCATGAAGATGTACACTTAAGAGAGCCAATTTCATGTTAACATAGTAGTACTGTGCGGAAGCAAGCAGGATTGGTTTGACAATTATCCATCCTGTTTTACTAGCACTCTATAATGTTCATGAATACACATACACTATATGGTTCTATAACAGTAACATTGCACGCTGTACCTACCTTTCTTCCATGTAGCAATGATCATGGTGGGCAATTTACAATCAAGTTTTATGCACAATTTAATAACACGCCAATAGGTTTAGGGCATCTATCAGGGCTCTGACTATGTCCTAAATATGATTTTTTGTGCACAGAGCGGGGCCTCATCCTCCGAGCCGTTGCCGGGTGAGGTGAGGCTGGATTCCCACAAATAGTTTGGTAAGTCCATTTGTCTTTCTAACTCGGTAAACAGAACTGTTATGTCTGGCCCTAAGGGCAACCGTTTTATACGATACTGGCCGTCACAAGGATGATTGGCTTGAGCTGAGTCCTACTAATACTCATTTGTTGACAATATGTTTGTGTCCAGGACCGTTTGTTTCCTGGAATTTAGTTTTCACTTGTTTAACAACAATGTTTGGTGTGTTTCTCTGTTTTTCTTTCTGCAGGGACGGTATCCTCTACTTATCACAGAACTTGTAAGGATACGGTAGGATGGTCGAGTGACCACATTCGCCGAACTTATTGTAGTTTCACATTTCACTCTTTATGTAACTCAATCTAGAGTGTATCTTTGCAGTAGCATTCATACATCATTGGCCCTGAAGAATGCCGGTGGACTTTCACCTTGCGGCAGAAACATGTTGGCCCCATTGACCTTTAAGCAAAGACTACAGTGATTTTTTCACACTGTTTTTCACCCT
Organism: Lissotriton vulgaris; assembly: GCF_964263255.1. Classification (NCBI taxonomy): domain Eukaryota; kingdom Metazoa; phylum Chordata; class Amphibia; order Caudata; family Salamandridae; genus Lissotriton; species Lissotriton vulgaris. The sequence continues at coordinate 1,237,356,411 of NC_141687.1, read as the reverse complement.
TTTTAATGTGACGTCCAGGTGAATACGAATAAAAAAATTTTTTTTGCCTTGACCGTCATTTTAACTTCCCTCACTATATTCACACTGCACTGCATTGTACCAGCACCGCTAATGGCGAGGACACTTTCATTCATTCTTTGAACCTTTAATCGAGTGGTATCCAGCCAATACATCTAGGCACGGAGACACCGGTTGGGTTCTTGATGTCCTAAATGACGATGCTCCGCCATGAGGGTGGGCTGATAGGACTTTAATCTAAGTCTATTTCTCAGTGTCCTCTGATCATCCGTGGGCTGGTTCAACGCATGTTCAGTCTATATTGTTTCTTTTGAGGACCTAGTAGACTCAGCTTCACTCCAGACCTTCAAGTTGTTAAGTGTTTCTGACAGATATAGCAACCATTTGAACTTGCCAGAATCATAGAAAAATCCTATGAAGAACTAGGAAGAGATAGTTTGGGTGGGAAACTGGTAAAACCCAACTAACTGAAAATCCTGAAAAAACCTTTATTAAAAATAATCTGAATACACCAAAAAGGAGCTGGGAGGGTAATAAACAGTCCACTCCCAGGGAAAAACGATTCCAGTCCAGAGGAAGGTCTCCTCAACGGAGAGAAAAATCTCCAGACCGAGGAAACAAGTCTCCCCAAAGGGAGCCCTCTGAAAAAAGATACAACCTTAGAGATAGGGATAAATTGAGAAAACCTGATAGATATCAAGATATTGATACACGTCCCTCTCGATCCCTCTCACTCAATCTTTCTCGATCTTCCTCACAGAAATGGGAAAGAAGAGGACGGTCAGAACACAGAGAAGAGCACGTCAAGTCCAAAGAGAAAGAACCGGCTCATCAAAGTAATAAATTACAATATCCCAGAAAGAAGGTAGCAAGTATTAAGATTAAACATGCCGAGGATTCTGAGGACACAGCTGAAAAACGGAGAGTGGGCCCAGACAATGCTAGACAGCGCAGCAGAAGTGACCATAGCTCGCAAGATCCTGATGAATCATCTGGAGACAGTGGACACGAATGAATACATTCAGGTGGAAACTGCAGATACCAGGGTTAGCAAACCCCATAAAATATACAAAATAACATTACGTATAGAGGGGGACAAGACGAAAAAAAGTAAGGGGTCTCTTTTGGGATAACCTATCGAAAGGCTATGACATCCTGTTAGCTGAAAAAGACTGGCCACCAGAGTTTGTCAGGGAGTGCCCTCACGGCGAATAAATAATTATGCCTGCCTTCTCTAATCATATACCAATTCATAAAAAATATACACTTGCAAGAAAATGGGCAGTAGCCCAAGCTCCTGCTTTATATAAAAACCATGTAGGATGGGATGAGGATTCGCCTCACCACAAAATCCAGTTAAAAAAATCAACCCACTGCACAAAGGCAGTACCCAGTTAAACAAGAAGCTAAAAAGCAAGCCAAGGAGATTTTAGATCAACTTGAATATCAAGGGGTGATTGAAACATGTACCTCACAAATGAACAATCCTTTGTTTCCTGTCTCCAAGCCAGACGATTCATATCGTCTGGTTTTGGACTAAAGACATCTTAAATCCTGTTGTAAAACATTTGCAGTACAAAACTCACACAGTGCAGCACTAATGAATAACATTGTGCGCAAAAAATATAAAACCACATTAGATATCTCCAATGGATTCTTTTGTCAAAACATTGCACCTGAAAGCAGGTATTTGACCACTTTCTTAATAATGGGGTCACAAAAACACTTCTGTCGACTCCCACAGGGATTCAAGATTAGCCCAGGATTATTTTCAGCAAGGGTAACAGAGTTACTACAAATATACGACAATGAGGCATTATCCTATGTTGATTACATCTATCTGACAGATGACGACCTGGAGACTCACTTAAAAAGAGTGAACACCATAATACTTGGGTTCGCTTCAGAGGGTTACAAATTCAACTTTAAAAAGTCACGAATTGCTCATCTAACTGTCCTGTTTTTAGGATATGAATTATCCAGTGAAGGCACGAGCCTAGCTGACAATTTCTTAGAGAAATGTGCTGTACTCCAAGCACCAAAAACGCTGAAGAATTTACAATCAATACTAGGTTTGCTGAATTTCAGAAGAACATACATACTAAATTATGCAGAGAGAGTTAAACCTCTCTATGAATTATTAAGACCTGATTTCAAACCAATAAATTGGACTCAGAAACACACAGAAATTTTAAGATCACTACAAACAGACATGTTAACTAAAACAAAATTGCAAAAACGTGAAAACACACGCAATCTTGTAATCCGAGTAATCCCGGGAAGATGCGGATTCACATACCTAATCTCTAATGAGGGAGAAACGATACCTATAGCTTACAAATCGCATTTGTACACTAAAGCTGAAATGAAATCCAGTTCTTCAGAAAAAATTCTGATTGCGGTTCAAACTGCTGTAGCAAGAGAAAGAGCCCTGGCCCAAGGCAAGAGAATAACTGTTTATACTGCAGAATCAGCCCTTGAGGCATTAACAAGTCCACGCAATCTGAATACAGTGGCATTAGATCCACAATGGGTACAATGGGAAACTTCCCTTGCTACAGAAGACGTGAAATACTATTTTGATCCGAAACTGAAAAAACTAGATCATCTAGAATACGAACAAGAATATCCTCTGCCAATCGAAATTCTGCCTCTGGAACAGTACACATGTGTAATCTACATGGACAGATTTGCAGAACACTATGATGTAGAGGAAAAATCCTACAATGCAGCGTACGCGATTGTTAAAGGTCGCTGGCGCTCTGGTAAATTCAAACCGATGATTACCAAAACTGAATCACTCAGAAACTGTTCAGCTCAGCGAGCTGAAATTAGATCTTTAAAGATGGCGCTTGAAAATGCCGATCGTAAATTCCCAACACTAATAGTGAGCGATTCGCATTTCTGCATCAAGTCTTACAACAGTGACATGCAGACATGGAGTAAAAATGGTTACAAAGATGACACAGGTGCCACAATAAAGCATAAAACGCTTGGGAACAAGTAGTTCTTTTACAGAAAGAACTACAGAAGACTCACGTGATACATGCACTGAGTCATCAATGTGATGGCGTTCACATTGCAGGGAATTCATTGGCTAACACAGCCATAGCAGAAGCGGTTCAACCGGCCTCCGTAGCCACTGAAAAGCGTTCAGAAAAGCACATAGATGGGGAAACCGTGCTGGCGGTAAAAGCCTCATTAAAAGGCGATTATGCAGCATTACCTCTCAACTATCCACTCAGTAATACATACATAATTGATGCAAACTCCGTTCCTTTTGCTCAAATCCCTGGAGTGGGGGATAGAGTAATTCCAAACACGAACAGGAGAATTTTCTTGATTGAAAGCGCACACATGGGACTGGGTCCGAGGCACCAACAGATCTTGAAATCTTTAATAGAATTACAATCAGAGTACTGGTGGCCGGGAATGAGCGTGCAAATTTACAAATTTGCAATGGATTGTCCAGAATGCAACAGAGATCGCAGCTGTGAACCGGACCAGACTATTGCCCGGACATCTTTGTTAGAAAGCTTCAGGCTATCTATAATACAGAAATCCAACCAGAGAAATACGTCCCAATAATTATTAAAAAAAATGAACTTAAAAATGTAGACCACCAGCACCCGGCTGACGCCAGAACTGTTATAAAAAGATTTGCGAGTCTTAATCGGCACATACGCAATTGGCATGCTACATTCTGATCAGGGTCCTGCGTTTAGCTCTCGAGCTTACAAAGAGGCCATGAACAGCATGTGCATTGCATTGCGGTACTCTTCTCCCTTCCATCCTGAGGGAAAATGCGGTAGTGGAAAGAAAAAACCGGGACATAAAGCAATCTATAACGGCGAGGGTATTAGGTTTGGGTGATGGGTGGGTCAAACATTTAACAAGTGTCCAACGTAGTCTTAATAATCTGCCAAGAAATTCTCTAAAAGGTCTCACTCCATACAAACTATTGTTCGGTACTAGAATGCACATTCAGGATCTTGACTGTCACACTTCGGTGGTAGAAGAAAAATCCCTTGATATCAAAGATCGTTTGGCTGTTTTACAGGATTTAAATGAAACAAGAAAAAGCCTGAGTAACATAAAGTTGAAACAACAGCCGACAACCACTGAAGAAAAACCACCTGTCCCAGCAAGACCTGTCTGGATTCCAAAGATTGGGGATCTGGTCAGAGAGAAGATCGCGGTGAAGAAGGAATTTGGGCCTTCTTACAGAAACGCTATACCTGTCTTAGCTGTCAGCGGAACGAGATCAGTTGTACTACCGCCTCTTGCTGGTAAAAAGGAGAACCGAGTTGTATCCATCGACCTGGTAAAACCATAATCATGTGGCCAATAATAAGTAGTAGGCCCAGTGTACTCCCAAGAAATAGCAGAATACTGAAGTTTGCTACAATCCAAGAAGCTCATGCTGTGAGACTAATCACATTTGATAAACCTGCCGTGAATAAAAAAGGACTATGCAATAATGCCATGGAACTTGTGCCTCTTGAAACCCAAATTGCGACAGTTCGTCAAGAAACACCAATCTACAACGATGTAGCCTCTGACTATTCTAATGAAACAAAGAAAAAAGCAAAAGCAAATGAAAATCCGGAAATGATTCCAACAATTGACAGAACTGCATCTGGCTACTTCATCAACTTCGACGACTTTTCAGAAGATCCAAGTGAGCATGAAGAAACGCCTGCAACAAAAACTTTCAAACACAAAATAATTGAACTTTCTCTCCAACTAAAAGAAACATATCTGATTTCACCATGGATTGAATTTTGGATTGTGTTAGGTGTACTAACTCTCTTGATTTGGCTCATCATGGTTCTATGTTTGGGAAAATTCATTGATGGAAAATATAGTACAATGGACACAGCAAGTCAGATCAACTTGGTCCTAAAGCCTCACACATCCTTCCACATCGAGAAAAGACAACTGTCATCAGTAAACATCTCAGCCAATCCAATACCCGGTGGGGTAGCATGGGACAGAACTGATTATGACATTTTGGCCCGCTTGAACTCTTGAAATATCCACATCAATTCAAGGTTTAATTAAGTAACTTTGGGACACCAAGTACTTTCTCTGATGATTTGGACTTTGAAAACATTAATAATATGATGTCAGATTTAGTAATGTCAGCCAAATTTACTGAACATGATTACTTACAGGGTTCATCTAATTATGAAGAGTTATACTGTTATAACCACTTTGGTGATCACTATTTGCATAAAACTGCCCAGCCTAGAAATGTTTTATCTTATAACCAATGGGAACACTGTCCAACACCGCCAAAAGGCAGCTCGAAAACATTTTATGAGAAATTCCAGTACTTCTCAGGGTTTAACAACAGTGATCTAAAAACGTTTTATTTTAAAATGTTAAATAGGACAGGAATGAAAACAAGGTTGACAAATACTAAATTGATTTATTCTGAAAAATTTTATGACAAAATGTCTACATTTGGTTTCGAATTTTGGATAAACAACATTGAAACAAAAACGATATGGGGTACCAAAGATTGGCAAGTACAATGCCTAGAATCATTATTTTGGGCCTGCATGATCCCAGAACAAATGATATTTTTGAATGACACAATTCAACAAACTACTTGTCTTGGCTTAGCTAAGATAAAAGACTTAAATACACCGTCAATTCCGAAACCCTAACTGATAGTGATAGCAGTACAGATGTGGAGATAGACATATCCCATATTTTTAACCAAAACAGAACACATCCTGATTGGAAAAAGTGGTTGATCTGGCTATCAGACACAAATACCTGTCAAGATATATTCCTGAACAAAACAAAGGGGTTAAAAATGACCAGGCCAGACCCAAGATACTCCCAGAGACAACATCCAGGGATAGTTACAACATACAGTGTAGGGAAACCATGCCTTGAGTGGCTACAGAAATCCACACTGGCTGAAATTAAGCAACACTTGACTTTACTTAAAGACGGTGCTGACTTGCGTGATTTCATATTGGGACCACGCAAACAGCGTCAAAAACGTTTCATAGCGGCCGGTATATACGCTGCGTACAACGAAGTTTGGAAAGAAATGCAAATTGAAACAATGGAAAAAATACGAGAAATTGATTGTATTAATTTGGAAAAATCACTTTCTGTGGTGGACAATGGGTTAACGACTCTGTCCTCCAGAATATATTCATTGGACAGCATTGGATCATCTGCTATTGATATAATAGAGCAGGACTTACTAATGTTACAACATGGTCAGTCTCAATTACGTTCTATTGTACAGCTTGGTTGGACGTTGCAAAATCTGCGTTCAGGCTACGTACCATGGCGTTTAATCAACACAACGTCATTATTCGGTATCTTTAACCTTACTGATTAACAAATCAGTTTGGCACAAAAAGGAGCAGATTATACGATTCTGAGCATTGAAAAACTTGAGAGAATACCATTGAAAATGTCAGAGAGACCTGTCATTGAATGGATAATACACAGAACAATTTCAATTCCGATAACAACTTTCCAGTTTAAATACTGCCAAGAGTATATACCTGCAGGCCAGTATGAAAAGTTGGGTAAAGAATACATCAAATCAACATGGGATTTACCCTATACACACAGATGTTATAGTGAAGGGAAAAAGGATGTATTCCTTAGTGGTAACAAATGTAAAAAATCACTAAGCGGTACACTTCTGTGTCAAGGTATTAACTTGCATGGAGCCTGCGATAGGTCTTCAAATAACCTTTCATGTCACCTGCATGGCACGCCTGCTAAACAGATAGAGCCATTTTTTTAGACAGCTTAGTAACGGGAGTCACGTTTTAATAAGTGACCATAGCTGTTGTCGGATGGTGCCAGGGAAAGCTTATCTCGTGACCGTAACTTCCAAGGTCATTTGCTGTATGCAAGTATTGTATCCACACAGCAATCCAGATATGGGGGCTGCGTTATGGTCTTCGTTGAATATCTCTTCTATTCGAATTGATACTTTAAGCAGAATGAAGTCTATTCTTTTACAGACAACTGTGCCTGTAACCGTTTCCGGTCTGCACGTTCGAGGGGCGTAGCGGCTGGTTCTCTGATCGGGCTGGACATCCGCTTTGTGTGAGGCTACCGATTACAACATGATGTCCTGAATCATAAGATTCAGACTCCCGATAATTATGCTGTTTATATTTCCGGTACACTGAATGAACATGGTCCGGATTTCGCATTGACCCCTGGTGCCCCTCAGGTCCCGATTCCTTAGCCTCAATGTGTATAGCTGCTATTTTATAGTTTTCCTGCAATCTGTCTGTACCTTTGGGTGATTGCTTATTCAGGACTTACGACTAATATTTACGCCTTGACCGTCTTCATCAATTTCTTGTAGCTCTTCCGGATCTGAAATCCTGTTTTTTCCGGCTATTCGTGCTAATACTGAGGGCGTACTTTACTCGCCTTGAATATCCATGACTTACTGAGGGCCCTTCGTGCAGACATTCTTCATGATAAGCTTAGCCAGCCTTGATTGTTATTAGGACTGCTTCCCAGGATTGGGTTGTTGGATCTTATAAGACCACGCTTATCCATTCCATCAGCACCTTGCGCCCTGATGAAGGAAGCCTGTATTGGCACTGTTCCGAAATGCGCGTCAGCGCTTTCCTTGGATGATTCTTGTTTGATTGTGAGTGTGATTTCTGGTATGGGTATGCTTTTGGGTTAACTGCAAGAGTGAGCGAGCTGTGTGCCAATTTTTATTTCTCCTTGTTGTCCTAAGGCTGTGTCTATACACCTTGTTTGTACTTCTTATGATGACCTCATGCAAAATTAAGACAAAGAAATGTACTGTATATTAAATTTCAATAACTGAATTATTTTTCTATGCTAATAAAAAGATACATTTTGATATATATTTAAGGTCTTTTGTGGGTTTCTGGCTTTTTTTTCTTTATTTAGAGAGTTTTGAATACCTTCTCACCATTGGGAACTTCCCTTCCATGTTCTTTTGTCAACTGTGCCTCTAACGTCATCCAAAGAAACGTATGATCTGCAAGTGGCAAGGACATCGGCAGAGATACATTCTCTTTTATCGACAAATTGCCCCGTGCATTTCGCAGAAATGTTAAGCGAAATCTTAAACATGTCTGATACCAGTGGCATCGCACATGTATTTAAGACAATTTTTTCGGGACTGTTAGCACCCTTTGAAACAGTTCTGGGCATCTTCCCGAATTTTGTCCATTCTGTCTTTGGCGGCCTACCCTTAATCTTGAGACTCGTGGCAGGAATTTTATTTTTGTTCCTTCTGCTCCGATATGGCAAGCCAATCCACAGACAAGACTCTAGCAACGATGGAAGAAACGATCCTAGCAATACGATACCGAGACCGTATCACTAAGGTCCTCGGATTGGCCCGGCTAAGAGATCTAAGTACAACCTGGTTTCTTTCATTCAGACCAATCTGGCAGGATTGCATCTTACCTGTGCTTCGATGTCTGCTATGCGGAGAAGAATGCGTGTTGGACATCTGTCTTACACTACCCTCAGCAGTACCAAAGGATATCGATACTTTGCTAGGTCCGGTAACGACTCATGCATAGTGTTGTCCCCAGCGGCTACCTATTCTGATGACGGCATTCGCTGAGACTTCACCACTACGAGTAGGTGGCGATGAGGTATGAGAGGAAAGCAGCACCAAACAGGTACAACCTTCTGTGAGCATTGCTGATCCAAACATCGATGATAGCAATCACGCTCCAAACTGCACAGTCGCAGCATTTTCGAACTTGGTTGAACTTTCACCTGATGTTGTAGACTGCTTTTTTGTGAGTCTGTCTGATATGATGTTCTCTCCAGTCAACGAGAATAACTCTTAAAAAACAATGATCACACAGCGTTCCCTGAACTCTGAATTCGGCCTTCAGTTTTGATAAACAAAGCTACTGAAAACATTTGGAACTATTTTTTCCCCTGAAAGCGAAATAATTTTTTCCATTTCCAAAACATTTACTTTTTTTTTGGCACATGGTACTCTGCTTAAAGTAGAACTATTCTTAGAGAACAGAGCTTCTATTTTTAGTATACTAGAGACAATATTTTACCTCAGCCTCTAGCACATATACAGCATTTTGTATAAATATGTGATGGAATGGTCTCGACCTTCTTTTCTGTATTAAGAGCCATTTCATGTGTAATTTTCGCAAATCATTCAGTTGATATATATGCATTTAAATGAATGATGACACTGCTTGAAAAGTGTACAGTACCAATACTCATTTTCGTGTATTTACCATATACCATTTCAAATGCAAAATATGTATTTTGGGGTGGGTTGGAAAACAAACATGCATTGTTATATGTTTATTATTGCTTGTTTTTTTTTAGCAATGATGGACATTAATACGTGGAGTGGGTGTTGTATTTCTATCTAGGACCCTAATTCGATATTCCCAATTCATGCACTTGTGCGGTTATAATCAATAATATCCTTATAAATGCATAAGAATCATATCCATATTCAGTAATAGCCCATGCAGTCCAAAGCACAGCATGGCTACTCCCATCGACTCCTAGAAAGCACAAATCGTTCTTTAAACAAACCAAGCCTCCAGCAGCCCGGGAAATTCCCCCCTGCTTTTGTTTTGATTTGAACAAGAACTCCTGGAGTCCAGAAAGAACTGTTAGTTCTTAGTGACGTCTTATGTCCAACCTTACGTCAAACCCGGCACCTTTCAGGTATAAAATACCAACAGTTGCCTTAAGCAAACACACGGTGGTTTGGAGCAGAGCGGCTATCTACTGGCCCGAGTGCCCACGGAAGCCGCCCCTCCCCTTTGACGCGCTGGAGAAGCTACTTTTTCTCACGCCGAGAAAATCCAGCTCCGGTGTTCCCGAGTCACCCTTGCGGGTTGCTGGGAGATCGAGTCCTGAAGAAAGAGATACCAGACCACCCACATTCTATTACCAAGGTACGGAGCTGACTAAACCCTTAAAGAGAATTCTTGATTCAGTTCCTTGGAAAAAAACAATCTTAACCAACTTAACTTAAAGTGCTACTTACTTACTCCTTCCCAAGTATTAGGCTTAGGTCAGGTACATCGGGGTAGGCGTAGTTAGAAGCACCAGTTGAGTACGTTAGTCAATGGTTTTATGTATGTATATATATTTTATCTGTTTTAAAGTATCATATGGCTCAGAAACCATATCTATGCTTTTACAGTATTATTTCATAATACTACATTTACTGTACGCACTTTACTTCATAATAAGTATTGCAATTGTGGCAATTCATTTCTCTTGCATGAAAAAGAAGACTGCTCAATAAAATAACATCTTTTATTGAAAACGCCCGTCTCTCTATTCTGCACTCTGGTGAAACTAAGTATGCACGATTGACTGAGTGAAATAGCTGCCTATTGTTTTCACACGACTCTAGAGATACACTCTATTCTGAGGGAGCAAAGTTGTCATGTTTGTATGGTTGTCAGAAGTTAATCCCTTTTGTCTAATCCGGAGAGTTAACTCTTTCCTGAACATTCGAGAAAGTTTCTAGTGACCTCTGAGCTAGCTGGCTAAACTAATTAGGTCTAATATAGTCAGTAGAAACCTAGTCTACCTCAGTCCTACGTCTACACTGCTGTTTATATTATTCCAATGCACAGAGCCTATTGGGAATATAGGAACTACAATACAATGGTATGTCCATCCCCCTGTCGCATTTCAGACAATCTAAGATTATCTCTCTGGTAAGTTGGGCAGCTGGGTTTTTCCAGATTCTCAGTCAGAAAAGCACTGTTAGTATGCCCCCAGACTTCTGCACAGTAGGTGGCAACTGGTATACATTTCAGTCTGAAGATCTTAATAATTGTGGGCACCACCTCTATATTCCTTGGCTTAGGAAGCCCAAGTATCGTGTTAATAGAGTTTATGAACTTCCTCCTACAATGGGCCACGGGATCAGTCCACAACCCGTTAGATGCAAAAATCAAACCTAGGTAGGGGAAAGTGCGAGTGCTCTGTAAACAATTAGAATTTAAAACTATAGATGAGTTAAAATACTTTGTAGACCCACACGCCATTAAAAAAGATTTTTTGAAATTGGTGCATAGATCCAGGGCTGCCATAAAGTCTACAAAACCAAGGACCAAGGAGCAGAGAGCATTAGGGGTACACCCCATCAGCCCTGCATCGTCGGCATATAACAAAGCAGGGAGTTGATTACCATTGATAAGTGGGACATCCTGAGTTAGTGTTACCAGAGACTTGTTTAAATCATTAATGTATCAAATAAATAGGAGGGGGGCCAGGACGCAGCCCTGCCTGACCCCCCTTCCTACCTCAATGGCTTTGGAGACCTCACCATCCCTACTGATGAGCACCTCGGCGTGTAGATCTTTGTGCAAATAAGCTAAAAAAAAATGATGGACTCATCCAGTCCATAGTTTAAAAGAGTGGCCCACAGCCGAGATCTGTTGACAAAATTAAAGGCCGACGTAAGGTCCATGAATGCCAGATACACAGGTGTTTTCTTGGCTATGTTATATTTGCTAACAATCAAGTTGAGGTTGAGGCATTGTTCCACAGTGCCAACGTTACTCCTAAACCCCAACTGACACGGGTGTAAAATCTGGCATTCTTCGGCCCAAGACTTGATTTTGTTATACAGTACCCTCCCCAGGATTTTCAAAGTGTTATCAATCAGGGAAATTGGCCTGTAGCAACTCGGGTTTGAACGGTCCCCCTTTTTAAAAATCGGCACTATAATACTGGATGACCAAGTGTGCGGTATAGGGGAATTAGTTAGGTTATTAAAAACATTTAGCAATAGTGGCGCCCAAAAATCAGGGTGGCTTTTGATAAGGTCGATAGGCAAACCATTAGGCCCGGGGGCTTTGCATCCCAGGCTCTGGTCAATGGCCTCCTCTACCTCCGATAAATCAACCTGGACTATAGTGATTGGTGTGATCTCTTCAATAGGAGTGAGAGAAGTAGGGGCAGCATAGATCTTACTAAAATGAGACATCCAAGACTCACTAGAGATATTGCAGCTGATTGATGACAAACAGTTTCCCAGAGACCTCATGCCTTTAACAGCCAGCCAAAACTCCTTGCCATTTTTTAGAATCTTTGCCTAAACGAGGGTGTCCCAATGCTCTTTTGTAATCTCCTCCTTTCTAATTGCAAGGGCTCTCTTATAGTTCAACCTAAGTGCTTTAATGAGAGAGCTGTCTCTAGGTTTATTGGCAAGCGCCCTGAGGTGGGCTTTATTAGCTGAAGAACAGTCGGCATTAAACCAGTCTAAATCTTGTTTCTTGGAATCCTTATCCCCAGGCACTTGAGGAAATGCTCCTACAGTCTTTTTGGAACAGGCTGGCTGGATTACTAACCTTTCAGGTGAAGGATGAGAAGTCAGAAAAGCAGGGTCTTCAGGAGCGACCCTGTACCTTCTTGCCACACCCTTGGAAACTGCTGGTGCTGTAAGAGGCTTTTTCCAAACTTCCATAATAGGCTCCGTTAAGGCTTCATTAAAGGGGAGCAACGATTCCACCACAGAACTCGGTGAATGCAGAACCTCAGTCAGTAGATTGGACTTGAATTCTACTGTAGGTAGAGTCAAATTCAAAAGTTCCGCTGCCTTCCTCATAACCAAGTGATAAGGCTGAACGTCTTCCGAAGGGGCATCAGACACAGAAGGTAGCCCCCACTCGGGAGAAAACTCCAGGCCACTAGCCTCCGCCAGACACTCGAAACAGTCATCCTCAAGCTCACCTTCTTCCTTTTCAGCTTGAGCCTCTGTATATCTCTGCTCCTCCATGAGGCGCTGAACCACCCTCCTGGACCTTTCCTTCACACGCCACGCCGTCGGATCCACCAACGACTCCGACGGAGCCGGAACCGGCGTCGTTATCGAATCCGATGGCATAGTGGGTTGGTCTTGAGGTCGACTCGGAGCAGTCGACGTCGGTATCGGCGTCGACGACCTCGGTGGAGCCTGGTATTGCCACGGCGGTGTCTGAGCCGGCATGATCGGCATAAATGGAGCCGGAGCATAGGAGTGAGGAACCCCTAAATTGGAGGCTAGTGGACCCAGGGGGCCCGATTCACAGAATGAACTTAAGACTCAATCCTAAACTTACTACTGTTTTGGTATTCACAGATTGCACTTACTACTTTTGGTATTCACAGAATGAACTTACTACTTTTGGCATTCACAGAATGCACTTACTACTTTAGGTATTCACAGAATGAACTTACTCATTTCGGTATTCACAGAAGTTAGGACTCCTAACTTTAGGACTCCTAAATGCCTTCTGTGAATACCGAAAGTCTTAAAATTAGGATTTTTCTCAATTTAGTAGTAGTAAAGTTAGGATTCCTAACTTTAGGACTCCTAAATGCCTTCTGTGAATACCGAAAGTCCTAAAATTACGATTTTTCTCAATTTAGTAGTAGTAAAGTTAGGACTACTAACTTTAGGACGCCTAAATGCCTTCTGTGAATACCAAAAGTCTTAAAATTAGGATTTTTCTCAATTTAGTAGTAGTAAAGTTAGGAGTCCTAACTTTACTACTACTAAATTGAGAAAAATTGTAATTTTAAAACTTTCGGTATTTACAGAAGGCATTTAGGAGTCCTAAAGTTAGGAGTCCTAACTTTACTACTACTAAATTGAGAAAAATCATAATTTTAGGACTTTCAGTATTCACAGAAGGCATTTAGGAGTCCTAAAGTTAGGAGTCCTAACTTTACTACTACTAAATTGAGAAAAATCCTAATTTTAAGACTTTCGGTATTCACAGAAGGCATTTAGGAGTCCTAAAGTTAGTAGTCCTAACTTTACTACTACTAAATTGAGAAAAATCGTAATTTTAGGACTTTCGGTATTCACAGAAGGCATTTAGGAGTCCTATAGTTAGGAGTCCTAACTTTACTACTACTAAATTGAGAAAAATCCTAATTTAAAGACTTTCGGTATTCACAGAAGGCATTTAGGAGTCCTAAAGTTACAAGTCCTAACTTTACTACTACTAAATTGAGAAAAACCCTAATTTTAAGACTTTCGGTATTCACAGAAGGCATTTAGGAGTCCTAAAGTTAGTAGTCCTAACTTTACTACTACTAAATTGAGAAAAATCGTAATTTTAGGACTTTCGGTATTCACAGAAGGCATTTAGGAGTCCTAAAGTTAGGAGTCCTAACTTTACTACTACTAAATTGAGAATAATCCTAATTTAAAGACTTTCGGTATTCACAGAAGGCATTTAGGAGTCCTAAAGTTAGGAGTCCTAACTTCTGTGAATACCGAAATGAGTAAGTTCATTCTGTGAATACCAAAAGTAGTAAGTGCATTCTGTGAATGCCAAAAGTAGTAAGTTCATTCTGTGAATACCAAAAGTAGTAAGTGCAATCTGTGAATACCAAAACAGTAGTAAGTTTAGGATTGAGTCTTAAGTTCATTCTGTGAATCGGGCCCAGGGAACCCGAAGGTGCACCAGAGGGGTACCAAGCCCTTGAAAATACGCCATACATAGCGTTCAAAAACGCTGATAGGTCTTGGCCTGGGGCCGGAAAAGGTGGCTGAAGACCCTCAGGCTGACCTTGAGGTGGTTCCAAATTCTGCTCTTCCACAGGCGCAGAATCCTCACCCACAGGAACTTCTTCCTCATCCTCTCGGGCCGGGGACGGCGCCGGAGATGGAACCAGAGACGGATCCGGCGACTGAGCCTGCGACCCCGAAGGCGAAGCCTCACCTTCAGGACCAAAGTCCTCCTCCGGAGGAATCACCTTCGAACGTACCTTCTCGGGTGACTTCGACCTCGAGTCCGAATCCCTACCGGAGTGACGTCGGGACTCCTGTCTTCTTTTCTTATGCTTCTTCTTCGACTTCGAAGCATGACCTGATGATGACTTCGAAGTCGACTCCGCTCGAGACCTTGATCTCGACCTCGATCTCGACCTCGACCTTGCCCTTCTCGAACGAGACCTCGAAGACTTTCTATCCTTGTCCCCTTTCAGCTTCGCCACCAGTAGTCTGGCCTCTCTCTCACGCAGAGCCTTCGGGTTCATCTTCCGACATGAAGAACATCCATCGACATCATGGTCCGAACTTCGACACCAGATGCAATCTTCGTGCGGGTCCGGGATTGACATCATTTTCCCACATGCTCTGCAAGGATTGAAACCGGTCTTCAATGTCGACATCGTGAAGGACACAAAGAAATAGGAAATTTAAGAAAATAGCAAAAAAGTTACTAAAAGGCTACAGAGATTCCCGAAACCGTTAGCGTCGACGACGCAGAAAGGGAACTGATGTCATCACGCCGGCGTGGGCCTATTGTAGTGCCGGTGATGTCAGCAGAGTCGCGTGCGATGCCGTGCCTCTTTGACGTCGTCCACATCCACGTCGGCGCAAAGCTACAAAATGAATTTCCGAATGTTGCTGACGCAAGGGGATATTCACAAGGTGAGGAATCCACTGGCAGATGTATCTATCAGAATGAGTTTTCTTATTGGGCCTGGACAACAAGGATCCTATCAAATACCGCTTTGTTATCCATACCTCTCCAAACCAGTCGAAGGGTGTCAGTAGTGGGGGTCAAATCTCTGGCGCCCTGCAATTTGTCATAAATTGGTCTGGACGTAAGGCTCAGAGTCAGATTGGTCGAGTTGTGGTCCCCCTGTTGTGTTGGAATTACCTCTGCTTTTAACACACAGTTTTCTATACAAGCGGTAATGAAAATGTAAATGATAGTAGAGGCTGAAACCCTGCCTCTATAGGTGGGTTCTATGTGGCCATCCCTAGTGGGCAAAGCTGCAAGCTCCATGACATCTAAGAAGTTGTGGGCACTTAGGAGATCTAGTAGCTGCTCTCCTCTGTGACATAACCGTGTTGTGTCAGTGTGGTCATTTGCTGATTGGATACCCTTTGGGATTTTTACATTAAAATCACCACCTAAGCAAATGCTCTTGACTTTGGCGCCGCGATTAACTGTTTGCAAATTAGAAATACATTTAAACAGCTCGATAAAGTTCATATTGGGTACATTTTTTGAATCGTTGTTATAAAAATTGAAAAAGTAGAACGGAGTCCCTCGTGTGTAGATTGTGACCTGGAATTTGTCATTATTAGTGTGAAGAACCCTGGCATGTCCCCCTGCCCTGATATTAACCCACGTTGAAAGACCACCAACTGGTCTTCCTGAGTCTGGGGTAGGGGACACGATGTTAAAACATTCAAACCCCTCCAAGAATAACTCCCGGGTTGCCCAGGTCTCTTGAAACATTACGATGTCTTGGCTGTAAATTAAATCCAACCAATCTGGTGAACTCAATTTAGATGCCAGACCAGCGACATTCCAACTCAATATTTTGAGAGTAAACTCATCGTTAAATACAGTTGGGGTGTTGGGTTCGCAAGACAAGGGGCCAGTTTGGCAGGGTACAGGCTCTTCTACCTCTGGAGGCTCTGAGTTTATGGGGGGAATAGGCAGTCAATCTTGGCAATCTAAACCTGATAAGGGCATAAATCTATTAAATAAGGGATGGGCCGGGGGTACAAGACGTGTCAGAGCAGAGTGCCTCTGGTAAGGGCCTATAAAAATAGCCCAAAGGTAAGGCCCAGATACTGGTAGTTAAATTAGCTTGCTCCTCCTGTAGTGATAGTATTGATTTTGCCACAGAGGGTCTGCGGAAGTTAATAACTATACAGTCTCCCTTGATACATTTAGGGGACGTACCCACCCATCCTACTCTCAGTACCATAATGATATTCTCTATTAGTGACGCCTTAAACCTTCTGTTTTTGTAGCGTAATTGCTCCCATGGTTCTGTTTGGTCGGCCCTTAGAGGGGGGACACCTGCTAAAACCACAACATATGGGCACACTTCCGGGGGTAGATTTAATACCTTCCTATTCCCCCTAAGGTCTAACAAACAGGTGGACTCAGTAGCACCCTCTCGCAGTATCTTACCAACAGCATGAGTGTTAATTGAGGCCGCAGAGGGAATACAAGTAGATGGCGTGATTTGTGTGACATTTCCTTCAAGAGTTCGAATTATACCACCATTCAAAATATTCGTATTTGCCCTACCAGCACCCCCAGTTTCAAAACACAACCAAATTTGTTACACATATCACACTGGGTAGACCCTGAATTCAAATAGGGACATCAATCGGGGTCGGTTGGTAAACTGGGGCGTTATTAGGAGGTATAGTTGGCATTCCCTAATCAGTGGACACAATCATACTGGCATTTACGAGTGGAACAGTTTTAGGAATCACAGGCTGAGGCAAAGATGGCACAAATTGTGGCACAAGCAGACGGTCCCTTAAAGTTGCAAGAAAACTATCAAGTGCCGTCTTAATACTATCAGTGATGGTGTCCACAATATGGCTTATGGCCACTTCGCTTCTGTTGCTGCTATCAATAAAGGACAAGTCAGTCTCAGTCGGAGTTCCAATTGAGCGACTGAGGGAATTAATAACTGTTGTGTGTACCTGGGCCACAGCTGTTATATGATTAGTAGGTGGGCGTATCCAAGAGTTCAGTGTGGTGCGCGATGAACAAGGACGAGTCGGTTGCTTCCTCTTGGCGCTTACTGCTTTAACAGGCTTCCTTTTACGTTTTGCCACAATAGGTGCATCAATATTCGTTAGGGTGGCTGATGTGTTGATGTCTAATGCAGGGGCATGGGATATAGTGTCACCTCTGGAGTCTGCATGAGTAATAATGGAATTGTATAAGTTACTGGTATTCAAGTTAACGCCCTCCACTGTTGGAATTGTAGATGGCAGTGGTACCATCAGGCCAAGAGAGAGGTGCCTCTCAGTCAATTCAATCTCATTGCTGACGATGCTGACCGCTCTTTCTAGCATACTATCAATGCTTGTTGTGGTCTGTCCCACGCGCTTCCCCATAATCACAATAACTTATGTGTATAATAAGCATTGGAAGATATACTTGGCTCACCTAAAAGGGGTGGGAAGCAGCAAAACACCGATGGAAGGGAGGTAGCCCAGCCCAGTCTCCTCCAGTCTCTGACGGGCGTGGATGGGCCCGCCCTTGGCCCGGGCTTCCCGCGCGCGTCCCACTGCGGGAGCCCTGTGTTGTTTTTAAGCGCCTCCTGGCGTTTGCAGCAGTGTGCGTGGCGTGGGCGTCGTTTCCTGCTGCTGAGGATGCTGGGATTTGTGGTCCCGGCCGGCGATCTCCACTCCCAGCCAGAACCGGGACTGCAGGGCTGACCAGCTGACTCTACTGGCAGTGAACGGCAAAGATGCAGCTTTTCCCCTGGGTAAGTTGCGCTGTGAGAAGGACTCCCACGCTGCGGAAGCCCTGCGGGAGCCCTGCGTTATTTTTAAGCGCCTCCTGGCACTTTGCAGCAGTGTGCGTGGCGTGGGCGGCGTTTCCTGCCGCAGAGGATGCTGGGATTTGTGGTCCAGGCCGGTGATCTCCACTCCCAACCGGAACCGGGACTGCAGGGCTGACCAGCTGACTCTACTGGCGGTGGACGGCAAAGATGCAGCGTTTCCCCTGGGTAAGTTGCGCGCCCAGCGAAGGATCTTTAAACATCTGATCTCCTCAGACTTGCTTTCGACTCTTCAAGACTTCAAAAAGTGAAGGACCTCACCATCAACCTCCTAACCTTGGTACCGCAGGTACTCGTTCATCGTGCTTGTGCCCTGGCACTCTTTGTCTTTGTCCACCAGGTTTGGGTGGTCTGGTTCTCCTGGATCAGTTCCTTGTCCAATATTTCTTACTGGTACTGCAACCATTGATCCAGGTTCTCCTCGATTTGGTCCCCTCTGAGCATGATCATTTTGGTTCTGGTCCTCCTGGCCACCACTGTTCATTCTGTTTGGTTTTCCAGATTCTGGTTGGCCTATTTACATCAGATCCTCCTCACCCTGCTCCTGTCACTTCTAATAATTGCTCTGTCTTACTTGGTAATCTGCATCCTGAACCAAACAATCCAGCTTATTATGACCCTCTTAGCCCGGTTTCCGGCCCTCCTTTTCATGTTCCTATTAGTTTACCTAGTACACTTACTCTGCTCTTATAAGTGCCCTTGGTACTGCCACCCCTTCGGTCTTCCTAGTCCCTCTCCTGCTTATCATAGTATTGTGGACATACTTGCATGGTCCTTCAGGTCCTGATCTTTGTTGTCCTCTTCAATATGGTCCTAATCATCCTGACACTTGTCCTCCTGCTCTTTGCCCACATGGTTCTGCAATAACTTGGCCTGTCATAGACCATCCTAGCCTTTCCAAGTCCTGATGTTCCTTGGCCTCTGTTTCATGCTATTCTAAAAACTTCCTGGTCATGTTTTTCCAGGTTTAACTGGTCACCATTCCTATTTACTCCTACTTATAGTCCTTTTGATACTGGGTTTCCTGTTTCCTAGGCTCCCAGTCCTGGACCTTTTCAACCTCGTCACCTTAATTCTCATCCATCAATCCTCCTGATCCTGCTCCCCAGTTTTATCTAGTTCCCTGGTTTGCCAGTTTCCAATCCTCATGACCCTGATCCATGTCCATGTAGCCCTGGTCTTAGTTGTGGTACTCCTTTGTCTGGTATTCATGTACCGGGTCTTCTGGTGTTAGTTCCTCTGGCATTGGTTTCCCAATCCTTCCTAGTCGCCGGCTGTCTTGTCCCATCCTACTCCCAGTAGTCCACTCTGTTTCCTGGTTTGCCTAGTCTACCATGTCCTTGTCCATTTACCCATGGTCCCTTCTATCACGGTCCTCCTAGTAATGGTCCTTTTGGGTGTTGTCTTCCTCCTCCCTCTCTGTCTGGCCCTCCTACATCCCATTTTGTGGGTTATCCTGGTTCATATAGTTCATGTCAGCCCTGAATCTGTTGAGTCTGACACTCATGCACCTTCCGTTCCTTGTCCCAACTGGCCTAGGTTTTTTTGTCCTTTATAAGCCCTTGGTCATTCTAATCTAGGGTCTCCAGGTCCTGCTAGCCCTGGTGTTCTCTGATAATGCTACTCCTGGCCCTGGTTGTCCTCACCGCTCTTGACCTTGTCACTACACACAGGCCCTCATTGACCTCCCTGTTATTATGGTTCGGGCCTTCTGTTCCTTCAACCTCTGGTCCTTCTGTTCCCTCAGGCCCTTGTCCACCTGGTCCAGATTTCCCGGTTGCACATCCTCTTGGCCCTCCTGATCCTTCTGACCCTGGTTCCAATATTCCAAGTGCTGTGTTCATTGCCCTGTTTCTCATTTTCTATTTTCCTGTTCTCCAGTGGCATTGGTAACCCTGGTACATTAGGTCTCCCTGGGCCAGTCTTTCTTGTCCAGGTCCTTTTGGCTGTGGTCGTCCTTG
The DNA here is from genome assembly GCF_964263255.1 of Lissotriton vulgaris. Classification (NCBI taxonomy): domain Eukaryota; kingdom Metazoa; phylum Chordata; class Amphibia; order Caudata; family Salamandridae; genus Lissotriton; species Lissotriton vulgaris. The sequence continues at coordinate 1,237,336,093 of NC_141687.1, read as the reverse complement.
TCCTCCTCCAAACCCTTATACTTATATCTGTCATCCTCCTCCTCCCACTGCTTCATTCCCCAACCCCCTGCAAAATGACTTTAGACAGGTACAGCCTCCAACTCATGTACTGAGTCGCCTTTTTCCTATGATCTCTGACTATATTTTACTTTCTGAGACTGACTTTCATATTCCTACGTTATTAGACTAATCTGTGAACAATACTGTTCGAGGGCACTTTTCTTAATCTTTGTTCTCAGGCATTTTTAGAAACGTTCATGCCTCATAAGTCTTTTGAGATGCACCTAAACGCCGCCGAATAGGTTTTTTTTGCAGTGGTATATAGCACTCACTTGGACTGAAGAGATTAGAGAACTTTACTCTAGAGCCAGAAAACACTTCACATTTGTGTGTGCTTTAGGCATGGGTATATTAAGTGATTTGCTGAAAATCTCAGAATGTTGAGAGAAGGCCAGCTTTCAAACATGGCTCCCTGTTTCCACTTTCTACCCAGCTACTCTTCCTTAAATTAAGTGGAATCATAAAAGACATTCTAAGCACTTAAGTTTCAAACACGCCATGGGACTAAACGCCATTCTATCCTATCTGTAGTAGATGACATGGCTTCACCGTGCAATACTGCAAGGTTGCATCCCTCACTGGGATGCATGGCATAGAGTTTTTTTCCCTACTTCCACAGACAGACCTCCGAGGAACTCCTGTCTTGGTAGTCTAAAGGTTTGAAGAGCTGTGTACTCTGTTAAGGGTCAAATTGTTTTCTGTGAGCTTGCCATGTGGATGAGTCTGTCTCTAGAAATAACATTTAACTACGGCAATATATTAGTAAATAAAACAAAAGCAAAATAAATTATTAGAAATGTAAACTGAAATACAAACTTTATCATTTTAATAAGAGGCCTATGTTATACTGTCCACCCTCTGACAATAGTCCTATGTTACTGAACCCCCACATAATACGCCTCACCTCTAGCTAGCTAAGATCATACCGTTTCTGGAGTCGATGATGCAAGGGCAGGGTTTGTTATAGTAACCCCTGAAATTCAATAACCTTTCTTTCTAATAGCTAAGACCTCTGGTTTGTTAGGTCTAGCGCTAGTCAAGACATTTTGATTTTATTACTATTATGGGATTTAAGGCAACTCTCTTCATCTATTGGTCAGTTTTGTATCATTCACATTTTTCTCCTGGCCACTACAGCATACAAGAGTAGGTCAGCCCATTTCAGCCACTGGCTAACTTCACTGTGAATGTCAGCATTCTGCCCTCTCACAAGGAGAACATCCACATGCAAAGTAGTTACCTTAAGTTCCAGGGACTACTATGGCAATGTGTGCTTTTTGAGACACCAAACATATTTATATTTTTGCTTTTAGCCAGTGTTTTTTTCCAGACTTACAAAGGCCAAGAAGCTTCTCCAGCAAGAACGTTTTGAAAAAACCATGAAGAAAAGAAAGAAGCGACCCCCCCCCCCCCCAAAATAAATAAATGCAATAAGAAACGCAAAAACGGTTTGTGAATTTTACACTTTTCAAAGCACAATTTAGGCTTTGGCAGATTCCTCCAGTATACTCAAAATGTAGATGTTCCTATGCAAGGGCCCTGACATAAATGCAACCATGCGACTACAACTCATTGGCATCCTGCTAAATAAAGGTCTACGTATGAGTCCCACTGTCTTCTAAGGCGCATTGGCCCTCACTAGCTCGAGGACAAGAGTCCACTGTGCACTTCATCAAGGGAACTTTCATTCACAAATGCAAAGCTTTCAATTATTGTTTGAAAAGTGTTGAAGAAGGAAATAAATGTGTTCAGAGGCCACCCCCGCGGCTAGGGGAGGGGGGCCTTTAGTGGGATTTCTGGGCCTGGAGAGTGAGTTTCGTTTCTCCAAGGCTTGTCATGGGGAGGGTCTCGCAGTAAGGTGAGATGCCAGGGTGGGCGTCTAAGAGCCCTCCCCCAAGTTGATAAAATTACTGCTCCCCAGGGAGCAGACCTCTTTCGTCTCTCGCCTCGGGGGGGATTGCAGGAAAGGCTAGCCGGATCAACAGTTGTGCAGGACAGGTCCGGTGGGGCTGGTGCCGATCTGTTGCGGCGCCGGTGCGATCTGTGAGGTGAGAGGCCTTAGCGTAGCGAATGTATGGCGGCTCGTTAGTTGCAAGGAAAGATCATACACAATGGGGAAGCGTGGCCCGGGTGCGCAGAGGTGGTGCTGTATTCGGGAGATGTGGCCTTCGGCAGGGGGTCAATTATTTATTTACGCGATTGTGTATAGCGCGGACTTTACCCGAAGGTGTTAGAGCGCTTCACAATAGAAACGGTAATGATGCGGGCCTTCGGCAGGGGGTCAATTATTTATTCACGCGATTGTGTATAGCGCAGACTTTACTCGAAGGTGTCAGAGCGCGAAGGTGTCAGAGCGCTTCACAATAGAAACGGTAATGATACATGAGGGGGAAATTACAAGGGAACAGATTACAAAAGCAAACGTTAGGTTACAGGACACGAAAGTGGCAATAGTGTGCAACCAAGATAGTAGCGAAGCAGGGCAAGACGTCGAAGGGAAGGGTGTGGCCAGGCCTTTATCCCGGGCAAAACGTGTGGGCATTTTCTGAATTTCATCATAATGCTGCTAGTGAGTCAACATTTAATTTAATAAATAAAAGGCGTATAAAATAATTTAAAAAAAAAATGAGTGCACATTACGCTGTCCCTAGTGCATTCTTAATATGAACTATAAAAACAACAGGGGGGCCTAATGGGGGCATACACTAAGGCAGAGGTCTTCAAACGTTTGTAGGTTGAGCCCCGCAGCTGAATTTTTTTTAGATGTTGGGCCCCCCCACCACCTGACAGAAATTCCTGGACTCGACCGCCACGCGCACATTCCGGGAATATTCAGCGAATAACATTCAATACAATAAGAGTGTTTAGTAAACTGCAGGTTCGGGAGTGGGTGTGGTGAAATGACAGAGGCGTATTGCACAGCTTAAAACACCACTTTTCAAGATACAAAGTGTGCAAATTGTTTTTACTAGGATTCTTTGTTTTACACATGAGGTGGATTAATAATAACACCACCAACATAAATGTGACAGGTGAGCCTGTTTTTCAGAGACGGTCAATCTGTGGATGGATTTTTGCTTCTGCCATCCTCAAGTTGTGCTCCACATCCAGTCTTGAACGGTACTTAGTCTTTAATACCGCAAGTGCTGAGAACCCAATCTCACGTAAATAGGACGAGCTGAAAGGTAAGAGAGTTTTGATAGCATTTTCTCCCAAAGTGAGGGTTGAGTAGTGTGCTCGTGTGACTGCAGGGTGAGGTACAGGGTGAACAGCGCAAGTGCATTGTGAGTGCAGAGTGATCACTGTGAGTGGAGTGTAAGTAGGTGAATGGTGTGAAAACAAGGTGATCAGTGGGAGTGCAGGGTGAGCAGTGTGAGCACATTGTGATCGCTGTGAGTGCAGAGTGATCACTGTGAGTGGAGGGTTAGTGGGTGAATGATGTGAGTGCATCGGGATCAGTGTGAGTGCTGGGTGAGAGTGAAGGGTGAGAATGAGGAGCAAGTGGTCTGAATGCAGGGTGCAATCCCAGACACTTGAAGTAACTCAGCATGTTATTGACAGCAGCATAGGATTTCAAATGTGTTAAACTATTGATATTATGGCAGTAACCAGGGATCAGGGTGGAGGAAATAAATAATGTGCTGATCCCTCAACAAACTTCCAGTCTTATAACTAGGGTTGCCAACTAATTATTTTGATGTCACAGATAGTATAAAAATAAGCAGTTACCTAAAGCTGTATTTTCAGCACTTGTCTGCGCATACTTTGAACAGCAAATATAAATAGAAAGAACTTTTAATTGTTTTCTAGAGCTGCATGAATGATCCAGGACTGATAATAAAAGGGAACAAAGATAGAAAAATCACATTACAAATGAATCAACAAAAAGAAGGGGGGACCGGGAGCTCGTTAACATTACAAATGAATACATACTTCTTATTTATAACCATATTTAGCAATTTGCATGCTGTTTAAACAACACATGGCTGGCTGGCATTTGGCGCACCTGCCTGTGTATTTTTAAAAGAAACTTTCAGGGATGTTTTAAGGATTTTGGGGCCTGTGGGCCAAATGTATTTTTGGGGCCCCTGTTAAGACCAGCTTTGATTTTATGATCCAGTCTCAGCTCTTTCATGCCTTCTTTGGTCAAATACTAAATGTGTGTACATTGGATATTCAGGGTTCGTGATGTGTGTTTTCAGTGTGTAACACAACAGCAGTTCACTAATATTACTGCAAATAATCTGTCACACCCTTCTATTTCTCATATGCGAGGTCATGTATACTTTTTATATGGATGTCGCATGACGCATAAACACCTTTTGTCTGCAAAATGTCTGTAATAGACTTTTACACTTTAAAAATGAATGATTGAAAAACGCTATTTACAACATTGTGTTTAAAAATGATTCAAGGTCATGAGGCAAGACTGTTGAACAGAGCTGGCTCTTTCAAACACCCCCACCCCCTTTGAAAGGCTGGGGCCCTGGGCCAGAGCCCACTTTGCCCATGCCTTAAGCTTCTCTGGAAACGTTGTCTCTGCTCTGAGAAGAGCTAACTCTCCCAGGAGGGGGTTAATTCACAGAGCTGACAGCTTCAGCTGCAGTGTGAGGCAAGGATTTTTTTCTGCTAAAACCGAAAGCCTGTCTGTTTGTTTTTGTTTTAGCAGAGGAGACTCCTTGCCTCCCACTGCAGCTGAAGCTGTCAGCTCTGTAATTAACCCCTTCCTGTGACAGTTAACAAGACAAAAGTACAGGCACCTCGTGCCTCATCGATCTCCCCTCCCTCCCCCTTCCACACAGGGAGTCCTCCAAGAAGACTTGCAGGGAACAAAGGTCAGATTGGCATGGAGTGCGCGCACCCCCTGGGATGGTGTCACCCCCCCCCCAGGGGGGCGCGCCGTACAGATTGAAGAACTCTGCACTAAGGTAAAGGAGCTCGACATTTACTAAGATGTGTTCAGGTAGGCAATCAAGCGGCATGGCGCAGGCGAACATGCTAGCCTGATATAGGGGGCATGAATACAAATTTAACTGCTTGTCCCGGCACGCTCACGCTTACCATTTCTGTACTGCGCCTCTGCTCTCTTTCTTCTACTCGCAGCAGGAAATCGTTGTTGGTGCCACGGTGCATGGAGAGACGAGGAGCGTTCCTCATGCAAAACGAGTCGCAGAGTTCCTCAGCTGAGATGTACTGTCTACAATGACACCTGTGGAAATTGGAGATATAGTCATCGGGATTCGTTGCCAACAGAAATACGTGACATATAAGCGAAGTTTATTCAGGTTAAACAATTCTTTAAAAACAGAAGGAAATTTCACCTCCAGACAGTGTTGCAAAAGTCACGAATGTCACCCTGACAAAACATCTGCAGAGAAATTATAATTTCGCACACCCCTAAATTCCTGACCTTCACATGGAGTGGAGGTAAGATAAAAGTGGTATTCAGAAAGAATACTTGGGGCTTTTCAACAAAGACCAACAATAAAAGGGAAAGACACTGTGAAATTCTAATTTAATTTAAGAAGCTTGTACAGCACGCAGCTACCCCAAAGGGATCTCCCGGTGCTAGAGGCAGGCACTAAGCAGAGATGCTAAGACAAACTGGAGACACAGCAACATACCAGGTGACACGGGCTCAGTCAGGGCAATTGAAAAGCGTGTTTTTTAGGTTTTTACGGAAAGTAGGCAACGAGTTACAGTTCCTGAGAGCTAACAGAAGAGAAATCCAGAGTTTTGGTCCTAAAAGGGAGAAGGGGCGCCACTTAATATGAGCCCAACGAAACCTAGGCATGGTAAACAGTGCTTGGTAAACAGTGCAAGGTTGGCTAATCTCAGCGATTGGGTGGGGACATAAGCAGACACCAGAGCTTGGATGTAAGAAGGGGAGAGTCTGTGTCTAGCTCTAAACATGGAACATAAGGCCTTGAATTTAATATGTTTGTCAACCTTGAGCCAATGTAATTTGTGGAGTAAGGGAGTGACAGAAACAAATCTAGGCAGCTGGAAAAAAGGCAGGTGGCTGCTTTTTGGATGATCTGCAACCGATGAATCAAGGATTTGTCAGTGCCCAGAATGCTAAGGTCAAAAGTCTCCCGGAAGCTGATCAGCTGGCATCCAGACCTTTTGCCCCTTTGCCATCCTTAAGTTACTTGCGGTCCTTAAGGAAGAAGGGCTCTCCCCAGCGACTCTCCTTACCCACCTACTTCCTCACCCCCTCTAACCACTCCCCACACCTATCCCCTACCACATCTCCAGAACCCAACTCCCCTAACTTGCAATTAAAGAACAATGCCTCCTTACTCAACTTCCTCCCCATGACTGACCTAGAAGTCCTTAAAATAAATGGCAATCTTAAACTGTCCTCCAACACAAAAGACCCCTTACCCTCTAACCTTGTCCCTGCCCTTAAGCACATCATCACCCCATATTGGACCACATTCATCAACACTTCTCTCTTCACTGGCTGTGTCCCCACCTCCCTTCAACTTGGACAAATCTCTCCGATAATCAAAAACCCCAATGCTGACCCCAATGACCTAAACAATCTCGGCCCCATCACTAACCTCCCCCTTCTCTCAAAGGTCCTTGAAAAATGTGTCCTACTACAACTAGACAAACACATCGAAAACTTCAACCTACTCGACCCCTTTCAATCAGGCTTCAAGAAAGGCTGCAGCACCGAAACGCCAATGCTCAATGTTGTCCATGACATCCACCACTCACTTGATAATGGCGAGACCTTCCTTCTTATCCTCCTTGATCTCTCTACAGCGTTCGATACAGTCAACCATTCAGCCCTACTTAATGTCCTTAGGACCCGTTTTGGCCTACAAATGGTTCATCTCCTACCTACAACACCGAACTCAGCAAATCAAAATTCAAAACTGTCTTTCTAACTCCACTCATGTCTCCCTTGGAGTCCCCCAAGGATCTATTCTCTCTCCCTCCATATTTAACTTCTTTATGGAACTCTTCAGCCTCATTCTTAAACAAGCAGGTATCAACTACCATCTCTACTCCGATGACACCCAAATCTATTACAAGATTAAAACTCATGCTGACATCTTACACCTGAACAACACCCTTACCAAGATGCCGCTCGCAGAGGAGTCTTGGATCCGTTTTGCCTGCTGTCTTCTGGAGCCCCGTTGGGCATTGGCATCTTTGAACCTGTGTGCAAGGAGCCCCGTTGGGCATTGGAAATCGAGTGGGGAGCTGCTGTGCAGGAGGACGGGACTGCGAGGCCCAGCAGGCTGTGCGTGTCCCATCGAGCACACCTGCCGCCTCTTCCCGTGACTCCGCCCCCTGCTGACCCGTGACTCCGCCCCCTGCTGATCCGTGACTCCGCCCCCTGCTGACCTGCTGACTGCTGATAACCCCTCGCGGCCCCCGCTTCGCGGGAGCCGCTCGCAGAGGAGTCTTGGATCCGTTTTGCCTGCTGTCTTCTGGAGCCCCGTTGGGCATTGGCATCTTTGAACCTGTGTGCAAGGAGCCCCGTTGGGCATTGGAAATCGAGTGGGGAGCTGCTGTGCAGGAGGACGGGACTGCGAGGCCCAGCAGGCTGTGCGTGTCCCATCGAGCACACCTGCCGCCTCTTCCCGTGACTCCGCCCCCTGCTGACCCGTGACTCCGCCCCCTGCTGACCCGTGACTCCGCCCCCTGCTGACCTGCTGACTGCTGATAACCCCTCGCGGTCCCCGCTTCGCGGGAGCCGCTCGCAGAGGAGTCTTGGATCCGTTTTGCCTGCTGTCTTCTGGAGCCCCGTTGGGCATTGGCATCTTTGAACCTGTGTGCAAGGAGCCCCGTTGGGCATTGGAAATCGAGTGGGGAGCTGCTGTGCAGGAGGACGGGACTGCGAGGCCCAGCAGGCTGTGCGTGTCCCATCGAGCACACCTGCCGCCTCTTCCCGTGACTCCGCCCCCTGCTGACCCATGACTCCGCCCCCTGCTGACCCGTGACTCCGCCCCCTGCTGACCTGCTGACTGCTGATAACCCCTCGCGGCCCCCGCTTCGCGGGGCCGCTTGCAGAGGAGTCTTGGATCCGTTTTGCCTGCTGTCTTCTGGAGCCCCGTTGGGCATTGGCATCTTTGAACCTGTGTGCAAGGAGCCCCGTTGGGCACTGGAAATCGAGTGGGGAGCTGCTGTGCAGGAGGACGGGACTGCGAGGCCCAGCAGGCTGTGCGTGTCCCATCGAGCACACCTGCCGCCTCTTCCCGTGACTCCGCCCCCTGCTGACCCGTGACTCCGCCCCCTGCTGACCCGTGACTCCACCCCCTGCTGACCTGCTGACTGCTGATAACCCCTCGCGGCCCCCGCTTCGCGGGAGCCGCTCGCAGAGGAGTCTTGGATCCGTTTTGCCTGCTGTCTTCTGGAGCCCCGTTGGGCATTGGCATCTTTGAACCTGTGTGCAAGGAGCCCCGTTGGGCATTGGAAATCGAGTGGGGAGCTGCTGTGCAGGAGGACGGGACTGCGAGGCCCAGCAGGCTGTGCGTGTCCCATCGAGCACACCTGCCGCCTCTTCCCGTGACTCCGCCCCCTGCTGACCCGTGACTCCGCCCCCTGCTGACCCGTGACTCCGCCCCCTGCTGACCTGCTGACTGCTGATAACCCCTCGCGGCCCCCGCTTCGCGGGAGCCGCTCGCAGAGGAGTCTTGGATCCGTTTTGCCTGCTGTCTTCTGGAGCCCCGTTGGGCATTGGCATCTTTGAACCTGTGTGCAAGGAGCCCCGTTGGGCATTGGAAATCGAGTGGGGAGCTGCTGTGCAGGAGGACGGGACTGCGAGGCCCAGCAGGCTGTGCGTGTCCCATCGAGCACACCTGCCGCCTCTTCCCGTGACTCCGCCCCCTGCTGACCCGTGACTCCGCCCCCTGCTGACCCGTGACTCCGCCCCCTGCTGACCTGCTGACTGCTGATAACCCCTCGCGGCCCCCGCTTCGCGGGAGCCGCTCGCAGAGGAGTCTTGGATCCGTTTTGCCTGCTGTCTTCTGGAGCCCCGTTGGGCATTGGCATCTTTGAACCTGTGTGCAAGGAGCCCCGTTGGGCATTGGAAATCGAGTGGGGAGCTGCTGTGCAGGAGGACGGGACTGCGAGGCCCAGCAGGCTGTGCGTGTCCCATCGAGCACACCTGCCGCCTCTTCCCGTGACTCCGCCCCCTGCTGACCCGTGACTCCGCCCCCTGCTGACCTGCTGACTGCTGATAACCCCTCGCGGCCCCCGCTTCGCGGGTGCCGCTCGCAGAGGAGTCTTGGATCCGTTTTGCCTGCTGTCTTCTGGAGCCCCGTTGGGCATTGGCATCTTTGAACCTGTGTGCAAGGAGCCCCGTTGGGCATTGGAAATCGAGTGGGGAGCTGCTGTGCAGGAGGACGGGACTGCGAGGCCCAGCAGGCTGTGCGTGTCCCATCGAGCACACCTGCCGCCTCTTCCCGTGACTCCGCCCCCTGCTGACCCGTGACTCCGCCCCCTGCTGACCCGTGACTCCACCCCCTGCTGACCTGCTGACTGCTGATAACCCCTCGCGGCCCCCGCTTCGCGGGAGCCGCTCGCAGAGGAGTCTTGGATCCGTTTTGCCTGCTGTCTTCTGGAGCCCCGTTGGGCATTGGCATCTTTGAACCTGTGTGCAAGGAGCCCCGTTGGGCATTGGAAATCGAGTGGGGAGCTGCTGTGCAGGAGGACGGGACTGCGAGGCCCAGCAGGCTGTGCGTGTCCCATCGAGCACACCTGCCGCCTCTTCCCGTGACTCCGCCCCCTGCTGACCCGTGACTCCGCCCCCTGCTGACCCGTGACTCCACCCCCTGCTGACCTGCTGACTGTTGATAACCCCTCGCGGCCCCCGCTTCGCGGGAGCCGCTCGCAGAGGAGTCTTGGATCCGTTTTGCCTGCTGTCTTCTGGAGCCCCGTTGGGCATTGGCATCTTTGAACCTGTGTGCAAGGAGCCCCGTTGGGCATTGGAAATCGAGTGGGGAGCTGCTGTGCAGGAGGACGGGACTGCGAGGCCCAGCAGGCTGTGCGTGTCCCATCGAGCACACCTGTCGCCTCTTCCCGTGACTCCGCCCCCTGCTGACCCGTGACTCCGCCCCCTGCTGACCCGTGACTCCGCCCCCTGCTGACCTGCTGACTGCTGATAACCCCTCGCGGCCCCCGCTTCGCGGGAGCCGCTCGCAGAGGAGTCTTGGATCCGTTTTGCCTGCTGTCTTCTGGAGCCCCGTTGGGCATTGGCATCTTTGAACCTGTGTGCAAGGAGCCCCGTTGGGCATTGGAAATCGAGTGGGGAGCTGCTGTGCAGGAGGACGGGACTGCGAGGCCCAGCAGGCTGTGCGTGTCCCATCGAGCACACCTGCCGCCTCTTCCCGTGACTCCGCCCCCTGCTGACCCGTGACTCCGCCCCCTGCTGACCCGTGACTCCGCCCCCTGCTGACCTGCTGACTGCTGATAACCCCTCGCGGCCCCCGCTTCGCGGGAGCCGCTCGCAGAGGAGTCTTGGATCCGTTTTGCCTGCTGTCTTCTGGAGCCCCGTTGGGCATTGGCATCTTTGAACCTGTGTGCAAGGAGCCCCGTTGGGCATTGGAAATCGAGTGGGGAGCTGCTGTGCAGGAGGACGGGACTGCGAGGCCCAGCAGGCTGTGCGTGTCCCATCGAGCACACCTGCCGCCTCTTCCCGTGACTCCGCCCCCTGCTGACCCGTGACTCCGCCCCCTGCTGACCCGTGACTCCGCCCCCTGCTGACCTGCTGACTGCTGATAACCCCTCGCGGCCCCCGCTTCGCGGGAGCCGCTCGCAGAGGAGTCTTGGATCCGTTTTGCCTGCTGTCTTCTGGAGCCCCGTTGGGCATTGGCATCTTTGAACCTGTGTGCAAGGAGCCCCGTTGGGCATTGGAAATCGAGTGGGGAGCTGCTGTGCAGGAGGACGGGACTGCGAGGCCCAGCAGGCTGTGCGTGTCCCATCGAGCACACCTGCCGCCTCTTCCCGTGACTCCGCCCCCTGCTGACCCGTGACTCCGCCCCCTGCTGACCCGTGACTCCGCCCCCTGCTGACCTGCTGACTGCTGATAACCCCTCGCGGCCCCCGCTTCGCGGGAGCCGCTCGCAGAGGAGTCTTGGATCCGTTTTGCCTGCTGTCTTCTGGAGCCCCGTTGGGCATTGGCATCTTTGAACCTGTGTGCAAGGAGCCCCGTTGGGCATTGGAAATCGAGTGGGGAGCTGCTGTGCAGGAGGACGGGACTGCGAGGCCCAGCAGGCTGTGCGTGTCCCATCGAGCACACCTGCCGCCTCTTCCCGTGACTCCGCCCCCTGCTGACCCGTGACTCCGCCCCCTGCTGACCCGTGACTCCGCCCCCTGCTGACCTGCTGACTGCTGATAACCCCTCGCGGCCCCCGCTTCGCGGGAGCCGCTCGCAGAGGAGTCTTGGATCCGTTTTGCCTGCTGTCTTCTGGAGCCCCGTTGGGCATTGGCATCTTTGAACCTGTGTGCAAGGAGCCCCGTTGGGCATTGGAAATCGAGTGGGGAGCTGCTGTGCAGGAGGACGGGACTGCGAGGCCCAGCAGGCTGTGCGTGTCCCATCGAGCACACCTGCCGCCTCTTCCCGTGACTCCGCCCCCTGCTGACCCGTGACTCCGCCCCCTGCTGACCCGTGACTCCGCCCCCTGCTGACCTGCTGACTGCTGATAACCCCTCGCGGCCCCCGCTTCGCGGGTGCCGCTCGCAGAGGAGTCTTGGATCCGTTTTGCCTGCTGTCTTCTGGAGCCCCGTTGGGTATTGGCATCTTTGAACCTGTGTGCAAGGAGCCCCGTTGGGCATTGGAAATCGAGTGGGGAGCTGCTGTGCAGGAGGACGGGACTGCGAGGCCCAGCAGGCTGTGCGTGTCCCATCGAGCACACCTGCCGCCTCTTCCCGTGACTCCGCCCCCTGCTGACCCGTGACTCCGCCCCCTGCTGACCCGTGACTCCACCCCCTGCTGACCTGCTGACTGCTGATAACCCCTCGCGGCCCCCGCTTCGCGGGAGCCGCTCGCAGAGGAGTCTTGGATCCGTTTTGCCTGCTGTCTTCTGGAGCCCCGTTGGGCATTGGCATCTTTGAACCTGTGTGCAAGGAGCCCCGTTGGGCATTGGAAATCGAGTGGGGAGCTGCTGTGCAGGAGGACGGGACTGCGAGGCCCAGCAGGCTGTGCGTGTCCCATCGAGCACACCTGCCGCCTCTTCCCGTGACTCCGCCCCCTGCTGACCCGTGACTCCGCCCCCTGCTGACCCGTGACTCCACCCCCTGCTGACCTGCTGACTGCTGATAACCCCTCGCGGCCCCCGCTTCGCGGGAGCCGCTCGCAGAGGAGTCTTGGATCCGTTTTGCCTGCTGTCTTCTGGAGCCCCGTTGGGCATTGGCATCTTTGAACCTGTGTGCAAGGAGCCCCGTTGGGCATTGGAAATCGAGTGGGGAGCTGCTGTGCAGGAGGACGGGACTGCGAGGCCCAGCAGGCTGTGCGTGTCCCATCGAGCACACCTGTCGCCTCTTCCCGTGACTCCGCCCCCTGCTGACCCGTGACTCCGCCCCCTGCTGACCCGTGACTCCGCCCCCTGCTGACCTGCTGACTGCTGATAACCCCTCGCGGCCCCCGCTTCGCGGGAGCCGCTCGCAGAGGAGTCTTGGATCCGTTTTGCCTGCTGTCTTCTGGAGCCCCGTTGGGCATTGGCATCTTTGAACCTGTGTGCAAGGAGCCCCGTTGGGCATTGGAAATCGAGTGGGGAGCTGCTGTGCAGGAGGACGGGACTGCGAGGCCCAGCAGGCTGTGCGTGTCCCATCGAGCACACCTGCCGCCTCTTCCCGTGACTCCGCCCCCTGCTGACCCGTGACTCCGCCCCCTGCTGACCCGTGACTCCGCCCCCTGCTGACCTGCTGACTGCTGATAACCCCTCGCGGCCCCCGCTTCGCGGGTGCCGCTCGCAGAGGAGTCTTGGATCCGTTTTGCCTGCTGTCTTCTGGAGCCCCGTTGGGCATTGGCATCTTTGAACCTGTGTGCAAGGAGCCCCGTTGGGCATTGGAAATCGAGTGGGGAGCTGCTGTGCAGGAGGACGGGACTGCGAGGCCCAGCAGGCTGTGCGTGTCCCATCGAGCACACCTGCCGCCTCTTCCCGTGACTCCGCCCCCTGCTGACCCGTGACTCCGCCCCCTGCTGACCCGTGACTCCGCCCCCTGCTGACCTGCTGACTGCTGATAACCCCTCGCGGCCCCCGCTTCGCGGGAGCCGCTCGCAGAGGAGTCTTGGATCCGTTTTGCCTGCTGTCTTCTGGAGCCCCGTTGGGCATTGGCATCTTTGAACCTGTGTGCAAGGAGCCCCGTTGGGCATTGGAAATCGAGTGGGGAGCTGCTGTGCAGGAGGACGGGACTGCGAGGCCCAGCAGGCTGTGCGTGTCCCATCGAGCACACCTGCCGCCTCTTCCCGTGACTCCGCCCCCTGCTGACCCGTGACTCCGCCCCCTGCTGACCCGTGACTCCACCCCCTGCTGACCTGCTGACTGCTGATAACCCCTCGCGGCCCCCGCTTCGCGGGAGCCGCTCGCAGAGGAGTCTTGGATCCGTTTTGCCTGCTGTCTTCTGGAGCCCCGTTGGGCATTGGCATCTTTGAACCTGTGTGCAAGGAGCCCCGTTGGGCATTGGAAATCGAGTGGGGAGCTGCTGTGCAGGAGGACGGGACTGCGAGGCCCAGCAGGCTGTGCGTGTCCCATCGAGCACACCTGCCGCCTCTTCCCGTGACTCCGCCCCCTGCTGACCCGTGACTCCGCCCCCTGCTGACCCGTGACTCCGCCCCCTGCTGACCTGCTGACTGCTGATAACCCCTCGCGGCCCCCGCTTCGCGGGAGCCGCTCGCAGAGGAGTCTTGGATCCGTTTTGCCTGCTGTCTTCTGGAGCCCCGTTGGGCATTGGCATCTTTGAACCTGTGTGCAAGGAGCCCCGTTGGGCATTGGAAATCGAGTGGGGAGCTGCTGTGCAGGAGGACGGGACTGCGAGGCCCAGCAGGCTGTGCGTGTCCCATCGAGCACACCTGCCGCCTCTTCCCGTGACTCCGCCCCCTGCTGACCCGTGACTCCGCCCCCTGCTGACCCGTGACTCCACCCCCTGCTGACCTGCTGACTGCTGATAACCCCTCGCGGCCCCCGCTTCGCGGGAGCCGCTCGCAGAGGAGTCTTGGATCCGTTTTGCCTGCTGTCTTCTGGAGCCCCGTTGGGCATTGGCATCTTTGAACCTGTGTGCAAGGAGCCCCGTTGGGCATTGGAAATCGAGTGGGGAGCTGCTGTGCAGGAGGACGGGACTGCGAGGCCCAGCAGGCTGTGCGTGTCCCATCGAGCACACCTGCCGCCTCTTCCCGTGACTCCGCCCCCTGCTGACCCGTGACTCCGCCCCCTGCTGACCCGTGACTCCGCCCCCTGCTGACCTGCTGACTGCTAATAACCCCTCGCGGCCCCCGCTTCGCGGGAGCCGCTCGCAGAGGAGTCTTGGATCCGTTTTGCCTGCTGTCTTCTGGAGCCCCGTTGGGCATTGGCATCTTTGAACCTGTGTGCAAGGAGCCCCGTTGGGCATTGGAAATCGAGTGGGGAGCTGCTGTGCAGGAGGACGGGACTGCGAGGCCCAGCAGGCTGTGCGTGTCCCATCGAGCACACCTGCCGCCTCTTCCCGTGACTCCGCCCCCTGCTGACCCGTGACTCCGCCCCCTGCTGACCCGTGACTCCACCCCCTGCTGACCTGCTGACTGCTGATAACCCCTCGCGGCCCCCGCTTCGCGGGAGCCGCTCGCAGAGGAGTCTTGGATCCGTTTTGCCTGCCGTCTTCTGGAGCCCCGTTGGGCATTGGCATCTTTGAACCTGTGTGCAAGGAGCCCCGTTGGGCATTGGAAATCGAGTGGGGAGCTGCTGTGCAGGAGGACGGGACTGCGAGGCCCAGCAGGCTGTGCGTGTCCCATCGAGCACACCTGCCGCCTCTTCCCGTGACTCCGCCCCCTGCTGACCCGTGACTCCGCCCCCTGCTGACCCGTGACTCCACCCCCTGCTGACCTGCTGACTGCTGATAACCCCTCGCGGCCCCCGCTTCGCGGGAGCCGCTCGCAGAGGAGTCTTGGATCCGTTTTGCCTGCTGTCTTCTGGAGCCCCGTTGGGCATTGGCATCTTTGAACCTGTGTGCAAGGAGCCCCGTTGGGCATTGGAAATCGAGTGGGGAGCTGCTGTGCAGGAGGACGGGACTGCGAGGCCCAGCAGGCTGTGCGTGTCCCATCGAGCACACCTGCCGCCTCTTCCCGTGACTCCACCCCCTCTATCCACAGTCAGCATAAGACCTGAAGTTATTACGCGTCAGCGGGACGCGTGTGCGGGACATCACCCGGGACAAAGCCCGGACTAAGGGCGGACCCTCTGAGACCCTCAGAGGCCCACAGAGACTGGACTGGGCCAGAATCCCTGGTCGATTACTGAACAGCCTAGGACTATTGTGCAAGTGCTTGGGGGGTACATTATATTACCAATCATTATGTCAATCGAAATACTAACCCCGGAGTTGCCTGGCCCTGAGAAGCCGGTGAGTTTGATAAATGGGAAATTAGATAATTACTTTAAGAAAACTCTCTTGGATTCTCCAACTACCCCCACCCTTGAAGAACTTCGGGCTGAGCGACGGCGGTCGGTTGAAAGCCTAAAGAATAGACCATTCCCGGTGTCACCAGTGTTAATTAGCTCTACAGGGGACGGAACTCTTACTGAAAATATCTGCACCCCCTCGCAGGACAGCATCCCTCTAATATTTAGAGAGGAAACACCTACGAGCGAATTTGAACCCTTAGGCACTACTAGTAAATTGTCAACCATTGCTACCACTCCCAGTACAACAAAATCTATTGTTATAACCAAAGCACAAATTACCCCTATCCCTAAACAAACAAAAGTAGTTAAAAGTAGGGCAAAAAAAGTCACGCCAGTTAAAATCTATGGCCCTCCTCCGACAAAAAGGCGTAAAAAATCTGACCTTCTAAAGAGGAAAATTAATCATGCAGACTTTGGCATTAAAAAGGACGACAGTACTAGGGGAGGACGGGTTAAAGTAACAGACAAAGGAAGGATAGTTATATCACCTACGCATCCATGTGTAACTCCCCTTACCGACCCTGTCATCTCCACCGCCGACAGCCCCCCCGCGGTGGTGACGTTACAGGAACCTTCATACAGGGCCTTGATCGATAGCATAGAGTCTATAATGAGGACCTATACTCTGGCTATCGTAGATAGACTTAGTAAATTAGAAGACAGACTTGGGAAGATAGAACATGAACTGGGAACCAAGATAGTGACTAATAAAGTGTTGCCTAATCCCCCTATACAAACCCCAATTTTACCTTCTTCATCAGGTATTCTTGCTATAACTACTATACCTACCCCTGTTCAGACTACCATTCTGCCTCAATCCTCAAATAATATGAGTGGAAGTACATCAGGGAGTAACCCTGGTGGACCTAACAGTAAACCCACATTGTCCCTGGCTGTAACGTCTAATGGACAGCGGAATAATCTTGGTCAAGCCCCAGGGAATAAAAATAGAGAGAGAGGAAACGAGCGGCCGGCTCGAGGTAATTATAACAAGGGCCCCCTTCCAGAACTTCCACCAGAAGCTGTACCCTTTGTAGTAGTCCTTACTGGGGTACCAGAGCTGGAGAAGAACAAACGGGAGGGTTTTGCCCAGTTGTAAAATAAAATATCGCATTGGTTAAGTCTACACAGACCTATTGCAAATAATATCAATGGAGAAATTGTCCATGTCCGCCGCCTTCCTTGGCTGGGAGGAAGACCTAAAGATATTGAGGGAGACATAGTGGTCATTAATTTTAGAGATCAGAATGCCGTCCATTTTATACTTAACTGGCCGTCTGACCACGGAAGTAAATCTATTACCCCCCGTCCCCTAACATATTTTTATCTTCGCTCAGTGGTGTTCCCACCTAATCATCAATCACAGCGAGCCCCCCCGCCCCCGTTATTGAGGCAAATGCTCTCAAACCCATATCGTCCACCTGTCTACAATAACGGCCCTATATTTAACGACAAGCAACCACCTATAGCTGTAGATCTGTATGGGTGGAATACTATAGGCCCAAGGTACAACTCCCTAACACACAGGAGAATGGATCATCTCAAACCTTTTACACCCCTAGATACCACCAACAGGTTTGACGTGTTTAGTGGCCTGGAAGACTGTGACTGATGCCATCGAGCCACAGGGGAGGGGGATAAGGAATTCTGTGGAGACACAGGGGGAGACACGGGTGTAGGCACGGGGGAAAAAGGCTCAACTGATATTAACCCACCCAATGGGTACAATGCTACTTGTAGCTCTGGGGGTAATACACGTAATTCTGGGCAGCTTCACTGTAACTCAGATACTCCTACCCCGGCCAATGGAAGTACAAGTCCGACCCGACTATCTGAAGACCCCGTGCCAGGGGAAGTAACCCACGTCCACACCTTACCCCCACCATCTATTGAGGCTGTTAGTCTAACAGAACGGGGATATAAGATGGCGAGTTGGAATATTGCTGGGTGGAATAACAAGATAGATCGTCTAGGATGGTTAGAATTTATAACCCAATTTGACATCTTGTGTCTCCAGGAGACTTGGGCGGCGAAGATGTCTATCTTGATGGGTATGTTGCCTATAATTGCCATGCTCAGCCATCCAACATGGGGAGAGCCAGTGGTGGAATGGTGATATTGCTCTCTGTGAGGTTACCGGTTCGAGTAAAAAACCACCGGACCGTCGGTCTGCACTCTCAGTTGTTGTGGTTACAACACAGGAATGGGCGAAATGTTTTAGTTATAAACCACTACAACAATGTCTTTAACCACTCAAAAACAGATATGGTTGATGAACTTGAAGCGGAGGTGGAAAGGTTATATGGGCGCAGTGATGTGTCTTTTGATATTTTGTGGGGCGGAGATTTCAACATTCACATGTGCCCATTTGTTGGCAAAAGGGTGTGTGGGTATGGGGATGAGGTGGGGGAAGATCAGACCCATTTTTTACACTCGGTTTATGGGGAATCCCTAAACACTCTTATGCTTAAAATGGATTTATGCATTATGTTACCTGGCGTAGACAGTGAGGGCAATTCGGTACCGACCTTTATTGGTAGGAATTGTGCCACGGTTATCGACTACCTCATTGTCTCCTCCAGTATTACAGCTTTGTGTTCCTTACCCGTAATAGTAGACCCAGCCCTAAGCGATCATAACTGTCTAACAATGTATCTCTCCTTGTGGGGGGATAAAGTAAAGGCGTTACATGGTGCAGTGACAGATGTAGTTCCACATAGACCCAATGGCCCTAGAATTAAATGGGGTAGGCAAAATGAGGAACATTTACTATGTACCATTGTGTCTGCTTGTATAGATGAGGTGGAATGCTGTCTCGAACCCGAAAAGGATAATGCTGATATTCTAGCTAGTTTCGACATCATTAATAAAAACATTGCAGAAATCTTAACTGGAAGAAAACCAAAGGGCCCTAGGATTAACGGGGGATGGTTTAACAGGGAATGTACTAAATCCTTACAAAGACTCAAAGTTGCTCTTAAGGGTAAACCCAGAGATAAGGAAGCAGTTAAAACCCTCAGAAGGGAATACTCAATTCATCTGAGGGATAGGAAACAGGAACTAAGGGAAGAGGCCTGGAACAACCTGACTAAGGCAGTGGATCTTAAGGATACCAAGCTCTTCTGGTCCACTGTCAATAGTCCCTTCCTCCAAAATGAAGAAGTCCCGGTAATGTCTGCCCAGGTATCTGAGGAACAATGGGTGGCTCATTTTACTAGTATTTTTAACCCCGAAGGACTAGCTGTAGGGGGTGATAGGGAAACCCTGGCTTTTATCCCCATACCTCTTAATATCACAGTCTCTGAGGTGGATGCTGCCATCCGGGTCAGTAAGGGGGGAAAGGCGCCGGGCCCTGATGGGGTACCCGTTGACCTTTATAAAGCCGAGGTTTCCATATGGAGCCCATTGTTAACAAAGGTTTTTAATGCTGCTGCAATGATTGCGGCCCCACAGACTTGGGGGGAATCAATCATTATCCCGGTGTATAAAAAAGGGGAGAGGGGTGAGGCAAAAAACTACCGCCCGATTTCTCTCCTCACTGCTTCCCTAAAAATTATGAGTAGGGTATTACTGAGTCGCCTGGAGGAATGGGTAGAAGATAAAGGGATCCTTGCGGATTCTCAGTACGGATTCCGCAAGGGGTTAGGCACCATAGAACAGTGCATTAATTTAGACCTTATTATATGCAAATATACACGGGCTAAACAAGGCTCGTTGTTCCTTTGCTTTGCCGACCTGACCAGTGCCTTTGACTTGGTTGACCATGGCCTTCTGTGGTCAACCTTGTTGGACATGGGTGCTCCACAGGATATTATCTATTTCTTGGCCCAACTTTATAGGAATCTGACGGCTAAGATACGATACGGGCAATCGGGGGAGTGTACATCCAGTATTAAAGTAGGTTCTGGAATTAGGCAGGGATGCGTCCTTGCACCTCTTCTTTTCTCCCTTTTTATTAATGCAATCGAGTCGGAACTACGGACCATCAGTGCAGATGCACCGTCTGCTGGCGGCTTTTCCATCCCAATATTGCTTTACGCGGATGACGCGGTTCTGCTCTCACAAACCCCTCTAGGGTTGCAAAAACTTATGAATAAATTTGCAGATTTTATTAATGGGAGAAAACTAAAAATTAATAATTCGAAAACTTTTATAATGCCCTGTGGGAAGAAAATTAAAAACTTAAGGCCCTTCACAGTTATGGACCAAACTATAAAAGTGGTGGACAAATTCTGTTATCTGGGTATCACTTTTAACAGTGGGGGGATGTGGACACCTGAAATGATTAATGTAAGAGCCAAAATGGCCAAGTGTTCTTTTGGCATATTTAGGTTTGCATCCAAGTTAGGCTCAAGACGGATACCAGACATGTTGTACCAATATCGCCATAAATGTGTTGCTCTGGCCCTATATGGCTCAGGAGTGTGGGGCCATTGTAATAACAACATGCTCCAGGTTGAGGAAAACAAATTTGTCAAAAAACTCCTGTGTTTACCATCTTCTGCCTCAACAAAGCTGATCCATCAGGAGGTTGGTCTAGAACATCTATCTGACTTGATCAGATTAAGACCCCTGTTAGTATGGAGATCTATATGGGCTAAGGAACAGACTGGTTTTACAAGAAAGATTATTTTAGATTGTCTTCACATGGACAAATGTTCCCGCATCCCCTGGCTTAACTATATTATCCGAACATTTAATGATGTTTTTAATCTCACGGTGCGTGATAACCCTTCTTGTGTTTTAGATATCCCGAAGAGTGAGATTAAACATGAATTTCTGAGGGTTAGCATGGTGAAGCGTAACGCAGCTACTGCTCAGTTCTCCTCACATGTTTTTTACGACAGAAACACTAAGGAAGAAATGGGGCTTTCAGGATACCTTAAATTGGTTACTATCCGATCCCACCAATATGTATTGACAAGATTACGGATGGGGATTGTTCATTTGCTTGTTGCGTATCCTGTAATGAAGACCTATACTACTGCCCCCTGTCCGTGTGATGGGACCACAAAGCAAAGTACGGAGCATTTTTTATTGTTATGCCCTCTTTATCTCCACCTTCGAAAAGTATATCTGAAACCGCTTTTCAAAAAATATAATGTATCCACTATTGTATCGGCCATGGGGCTTTTATTTGGACTTAATTCACAGGACATCTGTTTTTTTACTGCTGTATATATTTTAAAATCGATAAGCTTGAGGAAAAGCACCCTTTTTTGATATGTGATTAACTTAAAACCTGCTGTACCCTCATGTTTTATTACTTATGTATGTATGTACTTTTATGATTATTAATCAATGATCGAATAAAGTTTTTGAATCGAATCACCCTTACCAAGATCCAATGGTTCCATTCCAACCATCTCAAACATGACCCTAACAAAACCGAAATCATTCTCTTCTCCACAAAAAATAACCCTCTCCCTGCTCAAACCTAGATCTCTGACCTTAACGCACTCAACTGCTTACTCACCCTGTCCAACTCCGTCAAATCTCTTGGTATTTCTATCGACAACACCCTAACCCTTAACGTCGACATCAAAACTCTGCTAAAGGATCCCTCTTCACTCTCCGTCACCTCAAGAAAATCAAACCCTTCATACATACCGATGACTTTAAACTTGTAGTTCAGTCACTTGCTCTTTCATGTATTGATTATGGTAACGCCATCCTCGACGGATTCCCCTTGCTCCAATCAAAGCTGTGCTCAACCTTGCAGACAGGCTCATCAAACACTGCAAACGCTTTGATCATCTATCACCGGCTCTCAAATCTCTTAAATGGCTCCCTATTGAAGGCAGATCTGCCTACAAAACTGCCTGCAGTACTGATAAAATCCTCCACCAAAACACTCCTCATTGCCGGCACCACACGACCTCTGAGAAGCACCAACACCCTCCTCCTAACCCCACCACTGCATAAAAAGAAAGCCACATAATCACGCTCCTTCTCTGGTAATGCCCCTGTCATCTGGAATGCCCTCCTAAAAAACCTGCGCTGTAACCCTTCCTATTTCAGCTTAAAAAAAGACCTCACAATCCACCTCTTCAGTTGTTAATGCAGATCCTAACCTGTGACGGGATGTATGATTGAACAACTACTTCCTAAACCACAAATTCCTTAACCACGAAGGCTAAACAACGAGGAATGCCGAACAACTACATTGTTTACGAGTTCCTAAACCACGAAATATATTTAAATTGCTCTTTACTCATTTTCACCACTATGTTCTTTTTTATCCGCATGTTTATGTTTATAAAGCCTTCATTTCCATACGCTCCATTTACTGCCGTAGAGCCGCTTATTCACTGCCCCAAAAACCTTATCAAGAAACCCATCTGTGACAGCCCAGTCCAGTCCAGAAAAGTCTCCATAAGACCCTTGGGTCCACACTACACACTAATGGGGGCCCTGTCTCCGCCGCTCCTCCACTCTCTGAATCCAGCCTTGTTCGTGGGGCTAGGAAGGTTTGGGAAGCGTCGAAAGGCAGGGTGGAGGGTGCTCATTGGGGGGGGGGACTGGAGATGAAAGACGCTCTGAGGAGGAGACATCTGAGGGTCTTAGGGTATCTCTGCATGTGTGGGGAGGGGCTGAGAGACCGGGGCTGGGGTGGCAGAGCCTGGTGTCCAAACAGAGCATGCTGAGGAGGGAAGGAGTCACGGTCTATTTTTATACCCCGGTCGGAGGCAGAGTCTCATTGTATTAATATTTCCCCAGCCCTGCATGCTCCATTTCCATAAATTACTGGAATTGGTAATTGGCAGGATGTATTCAGAACATATTATATATATATATATATAGTGGAAATAAAGTACGAAGTACGAAGGACTGAGAGGAGACGTGAGCACGTGATTGGCCAGTAGGTGGCGTAGTCGCCAAATAAAGCATCTGTAGAATGTTGAATGAAGACTCGTGGATGAAGACACATGCCTTTTGCCGAATGACTCATGTCAGAGGGGCTGCAGACATGGTTTTGTGGTTTAAGTAAGTAGTTGTTAAGGAAGTCGTGGTTAAATGATTGGTCGTTGTTCGGGATTCGTGGTTCAGGCCATTCGTCATTCAAACTTCATTGTTTAGGATGTTTCCCCTGTGACGTGCACTTGATCTCCATTTCACCATTTTATATTTGTCCACTAATATTTGTCCACTTCCTGAACATCATCTACCTAATTACTTGATATGTATAGCTCTTGTCCCTTGTTTACTTGATATGTATAGCTCTTGTCCCTTGTTTATCTATTTTATTTTTTATATTTTGCATGTTGTTTTCATTATCTTTTATCTACTTGTATGCCATGTTTGGCCCAATTATTATTGGGTGTCCTAACCTGTGACCTGCACCTGATCTCCAATCACCATGTTATATTTGTCCAGTAATATTTGTCCATTTCCTGATTTTCACCTACCTAATTACTTGAAGTGTATAGCTCTTGCACCTGTATATCTATTTTGATTTGTGTATTTCACATGATGTTTCATTATCTTTTTATCTACTTGTATGCCATGGTGGCTTTATATTATTTTCTCATGCGATGCACTCTGATACCTCTGGGTCTAGCCAGCACTATATAAAACTTTTAAAACAAAATAAAAAAATAAAATAAAAAAGGAGACAAGGACAAGCCGCAATCCTATCGTCCAATCTCCCTTATCAATGCTGTAGTTAAGGTCCTGGGTCGAGTACTTCTATCTAGACTATCTTTGTGGGCCACAGATAATCATATCTTATTGGAAGTCCAATACGGTTTTTGGGAAGGCTTGTCAACATCGGAGCAATGCCTCAATCTTAACCTCCTGATTTCCAAGTATACTGTGGCCCAATCAGTCACCCTGTATCCCACGGGGTATCCAGTCAAAAATCTTTAAAGCCGAAATCATATCCTTGGAAAGGTCCCGGTCTTTCCCTATTTGGGAGTGTTATTTGATGACAAGTTACAGTGGGAAGCCTTCTTAGAAGGAAAGCAGAATAAATCCCTGGGTGCCATCCCTAGTTTTGTGAGTAGATTGGGTACATGGGCCCTGGAGGTAATTTTAAAACTGTATAAGTCCAAAGGTATCTCAAGAGTAGTATATGGTAGTGAAATATGGGGGTATGTGCCCCCACACAGGTTACAGGTGGCAGAAAATAAATTTCTGAGCCGAATCCTACGAGTCCACCAAGGTACGCCAGTTTGGTCCGTACATGAAGAGTTTGGTTTCTTGGCGAACCAAGTGGCAATTAAACTCTTAGTGTGTTGGATAAAGATTTGGACATCGGATCATAAAAATTTAAATCGCATGATTGTATCGGACTGTTTGAAATTGGAGCATGGTAACAAAATACCTTGGATACATTACGTAAAGGAGTCTTTTCAGGCTATAGGCAGGTCAGATATCTTTTTTGCACATGACACTTTAAGTAAGGTGGACGTTAAAACTATAAAAGACCTACACCACACATTTTTAATAGTGAACCGTGAAAATCTTGAGATTTTGAGCGCAGCAAACCCTCAGTTAGGGCATATGCAATGTTAAAATCGGTCCCGGGCATTGAACCATACTTTTTGGCCTTACCTAGTTCTCCCAACAGATTTTTTATCACCCGTTTTAGATTTAACCTGTTCCATCATCTTCTAGCATCCCCAGCTGGTTTCTTTCCCTCACCAGATCAACAAGGTCTCTGTGGCTGCAATCTTCGATCTCCTCAGGACACGTTACATTTTTTTCTATTGTGTAAATATTTTTAATTCCCCAGAAAACGTATCCTCCGGCACTTGTTAAAAAGCTTGGGGCCTCATTTATGAAGGTCTTGCGCCACCGATGCGTCACTTTTAACATGGGAAAAAGTGACGCATCGGTGGCGCAAGGCCTTCATAAATAAGGCCCTTGGAGTTTAGGCATGCTAAAGTGGCCCTCTTGCATTTACAGTTGTTGCCCAACCCTCTCACACTCGGTGCAGTGTTAAGTTTCTTGTGGGCCGCCTATAAATCTAGATTATCCAGAATGTATTGCTTTTTGAGCTGCCAGTTTCTATCTATTCGTATTGTTTTAAAATGTTACTGTATTAGTATGAATTGTTTGCTTATTTATTATATGATGTACTGTATCTTTTATGATCGCAGTGCATCAGAATAAAGAAATACATATATATATATATATATATATATATATATATATATATATATATATATATATATATATATATATATATATATAATATATTCACTCTCACTCACACACCTACATTCTCAGTCTGACTCCCTCTCTCAAACACAAAAAGACAGAGCAACAGTGATTTTTATTATTTTACATACTTTGCTTTCTCTGCTGATAACTCTTCCGTTCAGCAGTGAGACAGGATTCCTGATCTACAATTGAGAAGATACACAACGCAGCAAGCCCTGTCGCAGCTTCTGATAGGGCAGATGTATCAGAAGCTGTGGCAGGGACTGGGATTAAGACCCTGCCACTCTGGGTGGATTCTCATTGGGCACTGGGATACTATGATTAGCATTCTAACAATCCAATTTTAGCAGATAAGCTCCCTGTTATAGACATGTGCAGCTTACTTGCTAAACAATATGGATTATGCCTGCGTGGAGGGGCATATTTGAAGTATGCCATCACACAAGCACAATCTAGACAATCCACCTACAGAGGCAGGATTGATTACGATGGAATGCGATTCAGCCACCTTCCTCCATATATCATTTGATGCAGTGCCTGAAGAGCCGGACAGGGTAGAAATAAGTCCTAACAGTGCTCATGAAAACAGAAACATCTGTTTTTCATGCAGACTGTTCAGTCAAAGAACAGCTGATGTCTGTATTGGTGTGGATTTTATGTGGTAGGTGGCAGGGTAGTCCCTTGATGCCTCTGTTGATGAACCTCCACTCAATTATTCACTGGTCATATGCTCTGTGTGAATACTGCGTTCTGCTCCTGAATGTGATTCTTACTGTGCATTAAACACTTCCAGTGCTATTTCCACCTAATATCATGTACTGAATTCTGTTTTGTATGCTTCGACCAGTGTGATTTCTGTTCATGCAGTAAATGCATTCAACATATTAAATAGATTTCAGGAAAAATTTCATATTTTCACATTGCTCTGGCTGCACAGTCATAATTTGTTGCACCTGCAATTAGCGTGTTGCGCTATACCTTGAGTTGGCCTGCAGATTACCACTGAGTTAAGGCTCATCTATCCAGGGAATAAAAAAGGGTTAGTTGAAGTTCATTTTCTGTGGTGGATTTAGTGGCTTGAATGATCATTACGAGAGAACATGAGTTTTATATCTTTAAGAGGAGTCTGTTGCCACTGTGATAACTGTGAGAAGTTGGCCTGGTATATGCTGTCCAGTAATTATAGTGGGCACCTTGCACCAGTCAGAACAACCCTTATTGAGGATAGGTTTAAGACAACCTTTATTGAAAGCTATCCTAGTGGTAGCTATGGAGAGCAGCCTTCAGCCTAAGTCTTGAAGGAGTGTAAAGCAGCTTGGTTTACCAGATTATAACCTCTTGAATTACCAAATGAAAGGAGAACCACACAAGGTATATTTAAAATATATGTATTTATTACTAAACACTCTCTACTAACCTCTTTATAAGATTAGAGAACAAGATACACAGTATCAAACACAATAGAACTTAAGTAAATAGCACAATATACAATGAGCCCCAGGGGGAGACCAAACCATATATTAAGAAAGTGGTATAAGAACCACGACTTGACTAGATACAGTGCCTAGATCATGTAGAATCGCCGGGACCCCAAGGAACGACCCAAGGTAGTGACACAGGGGACCCACGGTGGACGTGTACAGTGTGAGAACACAGCTGCGAGCTCCTTACAATCCCATGGGAATGTCACGGTTGGAATTTCACAGATTAAGGACACTTCGGAGAGGACTTGGAGCAAACCCTTTTAGAATTAAAAGGTTCTAAGGCTAGCCCCCACGTGAGCACTGGAGTACTCCTGTTACCTCACCCAGGGAAGTTGGGAGCATAGGTGCCAAATGGTGTTGTGAATCGTTGCTGTTTTCATAGGCGAGTTGCTGCAAAGTGCTGCTGCTGGGGAAAGGAAAGGAAAAGTGTCCGGTGTGATCCAAGCCTGGATCGACAATGTGAAGAACCTGAAAGCAGAGGGGACAGAGTCTGGGTCACTTCAGGGTGACCAGGGGCACAATAGGCCAATGCCCACCGATGTTGGGTGTTTCAGGTGCGCTGAGGTGAAGCTTGACTCCGCTGCTACGGGGACCAGGAGATGTTGATGATGACCAGGGTCTGCATGCGAGCTGTCCCACAAAGGATGTCGAGTGCTGGCGGTCGATGTCTGGATTGGAGACCAACAAGCCTTGGCAACAGCAGCCCACGCAGTGAGAGTAAAAAGATTTCGGGATAGACCAGCAAGGTACAGGGGACTCTCCAAGCAATGGAGAGTCAGGGCACATCTGGAGCAAACAGTTAAGCCCTTTCAAAGTTACCGTACCCTTCTCAGGGGCCCACAAGTTAACGGACAAGGGATCGCCAAGGGATCTTGAGAGGAATCTCTAAATACCAGCCCACGGGTAACACGTGGAGTGTAGGGCAGTAATCTTCAGTGGAATACTGCTCGGGGTCTGGACTAGAAGTAGCCCAGAGCACAGCCTCAGGGATTGCCAAGAAGCATATGCTGCTGCATATGGTCACGGTGTCCTGGGGCTCAGGTTGCACGGTCCCCACGAGGGCTTTGGATCTCAGGTTTGCTGAGAGCACGGATCGGCCTCGGGGAAGCTTGGAAACCCACCACCTGTGTTGCAAAGTCTTCGGAGTCCTTCAGGAGCTGCGTAGTTGCAAACAGGACAGATGCGTATTTGGTGCCTGCCTTGCAGGGGAGTAACCCCTTTGCTCCAAGGGAGATTCTTCGGTCATCCAATGAAGTGTAGATAGTTGAAGTTCTGGCATTCTGTAGCCGAGTTTCGTCCAGGTAAACCCAAAGTCCTGTAGTCAGGGGTTCCTACTTTATACCCAAGGAAGGAGTGGGACAAACTCTGTGGACAAACCTATGGGAGGGTCAGGATAGAAGGGTGCCTACAACCATATCCTTTGTCCAGTTTCATGCCAGATCAGGGGCTGGTAGCCCCTGCAACCGGGTTGAGCTGGACTATGCACAGGGACACCAAATGTGCCCCAAGTGTAGACATCAAAGCCCTCTTGGAGTGCACCTACCCAGCCACAATACACTAAAGCCTGTCTGGGAGATGGTCACACCTCCCTGTGACAGGAAACCTATTGTCAAGCCTTCCCCTGCCGGAGTTTCGTCCAGCAGCAGGAGGGCAGACTCGTGTCTGTGGCTGCAGCATCCATTTTGTGATGCCACGGTCGAGAAAAAAGCTGATACTGGGTAGCCCGGTGCCTCAAATTAGTAGTTCTACCATGGAGGAATCATACCTCCCACACCAGTTACTGGTGTAGAGGTATGATTCCAAGGTGTTTGACACCAAACACGACATTGTTCTGTGCAGCCATTTAAAAGTTAGCATTTACTGCGAGGTTATAATGCACAGGAGTATATGGTCTAAGCTGCATCAGTAACCCCGAAGGATGGATTCCAAAGGCTGCAGAGGGGCTCTGCTCATGCATGGGCACCCTCTCACACAAAACCCAGCACCCTGCCTTCAGGATTGGTAAGGCCTGTTATAGGGGTGACTGATAGGTTTATATGTGTAGTGATTAGGTAGATATAGGGAACCTATATCTTAGTAAAGAGTGCATACACCACCTTACACAGGCTGCTGAGGCAGACCTGTTGTGTCATTTTGCATGGTCTCTCATGGGTGGCATAATACATGCTACAGTTCCTGGGTGTCCTCTGGGGTACCTATGCCCTGGGTATATAGAATACCATATACTAGTGACTTATAAGGGTACCACAAGATCCAATCTGGAGTGTACCTATTGTACATGGCATCCATTTAGAAGAGAAAGCAGATAGGCTGGGGTCCTGAATAGCAGTATCCCAGCCAAACTAAGTCGAAAACCAGCAAAACACCAGGAAAAAGTGGGGGCAACCATGCAGTCATATTCCACCGTCCTACAATAACCTTGCCTTACACAGGATAATTACACGTGGAGTAAGAGTCAAACAAGGTAATGCAGCCACTCAGGGTGACACATTCACACAGGGAGTTGGAGTCACACATGAAGGTACAGAAAGACATTGGATAAGGGTTACAAATTGACTTGAAGAATCATACAGGAAGATGGAGCTACACATAGAAGTAGATTAAAAAAAGTATAAGCAGGCACGAAGAGAGAGCAAGTCACGTGAAGGAAGGAGTTACATTGAGCATGGAGTCACAATGGATGACAGAAGCATCCCACAAAGAGGCAAAGTCACATATGCATACGGATCGACACATTAAGGTAGAGTGAAACAGAGTGATGGAGCCATACGAGGGAGGAATTCACACAAGGAGATGAGGTCAATCTGAGAGATAGAGTGCCAAAGGAATATGCATCCTCACAGAGGGAGATGGCTCCTACAAGATGAAATTCCTCCAAGAGGCAGACATATATTTGGAGTTGGAGTCCAACAGGAGGATGGAGTCACACTGGAAGATTAGAGATTAAGCCGCACAGGGACTTGGAGCTACACAGGGAGTTGGAGTCATACATGTGGGATACAGTCACAGGGGGCTATGAAGTCACAAGAGGGGGCAGAAAAAAACAAAGTGCTATTCAAGCTCTGCTTACATTCCTAGATCAGGACTGAGCTCTCCACCAAATGGGCCACAAAAGGAGTTGCAATCATAGTCCTTTGGTGAGGTGCACTTCCGAGTAGACGCTAGGCGTACCTCACCACTGCCACATCGTTCTTCCACCTGCAGAAGTGCAGACCCAGAAATATAATAAATACTTAATTTGCAATAGCAACCTTGACTCCTAAAACAAATATGTTCATGCAAGTGCAAGTACAATGTTTTAAACAATCGTAGTAAATTTCTTAATTCAATATTTTCATAGACAGCAGATCAGAGAAAGGCCTTGAATGTGTCCTGATGTGCATCAATAGCGGTACACAGAAGTAAGAGCGGATAGAAGACATCTGACATAAAACCCCACACAGAAAATACATATATTTTACAAAGTACAAACATTCATTTGGCGCAGTCAAGTTTATTTGAATTTTAGTAAATGTATATATCGTAAATGCATGCACATCGAACCATTGGAGAGTGAGGGAGAGTGTGGGCCCCAGAGCAGAATCCAGTGGGAGTGAAATGGAAGCAGCAGGCAAAGTCAGCAACAGAGACCAAAGGACAGCACAGGGCCAGCACTGCATAAGGACACAAAGACGCAGGTGTTGATGGCAGCCTGCTCATCTCTTAGATAGAGGGGGCAGTCCCTTAAGGAACCCAGTGGTGCCAGGAAGAGTAGCAGATGACAGGTAGGGCCTAGAGTGGGCACTGAGTCAAAGGGCCCTAGAGAGTAGAGCAGGGCCACATGCAGTCAGTGCTTGCATAAGGGGTGGCTAGAAGGGCAACTGAAATTGCACAGGGACAGGTTTCACAGAAGCTGGCCTGCCTACACAGGCAAAAGAAAGAGCATGTGGGAATGCCCCAAGACAACAAAGAGACAGGAGGTTGGGAGGTCAAAGGGGCCTGGACAGTGAAGCTTCACAGGGATTTAAAGAAGAAGCTGGGGGACTATCTTGTGGGGCGTGATGGCTTAGAAGGGAATGGTTCACGGTGGAAGTCACAGATTCCGTTAGTGTGCAGCAGACGTTCAGGTGCGAATGCCCCTGGCAAGCAGGATCAAGGTGGCCAGCACAGGGCGGCTGGATGGAAGCTCACAGAGATGGCTGAGGAAGAACAGCAGTGCATGCGAGGAAAGAGCTATGATGTGGTGCATGGCAGGCTACCCAGGGGCAGTGGGGTCACTAGGGTTGGTGTCACCCGGTGCGGGTAACTCATGGTGTCACCCCCTCACGACTTACCGCATGGACCTCCTCCGCTGTAATAACTGTCATAAAAAAGCTGGAAGCAAACTGGAAGGTACAGATTAGGGCGCTATATCCCCCCCACCTTCAGTCTTTCATTATTATAATGTTGCAAAAAGGGGTCATTTGGATAAAAAAATAAAAAGTTATTATTAAAGAGAACCCCCAACCACGGAATAAGATGTTGAATTCTGAGTTTGTTGCTTCTCCAGACCAAGTACTCCTAAACTATACTGTCTATCAGTATGGATGACCTGTCACTAACTACACCTTGTAGTTCTCTGCCTTAAGTAACATTCCCATACACTGAATTACACATTTTGAATGAGTGTATGTGTGTGATGTAAAGTGCTCTAACACCCTATACTGGTATGAGTGGCGCTATAAACCTAGTTAAATGCATCCGAGCTAATGTGGTTATGGAGAATTGAGGGGACTGTTAAAGGGGTGGTAGTAGGGGAATCCGCAGCAAAGGTGGTCATTGGGGGTCCAGCAAACAAACAAGCTGGCCCTGGATATAATAATATATGTACAGCTGACAAGGTGAGTGTTCTTCTGCAATGGCCAAAGCCATACAACTGAATTTACTTACCACCTGTCTTAGTGACTACCCTGTTGATTGAGCGTTCGTCCAGTATTAACAGGCTTGAGAGCCACAGTGAGCCTGGCTGACTGTAACTTATGTGTGCCTCAGTCTCACTCTCCTGAGGCTTGCCTGATGTGGAGAGTCTTTGACCGCTGACCGAACAGGTTACAAGGGCACTAGGTTGTGCCTTTAAATTTCTGGTGCTTTGCAGATATATTTTAAGAAAGTTTTAGGAGTTTGTCGTTGCTCAAATGGGTGTCATTTTTGATAATTGTATGTTTCCCTCGTCTTCATTGCTTGATTTTGCTTGTGAGAAAGTGTCACTCATAGTTGTTTAAATGTCACTCACAATTACATAGAATGAAATTATGAAAATGTCACACATAGCAATCTGAAACCTTGGCAGCTATGCATATTTCTAACTTAGTTCATACTGTTCATTCATATTTATGATACTTAACTTATAATTAAATGTTATTTTTCTCTCACCTACTGACACCTTTCCTCCCTTGAATGTGTTCCCCCATTACCGAATCGATCAGGCCCATAGGAATGAAAGGGAATTACCGATTCAGTATTTACCGAATCGGTAATTACCGAATATTACCGATTCGGTAAACTTTACAGATCACTTACCTACATACCATTTACCGATTCTGAAATACCGAATCGGTAAAATTCAGTATTTTAGAATCGGTAATTGGAACTTACCTACATCTGGCCCTAGGTGTGTACAGCCGGTATCAGTTTCTGTAGCTCAGCTAAGGTACGACGAGGAATATCACTCACTGCAGAACTTGAGCCCTGGCAAGACATGGGGTCAGTCAGACAATGAACTATGGCTGCAATTCTTGACACGAGCACGGCCACTGCTTACGCTGCACATGGCTAGAAGACGAATTTTTCTGATAGATCACTTTCCAGGGCATCCCACCCTGGAGGAGGGGGGTGAAAGTGAGGGTGGCAAGCCCTGTAGGAAGCTACTGGAACTTCAGCAAAGGAGCGTGTTATTGATATCCTTGCACATTTTGGCACAACTGCCAGAGGAGTATGGGAAGCACCCAAACCTACACTGTAACAGTGGCCAAGGGGCAAAACAAGGTGGCAGAGGAGTTGGAAAATGACAGAATGAAAGGGTAGTTGCTCCAATTGACATGAACAATATAGAAAAGCAGTTGCAGATAAGGAGGCGTAGACTACTTAGAGGCAGAATTTACAGCTATATTTTGTATGAAGGCCCAAGGAGTGAGGGATGGGCAGAAAATGTGGAATTGCACAAGGTGAAAGAGCAGATTATATGTGGCTAATCGAACCAGGAGTTATCAGGATGAAGGATGTGAGTGAGGATGATACCTCCATCTGTTTGTGACCCACCAACAAATGACTTGGTCCTATCACTGATTGCCATTGAGCCAAAGAAAACTTAGGGTAGATTCCAGATGATGTATCAGATTTTGTGGCTAGAAGGGTCCTCATTAAATTACTATCGAAACCAAGACGAGTGCTCTGTTTACTACATCAGCCAAGATGGGGGGATGGGGAAAGTAGATATAAAGTCTGCTATCAGACTCCTGCTGCCACGCCCACAGGACTTTCAGTTGCTATAAAAAGAATTTGAAGGGCACATATACGTAGACAAAGCCATGCTCATGGGCAGTGTGGTTGCATGTGCAGCTTTCTGGAAGTTTAGCACGTTTGTAAAATGGACAAGAACATATGTGGTGAGGTCTGAGCAACTGCTGCACTACCTCAATGTCTTTTTGAATGTACAAGACTGATGACAATTTTTCAGGAAGTGACATGTATGTTAATGTAGGAGTCCTCTGCAGACAAAAAGACCAAGGTAGGATATTTATGGAGATAGAGCTAGGCTAGATGGTGTCACATTTGCTGGTGGATAATATGCGACTATGAGAGCTATTGGCATGGGCCAATGACATGAAAAAATGTGAGCTGAGGTTTCCTCAGCAATTGCTTGGGCATTTTAAATTTCCCTGCAGAGTGGTGGCCCCATGGAGAGCATTTTCAGGCAGCTGGCATTTTTGATGAGGTGAACAACTGAGCCCTACCTCAGGAAATTAATGACTATCAGAATAAAGAGAAACCTATAGGTTTGGCGTACAGTTTTGGTGAACAACAATGGAGGGACAGTGTGGCAGCATGAGGACCTAGTGACCTGGACAGTGGAAATATTTTAAAACGCTGGGGGATTTGGATTATCTCATAAAGGTAGCACGATGTAGCATGTCTGGATCCTTGGAACAAAGGAAGTACAGCATCACATTTTGTGAATTTCTTCCATTGGCTCTGAATGAGAGGCTGCCAGGAGAGGATCTGTGGGATAGAAAGGTGATATTCATGGTGGACAACCAGTCGGTAGTGCATGTGGTCAACAAACAGTCATTAGAACACTGAAGGAGGTCCCAGGGGAGTTTTTTAAGACCCTAACTGCTAAACCCCCTGAATAATAATGGCACCAACAAAAATTAGCAGTGAGTCGGAAAGGTTAATAGAATTATGTATCCAACAAAAAATTTGAAAAGGGAGAAGCTATCAGTGTAAGCGAGTTCCCATCAGTCCGCCATCGAGACCGCCCTTCATCATCTGGGATCTCTTATTCCTTTCAAGAAGTGGTTGACCACAAAGGACCGGCAGATTTTATAACCAGGTCAAGGGTGTACCAAACACACTAACTCTGATGTAAATAGGGTGTGCCTAATGAGGAACTGAATAGCAGTGCTCAAAAAGAAAAGGTGTTGAAGTGATAAAAGAAAGAGAGAAAAAGCTCGAAAATTAGGTAGTGATAGGGGAAAACAACTTTTAATATGCACCCTTTCACTCCCAACTCAATAAAAACAGTGCAAATAGTAGTGTAACAAATAACTACCAACAAGAATGTTTTTGTAGGATACATAATTCTATTAACCTTTCCGACTCACTGCTAATTTTGTTGGTGTCGTCAACAAACAGTCCACACATATTCAGCATATGCTTTGTTTGCTGAGAGAACATGTCTTGTGGTATTTGCGAAGGAATATTTCCTTTCAGACCTGGCATATTCCCGGACTAGACTACCAGGTGGGTGGGGGACTGTCTTGTTCACAGTGGGTGAGATTCAGTGGTTTGGTTCTGGAAGCCGACAATAGCACCAGAGACGGGAGACATGAGAGAGTAGGGGCTTGACAACTGATGGAGAAGTCACTGGCAGCTTTGACACACAAATCGC
Source organism: Lissotriton vulgaris (assembly GCF_964263255.1). Taxonomy (NCBI): domain Eukaryota; kingdom Metazoa; phylum Chordata; class Amphibia; order Caudata; family Salamandridae; genus Lissotriton; species Lissotriton vulgaris. The sequence goes on along the minus strand of NC_141687.1, from coordinate 1,237,301,636 downwards.
TTCAGCAAGCATGGAAGGAGTTTTGTAGTTGGGGGGCTGGAAAAGAGACAACATTGGAGAGGGGTTTAAGGCAGAGAAAAGATGACATGGTGTGTGGTGAGTCAGAATGACAGGGGCATGTCCTAGGTGACAATAACTAGAAAATTGGTCAGTTTCCCTTCCATGAAAATGTTATTGGAGATATGAGCAGGTAAAAGGGAAACTGGTATGGAGTATTTGGAAGGATGGAATAGAAAAAAGGTGTAAGAGGAGCAACTTGTAGAGGCCGATATCAGTGGCTATTCTGTAGAGCACTGTGACGCAGGCAAGAGTTGTGTATGCATCAGCCCCTGGCTTCTGATTATTCAGGGCAATGTTAACAAGGATGCTGATGGAAAAAGGAGAAATGCAGAGTGAGAAAGAGCAAAATGTATAAACGGGCAGTGGGCTTCGTTGTGAAGCTGAAGGCTTCAGGGGAGAAGGCTACATGCTCAGTGAGGTCAATGAGACTATGGCTCACATAAAGATAGAAGGGCAGAGATCACTTGTTTTTACATGCAGACAGCAGGAAGGTAACTGAGAGGCAGGAAGATGGTGGTGTCTAGAATATGCCTTTACTCAGGTGTTGGGAAAGGAAATAGCTTAGGACACACTCTTTCAGGATAAGCACTGCCACAGAAGAGTTTGGGATAGGCCCAAAAGAGCTGGAGTTAGAAAGGTTGGGACAATGGAGGAGTGATCATGTGTGGAGTTAACATACAGCCAAGAAGGCTGGGAACAGGATGAGCATTGACTAGATTGATTTCCTCACCAGGTATGATAACAGCATGCAGAAATAGGAGGTCTGGATTTGTGCCCACGCCATTGTGAAGTGAGCAATTGTACAATTGAAGAGGCTAAGCTACGGGTAACAATTTAGTTGGATTTTAATAAGGAGACAGTGTGGAGGTATGGCCAAGGGGACGCGCTGGGGGCAGTTGATGCTGACGTTATTGCAACTAAGTGATAAATGCCTTCGGCCAGACGCTGTTTTGATACGCCTGGTAGAGAATCATTTGATGCAGGGAATTGGTTTGGAAATGATAAAAGTTATGAAGAGGGATTTGAGGGAGATAGGTGACAGATGGGGTAAGGCGGCTATATTTTGGACACAGTTGTTGTCCAGGAGAGTTTAGAGAGGGCAAGTAAACCAGTTGCAATAAACAGAACAAGAAAAAAGGTAAACAGGGAGGTTTTGTGTCTTTGCACAGCACATTGCACGGGTGTGATAAGGCACCCATACATCGTATATCACTACCCGGTGTGGTTCAGGTATGACGGGGTGTACCTCTACTTATTGGGAAACAGATTATATTTAGAGGTGGTGACGGAGGTGTTATTGGATTGGTGGAAGATATAGACTTGTAAAGCGAAGGGTGGCTTAAAAGAACTTCAAGCGGTGGGATTTGTCTGGTTGGTAGTGTGAGAGCTCTAGGGAAGAGTTTGGGGGTAACAGGAGGACGAGCAGTGCGGAACCCGTAGGGGGAGAATGAAGAAGAAAGGAACTGTAAGGCAGTCTTGGTCTGGGAGCAGGCAGGCCTGATATGCCAGAGGCATAAGCATAAGGGTCTATGGTCTTTGACACAATATGAGAAAAATAGAATTTATGAATGGGAAATGTTTATATGAAAATGGAGATAGGTTTAGGGGGTGGTAATTGTTTTGGGAAGCAGAGGGGAGAGTTATTTAGTGTACTTTTTTTGTGAGGGCATAATTATTGTGTATGGCAAACCGAAAGGTTGTGTTTTTGTTAGCACAATATGTTCTTAATTAAAGCAGCACTTTGAAAGCCTTACAAAAACACTGAGCCTAATTCTTCCAAAATAAGTTTTTATTGTGTCTCTGGCTCACTGCCTCCTATGTAAGTGCTTTTTTACCTACTAAAGACACGTCCGGCTAAATATATCACCTATGTGCATTCTGAATGCTAAGTAAAGCTAGTCTGGCTATTTTCACAGGGATTTAGAGACTGCTCTAATGGCCTTTGTCAAAAGCTTTTGTGGATTATTTTATTAGGCATTATATCCTGAATTTCTACACTCGATATCAAGTCCTCTACTTGCTCTCCCTTGGATTTTCTTTTCCCGATGTTATTGCACCAGAATATTAATAGCCTCCAAACATATTTTCAACCATTTTTTAAATAACAATTTAGGTATGTTACCTCTCCAGTCTACTTTGAAACGTACTAAATTTGAGACTATAACTTTAAGGCAATTATTTATAGAATGGGGTGCCATGCTATTCTTTTCTGAATATTCAGTATCTCCTTCTCTCACAGAACAGGCCTCATCCGCATGCGCCCTTTATCAAACCATAAATAAGTTGCCAGAGGTAAGTGATCACTTTCAATCCTTGACTACAACTACCAAAAAAGTTACCGTATTTTACCATATTTTTTTAATTAATATATTGTATAGTTTAATTATGTTATTAATTCCATGTAATATTATGTGAGTTGGCTGGGCGGGTGAATCCTCAACCTCTCTTCCATTCAACTGCCTGAAAGGCCTGGCAAATAATTATTCTGTCAGGAGCTACCTCAGGCATGGCTTTTGTGTTCATTGCAATGCCTTGGGGGCTAAATACCACAACAGAGGTTCTCTGCAGGCATATCAAATTTATAGCAAAGGAATCAACCATTTTAACTAATTGGACATGAGAAAATATGTCCACCAAGTTAGTAATATTACAAACCATGCTTCCTGACAGCATTGAACTTCATTAGGGATAAGTAGATATCACAGCAAATTATATCATCCTTGGACCTGGCATCCTAACCAAGTCATGGCTTAATTCTAGTCATTCAGTGATGAAATCACTGGATGTTGTGAAAAGCATTGTTAGCATGCTTCAAGATGTACCCTACCCCAAATGTGTTGCCTTTTTTGCCACAACTGGCTCTAAGCCACCTTCTATGTGTGCAATATTTCCTGCTAAGTAAGAAAATGTCTAATATCAGTTTTGCACCTCTCCAGCTAAGTTCCAGCAAGCCACACTACCATTACAAACTTTGGCATGTTTTTAATGTCCGCCTTGGCTACTCACACACCTTATCTGAGTTGTAAAATCTGAGGGGTTAATAATTTTAATATCTAACCCAACTTCTCAAACGACCAGGTTCTGGATCAATTAAGCAGGGTATGGTTTCTACATAATTAGAATACCAGAATGTTGAGAACACCTCTAAAGACAATGGAGTAGCTCAGGGTTGAAAATGGCTGGTATAGGGCTTCTGCTCTCACATACCATTGTTTGTCTTTGCTTTTCTCTCTTTTCAGTGTAAAACATTCTGCTCTCAAGAGATAGCATTATAGCCCATTTTCCTTGGGGTATTCCTGCTGCTAAAGGCCTTTTTCCTTGTTGTAGCCCCCACCCCGATGCTCAGGCCTGTAAAATGTAATTCAGGGTTTCTAAACAGGTATAGCCTTTGGCAGCGGACTAAAATGCTATATTAATTGACTCTTGCTAACTTAATTAATTAATACATTTGAAAATACTGAGACTATGTCATATTCAGGCAATGTAATAATTTGACTATTTATGTCTTGCCTACCAGATGGTGCGAGGTATCTGCTTACGAAAGACCTATTGTGAACAGTGTGCTTGCAACCCACATATTGCTCATCATTTGTTTGCTTTATTATCACTCTTGTTCTCTTGCTTCTTATTCATTGGTCTGCCTTCTTCATCTTGTGTTTGTCTCTCTCCTGGAGCATAGACTCTTTACAATCCTCTAGAATGGATGACTTGTAGCCTTCCACAACTCGCATTCAGAGAAAATGTTTTTCTTTTCTTTTTTTTCACCACTCCGTGGGATTGCACATGTTTTCTTACTCTCTCCCCCATGGCTGCTACCTCCCTCAAATTCCTGCTCCCCCCATTTCACATTCCATGTTGCTTCCCTGTCTCTCCAGCTCATCCCTAACTTCTACCACGCCTCCACATTTGATTGACTTTTAACCCCCGCCCCAACAACGCACTCCTGTTGCCTCCCACCCTTCTCCCAATCTCTCAACTTATCGTGGACTTGACATTGATATTTATATAGATCCATTGCGTATAACCAAAGGCACTTTTTAGAAAATGTAAACATGATAAAATCCATGATCGGGGCAAAGAACCTCTGCAAATCTTCTCACAGATATTAGATCGGAAAGTCTTATATAGCGAGTTTTTGTGTGCATGAGTATTTAGAATGTTTACAAATGTGAACCATTGACACATTCAGCTATCAGGACTTGTGATGTAGCTCAGATTTCATCTGGAGTCAGGCATTGCTTTAGTTTTGTGTTTCAGGCAGACTGCATTTAAAATTGACATGCAGATTCTGGTGCAAGTGAAAAACACACATGGTACATGAAATGCTTGTGCTGAATTAACATGTGTTTTTGCAGTCTAGAGAAAACTTGTGATGTCAGTGGCCTCTTTAGCTTTAAAAATAATCTTGGAATGTGTTTTCTCCTCCCAGCTCATTTTCCTTGTAATCTAAACTCCCTGTTCCTGTCTTAAGAGACTTTGGCTTTGTTGCATATTTAGACAATGCACATTCAGTTCATAACACATCTTCTTATAATATGTGTTAATTAACAATGCACTAACACTACACTTGGGGCAAAACGCATTGTACATACGTTTTGACCACGTTGTATATATTGCACCCGTTTTTTGTTGTCTAGCCGTTTGAGAAACTGATGTTAAAATAAAAATTGGGATACATATGTGACACAAAGTGCGCTGACAAAGTAACCAACAGAACCCGACAGAACCCCTCTTTGTTTACTAGTGTTCTTATCAAGGCACATATTCTTAGGGTGATGAAACTATGACTAACATTGGAATAAAGCTGGGATATTTAATTGCTGAACCTGTGAAGTTTGTAAAAGGATTTGCTGAGACAGAAGCAGAATGTTACACGAGACGTAGAAAAATTCCTTGTGCATGTGTGGAAAATGAGCTCTGACTGCCGCACATTTGACAATCTTCCTTAGAGTGAGTTCAAGAGATCAGTTCCGCTAAGTGATCTTCCACCGACCTAATATTCTGTGCATGGACACATTAAAAGAGCATTCTATATGATCAGGAGATGTGTAAATGTTTTGGATCATGCATATGTTGAGAAAGATCCATGTACATTTGGTTAGGAAGATATTGATGGGGTGCTAAAACTTAAGAAATGTCTAAATCCTCTAGCCACCGAGCTTACATATACATGTAGTAGCAAATAAATTGTGCTAAAAGATGTCCCTGTCAATATGCGCTTCTCAAATGTTCAACATTCTGCCAATGTACCACGAGTGATTGTTGAAAGAAATAAAGTGACCTATGAAAATGTGTCTAAAACAGGAGTGATAAACATATATATTATTCCATATTCAAATAATAAACTATGGTTGGTGTATACATAAGTGGATTAAAAAAAACATTATTATTTGTTTCATTTGTATATATAACTCTTCCACCTATATTATAGCTGCTGTTTTGGAAAATGGCAGAAGAGTTGCTCTGAAGAGTTATTTTCTGTCTCTATAAGACTGCTTGACCCTGAAAACCTATGTTTTGACACCAAAACGAAGTATATAGGCATGGTTCCTGAAATATTACGTCATCACTGCAACAGATCTACCATTTTTTAAATAACATCCAGAAGAAGTCAGCCCCGTTCATTAATGTCTACTCAAGCTAAATTACTTGTCTAATGATCCAAAAACACAAATCAAATATGAACATCTCTGGACATTAATTATTTTTACAGAGGTACATCAGGGTGCTGGGATTACTTGCATCAACAACAGTTGATGGGCAGAATGCAGAACAATGTCATACATTCACCCCAGTACAGAGATCTGGGCCTAAATCCATTGTTTTTTTGTTCACCATGCCATTCCAGTTTGAACCCAGCCATATGCAAATCAGTCTTGACCCTGTGCCCCATGGAAACAGTCCAGCCCAAAATGCCAAGCCAGGTCCTCCCTGGACTGGAAACAAGCTTCCTAGGACTGGTTTCGGGATTTCAGCCCTCATCAGCAGGATAGCTTGATTCCAGTGGCATGGAGAGCACGGGACTCACGTCTGAGCATACCCCTCCCACTCGGGGTGACAAATGCAAAAACAACATTTTATGGACAGAATGCAGAACAATGTCATACATTCACCCCAGTACAGAGATCTGGGCCTAAATCCATTGTTTTTGTGCTCGCCATGCCATTTCAGTTTGAACCCAGCCATATGCAAATCAGTCTTGACCCTGTGCCCCATGGGAACAGTCCAGCCCGAAATGCCAAACCAGGTCCTCCCTGGACAGGAAACAAGCATCCTAAGACCGGTTTCGGGCTTTCAGCCCTCATCTGCCAGGATAGCTTGATTCCAGTGGCATGGAGAGCACGGGACTCAACTCTAAGCATACCAGTCCCACTCGGGGTGACAAATGTAATAACAGCAGTTGATGGACAGAATGCAGAACAATGTCATACATTCACCCCAGTACAGAGATCTGGGCCTAAATCCATTGTTTTCCTGCTCACCATGCCATTCCAGTTTGAACCCAGCCACATGCAAATCAGTCTTGACCTTGTGCCCCATGGGAACAGTCCAGCCAGAAAGGCCAAGCCAGGTCCTCTCTGGACTGGTAACAAGCATCCTAGAACCAGTTTAGGGCTTTCAGCCCTCATCAGCCAGGATAGCCTAATTCCAGTGGCATGGAGAGCACAGGACTCCTGTCTGAGCATACCCGTCCCACTCGGGGTGACAAATGCAAAAACAACAGTTGATGGACAGTATGCAGAACAATGTCATACATTCACCCCAGTACAGAGATCTGGGCCTAAATCCATTGTTTTCCTGCTCACCATGCCATTCCAGTTTGAACCCAGCCATATGCAAATCAGTCTTGACCGTGTGCCCCATGGGAACAGTCCAGCTCGAAAGGCCAAGCCAGGTCCTCTCTGGACTGGTAACAAGCATCCTAGGACCAGTTTAGGGCTTTCAGCCAGGGTAGCTTAATTCCAGTGGCATGGAGAGCACGGGACTCACGTCTGAGCATACCCGTCCCACTCAGGGTGACAAATGCAAAAACAACAGTGGATGGACAGAATGCAGAACAATGTCATACATTCACCCCAGTACAGAGATCTGGGCCTAAATCCATAACTTTTTGCTCACCATGCCATTCCAGTTTGAACCCAACCATATGCAAATCAGTCTTGGCCCTGTGGCCCTTGGGACCAGTCTAGTCCGAAATGCCAAGCCAGGTCCTCCCTGGACTGGAAACAAGCCTCCTAGGACCAGTTTCGTGCTTTCAGCCCTCATCATCCTGGATAGCTTGATTCCAATACCATGGAGAGCACAGGACTCACGTCTGAGCATACCCGTCCCACTCTGGGTGACTAATGCGAAAACAAACGTTGATTGAGAGAATACAAAACAATGTCATACATTCACCCCAGTACAGAGATCTGGGCCTAAATCCGCCGTTTTTTTTGCTCACCATGCCAATCCAGTTTGAACCCAGCCATATGTAAATCAGTCTTGACCATGTGCCCCATGGGAACATTCCAGCCCGAAATGTCAAGCCAGGTCCTCCCTGGACTGGAAACAAGCATCCTTGGACCGGTTTCAGGATTTCACCTCTCATCAGGTCCCTTGCTCACTTTGCCACTGGATTCAAGCTAGCCTGGCTGATGACTGCTGATTAGCCAGAAACTGGTACCAGGATGCCTTTTTCCGGTCCTGGGGAGACATGGCTTGGCAGTCCGGGCTGGACTGTTCCAATGAGGCACAGGGTCAGACTGATTTGTTCATGGCCATGTCTGAACTGGGGTGGCAAAGTGAGCTAAGGAATGATGATGAATTAAACCCAGATCAGGTGACTGGGTGTGAGTGCTTGCATTGTTCAACACTCCTTCCATCATCCCCTTAGGTTTTGCTTTGTTCGCCGTAAGTTGGCAGGGCATGCCCAGACGTGGTTCCCTTGCTCACTTTGCCACTGGATTCAAGCTAGCATGGCTGAGGATGGCTGATTAGCCAGAAACCTGCCCCAGGATGCTTGTTTCCAGTCCAGGGGAGACATGGCTTGGCAGTTCGGGCTGGACTGTTCCGATGAGGCACAGGGTCAGACTGATTTGTTAATGGCCATGTCTGAACTGGGGTGGCAAAGTGAGCTAAAGAATGATGATGGATTAAACCCAGATCAGTTGACTGGGGTGAGTGCTTGCATTGTTCAACACTCCTTCCATCATCCCCTTTGGTTTTGCTTTGTTCGCCCTAAGTTGGCAGGGTATGCCCAGACGTGGTTCCCTTGCTCACTTTGCCACTGGATTCAAGCTAGCATGGCTGAGGACAGCTGATTAGCCAGAAACCTGCCCCAGGATGCTTGTTTCCAGTCCAGGGAAGACATGGCTTGACAGTTCAAGCTGGACTGTTCTCATGAGGCACAGGGTCAGACTGATTTGCATATGGCCATGTCTGAACTGGGGTGGCGGAGTGAGATAAAGAATGATGATGGATTAAACCCAGATCAGTGACTGAGGGTGAGTGTTTGCATTGTTCAACATTCTGTCCATCATCCCCTTTGGTTTTGCTTTGTTCGCTCTAAGTTGGCAGGGTATGCCCAGACGTGGGTCCCTTGCTCACTTTGCCACTGGATTCAAGCTAGCATGGCTGTGGACGGCTGATTAGCCAGAAACCAGCCCCAGGATGCTTGTTTCTAGTCCAGGGACGACATGGCTTGACAGTTCGGGCTGGACTGTTCCCATGACGCACAGGGTCAGACTGATTTGCATATGACCATGTCTGAACTGGGGTGGCGGAGTGAGCTAAAGAATGATGATAGAATAAACCCAGATCAGTTGACTGGGGGTGAGTGCTTGCATTGTTCAACACTCCATCCATCATCCCCTTTGGTTTTGCTTCAGGATTACTTGCATCAGCAAGCCCCTCTGCCTTTGAGAAACAGGAACATTCCTAGGTGCTTCATCGGGGCACCGGGAAACTATTCAAGTTGTTAAAATAATAAAAACGAGTCTGATTCATAATGGATAGAGCAACATGAAGCTTCTGCACAGTTACCTATATATTTTGAAAGCTTACATTGAGATTTTATCTTAGTTGTGGAGTAGTGGAGTAGCATTCGGAAGACTAATCCACCCACAGAGGAGAATTCAAATTTGACTTTTCATAACATCCCCAGATCCAGTCAACTAGCCATACGGCCTGATCGATTCTTAGCTAAAGTAATCAAAATTGCACATCCCTGTACAAGCATGCTGGATCTCACACCAGTGGTAAATATACTCTGCTGGCATCAGAGTCGGGTACAGTGTAAAATAATGGCTGCAGAATCCCAATTACAGATCCAAGACACCAGGCTACACACATGAGAATGCTGTCCACCTGTAGTCCTTTCAAGTTTTCTGTTTAAGTCAGATGGGTTTCTTTTTGTTGTTTTACTGCAGAAATTCCTATAAAAAGTTCATGCAATGGGGGGCAACATAGATGATCAACTAGAATGAAGAACAATCTTTGACGCTTTGCATGGAGTAGCACATTCTTCTTATATTTGCTTAATGAATATGATTAGAATACAAGTGGGCTTCAAAGCATTTTTTACAACTTCTTTTCAAGGCAGTGGTGTCAGAGGATACCAGAAAAATGTCAGTCTCTGGATCCAAGGATCAGGTTCCTGGTCTCTTGTACTGTCTCCCAGCATAGCTGTGACTCAGCAGCCCTCTATAAAAGGGCTTGTGCAGTTAACTTCAGCAGCACTCTCACAGGGTAAGGTCATTCATGACAGTTCTTCATAGCAATCCCTTGTTAGTGGACACAAAATTCAGACGTACACACAAGGTTGTGTTTCTGCTGAAATGATGGGTAGAGTGTGGGAGGCAAATAGTGTCCACACTTGGAAATCCATCACGGAGAAGGTCTGGGATCTTGCAGTTTCTTCATTGATGATTTGGAGCATTATGTATACCATTGCTCCTTTGGGAGAGATTAGCTGAAGGCTCACAGTTGTGCACTCCTAGTTAGGTGAGTCTATATTGGGACTTAAAGCACAACCTAGCTGTGTTAGTGAGTTAGTTGAAAGTTTATAGAATGGGTTTGATGTATTATGATGTCTTTGCACATGGCATTAGTTTAGCTGAATGAAGCCTTCACATTGGAGAACCATAAACAGGGTGAAAAGTCAAATTGAGCTTTATCAAATTGTAACCTTAAAAACACTGAAACAAGGATCTCAAAAGTCGGCCTGAAAAGACCAAATCTGTGCCATATTTTCAAGACAATCACTGACTTTCTAAATGATTTAATTTTAGATTCATTGCATGCAAATCTATTTCAGGTGGGCATCTACAATATCTGGTGCAGACCTGGCCCCAGGTCGTACAATGACCACTGTGGACAAGAATTTGGTTGGGGCAGGAGAAATGTATTCTATTAGAGGCTAAGGAATAGCTAAGAATGATAAGCCACAAAACCAACTGATGCAGCCTGTGTTTTTTTCTGGCTATCTGACCCTATTGTATCAGCCTATTCTGCAGTATTTGACATTGATTTAGGTAAAGTGAGCCTTACTACTAACACAACCAATGTCATCAATTGTTCATACACTCCTTGGGCAAATCAATATATTTAAAAAATCGCCTTTCCACATTAAACTTAAGTCCAAAATATGACTTCTTTTCTCTAAATACTAGAGATATTAGTCCAAGGTTTTTGCATTTCCAAAAACTATTAGCCAGTTTTGTTTCGAAATAAGATGTGTTCTTTGTTATTCTTAAACAACTATAACTCAAAAACGCATGCTGTCTAGATCTCAGATTTCCATTGTGCACATTTCCCGTGATAAATAAATGTATCAAATTGTTTGAAGTAGAAATATATTTTTTTAACGGCAGTTTAGGATCAACCCATTTACAGAGTACCAGAGCAGGCCACTCCCCCCCCACCTCCAAAACCAGATAAAGTAGAGTTTGTACAAAAAGATCAAATGTTCCTCAAGATTAAGATGTTTCTTTGGACTCCCATGTGGAAGACAATGAAAAAGCCATCCACATACATAAGTTGCTACAAAAAGATTTTAGCATGATTTGCTTGAGGAATGGTGGAAGTAAACAGTATGTTGAAAAGTCAGAAGCTGTGAGTTAGCTCATTAGAACCCCAAATGGCCAAGCATATATTTTTTAATTTGGAGGTTCACATCTAATGCTCATGTCTCATCTGAGAAATGGGTGGGATGGCAACATCTATCTATAACCAATTCAATTTGTTTTCAGCTGAAAGGGAGGATATTAAACTTTTGAGTGAGAGTAGAATTGAAGGGTTGTCCATAAAAACTAAGTTTTTAGGGTTTTGTTATTATTATATAGGATCCTTCAAAATGGCTCTTGAAAGCATCTTTTAAGAAAATGAAAGCCAACCTTCCGTGAGTATTCACTACTCAAAACCATTGAGAATTTGTTTTTTTACATAACATTTGATGCCAGTACCTTGCAGTTTTGTGCTGCTGTAACATAATTCAGCATAGCACAATTCTATTAGACGCAAAAACCGAGATCAGTGGTTTTGGGTGAAAGTGCTCTAACAAACTTTCTCATGGAAAGTGTATCTGGACCACCAAAAACTAGAAACATGGACGGACTGTAAATAAACCAAGAATAATATGTTCACAAACTGCAGAAGAACAGGACAGGGCCCCTTCTCTTTCCATTCGCTTGACACCACCAATAACCACCAGAACTCTGAATTTACTCTGACATATAAGGGTCATGGGCATTTTGAGTTTTCTCAGAGATAGTACATCAAAAGTGGTACATCTTAGACTTCAATACATGTAAACAGGAATTGAATCTAAAACAAACAGATGTTCCAAAGCTATTACCAGTGGCATTGATGTTTCAATCAAGACTGTCAAGCAAGAGGGACAGGTGTAGGGATAAAAGGATCTTATGGATATTTTCCTGTGAAAGTCTGCTCTCTTTTTGTATATTCGAAGCCTGGCTTGACGTTTTCATCTCTATGGCTTGGCATCTAAAGATCATTCAATCATGCTCAAGTTTTGCTTCGACAAGAGTGTAAGCCCACTCACAGGGGACGGTGACGTCTGTTCCCACATCAGGCTATGGAGAGACTAATGGTTGGTGGCAGCTGAACTGATATTCATGAGAATATGCCTTGTACCTTTACTCTGGAAGAGGAGGTTACAAATTCCTTTTGTGAAACATATGTTTTACATAACAAGGACCCTTCACTTCCTTCTGAGATTCTGTTATGTGATAGTTCCAATGGCAGTATGCATGCAGACACTGTGCAGTATGAATGGTGTTCTCGGCAACAACACAAAATAGTGACTGGCACACAAAATAGTTGTTAAGGACATTACAGATTCCATGTCCCTTGCAACAGCCCTGGGTCCTGTGACGCTGAAATGGTAGTAGCTTCACCTTGTCTGGTCTATGACTGAAACCTACATTCAGCCCAGATACCCGTCCTGAAATGAAGGACAGACGGGCTGGGGGTACATGTCTCTAGCTTAACCTTACTCAAGTTGTCTGATCTGTGTCTTCCCTAATCTGTGCTTCGAGTTGTCTGGAAACTTAAAAGTCCTTGCTAAAAATGAATTCAAAGTGTTTTACAAATAAACATCCTGCTGCCTAATTAGTCCATACTGCCACTATGAAAATATCGATGAAGATGACCTCCAAATGGCTTTGCTATAATCATTATTATTTCGATCCGTGGACCTCGAAATGCAGAAAGAACTATCCCGCCAGTGCTTTTATTTTTTAATGAGATCTACAGGCCAGCTCATAGAGGGTGTCCAACAGGACATGGACATATTTTGCTGTTCCCCTTGAGGCAAAGACTACGCCTAGGATACTGGACAAACCATATCCGTTGGTCTGAAGGTAATTTGGTTGATGCACCATGCCAAGGTCACTGTAAAATTGCAATACATTCTAATGATTTTCTTTTTTTAAAGAGCCTTCAGAAACCAAAACACTGCAGCTGGACTCCCGTTGGAATTAAGCAAGCATATTTTCATCATACCAGCACCAGCCTTATTTTAAGGATGAATTCAAGGCCCTCAGACGAATTAATCTTGAATATTTCTTAGTTTATTACTGTAGCTGTTAAAGCCTCTCCAATTGCAGTAGCTCAGCTGTAGAACGGTGTTGATTTGCAAATGTGGGCACTTTTTTAGCTATGTATATAACTCACTAATGGGTGCCACTTTTATTTTGGTTTCCGGCCCTATTTCCAGTCCCAGGCTGACCCTTCTCATAGGATCCTCATTTTAAGCTCTTCTTAGTGGCTTTCCTTCGAATTGAGATTTAATTTTAAGGACATAATATAAAAAAAACACTTGTCCACAGTATCTTTCATTCAATCTAATCCCTTCGTAGTGTTCCAAAGTAAATCAATGGTGTGGGTACCCCGTGATTTTCAAGCACATACCTATTTCACTTACATAGTCGTTGTTGTCTGGAAATCTTTACCTCCTGATATTCAAATAATTCCTGACTATAGGGGATTTTGATAGTAATTAATTACGCAATTAAGATTTTTTAATGAACAGCTTTAATTTTTTTCACAGGTGTGCTATCTGTTTTTTAAATTATTTTTTTGTATACTAAATATGTTCTAAACTTTGTAAAGTGCTCCTTTACCTTTGGTTAGGTCTGCAGGGAAAATGTGAATATAATAGCAGAATAGCATTTTAGGAAGTCTCTGATACAGGGATTATAATAGGGCCTTTAATGGTCCTGTCTACAGGCACGGTTTACCTCCTATCCTATAGGTAGGAAATAAATATCCTGTTTTCTGGAAACCATAAACGATCCTTATAAACTTAATTAGAACACTCCATTATCGCCATCCATCTCCTGAAAGGTGAAATAGGCTGTACTACCACCAATACAATTAAATAAGTAATCAGAGACCTAAACCCACACCTGCTCTGTCCTCCTGCATAACTCATCTGCAAAACTACATAAAGATCATCTTCTACTTATTTAATCATCAACGTTCACTAAATCCCCAAGCATCTTACAGGAATGCTAAGGATGCCCAGCCATTAACAAATTCACTCCTTGCAATGTTCACTCTTTTGGCTAGATCTACCACTCTGCTTTGAAATCCTTTCGTATGGAGTAATATTAAACTTTTATTAAAGCTAATTGCAGGTTAAGCTAACCAACCAATCTGTTAACCCACAACCAATACAGTTAGCAAGATACTACCCAAAAAGATCAACTTCTTAGAGGTCAGAAATACATTCCTAGCCATTGACATAATATTTAGACCAATTAATCGTCCAATCGTCGCCGAAGCTTTAAAACAGCCGACAGTGAACTCTTATCACCTGTCCAACATCTGTCATGCACCTAATACACTAACTTCTTTGAAGATGACACTATCTTATGCCCTGTAAAAGGCAGGCTCAACTCTGGCAGAAGGCCCACACTGACCATCATGAACATGGGGTTATAATAAAGAAGGACATGACCTGCAATGTTGTCAAGGTCCTGGTACTTCTAGAGTTACATGTAGTCTTCTTCATTATCGAATACCACATCTTCACAAGACTCCTCGTGGGATGAATAGACCTCCTACACTTCTACCATAGAAGAATCCAGAATCCATGGGCCCCTAATCCAGAGCACGGCATCAGGGATCTAATACCGGGCACACTTTGTATACCAGATTACTGTCATCACAAGGTTTTTCAGCTGAAGTTTTTGAGAGGTTGCCTTCACCGTATTCCTTTCATCAACAAGTTATCGGGGGCTGTCAGTGCTGTTTTTTATCCCAATCTTGCAAACACCATTTACTTGAGCCATCCTACAAATGTCTATTCCATTTGCAGTCAGTCATGAATGGTGCAGTCTGTATGCTAATTATCATAAACTGCCTTCATTGTTTTTAGCATGCCCTTCATTCCTATCACAATTTAGAAATACTTCAACGAGAATCATACATTTACTTTTCTGCGTGAATATCATGGATGCATTAATGGCTATTCACACCTTCTCCCATAAGACTAAACACCCCAATAATATTAATGTAAGTGGTGTTAACTCTGGAGAAAAGGGGAAGAGGAAAGTAATACAACAAATACTAGCCAGTGGTTAGGCGTCAGTTATCTTGATAATGATAAGTAAATTAAGACATTACTACTATAAGTGAATTGAGGGGGACAAAAAATATATTTTCATAATCTTACAAACCTTTAACACCCTTCTAATTACCATTTTTCCTTTAGTTGACTGCTGGCATGGTTTCACTAACCGGGCAATCCAGATCCAACAGGAATGATGCTAGTATAAACACTTCCCTAAACCCACTAACAACCGAACAAAGACTATGCCAGTTAGCATTAAATCAGGAAAAGGGGGATGGAACAAGAGATTGAGAAGCGAGAACACTTGATAGCATTACTTCACCTGGTCGTACTGCTGGATTCAACATGCACTGCAGGAGCGTTGCTGCCTACAACAGCTATTTATTTTAGTATTTAGTCCATGATATTACAGTCTACTATTTCTACAATTACATCTGATAAATACCATGTGACAATCTCTGTATAGCCCACTCTGTGTGGTTCCTGGAACCTATGACTTCCTAGAGTTGAAAGACATAAGTAACGTTTTTAAACAATGTATGGAATATCCCAAACTGTAAAAAACGTTAATTATCTATAAATGCCTTTAGAGAGCTAGAACTCAATCGATCAGAATGCTCCTCAATACACATAGCACGTTAACTGTAACTTAATGAATTGTCATTAGTATTGTGCTTTCACTCTTTGCAATATACACTGACTTGATAACATGGCTATACATTCATATCATATCTGACTCAAATCATATAACAAAAGTCTGTACACAATAGAAAACTCAATGATTTTTCCTGTAAACAGGTGCAATGGACTTTGCAAACCAAGGAATGAGGACTCTAATATATGAAAATGTGTAAATCTAGAAAGGCTGACTCCAATAATGAAGTGCAAATTAAATCAAAATCTTTGCTTTCTAATGTTTATCCAGAGTACTTCTCTAAAAACAAGGATCTTGACAACTCTTAATGAAGTTGCAATTAATTCCAATCTCCTGGCCGAAGGATTCCAGCTGCAGCAAATAAATAACACAAAGCTAGGACATCAGGATCCAGACCTAATATGTTCATATTGGAATGTCTCAGAATAGTCCTTCAAAACAACTTCTTCGAATTCAAAGAAGATCTATACCATCAGATCAAAGGGGTTAGCATGGGGGCCTCTTGTGCCCCCAGCATAGCTAACATCTATATGGGAGAGTTTGAACTTAAAAACATCTTTAATGAGATCGCGCCATTCTATGAAAACATCACACGATGGCACAGATTTATTGATGATGTCTTCTTCATCTGGACTGGTGCAGAAGACACGCTGAAAGAATTTATTGAATGGCTAAATCTTGCAGACAAAAACCTAAAATTTACCTGCAATTTCTCATCTGATAAGGTAGAATTTCTTGACATATGGATACGACACACTGAAGGTGAACTCACTGTCGACCCATACAGAAAACCGACAGCCAGAAACACCATCCTTGAACATGGGAGTTTTCACCCAGGTTGTCAGAAAGACTCCATCCCCTTCGGAGAATTCCAAAGGATAAAAAGAAATTGCACCACCATGAAGGACTTCGTGATACATGCCAGCATGCTAACGGATCGCCTATTGGCGCGAGGATATCCTAAGAGATTGGTACGAAATTCCATGAAGACAGCAAGTACTATAACAGAGATGCCCTGCTCCACCCGACAGAAAAACCCATGGATCAGAAACTAGTATATGTCCTAAACCATTCAACCATAAACAACAAGATCAGAACAGTGATCAACAAGAATTGGAAAATTCTCAACATCAATGAACAAGAAGGAGAACTAAGCAGACCAATAATTGCATTCAGACAATGAGATGGCAGATTTTAGAACGTATCCATGTCACACCAGGTAAAGACACCACGAGCATCAGGAAGAAACGCGAGACATTTTGGATCTACCATCTAGACACAGTATGACATGGTCACAACGAGGAGATTTTATGGATAGTGACTCAATGACTGCTCCTATCATTTGTCCTAAAGTCCTTATATCAGCATCTGTTATGTACAGAACACCATTGGATAATGTCCCATTATAGTGCATAGCCATGAGTTTTTCCCACACGCTATTCAAATACAGTCTTTTATAAATACTCATAGCCTCTGTCATTCCAACCTCAATATGTAGGCCAAAATACTTGTGCATTATGGTACCAACAGAGACCCCTGGCTATCTGCACAGAGACCCTTACTAAAAAAAATGTATAGAGCCTTTAATAGTTTACTTACCAAACGACCTGTTCAAATAGATCGATAAAATCAATCAGGACATTAACAGATCGATTATATTAATCAGGATATTCATCAAATTCAAAAATATGTCTAACAAATATTCGTTATTTGTGTATCTACTAATACAACGACACCATTGTTGTTTCTGTTGTTTCTGCTGTTTCTACAGTAGTCCTACTTCTCTGTTTCTCATATATTCAACCAGAGCCGGGCTATCTTGCGGTAGTGATATCAGTCCTACCTCTCTGTTACCTATTAAGAACACCACATCTGGGTTACTCAGCTGCACCTCATTAAACCTAGAGTCGGCTGGAACTTGCCTATTTAATACGGCACCTCAGTTTCAGTGCCTTGTACTTGGTGCGGACACGCTCGGAACCCCCTGCCACAGCCGTTTCTACATCTGTGAAGGGAAGAATATTGCTAATAATACTGAGCACAAACAGTTCTATTATCAGCCCTTTTGTATAATTCTGAAGGGTCTTTGTCGCAAAACCCTCTTTTAGCCCGCTAGCGTGATTTGTTTCCCTTTAAGAGCAATACACGCTCACAACAGTATTAGCATTACTGCCGGGTCTGTGCTCTCTACCCGGTATAATGTCCCGGGCTAATGTTCAAACCCTGCACCAATATATTAACTCTGTCACCGTTAGTTACCCCTTAAAGTATCAGCCGGTCATGCGCTCGAGCACTGCTAGATTCTACACACAATATGTGTGACTGCTTTTTTTCCAATTGATGTTCCTCAGGGGCTTGTTATCATTGTCAGATAACTTTATGAAAATAAGCTTAAATAGCACATGGGGTTTAGGCCTGCTATACAACCTTGCTACCAATTTATATTCTTTCATGTACCCTGATTAAAAACTCCTTTTAACCAACATCGATAGCAATAACCTAGTGCCTCATATTAAATTCTAGAATGTATAAACATGTTCCCTCAATACATCTTTCAGGTGGAGAAAAATCCCCAAATAAATATCTGGCTTCTGAACATAAAGACATATATGCCCAGGTAAACCAAGCATTCTATGCATACTGCTTCTTATAAAATGATTAACAGCGATCATATACAGTTTGTAAAATTAGCTTTTGAAACTCATTTATGCAGAACCATGTGAAGAAACCAATACACAATGCCTAATTGCTAAAAGATACGCTGTTATCCAGACTTCAATCAACTCTCGGATTTTCCTAAAATATCGGCTAGTCTTTTTATTCAGGTAATCCCTTCTGATGCTTAGGCTATCTCTGCAGGTTTATCTCTAGCTAATAAATATAAATAAAATAAAATATATCACCGTAACAAGCTTGACCATTTTTTCTAGATATCACCTCACCTGTGGCTATAAGATCATTTCCGAAACTCTCTCCGTGAATAATATTTGAATCCATTTGCCCAGAAATAGGTATTCTCTCACAGTCTTATTTCTACTCTTAATTTTTTTCTCGCTAATCTTATCATCTTTGGCACTTATACTTTATTCTCGGTTGTCTTTAGCACTACTATCATTTTCAATTTGTCATTACTAAGACCTCACCGGGTGTTTCTCTGCTCCACTATATAGGTTAGCTTAGCGCTAATATCACCTTTCCTTTCACATTTACTATGTCTTTAGAAAGGTCTCATTAGACCCTATACTATAGCAGTCTTTTAGCTCTGATACTTGATAACAGATTGATCTAATAGACAATCGCATTAATAGGATGCTATGTTGAAAAATGTCTAGTTTAAAAACTTTTCAGTAATATGTAAATTAACGTAAAGAGTATAAATGTTCATAGATGTTTTCTCTTACTTTTCAGAATGGGAAAAAATGCACTGCCCCTTCTTTTTAACTTCTGTATATTTGTCTATAGTATATGTCAGTTTTTTGTCTATTTATCTTGGCCCTGAAGAAGGTGATTCAACCATCTATCATCACCGAAACGTACGTAGGCCGTACACTCTAAAAAGACCTGGACAATGTACTGCTGAATGGTCAATAATGTACAGATCAATGACTAACTGGTGGAACCCCTAATTTAATGTATCGACAGTGAGCCACCAGATACACTTTTGGGTTATAATTTCTTTATGTAAAGTCCTGTTTTCATGTTTCTATCTATTTTTATAGAGAATAGGGTAGGCAGATGTATGTAAGGTATGTGTGAGAGTATGTATGTTAGCAAGGTATGAGATATTGTTAGGGGCACATTGCTTTAACAGGCGTCAAAATAAAAGGAGAAACCCTTTTTCTGAAAAGGGAGGGGTTAAGTATTGTGAAAACAAAAATAAGGATTCCCTTTTCATGTGTTTAAAAAAAAGAGACTTAAATCTCTAGGGGGTTCAAACCAAGGACACAGGGTGAGCCATACGTTGTATCTAAGGTTGCATAAAGATTGACAAATTTACAATTAATTGCAACTTGCCTTTGTTACTATGATCTTAATAACCAATGCATCAAAAAAGGATGAGGATGTATACACCGAATGGGATTTTGCTTGCAAAAATATTTTTATTTTTATTATCTGTTCAGACCAAATTTGATTATTAAAAATTATCACATTTATTCATAAAATACATTAAAAATTCTTGATACAACAATTTATCACACAAAATATGTCGACGCGGCGTTTCGGTGATTTGAGTCGTCACCTTCTTCAGGACAATATTTGATTTAAAATCACTCTGAATTTAAAAACAAAAACAAAATATTGCAATTACTTCAACAGTGTCATGGTAGTTGTTTAAAGGACAGAACTTGACATTAGTCATCTAATTGCACTTTAGTCTCCCCATTTTGGTCTGTATTTGACATCATATTTTCAAATAAGTACATCCTGATCGATTCTTCGGTTTTCAACGCTTTTATACAGTTAATCAAACTAAAATAGTCAAAAGAGTTAAAAAACAGTTAAAAAAAGGAAGAAATCTTTTCTAAAACAAGCTTTATTCTAACAGGCCTATACCGTATTTGTAAATCCCGCAACCTTATTGTGGTCACACCCGTTCTTGACATCCCCTTGAACCATTTTTGTGCTGATGGGGGTTGAGTTATTTATTTTACACCTCCCTCTCTTGTTTGCCTCATCGCTTAGCGATTGATCATGTTGGGTTTTCTTGTTATTGTACCCCTTTTGGCCAATTAAACTTCTGTTTCACTACAGAATATACTGGGCACCATACATACCTAAAATGAGCTGTAGGTTGGTCGCTTTAACCAATGGGCGATTCTCAACTGGTACGATAGTATCTTGATTTCGATAAGTTACAAAAGAGGGCGTCATCAGATCACCTCGCGCTGTATATTTACATTTCCTGGTCATTTATATTTCTCATAATTTACCTTTGTTTTACGGATGTTCCTCTTAATAGGAGTAAGTTTTTGTAATTTCCGTCCACTACCGAGCCCTCTGGGTCAGATATAAATATTCCTACGGGGAAAGTGCAGTCATTTAATAGCGTCTACCCCATTCATTCTATTAAAAAAAAAATGTTGCTGACTGGTTTCTTATTACTATATCACTTAGGTTGTTTATCTAGTTTTTGCTGATATTTAAAACTATTAGATACCTGGATTTCATTTTAAATGAATCCTGAGAAGGACGGTCGTTCCTTTCTTTGCCTACTTTAATTTAGGGTTTTTGTTTCTATTAGGGGGAAAAAAAAGAGTTTCATTATAATTACTGGTTCATTACTCTCTCTGTTGTGCATCTTGACTTGTTCTATGCTGCTCTTACCTGAGACAGTGTCTTTTAGGTACCCGCTCTTTATTATTTGGCGGCGGTTTTTCATTAAAGGCAGTGATTCCTATTGAATCTAGGATAAAGGGGAAATGGTACATGTTGTTACCCTCTATACCGCTGTTGAGCAGTACTTCGAGTAATTAGGATTTCTAAAGTTCCGGTTTTGGCTAGAGTCTAGTTTGTACTTACTTATAGGATGTCTTCTTAGCGTCGTACGGGCGTTTCCATGGACCGTCCTTCCGGGCTGTAGTGACCATGCTAAACTCCGTTTAGGACTTTTATATACCTCTTAATTACTCTATTGATGTTCTAGTGGTTTCACCTGTGGCTTAAACGACATGTTGCTCTCTTACTTCTGAAACCGTGGCGGCCATCTTAACATCACTGAAATGGGATCTGCATCCCATTAGACACAATTTTTATTTGTGCCTCGTTCTCTATATTACACACTAATAGCCTATGTTCGACAATACTGATCGTGTTTGTTATCTTAATCCGATCTGTGTCGTTTATGTTGGTATTTTGTACAAAACCAGACACATTACGTCACATGATTTCGGATGTGTTCCGGCGGCCATCTCGCTTCGCGCGGAGGATTCGTTTTTATCACATTATTGGAGCGGCCATCTTGTAAGTGCTAGATTTACATTTGAGTTTTCTACTTATCGTGCTCATTGCTCACTCCGCTTGTTCTTTCATTTATCCTTTTCGGTCTTGTCTGTACCTCACTATAAACGTTGTCAATTTTCTCGAGTTGTTTTGTTCTTTTTTTATTTGGCGGCCATGTTGGAGTAACTCGGCTCGCCGCTGGGGCATCCCGTTTTACTCCATGTAAAACCAGCAAAAGGTCAGGAATTGCCCAAAACTAATTAGAGTCAAAAATATCCCCCGCATACATATTAAACTGAAACGGGATGCCCCAGCGGCGAGCCGAGTTACTCCAACATGGCCGCCAAATAAAAAAGGTTACACAACCGGGTTAAAACTCGAGATCGTTTGCTGTTAAAAGAACGAAACAACTCGAGAAAATTGACAACGTTTATAGTGAGGTACAGACAAGACCGAAAAGGATCAATTAAAGAACAAGTGGAGTGAGCAATGAGCACGATAAATAGAAACTCAAATGTAAATCTATGTAAATCTAGCACTTACAAGATGGCCGCTCCAATAATGTCATAAAAACTAATCCTCCGCGTGAAGCGAGATGGCCGCCGGAACACATCCGAAATCATGTAACGTAATGTGTCCGGTTTTGTACAAAATACCAACATAAACGACACAGATCGGATTAAGATAACAAACACGATCAGTATTGTCGAACATAGGCTATTAGTGTGTAATATAGAGAACGAGGCACAAATAAAAATTGTGTCTAATGGGATGCAGATCCCATTTCAGTGATGTTAAGATGGCCGCCACGGTTTCAGAAGTAAGAGAGCGACATGTCGTTTAAGCCACAGGTGAAACCACTAGAACATCAATAGAGTAATTAAGAGGTATATAAAAGTCCTAAACGGAGTTTAGCATGGTCACTACAGCCCGGAAGGACGGTCCATGGAAACGCCCGTAAGACGCTAAGAAGACATCCTATAAGTAAGTACAAACTAGACTCTAGCCAAAACCGGAACTTTAGAAATCCTAATTTCTCGAAGTACTGCTCAACAGCGGTATAGAGGGTAACAGCATGTACCATTTCCCCTTTATCCTAGATTCAATAGGAATCACTGCCTTTAATGAAAAACCGCCGCCAAATAATAAAGAGCGGGTACCTAAAAGACACTGTCTCAGGTAAGAGCAGCATAGAACAAGTCAAGATGCTCAACAGAGAGAGCAATGAACCAGTAATTATAATGAAACCCTTTTTTTTTTTTCCCTAATAGAAGCAAAAACCCTAAATTAAAGTGGGCAAAGAAAGGAACGACCGTCCTTCTCAGGATTCATTTAAAATGAAATCCAGGTATCTAATAGTTTTAAATATCAGCAAAAACTAGATAAACAACCTAAGTGATATAGTAATAAGAAACCAGTCAGCAAAAAACATGTTTTTAATAGGATGAATGGGGTAGACGCTATTAAATGACTGCACTTTCCCCGTAGGAATATTTATATCTGACCCAGAGGGCTCGGTAGTGGACGGAAATTACAAAAACTTACTCCTATTAAGAGGAACATCTGTAAAACAAAGGTAAATTATGAGAAATATAAATGACCAGGAAATGTAAATATACAGCGCGAGGTGATCTGATGACGCCCTCTTTTGTAACTTATAGAAATCAAGATACTATCGTACCAGTTGAGAATCGCCCATTGATTAAAGCGACCAACCTACAGCTCATTTTAGGTATGTATGGTGCCCAGTATATTCTGTAGTGAAACAGAAGTTTAATTGGCCAAAAGGGGTACAATAACAAGAAAACCCAACATGATCAATCGCTAAGCGATGAGGCAAACAAGAGAGGGAGGTGTAAAATAAATAACTCAACCCCCATCAGCACAAAAATGGTTCAAGGGGATGTCAAGAACGGGTGTGACCACAATAAGGTTGCGGGATTTACAAATACGGTATAGGCCTGTTAGAATAAAGCTTGTTTTAGAAAAGATTTCTTCCTTTTTTTAACTGTTTTTTAACTCTTTTGACTATTTTAGTTTGATTAACTATATAAAAGCGTTGAAAACCAAATAATCGATGAGGATGTACTTATTTGAAAATATGATGTCAAATACAGACAAAAATGGGGAGACTAAAGTGCAATTAGATGACTAATGTCAAGTTCTGTTCTGTAAACAACTACCATGACACTGTTGAAGTAATTGCAATATTTTGTTTTTATTTTTAAATTCAGAGTGATTTTAAATCAAATATTGTCCTGAAGAAGGTGACGACTCAAATCACCGAAACGCCGCGTCGACATATTTTGTGTGATAAATTGTTGTATCAAGAATTTTTAATGTATTTTATGAATAAATGTGATAATTTTTAATACTCAAATTTGGTATGAACAGATAATAAAAATAAAAATATTTTTGCAAGCAAAATCCCATTTGGTGTATACATCCTCATCCTTTTTTGATGCATTGGTTTTTAAGATCATAGTAACAAAGGCAAGTTGTAATTAATTGTAAATTTGTAAATCTTTATGCAACCTTAGATACAACGTATGGCTCACCTTGTGTCCTTGGTTTAAACCCCCTAGAGATTTAAGTCTCTCTTTTTTAAACACATGAAAAGGGAATCCTTATTTTTGTTTTCACATTGCTTTAACTGCACTTTCTGAAACCTACAAAATTCATAGTGAATGTCTATCAATTCTTGATTGTGTTGTTATGATATAAAATAAAATGTATGTATGTATAAATATCTAAAAAGCAAAACCCAAAAAAAGACAAAATAAAATAATGTTTCTGTAATAATTACAAGTCTATGTTTCTGTGTATTGCATCCTTCTTTATGAAAATGTTTTTGGATAAATCCTTATGACAAAAGCAATATAGGTCTCATTAGAGGTACTTCTTATGCCTAGTTCATTTCTGTCTCCCCACTCTGGACCTAAAACTAATTGGGAGAACTCTTCTTTCTATTTATACATTCATATCATATCTGACTCAAATTATATACCAAAAGTCTGTACACGATAGAAAACTCAATGATTTTTCCTGTAAACAGGTGCAATTGACTTTGCAAACCAAGGAATGAGGACTCTAATATATGAAAATGTGTAAATCTAGAAAGGCTGACTCCAATAATGAAGTGCAAATTAAATCACAATCTTTGCTTTCTAATGTTTATCCAGAGTACGTCTCTAAAAACAAGTACCTTGACAACTCTCAATGAAGTTGCAATTAATTCCAATCTCCTGGCCGAAGGATTCCAGCTGCAGCAAATAAATAACACAACTGTCTATCAAGGAATGCTCTGAACATCATGGAATTCATACTCATTGAATCTAATATGGCACCACAATTGCAACTTTTAAGAAAGTCCCGTGCACTATGGGACATGTAATTTGTCCTGATTCCACTTAATTCTTTCACATAGTGCAGGCATTGTAGCCACAAAGCCTCACACCAAGTGGCATCTCCACGTTGGGTGTACCGCTGACCTTCTCTGCAGTGGAAGACTGGAACACTATTTAAGTTCGGAGGAACACATCAGAATGCCTAAATAGTATACAGAGGTCAGGGCAGGCCATGGATCCTGACAACCATTCTCCAAAACCTGCTTAGAAGAAAATTGACTTCTGAGAATATAAACAATTTCTCATTGCTAACTAAACAGTTTTGCATCTTCTTATAATTTATTATACAACTTTTCATACCTCCTTGCAATTTCTTGTACACCACAAATTAATACATTTTAGGTCCAACAAAATGTCACTTAGGATCCAAAACAAAATAAAATTCCTTAAGTCAACGGAAAATCATCAGTTTCTGACTCAAAAAAAGTTCCATTCAATAGCCTATTTCAAGGTCTCATCTGTCCAGATATGTTACAGTTGCAGAAACTTCAATCTTAAATTCATCTGTAACACATGCTCATCACAAACGTATAATAAAAGGATATATTCTTGTCATCAATATATTAGAGTGTAGCAAACACCACAGGGAACTTCAGATACATAAACAGAAGCGTGATGGCCGATTTGCATTAATAAGTATGGATTAAAGGAATAAGGCAAAGTGCCTGTCTTTGATTTTCATAGACATAAATAGTGTGCCATGTAACTGAAAGCAAGCTGCTGCGGACTTTCAACATGGTGTCACGTGTGTGCTTCAGTTCTCTCTTTTAAATTCTTACTCCAGTTCAGATGTCACAGCTTATATTCTCTTATACCCTGCGTTATTCCCTCTTTAAACCTACCAAGCCTTCTTTGGGATTAAAATGAGCAAGTACTTCTCAATCATTTTTCTACTGCAATTTATACATACGAGAATTGTTATTGCAAATCATTCATTATTAACCCAGTGACAATCAGAAATGTATAGCACAATTCAGTTATGGAAAGTAGAACTTTAGTTCAGGCCAATTACCTTCAGAACACTCTCCAATCCAGCCTTTCGTTAAAAGTGAAACAACTAAGGGTCAAAAATAGCTTAATGTCGAGGGGGTTTCCAAATAAGGAAAAACTGAAAAGTAATTTGTGGAAATGTTTGAATCAATCACTTGTAATTTTTCTTGGCTGCATTCCAGTCTATTGTTGTTTTGCCAACTGTACCACTAGAGATATGGAACAATCTTATTCAAGTCAGTGTTGGCCGCATTACAATATGAACTGTCCGTCACAAGCTGGTATGTCATGCTTCCTCTGAATGGGAACAAAAGCAACTAGAATGGGTTCTGTCTTGCTGGGCTTTACCAGTGATGTGCAGCTTAAGGCTTATGGCAGATAGCATGGAAACCACACCTGGGCATACCCATCGCACTTAGGGCGTCTCACTGAGAAAACAAAAAGTTGATGGGTGGAATGTCTGAATTAATCTCAGCCACTAGTAACTACTCTAGGCCACATGTCAGTTCATTATTTTTTTGTTGACTGCGCCTCAACAGCCAGGGGCCAATCTTTTGCTTATCACCTTTGGTTCTGTTATAAAGTAATAAAAGCAACCCTGGATTGGTTTCAGCCTAGGTGGGCCTTATCAGTGTGGTGCAGCTCGAGCTTTATGGCACACAGCACAGGAGCAATGTCTGGGCACCTGTGACACTTAAGGCATCTCACTAAGAAAAACAGAAAGGTGATGAGTGGAAAGCTTGAATTAATTTCCTATTTCCAAAGTCACCCTGTCAGCCACCGTTAAACCATTATCCAAACTTTAGCGATTGCTCGTCTTTTGATACATGTGTATCGAAAACTCAGAAGTTGTCCCTATCATTTACCAACAGGCTTACAGCTAAATAAAATAGAGATGAGCCAAACATTGATCCCACTGCATCTAGGCATATTCCCACAAGGGAGCTTTGCCAATCCTTTTCATAGTAAAATAATTCATGATGGCATCCCACATGAAGTTCAGTCAGCAGCAAGACCAGGCATACAGACGTCCCAGACGTAATATGAGGACTCAGGCGTTACACCCATCAATGGAGTACATTAACTAGTTTCCAAAGTCACCCAGTAAGCCACTGTATGTTCCTTCCCCAACAATTATTTGCAGACTCTAGGGCCTATAAACTTGTCAGGCTATAAGTGCATACTTCATAAACCATTAACCAAACTCCCACACATTTGATCTTTCAGTTATCACAATCTCCTGTGTTCCTATTGCTTAGAAGCTCTATACATTGTTAATATACCTATAGGAAATAAGCCTTAATGGTGTTGTAATTCCTTTTGCTTTACAGGCTGTGTTATATCAATGAGAATAGTCATCTGTAAAACCTGAGAAAGGGAAAAGGGTAAGGCCTGGGGAGCATTTCTGATTCACTAGGATGCTTTCTTCAGCTAATATTTTACCCAAGCATGCCCAGTCTAGAAAATCCTATTAACAACTTAATGGGACTGGGGCAGCAGGGAGATCATGGAACACAGAAATGTTGTGCTCGTAGCCCATGCCTTTGACCATTGAAGGTGATTAATGTGTTCCTTAAGTACTGTCGATTAACCTATAACAAATTATTTACTTAGGATCAATAGTGTGGGAATTGTTATTAACGAGCTTAAAGGTGCCGAAGGAGTTTAAAGAAAATTTTACAAGATTGCTGCTTTTAATTCAAGTCTCATCCAATAATCTTTGTTAATTTTTCTCCAGGCGCCGAAACACTGTTCAAGGTGACAGTGGTTGTCCCTGACAGGATAATAGAAATAGACAGGAAAACGTATTTAGTGGCTCTGTTAAAACATTTTCTAAACATTAGAGATTACTTGCCCAATGAGTCATATGTATTCAGAACCCAGAAGTTGTTCCTATCATTTACCAACATATTTATACCTAATAAACACAGATATGAGCCATATTTTGTGACCACAGTATCTAGGCACATCACCACATGGAAGACTTGACAGTCCCTATCATGATCAACGAATCCATGAGGCAGTCCCATATGAAGAAGGTCAGTCACCGGTAAGCCCTAGCATACAGAAGTCCCAGAAGAAATTTGGGGACTCTGGCATTACACTTGTCAATGTAAAATTGATCAACTCCTACATTTACTTTACCTGAAACTGCAAGTGGAATTGCTTCTGTTAATGTGGATATCGATGTGTTTACAGATAAAAATTAACTGTTGTTCTTATTGATAAAATTACCCATTCCAAACGCCACATCTACCTCGACCCACAAGGATGTAGTCAGGCAGACCCTACGACGTAGATCTGGGATTACTGATTGATGGGTCACTGGTGGGATGGTTCAATGCTGGCAGGCGAAACTCTTGTTCAATTCCACAGATAGGTACAGTGACAGTACAATGGTCAAGGGAGATAGCCTCAATAAATTCCAGATTGGGGGAGGGGGTACACGTGCTCCTAAAACACCATAAAGTAAGATGCCCCATGAGTTAGCAACACATTGCCAATCAGGGCTTAGCACACGTAGTGTTCACACGCTCCCCATGTCAGACATCTGGACACATTCATAACTGGCCAAACTGTGTCCAGGCAGGTCAAGACCCACCTGTAGTAACCATTGACCATTAATTTATGACTCTTAAGGCAGCAACCAACATTCATCACCATATATGGTACACCGGAAACCTTTATTGCTTGTTGTAATATTCTATATAAAGAGAGCACAAACTCGATGTAAATTTAGACAGTCCTCAGATCTAGTGTCTGTAACTGTTCACCCGACCTAACTGTTTAATTAAACAAACTGTTCCTGTTTTGCCAAACGCCTCTTGTCCACCAGGTTCCAACATTTCCAATGGAACCCGGTGGACAATATATAAAGAGGTGCAATGTATTTGAAAACTGGCAGGCACATAGTTAAAAAAACACGCAAATAAGTGGACCAAACCTCACATTGTTCATAGCATATAGAACAATTGTTGTTATTGACAGAGTGGAAGGGAGACGAGTGATAAAAATAGAAACTTAAAGAAAATACGGACACAGGATTCCTGTTGGTTCTGCCCGTTTGCCAGCCTATGTGAAAAAGAATATAGAGAAGAAAGTAGAAAAGTGTCAGGATTCAGCCTCCCTAGCTGAAAAGGCGAAGGGAAGTGAGAAGAAAACAAGTAGCTTGGAGCTGGGAAAGCACCTTGACAAGCAGCTGGATAGAAAATAAGTTCTCTTCTGTTAGTTTTAGGTAGAAGAATGTATCATTTTAATTCACTGGAAACATTGTGAAAAGTGATAAACTTTGTGACTTCATGATTTGGCAAAGTTTGCCCCTTTGTTAAAATATTGCTGCAGGCAACATGTCTTTCACATAAGGTTTGTGTGATTTTCTCTGGAAAAATATTTCTTTGCACGAGAAACCTTTGCTCAAAAAAGCTATCTGCGGGTGGGGTCTTCACTCAGAGCACCTATCTTTTGTGGCATTTGCACAGTCATGAATTCGGTCAAATGAAAAAAAAAGAAAATCCTACATTTTGCATAAGCTTTATGTATCTAAAGAATGAAGTTGGAGTAAATGAGAGGACGCTCGTCTTTCGACAGACTGACACAGTTATAAATAGTAGAGATAGTAGAGTGAAATACAAGAAAGAGAGACACATTTTAGAACTATCTATTAAAATATGAGCAATTTAATCTAAAACTGCTTCTAAAGAGCTTAGGACTTCAAGGCATATAATGCTGAATAGGGTTCCCAGGACACAGAAAAGATGCTTCTGTTTCTGTGAGATCAGATAGTCCTGCGTTTTTTGTGGCATTAGCAGCCTACCCCATTACTGTCAGTTTAGAAATGGCTAAAGGGATTATAGTAAATCTGTGCAAAGTTGTGAAGCTTGATGGTTGCCATTTTAAACATTTTCTTCAAAAAGTTTGCCGGCCTCAATAAGCACAAAGCTGGCGAAAAGTATTTACGAAATGGGGTAAAAGGGCTACCTGGTGGGGCAAGAACATTTCTACGTCCTGCAGTGCTGCTAGCATGCACTCTGCATCTGCAAGCTTACCCTGTCCCAATGATCCACGGCTCCCTTATTGCATGATACCGGAAGTTCCAAAGCCAGAGTTCCAAGTGGGGAAGGATATGGGCCATCACATGGAAGCCTCCACGTTTCTCTCCTCTTACTCAAGGCTGTCAGCCCTAAATGACAATTGTGGGAACAATATTCTCTACAGTGCGATGACCAACTCTATGGAATACACAGCAAGGGTACGCAAAACTTCCCCTCATCCTTCTTAGTGAGGGGAGAAATTGTATACGTTGTGTGATGAAACAACTGCGCACCCCCAGATGAAATATTGAAAATTAGCTACTAGTCAAATAATAGAGGTGAGGAAAAGTAGCGAGAAAAAAGCAGATCCCCGAGGGATACCCAACCAGAGGAGAAGAGAGGTCGTAGATACTGTCCTAAGGACATAACAAATAACAGGGTAGGAAAAAAGCGAAGGCAGGACCTCATGTATAAAGACAGAAAAGGATATTAGGAAGAGTCTTAGAAGACTGTATCAATTGCAGTTCCTCGATCAAGGTGAACTGGGAGAGGTCATAGCGCACAAGAATAGTTCTTATAGCGTGAGATGGGCAACACGATTAACGCAGAGAGCAGAAAGGTAGACGTTAAACACATACGTGTAGGTTGGAGGGATGAACAACTAATGGGATGGGTGTCCTAGAGAGAGGATGTCTCCAGCAAGGCCTTTGCTGAACTGCGGCTCAGGAAAGCACCCATGTCCTTGATTACAGAATACAGTGAGTTGAGGAGGGAGGAGTGGATATATTCTAGTGATCAGAGAAGCAGGAAGCACATCCGTAGGCACTGCAGTGGAGTGAGCGAGTGAAGACTAGATTCAAGTACAAACACAATTAAATGATAGGTGAGGAAAGGGCAAATGAAACCTGCGAGGAGTCTAAGAAAGTGTAGAGAAAACTTATCAGGAGCAGGTCAACAATAAAGACTACTTTTCTCAGAAGCAATTATTGTGTGAAGTAAGCATTTTGTACATTAGAGAGAGAGTACACTTCAGAAGAAAAGAAAGTAAACTAAAGCAGTGAAACGGAAAGAAATCTATCTGTCAAAGACTATAAACACCTGAGACATATTCAAGTATGCATTTAAGAGTCCCCTCTTTCGACTGACAAGCATTAGCATTTAGTTGAGTAGCAAAACCAGTTTAGACCATAAGCCAGTGAAATATTGAAGTCACATTCTAAAGATGCCTTTTGCCATCCTGAGTATTAGATACAGCAAGAAAATGTATATATCTACATTTGGACTAAGTGCATACCTGTGGTTGGCATTCCAGATCACCATTGCTATCTGAAAGCATCTTTCCTCTCTCATCGTAGTAAATGAAGCCCGCTTGGCAGATACAAGAGCCATCCGATTCCTGGAAGACTCGGTTTGCAGCATGACATTTACAGCTAGCTGCGCCTTTAAGGAAGGGATAAAAAGCACAGATTGTTTACAGTTTGAATGGGGCCGCATGATCATATGAACTGCAAAAAGAAACTTTTGCTGTAACATAGGGCCTTGGTTAGAATCTGGCGGACAGGGTACTATGCCAGAAACGTGGTGTTGTGCACTATCTGCCAAACTCGTAGTCGACGCTGCTCTACGTAGATAGAACATTCGGGGTCTCTGCTGGCAGAAACCTTTGGCCGACCGCAGGGTCGGACTGGGAACCAAAACCGACACTGGCAAAGTGCTCGTCCGCCCGGCGGGGGTGCCGCCGAGCTCTTTGCCAGGGCCGGTTTTCTGCCGATTTTGTTACAGGGACGATTTTGCAGCTATGATGCAAAAACGTCCCTTTAACAAAAACGGCCCCCAGGGGCCCAAAACCAGACCCCACCCGTGCGGCGCACCGGGGGATTGCCGAGTGCCCGCTATGGCCAGTCCGGCCATGGCCGACGGCCAGACTGACAGTTGAGGGTATGACAAATTACCTCACACCAGGGCCGGCTTTAGCACTGGTGGCGCCTGTGCGACAATGTTTGTTGGTGTCCCCCAGTGACCATCCCCGCCACAGAGTCCATCACTATCACCAGTTAACAGTGCCCCTCAAATCTCCATAACCAGTCTTTCAGATTCATTTAGTTTTATAGCGCCACTCATATCAGCGTGAGGTATCAGAGCACTTTACATCAGACACACATTTAACCTTGACTGCTGGAGCTATTCCCCTGCTGTGCTGGGGGGCGGGGGGCGCGCACAGCGCCCCCATGCTTATGACGAGCTCAGCTCGTCATGAGCCACAGTGCTCCGGTGCTCATGACGAGCTCAGCTCGTCACGACCACGCCCGTTTAATGGAACGTTCAGCACAGCAGAGGAATTAGCCCAGTGTGCGAGCGTTCCACGGGCCATGACGAGCTCAGCTCATCATGAGCACCGGAGCACCGTGGCTCATGACGAGCTGGGCTCGTCATGAGCATGGGAGGGGTTAACAGAGACAATCACACATGTAAATCAGTGTATAGGAAACGTTACATAAGACAGAGGATTACAAGATGTAGGAGTCACATGTCATCCATACTGGTAGGCAGAATCGTTTGCGTCCTTGGTCTGGAAAAGCACAAATTCAGAACTTGCAACATAACACTAATTCTTAGGGGTTCTCTTTAGTACTAATAAATTCATTTCTAC
Source organism: Lissotriton vulgaris (assembly GCF_964263255.1). Classification (NCBI taxonomy): domain Eukaryota; kingdom Metazoa; phylum Chordata; class Amphibia; order Caudata; family Salamandridae; genus Lissotriton; species Lissotriton vulgaris. Next base: position 1,237,268,824 of record NC_141687.1, on the reverse strand, counting down.
TCAAATGAACCATTTTTGCAAGATTGGGTTAAGGAAAGACCCAGCAAGAAAACATGTAGGTCTAATACAAACCTTGCAGTTCATTGTTCTATATGAGGATTTTAACTTATAAACTGCAAATGACGAAAAGATCTCTCTGACAACAGCTGAAATCCATTGAGCTATTAACATTATATACACTTTGTGATCTGCATGGCACGCGTTTTTAGCAGCAGACATAACCCTCTGAGCTAAATTAGGAGGAGTCAAACTTCCCCAAGACAAAAATCCGTCTCTCTCCAGGAAGAACATTAATCACCGGAGTAATCTTGAAATTTTTATTGGTGTCTGAAAATTGCTGGGGGCAAGGAACGAGGCAGCAGGTGGTTTTCAAGCCATCATATATTTGCAAAGAGGGCGCCCCCACCCCAAGTCAACGCCCAGTGCGGGGGCACTGATTGCACAGCCCTAGAGCCGGCCCTGCCTCAGACGGTCAATACTATTTAGAGCAGACACGTAAATATTTACTGGAAAGCAAATAAATGACCCAAACACAATGGGAGCAAGCCAGTGCCTAATTTTAGCCAGTGTTTGCAGATGGGCACTAATTTCTTTACTTTTACCCAGAACAGCAGAATGGAAAATATACTAAGGAGAAAGAATGAGGAAGGGAAAAACGTGACAACATGAGTGAGCTAAAGGGGCGGGTGCGTTTGGTGGGAGATTAAAGAGGCATGATGTGGAATCAAGAGTCCAAAGCCTTGGTATTCAGCAGGCCGACATTAAACACCGCTGACCAGAGGATTCTGAGCAAAACTGCAGATCCCAGCACTTTTTTTTTGCAAATTAAGCACTGAGCAAACTCCCATTTTTGGCATAGTCATTGTTTTCGTTTTTCAATAACAAGCTCCCCCTTTGGGAGTTTGTTTTAAAAAACACAATAGACTCTGATGTGATGGTGCAGTGAACATGGCATCGCGCCTGTGCATCAAAGCTCCAGAGACTTCAGCGGAGTTACCATTGTGGTTGCCTTGCTGAAGGCTCACGAGTTCTGCTTGCCTGGTGCAGATATCTAAATATGGCAATTGGAACCCACAAAATATTAAATAAGGACCATATACTCCAAAATGTGGTCTCACCAAGATTCGACAATACGTAAATATCTTCCTACAAAAAAATGAAACGTATTTAATTCCTAAATACATTGAAACTCACCTCCCATGTACTTCAGTACAGGGTTATTTTATTTCTCTGGTACCTGTTCTGGCATATACAATTTGGGGGCCAGTAGTTAGTAGTAGGTTTCGGTCCAGGCTAAAATGTTACATGGAGGAATAAATTGTACCTGTGATTGCATTTATATAGCAGTTACTGCCCCTGACGAGGCATTGAAGCGATTTACGACATATAGCACGCTACTCCGGAACCCAAGGTTTGTGGTTAATCCAGTAGTTAAATGTTGGTTGATCAAGTGCTCTCAAGAAAAACTATTGCATGCATTAAGGTATGGTCGAGATTTTGATAGTTTGACTTTGGGAGTATAGATTTGCAAATTATGCTTTTCCAATATAGACTTACCAATGTGGGAGGCTTTTGATTTAGGAGTATCTAAAAATAGTTTGAACTTTGCACTTCTGACAATGTCCTAATGCAATGAGAAACACTACTTGCAAGGAGATATAGCAACTACAGAGAAACCCCCGTCAACTTAAAATGGGTAGAAATGTGGCTCTGAGAGTGTTTTGCCTGAATGTTGACAACCCCTGAATACTTAGTCAAACTACAAATATATCAAATGCATATGGAAATATATTAATTTTATTATTATGTTCTCCTTATATTTTTGACTCAATATTTTGGTGAAACTACTTGTGAACATTGCATAGAGAAGAGGAAACAGTGGTTTAATGCCATGTCCATTGGCATTTCTTCTGCCCCTATTCTCACGAAATGTCTGCCCTGTATGGCTGAGAAGGTTGTTGCTGGCGAACCATGAGGTCTCTAGAGTTACCTCTGAAATTGTTCTACTGTCAATAGAATTGGTGTCTCATACTAAGTTCTTCAAAGTCGCATTGTCCTTATCCCCAAAAAAGATGTCCCAAGAAGATGGCATATTAATCAATACCACCATAATACCTATGTAAAACTGATGGAGCTCATCCTACCATGGAGTCTAATAATGACACTGTTTTACGTAGCACAGGCTAAGGATCCATGGCTGATCCTAGGCCTGGGTGAAGAATGTGATTGCCTGTGTCTTGTCCATTCTGGGCCCTTTGTTTGAAAGCAGCATGCATGGGCAAATCTTTGTGCATCATGTCCCACAGTGAGTGATAGTAGTGTCCCAAGAGGCATATGGTACTGAATGACCACAATGAAAGACTGCTCAAGGAACAATTTTTTACCAACAGCATCAATTAGGGGAGAGGATGTGGCATAATAGTCACAGCTGCTGACTACAAAGCTGCTGGGAACAAGGTTTGAGTCTCGGCGTCACCATCAACATCCTGTGATTCTGGGCATATCACTTAATCTCACCGTGCCTACAATTCAGCTCCTTGAGACACTCCAGGTGATTTGTTGTGCTTTAGAAATCCTGAATTATTATTCTTAATTATTTATAACCCCCGTCCAGTGGAGTGGGAGGAAAAGATTTAGGACCTGACCTAAATGTTCGGAGGATGGGTTACTCCAACACAAATGTGACAGATATCCCGTCCACCGTATTAAAAGTGCATTATGCCCTATGGCTCATGTAATACAGCGGACGAGATATCCATCCTATTTGTGACAGAGTAACCCATCCATCAAACTCTAAATCACACTCTTGGTATTGACCTTACAAGTGGATGCTTGCACCACAAGTCTCTATGGAGAAGGGTGCTGCATCAGCAACTAACTACGTGTTAGTCTGTAGTGACTTGAAGAAAGACGATTCAGTGCTTAAGCAGAGAATGGTTTGAGAGGGTCAGCCAAAACCCCATAAATTGATAAGAAATGTTTCGAAGTGGAAGGGATACACTGCAAAATCTCCATCAGGTGATTAGCCTTAGGGCCTGATTTAGATCTCGGCGGACTGATTACTGCATCACAATGGTGACGGATATCACGACTACCAACATATGAATCCCATTATATCCTATGGGATTTATTTAGGTGTATGGGATATCTGTCACCTTTATGACGGAGAAACCTGTCTGCCAAGATTGAAATAAGACACTAAGGGGTCCATTAGGATCACGGGCGGGCCGCCACCGCACGCATGGCGGTGGCGATCCGCCCATGATTCTAACCCGCCCGCCACCCAATTCCCCCCCGCCATATTACTGCGGCGGGGGGACCGCGGCAGACGGAAAGACCGCTGGTTGCCGCCACGGAAATGCATGCAGTGTTAGACATTGGGGGCCTCTTGCGGGCCCCCAGGGACTCTGGGGGGTGGGGGGTGAACATGGGGGGTTACCTATGGTACTACCCAGCAGTTCCATGCACAACAAGGCAGGCACCGCGTGGTGCCTGCCATGTTGTGCATGGAAGTGCACGACATGCCTTCCTGGCATTGTGGTGGGTGTTGCTGAGTGCACCACCCGGCACAATGACAGGAATGCTGGATGCGCCTGCACTGTGGCGGGCGCATCCTAATTGCCCCCACGGGACCCCCTCCCTTATGGCGGGCAGTCCCGTTTACCGATAGGGTGGCGGGCGGCAAAGTCCGCCCGTCATCCTAATGGGGCCCTAAGTAATTCAGTGGGGGTAGCAGGCCCAAAGGTTCTGTTTCCCTCCAGACCACAATCAATACAAATGACCCACTTTCTTCCATTGGTGACGCCAAAGGCAAGTCAGGACAAAGTCAGGGAAAGTATGTGAGACACTAGCATTTTGTCCGTCAAAGTGCAAATCAGCCTCCGCGTAATATAAGATCGAGAGAGCAAGAGAGAACATTGTCAAGCTCTTCCTCGCCATAATCATCAGGCTGGACTGGCTAAAGGTACATTCTGACTGAAAGCTTGCCTCCATCCTTTACAAATGGCGCTGCACGGGTACAAGGACCATTGGGGTGTTGTTCTCTACTTATACCTACAATTAGTTAAGGTTTAACATCACACATGGCAAACTCTAGCTCAGTCAGGGAAAAAGAGCTGAAAATGGATCTAGAACTTGTACCACTAATGGAAGAGTACCTAGAAAGATCTACATCAGATGGCACAGCAGTAGAGTGATGGCTCTGTGCCAGAGAAATAGAGGCAGAGACCAGTGTCAAAGGAGGAGTGGGTGCCTTTGATGTCCACAACGTGAGACCATGGATTACTTCAAACACTTCTTCCGCACACTAGGGGGCTGATTGATATGGCGGCGGACGCTATCGCACACATGACCTCTTGAAAGGCTGTCGGCTGTTCCGACATAGACATTGTGATGCGACCACGACCACGGCGGTTGCAATGCTTATACTTTGCACTGTTGTGGGTGCTGCTGGCTGCAGCATCCGCATAAATACAAAATAGGGACACATAACATATCCCTGCACTACGTGACAAGTACCATGCGGTGTTTGTAACTAAGACAACATACTTCAAAGAGAACTCAAATGTCTTTTAAAAATAAAAGCTTGTCCTGCAGAATAAGGCAAGGCCACCAAAACACAGCATCAACACTTTGCTTTGACTATTTGTATAAACATTGGTGTGATTAACTGTTTTTAAAAAAAAATACTTGAATGGGGTTTTGATAATAAGTGAAATGTTTATTAAGAGTTATTCATGTACAGAGACCAACAGGTAAAAGTCAGTGTATGAATATTGTTCTTTTTAAATAACAAGTGTAAATAGGAGGAATGACAAAGGAGGCCTTCTGTTTTTGTTTTACATCTTAATATAAGATTGACCGATGAAACTTGTTTATGAAATACTTATTTAGAATATTGACATTGAGTCTGTGGTTCTGTATATAAATATCAATTATTTTGATTCAGTGTTAAATTAATATAAAAGGAACATTTGTTAATAAAGGAGGAGACATCTTTTGCAAAAAACAGGTTTTATGCATTTTGAGTATGTATGCATGAATGTGATAATAGAAGAACAATATTGGGTGTTCCACAAGATTGAGTAAATCAGCACAAGGGGGACGAGAGTTTTTTTTGGTTATTTGAACCTAGTTCCCTTTGGTCGTTTGAAGGGTTACTCTCTATTGGTTTTAAAGGCACCATGCGGTGCCTGCCACATGGTGCAGGGATATGTAGGGGGGCAACATAGGTGGCTCCCAGAGTCCATATCGGAGGGACACGGGGAAGGAGGATCCACTACAGGCTCACAAAGTCACTTTCTGCCTGCCTTTTCATGGCGGCTTAACTGCCATGAAAAGGCAGGCAGAAAGGGACATTGTAATCCTTACAGCGGTGCCTGACAGGCACTGCCACCATGGTAGGGAATACAACCCCCTCTGCCCCACCGGTGAGTTCAAAGAGCCCGTCAGATGAATGGTGGTCAATCTATCTGACTGCCACCTATCCACCTGCCATTGAAATATGGCTAGCAAATTTCATGGTTCTGATGGCGGTGGGACCGCCACTGATGGGCTGTCAGTGATGGTCCCACCGTCATCATAATTATCCCCTAAATTTCCACCAAAAACATTAGTTTCATGAGCCTGTGCTCGGAAGTCAAGACACTGGCATGGGAACACTTCCTGGATATGGGATTAGCCTAGCCGTGATCTCTGTCAATTGCACCCGTGTGAGGATCACATCATGGACATATTGTGGGCAGTGCAGGATCAGTCAGCCATGGAAAAGGACTTGCCCTTATAAGTTTAACAAGGAGCTTGGTGGGTTCAAAAAGCAGCGGAGGAAAGCTGGTCTGAACTTGAAAATATACAGCATGGTCTCGTCAAGGCAGCAAATTGCTGTACCATCGAAAATGGCTCAGGGAACTCCACTAGGATCGACTTTGATTCTTTTGCTAGGTGATTGGCTTTCCCAAGGCTTTGGGGTTGAGTCTTGGGTAGAATACAATTCACTCAGGAGTTCTTTGTCCTGAAGAAGACCCATGTTGACATCTTTAACTCATGCAGTTTGTCAGGGTAGAAACGTCTACGGCTTTTTGGTCCATGTAATAGGCTCCCCAGCACAACATTTCATGTAATTCATTGACCCTGCTAGGGGGACCAGCATAGTTTGATTTGTAATTGGCCCTGATTTTTCAATATCTTTTTATTCAAGTATTTGTAGAGTATTTGTTCACTTTATAGTATAATACACAAACTTGTTCACTCTGTCACTTTACTCACCTTGTCACTATAACCACTCCCATGTGCGTCACTTTTTTAATTGAGTTACTGGACAGCCTCCATGTTATGAGAATCTGTGAATTTGTGTTTGAAGATTTGCAAAATGAAATAAAACTATGTTCTTCTCTATGAATAAGATACATGTGTTGATTCTCTATTGTATTCAAGTTGTTTGCCTTTACTCAATCTTTTTGTTTATATTGAATATTGAATACAACAAAGAAATTGTTTTTATACCCGACAGAACCAATTGTTACTTGTATAGTACATGCCCAGGTTCTGTGGGATACTGGGTTACCCCATAACTTTAGATATTGTACAATGATGGCTGTTACTCATGCAAAGGACTACCCACCTTCTCTTCTGCATAGCCATCCCATCCTTCACCCCAGAAAACCGAAAAAGAGCTGATTGTCCACTGAACGGGACTTGGTACGAGCAAGATAAAAATGTTCAGCCATTTTCAGGTCCAACCGATGGAGCCTCTCCTCCTCTTTCAAAGGGTGAAGAGGAGCAGAGAATGCTGGTAAAGTGATCGACTGTCCAACATGGAAGGGAGTTCTAACCCTAGGTAAAAAGATCACCAGAGTGTTCCCCATTCTGCCAATGCTTTGGAGTGACCCTCAACTCGTCTTGCTGTCTCTACATATCAAAACAGTATTTTGGTTGCCTCCTTTGATCGTGTCGTTGTCCATGTGCAGGGAAAGATTGTGACCCCTGTTTTCTAGAGGAGGGCCACTGTGAAGTGAGCCTTGATTGTTGTTGCATCGAATGGTCATCGCTTGTGTGCAATATGAAAAAGTGACCCAGGTGCCAGGTGGGGTCGCAGTGAATAGCGCTGCCATGCCGAGCGGGCCGTAGCCCATGTGCAGAGTCAAGTAGGTAACCCCATATGCAGGGTGAGGCACCCCAAAGACTGCCAATGTGCTGATCGGCCCGGAGCATGGGATCAGTTCAGGGGCAGTGGCTCCATATGCCAGAGGGGCTACCGGGACCAAGTAGGAAGTGCAGGTTGGTGTGGGTCATCATCGGAGTTGACAGGCTGCTGTGGTGACCCTAGGGGGCATGAGCCATGACTGAGGACCAGTGCCGGGATCTTTGTACCCCCACAATACCTGTGGGAAGAACTGAATAACTTTTCCAGCTTGGAGGAGCTGCTTGAAGCCCTTTTCTGCTGCCACTGCAAAAGCACGTGTTGGAGAACTCAATTCCAGCCAAGTGCAGCCTGTCTGAGCCGTGTGAGAAAGACTTACTCGAGACAACTGTAGCAGCTCCAGCGCCCACAGAGGGGGCGCGCTCCGAGATTCCTGAACCTCAGATCCTGATAGTGCTTGTAAGAGTGATTCTGGGACAGCCAGTCCCACAGGATCTTGCTTGCCAGATAGTGCTGCGGTGCTAGAAAATGTTTGACTTTAATATGGAGCCAGATTGGGACTTATGAAAATCAGACTATTGATGGGCTTAACCTAAATATTGCCTATAATGGGTATTCCATAATAACATCTACTATTAGCTTGAGGGCAGTAGGACACAGGGACCTGACAATGAACCACTAGAGTCCTGATCTCATAAAAGCAGGTATTTGACAGGAAAATCATTCATTGCTCCTGCTGCAAATATTTTGAGTTGCGAGCTTGTTTGTGGACCTATCACCCATTCACCCAACCAACCCCCAAGAAGCCTTGAAGTGCTCAACCTCCGCTAGCACCGAGAGTCAAATGCTAAAGGGGTACTTGATCCAGTTTCTCAGGACCAATTGTAGGTTGGGCCCCAGGACCTAAGGAGTAAAAAGCCTCGACCCCCATGGTTGGGCCCAGTAACCCCTGTTTATCCCGTGGCCCTCTGAAGGAGGTTCTGGCATTTGGGCAATATGAATTAGAGGTGTGCGCCACAACTTTACTCTGTGGCTTTCCAATTAGTGGTTGATCAGTCCTTGAGTATGTATGTCTCTAGACTGTATCCCCTCACTTTGCCATATCCTTTAATTCTGTGTCTGATTAAGGGAAGGTGGTGGTGTATGGGGAAGTAACTGTTGTGTTTATAAATACGTCAAATGCAAAAAGAACAATTGATGGACAGAATGCAGAACAATGTCATACATCCACCCCAGTACAGAGATCTGGGCCTAAATCCATCATTTTTTTTGCGCACTATTCCATTCAAGTTTGGACCCAGCAATATGCAAATGCAGATACTTGTTTCCGGTCCAGGGAGGACCTGGCTTGGCAGTTCGGACTGGACTGTTCTCACAAGGAACAGGGTCAAGACTGATTTGCATATGGCTGGGTCCAAACTGGGGTGGTGTAGTGAGCAAAAGAATGATGGATTAAACCGAGATCCTTGTGACTGGGGTTGAATGTTTGCATTGTCCAGCATTCCGTTCAATTGTTTTTTTTATAAATAAGTCACCAAACCAGCATCAGCCAAGACTGACTTCGGATGTGTCAGACCCATTTGTGAGACCACAGACCAGGCAGGCCGAGGCCCAGCAATGACAGGTGGGATTGTTTGTCTCAGCTGTTCTATGTCCTCTCACAATATGGCTGTGCAAACGTGGCCAAGTACAATCCTCTCAGCAGTTGATTCTCAATGATAGTGATGACAAGCAGTCACAGACGTCTCAACAAAGTTTGTGTGGGTTTACTTGGGCTCAGCAGTCAACACCACACCCAGCAGCACAGTAAGATAACTGCCAAGACCTGTAGTTCTCTTTATAAAACACAATCACTTTATTACATAGAAAGCAAAATACTACACACTACAATAATCAAGAATAGCCTACTAGGGGTATTCTCTCATGATTCAAAGTGAGACTCGCCCACCCCTCTCTAGGAACTCTAACCGCTCCTTCCTCCTTTCATCTCAGTCTCAGGATTCTCAGTGCTTATGTGGTGTAGTGTCCGGTACCAGTGCAGTATTCTCTTCACACTTCTCTGATAACACAGTCCTAAGTGCACTATGTTTCAGTTTCTCACCGGTCTGTGTTAGTGTGGCTCAGGGGCGCCTTGAACCTTCCTGCAGCTGGGGTTCACAAACAGTGAGTGGGGACTTCCGCATGACATACACCAGTTTCACTCTAGGTGAGCAGCTGACAATCTCAAAGAGGTTGTGACTCTGTTGTAGGCTCGGTTCAAGACTCCGATGATTGCTCGGTGCGGGTGGGCCTTGAGGATTCAGCTATCCCGGTCCAGTCATTGCATCAGTCTTTGGTCAGTCATGCTGGGGCCTTCAAGTATTGAAACATTTGGCAATTCTCTTCTCCAGGTGCTAGGCACTCATGACAGCAACACATTTAGGGTCACGGTGGCAGTGCCCTGATCAGCCTCTGACGTCTTTGTCATCATGGCTGCCAGGTGCTAGCTTCAACTATAGAGCAATGCGGTCTTGACTCTTCCGAGTTGGGCTTTCTCCCGGGCATTTCTGACATGGTGCTATGTTCTCTACTTGGGGAGGAGTACCCCATGCTGGCACCTCTAGATTCCAGTTTTTACTCCCTTGGGGTGGTCTGGATGTCAAGGTAGAAACTGGCAGCACTGGGGTCACATTCTCTATGTTCACTGACACACAGCTGGTGCTACAGACAGATACCTATCCCTGCTTCAATTGGCCCAGCCAATCACTTATGCAAGCTCCAGGTCTTAGCAGTGACATTGGGGGTAGTACATGAAGACAATCTAGCACATTATAGCAACCCAGCTGTTCCTCAGATGAAGCTGCTCATATCAATTCACGCTCTTGACCGCATCAATCACTCAGGCTCTTTTGGAAAGACCAACTCACCACTTGTTATATCCCTTTTAAATGGTGCACGCTCATGTAGGGCGGACACCTCCCTTCCCTCTCGCTCAGGCAGCGTTTCTTGGGCCCCAAGATATGTTAACAATTCTTCCTTCAGATCGGACTCTTCTGTAATCTACTATCACCCCTTGGGAACTGGCTGACAGACACTAGCCCTGGGTTGCCTAGTTGTCCTTTGAGTACTAAACGGAGTACCCCATCCTCGATTTAAGAGAAATTGGAAGTGGAACAACAGGTGGGTCAGCTGCTCCCACTTTTATAAAGTTAACAGACAGGGTATGTGAATTTTCAGTTTGAATTCAGAACCGGTGTGTTGGTTCCCTTTTCATGTGTCACTCACAGTCTGTCTTCCAGGTTTAACCTTTGCCTTGAGTGATGCTCTTCACAATAGGATTGTCTCCAGGCTGGAGCACTCACAATAGAAACACAAACAGGTGAGTGATGTCAGGATGTTGACTATCAACAGCTGCATCTGCCAGTGATCATGAACTCAGACAAAGAACTGCTCCCTTTTGATGACCCTTCACACCCTAACAACAGATACAGAAGCCCCACCCTTCGCTCCCTTCAGTTTCAGGGATGTCAGCAATAACCTTCCTCTGTCTAAGAAAGCAACCTCATCCCCATGTTGGACACATGAATGGGCCAAGGGCTTCCAAAATGGAACCCAAAGGCCTTTATCACTCTGGTTCACGTATATAGCCACATACTGTATACCACTCCACTAGCATAAACCCACATACCTCAGTGGACAGGATTTTCATGCTAGTATTCCAGGTTCCCCATGAGCAGTAGAACTGTGGGTGAGTGGGACAGCAGACTCCACTCACACACCACGGGTAAGAAGTTCTGGATAGAGTATACTCACTATAAAACATGGTATGCTGTCACAGCTGTGCTATATGTTCCAAAGTAGTCCAGCCGTCACTGTGAGGGGTTTGCATGGTGGAAGCCTCCAGATTCAGGGCAAATGCAGAACCTCTTGAAACTCAAGAGCAGACCTATGCCTCAGTGAGTACACACTGAATTAGTGTGAAGCTGGGGCCAAAATCAAAAACAATTTTATAAGAGATGCCTGGAGTTCAGGGGCCGTATTACACATTAGCACTGCTTGTGCCGGGCGCAACTTTCAAAAGGTGCGTCGGGTGCAAACAGTGATAATGCACCCCTTTATGGTGTATGCGCTGCCCACAGGACAGCCGCTAAGTCGTGCTGCCCCCAGGACATCGCATTCATGTGAAAACACGGGGCAGTCGCTCTGTGTTTTCATAGTACAGGCGGCACCTGCCTGCACTTTCCAAGGGGTTTAGAGATCCCCTTGCAGGCTGGTGCAGTCGTTAACTACACCTGCCTGCAAGAGGATGTCTGGGGGGGTCCCTGGGACCCCTTTTACCCCTCGCAGAGGGCTGCTGTCAGGAAGCACACTGACAGTGGGCCACCTTTTAAATGGAGTACTGTCATTGCGCCTCCTGAGGGCTTCTTTGACTCTGCGCCCGCATCTGTAATGTGGACCAGGCGCAGAGTTAAAGGAATTCCCTCATTTACATAGGGAACACCCCTATGCAAATGAGGGAACTCTCTATGTTGATAGCACTGGTGCTTTAAGTGTGCCAGCCCTATCGGTATTGCAGAAGGGGACGAAATAGCGTCTGCGTCTGCCCCGGGGGCATGCAAAGCGTGCGCAAATGCCTGTTGCGCCCCTGGGGTACCATCTGTAATACGGCCCCAGGTACACATGACAGGGTGCACGATTGTACTCCATGCAGGAGACATTTTCATCCCATCATGAAAGAACATGTGGTCTCTTAGCACCTGTTGGGGATCCAATAGAGGATGAGCGGTGAGGATGGCAGAACGCCAGAAGGCCAGGTCTTTTGGTGAGCCATAGTTATCTTTGCAGTGTGGATGAAACTCAGAGTTGGCTGGAGGGGCATACATGTTACTGCTGGAAATGCTGATAAGAGCATTGGTGCAGAAATGGACTGGAAGTATTCTGGGTGGATGGGTCCTTGCAAACATGTATGTTAAAGTTGCTTACCATTAGTCTGTGGAATTATAAATATCTATTTCTTCTCATGTTGAGCCCTTACATTGATCTCAGTGCTTAATTTGAGTTCCGGAGTCCAAAGCCCTTCTGAGAAACATGTGGCTGGTACTATTAAATGTCAGCGCGCCGAATACAAAGGCTGCACATTTGATTCCTATTTATTACACTACCAGAAAAGCACTGCCCCTTTGTCTCGCTCTCGTAGGTGCCAGCTTTCTCCCTTTATGACAGCATTCCGTCCATCTATTCCTCCTTTCCCCTTGTGTTTTATTCCCTCTCTTGCTTTCCCTAAATGTCTAATGAGGACAAATCAGTGCCAGTCCTCAAAACTAATCACTGGCAACCAGAGGCTCAATTTAAGTACTAATTGATCCCATGATTCTTGGCTGGAAGTTATCGAGTAAACAATAGCATTAATGTGCATTATATGACAATCCGATAGTCTTTAGAAGTTGTCTGCAGAGAACGGGCAAAATACACCTCGGGATAAATAAGGGAACGCATACCCTGTCTCGGGCATGTGATTCTGGGCAGGAAGCTCGTTGTTCCCCACATCTGTAGACAGTACAATTTAAGCGCACCCCTCAATGTGCGAGTACACCTGACAGGTTTCATTAAAAGAACTGACAACAAAGGTAAGAGAGAAATGATACTGTACAATTGTCTGGACCATGTGGCCTTCAAACCAGCAAAGAACTGTAGGAAATGTGGATCCAATTCCAACCACTGATTAGAGAAAAATACGAAAATGAGCTCCTGGATATTCTGACACCTGAGATTAAAACCCCCAGTGAGGCTATGAATAGTGCACACACCAGCATCTGAAACTTGCATCCGTGACTAACATGTGGGCAAGTAATCTTTGCACGAACTACAGAGCATTTCAAAGGTGACAAAATGCTGCAGGTCAGGCCTGTAGCCCACGATCAGAACATGCACTGTGTGTTTCCATGGAGACTCTCGCATCCTACCCTTGGCTCGGATCTATGCCAAGCCTGTTCCCTGGCACGGGTGCCGACGCTCTGACTCACCTGGGAGGGAAGAAGAGGAGGCCCCGCAGGGGAAACAGGCGGTCTGCGCAGTCAGGTGGTTAAAGGTGCCAGCAGGGCATGGGAAGCATTCCACTGGTTGGCGCGCTTGGCTCATGTTGCCGTAGGTGCCCGGTGGACAGGGCACAGGCGCTGCACTCATGGGCGGACAGTAGTAGCCAGCAGGGCAGACAAACTGAAAATAGCTGTCTGTACCTGTTGGGGTAAGAAAAGGGATGCTTTTCATTATGCGTGTTCCAAATATGTGAATCACGAAGTTCAATATGCCAGTAATACAAGCAAGAAAGACATACAATTATTCAAAGACGAGGCGAAAATAAAGGCCTAAGTTTTGAAAAGGTTCTTTGGAAACACTTCCTTTCAGAGTCTTGAAAGACTGTACTGACAACCATAGCGTTCCGTCTGCATAAGCACATTAACACGTTCTTTCAGGCTCTTAAAGTCTCACTCTTACCCTCACCATATTCCTTCCTGCACTCAACTTGATAGCTTGCCAATTGATGCTCCCTGGTTTTTTTTCTTTCATTTGTTGCTTTCCTCCATCATTTTCAAACTTAAGTTGCCGCCACACTTGTCTGCCTTATTCTTATATGACAGGTCAAGGGGAAGCCAGTGTCTCTGATCCCTCTGATCCCTCTCCTCTCTCAAAATCAGAAGTACTTTATTTCCAGGAAATGTATTCTTATAGAAATATTACACACAGTTGTCATTCATTAAAAGAAAAAGCAAAGATAAGAACAGACAATTGAAGTGAAATAAAAACATCTAAACATGGGTGTATCCTTCCACTACGACTACTAGTAGATTATACAATTTCAACCATATAAGCATTAAACTCTCTCTTCTCTCAATAACTAAACAGTCCAGTTTTGTCACTTTCCAGCGTGGTCCAGGACCCTCACAGACCATATTCCTCCCCTTCTCCCTGAGAGTGGCAAGATTGGGAAAATTGGAACAGCATAGATTACAACGTGAATAATAAACCCTCCGCTGTTCTTTTTTTTCTCCAGGATTTCCCAACAACCACTGGAAATGCTTTGATTTTTTCAGCTCATAGCCCACCTGTTTCTCTGTTCACTTACTCTCAGGACAGCTGTACCCAGCGGGGCAGGGCTGGCATGGTAGATCTGCCCTGGCGCTGGGGCGGTAGGTGCCCGCTTGGCATCTCTGGCACGTCTTATCAAAGGAGTCCCGCAATCCCACTACGTGCAAGGCCACGTGGCCGCCATCACAGGGCAACCACTGGGCAGTCCCCGGAGGGCAGTAATACGGGTAGAGGCACCTGAGCATAGAGAAGAACAAAGTGTGTCCATTATCCAACAGGGAGTAGACATGTTGCACTCGAAATGTCATTTGCAGAAGTGAAAGGATGGAAGAAGCACTCACACTCCCAGAGCACCACATAACAAAGTACAGCAATTCAATACCTGTCATGCAGTCTAACAAAGGAGCCTGAGTGGGGTGGGCTGGCTTCTAGAGGAGATTTCCAGAGAGTGTCTTTAACATGCAGGCATCACTGTGGTAAAGTAAAATGCCTCACAGTATCTGTTACAAATGAGAGGATAGCTTAATAAAAGTCAGTTCCAAAAATGATAGTGTTCTGAGCCTTAAAGCTAACCAAACATTCCTATCGCTTGTGGTCTCCTCAAGGTGTGTTGCCTTTAGGTATAGTCTTGCTTGCATCATGCATGCGCGCCAGAAGCTGCACCAGAAACGTCTTTGCGGTTTAAGCAGCAATGGTCGTGGTTGTTCGAAAGAAGCAGAACCATGGCCTGGACATGGAAACTTACAAACATAATTAATAAACGCATACATAGAAAAGAGAAGAGAGGACCTAACACATGCCCTGACGCCTTATGCAGAAGCCATATTAATGGCTGCCTAGAAGACATATAACACGGAGGGCCCACTCACAGCTGCCCACTGGCGTTGTACGTAGATGACCCTTCAGGACAGAAATACCCTCCGGGGCACTGCGGTGGGATCCCAGTGCGAGGTGGGCAGTACGACCCAGCCCTGCAAATGGTCTCACTCATGGAACCTAGGGGGGGGGGGACAAAAACATGGTAATGAGGGAAGGAACCATTCTGGACATCTTTCCTAACATCAGTTAAATACCAGACATGCACTGACTTTACTCACAATATCACTCCTGGCCTAGCACGTGCTAACAATCGGTGTATCTACACACTACTGGTCCACCCATCGGCCAGGTGTTGCCCAGTACTCAGGGTGGTGCACAATTAATGCATGCCAGGAGTTATCAGTCCCACCTCCTGTGTCAAAGCAACACATGGGACATTTCGGTCTAGAACCATGTAATAAAGAAGTGACTGAGTCGCAGTTGATGAAATGTTTGGGATGCAAGGTGAACCACACTTGTAGAAATATTGCTAAGTCCCAAAGTGAAGAGCTCCTGCGATAGTTCCAGGAGTTGCACAGTGTGTCATCACTACAGTGTTGACATGGATGCAGTGACGGTCCATGATACCAGCCACACCTCCTTAAAGTTTGACAGCAAGAAAGACCATGACCGGACATCTCAGTCTGCAGGGTTCTATATCGCCTCCATTTTGAAAACAGAGTCCAGAGAGCTGAGCATGCATAAAACAGGTGTAGAGCTATGGCATCTCTACATTTAATTCACATTATTATTATACATACTTCATTAAAGGTCACATGGTGGTTGCCAAGTTCATGACTAGTGCTCAATGGCATTGTGAGCAACAAGATCGGTGGAAATGTTATACTATAGATATTAAGTGAACGTACTCACCCTCAAAGAGTCAACTCACCACTTGGGCACTCGTAGCCGGCTCTGCAAGGCACATTGTTGATATTGGCTTCTCCTGCCACCATTGGATCTGGGCAGAAATACCCAGGTGGGCAAAGTTCACAATCCCTGGATGATGCACCACCAGCCCGAGCATGGAAGGTGCCTGCTGGGCACAAAAGAGGGGCACCGCTTCCGGTACACCAGTACCCAGGAGGGCATGCATGGCCCTCAAAAGTTACAAGACCTGAGAGGGAAGAAATGGGCATGAGACAGCCAAGGAACTGGTAGAGACCGGTGGTCTTGGGCTCACAATTCACGCACTGGGGATTGAAGGGATGATGAGACATCCAAGAGAAAGAGTCATGTGAGACAGGAGCATTGAGCAGGGGTGAGAAAGGGGGCGTGGGAGTAGGAAAGCGAGCTGGGAGGAGTATGAATGAGTGCACAATATCTACAAAAAGAACAGAACATGTGGTTGTGCCAGTGTATGAGACACTATATATATATCACTAAACCTAAAAGTGGTCACTTTATAGACCTTTGAAGAATGAACAGCAGATTCAATCAAGTCTGGATTAAATCTCTGTGAGAAATAGTTGAACATGCGGGGCTATTGTACCAGCTGTGGGCATTAAGTGTTAGATTTTTGGTGGGTCTTGAGGATGAGCATAAAAGGGACGATGCCTGTAAGACTAGGCAATGCTTGGCTGAGTGGCTGGTACCGTCTGCCAAGATGTTCTGCTACTTACACTGAAGGACACCATCTTGACACATTTTCTTAATTGCGGGAATGCTACCTTTAATCACCAGACACGGACAGACTTTAATTCTGTCATCAAAGGTAATTGCAGCTAAACTCTGTGTATGAGTGCGAAAAAGAGAGCACGTGTAAGGGAATGTGTGGGACAAAGTAAAAAAACAACGTGTGTGTGTGTTAGAGAGAGAGAAAGAAAGCGGGAGAGAGAGATTATCAGAGGTCGTCCTAATCTGGTGTTTAGAGTACCCGTTTGAAAACAGTGTTCAGGACATGCAATGAAGGAGCAAAATTAAAACAAGAATCACTGTGCTAGGGTTGGAATGAGCAAGAGGGTGGTAAAAAAGGAGTAAGAAAAAGTGATGAATGGAAACCTTAATATGGAAAGACAAGATAAGGAGGAAGCAAGAGATGAGAGAAACAGAACCTCTTCTCACCTGGCTTTGAGCAGTGGTACCCCGCGGGGCAGGGTTGGCAGTCTCCAGGCCCCTCTGCACTGGGCAGGGCTCGATAAGAGTGGACAGGGCACGCTTGAGGCCTGCTTGGTCTGTTGCGTTCAGTGTGGTTTACTTCACTGCAGTAATGCCCAGGAGGGCAGGGATGAGCATAGGGGTCACCTAAGAAGAACAAGAGCACAAATCCATGTAACTGTGTCACAACTAAGACCCAGAAACTGAATGACCCAAAGACAACAGACATCTTCTGTTGATACAAAAGATGGGCGAATGGTGTTGTGTGCATCCCTTATATAATGTATGTGGGTAGTATACATTTACTCCATACCAGAGGTACGTCTGTTCGTTCTTTCAGCAAAGTAAAAATATTTCCTGTCTTGTCTATCAAGGTCTCAATTCCCTTCACCAAAAAAGAGGAAACAAGGTTTTCACAGGGGTGGGTAATGACAGATGTTATTTATTTCGAAGGACATGGAAACAACAGTAGAACAAGAAACCTGTTCCAGGGAGGACCTGGAAACGAATGATACACTTGGTCATGTTTGCAAACTACTTAAGAGCGTCAGATGTTGCAGCACATTCAACCAGTAAGCACATTCGGCCATTTTGTTTGAATGTCAAGGTGCACCGTGGGCATGAGGTGAATATATTCAGGTTAGTCTGCTACTGAAGTGAAACAAGGAAGACCAATTTGCTCAAGGAGCAACTGTTTACCACACGGAGTAACCTGCACTATATTATTATTTCATTAAAATGGTGAGCAGAACTCAGGGGCATATCATCAAGGGACGGCGATAAATAACGCAAAGCGCGCTTAGCGCTTTTTTATTTATTGCCGTCTAACTCTGGAATGTATCACCCTGGTAGCACGTTATTAACAACGCGTTTCTCCAGGGCGATAAAAATTCCAGCGATAGCGGGTAAATTGCCGTTTTGCAAGGAACATCACTGGTTTTCCAGCGATGTTCCCTGCAAAACGGCGATAACCTTGCTGATACGACCCTGTGGTCATATCAGCATAATCCACCCCCAATGTTAGGGATAGGTAAGGCCTGCATTTTAGCAGACAATAGTTTTTGGCGAAAACAACGGTTTTCTCCAAAAACTAACGTCTAATTAAATGCTGGGGCAGCCTTATAAATGTTGCGATGTGACCATCAGCGATATTTGCAAGGTTGTACTGCCCAGTGACACCATTTTTGGAGGGGGCCCCTCGAGTTTCGTTACGGCACCGGCAGGAGAACCAGGTTCCAGTCTCGGTGTCGGCTCCACATTCTGTTATTCTCCTCACCAACCAAAAAATAAATGTGTTCTTGTATAATGTAACTGTTGCTCATGTAAAGACCTCAAATACCTTGGGCCTAATTCGCACTATATAAAACTTCAACAAAAAAAAAAACGCTGTGGATTACAAAGGCAAGGAGGGCAGGGCGCAGAGCAATATTCTTCTTTATCGCAGAGAAGGTCAGCAGCCAAGGAGGCCTCCGCAGCAGTGCTTAGCAAAGATGATTGGGCCCTTCCATGGCCGGATCCCGGTTTCTAAGGCACGGCTGTGATGACACAATGACGTGAGAACACAAGCGACGCAACGCTACGCCATCTGGTTCTAAAGAAACCATCTTCCCCAATGATGACGTCGGTCTCGAGACTAAGGAGGGCACAGACGAATTTGCCCAAATGTTTCCCCCAAGTGCTGCGATGATTTTAAATGTGAATGAGCACTGTACATACTAGTTTATTATGGGAGTTTAGCTTATATATGTGAAAACTCGCGGAACAGGTTGTTGTTGAACCTTAGCAAAGAATTGTCACACTAAATTGGCCAGCTTTTTAGGTTATCATGAAAGGGGCTCTCAATTATGTTGGAGAATGTGACTATAGGATAATGACATTGGAATCTACTGTGCTGTAGACACATTATTACAAAGTGTATAAATAATATCGTCATGTTTTCATTATATGGTTTGACGATGTATTTTTCGACACAAAAACTGAAATAAAATGAGGTAAACAACTAAATTACAAGTTGTGTTTTTAGGCTTTATATAATATTTAAATCATGGTGTACACTATCAATCGGCACATGTAGGGCTACAGATGAACTAATTTGTAACCAAAACCCAGGCCATCCTGCAATTAACTAATACATACAAAGTGGCATACAGAAAGCCCAATATTGGGAGGGGACATCTCATCCTATTTCTAGAGACACGGTGAGATCCCAGGAAGTTATACTACACAATGTTTCACTGGGATCTTTACTGAGAATTTGAGCTTGTCACATGCTATTTAGGAATGATTTACAGCTTGCTCTGACAACCTGATACTAAAAATTGCATCACATTAACCACACCTACTTTGAGAAGAACACTTGCCAGGTTACCTAAAAGGCAAGGGTGCAAAGCTAAGTGGTCACAAGTAGCAATGTATAGTTACTAAACGGTACCATGAATTACTACTGAAAGTCTGTGCATCCATACATGAGTGCCAGTGTATGCGGTACCCAATTCCAATTCAATTTTATTAAACTTGATTTAGACCTCAACTTAGGTCAACAAATACATAATTAAACAATAATAAAACAGTTACGTTATTCAGAAGACATTAAAACTATTTTTAAAAACGTTAAATAAATGTATACAGATTATAACAAGTAAATTCATCTGGCAGAGATTTACAAAATTAAATTAAACTTTTTGCAGAGCTAAAATTATGTCTAAAAGATCTAGGGCTAGATGTAGGCAATTCCCATTTACAGACTCTTAAATACCGAATTTTACAGATTCGGTATTTAAGAGTCTGTAAATGAGAAGGGGGCAGATGTAGGTAATTTTAAAATCTGAATTACCGAATCTGTAAAAATCGGTATTTACCGATTCTGTAAATACAGAATCGGTATTTCCCATTGATTCCTATGGGCTTTGAAGCCCATAGGAATCAATGGGAAATACTGATTCTGTATTTACAGAATCGGTAAACACCGAATCCTGCAATGGTGCAGGGGGTGTCACATTGACACCCTCTAGCACCCCAAGTACAGGCTTGTGTGCAATGTGGCACACATACATGCCCTAAGGGCATGTCTGTGTGTCACATTGCACAAGTGTGCATGCACAGATGTGCATGCACACCTGAATTCGGTATTTTACCACACAATAGGATTGTGTGGTAAAATACCGACTCTTAAGGGCCTGTGGCACTGTAAACTGTGCCACCTACATTTGTAATTATAGAATCGGTATATTTACCGAGTCGGTAATTTACCGAATCGGTAATTTTACCGAATCGGTAAATATACCGATTCTGTATTTTTCAGCCCCCTACATCTGAAAACCCTAATACCGGTCGGAAACGGCCGAAATCGTCCGTTTCCGACCAGTATTAGGGCTCCTACATCTGGCCTCTAGGGCCCGATGTAGGAGCCCTAATACCGGTCGGAAACGGCCGATTTCGGCCGTTTCCGACCGGTATTAGGGTTTTCTAATGTAGGACCATGCTTTACAGAATCGGTATTTTACCGAATCTGTATTTACAGATTCAGTAAAATTACCGAATCAGTAAATACAGACTCGGTAAAAATACAGATTCTGTAAAAGCACATGTAGGTAGCACATCTTTGAGTGCTGCAGGCCTTTCAGATTCGGTATTTTACCACCCAATCCAATTGGGTGGTAAAATACCGAATCCAGGTGTGCATGCACATGTGTGCATGCACACCTATGCCATGTGACAGCCAGACATGCCCTTAGGGCATGTATGTGTGCCACATGGCACACATGCCTCTGTTTGGGGTGCTAGAGGGTGTCAAAGTGACACCCCCTGCACCCTTGCAGGAATCAGTAATTACGGAATCGGTAAATACCGATTCGGTATTCACCATTGATTCCTATGGGCTTCAAGCCCCATAGGAATCAATGGGGGATACCGATTCTGTATTTACCGAATCGGTAAATACCGAATCTTACAGATTCGGTATTTACCGATTCTGAAATACCTACATGTGCCCCCTTCTATTTTACCACTTCTTAAATACCGAATCGGTAAAATTCGGTATTTTAGAAGTGGTAAAATATAATTACCTACATCTAGCCCTAAGGCTTTATATGCCGGCGCCAGGCCTCTACCAGAGTCGAATTTGGACAGACTAATAACACGTGTAAGAAATCCTCCAGTACTCCATTATATAAATCCCAAATTTCTGTGGAACTATCCAGTTTATACCAATTAAAAGTCAGGTTCTTTAAGGGTAGAATCCCCAACCTCATTAAAATTATGGAACGCCGAACCCTATGCTCTAATGAAAAACGTATGTATCATTGTGGAGTTTTATTTTGTTGACTGTCTGCCAGGTGTGCAAAGTGTTTTAGCCGAGAACAATGGTCTACATCTGACTCAATTTATTCTTAAGGTCAGGTTCTTTAGATAGAGCTTCAGATGTGTAGAAGTCCTAGATTTCAAAAGTGCAAATGTGCAACCAGACCGGTTTAGTGCAATAGTTAAGTTCTTATTCAAAGTATAATGAGATGCCTCTACTCTAAATGTTTCCAGTTTCAAAATATGTTTTATAGTCCCTTGGTCTGCGTGTAAGAGACTATAGGCCCAGCGAAATATATTTGTAATAGCTTTTGCATATACGCTGACTATGGACAACTCAAGGCAGATTGCTTGAACAGGGGCTGACTGGTTGATTCTTAGCAGTTTACGTAGTAAAGTCCCTTCTATTACATTTAGTTGATGCCATTCCTTGATCGGAATATATTCCAAGGCTATAATAAAATTAGTGGTACTTTTGAACAGTAGACCTCAAGCATGGGTGCAAAATGTCTGTTACCTGAGGAGGAATAAAATCTCAGTAGTCCACCAATGTGGGCATCAGCCTTTACACTTATATGCCCAATATGGGACGAATTTACGAAGGACTGGGTAAAAATTCTCCCCAAGTAAACATATTCCTTCAAAGTCTCTAGAGGTTTCTTATCTAATGTCCAGTTATAGTGGAGATAGTGCTTTCTACCCCTGAAGGGAAGAACTTTATTTTTAGAGGTATTTGGTATAAGAATATTTTCTTTGGCATACTGGTCTAGAGCATTAAGATTTCTTTGTAAACCTACCGGAGTAAGATCCATAATTGCCACGTCGTCGGCGTACATTAAGATGTGCATGTCCCTAGACCCTATTTTTGGTGGGAAATTGTTAATTGTTTGTAAACACTCTGAGAGGTCACTTATGTACAGGGAAAATAAAATGGGGGCTAGGATGAAGCCTTGTTTGAGGCCGTTCCTCATAACAATAGGCCCTGTCAAACCCTTTTCACCCCCCAGCTGAACCTTATACCATGTTGCAGAATGTAAGGCAATAATTATAGTGAGGAGATTGTTGTGTATTCCAAGCTTCCCTAACTTAGACCAAAGGCTTGGCCTATCTACACGATTAAAGGCAGTGGTAAAATCAACGAAAACACAATAAACAGTTTGCTGCTTCATTACTGCATATTTGTCTATGACTGTTTGCAAAGCTGCAATGTTATCCGTCACAGAGTGCTTTGGTCGAAAGCCAGCCCGAGTCATTGGTATCACTCCTGTGGAGAATGCCTAATCTTTCAGATGTGCCAGCACACATGTTGAAAAGATCTTCCCTGTAGCATCCAATAGGGCTATCTCTCGATAGTTACTGGGCGACAGACGGGATCCTTTTTTCAGGATGGGAACCACAATACTCCCCTGCAATGATTTTGGAATTCTCCCAGTGGAAAAACAATCAGAAAATAAAGGAGCCAAAAACTTGCTCCAGCCTTCAGGATTACATTGAAGAACTTTAATGGGGATTTTATCTGGGCCGGTTCCTGCAGTAGATCTTGCTGCCTTTATATATAGAGCTATTTCTTTTGGTGATGGTGCTATCAAGTCAGTGAATTTTTCCTCCTTTCTGTGTCCAGGCTATATCGTTTTTTCCAAGCTGTAGAAATTTGATTTATAAGGCTCAAAGAGACACATTTCCCACTCCGATGGTGGAATTGGAGAGGAATAAATAGCTTTCCGTGTGCCTGTTGCTTCTGCAACTATCCTCCAGAACTCTTTACTATTATTTTGGTTCAAGCAGTTTGAATATCCACCCAGTTGTTATTAAGCATGGGCGGAAAATCCGTTACGCTCGCGGATTTTGCGGATTTTCGGGAAATCCGCAATCCGCGAGATTTGCGGATTTCCCGCAAAATCCGCAAATTCGCACGCAGCGGATTTTTTTGGCGGCGCGCGGCGTTGGTGATACAATTTTTGCGGCGCGCGGCGTTTATCATCGTTTGCCGAGTTGTTTTTTTCGATAGTTTGCGAGTGCTGCGCCATTTTGGATCTTGCTGTGTGATCCCGCGGGAATTGGCGAGCGCGATTACGTCATCGCGGCTTGCCAGCGATAGTTTGTCAACGCTAGTACGGCGAGACCACGTCTCGCGGTACTTCGCAATTGCGAGATTTGAGATGCGGCGAGCGAAAATATAAATTTGCAATTCTGCACAAGAAATCCACCAGCAAGCAGCATAAACCTTCTAGAAATGATGATTTTTATGTGAATAACTCCTTAGTTTGACATTTGCCTGCACTTTTTTAGCGAGGAGTCCATTTTGGGGAGGGGGGCAGGGGGGTGGGAGGAAGGAAGTGCCCCATAGTCTTCAACTTCCTGTTCCTGTTCAGCAGGCTCCTCCCAGTGCTTTGTCCATCTCCTGGTCACTTTTCATTTGGATGTGGAGCTGGAAGGATTACTTTTTGTGGATGCTGCTGGATCTTTGGATTTGAGGCCTTTTTGACTTTCTTTGGATCACTGTTGGATTAGAAATTTTACAAGTAAGTTTGTTTGGGGCATTACAGTTGCTGCAACTAAAATTTTGGAATTTTCGATTTTTGGGCTGTTTTGGGGCCTTTTGCCCAGGGGTACTCAGTGGTGGGTGGACTGATTCTTTCTGTGGGTTGTCTTGAACTTAAACATCATGGAGGCCATAGATGAATTGGGATTGTGCTGATTTTTCTGTGTTTTTCGATTTTTGACCTGTTGTTGGGGCCTTGACCAGGGGTAGTGAGTGGTGCATGGGCCTAGTCTTTCTGTGGGCTGTCTTGAATTTAAACATCATGGAGGGCATGGATGGAATGGGATTGTGCAGATTTTTCAGTGATTTTCGTTTTTTGGGCCTGTACTTGTGGCCTTTTCACCAGGGGTATTTGAGTCTAGCATGGGCCTAGTCTTTCTGTGGGCTGTCTTGAATTTAAACATCATGGAGGGCATGGATGGAATGGGATTGTGCTGATTTTGCAGTGTTTTTCGATTTTTGGGGGTGTTCATGGGGAGGGACATGCCATGTGGCTGGTGGCCATTTTGAGTGCAGCTACAGGCACTGGCCATGTGCTGGCAGGCAAGTGGCCATTTTGAATGCAGGCTTTGTTGTTAGGCCTCCAACCATTTTGCCTACTTTTCAACCTTTATTTATGCCCAGGGGCAGTGAGTCTTGCATGGGCCTAGTCTTTCTGTGGGTTGTCTTGAATTTAAACATCATGGAGGCCATGGATGGAATGGGATTGTGCAGATTTTTCAGTGATTTTCGTTTTTTGGGCCTGTACTTGTGGCCTTTTCACCAGGGGTATTTGAGTCTAGCATGGGCCTAGTCTTTCTGTGGGCTGTCTTGAATTTAAACATCATGGAGGCCATGGATGGAATGGGATTGTGCTGATTTTGCAGTGTTTTTCGATTTTTGGGGGTGTTCATGGGGAGGGACATGCCATGTGGCTGGTGGCCATTTTGAGTGCAGCTACAGGCACTGGCCATGTGCTGGCAGGCAAGTGGCCTTTTTGAATGCATGCTTTGTTGTTAGGCCTCCAACCATTTTGCCTACTTTTCAACCTTTATTTATGCCCAGGGGTAGTGAGTCTTGCATGGGCCTAGTATTTCTGTGGGTTGTCTTGAATTTAAACATCATGGAGGCCATGGATTGAATGGGATTGTGCTGATTTTGCAGTGTTTTTCGATTTTTGGGGGTGTTCATGGGGAGGGACATGCCATGTGGCTGGTGGCCATTTTGAGTGCAGCTACAGGCACTGGCCATGTGCTGGCAGGCAAGTGGCCATTTTGAATGCAGGCTTTGTTGTTAGGCCTCCAACCATTTTGCCTACTTTTCAACCTTTATTTATGCCCAGGGGCAGTGAGTCTTGCATGGGCCAAGTCTTTCTGTGGGTTGTCTTGAATTTAAACATCATGGAGGCCATGGATGGAATGGGATTGTGCAGATTTTTCAGTGATTTTCGTTTTTTGGGCCTGTACTTGTGGCCTTTTCACCAGGGGTATTTGAGTCTAGCATGGGCCTAGTCTTTCTGTGGGCTGTCTTGAATTTAAACATCATGGAGGCCATGGATGGAATGGGATTGTGCTGATTTTGCAGTGTTTTTCGATTTTTGGGGGTGTTCATGGGGAGGGACATGCCATGTGGCTGGTGGCCATTTTGAGTGCAGCTACAGGCACTGGCCATGTGCTGGCAGGCAAGTGGCCTTTTTGAATGCATGCTTTGTTGTTAGGCCTCCAACCATTTTGCCTACTTTTCAACCTTTATTTATGCCCAGGGGTAGTGAGTCTTGCATGGGCCTAGTATTTCTGTGGGTTGTCTTGAATTTAAACATCATGGAGGCCATGGATTGAATGGGATTGCGCTGATTTTGCAGTGTTTTTCGATTTTTGGGGGTGTTCATGGGGAGGGACATGCCATGTGGCTGGTGGCCATTTTGAGTGCAGCTACAGGCACTGGCCATGTGCTGGCAGGCAAGTGGCCATTTTGAATGCAGGCTTTGTTGTTAGGCCTCCAACCATTTTGCCTACTTTTCAACCTTTATTTATGCCCAGGGGTAGTGAGTCTTGCATGGGCCTAGTATTTCTGTGGGTTGTCTTGAATTTAAACATCATGGAGGCCATGGATTGAATGGGATTGTGCTGATTTTGCAGTGTTTTTCTATTTTTGGGGGTGTTCATGGGGAGGGACATGCCATGTGGCTGGTGGCCATTTTGAGTGCAGCTACAGGCACTGGCCATGTGCTGGCAGGCAAGTGGCCATTTTGAATGCAGGCTTTGTTGTTAGGCCTCCAACCATTTTGCCTACTTTTCAACCTTTATTTATGCCCAGGGGCAGTGAGTCTTGCATGGGCCTAGTCTTTCTGTGGGTTGTCTTGAATTTAAACATCATGGAGGCCATGGATGGAATGGGATTGTGCAGATTTTTCAGTGATTTTCGTTTTTTGGGCCTGTACTTGTGGCCTTTTCACCAGGGGTATTTGAGTCTAGCATGGGCCTAGTCTTTCTGTGGGCTGTCTTGAATTTAAACATCATGGAGGGCATGGATGGAATGGGATTGTGCTGATTTTGCAGTGTTTTTCGATTTTTGGGGGTGTTCATGGGGAGGGACATGCCATGTGGCTGGTGGCCATTTTGAGTGCAGCTACAGGCACTGGCCATGTGCTGGCAGGCAAGTGGCCATTTTGAATGCAGGCTTTGTTGTTAGGCCTCCAACCATTTTGCCTACTTTTCAACCTTTATTTATGCCCAGGGGCAGTGAGTCTTGCATGGGCCTAGTCTTTCTGTGGGTTGTCTTGAATTTAAACATCATGGAGGCCATGGATGGAATGGGATTGTGCAGATTTTTCAGTGATTTTCGTTTTTTGGGCCTGTACTTGTGGCCTTTTCACCAGGGGTATTTGAGTCTAGCATGGGCCTAGTCTTTCTGTGGGCTGTCTTGAATTTAAACATCATTGAGGCCATGGATGGAATGGGATTGTGCTGATTTTGCAGTGTTTTTCGATTTTTGGGGGTGTTCATGGGGAGGGACATGCCATGTGGCTGGTGGCCATTTTGAGTGCAGCTACAGGCACTGGCCATGTGCTGGCAGGCAAGTGGCCTTTTTGAATGCATGCTTTGTTGTTAGGCCTCCAACCATTTTGCCTACTTTTCAACCTTTATTTATGCCCAGGGGTAGTGAGTCTTGCATGGGCCTAGTATTTCTGTGGGTTGTCTTGAATTTAAACATCATGGAGGCCATGGATTGAATGGGATTGTGCTGATTTTGCAGTGTTTTTCGATTTTTGGGGGTGTTCATGGGGAGGGACATGCCATGTGGCTGGTGGCCATTTTGAGTGCAGCTACAGGCACTGGCCATGTGCTGGCAGGCAAGTGGCCATTTTGAATGCAGGCTTTGTTGTTAGGCCTCCAACCATTTTGCCTACTTTTCAACCTTTATTTATGCCCAGGGGTAGTGAGTCTTGCATGGGCCTAGTATTTCTGTGAGTTGTCTTGAATTTAAACATCATGGAGGCCATGGATTGAATGGGATTGTGCTGATTTTGCAGTGTTTTTCTATTTTTGGGGGTGTTCATGGGGAGGGACATGCCATGTGGCTGGTGGCCATTTTGAGTGCAGCTACAGGCACTGGCCATGTGCTGGCAGGCAAGTGGCCATTTTGAATGCAGGCTTTGTTGTTAGGCCTCCAACCATTTTGCCTACTTTTCAACCTTTATTTATGCCCAGGGGCAGTGAGTCTTGCATGGGCCTAGTCTTTCTGTGGGTTGTCTTGAATTTAAACATCATGGAGGCCATGGATGGAATGGGATTGTGCAGATTTTTCAGTGATTTTCGTTTTTTGGGCCTGTACTTGTGGCCTTTTCACCAGGGGTATTTGAGTCTAGCATGGGCCTAGTCTTTCTGTGGGCTGTCTTGAATTTAAACATCATGGAGGCCATGGATGGAATGGGATTGTGCTGATTTTGCAGTGTTTTTCGATTTTTGGGGGTGTTCATGGGGAGGGACATGCCATGTGGCTGGTGGCCATTTTGAGTGCAGCTACAGGCACTGGCCATGTGCTGGCAGGCAAGTGGCCTTTTTGAATGCAGGCTTTGTTGTTAGGCCTCCAACCATTTTGCCTACTTTTCAACCTTTATTTATGCCCAGGGGTAGTGAGTCTTGCATGGGCCTAGTATTTCTGTGGGTTGTCTTGAATTTAAACATCATGGAGGCCATGGATTGAATGGGATTGTGCTGATTTTGCAGTGTTTTTCGATTTTTGGGGGTGTTCATGGGGAGGGACATGCCATGTGGCTGGTGGCCATTTTGAGTGCAGCTACAGGCACTGGCCATGTGCTGGCAGGCAAGTGGCCATTTTGAATGCAGGCTTTGTTGTTAGGCCTCCAACCATTTTGCCTACTTTTCAACCTTTATTTATGCCCAGGGGTAGTGAGTCTTGCATGGGCCTAGTATTTCTGTGGGTTGTCTTGAATTTAAACATCATGGAGGCCATGGATTGAATGGGATTGTGCTGATTTTGCAGTGTTTTTCGATTTTTGGGGGTGTTCATGGGGAGGGACATGCCATGTGGCTGGTGGCCATTTTGAGTGCAGCTACAGGCACTGGCCATGTGCTGGCAGGCAAGTGGCCATTTTAAATGCAGGCTTTGTTGTTAGGCCTCCAACCATTTTGCCTACTTTTCAACCTTTATTTATGCCCAGGGGTAGTGAGTCTTGCATGGGCCTAGTCTTTCTGTGGGTTGTCTTGAATTTAAACATCATGGAGGCCATGGATGGAATGGGATTGTGCAGATTTTTCAGTGATTTTCGTTTTTTGGGCCTGTACTTGTGGCCTTTTCACCAGGGGTATTTGAGTCTAGCATGGGCCTAGTCTTTCTGTGGGCTGTCTTGAATTTAAACATCATGGAGGCCATGGATGGAATGGGATTGTGCTGATTTTGCAGTGTTTTTCGATTTTTGGGGGTGTTCATGGGGAGGGACATGCCATGTGGCTGGTGGCCATTTTGAGTGCAGCTACAGGCACTGGCCATGTGCTGGCAGGCAAGTGGCCATTTTGAATGCAGGCTTTGTTGTTAGGCCTCCAACCATTTTGCCTACTTTTCAACCTTTATTTATGCCCAGGGGTAGTGAGTCTTGCATGGGCCTAGTATTTCTGTGGGTTGTCTTGAATTTAAACATCATGGAGGCCATGGATTGAATGGGATTGTGCTGATTTTGCAGTGTTTTTCGATTTTTGGGGGTGTTCATGGGGAGGGACATGCCATGTGGCTGGTGGCCATTTTGAGTGCAGCTACAGGCACTGGCCATGTGCTGGCAGTCAAGTGGCCATTTTAAATGCAGGCTTTGTTGTTAGGCCTCCAACCATTTTGCCTACTTTTCAACCTTTATTTATGCCCAGGGGTAGTGAGTCTTGCATGGGCCTAGTCTTTCTGTGGGTTGTCTTGAATTTAAACATTATGTAGGGCATGGATGGATTGGGATTGTGCTGATTTTGCAGTGTTTTTCGATTTTTTTGTGCTCTATAACTGAACTGATGTTCCTCTGTCTTCCATTTTTTTTAGGTGCACAAGACTCAAGAGAACCACCAGTGCCTGGAAGAAGTCCTGCAGCGGTGTGTGTGTGCAGCATAACGTCACGCGACGTCACGTCTGGCCTCAGACAACTCTACAATTCGTGCAACTGCGGCCTGCTGTCTGACCTGCTCTGAAGAAGATGGCCCCGCCCCCAAAGAAAGTTCTCCGTAGCTCCTCTAGCAAGAAAGTTGCTAGTAAGGAGCAGAAGAAGCAAGTTACCAAGGAGGCTGGTGTGCCACCCGCCACTTTTTTTGGGAGCAAAAAAAAAAGTACGCCTGCAGCAGCAGGATCTGCTGGGGACCAAGCTGGGAGCAGCACCCCTGCTCCATTGGGTTCAGTGCCTCCACCACCACGCCAACTTAAGTCAAAGCCCTTGAGTGCTTCAGAGGCAGTCAGTGTACTTCTCCAATCACCATCGACCAGTGATGTTGGCTCATCGCAAGAAAGTAGCAGCAATGTCCCTGAATCAACACAGGTTGTTGTAACTCATCTGACAAGTGTTGAACAACCACAGCCGCAACAACAACACCATGTGCAAGTACACGCCCAAGTACATGTGGAAGGAGAGGCAGCAAAAGGAGATGCGCAAGCAAAGGTGCATGGAGGTTCACAAGTGCCCACAATAGTTGTTCCTCCCGAAGTAGGGGCACATCAGGAAATCGACAATGAAGCCGAGGTATCATTGGAAGCCACTCCTCCTGATGATCATTCATTGTCTTCCACATCCCTAGCAAGGAAAAGATCAAGGGGGGTGTCTACATCTTCTTCAAGCCCACCTCCTTCTGATGCAAGTGATCCGTCTTGGGAACCACAACTGCGGTCTGACAGTGAGGCACACCATGATCTGACACCGGTACCTAAGCATAAAAGGAAGGTCGTCCAAAAACTCAAACCTATGGAGTGTGATGAGGCTCAACAAGAAGTGACAGATACTGCTGGTGATGAAGCCTCTCACGATGACGACGAGCCAGTCATCACAAAGGTCACTGCAGCCCCACCGGGCATGCAGCAAAGAGACATTTTGACCCTATCCCGAGAAGCTGCTGAGCGTGATGATGATGTCGGCGAGGAGGCAATGGAAATGGAATCATTAGATTTGGAGTTAAGTAGTACACCAAAACCTACCGCTTCCATATTTCTTCGCAAGAAGGTAC
This sequence comes from Lissotriton vulgaris, assembly GCF_964263255.1. Lineage (NCBI taxonomy): Eukaryota > Metazoa > Chordata > Amphibia > Caudata > Salamandridae > Lissotriton > Lissotriton vulgaris. Next base: position 1,237,238,136 of record NC_141687.1, on the reverse strand, counting down.
CCACCTCGTCCTCGACCTCAATTCGTGGTGGTGAAAGTGCAAAACGTACTGAAGTTCGGCAATCCACATCCTCCACTTCATCTGGCATTAGCAGCAGGACCACCACCACCAGTATCGCCGCCTCCTCCGGCCCCCAAAGACATTTCAAGTCTCCAGTTTGGGACTTCTTTAGTGTTTGCCCAAAAAAGGAAAACGTAGCCATTTGTAGCCTTTGTAAGCTTCGAGTTAGTCGTGGTAAGCTTGGTTCTAACTATGGTACCGGAGGCCAGAGAGGTCATCTTGAGAGAAGGCACCCTGTCCAATGGTTTCCGCACCTAGAGGCGGTCAAGAAAGCCGGAATTGCACGTAATGAAAACGTTGATTTTTCATCTGCTGATGACGAGGAGGTAGAAGAAGACGATTCAAACACTTCACTTACACCCAGTTCCCATGTCAGCAGCACACCCCATGGGAGCCACACTAAGAGTGTGGGAGAGAGTGAGACATCAATGCGGAAAAGTTCATCAGCGAGCGTAACTGGGTCGAAGAGATCATCATCATCCCGTAAATCATTGGTCCAGGGCAACATTAAAAAGATGTTGTTTACAGAAGCACAATATGAACGCAACCACCCAATGACCCGTCTGTATAACACTAAGCTGGCTAAAATGCTAGCTCTGGACCTTCTCCCTTTTTCTTTTGTAGAAGGGGTTGGTTTTCTAGAATTAGTGACAGCGCTCTGCCCTAAATGGAAGGTTCCTAGCCGGTTCTATTTTGCACGAGTTGCGGTTCCAGCACTACATGAAGATGTTCTGAAGGTGATTGGGGCAGCTTTGCAGAAGAGTGCTGTTCACACTATACATCTGACAACAGACATGTGGACCAGTGGCGCAGGCGCTGATTACATGTGCATCACTGCACACTGGGTCTCTTTTTCAGGGGCTAAAGCAAAGCTAAACTCAGGTGTTGACACTAACATTGTTTTTAAAGGTGCTCGGAAACATGCAACACTAGCCATGTTTGGTTTGGAGAAACGTCACACAGCAGAAAACATTTTGGATGTCTTTAACACAAAGGTCCTTAACTGTCTGTCCCCACTAAAACGCAAGGTTGGTTATGTTTCCACGGACAATGGCTCCAATATAGTTAAGGCCATGAGGGACGGTTACTATTTCAGAGTGCCGTGTTTGGCGCACTGTATAAACCTGGTTGTCCAAAAATTCTTGGGTAATAAAGGCAGTGCAGCGTACGGTGTATTGGACACCTGCCGAAAAATGTGCAAGCATTTCAGCCATTCTTTTAAGGCCCGGAAGCAGCTGAGGAGCCTGCTATATCAACATCAAATGCCAGTGAAAGCACTCATCCAGGAGGTGGTAACACGTTGGAACTCAACCTTCTACATGCTTGAGCGTCTGTATGAGCAGTATACGGAACTCGATCAATATTTCCTTAAAGAGGGTGCAGAGGAGCTGAGGATGGGTGGGCCGCAATGGAACATAGTTGAAAGCCTGACACGCATGCTTCGTCCTTTTGAGTTCTTCACGCGTGCAGTCAGCAAGGAGGACTCTAATTTGGGAAAAGCTATCCCATTGTTGTACATGCTGGAGGACCAACTGAAGGAGGTGTGTTCTGTGTTTAGAAAAGATAAAAACCAAGACTCTTTGCTTCTGGCCGAGCAATTATTAGAGCTCCTACAAGGTGATGAACGTCTTAAAAAGATCCACTCAGAACAGCATTACATTTGTGCTACTATTCTGGATCCACGCTACAAAAAGGCGCTGGCAGGCCAAGCATTCTTTCCTTTTGATGATGAACATGTTCTAAAGTACAAACGTTGGCTAGCCTTGTCAGCCAAGAAGTTTGAAACAGAACGGCTGGAAATTGAAGGAAATGGCAGTACATCAGCAGGCCATCCCCAGTCAAAACAATCCACTTCTGCACCTGTGGCTGTGGCACAAGTGACCTCTCAGCCGTTAAAGACACCGGCAACCGGATCATCTGCACGAAAGACAACAGAAACATTGGAGGCTGAAGAGGATTGGCTAGCTCTGCGTGGGTTTGGTTCTCAAAAGGTCAGAGGCACAGCAAGAGCTAAGCAAAGTGGAGGAACCTTGGATGAGGACCTTGAGTCGATGGTGAAGGACTATCTGAATGACTCAACAGAGGTCTATGTTAATTCTGACCCATTGGCGTATTGGCATGGGAAAAAAGAATTGTGGCCACAGCTCACCAACCTGGATTTAAACTACTTGTCTTGCCCACTCGCAAGCGTGTCTTCTGAACGGGTTTTCAGTGCGGCTGGTGGGATTGTAACTCCCAAACGGAGCCGCCTTTCGCCCAAAAATGTGGAGAGGTTAACAATGATCAAGATGAATCAGCACCTCATACCACCAGATTTCAGAGTACGAGAGAGCGTGCCGGATGAAGAGGAGGTGGCCAGCAACATAGATGAGGGAATTTCTACTCTGTCAGGTGACACTGAGCTCTCCCTGTCTGAATTCGCAGAGTATGATGAGGAAGCCTTATTCTTATTCCTGGACCGTGATACCGAGTTCGAGCCCTGAAAATGAGACAACGAATCAATAACTTTCTTTTTCATCCTTATTCACTTTTATTCCTGTGTGTCTGTCTTTCTTTGTTGTGCACAGTTAATATAATTCAAACTTTAATCAGATAATCACAAAAACAAGCCCATCAGCAGAACTGTCTTCACTTGTTTGCTAATTTATTTGAAGGTGCCGCAGTCTGCATTCCTCAGGTTCACAAGTTCAGAAGAACATGCTCCTCTATCCTCCTCCTCCAGACTCCTATTTCCATCAAAGCAGAGGGCTGGTTTACGCCCAATGAAGAAAGACTCAGCACTTGTGGGGGTGTTGTTCTACCTCTTTGCAGGTGAGTTGACGGGTCTGGGGCCATTGCTGGGAAGCACTAAAAGTGGTTTGGACCAAATCCGAGGCGGAAAATTTTTTGTGTTTTTGATGACTTGCTTGCCTTTGAGGTGCTCTTAGGGGGGGTTCCGTCTGTTTGTGGGTGAGTTTCGTGGTCTGGGAGCATTGCTGGGACACTCTAATCTTGATTGCATTTGCTTTTCAGGAAATCCGTCGTGCCAACCCCGACTTATGGCCTAGCTACGCAGCGCGTTTGGACCGAAGGCCCAGAAATATTGCAAGTATGAGATTTTGCTTTTGGCCTGTTTGGGGGTGTTATGCTTCTTGGCGGGTGGGTTGCCGGGTCTTGGGGCATTCCTGGGAAGGTCTAATACCGGGTAGAAGTGGTTGGGACAAAATCCAGGCCGATATTTTTTTTTGCTATTTCTGACATTTTGCTCTATGTAGCGTTTTCGGGGGTCCTGTTTGGGGGGCTTCCTGGTGTTTGTGGGTGAGTTTCGTGGTCTGGGAGCACTGCTGGGACACTCTAATCTTGATTGCATTTGCTTTTCAGGAAATCCGTCGTGCCAACCCCGACTTATGGCCTAGCTACGCAGTGCGTTTGGACCGAAGGCCCAGAAATATTGCAAGTATGAGATTTTGCTTTTGGCCTGTTTGGGGGTGTTATGCTTCTTGGCGGGTGGGTTGACGGGTCTTGGGGCATTCCTGGGAAGGTCTAATACCGGGTAGAAGTGGTTGGGACAAAATCCAGGCCGATTTTTTTTTGGCTATTTCTGACATTTTGCTCTATGTAGCGTTTTCGGGGGCCTGTTTGGGGGTCTTCCTGGTGTTTGTGGGTGAGTTTCGTGGTCTGGGAGCACTGCTGGCTATATATACTTTACTTTGCAAGAGGTTTGAAGCAAATCCATGGTGGCAGAGAGGACTTAGGGCCTAGCTGCAGAGCGCGAGCGGAGTGATTTGGGAAATTTGTGAAAAATTGACTAAGTCCCCATTTTTGTACTTTTGCTCTTTGGCTGTTTGGGGGTCTTCTACTCGTTTTCTCCTGGGTTGACGGCTCTGGGGCCATTGCTGGGAAGCTCTAATACCGGATAAAAGTGTTTTGGACCAAATCCCAGGCGGAATTTTTTTTGTGTTTTTGATGACTTGCTTGCCTTTGAGGTGCTCTTAGGGGGGGTTCCGTCTGTTTGTGGGTGAGTTTCGTGGTCTGGGAGCATTGCTGGGACACTCTAATCTTGATTGCATTTGCTTTTCAGGAAATCCGTCGTGCCAACCCCGACTTATGGCCTAGCTACGCAGCGCGTTTGGACCGAAGGCCCAGAAATATTGCAAGTATGAGATTTTGCTTTTGGCCTGTTTGGGGGTGTTATGCTTCTTGGCGGGTGGGTTGCCGGGTCTTGGGGCATTCCTGGGAAGGTCTAATACCGGGTAGAAGTGGTTGGGACAAAATCCAGGCCGATATTTTTTTTTGCTATTTCTGACATTTTGCTCTATGTAGCGTTTTCGGGGGTCCTGTTTGGGGGGCTTCCTGGTGTTTGTGGGTGAGTTTCGTGGTCTGGGAGCACTGCTGGGACACTCTAATCTTGATTGCATTTGCTTTTCAGGAAATCCGTCGTGCCAACCCCGACTTATGGCCTAGCTACGCAGCGCGTTTGGACCGAAGGCCCAGAAATATTGCAAGTATGAGATTTTGCTTTTGGCCTGTTTGGGGGTGTTATGCTTCTTGGCGGGTGGGTTGACGGGTCTTGGGGCATTCCTCGGAAGGTCTAATACCGGGTAGAAGTGGTTGGGACAAAATCCAGGCCGATTTTTTTTTGGCTATTTCTGACATTTTGCTCTATGTAGCGTTTTCGGGGGCCTGTTTGGGGGGCTTCCTGGTGTTTGTGGGTGAGTTTCGTGGTCTGGGAGCACTGCTGGGACACTCTAATCTTGATTGCATTTGCTTTTCAGGAAATCCATCGTGCCAACCCCGACTTATGGCCTAGCTACGCAGCGCGTTTGGACCGAAGGCCCAGAAATATTGCAAGTATGAGATTTTGCTTTTGGCCTGTTTGGGGGTGTTATGCTTCTTGGCGGGTGGGTTGACGGGTCTTGGGGCATTCCTGGGAAGGTCTAATACCGGCTAGAAGTGGTTGGGACAAAATCCAGGCCGATTTTTTTTTGGGCTATTTCTGACATTTTGCTCTATGTAGCGTTTTCGGGGGCCTGTTTGGGGGGCTTCCTGGTGTTTGTGGGTGAGTTTCGTGGTCTGGGAGCACTGCTGGGACACTCTAATCTTGATTGCATTTGCTTTTCAGGAAATCCGTCGTGCCAACCCCGACTTATGGCCTAGCTACGCAGCGCGTTTGGACCGAAGGCCCAGAAATATTGCAAGTATGAGATTTTGCTTTTGGCCTGTTTGGGGGTGTTACGCTTCTTGGCGGGTGGGTTGCCGGGTCTTGGGGCATTCCTGGGAAGGTCTAATACCGGGTAGAAGTGGTTGGGACAAAATCCGCGCGGAAAAGCCTTTAGTTTTGGCACTTTTTGTAACTTAGGGTTCGTTAGGGTTAGCCCTAGCAGCAGGATTGCATGTGTTTCGGGGTGTTCTAGATTTTTCCAACTGAGTTCTGGGGTCTTAGAGCACTCGTGAGAATGTGTAATTTTGGTTGCAAGTCATTTGAAGAAAATCCATGGTGGGAAAGGGGGGATTTGGCATAGTTAAAGAAAGCCTTTGCCACTATTCTTAACTTAGGGTTCGTTAGGGTTAGCAGTATTTCTATTGCATGTGTTTGAGTGGGGGGGATTTCGAGTCTTGGAGCGATGCTGGCTATGGCTACTTTTGCTTGGTTGCTTGCAAGTGGTTTGAATGCAATCCACGGTGGGTAATGGGTAATTAGGAAGGGGGTACTTCGGCCTACTTTTACTTTCAAAGTAAGTTTTGTCACCAGTTTTCTGCTAGGCCTCGTTTTTTGAGATTTGATTGGGGGTCTTCTACATTTTTGCGACTGGCTTTAGTAAGGGTCTGGGTGGGAGCACTGCTAGGAAGATCTAATTTTGTTCTAAAACACAGTTTACAGTACACCTAGCTTGAGGGGCAAGATCCGCTACATTAATTTGCCCATACTTATTTATCCTTCAAAAGGTGACTCAGAGTACACACTTTCAAAAATATTGTACTGTCTACTAGGAAAAACAAATTGTGACTTTTTGCACTCCACAGCCTACATACCTTATATTTATTTATCAGTGGTGTTGTAATATTATATCACTTCCTGTTTTTCGTTGAATAATTACAGGCCGGGTTTCAGTCTCTGCAATGGGGAAAAAAGGATGGAGTCAGGCTTCACAGTAGCGAGCCACAATTCAGCATCAGGCAGGCAGTGGACAGGGTGTCTTCTGGTGACCAACATCGATGGACGAAGCGTCGGCTGCAATGGAGGAGTGCCGCTAATAGGAGGATTTTTTTTCTGCAGGCAACTTACTTACCACTTCCAACAGGACCACTACAACCACATAGATACAGTATCCCTTGCCTTTTTCTCTGACTGTGACTGCATTTCTTGGCTCTCTCTCGGCTTCTACATTGATCCCTTAACACATCACTTAGTCCACTCCACTATCACATCTGCACCACACATAGTCATTTGTAAGTGCTCCTACGTAATTCGCAAGTCACAGCACGCCCCAGGCCGTAGAGGACTGGGATGGCCCCAATGATGAAGCATGTCACCAAGGGGCAACCCTGGTGAGTGAGGGGACACCTAGAAAAAAAGCAATTTCTCCTTTTCTATCTACTATACCTTCCAGACCAACCCCACTGAGTGTTGTTGTGAATGGATTTATAGTGACCAGCAAGGCTCTCGGGTATCTGGCTACAGAGACCTTATGTTGAATATCGTTATCAATAATTTACACATAGGCCCTTTACTGTTGCATTCTTTCTTCCACAGTTGTCGAATGTACTACTTACTTTTCACTGACATGCATGCAGTAGTGCATGCACTTTCAAAGATTGATGGATAGGTTTGTACCCAAAGAATTGTTTATGTTCAATTGTTTGTCTATGCTGTGCTTTTTTTTACAGGGTGTCTTCTGGTGACCAACATCGATGGACGAAGCGTCGGCTGCAATGGAGGAGTGCCGCTAATAGGAGGATTTTTTTTCTGCAGGCAACTTACTTACCACTTCCAACAGGACCACTACAACCACATAGATACAGTATCCCTTGCCTTTTTCTCTGACTGTGACTGCATTTCTTGGCTCTCTCTAGGCTTCTAAATTGATCCCTTAACACATCACTTAGTCCACTCCACTATCACATCTGCACCACACATAGTCATTTGTAAGTGCTCCTACGTAATTCGCAAGTCGCAGCACGCCCCAGGCCGTAGAGGACTGGGATGGCCCCAATGATGAAGCATGTCACCAAGGGGCAACCCTGGTGAGTGAGGGGACACCTAGAAAAAAAGCAATTTCTCCTTTTCTATCTACTATACCTTCTGTCAGGTTACGCAGCCCCTAAGCGCCTACCGTACTATGAAACTACATTTCCCATGAGTAGGCGGGAGACTTGCAGGAAGTTTATCTGGGGAACAGACGCACTTCCTGTTGCGCGTTATTCTGGTTTCTGTTCTGCACCGGCATGAGAGCGGACGCTCTGCATGCTCTTCTATCGTGTCTCCTGTGGACTATCACCTTCCCCCCCCCCCCCCCTGAGGCTCAGTGGGGAGCGCTTCCGTGTTCTGTCCTTGGCGGTAGACGGACTTCACGCGTCTTCAGGTAAAGCCGCTCTAAACTCTTCGGCCGCCCGTGCGGTCAGCTGATTACTGCCTGAACGGATTGTTAAGGGAGGTTCTGTGACTGTTTTCTAACAGAATTCTACCTTTGATGAATTCCTGTTTGGTTGAATTGTGTGTGGCGGAGCACAGTGGCGGTCTATACCACGTGTTAGCGTTCACATCGGTGATCGTTTTTGTACTATTAAAACGGAGCGCGGTAGTAAGGACAACTACGCGTCTCCGTTGTATAACTGTGTATTTCAAAGGACCTCCATAACTGGGCATGTAGTGAGGTAACTACAGGCTACCCCAGTTCTCTTTGTGTAGTGCACCGTGGGGTGTGTTGTTGGCAGAATTCAGTGGTGGTCGCAACTACGTTTTTCTGTTTGACCTTCACCAAAGATTCTCTACTGGGTCATTACTTAGAGAGCGCAGTGTTGTAGTTCTTGCTTCCTACACACTACCGTTTCCCTCTTCCTTTTTGTTGGACCATACATCTTTGCTTTGACTATTTGGAACCCCCTTTGTACATTGAGTCCTCTACCAAGTTTGTGGTATGTTGTGAGTAGTGGGTTTGATGTCTTAGTATAACGCGAGTGTGTTTGGTGCGACAGGAGTGTGTTCGTTAACTATATGTTTATGTGTTTCTTAGGCCTTCCTCACAGATTGTGGCAGAAGGGCTATAGTATTTCCTATCCAAGGTCATGTTTTCTTGGTGCTCAGGTACTTGTCTACTTCCTTGGTTATTTAGTGAGACTATATGAGAGTACCCTTGTATGTTAGGACAGCACTTCACTGATGCCTGTCTTGTCTTCTGTTACAGGTATCCTTTCCCTGCTGACCCTACCTTGACCCATCCCACATTTTTTATTTTAGTTTGTTATTTTTCTCCCCCGCCTAATGGCTCGAACACCCTGTGTTTACACTTCTGGGTGTTGGTGACATTTGGAGGTGGAACCATATTTGCATCGACTGGATCACGGGGAGTAAACCTGACACCTTCCAGACCAACCCCATTGAGTGTTGTTGTGAATGGATTTATAGTGACCAGCAAGGCTCTCGGGTATCTGGCTACAGAGACCTTATGTTGAATATCGTTATCAATAATTCCACACAGGCCCTGTACTGTCGCATTCTTTCTTTCCACAGTTGTCGAATGTACTACTTACTTTTCACTGACATGCATGCAGTAGTGCATGCACTTTCAAAGATTGATGGATAGGTTTGTACCCAAAGATTTGTTTATGTTCACAATAGTTTGTCTATGCTGTGCTATTTTTTCTTGTCTCCCAAAACCTTTCCCAAAAACCCCCGTACCCATCCATTTTTCAAACCCTAACCCTCTTCCCCCGGGCTGTGTGGTTTTGATTGATGTGTGACTAAATTATTATTACAGCAATAAATCCACACACTTGCTGGGTGGGGAGGATAAGGTGATAGCAACAGGCTGGTGAAGAAATCCGAGGATATATTCTTACTCTGCTTGACAAAGAACCATTGCTAATGTGAAAGAACTTCAACCGAATTAGTAGTTATACTTTACCATTTGTTAGGCTACAATGTGGCACTGCTCTACTGTACTTCTGTCACCTGCTATATTCTCAGTTGTACCGTTGAATTGCTCAGGAGGACAAACCAGATTTCATTTTCTTTTTTTTCATAGGCATGCAACTGCCACTGTGTCACACCACTAGTACCACCGCTATGAGGAAATTTTATCCGACCAAGATTGCCAACGTTATTCGGTGTTTCCCGTGGAGCCAGCCCTGGGTCTAGCCCTACTTTCAAACACAAATTACAGGTAAGATAAGCGTTTGGTGGTTTGGGGGTATAATGGAGTATTAGTACGAGAGACGAGAGACTGAAGGTAGTACTACTAAAGTCCTAGGACTCTTGGATTCACTTCACTTAGTCTGTGAGAGGCACTTAGTGTTGAAAACATTTGGGCATTTACACTTAAAGGAAGAAAATGGAACTAAACTTTCAGGAAAACAGTCAACGTTAAACCCCCACCCACCAGGCAAGCAGTAAAAAACAGGTATGCTCAGATAAAGTTTGAAAAAGTATATTTATATCCCTAACAAAATAATCTCCCGCAAGACCCTCCCTAACCCCAACGATTGTCCTTCAAAAGTCCCCAAAAACCCAACTCCCAATTCCCACCCCCCAAAAGTCTCTAAAAAAGGGGCAAGGGACACTATGGGTGGATGCTGTTAACTTTTTGGGCCAGGGCATCATGCTCCTCGCGGAGCAAGGCGAGCTCCTGCTGAAGGCGGGACACCATCAGGGTAGTGCGGCGCAGGCGTGCCTTCACTGCCTTGCAGGTGCAATGCCTGTGAGAGGCAGCTGTTGGCCTTGCTGCTCAGCGGTGGCGTTTGCCTTTGGCAGCCCGGCTCAGTCTGGGTGGACCACTGTGCTGGGTGGCAGCCCGTGGGGCCACGGAGGCCGATGCAGACGACGTTGTTGTAGTTGTCGACTGCACACTTTCCACGTCCTCCAGGGCCACCAGCCGCCGATATTCCGCAACAGTGGCCTCGATCCTCCGTTGCCGGGCCGCTCTAGCCAGCTCCTTCCTCCTTGTTCGTTTGGAAGGAGAACCTATATGAAGAAAGAAAGACATAGTCTGTAACCAATGCTCTTTAAGATTAACTCAATCATTCAGCAGAAATTTGTGTTGCAGTACAACTAGCAACTTGCAAGCGCTTTACATAACTATTGAGGCCAGTATCTATCTAACCTCACACTTCTTCATCCTTGCTCTAACATTAGTGGGAGTTTAAGGAACAAATTCTACGAGCACTGTGGACTTCCATTGGAGTCGACTATGAAAGTACACCAGTCTTATTCTTCTTCTTATCTCTTGTTTTGGAAAATTGGTACGTTATTTTCTGCAAGCCGGCATAATGCCAGCGCAGTAAACTTGCACCCGAGAAAAAGAGACGCACGCCATGAGGAGTGACCTAGACTTGCGTTGCCGTTGCGTTACTGTACCCGTCCAGTACATGCAAGTGGTGAAGCTCTTACTTTTCTATTACGGGTGGCACTGAGAATACTCTGTTACAACTCAAGGGCTACTGCTTAATTAATTTAACTTTCACCCTACAGTGGAAATGAGTACTAGAAATGGAAAATTGAAGAAGATAAATAATCTGATTATCTATCACTTCACATGGGATGTTTTTGCTTATATATGGGATGACTTTAGGTGCTTTGCTTTTTATTGAGTGACCACTGATACATCCACACATGAATGACTGAGTACTACTAAACTTATTAAGAGAGGTAGGGAGTGGCCACCATAATAACCGGATCTATGCAGTGCTTGCAATACAAACTACTGCTACTATTTATGGTAGTATTTGGACAAAATTAAAAGTTCTTTTCCTTGCCTTTCCTACACTGGAACGGACGTGCGGGTGCAGTGTTACATGCTCTTCAAAGTTACACTTAGTTCATCCACTGACCGTCTACTCTCTCTAGATCATGGGTACTCACAAACTTTCTCTCAGGGGCTACATTTACAGTGTAGTTTGGGGCCGAGGGCCGCACTGGTGGGGGCGGAGTCAGAGGGGGCGGGGCTAAAGCAAAACGATAACTTGTGACCATGAGGTTGCACACAGGTCCCTGCAGCAGATGCCCTCATCCACTGAGCCACCAGACCCAGCATTTACATACATCTCTCTCCCTCCTGCTCTCCCTCCTGCCCTCCCTCCATCTCTCTCTCCCTCCTGCCCTCCCTCTCCCTCCCCCTCTGTCATCTCACTGTGTGTGTGTCTATCTGTGTCAGCCTTCAGCCCGGGTTGAGACCGCTTCCTCAACGCGCACACACAGACAACAACACCAAAGTACTTAACAGGTCTTTAAAAGACCATTAACATATTATTGAGGCTTTGTTTGTTTTAGCGCCCCTGCTTCTCCACCCTGACAATCACTGCTTGCCCGGCCCCACAGAGCAGAGGCTTTGTTCTATTTCACCTCTTTGTGGCCTTGCATCTCCACTCTGCTCTGTGGGGGCCGGGGGAGCAGTGATTGTCAGAGTGGAGATGCAGGGGCGCTAACAGGTGAAATACAAAAAAGCCTCTGCTCTGTGGGGGCCGGGGGAGCAGTGATTGTCTGCAAGGTCTGCGCACCGCCAAGGAAGGCTTGCCGGGCCACCACCGGCCCGCGGGCCGTACTAGGAGTACCCCTGCTCTAGATACACATATGCTATCTAAGAGTCAGATAGTAGCATGATCCAGGTATATGGACACATACAGTTTCTGTGTCACCCACCCAGGCTGTTGTCCTTCCACCCATCATTGCTTCATCATTCACCCAGCCATGCATCTCATATTCTTGCCTTCCCAGCTAGTCTTCAATCTCAATAAGTAAGGAATATATAAGAGCTTACCTCTGGCCGCCACCACCACCGTCTCAACTCTCACAGCCGCCGCCGCCGCCTCCTCCCCTGAAGAATCGCCCTCCGCCTCCGTGTCGAGCACCACCACCTCCACACTGGCCCCGCCACCAGATGTTCCACCTACAAAGTACATTTAAGAATGTTAGAATAAAGCACTCACTAGTCACTAGTATTTGGTCTAGGAATGAAGACATGTGAAAACAATGTAATTTGTGACTGTCTACGTTAAAGTTAAAAAAAATGTCCCTTTTTCCAGGGAAGGTTGTCTTGCTGCACTTTTTGGCACAACTGATGAAGGCTGTTTTTTTAACACGCACCATTTTTCTCCACACAGACAGAAGATGGACTTCTAACAACAAGATCAAGTTGAAACCAGGTGAGAGCTCGGCTCGACCACAAGAAATGTCTTCAATTAATCGTCAGCACTAACCACTTTTCCATTATCAGTTAAACGTTTAGTTTTATTATGACTTCATTTTAATAAATGTGTTTACTTTTAATAAAGCTTTTAAACTTAAATACAATCTGTGTTTTTTGGTCCAGACTAGAGTGACTGAGCGAAAGGTTTTGCAATTTTTGCAAGCATGAGTCCAGATAGAACACTTCAAAAGACATTATGGACAATCCCAGAGGACTGCACTAAGTTGATAGAGCTATTGCTGACTAGAATCATGGGAGTTTCGCCAACCGTGCAATCTTAGTTAGCTACACAGACAGACTAATAAGAATAATCTAGTAATACCACAGGGAGTCATAGTAGAGGCAGGATAAGAATTTAGATACAGTCTACAAGAAGAGCAAAGACAATTTTGAAAAAAGTCAAATGAGGAACGCTAGGAAAAATAGGTACTAGTCTAAAATGAAAACTTACTGGGGCCAGCAGAGGAGCCCTCGCCTGCCCGATCCTGGCCCTGTTGAACAGCATGCGCCGCCTGCTGCTCCTGTGTCCTCCTCTCGCCCCTGGGGGGAGCTGACGTACAACATGAAAGAAAGAACAGAAAACATGGATGATTGTTGCTTGTCAATGTCAACCAAATCAAACATTTCAAAAGAACAATAACAAAATATTTCCGCGAAATTATATTGATTATGGTTACTTTTCATTTATTTGCGGACCTGTGACTTCGAAAGTCACGTAACTCACTAAACAAAGTACTGAAACGTTCACCTAGGACTGGCAGGCAGCAGTCCGCAGGCAAGACGCAAAGTGACAGACAAACTCCATTGTGATTTCAGTCAGATCAGTGACAACACTAACAGTTGCCTGCTACATTACCAGTCATTTAAATAGTCAAACTATCAATCCACCGCCACTATTTTTCTTATTGTCAGGGTTACAAAGGAAGGGGCAGATTTAAGCCCTTGCGGCTCTTTTGCGCCGTTCTTGCGTGACTTTTGTGGCGCAGCAGCTAAACAAAAAAGGGCGCCATGGTGCGGCGTATAATATTATAACAACGTGACGCATTTGGGAGATGCATCCCGTTATAAAGCCCTGCGCCATCAGGGGGCGTTCCGGCGCAAGGGAGGGCATTCCTGCGCTGGAACACATCCTAATAGTGGCTGAGGGAAATCTACAAAATATCAATCAGTCACCTTTAGGACAATGATGCGTCACACAAACCCTGCACCTGCTTGAAGCAGACGTACGGCTTGACCCAGCATTGGGGAGATAGGGTACCCCAGAGCATTGATGGAGCTGCGCCATCGTTGCGACGCAACTCCAGCAGTAAAGCTTCGGTGACGTTTTGGGCCCATGGTGCGCCGCATTGCAAATACGGCGCACCATGTTTGGTGGTGGTAGCGGGCCGCACAATTAATGGCGCATCCCTGCTACTTTGCAGGGATGCGACGGTAATTGCAATTCTGCCCCTTAGGGGCATACTTACTTACGCGTTCTGGCGCATCTCCAGAGATGCGCCAGATCAAATGCGTCACGCAAAACTACCCTTGCGACACGGCAGATGTGCCTCATTTACAATGCGGCGCGCCCTGGCGCAAGGGTAGGCACTTGCGTGACGCATCTCGTCACGTAAGAGCGGCGCATCGCTGGAGTCACGTCGCCAACGCAATGCAACTCCAGTAATGCTCAGGGCCACCCAATACTTAACATGCTGTGTCAGTCCTTTCGCCTGCTTCGAGCAGACATAAGGAATTGAATTGACGTAGCAGCGTCGCAGAAGTGCCTGCGTTAAATCTTGTACATTTCACGCAGGCAATTTTGCGAGGCGCACAGCCGCTGGACCGCCCACCCTGCGTACTAGGAACGCACCCATTGTGGTGCAGGCCCATGGCTTTATAACGTGACACATCTCCCTAGATGCGTCATGCTGTAAATGACTCGCAGGGATGCGGCACGTTTACGCCGCTGTTGCGTCACGCAAGGCAACGTAAACGTGGCGCAAGGGGCTTGTAAATGTAATCTGCCCCCTAGTGTCTAGCATTACGCAGTTCTGTAAAGTACACTCATACATAATAGTTACTCAGGCCAATGAGACCACGAAATAGAAAACAAATAAGCATAGTAGCAACGCCACTGAGAAGGAGAGCAGTGCCCCTGAAATGCACAGAAGATTTTGAAATATAATTTAACTACAATGTAATCGTCATCAGCGGCATTATTGGCTTGCTCCATGTAAAAAACAAATATTTGCAATACAACAACACAGAGCAGGAGAAAACATCATAGTAGTGAGTGATTAAATGGCTACTACTACTCACCAAGCCCGGGGATCTCCAAGCCGAGCTGGTCCAGCAGGTCGCGCTCGCGGTCCAGGAGGTCCGTCCAGCGATGGGTGACCTGGCTGTAGGTGCGCTGGACCCCGTAGAGGTGGGATATGGCCCAGCACACCTTCTCCCACCGCTTCCGGCGCTCCCGCATGTTGTAGCCGCCGGCCGCGATCCTGCCGCCTCCCGCGATGGTCCTGGGCAGGCGGCGCTGGACGAAGTAGACCAGCGCGCCCACTTCCTCCGGGCTGAATATCTCCCGTCGCGTCACCTGCTCCCCCCTCAATCTCCCGCATGCTGTCCTGCCACTGGGTCCAGCACTACTCCCCGCCGCCGCTGCGGCCCTCAAGTGCCTGGGCAGCTTCACGGCGCCTGGCTTGACCATGGTCTGGGCAGGTAAGGTAGGAAGAAGTAGAAAATTAAGAAAGAATAGGATAGGGAAGAAGAAAAGAAAAGAGTTTAAAAAAGTAGTTTAAAAGTAAAGAAAAATAGCAGAAAAGACAAAAATATACAGCTAGGAAAAGAGAGGGATAGATAAGAAGCAAAATCGTAAAAAAAAAACTGAAAACAAGCAAAGGATGGCAAAGATACCAAGAGGATTAAACACCATGCCCAGACACAGGAAATGAATGAAAAACAAGATGGCCGGCGCCCGTTCACGAGCGCGAAAGAAAGTTCGCGCGAGATTTTCCTCGCGATCTCGTGCGAACCTGTAGATTTCCCGCGCGATCTCGTGCGAACCTCTACTCGCAATGCGCTTACTGCGCGAGATTATACATAGCGGGCGGAAACGGAAATACGTCACGGAAACAAAATGGCCGCGCCCGTACTCGACCTTGGGGTAAATTCGCGTGTTGCGCTGCAAGCGGCTCGCGAATACTGCAAAAAAACTCGCGAAACAACAAGCCGCAAAAAAAATAAAATGCTCATTCGCACGAATTGGCGGCTTCCGCTGTCGGTTTCGCACGACGCCGCGCCCCGCGAATAGCGCGAAAAAAACCGAAAAACGATTTCAGCAAAAGCAAAAGCAATGAGCAGGTGCAAAAGGTCAACCTCATGATTTGTAACGATTCTTTGTAGTGCTTCCTGAGGGGGCCCTCCAGAATTCGGTTGCCTGCTTGCAACTATTTTGTGTGACCCTGCTCTGACCTTAACTGTATGCCACAAAGGTCCTGATTTACAGCTAAAGGAGCAGACAAGCAGGTGCCAGGCTGGAACTTTAAATTCTTTCAGTGACACATTAATTAGCCCCTAATTCATTATTGTCAGTTGGGGCAGGGCAGGTGTTGTTAATAAACTAACCCCAAATTAATTCATGTCAGTTCAAGCAGGGCAGGTGGGCTTGCTTTTCCCCCCCATCTTCTACAGTGATGATGAACCAGAGGGTGGCATTGATGTAACAGAGGGTGGCATGGGTCAAAGAGAGGGTGCCAGTGGTAAAACAGAGGGTGCTGGGAGGCTGTGATGATGAACCAGACGTAGAAACAACATAGTCGCGACCGTTGCGAGCCGACAAGTAAGTTCACAATTGCGAACTAGTACCAAATCCTCGCGAACTGGCAGAAACAATTGCGAACACACAAAAAAAAAAAATCCGCAAATTCGCGGGAATTCGCGGATTTTGCGGATTGCGAATCCGCAAATCCGCAAAATTCGCGAACGCGAGATCCGCAAAATTCGCTCATGCTTAGTTGTTATCAATATGTGCACATTTGGTTTTCTTCTTCCGCCGTTGGCTCGTTTTATTCAACTTTTAAATCTCTTTCTGTCTGGCTCCAGAGTATTTTATAAATTGCAGTCCATTCAAATGTTTTTAAGTTAGAGGTTACGCTGTCCGAGTGCTTTAGGACTAAGTAACCCTTACGCTTATCACACCTAACTGTACGGCGGGTCAAGGAGGCCGCTATCTCGGCAATCTTGTCCTCATAAGCTGTTATCGGGTCAGCAACTGCACATCAATTAGTCAGTAATGAAGAAATGATAGCAGAGTTTATTTTTGAAATCGATTTAGAGTTCCAATTTATTTGTCCATTTTTTGAATGGATTTCTATAGTTCCATTTTGTTGAGATAGGTACCATGTATCAGAGTATTGCAAAGGGATCCCAGTTGCCAAAAACAAAATTGCCTGATCGCTTTCTTTTGTAATTTTACCGTTCAGGGTTTGCATTTTCCCAAAGATATCAAGACTGTAGATGACATAGTCAAGAATGGAGGTACTATATGGCCCCTTTCTGTTGTAAGCAGCAGGAATGTCCCCTTCAAATCTTTCATTTAGTATAAGCCCATTAAATGCCGTCACCAGGGCAACAAACATTTTCCCGCTTTTGTCAGCTTTGGCCTTTGTAGGGAATAGGGGTGACGAAATTGACAACATTTCCTCATATGTGTGAGTGCAATAAAGTAGTAAAGATTTTTCCATTAAAGTCCCCCATTATCAGTACTGATGGAAATCCTTAGGAGTCTACAACTGAATCAATTTTGGTTAATACTTTGATCATTAAGTGATCATTCGCAGGCACCGGGGGATGTAAATGTTAAAAATAAGGAGATCATGCATAGAATCTGTGGTCTCTTTTCTTGTACTTAATATTTATACATTGGATATTTGGCAGAAACATGTTGACTACTTCCTGATCCCAGAATATGACTTTCTTTAGTAGTATTTCAAGGCCTCCTTTTGCATGGCCCATTCTCACCACCTCTGCCGTGAGATCATATGTAATGTAAACTTTGTGATCAAAGGATGCTAGTGCCCATGTTTCTTGCAAGGTTGCTATCGACAGTGAGTTTTTTAGGATCAGGGCTAGTTTTCCAGGGTCTTTCCCAGCTGTGTTCCACAATGCAATACCTAAAAATCTGCTAACGGGGGCGTGGTCTGACCACGCAGGAAGATGGCCGCCTGAGGATTGAGCTCTGCTGTGGGACGGACCCCTCATGGGTTATCCCCACATACCTCTGCAGCTGGATTCTCTTTTTGGAGCCCCATCGATGCCGGAGATGATGTAGTCCGCTCTGGTAGCTTTCTCTGGAGAAGAGCGGCAGTGCTTCCTGGTTTTCCACGTGATGGTGAGGTGGCCTCTTCACTTTGATACACACTTCGGGATTTGCGCGTCGCTGTAGCCGCGCCTCCTCACAGCGCAGGGCTGCGCCTTCTACTAATACAGAGCTGTGCCTTTTATTACCGTAGGCCGCGCCTCCTCAAATAACAAGGCCGCGCTTTGTCAACCATTGTGCGCGTTATAGCTTTGCAGCGCCTCCTACTGCTGAAATAGAGAGAGGCTTCTTTGTCAACATTACCGGCAAGGACATTTCAGGAAATAAAATAGAACTCTAACATCTACTGCCTTCATGACGCATAGAGTTCTTTACAAAGGAGTCTAACACTTTTTATTTCCGCTACTTGTTTTTCAAATTGTGCTTTGCTAATCTCATTATATTTGACTTGCATGGCATTTTGTGTAGGAGGGGAAAACATTATCATACTCGTTATTTTTCCCTCACATGTGGTACCTCAGACTGTCTCCTCATGATACCTACGCAGAACAAATAGTTATGGAAGTGTGCCTATATTCTTCTCAGGGCCAGTTTTTTTCTGTACTGTTTTGTTTATGCTCTTATTTCACCATAATTGACTTTGGCCTGCTGTTCTACTACATGGTCTTATGAGGAATATGCTTTTGCTTTCTTTATTGATCTCATGTGAAGCCTCCTCATTTTCTCAGAACGCACTTCTTCCGATTTTGTATGCATACATGCTTTTCTTGTGTTCTCTCCTAATGTTGTGACACTGTTTTCATATACACACAGGGAATTTACAGCTCTCCCCATTTGACATTAGCGTGTTTCTTCTTATCTTAACTGTGACAAGGTCAATTTTTTCTGTGATAATATTAATGTGCTTTTTCCATTTTTGCCAGCTGTAAGGTCAAAGCCTATATAGGACATTTACTTATTTCATATGTTGTGTTATTCTTAGCCTGAAACCTACTTTCCCTCCTTTCTGTCATTTAATGCGACATTGTTTTCATCATTGCTTCATATCACAATATCCCATCAATTCGCTTTTGTAGAGCACCTGTGAAACTGTGCGTCACAATGTCTAATAACAGGAATGATAGTAGAACACCTAAACAACCACTTTTTACTGAAGTGGTAAAACAATCTGCTAATTTGCCAGCGAAAGGAAACTTGTCTTCATCACCACCTGCATCCCAAGCTTTGTCACCTCAAAGTGACAAGATATTATCTGATACCATGCAACGAATCTTGCAGGAACTTTCTGGGATTAATCGCCGGCTGGAGGGGCTGGATGTCACAATCACATCCCTGGCTGAAGAAACTAAATCGATTAGAGCTGATCTCACTACTTTTCATGCACATATTGACTATCTTGATGCTAAAATACTGGACATGGAGAGCCGCCTGGATTCAGTTCATAGTTCGGATCAGGACCTTCTTTTTTTGCACAGCAAAATCATTGATTTGGAAGATCGCAGCCGTAGAGACAATGTCCGTTTTTGGGATTTCCAGAAAACATAGAAAGACATGACATGAAATTATTTCTCTGTGACACTCTTCCAATTTTGACTGGTATCTCCTTTGCTCCTCCTCTTGAGATACAACGCGTTCACAGAATCGGTCCTCCACGTTCAGATTCCTCTGCACGCCCAAGACCAATTATTGCTTGTTTTCTTCGACATGAACAGACTCGACAAATTTTGTCTATGGCCCGCTCACGAGGCTCCTTTCTTTTTCAAGGTCATACTATTCATATAGCTGCAGATTTTTCGAAAGAGACAAACGAACGACGGAAGGCATTTCTCTCCATGTGGCCTCAATTGCGTCAGCTGGACATTAAGTATGGATTGTTTGAACCTGCACGATTTTGTATTACCAGGAATGGAGAATCCAAGGAATTCTACGATCCTGCACTTCTGCAACATTTTTTGGATGATATCAAATTTCACGACATGGAAACTCAATCTTCTCATTGTGATCAGCCTCAATCGTCTACATCTCCCTCTCCACATCTGCCAATGCCACACACAAACACCTTTAGTGATTCCAGGCAGCGTGGTAGAGATTTCAATCGTCTGGCTCGTTCTCAGGATGATAAGATTTCAGCTCTGCACTCCATTTCCACTCTTATTAATGCACCGCAGAGAGACAAATCTAGATCTCCTCTTAAAAAGCCCTCACATACTGACTGAATACTCCTTTCCTGTTCAACTGTTTACTTTTGTGCTTTACTGATGTACTCTTTAACCAGCACTGTAGATGCTGATTGAAAAATTCTTTATTGTTCAATTATTCATTTGATGCTTTGTTGTATTATATGATGTAGTTACTTCTGCTTTCTATCTCATATTGCAGTATGTGCTCTAATGTTATTGCGTAATTTCACATTAGCACTATTTTCTGCTTTTCAAAAGCATATCTCCCTACTATTGTAATGTTTATTGCATATTCAGGATATAGTAATTAGCATCTCGCATGCCTTTTCTTTATTGTTGATCCCCTCCCTTTGGAGGTATTAGCATTATTTTATTTGGTACTGCATATTTATTATTCTTAGTTATTCAAGGGTTGTAGTTAGTATTGATGTTTAATTGCTTAATATGTTTGACAGGGAGCTTTGTTGTCTCCTATATTTCTATGTTCCACTATCTTATTATACATGTTTTCCTCTCCTTTCAATCTCCCCCGTCCTTCTCGCTTTATATATTCCATCCTGCAACTTGTTCTCTCTTCTTGTAGTTTGTCTTTTATGCCTCTCTGGCCTTTGTTTGTTTCTCGATTATTCATATGTCTTATTCTTTTGCCTTCGTTAATTCATAGATGTTCTTTTTCTTTTCCACATTCCCTCTGTTATGTACTTTTGCTTTTGTCCTTTTCAAAACTTTTTGTCTTTACTTATTGCGATATTCCCTTAATCTTTTATCATAGTTATGTCATAGTGAAGCTTTGCTTACTCCTATTTCATGATTTTATATTACACCGTTATATGTTATAGTTTATTATGGTTCTGATAATGCTGCATTGAATACTTTACATTTCTGGCATTTCTCATATATTCCATATTATCCTTCACTTCTTTGATGCGTATTTTTCTCTCCTCAGATGGGGTCCTATCCCACGGCGTTTATTTAGTGCGCCCAGGCCCGCGGTTAACAGTCTTGGTTCCTTAACTATCCTCTTATCTTATTTTGTCTCCACTTCTTCTATCTCCCCTTCCCTACTTATTTCTTCTATTTTATTTTTACTTTCTATACAGAATATTTACTTTCCTTTTCTAAATTTCTCACAATTTTTTTTCTTTCTTTTTCTTCCTTTTTATTTCTCTTCCATCAGTTTCTCAGACTTTTGCACACATAGGCCTAGATGTAGGTAATTCTCATTTACCGACTCTAGAATACCGAATTTTACCGATTCGGTATTCTAGATTCGGTAAATGAGATGTAGTTAAAAATTCTGTATTTTTTAGCGATTCTGTAGGATTTGGTAATTACGAGGCCCATAGGAATCAATGTCAATTACCGAATCGGTAAATACCGATTCAGTAAAAAATACCGAATTGTCAAGGGGAACAGGGTGTCACTTTGACACCCTGTTGCACCCCTGATTTTGCCTTGTGTGCCATGTGACACGCATACATGCTCTTAGGGCATGTATATGTGCCACATGGCACAGGTGTACATGCAGAGATGTGCATGTACACAGGAATTCATTATTTACCATGCAATAGTTTTACATGGGAAATAACGAATCGGTAATGGCCTGTGGCACTGTTTGAAGTGCCACCTACATCTGGATTTACCGATTCGGTAAATTTACAGATTCAGTATTTTACAGAATCGATAAATTTACCGAATCGGTAAATATACCGATTCTGTAAATATAAGGCCACCTACATGTCAAACCCCAAATACCGGTCGGTAACGGCCGAAATCGGCTGTTACTGACCGGTATTTGGCGACCCACATCTGGGCCTTTGTCTTTTGCTACCCAGAGTAACACCCTTCTCCATTTTTCCCTGTGCCCTTATTTCCCCTCTTTTTCTCTATTCTGTTCTTGAATTCTTCTACCACGTCTCCTACTCATCCTTTATCAGTGGTTTCCTGGAATGTTCATGGTCTCACCCACTATATTCAGAGAAAGAAAGTTCTCTCATATTTGCACTCTAAACATGTGGACATTGCTTTACTGTAGGAAACACATTTGGATGATATTGAATCTAATAAACTCAGTAGAGACTGGGTAGGAAAGGTTATTCATAGTAGTATTTCCCAGACTGATCCCACCAACCCTAATCCTGTTCGTAAATGTGGTGTAGCCATCCTTATCCGGAAGTCACTTCCCGTCACGATTTCCAAGACATGGTCTGATCCAGAGGGTCGATATGTTTTTGTTAAATAGAAAATTGGTAACTCTTTCATTTGTCTCGGTTCTATATACCCTCCAATTGGTGCTAAAAAACATTTGTTTCTTAGACTGAATCGTCTTCTTACAGAAATCAATGCTTCTCAATTCCTCATTGGAGGGGACTGGAATTTGGTTCAAGATCCTATTCTTGAGAAGACAGGCCGCTTTGATAATGTTAACGCTCCTGATAGAGCCATTTTGCAAGATATTCTCTCGCCGATAATGGTCTAGTTGATCACTGGAGACTTAGTCACCCACAGGATAAAGAGTTTACATTCTTTTCTTCCGTACAAGGCACATTTTCTCGTCTAGATTATTTCCTTCTTTCACAAAAGGCAGTACAATTGGTTACAGATTCAAAAATCTTAGAAGCAGCCATATCCGATCACTCTCCTGTTCTTCTGTCCCTCGATTTAGGTCTTTCTAGACCAGGACGCAAACCATGGAGAATGAGTATAAACAAATATAAGACACCTGCAGGTAAACTTCTTTTACAATCGCACCTTCAATATTATCTCACTATTAATGAGAACCCAATTTCTTCTAAGAGAACAATCTGGGCAGCAGCTAAAGCGACCATCCGAGGTCAATTAATGCGCGATGCTGCTCTTTTTAACAAAAACAAGGCTGCTAAACAAACAGAATTTGAACAAGACATTCAACATTTTTCCCATTTGTATATTTCAAATCCTACCCTACAGAATCCTAAGTTGTTGGAACAGGCACAAATGTCTCTTAATAGTCTTTTTACATCTAAGGCTGAATATGCCTTGCAAAAAATGAAAGGAAGACATTACGAACAAGGGGCAAAAGCTGGTCGACTATTGGCTGCACAATTGCGTCAGAGAGAGGCTGCTATGGCAATTCCAGCTATCAAATCCAGTCATGGCGAAATACTTACTAGGGCTCAGAAAACAGTTGAAGAATTTGCTTCTTTCTTTAGATCTCTTTACTCCCCGAGTGATCACATAGATAAAACTAAAATGTCCAACTTTTTAGATCAAGTAAATCTTCCACGACTTTCAAATGACGGCAGTGCTTTACTTGATGGTAATATTACTAAAGATGAGATTTCTTAGGCTATAACGGCCCTGCCGTATCATAAGGCCCCTGGAGAGGATGGTTTTCCTCCCGAATTTTATAGATGGAATGGTCAGAATATAATTGATGCTTTACATGCCGCGTTTCTAGAAGCTGATGAGGACTCATCTTTAGGATCTCTGTCTAACAAAGCAATTATAGCTGTATTACCAAAACGTGGCAAAGACCCCTTGCTGTGTGGCAGTTATCGACCTATATCTCTCTTGAACTCTGATATTAAAATACTAGCTAGTATTCTTGCACCCCGTCTTCGCAAAGTTTTACCTTTCTTAATACATAATTCTCAAGTGGGTTTTGTTCCAGGTCGTTCATCTCGAAATCATCTTTGCACTTTGTCCCATGCCTTGTGGTCAGTTCAACACTTGACAGAAGATGCTTTGATTCTTTCACTTGATGCTGAAAAAGCATTTGATCGCATTGAATGGGAATATCTTTTTACAGTTCTGCAACAATTTGGCTTGAGTGATCAATTTATTGATAAAGTACATTTACTATATGATAGTCCACTAGCTCAAGTTAACTGTCGCGGTTTCTTATCTATCCCCTTTCCAATTCGAAGAGGCACCCATCAAGGTTGCATGTTGTCCCCTCTTCTCTTCCTCTTGGCAATGGGACCACTGGCTGCGGCTATACGACAATCTAATGAAGTTGTAGGTGTTCCTCTTCCAATTGGCCATTCTAAAATTTACTTGTATGCCGGTGACATTCTTCTCACTCTTACTGAACTTCCCCGTTTTCTTCCCACCCTTCTTCAGATTGTCAATAATTTCTCCTCCTTCCCCGGTTATAAAATAAATTGGGATAAAAGTGAAGCGTTACCCATGTCAATTGGTACTACGAAGACAGCAATTTCTGGATTCCCTTTTCATTGGCAAACGTCTCGTCTTAAGAACCTAGGAATATTAATCAATAGAGGTTTGGATAATATGGTCACGGATAATTTGACTCCTTTATTTACACAAATGCAAAGGGACTTTGATAAATGAAAAGCTTTGGGATTGTCACTTTGTGGAAGAGTTTAAGCGGTAAAGATGGTCACTTTGCCAAGATTCCTTTATGTTTTAGGTATGCTTCCTCTCCATATCCCTCTAGCTACTCTTCGATCCATTGACTCCAAAATAAAACTCTTTATTTGGGGTACGGTTAAGCCGTGTCTTGCTATTGCCAACTTGAAAGCTCATCAGTTATATGGGGGTCTGGGTCTTCCCTCTATTGAGCACTACTCACTTGCCCTCCATATCTCTCAACTCTTATCTTTTCTACCCAAATCTAAAGATGTTCCTCAATGGGTATCAATTGAACGTCACCTTTTGGCTCAAGATTTAGGATTATCCCTTTTATACGGTACAGGGACTAGTTCTACTGATCCTAAAAACCCTATCTTATCTGCAATGCATAAATCTTGGCAGAGAGGTCATCGCATTCTAAAATCTAACTCGCAAATTCATGTTAAAGCTCCCATATGGCATAATTCAGCTATTCGTATTGGTGGTCGTACCTTGTCCTGGCCTTTATGGAAAGAGGCTGGCATCTATTCTATAGATCAACTTTTACATGATGGAGGTTTTAAATCTTTTCCCCAAATTTGGGAATAATTTCACCTACCACTTTTACAACCCTCTAAATATATCCAACTTCAACAATGTATTACAAAACACTTAGGTTCCCCACCCGAACTTCTCCCAATATCTCCCATTTTGTCTTATTTACAGTTATGGGGGAATTTTAAAGGTGTGACTTCTGGTCTTTATAAAATGTTTCTATACCCTCTCTTCTCACAGCCTCTCTCATATACTCTTCAGATGAAATGGCAATCCCGTTTCTCAATTACGTACTCCAATACTCAATGGGATCAAATTTTAGAAGGATTACATAAAGGTGTTCGGGAAGCTCGTCTTAAATTCTGTATCTTTAAAATTCTTCATGAATGGCATTGGTCTCCTGTTAAGTTACACCAAGCTAAGTTGTTATCGCATACTTCTTGCTGGAGATGTTCTGCTTCTGGTTGTTACATAACACACATCATTTGCGAAAGTCCCCGTACCAGACCCTTTTGGCTTTTTGTGGGGAAGACATTGACTTCTACAATGTCATTAGCATTACCTTTTACGCCCGCCACCATTATTCTACATGATTTTCGAGGTTTCCCAAAACTTTCTAAGCCACAAATTCGCCTTCTTCATACTGCTTTGGCCACGGCTAAAATTTGTATTTTACGTCACTGGAAATCTCCCTCAGCTCCTTCTCAGGAAGAATGGTTGGTGGGAATGATGCAAACGGCTTTACACGAACGCACAATTTACAATCTTCAGGACCAAGCTTCCATTTTTCTCCAAACTTGGTCCCCTTTCTTGGAAACCACGGTAGATGATGACTCTACACCTACTCCTTTTTCTTCTACACATGCCATTTCTACTTAATTCTTTCCCTTCAGTGACTCCTTTTCTGTTACTATACTTTAGCTATCATTTCCCTCCCCTCTTTCCTTATCCCTATCCTTTCCAACATTGTTACTCTGGTAATCTCCTACTTTATTTTCTTTTCTCTTTCTTTCCTTTTTCATTCACTTTGCCTTTTATACCAAGATATGTCCATAACTCTTTCTATTGTTCTCTTGTATTGGATCATGGATCATACTTGTTCTACTCTGCATAAGATTTCTTATTACTTGTATTTTCATTCTCTAACTATGACATTTTTTGCTTTGTTATCATCTTTGCATTTTCTTGAATATTTCAATAAAAAATTTCAACACAAAAAAAATCTGCTATCAAGGTAGCTTGTTAACCTTGCCCAGCTTATGGCTATTCAGGTTTTTAGATATCCAAGACCAAGAGAGATTTTGGGGTTCAGACCTAGGGTATTTGTGGGTGAGGTCCAAGATGTGTCGCTCCCTGTTATTTACAGAGATGCTTAATGTTCCCTCAGGTGCAATCATTTGTGCTCCTGCACTATGAAGAATGTGAGTATGACAATTAGTCCTAGTGCCTGTTTTTATATTTAGATTTTTTTTGCAATTTCGATTTTCCTTAAATTCAACCACGTCAAATCCGTTTTTTTGGATGGTATTCTTCTCCTTTAGAATAAATTAGGGTATCTTATTTGCCAGAATTCAACATTTGCCATCATAAGCTGGTGTTTATTTGGAAAGATAACTAGTTTTATTTCTGAAGGTGTTAAAGAGTAGAGCAGATCATTTTTCTGAAGCAAGTTCACTTTTCTCCTATGATTTAGAAATGCTGGAAACAAATCGGTTATTTCAAGAACATAACGGGCAATCAAGTTCCCTTTTTCGTTTGAATTTCCTGGGGGCGCATAATTTTCATTACTTGAGGTGAAGTATCTGTAATAAAGGGGCCGATTAGGATTGCGGTGATTCCGCATCCTCCGGGCCGGCGGAAGCCACCGCCGGCTGGAGGATGCAGACTCACCGCTGCGGCCCTTCAAAACACCCACCGCCAGATTAGGATGGCGGTGGGATCAGTGGCGGACGCTAGGTTCGTCCGCCGCTGATCCGCGGGGTGTTGGCCGCAATTTGGTGGCGGTGTCTGCTAGACACCGGCAGCCAAATTACAATGTGTTGCAAAACATTCTTTTCCGCGGCGGATGCACCGCCGTGGAAAAGCATGTGGAAAATAGCTTCTGGGGGGCACTTGCGGGCCCCCAGGGTGTCGGGGTGGGGGGTGCACATGGGGGGTACCTATAGTACCCCCCGGCATTTGCATGTACAAGGCGTCAGGCACCGCGCGGTGCCTGCTGTTTTGTACATGCAAATGGAAGAAATGCATATTTAACCTTACGGTGGGTGCTGCTTCAAGCAGCACCCGCCGCAATGTTAAACATACAGGATTTGACCGCCAGGGTGGCGGTCACATCCTAATTCGCACAGAGGGACCGTCGCTGCCCCTGCGGACGGTCCCTCCACCTCGTGGGTGGCGGACGGACGCAGGTCCGTCCGCCATCCTAATGAGGCCCAAAGTTTGGTGCAAGAGGATTTAATTGCGACAAGAGAACGTTTGTGTTATACGCTAGTGGTAGCTGATCTTTTATTGAGTCACTCTCCGGAATTTTTAAGAGTTTGGACTTGTCCTCCGCTTCCCTTTCTGGGGATGTATAGAGTGGGAATTTTATTTTCCTTGTTGATTGTCAAGAGAATCTTTGTTTTTTTCTCTTCATGTGCCCTTTGTCTTTACAGTAAATGTTGGTTCTCTTTCCCATTTGTTTTGACTGCAGTCCGGTCTCTACTTCAAGCGGAGATTCAGTAGTATCTGTTGCCTCATTTCCTAGTGTTTGATTTATCAAGGCTTGGCTTCTTTTCTGATCAAAGATTGGGAAGAGTGAGACACCTTCTTTTGTATTGATAACACTTGAAGACTCCTTAAATCATTTTCGGAGTGGATAGATTTTATCATCGAGAGGCACTTTTACTAGCGTCTTTATTACCAATAGTCCTGTTGGTCTGTGTCACCCTTTGAATCTTTACTGGGAAGTATGATTCAGTTGGCAAAAGAGATGCTACTCTTTGTACTGTTTCCTTGTATATGTTTTTTGGTTTTCTTGGTGGAACTTCTTGTTTATGGATAAATTGTTGGTTCCTCTTTTCATTTACTAGGTATTGAAGAATACCAGTTTGGGTTTCCAATATCTGATCGGAATTATCCATATAGTTTTCCATTATGGCCAATATAGATTGTAGAATTTTTGGGAGGGAAAAGTGCACTGGATATATTTTCTATTATGTGAGTGCAGTGAGTTGAACAACAGAAAATCTGGTGATCTAGAAAGGTTTTCTATTTGGTCAGGAGTGTGGCTAGGGGTACTGTTAAGTATTAACCGAGTCTTCTTTGTTGGTTTTAAAAGAATTGATGGAGGAAATGAGTCAATATTTATATCTGGTAGTGTAAAGTCATTTACTGATATTGAGGTTGGTATCTCCTCTGCTGTTAGACCTGACATCATTGGCTTGAGTCTCTCCTCCATTTTTTCTGTTTGCCTCTACTGTTTTACGATGTTTTGCTGGTA
Source organism: Lissotriton vulgaris (assembly GCF_964263255.1). Classification (NCBI taxonomy): domain Eukaryota; kingdom Metazoa; phylum Chordata; class Amphibia; order Caudata; family Salamandridae; genus Lissotriton; species Lissotriton vulgaris. Next base: position 1,237,209,846 of record NC_141687.1, on the reverse strand, counting down.
TATGCTTTGGGCGCCGTGTCACTGCTGATCAGTGCCATAGCGCAAGTGCTCCCTATGTTAAAATGATGTATCTATTGTATCCATGTTTGGCTTATTTGGTTTACTGTCAGTCCCTAGTCTAGTGTACCAGGAGTGCCGGGGCTTGTAAATACAAATGCCGCTCGTGGGCTTGCAGCACGTGTTGTGCCACCCACAGGAGCGGCCTTGTAAAAGAATGTCTACGGGTCGGTCATTGCGAGACCCACGTGCAGTCCTGTACTCTCACGCCGGCTGCGCAGGTATCCCTACTTGCCAGCCCCTCCAACCTTCCCTTAACTTCATGTTAGTCACCCCTATGGTAGGCCCATGGGCAGGGTGCATTGTAAGTGTAAGGTAGGACACGCCTGACCAAGTTGGCATGTCCTGATAGTGAAGTGCCGCCATCTTCGTGCTTCACTGTTGCGAGGTAGCCTGCTCTCCGTTGGATAGAATGGGCCGCCGGGATTGTTAACGCTATAATCCTAGCTGGCTCGGGGAGCACGGTGCAATGTCGAGTTTGGTATCCCTGAACTCGGGGTTTAATTACGCATCCGTTGGTGTGGATGGTTTTTGGACACTGGGTTCGAAAATAGCACTTTTAGAAAGTGTCTATTTTCTTGCCTAACCATATCTGGTTTCTGCTGGTCTTGCGTGTGTGTGACAGGAGCTGGGTGGCTCCACAGGTCTGGATGAGTCAGTGTGGGATGAGTGGGACATTTACGTTGAGAGTAGGGGGAGAGTAGTTGTTGATAGCCTGCCTTGCCTGATACAATGCTGGCTCCACCTCCCGCTAAGTAACTGATGGCTCTGTGCCTGCCATGGAAGATCCTAGCCCCACCTCCTGCCAGGAGGGCGATAGCTCTGCTCCTGCCAGTATCAATGCTGGCTCCACCTCCTGCGGGGCGTCTGAGGACTCAGCCCTGCTCAATGAATAGGCCAGGTGCTACTGCCTAGCTCCACCCACCACAGACCCAGGATGTTGGGAAACCCCCGGCATAGACAAAGGGATCAAAGACGAAAAGGGGTATAAGAGAAGGAACCCTGAACCAAGAATTTAGATCACTTCTGACAAGGAACCCTGTAACCAAGGACAAGAAGCCTGCTGATCTAAAGGACTGCCTACCCCTTCTGCCAGCGTGCTGTTGTTGGGGGAATCCTGCAGTGCTTCTTTATTTTTGCCAAGGAACCAGGAGAGAGGAACTGGGTGTGTACTCTCACGCTTGCTAAGAAAATCTCCAAGGACTGGAAGAGTGCCAGTCTCCTGCTGAAGTCAGAGGGCTAAAGGACTTCATCTGCTAAGGTGCTATTTGCTGGAAATGTGAATCCAGCACCTCTGAAAGGACCAGCAACCACGACGATCGGACGCTGAGCCCGACCGACGCCAGCAGCAACGCCAGTGAGTGGGAGTACGGCTCTAACTCCAGAGGACCTCGTGTCTGCCCCGCTGCTGACCGCATCAACCGTGTGCCCTTCGACGCCGTGAGCGCTGCTCACTCTGTGCGACTGTTGCTAAGAACTGTGTTTCCAAGAAGAAGATTTGCTTGATACTAAAAGACTTTTTCGTGCTACAGAAGAAACTACCTTTGAACTATCCTTTTTCCTTCCCAAACGTATTTATTCCGATTGTGTACAGTTTTGCCGTTATTTTGGTCTTGTGCTAAGCCTTATATAAAAATACTTATTTTTATAAATACTACGGTGTCGTGTCCATTTGTAGCGTATTCACGGTGTTACTGTATGTGGTCATAATTGCTTAACGCACAGCCTCTGAGATAAGCCTGTTCTGCTCTGCCAAGCTACCGAGGGTGTGAGCAGGGGTTATCGAAGGGTGTGATCCCCTTGCCCTGACTAGAAAAGGAGTGTCCCTATTTGTCAGAAGTGTATACCTCTGCCAACGAGAGACAGCCGGTTCTAACATTGGTGGGTCAGCGGTGAGGATTTGGACCTTGCATTTATGACCCATGTACAGTGATTAGTGTGCGCTACGTAGTGAAAGCAGACCATAGCGCAGTCACAATCTGATTCGGAAGGATCCTATTTTTGTTCTCCGCTTTTCTGAAACTTGATTTTCTGAACACTGCCAGTTTTAACCATGAGTGACAACGGAGTCACTGCCCCTGCTATCGTTGTTGTGGAAGAGTTCGAGAGGAGTAAGCTAAAGAAATACAAGAAAGATGAGCTGAAACACTTTTGCAACCAGTTTGAAGTTCCTACCACCGGCCTCTCGAGAAAAGATGATTTTTATAAAGCATTGCAGGCCTGGTGGGAGTCCAGAAATCCCTCTGATGTGGTGGTGGTACCCACAGAGGAAGGGGATGAGGAGGTGCCAGTGAATGGACCTGTGCCCTCTCCCGGAAGAAGTGTTTCCTCCAAAGGTCTTTCCCCTGAAGAAAGAGAAGAAAGGGCGAAAGAGCGAGCTTACAACATGGAGATGGCAAGGCTAAAAATAAATGGGCAGTTGGAGTTAGAAAATGCAAGAGGTAGAAGGGAAGCTGATTTAGAGATCAAAAAGTTGGAGTTTGAACGAGAGAAGTTAGCTTTGGAGCGTGAAGCCAGGTTGAGGGAACTGGATATCCAAGCTAAAAAGTTAGAGTTGAATCCCTCTGGTGGCAGCATTCCATCCGAGCCTGCAGAAAGTAAGTTTTACTTCCCGAAAGATGTGATCAAAGATTACAATAAGAATGAAGATATTGGTCAATGGTTTAAAGCATATGAGTTAGCATTGTTGGCCCACCAGGTCCCTGAGAAGAATTGGGGAGCGGGGTTGTGGGGTCGCTTTGTGAATGAGGGAAGAGATACCCTGTTAGACATGCCTGTTGCGGATAGGATGTCGTATGCTCATATGAAAGATGCTTTAATGTTGCGATATGGTCTAACCCCCGAGCAGTACAGACAAGCTTTTAGAGAATGTAAGAAGTTGCCTGGTACGACGTGGGTTGAATATGTGTCTTATTTTTGCAGAGCCATGGATGGTTGGGTAAAGGGCAGCAAAGTGGAAAGTTATGAAGCTCTTTATGATTTGTTTGCGTGGGAGCACTTGTCTAATAACTGTTTTCCAGAGCTGCGCCAGCACCTGATTGATAGCAAGATATCTAACCCTAGAAAACTTGCTGAGGAGGCGGACCGCTGGGTCAGTACCAGGGTCCACAAGGGTCCAGTGGGAGACTCAGCCAAAGGTGGGCAGGGTCCCCAGCAGAAGAGTGGGGGGGACAAGGGTAAACAGAAGGAGTCTCAGAAAGGGCCCCAAAGTAATCCCCAAGGGAACCAAGGGAAAGGTTCCCAGCCTCCCCCTGAGAAGAAGCCAGGGGCCCCGACGGGTAAACCTGTTCATAGGGGCCCCCTAACCTGCTACGGTTGTGGGCAGGTGGGACACCGGTTTTATGACCCCCAGTGTCCCAAAAAGGATTCGAATGCACCGCCGCGTGCACCCCCTCGTCAGTTGGCAAGTGTAGCCTTGGGAGGGGAGGAGATGGTTGTCCATGGTGGGAGGGGTCCCGCAGAAATGTCCCTGGTCTCGCTAGGAGACATGCAAATGGTCCCTCCACCCCCTCTGCCTAGTAACACTAGTAAATATAGGCAGTGGGTGACCATTAATGGCCATAGAGTGGAAGCTCTCAGAGACACCGGAGCGAGTGTGACAGCTGTCAAGTGTCACTTGGTGTCCAGAGAGCAGGTGGTTCCCCACGCATTCTACCCTGTGATAGCTGCTGACAACTCCCAGAGAGAGTGTGAGGTGGCTCAGGTTTCCTTTGAATGGGGGGGAGTTTCAGGTACTCTTCAGGTTGCTGTGAGGCCCGCCATGCCTGTCGATTGTCTCCTGGGCAATGATTTGGAAGACTCCCCTTGGGCTAAGGTGGAGCGAGCGGCGCACTTGAAAATGTTGGGTGTGCCAGAGTGGGTGTGTGCAACCACTCGATCCATGACAGCGAGTAAGGGTGTTGATGGGGTCCCGGAGCCTGAAAGTACGGCCCAGGACCCAGCTGTGAAGAGAAGAGGCAGGAGGCGCGGGAAACCGGCCCCCGTTGTTTCCGTGGTCCAGGAGGAGGTAGACCCTGAGGGGGATGCCCTGGAGCCCACAGGGGAACAAATTGCCGAACTGGGAGATCTGCCCGAGCTGACCCACTGGCAGCAGGATGGTGGTCCCTCCAGGGAGGAATTCTGTGCGGAACAGAAGGTCTGCCCTTCTCTTGTGGGCATGAGGCAGCAGGCCCTCAGCCCAATCCTCAGGTGATCAGTCAGGGTCACATTTTGTGTACTGGGAGAACGACCTCCTGTATAGCGAGCCTAAGGCTGCTGAGCCTGGGTCAGCCCGTGTGCTGGTGGTACCCCAGCGCTTCAGAGCCTTCCTACTGGGTTTGGCTCATGACGTACCGTTAGCTGGACATCTGGGGCAGGACAAGACCTATGACCGGCTTGTCACCCATTTTTATTGGCCTCAGATGCGTAGGGATGTAGACATCCATTGCAAGACTTGTCGCACTTGCCAGGCAAGTGGGAAAAGCGGGAGGAAGCAGAAGGCTCCCCTCCAACCTTTTCCGGTGGTCAGCACCCCCTTTGACCGGGTGGGTATTGACATTGTTGGGCCCCTGGACCCCAAGACAGCCCTGGGCAACAGGTTCATCCTGGTCTTGGTGGACCATGCCACGAGGTACCCGAAGGCCATCCCTCTCCGAACAGTGACGGCCCCCGTGGTGGGACGAGCACTGATGGGTGTTTTCTCCCGGATGGGGTTCCCCAGAGAGGTGGTGTCCGACCGAGGCACCAACTTCATTTCGAACTATATGAAGTCTCTGTGGAAGGAGTGTGGGGTAACCTACAAGTTCACCACTCCTTACCACCCTCAAGGAAATGGGCTGGTTGAGAGATTCAACCGGACCCTGAAAGGCATGATTATGGGTCTTGAAGAACCAATGAGGCGGAAATGGGACGTCCTCTTGCCATGCCTGTTGTTTGCTTACCGTGAGGTGCCGCAGAAGGCTCTAGGGTTCAGCCCCTTTGAGCTCTTATACGGTCACCCGGTAAGAGGACCTTTGAGTCTGGTCAAGGAAGGCTGGGAGCAATCTCCCAGGAAACCTCCCCAGGATGTATACAGCTACATGCTGGCCTTTCGGAACCAGACTCGGCGCTTCAGAGAACTTGCTCAGGCAAATCTGGAGGCCAGCCAGGAGGAGATGAAGCGATGGTACGACCGGAATGCCACTCTGGTAGAGCTTCAGCCTGGTCAGGAAGTGTGGGTCATGTCCCCTGTGGAACCTTGTGCGCTCAAGGACAGGTGGACTGGACCGTTTAAGGTTGTGGAGAAGAAGAGCGATGTCACCTACTTGGTGGACTTGAAATCTCCCAGGAACCCCCTGCGGGTCCTGCATGTCAACCGTTTGAAGCCCCACTTAGAAAGGTCCGAAGTGGGCATGCTCCTAGCTACAGATGATGGGATGGAGGAGGAGAGTGAGCCTCTTCCTGACCTCCTGTATGCTAAAGAGCAAGACGGGTCAGTGGATGGTGTGGTCCTCTCTGACACACTGACCCTTGAGCAGAGACAGGATTGTCACCAACTGTTGGGGCAATTCCCGGATCTGTTTTCCTTGGTTCCGGGTGTCACGCATTGGTGTGTCCATGACGTTGACACCAGAGACAGCCCTCCTGTGAAGCACAAGGCTTACAGGGTGACTGACAAGGTCCGAGCGTACATTAAGGAGGAGGTCTCCAAAATGTTCGCGTTAGGGGTGATTGAGTCCTCTAGCAGTCCTTGGGCCAGCCCAGTGGTCTTGGTCCCGAAGGCTGCAGCGCCTGGTGCTTCACCGGAACTCCGGTTCTGCGTGGACTACCGAGGGCTCAATTCAGTCACGAAGACTGACGCGCACCCCATCCCCAGAGCTGATGAGCTCATCGATCGGTTGGGGGCTGCCCGGTACCTTAGTACGTTCGATTTAACGTCTGGGTACTGGCAGATCGCCTTGACTGATGGGGCAAAAGAGAGGTCAGCATTCTCCACACCAGATGGGCTATACCAGTTCCGGGTGATGCCCTTTGGGATGAAGAATGCCCCTGCCACCTTCCAGAGGTTGGTCAACCAGGTCTTGGCTGGACTGGAAGAATTCAGTGCCGCCTACCTGGACGACATCGCAGTGTTCAGCGCCAGCTGGGAGGAACACTTGCGCCACCTCCAGGAAGTGTTGTTGGCCCTGCGCGGAGCAGGCCTCACAATCAAAGCCAGTAAGTGCCAGATTGGGCAGGGTTCTGTGGTGTACTTGGGGCACCAAGTAGGGAGCGGTAAGGTGGCCCCCCTGCAACCCAAGATTGATACCATCCTGGCTTGGGCACCGCCCAAAACCCAAACGCAGGTGAGAGCCTTCTTAGGACTCACGGGTTATTACAGGAGGTTTGTCAAGGATTACGGCAACATTGTGCACCCCTTGACTTCGCTGACTTCCAGGAAGCAGCCACGAAACGTGATCTGGACTGATGCCTGTCAAACGGCCTTCGACACCCTGAAAACTGCAATGTGCACAGCACCTATACTCCAAGCACCCGATTTTTCGAAAGAATTCATTGTTCAGACGGACGCTTCAGAGCATGGCGTGGGGGCTGTTCTAGCTCAGGTGAATGAAGAGGGCCGAGACTTGCCGGTAGCCTTCATCAGTAGGAGGTTACTTCCCAGAGAAACGAGGTGGAGTGCGATAGAGAGAGAAGCATTCGCTGTGGTCTGGGTGCTGAAGAAGCTAAGACCCTACCTGTTTGGGACTCACTTCCGGGTTCAGACAGACCACAGGCCCCTCAGATGGTTGATGCAAATGAGGGGTGAGAATCCAAAACTGTTGAGGTGGTCCATTGCTCTACAGGGGATGGACTTTACGGTGGAACACCGCCCTGGTACAGATCACGCCAATGCTGATGGTCTGTCCAGATTTTTCCGCCTTAGTGATGAGGACTCCCTAGGTTAAGGGTAGTTCTCCCCACATTTCAGCTGGAGGGGACACGTGTTAGACCTGACATCATTGGCTTGAGTCTCTCCTCCATTTTTTCTGTTTGCCTCTACTGTTTTACGATGTTTTGCTGGTATATGCTTTGGGCGCCGTGTCACTGCTGATCAGTGCCATAGCGCAAGTGCTCCCTATGTTAAAATGATGTATCTATTGTATCCATGTTTGGCTTATTTGGTTTACTGTCAGTCCCTAGTCTAGTGTACCAGGAGTGCCGGGGCTTGTAAATACAAATGCCGCTCGTGGGCTTGCAGCACGTGTTGTGCCACCCACAGGAGCGGCCTTGTAAAAGAATGTCTACGGGTCGGTCATTGCGAGACCCACGTGCAGTCCTGTACTGTCACGCCGGCTGCGCAGGTATCCCTACTTGCCAGCCCCTCCAACCTTCCCTTAACTTCATGTTAGTCACCCCTATGGTAGGCCCATGGGCAGGGTGCATTGTAAGTGTAAGGTAGGACACGCCTGACCAAGTTGGCATGTCCTGATAGTGAAGTGCCGCCATCTTCGTGCTTCACTGTTGCGAGGTAGCCTGCTCTCCGTTGGATAGAATGGGCCGCCGGGATTGTTAACGCTATAATCCTAGCTGGCTCGGGGAGCACGGTGCAATGTCGAGTTTGGTATCCCTGAACTCGGGGTTTAATTACGCATCCGTTGGTGTGGATGGTTTTTGGACACTGGGTTCGAAAATAGCACTTTTAGAAAGTGTCTATTTTCTTGCCTAACCATATCTGGTTTCTGCTGGTCTTGCGTGTGTGTGACAGGAGCTGGGTGGCTCCACAGGTCTGGATGAGTCAGTGTGGGATGAGTGGGACATTTACGTTGAGAGTAGGGGGAGAGTAGTTGTTGATAGCCTGCCTTGCCTGATACAATGCTGGCTCCACCTCCCGCTAAGTAACTGATGGCTCTGTGCCTGCCATGGACGATCCTAGCCCCACCTCCTGCCAGGAGGGCGATAGCTCTGCTCCTGCCAGTATCAATGCTGGCTCCACCTCCTGCGGGGCGTCTGAGGACTCAGCCCTGCTCAATGAATAGGCCAGGTGCTACTGCCTAGCTCCACCCACCACAGACCCAGACAAAGGGATCAAAGACGAAAAGTGTATAAGAGAAGGACCCCTGAACCAAGAATTTAGATCACTTCTGACAAGGAACCCTGTAACCAAGGACAAGAAGCCTGCTGATCTAAAGGACTGCCTACCCCTTCTGCCAGCGTGCTGTTGTTGGGGGAATCCTGCAGTGCTTCTTTATTTTTGCCAAGGAACCAGGAGAGAGGAACTGGGTGTGTACTCTCACGCTTGCTAAGAAAATCTCCAAGGACTGGAAGAGTGCCAGTCTCCTGCTGAAGTCAGAGGGCTAAAGGACTTCATCTGCTAAGGTGCTATTTGCTGGAAGTGTGAATCCAGCACCTCTGAAAGGACCAGCAACCACGATGATCGGACGCTGGGCCCGACCGACGCCAGCAGCAACGCCAGTGAGTGGGAGTACGGCTCTAACTCCAGAGGACCTCGTGTCTGCCCCGCTGCTGACCGCATCAACCGTGTGCCCTTCGACGCCGTGAGCGCTGCTCACTCTGTGCGACTGCATCATCGACAACGCCTGCTGAGGCCGGATCGACACCGAAGACGCGACGCCGGATTGCTCGACGCCGCTGATCATCGTGTGCTTCATTTTCCTAAGGTACTGTGTTGTTGGGGGTCCGTGTGACTCCAGGCCCGACGTAGCGCTCCTCGCGGTCGACGCCGAACCTGTGGATTATCTTTGCCCCGGCGTTGTGTAGCTCCCGTGTGAGTTACCCTGTTGCTAAGAACTGTGTTTCCAAGAAGAAGATTTGCTTGATACTAAAAGACTTTTTCGTGCTACAGAAGAAACTACCTTTGAACTATCCTTTTTCCTTCCCAAACGTATTTATTCCGATTGTGTACAGTTTTGCCGTTATTTTGGTCTTGTGCTAAGCCTTATATAAAAATACTTATTTTTATAAATACTACGGTGTCGTGTCCATTTGTAGCGTATTCACAGTGTTACTGTATGTGGTCATAATTGCTTAACGCACAGCCTCTGAGATAAGCCTGTTCTGCTCTGCCAAGCTACCGAGGGGGTGAGCAGGGGTTATCGAAGGGTGTGATCCCCTTGCCCTGACTAGAAAAGGAGTGTCCCTATTTGTCAGAAGTGTATACCTCTGCCAACTAGAGACAGCCGGTTCTAACATCTGCCTTTTGTAATTTTGATTTCTGGGGGTCTGGAGATATTTCTACTTTTATATAGTCGCTAGGACAGTGAGATTGTTCTACTTTTATATAGCCGCCAGGACAGTTCCTTTCTAGTACCTCTTCTGGAACCATATAGTTTAAAAATATTAAAGATTCATTCTCCAGTTCCGTCTGTTTTCTCTGGGTTTTACCCTGGTCGGCTCCTGTCATTGAGCTACTTGATTTTGATATGCTTGAAATTAATTTTGTTATTCCAGTGGATCCAGAGACAGCTCCAATGTGAAGGGCTTTGCATTTGTTCTTACTCAGAGGCTGTTTTGGGCCCAATTTTTTCATGTGAATAGTTCTGGTCCTAGGTTTCTTGTGTGCCCTTGTAGTGCAGTGGGAGGGGGGAAACACCAGATCTCCCTTTCACAGTTCTAATATTTGCTCTCAATGCGGTCTCCTAATTCTTCCCCCTGGCTTGGAATTCTACACTGTGGGTGTGACAGGTGTAGTAGGCAACGGCAGCAGATGCCAGCATGTGATAACTCCAGTATCTGTGTCTATACGTCCTTCCAATCAGCACTGGTTTAATTAAATATATTTAGCAAGTGGGGCCCCCCTGGTAGCCGACAAGCTGCACTCGTACTAACCGGGTCCGTAGGTCTCAGGGGACCAATCTATGCAGCCGCTGACTGCACTCGTAGTCTCAAAGAATAACAACAACTGCTGGTCGGGTGATGCCTCCAATGTCCTCTTTCTGCAGCTTCTGGATCCCTGCGGCCCACACACCCGATCCCCAGGATGTTTATCAGGACAGGGGGGGAGGGGAGATCAAGGCCATCTTGTAAGATGCCAGCTAGATTGTGTTAAATATTATGGAAGGCCTAGGCTGGGGCTGAAACAGGCAGAAAACGGCAGGCTGCTAGCTGCTATAACACCCGCCCCCAGCAATGCTGCAGCAACATGGAGATTCCAGGCTTGCCACCCGCCACCCGCCTCCAGATCCTTACCTCACAAAACAGCAACGACTCAGCAGTAACTCAGGGGCTCAGCTGTGAATTGTAGTAAAGTTACCGGCTGTGGATTGAGCCCAGGCCCAGTCCAATATGCTTCTCCCTGGCTCCTGGACCTGTGATTACTGTAATAGGGCAGTGCCAGTACCAGTGGGACAATGGGTCCACAGGGCCACTGGAACAGAGGGCAACAGGAGTTCAAACGCTCAGGAGCAAAGCGAGCTAACCGACCGCTCCCTGCTTCCGGCTCCCGGCTCCGCTGTCCGTCACTTCTGCTCCACTGTCCGTCTCCAGGAATTGTGCATGAGTAGGTTTTAGGCAGACAACTGGGGCCAGCAGAGCCCTCCGCTGTAGCCCCGGCGCTGGTGGTGGCGGTGGAACTTCGACCAACCGCGGCACAGCTGGTGGTTTCCTTCTCGGTCGGGCCTTCTAATGCCCTCTTCTTGCCCTCATAATGTCGACCATCTTCCCGGTGTCTCAAACGGTTCTCATTATGAATTGGAATAACTTTCACCTGCCTGCGGTACCCTAAAATTGAGGAACGCTAAACTTTCTTGTTTTAAAAAAAAAATTTTAACAAAAAATGTGTAGTGTTTTTTATCTGAATCTACCTACTTCATGTAGTAAGAAAGAGCTGACAGTCTACGATTTGAGGAGCCCTCTTTCACAAGCTTCACTCAGCAGCTTTCTAGTGAATTCACTTTAGATAACTGTTGTACATTGTCCCATTTCCAGTTTGTTTACTTGGGTTTATAGTCAAATAATACCAAAACATATTTATCCGATTAAAGACATATTAAAAATACAAATTGTGTACAATTTATCATACTATGCCAAACAAAGAAATAAAAAGAAAACCTCAAACAATATTCATAGTAATATATTAATAAAACGGTTTACACCTCAATTGTTATTATTTAGAAAAATCAATTTTCCAATAAAAAAGACAAAAATCACCTACGCAGGTTTTTGTGTCAAGAACAAATTTCCCAAAAAGTAATCAGGATCACACAGGGTGGACAGCACACATTGTTTATTGATCGCTCCACAGGTGTAGTTACCCCCATTTAGGTGCTCATTGGAAGTCCAAAAAATGTGGGGATGACACGGTAAGAACAGAGATTACTCAGAGAAAGGCATTCCAATGGAGTGTATTCAATTAACCGAAATACATCAGAGAGGATCGAGCTTAACCTGGCAGGTTAAGAAAAACCCATGCTACGCAACATCCCTTTGGCAAAACTGGAGACCGCCCAAACAAAATGTCTAAAGTTTCTACTGTATATATCCTCTTAGGAAAGTTGATCAAGATCTCTAGAACGAACTTGACCACGTGTGTTCCAGAGACAAACAAACTTTGTTTTTTTGTGTTAACACTTATGGTTAATGTGGTGGGATAATGGAATGATAATGGAAAGATTTACAATTCAATTAAGAGTGTTTTACAGGTGTCAATGGTTGATTTGACAAAACGAGGAGACTTCCTGTTCGCTGTTTAGTAGGAATTGTTCATATTTTGTCTTGAAACATACATTATGTTAAACAATTGGCACCTCCTGAACTCTCTTACTCTATTATATTGAATGCTAATAAAAAAAAAATGTTTGAAGGTACTTACATAGATTACATTCTAACAACTATCCCACTCCACTGGAAAGTTCAAGTCCAGAAGAAAACTTTTTTTTTTTATTTTTTACCAAAAACACTACAAGGTTTTTTGGTAAACAAACAGAAAGGCCAATAATCAAGCATTCCTCAGGAGATTGTAACACTAGTTTCGGGACCCTCTCCTAGAGTCACTTGTTAAAGTGGGATGGACAATTCCAGGACTCAGGCCAAAAACATGTCCTTAAGTCTCTGAGTAATCACAGATAATAAAAGGAAGTCTTACTAGTAATCTGCGTTCTCAGAGTAAGGCTACTTACACAGTGAGCTGGCAAAAGCCATTAATTAATGGCAGAGCCCTGCCCAGACTTCAGATTCTATACTCCGCCTACCATTACCAACTGCTCCTTGTCTGGATTCAGCTTGACCCATGTTGCCTCCATCCAAGCAGCAAAGCAGGTCAGGCAGTCTTACACTCTCATTGTATAATGAGTGCTGTCTCAGGGCTACAGTGAATCACAACATATTTTTGTGTCTCTGGCGATCCCTGTTACGGACGCCTTTTGTCCGTAATTTTGGGCATTGCGGGGAGCAGCACACTTCCCCTGCGAGAAGCTTCAGCTGCCTGCTGGGGCCGCCTTGTGCTCAAGAGCAGTCCCTCCCCAGCCTCTCACAGTCTGGGATGGACCTATTGTCATTCTCTATCCCGACTGATTGTCAAATACAGAGTGACAAGGTGCCAGTCTGGGCTGTTGCAGCATGCAGTGGGCCTCCTCATGCATTGGCCTAGGGCAGGGCATTCTGTTTTTTCAGCTCAGGTAATCTCAGAGGCCAAATGTTTTTGTTGATACATATCTAAGAACAGAATGACGGTTTTGCAATTGAGGCAGATAACCACGAAGAAGAATCTTGCTTCTAATGTAAGCATATGTGGGGAAAAGAGGAGATGTGTAATGTGATCAGGTTCTCTGGACCCAAAGATGATTAGTGTACACCACCTGTGGCAGATATAAGGTGGACTTAATCACTCCAACTGGAAGGAGATCTCCATCTGAAATGTCGGAATTAGGTTTCAACTTTTGATCTAATGCTCCTTGCTGGTATCAGTGCTTTTAATTTCTGTAAGAGATGTCATTCATAAAGGCTGCGTTTATCAATTTGGCAAACTGTGCAATGCGATTCTAAAGTAGAACTGAGTTATACTGCTAAAGGATTTGAAGTGGACCAGGATCCTACGGTGGAAAGTAGCATTAGGCAAGGTGGATCCCATAAGAGCGCATGCAGTTGTGTACACTGCAAGGCATTCTGTCTTAACATGGTTCAGTTTCAGTGAAAAATCTATTATCCACCTCTGCAGCAGCTAAATTGTCAGGTAAATATTTATCGTCTTTTAACTATTCATGAAGAATCTGTTACTCCCAGACTTTCGTTATCCTAATGTTGCTAAAAAAGGGGTTTGGGGTAGAAGTAAATTCTTATCATTAAAGTCAACCCTACCCACTGTGTTATGTTCTGAATCCTTACTTGTTGCTTCTTCAGACCAAGCACTCTTAAAAAGTGCCTACCAGCATGGATGACATGTGAATTCTACACCTTCCATTCCTCTTTGCATAATGTAACATTTTCTATACACTGATTTACATAAGTATGATTCATTGTATCTGCATGTGTGTGTGATGTAAAGTGCTCCGACACAGTGACATAGCTATACCTTTGTCACCCATAGTGGACCCTGTGTCTGGCACCCCGTGGCAGCCATATGAAAGAGCGAGGGGGGGGGTGCTGGCGATTTCTTTGGCAGCCGCTCCCGTGACAGCCACAGGTAATAGTGGGAGGCCGGGTCGAGGCCGCCATTTGAAAACTCATGCTGCTGGGGGCCGACTGACCGCCACCACAGCCCCTCCTTGCTACGCCACTGCTCTGAAATATTATACTGGTACGAGAAGGGCTATAAAATAAATAAAATACATGCGAAAAGGGGCTATGGAGGGAAGAGAGGCACTGTTGATGATAGTGAGGGAATCATTGAAGAGCCCCATCATTTACTGTGCTTCAGAGCTAATACAGTTGAATATGTAATGACAAATGTGTTGTAGAATGGACCATATTTTCCCAAATTTTCTTGGGGTGTGATAACAAAGGCTGTACGCTGACTGCTTGTAGCACACAACAACCTTTAAATAACTGTATGTGAACAGTGCAAATGTTTCAAAACATATCAGCAGTTAGGAAACCACAAATGGACCACTTGTTTGTAATTCAGAAGTGTGCTGGAAACAGAGTTTTAATATGCTCAAAACAACCAAGACACTTTATTTGGTGATGTTCAAATGATACATATTTGCTGAAACTACATTTCCCCACATTATTGTTTATACGCGATACAGTTTTATCAGTAAAAATGAATGTTGGCATTTTGCTTCCATTTCAAAAGAAAATGTTCTGTATGTAAAAGACAATGCTTCCTTCTGACCTACAATAATGCCTCAACAATGTAGGTTTTTAGACCTCGGTGCAGCAGTGAGATTCTGCAATTTACAGCTCAAAGAAATGAAACGGCCCAATCAGTATACTACTTCCCACATACAGGTAAAATAAGGAGGGCTGATAAATGACTAGCCACTGCAGTAAATAGTAATGTCAACTCCTATCTAACCATTCTGGCCCACAATAATACCTTAACACTTAGCAGTCTGTAGCCTATTATAACTCATGCAGTTAGGTTAATACCTCCCTTTTCCTGCTTAATGCTCTTACCCATACACACGACCTGTCCACTATGGGCCTTATACATCACTCAATATTGTTCTAGCCCCATAACCAGTCATCACCAGCTGAACAGACATCGAATACCTGAAGCAATCTGACACATACAGCTGGTCAATCAGAGGAATGCACTCTAGTCCAGCACTGTAAGTCCCAATTAGCTACATTCTATGAGTGCTGCTTTACATCTTACAATGTCACTCAAATATGAGATGATAGCAACAAAGTCCATCCGAACAGATCTTCCTGACCACTTCTCTCACCAAACATGCCTGCTCAGGAGCATGAACTGTAAACACAATTCCAGACTGGACAACTCAGTGCAATATCCATATAAATAGATTATGTTTATATGAAATACCACAAAAGACCTGCACAGTTGGTCAAAGCTTTGAGCATAACAAAGAAATACAAAGTGCACGATTGTCTCAACCTAATATAAACTTATTTTGACTTGTACTTATGTGGTTGTCTATTAACTTACTTATATTATATTGCGCAACCTCCTCTGATGTGTCCGTAAAACTTACCTTTTGTCCCGAAGTATTGTCCTGAATTTTGACCTGCTGTCCTGCATTTTTGTCCTGAATTTTCACACTCACTGTCCTGAATTGGCACCCATGCCAGTTGGTCACTCTACAGCCATGCCTTCCGACGGCTACTTCAGCTGTCTTCTTGATAGGTTGGATACTAGGAAAGATGACAATGACCACCAGTGTATCCTATGAGAAAAGGCCCACTAAAGCTGGACAAACCTCAGCAACAACAAGCAGCTCCACGGGGTCACTGAAATCCTCCTTGAGAGGGATTTCAATAAAAGTGATAGAGTTGGTGGCAGTGAAGGTGGCAGCAGCAGCGGTGGTCAAAATTGGGAGAACTTTTTGAAGTATAATTTTTTCTCAATAATTTTACATTTTCAACATCAGTCTTCTGGTGGTCCACATTTTACCGAGATAGTTAACAACTGCACAAGCTATCAGTAAACTGATTTTAGAATGTGCAGTGCTTCTTGATGACAGTGGGTGCCAAGGCGCTTGCAAAGGGGAGCTAACCATGTGAATCTTGGGGACCAATACAATGGGCAAGCAAAACATATGTGAACTATTGTCTCAACAGCTAAAGGACATCCAGGACAAAACTGAGTAGAGGTAGCAGTCTTTCTCCAAGAGGCTGTAAGAGAATTCACGGGGATGGAGCCAAATCTGAATTGCATATACAGTTTCCGATCCTGCTGGACCTATATAGCCTCCAGGTATTGCTCAAATTCGCTTGCCAATTTAAGTACCAGAAAGTCCAATGTGAGCCGGCTCTGATGCTGGTAGATTAGTGGAGACTGGGCCACCCAGTTCTAGTATTGTGTCTTGATAAAATCCCTGCTAGGGAATGATGCAAGGTCCCTGGCATCCCACAATCCATCCAACCCTATTGAAGTGAGCAAAGATTTCAATTTGTGGACCCATTCAATTTGCTTGAACCGATCGAGCGCAATTACTTCGGATAGGGCCTCAGCATATGGAAGCAACTCTGGGATAGTCCTAAGGAGGAGCCAGAACAGAAGGGGACATAGTTTGGCCTTCTCGATGATGGAAGCCCTGCCCATGTCTTAACTGAGTGGGTGAAGGGGAGTCCTCTGTGGACGTGAACCCAGAGCTCTCAGAAATGTGTTCCTCCGTTGTCAAGAGACCATCTGGATTTTCAAACCCCCACAGTTCTGCACCAGAGTGCTGAGCCCACTGCTTTACTATCATAGATATGAAGTGGAGCTGCTACTGGTCTGGTAGTGGAGGTCCTGTGCTCTTTGGTCATTGCCCCAATAATCTGTCTGTGTTGAAGAGTCTGCTTCACTATATGAGACTTCCATGACTGGTCATCGGAGAGGGTAATCCCAAGGTACTCAAAGGGCTTCACTCTCTCCAGGGGTACCCCACACAATATAAGCTAACCGCAGAATGTTTTGTGGGGGTTCAACATTAGAAGTATTGTTTTTTGTGGTGTGGATCTCCTAACCTCGAATGGTGCAGAAGGCCTCAAAACAATCCAGTAGCAACTGAGGCCCTCAAGGCATTTTAGACACTAGCAGAGTGTCGTCGGCAAACAACAGTGTTACCACTTTGGTTTCCGCCAGAGAGGGGGCATCAGCAGGGATATCAGAAAGTTACTGGACAACACCATTAACAAAATGCAAGAACAGTGTGGGGGCAAGTATGCAGCCATGTCAGACCCTTTATTACCTTTGAATGGAGCAGTTAACTGCCCTTGACTGCCCCAGCGGACCCATGCATAGTTGGCCTCACCGAGGCGAATAACTAGTGATAGAACATCAAGAGGGAGGCACATCTCTTTCAGGACACACCTAAGCTTATGTCTTGGGACCAAATCAAAGGCAGACATTAGATCAATGAAAGCAACATAGAGGCTACCCTGGCCTATAGTAAACGTCTTCCATGTCTATAAAAGGAAGCAAAAGACCTGGTCGATGGTGCTAGTTTTTTTCCTGAACCTAGCTTGGAAGGAGGACAAGATGCTATAGTTGCTGATCAAGATTTGTATTTTAATGAGAAGTGTGTGAGCGAACACCTTTTGTACACAGTCTATCAGACTGATAGGCCTGTAGTTGAGAGGGGACGATCAGACACCCTTCTTGTAGACTGGAATCACCTTAGCTCCCTTCCAAGAAGGTGGGATTGGGGCACCCTCTGCGATACCATTAGCTAGTGCCAGAATGTAAGATGTCCAATTCTCAACATCACTAAAGAAAACATTACCGGGAATGCCATCAGGTCAAGTAGCCTTGACCCTAACGGAATTAATGCTGACACTGATTTCAGCACCCGTGAAGAAATCACTAGTGGATAATTGAGCATGTTCGAGGGTGCAGGCTACAGTTTGGATACCAATCACAGCCATTTAAAATGTTGATGTGAAGCAGGGACCTGTAGAAATACAATAGGGAGAACCTACAGTCATCTGAAAACGCAGAACTCTCAGTCTCCAATTTGGGTAGGGTTATGAAGTAGAAAAATACCCCCCAGGAAGCCTCCCATTATGAGATTTCTTGTGGGTCTCATTCTAAAACACAGGTGACAAGCCTATTAGGTCTCTTCCCTTGGAAAGGATGCCCCCTAACTACATCAGATGCAGTGTGAGAAGCGACACTACATGTTGATCAAGTGAACTCGAAGATCCTATTTAAGCCCGGAAGTAACAATTAAGTCACTGTAAATGGTTAAGACTACTTAAGAAGGTCAGAGTGACTAAAATACATTTTCAAAGGCATGACTAATCAAGAAACATTCAATAAATTACTAGAAAACGATCCTGAGGCACTGGGAGAAGGTGCAGAAAATGCTTTTTTTCACTAGAAGAAAGGGGGTTATGTAGCTAAGGAGTTCGCAAATGCCCTACTGCTTACCGGTAAACTTCATTACCACTGGTCCTATTGTCCTCGTCCCATTCATGCCCTGTGGAGATAACCATCTCCCAGACTGAAAAAAGAAGAGGAAGACTGGGACCCCCTGCACCACCCCTCCCACTGGGAGCACGTAACCAGTGCTTACCCAGCATTCTTCCTGAACTACCAAGCCATGAACAGGAAGGCCAGCCGTCCAGGAGGGAGGGGTGTCATTAATGGGACGAGGACAATGGTACCAGGCTAATTAAGTTTACCAGTAATTAATGGGGGTTTACTCCCAGGTCTCTCCAGTCCTCGTCCCATTCATGGCATATGGAGCATACATATGCCTGGATTCCAGCCTTCTGGACCCCCAAAGAACATCCAGGACACCACACCAAAAGCAGAATACCAAGCGAAGTAAACAGGAGAACCACAGGAAGAAACCGGCAGAAACACACAGTCCACAAAGCTCTTGTTAGATTTGGGGGTCTCTAGTTGGCACAGGTAGGTACTTGTGACAAATAGGGACCCTTGCCTCTAGTCAGTGTAAGGGGGTACACTCCTAAAAAAAAACCTGCTCAACCCCTTAGTAGCTTGGCACGATCAGACAGGCTTATCTCAGAGGCAGTGTGTAAAGCATTTATGACAACATACAGTAACAACACTACAGATGGACACCACACAGTTGTATATTAAAAATAAGTATTCTTTATATAGACTTAACACAGGATCACGAACGACAAAAATCCACAATGCTATACTTAAAATGGTAGTTGTAGCTAAGTTCTGTTTAGTTGTTACAATTCAACACTTTAAGTCAATGTACCTTTTGATGCGTATTATGAAAGTTGGACAGCACCCTTCAAAAGTTACGCATTTGTTACAAAAACAGTTATTAAAAAAACATACAAATGAACAGAATTATTAGTTTTCCCAAATGTTCAGAAAGACACACAAAAGTAGTGACTTGGATTTTCTTTCTTTTATTCAATTTTTGTTCTTTATTTTCTTTTTTTGATAGTTGCGGATAGCCTTATCTAACTTTTGATGCGTGATGCTTCCACAACAAATAGTGTTGCAGCAATGGAAATGCGGCAAAGTTACGGTGCAAATATATAAAGACGTGAAGATCTTCCAGATGCGGCATGCTTCTCCGATGATGCGAGAAGTCCTGATCCGATGCGTCAGCTGCAGCGGCAATACCCTGGTTCAGCGATGCGATGGCAACAGCCTCAGCTGCGACACTCTTCTCCGACGTTGCGAGAGGCTTCTGCACAATGTGACATCTACAGCGGCGACATCCAAGATGAGACGGCAGCAGCTCCGACGGTGGTGCGCTTCTCCGTGGATGCAATGCGCTTTTCTTGATGCGGTGCAATATGACAGCTACAGCGGCGAAATCCACGATGCAACGGCAGCAGCAGTGATGGTGACATCCTTCTTCCTCGTTGTGAGACACTACTCTAGATGCGGTGCAATACGACAGCTACAGCGGCAACATCCAAGATGCTAAGGCAGCAACAGCGACACTCTTCTTCCTCTTCAGTCGCGCTTCCAGCTCCTTGACACATGCTGTCCCTCAGAAGGCCCCAAAACAGTAGCAGGCACTTCCGAAGAACTTTGGGGAGCTGGGGGTGGACGTCTGTTGTCCCGAGACTTCAGCAGGAGGCAAGCTCTGTTCCAAGCCCTTGGAGATCCTTACAAGTTGAAAATAAAGTACACAAAGTTCCTTTCTCCTTCCTTTGGCAGTCAGGCAACCACTGCAGGCCAATCCCCCAAGCAGCCCTTCAGCTTAGGGATAGTCTCTTCTTAGTTTCTTCAGGTTCCTCTCCTCAGCAAAGGTTTCATCTTGTTTGGCCAAAAGTGATCTAATTTCTTGGGATCAGGGTCCCAATATTTATACCCCAAAATCCTTTCTCCTCTGAGGGCAGAGGGGCCTTTGCCCAGTCCAAACCAGTTCTGGAGCACTCTGTTGACATGACTCCTTCTTTCCTTTCACAGTGCAGGGCAGAAACATCAGATGCCCCACAAGAGGTGGAGCCGGCATTGTGGAGGGTAAGCACAGCCCTGGAGCAGTTTGTTGACATGATTTCTTCTCTTCCTTCACAGTGTAGGGCAGAGACATCAGATACACCACAGGCGGTGGAGCCAGCACTGTGGGGGGCAGGCACAGTCCTATTCAGGTCCCAGATGCAACTCCTTCCACCCATCTAGATGCTGACTCATTCTGTCTCCTTGAGACCCCCAGCCCTGTCACTCAAACTCCAGACAAGGAATACACAACCTAGCTGAGGAAGGCTTGGATAGTTAGACAAGAAAATACCTACTTTCTAAAAGTGGTATTTTCAAACACAGAATGTTAAAACCAACTTCACTAAAAGTTGCATTTTATCATTCTGAGTTCAGGCAAACTCGAATTTCTACCATGTTCCCTGAGTCAGTTAGGATTGTAAAATGTAATAATCTAACTGCCCATTCTGGCCTAGGAAGAACAGGTAGCCTTGCAATAGTGAAAAACGAATATAGCTGTAGTTCACTATTAGGACAAGCCACACACACCAGGGTTTGTCCTACCTTATACTTACAATGCACCCTTCCCTTGGGCCTACCATATGGGTGCCTGACATGAAGAAAAGGGAAGGTTTAGGGACTGGTAAGTGGGTGCACTTGCCCAGTAAGCATGGCACTACCAGACTGAACGCAGGCTCTGCAATGGCAGACCTTAGACACACTTTTACACGCTGCTTCTGTGGGTGGCACAACCAGTGCTGCAAGCTCACCAGCAGCATTTGGATTACCAGCCCTAGGCACAGTATTAGGGTCTGACAAGTAAACCGAACAAGCCAATCATGGAGTAACTAATCCATAAATCAATTTATATTAGGGAAAGCATATGCACTTTAGCCCTGATCAGCAGTGGTAAAGTGCCCAGAGTCATAAAACCAACAAAAACAGGTCAGACAAAATACAGGAGGAAGTCAAAAAGTTCAGGGATGACCCTGCAAATAGGGCCAAGTCCAAAAAAAGGCTGCACCACCCAGAACAAGCAGGAGATGACATAGGGAAACAAAAAAAAGACCAGGAAGCCAATGGTGCTGCCACACAACCACAGCGAAGGACACCCAATGCCACACAACCCACATCAAGAATGCCCCGAACCAGCATCGGAGGAGGAGCCCCCACCAAGGAAGCACCAGAAACAGCTATCAACTGAAGGACAGTGAGTAGCCACAGATTGAAGAAGATCCAATTTGGCCAGAGACGCTGGCAAAGCCAGGAACAGCCCAATAGGGAAACAGCTAAGCCCCAGAAAAACCAGGACCCAACACCACAGCCGGAAACACAAGCCCCAAAGACAAATGGAAAAGAGAAGCCACCAAAGGCACAAAGTAGGCATCCCACTACAGAAAAATAGCCAAGCAGGGAACCCTGGCTCCCAGACCACCAACCCCCAAAAGCGCAGAGTGGAAGACCCAGCCCAGAAAACCCCCATGAAGGTGACCAGGCAAGGACAACCAAAACCAAGGCCGGAAAAGAGGCACACCGCAGAGATGCCAAGCCCAAAGGCCCATGCGCAGAAGGGAAGCAGTGGCAAAAACAGCTTCGGCCCTGTTAGCACATTGCACTTTATTTTGGACCTTATGGATTGTTATCGAACTATGAAAATATCGACAGTTCTATAATCCCTAACTGGAAATTGTTAATCAACTATGGACTATGTTTCATTTACCATACACTGTATCCCCATGTGTTCAATTAGTCATTATGTCTGTATTGTATTTCATTTTTTTTCTTCTTTTGTAATGGTTTTAATTAATGAAAAAATCAACAAATAAATACTACTCAGTGGCTAAAACAACCACACCACCAGAACCACAGGCCCTAGGAGGACTATAACAGACCGAGCACCCCACAGGAATGAAAAGCCAGAAGGGCTCCCACAGGGCCACAAGGCTGCCAACGCCCAGCAACCCCCAAGCTGTCTCAGAGACACAGCAGCAGAACAGACACAGAGCATTTCAAAGCAGTCAATCAAAGGAATGCCCAACAATTCAGAAAGCCCGCACAACGAAGCCCAGAAGGAAGCCAAGGGGAAGCAGGGGAATATCCAAAATCCACCTTCCCAAAACAAGAAACGAAGACCACAGGGCAAACAATGGGAGCAGTCCCACCACAACCGGGAAGACCCAGAGCAGAGCTAAAAAAAAAAGGCAAGAAGGGCTCACCACCAGGGCCAAGGTACACCCCCAGAGAACCAGCCAAGACCAGGACCACACAGCTAAACTATAGCCACCCGCACCTGAACCCTGACAGAAAACCAGGAAACAAGTGCACGAGGAGGAAGAAACCAAGCCCGAAAAGTCCAAACCAGGAAGGGAGGAAGCACCGACCAAGGAGCAAGCCCCCACCAACCTGACGGACCTGGCCACCAGAGAGCTCAGAGGACACCACTGCCACCGAAATCCCTAGGAGGACCAGGCCCCATGGCCAGAACATCCAGCACCAAGCACCAGCACTAGCACAGGACAGCCGCCAAAGCCCCCAGACCGTGAGAAGGAGCTATGGCACAGGGACAGGCCTATAGGCCAAGACCGCAGGGGAAACCAGGACCCAATAACCAGAACCCTGCCCACAAAAGATACAGCTGCCTCCCCTCATCCCCATGGCCAGAAGGAAGCAGACACAAGAATGCCAGAACTTCAGCTGCCCGAAGACCAACCAGGAGGACCAGTCAGACAGAAATTCACATGCCACCTGGACTGGAAAACACAGGGGGAGAACCAGAGGTTAGAACTCAGTTAAGCACAAACCCCACCAGGAAAAGAGGCCAACAAAAAGGGCCCAACCGAGCCACGGAAAGACACCCCCAAGGGGCAGACACCACAGGATCCAGAACCAGACCAAACTGGACCAGGATCAAAAAACCAGAGAGGACCAAGGGCAGAGCAAGACACACCTCCAAGCCCATGAGACCAGATGAATTCAAAGACCAACCAGGCATCCCAGGGAAGCCCCGCCTTAAACAAAACACACAGAGGATGACACCTCCTGCCACAACCCGGGGGGGGGGGGCAACCCAAGTTGGACAACACAGCTCCAAAGAAGACTAGGCCACTAGCCACCACAAACGAGCCACACACCGAACAACACAAACAGCGACCAGCCACTGCACACACAAGACCCAACAGCCAGACAAGGGCTGAGGCACACTGGGCCAAGCAGCTCCAGCTGGGAAGGAGGAACCCCTCAATGAAGAACCAGCTGACTAACTGACCCGAAGGGCAACGAACAACACCCAGGAACCACCCCAAGTAAGTCCTAACACCAGCCACATTAGGGCCAGGACAAAGCCCATGAGGGCCCCAGAGCAACCGGAGATGCAGACAGCCACAGGCCCCAGAGCTCAAGGCAGGAAAAAAACCTGTGGCATGACCACTGGGATCAGAGAGTCAGAAAGCACACAGACAAGTGGGGAGGCCAACAGCCCAACACCACCAATGACCACAGAGGCACCTGACAAGCCAGCGGACAGAAACACAGACCAGCCAGCAGAGACAGGAGAAGGACCCCACCGGCCACCAAAAAGCCAGGCACCAAGACTGGAAGGCCAAAGCAGCCAGGAGAATCAGCAACAGCATGCAACATCCATGCAAGAGGCTAGAAAAAAAGCCCACCAGAAGGGGCACAGCCAGAACCCCCAACCAATCAGCTGGGCCACCACAAGCTGCCACAGGAAACAAGGACCCAATGTGAAAGGGCCTGGTGCAGTCCAAAAGGCAGCAGTAGAAGAACCGCCACCAAAAGGACAGAAATAACAACCCCCAGAATGGGAGTAAGGAGGCCACCAACACTGCGCCCCCACAGACCCACAAAGGAAACCAAACAGCCATACCCTAGAACGACTCCACTCCGAGGGTAGAGAGAATGCCCATCAGAACCAGCAACAACTAAGAAGACAGCAGCAACACACCACAAAAAGAGACCAGGTACCTAGGGCAGATGCGTATTATCCTGCATGAGGAGTCTGTCCCATATGACCCTTCCCACCCATAGGGGAAGGCAAACACGGATGAAAGGCCCATCGGGAAGAACTGGGAGGCTGGTTCGGTCCCTAGCAATGACCGGTACAGAACGTTGGACCCCAAGGGGTCTCATAACACCCACTCTCTCACAAGACGCCGACAAGAGAAAGGCAAGCCAGAACAGCCCACGGGGAGACACCAAAAAGGCGACCCTCTACGGTGCCCAAAGGCCAGTACCAGACCCCCCTTGGAGTCCAGTCCTTTGAAACCAGGAGACATGCTCAGCCATAACAAGCAAAGTAAGGCCACAGTAAAACAAAGGCCAAAGTCTAATTCCCACAAAGGAGACCAGAAAGGCTGCCCAAGGAAGACCAAGGGCCCGATTCACAGAATGAACTTAAGACTCAATCCTAAACTTACTACTGTTTTGGTATTCACAGATTGCACTTACTACTTTTGGTATTCACAGAATGAACTTACTACTTTTGGCATTCACAGAATGCACTTACTACTTTTGGTATTCACAAAATGAACTTACTCATTTCGGTATTCACAGAAGTTAGGACTCCTAACTTTAGGACTCCTAAATGGCTTCTGTGAATACCAAAAGTCTTAAAATTTGGATTTTTCTCAATTTAGTAGTAGTAAAGTTAGGACTCCTAACTTTAGGACTCCTAAATGCCTTCTGTGAATACCGAAAGTCCTAAAATTACGATTTTTCTCAATTTAGTAGTAGTAAAGTTAGGACTACTAACTTTAAGACTCCTAAATGCCTTCTGTGAATACCGAAAGTCTTAAAATTAGGATTTTTCTCAATTTAGTAGTAGTAAAGTTAAGACTCCTAACTTACTACTACTAAATTGAGAAAAATCCTAATTTTAAGACTTTTGGTATTCACAGAAGGCATTTAGGCGTCCTAGAGTTAGTAGTCCTAACTTTACTACTACTAAATTGAGAAAAATCATAATTTTAGGACTTTCGGTATTCACAGAAGGCATTTAGGAGTCCTAAAGTTAGGAGTCCTAACTTCTGTGAATACCGAAATGAGCAAGTTCATTCTGGGAATACCAAAAGTAGTAAGTGCATTCTGTGAATGCCAAAAGTAGTAAGTTCAGTCTGTGAATACCAAAAGTAGTAAGTGCAATCTGTGAATACCAAAACAGTAGTAAGTTTAGGATTGAGTCTTAAATTCATTCTGTGAATCGGGCCCCAAGTCTGCAAGATCTACCAAGCTAATAGAGGCTGGAAGAGGCCCAGCCCACAAACCATACCCTTACCAACAAAACCACAGTAGGGCAAATAAAAGACCGATATGAGCATCATGCCTCCAATCCCGCCAGTGCCGTCACACAGATGCCACCAACCAAGCCTCGACTCCAACAAGAGCCAGAACAACCAGCACTGGGGCAGCGGCTCCCAAAAGTGGCATCTTCAATTGAAGGCCAATCCTGTGTCCATTTCTAACTGGGCAAGGCTAAATCGAGTGGTTTGCAATTCACTGGGCAGGAAAAGTGCATGAGGGTTGTGTCCATATCCCTGTGATCAGGGCAGTAATGGAGGTAAGGTAAAGGTAAAGAATGTGACCAATGACTGTGCCCTGAGCCCAGAACCTGGTGAGAAAGGTAAATGTCATTCATACATGGTTTGGGGGCAGATGGCAGACCCAGCAAGCACACGGTGAGGGTGAAGGCCACGCTCAGTGGGTACTGGTGGGAGGTAGACAGGGTGTGGCCGAAAGCCATGCCCTCTGCCTCTGGGCATGAGTAAAGCCCTTGCCCACTAGGTTATCTGAGCTTGTGGGCTAAGAAGAAGGTAATACCACAAACTGTTCTAAGATTATGGTGAGCATGACCCATAGGATCCAAATGGGCGCTCTGCAGGCCAAGGGGGCCAGGGGTCTGTTTCTGACCTTGACTGTAGTATTACGCACCGGGCACAGCCTGGGTCACGTCCTGCGGGCTTTGTGGACTTTGGGAACCACCCTACAGCGTGTACAGAGCCTTCTCAGTACAGTTATAGGGCATACTTAATAATATCTCTGAGCACAGCGGCGCTGTGCATAAGGCAAGGATGAAGCACGTCCAGTGCTAATGGACATAGGCCATGCAAAATGGGCCCAGGGGCAGTGCCATTCCTCTACCTGGAACCCACTGCACACAGCCACGCAAAGCGTATCTGAAGACAGGGTTAATGTGCAGAGTACACGCCGACAGACATAGTTTGCAACTACACCCTGTAAGGCAAAATAGTCTTTGCTGACAGGAACACTCATTTTGAACAGGAGACAAAGTATATCTTTAAAAAAACAAATTAACTGAAAACAACTTTATAAAAGACCCTAGCTGTTGTCTAACAATGCTTGATAGTATCTGCTATTAAAACAAGACAATCCCAAAGAATTTAAGATGAAAGTGGTTATGGTTAAGATTGAAACCTTAATCACCCTTAATTCGCCAGTAATGTTTATTCAAGGCGCTACTAATAACGTCACACAGGATGTCCCGGATTATATCACTTATCACAATCCTGTAGACTATGGTATTTTGCAATTAGAAATTATAGATATGCCAGTCAGATTTAAGAAGTACTAATTATATACCGTGAAGAGAATTCAGGTAAGCGTGTCGTCGTTAGATTAGTAAATGAATAGGAATGTTGCATACTTTCAGGACTGCACGTCTTGTTAAGTATTTTAAGGATGACTGGTTCGTCGATGGTAACATTGACCTCAATAGAAGTGATGTGTTCTGCATGACAGTTCTGAAAGATTTACATTCAAAGGGATTTTTAAATGAGGTCCATCATTTTTCTCTGGCATGTGGAAGCTAACAAAGGGGGACATGTATGTAAATTACAGACGTTTTCAGACATTGGCAAAGTGGGCAATTGCCCAGGCCCTCACATTCAAAGGGCCCTCCTGGAAAAATGAGTAAGAAAGCCAAAAGTCATTCCATTTACGGTTTGCTTCTGCACAGCTGTGAGCTCAAAGGCTTTTATTACTTGTAAATAAAAGTGCCAACTTCCACAGTCTGTAAAAATGGAATTTGCAACAGTTCCTTATAAGACTTATATAAACCACTCAGTTGATTGGTGCAGTTTGAATACCTTATGTTGGTTTACCAATTGTATCCAAGTATGTATTGGGCCATAGCAACTCAATACGAGAGTGTCCTGATGAAGAGTTATTGTACTCAAGGTGCATTGAGGCAAACAACAGATACCACCCAACTATATGGTAGCCGTATATGGAACTGTTGCAAAAGTAAATCTATTAAATTTTGTTTTTTCACAGACAGTGAAAGACCGCATTTTTGCTATACATTTGCAAAAACAAAAATGAACGATGAAATCCAAACACAAAATATTGTACACAAACATTATCACTCAAAATGTGTCACAAAGCCTTTGACTTCATGGCTGAGCACAGGGTAACACAGCACGCATGAGTACTGTAGATGGATGGACAGTTTACACACAAACTTTGACTGGTTGTCTTGTCCCTGTAGCGCAAATAACATATGGTTAACTTGATCTGCAGGACTAGCCTGGCAAACCTAACCTCACACTTTCAGGAAATTGCATTTGTGGAAATTAATTTAAGAAAATATTTTTCTATGACATGCATCTCTCCTAAATTGAGATCACCACTTCTCCCTCTCCCTCGCTCTTTACCTGTCTTTCTCTCTGACCTCTCTCTTAGCCTTTCTCTCTATTTCTCTTTAGTCCCTCTCTGTTCCTCAACTTTCTTCCTAACACCCTAAGGCTCTTTCGGCCACATGCATCAATGTTGCCGTTTGCAAATCCTTAATTGCGAAAATTAAGGAATCGCAATTAAGAATTTGCAAACGGCAATGCATCAAAATTTCGCAAATATTTTTGCAATTTCTTATTTTTCCTTAATTGCAATTCTCAATTTGCGAATCACAATTAAGGAATCCCATTCCCATTGATTCCTATGGGCCAAGAGGGGAAGGCATTCACAATTTGCGATTTTCAATTTGCGAATCGCAAATTGAAAATGCAATTTTAAGGGTGCAGGGGGGGTCCAAAGAACCCCTCCATGCACTTCTGAAATTAAACCTAGTGCAATTTACACACACACATGTCCCAAGGACATGTGTGTGTGTAAAATGCAACTTTCAAAAATTCAATTTTGTGCATGTTTGTAAGTTTTCGGTAAATTAGCATGAAGTCCAACTTCATGCTAATTTACCTCTTCCAAATTGCGAATTCACAATTTTGAAATGATCATGCATTGCATTTAAGAAATCTCAAACTGCGATTTCTTAAATGCAATCGCAATTTTAGAAATCGCAACATAATTGCGATTTCTAAAATTGCAAAAATAGCAAAAAAGCTTAATGCATCCCAAATCAATGAATTGCATTCGCAAACGGCCGAATTTTGCGATTCCCACCGTTTGCGAATGCAATTCAGTTTGATGCATGTGGGCATTTATCTCATCACCCTGTTTTCCAACTCAACTTTCTGGATCTCTCATACATCTCTCTTAACCTCATCTCTCTCTTTACTTCATCACTCTCTTTCTCTCTCCATGGCTCTACACTATACCTCCCTAGTCCTCTCAGACACCTGGCTTTTTCTCAACTCTCTCTCACCTCGGAAGCTCATTTCTCTCTCTACCTCACTCCTACCACCTGAGCTCTCCCTATTCCACCTGCCTTTCTCTTTTTACCATTCAATGTATCTCTCAGTTCATTTGGTAACTTGCCTTTTCACCCGCCCCAATTCTCTCTACCTCTTTTCCTTGTTTGTCACCTACACACTGCTCCTTTCTACCTCCCTCAATTTCTCTACTTCCCCCTCAGAGTCCCTGTCCTTAAGTCCTCCCTTTCTCACACACAACTTACTGCCTATCTCCGCTGCTCCCTTTCTCTACCTACTGCTTCCTCTTTGTACCTCTCTGAATCTCAAAATTTTCTGATTTCCGTCTGCATTTCCCTACCTCGCCTACCTGTTTACCACTCCTAAATCTCACTTCTACCTTTACCTCACCTATCTTACTACATTGCTCTCTTTAGCTCTCTGCTCTTCTACCTCCACCCTTTCCATATATCTTATTCACCAGAGGTGAGGTAGATGACTAGACAAAGAAGTGTAGCTATAGAAACAGAAGAAGAGGAACAAGATACCCGCAGAGAAATGAGGGTAAAATGATCGGGTTTCGCCTGCTGGAGTGGCCAAAATCACCAGTGCAGTGCTTTGATTTTCATTCTGTCTGCAAGAACACCAGTAGTGTATCAGGCTTAAGTTGAGAATATAAATATCCTACAACTAAAACTACAATGACAAGTGCTAGGAGCACATTTCTTATTTCAAAATTATGCTCAAGTCCACGAAACATCATGCAAGCCACCATTACTGTTTCCTTATTGCAATAGGAGGAGGGGTTGGGGTGGGGGGAACAACTGGTTACACACTAAATTCCACATAAAATGTGTTTGCTGCAAGTCGATACAAGCATTGAGAAAGCTTGCCAGCCTTTTGGATTTGTCAGTACTTGTTTTATTTTGTCATGTATTATGTAAAACTTTATCATTGAAAAAGCTGTCGGGCACTCAACAATCTAAAAAAAACAGTGGTTTAAAGCAAAAATATTTTTGGGTCCCAAAGCACACATTTCCATAGGAGGCCATGGTACCGAAGGGAAATACATTGTGTGTGAATGTGCTCCTTGTAGAAAAGGTAAAATGCCATCAGCACAGTGAAGTTGGACAGTGGCTGAAATTGGCTGACCTTTTGGCCTGTTCTGTAATGGGGGAAGAAAAATGCAATGACACAATAATAGACTGATGTAGAGGGCTGACTGAAAGTCTCCTACACCTTGCATCCTTGGCATGGTTTCCCCCTAATTTGTTTGCCTTCAGTCCTCCTGCCTGTTTTTGCTGACTTTGTTTTTGCTGGTCTTAGGTCTCTGCACACTTTATCACCGCTCACTGGTGCTAAAGTGTTTGTGCTCTGTGCCTAAAACATGGCTGAGACTCAATTAGCATATTTCATTTACTTGTAGGACCCTAAAAAGTAAATGAGATCAGGGACTGTAAATTAAACACTACTAGTGGCCTGCAGTACTTAAGGAGCCCCTCAAACATGTCTAAGGCCTGCATTGCTGAGCATGTGTTTGCAGTTTAAACTGCCATTACGGCCTGGCAAAATAAACCTTTTGCCAGGCCCAAATCTTCCTTTTTAATACATATAAGTTACCCATTGGATAACCCTGGACAAGCCAATGAGCGGGGTGCAGTATATTTAAAAAGTTGGACATGTACTCGTGGTAAAGAAAAACCATTAATTAGCTTTTCATTACTCCAAGACCTATCTCTCTCCTAGGATAATATTGGAATTGCCTTATTACATTTTATAAGCGTAATTTCCAAATGGGTTTCCAGTTCATGTTTGGTATCTATCGATCAATCAATCAGTCTGGATTTAGTGAGGGAAGCTAATCACCCGCAAGAGTATCCAGACTTTGTCTACGCTGGGTTCAGTTGAAAAGCCAGGTCTTGAGTCCTTTTCTGAATTTCAGAATAGAGGGTGATGTTCAGAGGTGCAGGGGAAGGTTGTTTCAAGACTTGGTGGCGAGGTATGAGAAGGACCTTCCTTCACATGCTTTTGCGTAGGGTGTGTGTGTGTGAGCGTGAGGGTGAGGGAGGTGGAGTGCAGGTTCCTGAAAGGATGATGGAAGTTAAGTTAGTAGTTGATATATGCTGTTCCCTGGTCATGGAATGCTTTGTAGGCAATTGTCAGTATCTTGAATTGGCATCTTTTCCAGTGGGTGATGTGGGTCCTTTTCGAGAGGTTAAGGATGAGTCATGCTGGTGAGTTCTGTATCGTCTGGGGCCTCTCCAGGAGCTGGGTGGTGATTCCAGCATTGAGCGCTTTACTGCAGTCCAAATGACTGGTGACTAGGGCTTGGGTGATGCTGTTTCTGGTGCGGTTCCTGGTGCTGACTGGGAACCATTTGAAGACCTTCTGGAGCATGCAGAGGGTATAAAAGCAGGGGGAGGAGATTGCGTTGATCTGGCATATCATTGTGAGTTTACTGTCCAGGAAGATGCTGAGGTTATGGACGTGGTTTTTTGGTGTAGGCATGGGTCCAAGTTCAGTGGTAACACATAGATAGTGGAGAGATGCACACCAGTGCTGTGCATCTCTCCACTATCTATGTGTTACTGAATGATCTTTCCGCCCTAACCGGAGAGGTTGCACCCAGGATGAAGTGCAAAGTGTCAAGAATAAATGAGACAGAATATTAACATCGTGAAAGCAAGAGTTGTGTTTCCCTGCCCCACTTGATCGTGTTTACATGTATAAAATTAGAATGCGACCTCTTTGTGAGTGGAAAACATAATTTTGTGTAATGTATATATGTTGTTGGACGATTTTAATTGTGTAAATTGCACTTTAATAGCTTCAGGGCTTACATATTTTAGCAGTGTGTAAATAATTCGGGTGGGTAACCCAGATCTCAGTGACATGATTATAGAGGGATTCTGGGCAATATAGTTTATCAGAGGAGCATTAGTGCGAGAGGCTGTGCAGCTTCAGTAGTTTGATGAGGAGTTCAGCATGACCACCCATGTCACGTGAGAACTCAGCTGATTAGATGTGGGGTGATTAAGGCGATTGTTCGTCATCATGTAGTGAAGTTTTTGTCGACAAGAAGAGTGGGAGCAGAATGCAGCTTGCCCGTGGGACGGATTTGCAACAAAGATAATTATGAAAGGACTTTGCCAACAATTGTCGAATTTGAAGTTGAAATAATAATTGCCACGGTAAGCACGCCACAGAATATAATATTTTTCGAATGGAGTTCAGCACATGGCTACAGGGGAGAATAGTATAGCTTAGAACTTGATTAGCTTTTAGCGATGGTGAAATGAGAGATAATTGCAAGTTTAAACGGATCACTGACATAATATCGAGGGACAGAATATCGACCATCAAGAATATCGTTGAGAAAATATCGACAGTCAAAATATCGAGTTTCTATCTACAAACAGGTAAGTACAAAAATATCGAGTTAAAAATATCGTTTACTAAAATATAGTTTTAAAAAATATCGACTTTACTAAAAACAATGTTAAATTAAATTAATATTAAAAATTAAAAACTACAATATACTTACAAATACTTAAATTAACTTATAATAATTAAATAATTAATGAAAGTTTAAAAAGAATGTAAATCATATTTGTTAAAACATATATATATAGTAACAAAATATAATTAAATAATAGCCAATATTATTAACGTACAATAACAAAAGTGTAAAAATTACTATTCCCACGCCAAAGAGTGCAAGCGTTGGGAAAGCGTTGGATAGCGTAGGGGTTAAAATTACTATTCCCACTCGAGTGGGTGCAACAGTAGGGAAAGCGTTGGATAGCGTAGGGGTTCAAATTACTATTCCCACTCCAAAGAGTGCAACAGTAGGTAAAGCGTTGGATAGCGTAGGGGTTAACATTACTATTCCCACTCCAGTGGGTGCAATAGTAGAGAAAACGTTGGATAGCGTAAGGGTTAAAATTACTATTCCCACTCCAGAGATTACAACATTAGGGAAAGTAAATACTTCATATATTATTTAAAAATTTAAAAATTAATATCCATTGATAATTAATTAAAAATAATTAAAACATTTATATAATATAATAATATATTACAATTACTAATTAGCAATAATTATTTCAATTGATCACCTATTAATACAAATTAATTAAAAAATAACAATTAATTATTTAATAATTAAAAATTATTTAACAATTATTTCCAATTAAATACATTTAAATAAATTTAATTATTTAATTAATTATTAATAAATTACTTCCCACCCTATTCCTTATAAACCCACAACCCGCTACAGAAAATAAATTATTAAAATTAACATAATTAACAATTCATCAATGAAATTAAATTAATTGGCAAATACATTTTTTATAATTACCCATAAATACTTTATTAATAATTAATTCTACATAAATACCAATAAATAATTTTACATATTTAATTAATTATAATTAAATTACTTCCCACCCTATTCCCCTATAAACCCACAACCCGCTAGAGAAAATAAATTATTAAAATTAACATAATTAACAATTAATCAATTAAATTAAATTAATTGGCAAATACATTTTTTATAATTACCCATAAATACTTTATTAATAATTAATTCTACATAAATACCAATAAATAATTTTACATAATTAATTAATTATAATTAAATTACTTCCCACCCTATTCCCCTATAAACCCACAACCCGCTACAGAATTAAATTACGCAATAATTATAAAAACAAAATTCATTAATTAAAATTAATTATAACATAAATACACACTTTTCACACATATTATAACATATCAATACACTATAAAAAAATTAGATATTATTAAAAAATCAATATTTTTATCTATCTATATCATATACTTCGATATTTTAACTTTCTATATTTTTAACAGTCGATATTAAATCACTTACCTTAAAAACGATATTTTGGTTATCTATATTCTGTCCTGTCGATAATTTGTCCAGTCTATATTTACTACTCGATATTATGTCCAAACGATATTTTTGAGTCAATATTATGTCTGTGCACCAAACATGATAGATGCTAGTTTGCCTATTTTAATAATATTAACAATAATGATTATCATTGAATTGATCAAGATTAATTCAAATTTGTACTTTAGAAACCCCCGAAGAAGGGATTAGTCCCGAAATGCATTGGGTGACTTGCAATAAAAACGTGGCATAAGGAAACAGTGATTCTCCTGTGTTTTTTGAAAAACAAAGGAACTATGAAAATGGGTATAATGGATTGAAGATAAACAGAGAAATACAAGGATGAACATTACTGGTCAAAATTTGGAATAATTAAAAGGTTGATTAAGAATTTAATTCATTAAATTCATTACAATAGGCTGTGCAGCTAGATGGGGACAGGAATGTGTTTCCCTCGTGCTTTCACATGTTTCCATGTTCAGTGGATCACCTAGTGTTGTTCCACTGGGAGGTGTTGTTCCCAAAAATCAGCACTTCCAACTTATCAGCGTTTAGCATCAGGTAAATTGTCTTCATCAAGTTGGCAACACCCGTCTTGCAGTTGTGGACGATAGTTCTGGTTTTGGAAGAGTCTTTCGAGAGCGAGACGGTGAGCTGGGTGTCGTCTGTGTTGAAAAGGATGTTGAGTCCGCAGGTTCTAATGATTTTGGCCAGGGGCATCATGTATTTGTTGAACAGGGTGGTGATGAGGGATAGTCCTTGAGGGACGTTATAGATGATGCTCTTGGGTTCCAAGGTGAACAATGGTAGGTGGACTCTCTCGGTGCGTCCTGTGAGGAAGGATGCAATTCATTTGAGGGAGTTTTCCCTGATCCCTTCGTGGTGGATTCTCTTGTGAGAGTTTGGTGGAATATGGTATTAAATGCAGCTAAGAGGTTGAGGAGGATTAGGGCTGCTGTTTCCTCTTCGTCAAGGAGGGTTCTGATGTCATCTGTGGCAGCGTCACAGACACGGTCAGGGTGATCTCGGTGCTGTGGTTAGCTTGGAATCCAGCTAGGAGTTGCCCAGCAGTTTGCTTCTCTCCAGGTGTTAGGCGAGCTGGCAGTTGAGGGACATCTGAAAGACTTTTGGTGGGTAAGGGGAGCAGCAAGATAGGGTAGTAGTTCTTGAGTTTGCTGGGGTCTACTGAAGTGTTCTTGAGGAGGGATTTGACATTGGGGAAGGGGGCCATGGTGATGGATGCATTTAGGACGGAGGTGAGTTCGCTGCTTATTTCTGTGCTCCTGAGGTTGAAGATGTGGGGCAGGGTTCTGTGGGTGCGCCTGAGTGGATGGAGTTCACGAGGCTGTGGTGTTCTGTGTGGTGAGCTGTTCCCATGTGGTGAGCGGGTGGTTGTGGGTGGTGTCCGTAGGAGTGAGAAGGTTGTAGAGGTCGTTGGGTTGGGGTTTGGAGTTACTGTATATGGTGGATATCTTGTTGTGGAAGTAATTCGCCAGGGTGTCACAGAGTTCCTGGAAAGGGAGGATTGTGTTCTCTGTGGCTGATGGGCAGAAGAACTCTCTGATGATGCTGAAGTGTTCCTTGCTGTGGTTGGCGCTTGCTTCAATGCCTTCTGCTAGGTCATCTCTTTTTTTGTCCTTAGGTATTGGTGGTATTTTTTGAAGGCTGACTTGAAGGTAGAATCCAAATTTACTTTTAGGAAGTTGACTTTTTCTTGCCTTAGCCATTTGTTGCCTGCAACCTGTCTCTAGGTCACATGACTGGGTGTAGGTGGCAGCTGGGCTTTATGTATTCCTCCTAGAAAGCCACACACAATGGAAGATTAGATGTGACTAGATGGGCTATCACTGTCAGGATGGGAGGGAGGAGTTGGGCACAGCCATAGGTACACTTGAATGAGTTGTGTCCTGCCTCCACACAAAGGGATGCATACAACAGTGCACAAAAGAAGGACTTCAGACACCAACTCTTTAGTACACTTATGGATCTGTGTATACTCTGCAAGGAAGAAGGACTGCTGTGCTGCTACAAGTGCTGCCACTCTGCTGGACTTCTCCTCTAAACGAATTACTGCTCTGCTATGCTGACCTGCTGACCTCTTGCCCGGGGAAGAAGATCTGGACCTGCAACTCCATCTTGAACCCAGGACCCCATAGTGACTCAAAGGGCTAGTCTGCTGGCCTCTTCATCTGATCCTCAGAGACATAAAAGCCCCCCCCCAATAGCTTCTAGACCTGTCTTCAGTGAGTTCCTGACTCCCAACAGGTGCCTTTCAGGTCCTGGACCCTCAGTGTGACTCATAATCACTTGAAATCAAGCGTTTGGGCTCTTCACAACTGCGAACAGACCTGTTTGAATAAGAATTGTGCGGTTTGCACCAAAAATCAGCGCAAGCCTCCGTCAGCCCATCTCTTTGCACAGCAGCATTGACAGGTCAAGGGGACAGCCAACATGAAGCTCCAGCCAACCTGTCCGCAAATCCAGGCCTGCTCTTTCCATCATGCTAACATCTGCACGTGACACTCTCATTGCTCCTCGCAATCCTCTTCAATGAGAACAAGACTCTTGGCAAAAAACTTGAGAAGGTAAAACTTCAGTGGGGCTAATCTGGGGCTATATCCGACCTGGTCTCCATCATGGTCGACCTGAAATGTTGATGTTAACCTGGTTGAGCGTGACCAGATCGCTGCAGTTGGAGCTTTATGCTTTTAGGTGCTTAATTCAAGTTTCTTTTTTGAAAACCAATAACTCCTGTTCTACTGATTGGAGTTTGGTGTTTTGGTCTTGTATTATTTATTAAATTAAGCTTCATGTTTCTAACATGGTGTGTGTAAGAAAACAGGGCTCTTTGTAGATGCCCTCCAACTTTTTTCTCCCATTTTGAGCTACTAGATGCTAGTTTTTGACTCTGACAGTGCACTAAAGCCTGCTAACCAGGCCCCAGTGCCAGTGCTCATTCTAGGAGAATTGGCATTCCCGATTGACAGGTACTTTACCCCCTTATAGTTTGAAAGTATATGATACCAGGGGTACCTAGGCCATAGGTGGTAAAGGCGTCCCCAGGGCTGCAGCACGGTTTTGTGCCACCTGACTGATCCAATCATACTACTGACAGCAGCCCTGCCATTGCAGATTGCAGGAGCTGTGCAACTAGAACTTGACTGTGCCCTCACCATTCACTACCTTTACTATATGTCAGACACCCCTAAGGTAGGCCTCCTCAGCCCAGGACATAGGGTGCAGTATATTAAAGGTAATGTAAGTACATGTAAGTGTAAGCATAAATGTCCCTATAGTGGCCTACCCAAAAGGAAGCTACTATTCAGTGTTAACATTCCATAGGATAGCATGGTCTGCCAACCAGACACTCTTGAAATTGATACCTCCATTATGGTACCACTAAAATATGTAACTTTTTGTATCAAACAATGTGTCTTCTCACCCTTGACATGAATCTCAGAGGTTGCCCATCTGGCTGCTCCAGCTTCACTGTGTTTTGCCTGTTCACCCTGCATTTTCCAATGCCTGCTGCTGCCAAGACAGGATTCTGACCACCTTACAGGCAGTGTGATTGCTCCAAGGAGTCAGAAACAAAGGCTGGGCAGCAAGTAAAGGTTAGACCTTCTTCCTCGTCAAGCAAGCTAGTGAAGTGACACATCAGAGCAGTGAGCTTCAAAGGTTACATCGCCTTTGATATGCATCTGGGCTTTCCCCCTGAGGAGGACGCAGCCCTCTGCATGCATCAGGTGTGCATGCACGTGGGCAAGGCAGTAAATTAGGTATGGAGGAGTTGTAAACCTCCAAGTAGGCGGGCCACACCTCCAGGGTGGGCAGCCTGATCTGTATGCCTAAAATAGAATTCTCCAACCTTTAGGAGGGTAGAAATAATGGGTTCTGGGAAAAAAAGGTGACCTACAAAGGGACACCCCTGACACCAGAACTTCAGATCTGAACAACTTGCATCAAGGAAGGAGCAAGAGGAGACCCACGTCGATGACAATAGGACTTTGCCATCAGCACCAAAGCAAACAGGGATAAGTTGTCCCTGTGTCAGACTTGTAATTGAGTGAGTGCCCCTCATCATTGGCTAACACTCAGCACCCCAAATATAGGGTCACCTGTGGAAGCTAGAAGCACACTCAGACTACCCTGGACTGTACTAGTCCCTGCAAACTGCAGTTAAAAACAATTGCTGGACCCAAAGAATCGCTGGCCATCAGGCTCTCCGTGAGATCGCCCAAATCCAGGTGGTCAAGCGCATTGTGGGAGTTGTAATCTCACTTGCCCCAAAGTTTCAGGCTGCTACATCACTCCACCGGACGCAGCAAACTTCCAGTGTCTTTTCACTGGGCCTACCACTGCCACGGCCTGTTGGTCACCAATCCGGAAACCAACCCCCACACTTGACGCTGCAACTGCTATGTTGTTCCTATAAAACTATATGGGATCTGCGTGTTTAGGCAACATAGACTGTGGGATTGGTGTCCAGACTGATTCCAGACACCCCCACTGGGTATGTTTGCCTGTATACCAGCTAGCTCACAGTGCCACTGTAAACTCCTCTTACCAAGGAGAGAACAGTTATTGGCAACTATCTAACATGACAAACCTGTCCCATCAGGGATCGTGGAAACAGTGCAGTACTTTTCTCCCATTTACTTGTGCTCACTTTGTCTCAGAAAGAAACACAAAATAAACAGTGGGGACGTTTTTAATAAGTATTATTGAACCATTGTCATTCTAGTGTAAAATAGGTGTTCTGAAACAACCACGAGACAGAAACAGATATAAATGATTACAAACAGAGTAAATGGATGGTAGATTCCTACCATAGTGTTAAAACAATGAATATAGGCATGTATAAAAATACATGACAATAATAATGCGTACTCCTATGATGCAACCCTAACTAAATACACCTAAATGTACCTAGCATGTATGTAGCTTCAGAGCCAAGAATCTCCCTAGGATGAAGCCAACCCTATTACATGAAGTGAGAGACTGTGGAGCCCCGTCTTGATCTCGAGATGGACAGCCTGTGAGGGATATCAGACCACTGCGAGCTGGAGTGTCTGCCTGCAGGAACCTCAGGGTGTCGAGTCAGTGTATCAGCAAAGAAGTCTTTCTCCACTGCCTACCCTGCAAAGATGTGGTGTACATATACCCAATTCTGCCTTGCTGTGTCATGTCGGCAGAGGATAATGGAAGGGATGACCCTCATACGTAGTTATTATGCAGAAGATGGTAATCCTGCTGTGATTCTGAGAATCTTCATGCATAATTAATTAGGCTAGTTTTCGGGAAAACCACATGACATTTATGCCGTGCTTAACTAGGTAAAAGGTCAATACCAAAAATAGTTATGTAGTACAATGATATGGTAAATGTAGATGAAGGGTCAGGTGACTACTCAAGCCTGTATTGGGGTACCCTACAAAACATAACACAACCATAATCCAAATGTCAGCAGCTCTGTATATGTTGTGTTTTTCCATTCAGTTTCTTGCAGTGGTAAAATCAACACCAATGTTGTTCCCATTCAGCACCAAGGACCGCCAGGACAATTTTGCACCCTGATCCCACCCGCTAGGTAAAACTTATCTGACTGTTGTGGCCTGGTCCTGGGGCCCACATGATTGTAACCCTGTAAGGGCTCTACATAACTCAACCTGCAAGTGAAAGATTGTCACTAGTGGTTTTGCCAATGACCTCATTTTTATCTTTTCTATACAATTTACTGCTCTGATTTAATATTACTTCAACGATCTATAACTCTGGTTTTATGTATGCTATTCCATTCATTTTGATGTCTAAATTAAGATAAAAATGCACTTCATAAACTTCTGTCAGGTTTCTCTTGAGTCAAATTAATTACTTATTGTCCATGTTGGTATTTTGAAATGCTGAACACATATTCCTCTAGTAAAGCTTGACTGCTCTTTGCCGCTCTACTAGGACTGAGCTAAGGATTTAACGGTGTGATCCAAGGACCATCTTCGGGGTACTGCAATAATATTACATGTTAAGGCCACCCAGCCATTCCAGATAATATTCCACTTTCCTACAGTGTGGGATCCTTTTGGTGGTGTTTCACTGTTTTACTGTTCAATGTGCAGCACAAATGCTTTTAATGTAATAGAAATGAGAGGGACCCCTTTGACCAGACCAGGGGAATAGGGTACTATTGACAAGTAGAAGCGGAAATCCCTTGGTAGAAGTATATACTAGTACTGGGTTTCAAGATTCCCAGTGCAAGAAATTGTAGCCCATATGTTAAGTCATACAAGGTCAAAGATACTCCTTCACAACTATGAATTGTATATTAAAAATAGTGCTTTATAAAAAATTGTCACTTGTAATTAAAAAATACTATAAAACAATTTAAACTGAAAATGACACCCAATTCATATACTATAAAATACTTTGTTACACACATAAAGGAAAAATACAATAATTCAACATAGGAGCGATGACAAAGACTTTTGATACGCAATGTGCACCAACAAACGTTCAACAGAGAGCCAAATACAGACAGTATATTTTGTCATTTAGAGACACATCCGGTCTGAGCAATTCCTAAATATAATCTATTATTCTTATCTATAGGATATGCTATTTCCACGGACTGTGTTGAAAGAAGCGTTGACGCATTTCAATGGTTCTATTGATATCTCATCTTTATCAAGACACATATAAGTCTCTCTTTATTGGCACTGTATGGTTGCCTTTTATCACAATTCTGTAA
The DNA here is from genome assembly GCF_964263255.1 of Lissotriton vulgaris. Lineage (NCBI taxonomy): Eukaryota > Metazoa > Chordata > Amphibia > Caudata > Salamandridae > Lissotriton > Lissotriton vulgaris. The sequence continues at coordinate 1,237,169,584 of NC_141687.1, read as the reverse complement.
GCAGATATAATGTATTATTTTTTCATATTATTTACACTTACACCTACACTTCATAAGCTATTCAATGTTTGCAACAACTACATTCGACATGATTTCGTTTCTATACACACTTTCTAATCTATCACAATCTATTAGTTGTTTATGCAGTTACAGAGTCATGACATACATCTTTTGTCCAGCATTTCAAATCGTACCTTATGACTCTATCAGGGGTCTTTCTACTATGTACCTAAGGTCCCATACACCACCCTTTATCAATTCTACAATGCATCTGCAATGAACCAAGTCAGAGAGCTCAAGGTAAGACCCAACTAAGGGTTTTTTACCTTATTTCATTTTACTGCCACCTCTACTCGCTTGATTTGTTAGGCATGTTATTAGCCTTTGGTCAGGGAGTCTACAAAATATATGTTTATACCTGCAATGAGTATCTCCTGATTGTTCTAACAGGGTATTGTTTATAATCCTCTATATAAGTAATGTCCTATTCGCACCTGATGAAGTCAATGGTGGAATCCTTGTATTAATTTTGATGCAAAGCTTTTTTCTCTGGGGTGTTTCCCTGGGGTATTTCACATTAAAATCACTGTTTTTGAACCTAAAAATAAAACCTTATGTTAGTTCTCTATTTATCAAGGTATGGAATGCGAGGAGTTTATTGCTTCAATAGCATGACGTACCTGGAAAGACTTTGCTCACTTCGGGTATTACTAATAAAATCTTCAAACGGGTTTACTGTCTTGTTCAGTCTCTTATCGAAATTAACTAGAAAGACAGAAGTTAGAAAACCCCATACCCATTATGATTGCCCTAAGGATTAAGTATTGGCAGAAATAATAAAGTATCCCTCCGGTATACTATCCCTCTACATTACCTTAAAATCCCGGTAGAGAGGTTGCAAATCGTCCTTCAGCTGTGGATGAGCCAATTAAGGTAGCCTGCGCATTCGTGCTTAAATATCTATTGCGACGTACCCAATTGGCTCCCCATTTCTCTCCTAATGAGTCACAGGTGTATACAAAGAGCCTCTCATCTCGGGCCCACTGTTTCTGACATTGTTTACACGGAAGTATTCTATTCGGGTCGTGGAATCTTAGTATCCCTTTCTCTGCTTTACTTAACCCGGAAGCACTCTGGTTAAAACATGGAGGCAAACCATTCTCTGCCTTTCTTGCCCCGGAAATTAACTCCCCAATTGAAATATAGTTTGCTCATCGGCCCGCTTTCCATGTGATATATACTAGGGTAAATAGTGGTGACTGATTATTCTAATGTACATTCCAATCGAAAGAGCTCATATTATTTCTTTTATATATACAGCACTAAGGCTCCCCAGACCTACTTTCCCAAGATGGGATTTCTTTTGAAGGTTACGATAGGAACATTCTTACTAAAAGTATGCCTATTACAGAGCGTCAGTCCTCGTCTGTGCTTTCTTTTTATTTGTGCTCTTCATTACTCCTTATGTGTTGATGGCTGTACTGTTACCCTTATTTCTTGTGCCCCCGATCTTCCATACGTTCCCACCTTCTACTGTCTATTGGGGTCATCAACTTTGCCCCCATGTCAGTATATTCTTGTTCGAATCTCGACTTTTCTATACCCTCTGCGCCCTCGCTAGTATTATATATAGTTGGGCATGGCGGGAGAGCTAAATGGTCCCTTTCCTACTGAACGTCTCGACATTCGTTGACATTCATTGCCTTATCAGATTTTATTTCTTTCTATATACCAAGTATCTATTCATCTTCTGTTTTTATTGTTATATTTTGTCTCCTTACTTCTACGCATTTATATTGACAGCCATCATTCATTGGGTAGTCCACTCCTAAGGAATATTTGTATATTTTTTAATACATTACTCTACCATTCATCACCCTTCCAGACCACTCATTTGTGTTACTGGATTTTCGAATGGTTGGCAATCAGTTTCATCCAGCCTTCTTGGCAATTTAATCCTTTTTCAATGCTATCTAGATGACACATGAACCATTGTTCCCTCATGTTTCTGATGGCATCCAAATTGCCTCCTCTCCTGCTTATACTCACTTTCCCTAGTAGAAACCAACTGAACTGATTGCAGTTGTGGTTCTTTCTCGGGTAATACTCTGTCAGGGGTGCATTTTATTTACTAGGTTTCAGTGCTGACTTGTGTTCCAAAAGCCGGACTCGCAGTTCCCTGCTTGTCTCGCCCACGTATCCCAGGCCACATGGATAGACAAGCAGGTAAACTACGTTTTTGCTCCGGCAGTTATTGAGAGTTTCGGCTACCAATGTTTTGCCATTAAAATTCCAATTTTTAGCCTTAATGCAGTTCAGACAAATAGAACAGGTACCACACCTGTAGTTTCCTATCGCTTTTTGATTCAGCAGATTCGTTTGACTCTCACTGTCTATTTATTTGTAAGACTTCACAAGCGCATTTCTTATAGTTGTATTGCGCCTGAATGAAAAAAGAGGTTTTGTCAAGGGTGTCGGGAGTCCCTGTTGAGAACTTTCCAATTCCGATTTATTATATTTTTTATTTTGTTACTCATGTCTCAGTATTGACTTACAAACACTATTCTTTCTAGAGTGTGTTTTTTGGTCTTGTTTTCTTTGTTGCTATTTAGAAGGTGGTCCCTATCATAAAATCTGGAACACTTAAACAAATGTCTTATAGTTTTTTAGGATAACCCCTATCCTTCAGTTTCTTTTTCATGATTTCTGAGTGGTGGTAAAAGTCAGTGAGATTCGTACAGTTACGACGTAACCTCAAAAATTCAATGAACGGAACATTGTCCTTTTGTGATCGAGGATGGTTACTTTCATACTGCAATAGGGTGTTTTTATCAGTGGGTTTTGAGAACAGCTCAACCTCCAGTGAGCCTTGCATATCTTTTCACTCGAATGTCTGAAAAATCCACACTAGTGTTGCTGTATTTGGCTGTAAATTTCAGGTTTTATCACACAAATTCAGCCATCTAGAAACAACATCAGCTCATTGCTGGCACTGTTCCAAATGAAAACTATATCATCTATAAATCGGTGCCAGCAAGAGAAGTTCTCGTAATATGGTGCCACCTCGATGTAGATGTGCTTCTGTTCGAAATCACTCACATAGAGACAAGCCAGACTGGGGGCACAGGTCACCCCCATGCTGGCCCCCTTGATTTGTTTATAAAATTCGTTCATCCTAATACAGTTCAGAATCAAGTCTTTGTGTCCCCCATTAAGATTTTCCTTATCTAAATCGACGAGATCACCCTAATGGTGTCGTCCTGGGGGATATTCGTGTACAGGGCTTCAATATCCAGGGTGCTGTATCTTTCAAATAAGATTTTTGCTTTTGGACGATAGGGCTTAGGATGAAATCAGCATATTTGCTGAGTGGCTCAAGGAGTGAACCCCAATTGCTCATAATAGGCCACATTGGTGGGTTTTCTAGGTCTTTGTGGATTTAAGGCAGCCCGTAAATGGCTGGAATAATAGGGTTATTATTGAAGAGTAACTTGTATTCGTTATCACATATCCAGGCCTATTCTCTACCACTATTTAAAAGTTGTGCTACCTCCTTTTTCAAGTCTTCCATCATTGCAAACAGAACACGTTTGTAGTGATTATTTTCATTTAAAAGCATCCTCATTCTGTTTTTGTAATCAATAGTATCTAAAACCACAACACCCCCGCCTTAATCCTTAGGACAATCATAACGGGTATGGGGTTTTCTCACTTCTGTCCTTCTAGTTAATTCCAACGAGAGACTGCACAAGAGAGTAAATCCCTTTGAAGATTTTAGTAGTTAGACCTGAATTGAGGGGGCGAGAAGTGAGCAAAGTCTTTTCAGGTACGTCAGGCTATTGCAGCAATAAACTACTAGCATTCCATACCTTGATAAATAGAGAACTAACATCAGGTTTTATTTTTAGATTCAAAATTAATGATTTTAATGTGAAATACCCCAGGGAAACACCCCAGAGAAAAAAGCTCTGCATAGAAATTAAAACAAGGGTTCCACCATTGACTTCATCAGTTGAGAATAGGTCATTACTCATATAAATGCCTATAAACAATACCTTGTTAGAACAATCAGGAGATACTCATTGCTGGTGTAAACATATATTTTGTAGACACCCTCGACCAAATGCTAATAACATGCCCAACAAATCAAGCGAGTGGAGGTGGCAGTAAAATTAAATAAGGTAAAACACCCTTAGTTGGGTCTTACCACCAGCTTTCTGACTTGGTTCACGAGGGGTTGGCCTTTCTAGATGCATTGTAGAATTGATAAAGGGTGGTGTATAGGACCTTAGGTACATAGTAAAAAGAGCCCATCTGATAGAGTCAAAAGGTACGATTTGAAATGCTGGACAAAAGATGTATGTCATGTCTCTGTAACTGCATAACTATTTAAAAGATTGTGATAGATAATTAAGTGTGTATAGAAATGAAATCATGTCAAATCTAGTTGTTGCAAACCTTGAGTAGCTGATGAAGTGTAGTCTTGAACTATACGAAAAATTAATACATCATATCTGCCTAAAGGATTGTGATCAAAGGCAACCATACAGTGCCAATAAAGAGAGACTTATAATTGTCTTGATAAAGATGAGATATCAATAGAACCATTGAAACGTGTTGACGCTTCTTTCAACACAATCCGTGGACATTGCATATCCTATAGATAAGAATAATAGATTATATCTAGGATTTGCAATTGAATTGCTCAGGCCGGATATGTTTCTAAATGACAGAATGTACTGTCTGTATTTGTCTCTCTGTTGAACGTTTGTTGGCACACATTAGGTATTTAAAGTCTTTGTAATCACTCCTATGTTGAAATATTGTGTTTTTTCCTTTATGTATGTAACATAGTATTTTATGGTATATGAATTGGATGTCATTTTCAGTGTAAATTGTTTTATAGTATTTATTAATTATAACAAGTGACTATTTTTAATAAAGCAATATTTTTAATATACAATTCATAGTTGTGTAGGAGAATCTTTAACCTTGTATGATTTAACATATGGGCTACAACTTCTTGCGCTGGGAATCTTAAGACCCAGTATTATTATATACTTCTTCCAAGGGATTTTCACTCCTACTTGCACAAATGCTTTACACATTGCCTTCTAAATTAAGCCAGACTGCTCTGTACCAAGCTACCAGGGGGTTGAGCACAGGTCAATTTGGGGCATGCTTGTGCCTTACCCTGACTAGGATTGTGGTTACTGCTTGACCAGGACTCACAAGCGAGTCAACAAGTAACCCAATTTCGAACATTAGTGATCAGCATTGAGGATTGGACTTGTGTTTGTGCAGTACCTTACAGTGATGGGTTGTAGAATAGTGACCCATATCTAAGACCAATGCACATTTTAAATTACCCCTAATTGGCCTTTTTGGTTTAAGTCCGTTCCTACTCTACCTGACACATTATCTTTGTGACATCACCTGGGGTACTACACTGTGGCTCAGTTCAAGGAGTTTTGCCAGAAGAGGGGGCTGCCGGTGAAAAGGAGCACCAAGAAGGCAGAACTTCAAAAGGCCTTGAGGGCATGTTCTGAGGACCATCAATTACCAATCACAACAGATGACCTGGAGGAAGAGGAGAATGAGGATGGATCAGAGCAGGACCTAGGTCTTGGAACGCAGCCTGCGGAGGATAGGGTTACCTACTCCTAGGATTGGAAATACCCTCCCATACAGGGAGCAGCGTCTCCTCTCGCAACCTGTCTCCAGACGAGATGGTGGAAAGGAAAGCAGAGAGGGAGTACAGGCTAGGGATGGTCAAACACAAGATGGTGGAAAAGAGACTAAGCATGGAGGAAAAGAAACTGACTATGAAGTAGAGAATTGCCATGGAGCATTCAGCTTATGAGAGGAGCCTTAAGGAACTAGACATCAATACCAAACAAGCAGAGTCCAGCACTGATGGTAGCAGCATTTCTTCATTGCCCTATGGAGACAAAAGGGTCCATATTCCTAAAGGTCTTTTGTCTGTCTGTTGTGGGAAATGTTATTGACAACTGGTTAGAGGCTTATGTGATTGCCTTACAGCTGCTCAAGATCTCTAAGGAGGATTGGGGGCTAGTCTGTGGAGGCATATCCCTAGTAAAGGGAGAGGCACCATACTGGTCCTAGAGAAGAAAGACAGGATGAGGTATCCCCCCACCCACATGAAGGAAGTCCTTGTCAGGAAGTATGGTCTGACCCCAGAGAGGAACAGACAGACGTTTAGGGACAATCAGAAGCAGGTGTAAAAGTCGTGGGTGGATTGAGTGGGTTCCTTTTGAAAGGCACTGGATGTTGGGTGAAAGGCTGGGATGTTAAGGATTATCAGGGCCATTACAATTTGACTACAAAGGAGCACATGTTCAGGCTTTGTTTTGCAGATCTGTTCCAACACCTGATTGACAACAAGTTCTCTGACCACAGGGAGCTTGCTAAGGAGGAGGGTCAGTACCAGGGTCCACGAGAAGGTATCTGGGGGATTACCTCAAGGGAAGGTTTGGTACCCATCAGACACAAAAGGGGGGAGACAAACATAAAAACAAGGAGTTTTCTAAGGAGCCCCAAACTAGTTCCATGGGTCAGGACTTCTATCCCCTAACTGAGTTAAAGAAGAGATTGCTCTCTGAGAGTAAGTCTTCAGGGAAGGCACTTCCAAGTGCTATGAGTGCCAACAGGAAGGGCACTTCAAGGGGGATATCAAGTGTTCCAAGTGGGCACAGCCCCTCACCGGTGGAAAGTCTGTGTTGGGAAGGATATTGCCCCAGTTAGTGCTGGAGGGCAAAGCAGAGGTTACCCTAGTGTCCCTGGGTGATAGAGAGATGTGCATAGAACTCACATACCTTGTAACACTAGGAAATGCAGGCAGTGGGTCACCATCAATGGGCAAAGGGTAGAGGCTCTCAGTGACACTGAAGCCAGCATGACAACCGTCAGATATCATGAGGTGACCTCAGAGCAGGTAGTCCCTAATGCATTTCATCAAGCGATTGAAGCGGACTACCATGAGAGTCACTACCCAGTGACTCTGGTTCCCTTTGAGTTGGAGGGGGTCTCAGGTTCTTTCATTCAATCAATCAAAATCACCCGGGGCAGGGGGTATCCGGGCAAGGTCTTGAGTTCTTTCCTGAAGTTGGCAAGTGATGGGGGGTTTAGAGGGGAGATGGAAGGTCATTCCAGAACTTGGCAGCTAGGTAGCAGAAGGATCAACGTCCGCTGCAGCTCCGTTGGATGCGGGGGGAAATGTGCAAGTATGAGGGAGGTGTATTGGAGTTGCCTGGTTGGCTGGTGGAAGGTCAGGTGGTTCTTGAGGTAGGAGAGTCCAGCGATGTGAAGGGCATTGTAGGCAAGGGTAAGTGGCTTGAATTGGCATGTCTTCTGGATGGGGAGCCAGTGGTGGTTTCTGAGGTGGGGGTGATGCTGGTCCATTTGGGCAGGTTGAGGATGAGTTTGGCTGCAGTGTTCTGTATGGTCTGTAGCTGTTGGAGGAGATGGGAGGTGGTTCCGGAGTAGAGTGCGTTGCAGCAGTCTAATGGGCTTGTAATGAGGGCTTGGGTCACTGTTTTCCTGGTGCTGATTGGGATCCACCTGAAAATGTTCTTAAACATGCAAATTGTGTGGAAGCAGGAGGAGGTTACTGCATTGACCTGGCGCTTCATGGAGAGATCGCTGTTCACGATGATTTTGAGGTTGTGGGTGCGGTTGGTGGGGTGGGAGAGGGCCCGAGTGCATTTGGCCCCATGTGTCGTCTCGAGGGGAGGTGTTTCTTCCAAAGATGAGCACCTCCGTATCCTCTGTGTTCAGCTTCAGGCAGTTGGATCTCCTCCAGTTGGCAATGTTGGTCATGGGGTTCAGGAAGTTGACTCTAGTGGTGGCGGTGTCTTCCCTGAGAGGATAGGTTAGGTGTTGCCAGCGTATGAGATGATAATGATTCCATGGGTGCAGATGATGTCAGCTAATGGAGTCGTGTGGCTGTTGAAGAGGGTGCGGTGGAGGAATGATCCTTGGGGGACTCCACAGATGATACTCTTGGGTTTGGAGGTGAATTGCAGTAGTTGGATTTTCTATGTGCCTCCTGTGAGGTAGGAGGTGATCCAATTGACGGCATTTCCTCTGATGCCGATGTGGTAGAGTCTGGTGATCAGGGTGTGGTGGGAGACAGTGCTGAATACTACTCAATGGTCGAAGAGGATCAGGGCTGCTGTCTTGCCATGGTCAAGGATGGATCTGATGTCGTCGGTCACGGCTGTCAAGGTGGTCTTGGTGCTGTGGTTGGAGTGGAAGCCAGACTGGGAGGCGTTGACAAGGTTGTTTACTTCCAGGCAATCTTGGCACAGGTGATTGATGGCTTTCTGCAAGGGGAGCAGCGAGATGAGACAGTAGGCCTTCAGTTTGCTTGTGTTTGTGGCAGGTGTCTTCAGTAGGGGTTTAACCTCTGCGTGTTTCCAGGCCTCAGGGAGAGTGGCGGTGGTTATGGATATGTTGAGGATGCAGGTGAGTGCACTGCTGATTTCCTTCTGTCCTATGTTGAAGGCGTGGCGGGCGCAGGGGTCTCCTGGTTGAATGGCGGTCATAAGTGCTGGTGATTAGTGTGATGAGTGGTGTCCATTCAGAAAGGTTGATGTGGGTGTTGTCAGTGTGTGTCAGGAGGAGGCGGAGGTCGACTGGCTGTGGGTCATGGTTGCTGTAGATATCTGCTCTCTTGTGTGGAAGTGTTCCTCCAGGGAGTTGCAGAGGGCTTGGGAGGGGTGGATTGTGGCCTTGGTGGCAGACAGGCAGGCACATTTTCTAATGACGCTGCAGAGTTATTTTGTGGGATTTGCACTTGCTTCGATGTGGAGGGTAGATGTGACTAAGTCCATGCCTGTGGAGTGCATGCTTGGAAATGACCTGGAGCACACCATCTGGAACGAGGTGGAGCTCAGGTCCCACTGAGACATGTTAGGTTTACCTGAGTGGGTTTGCCTGACCACATGGTCCATGATCACCCAAGAGGGTAGTCAGGAGGACCTGGAGCCTGGAAGAATGGCCTAGGTGCCTAAAAAAAGGCAAAGGGCAGAGGAACTGGGAAACCTGCTCCTGAAACTACCGCAGTCTGGAAGGAGGCTGAACCTGAGAGGGACGTCTTTGAGCCTGCAGGGGAGGATGTTGCCACCCTGGGGAACTTACCTGAGCTAGCCAACTGGCGGCAGGAAGGGGGTCCCATCAGGGAAGAGTTCTGCAAGGTGTCCTACTCATGTGGGCCCACGGCCCCAGGCCGACACTTCTGGTGATGACCAGATTTACTGGCAGATTGGTCTCCAGTGTAGTGAGTGAGCCTAAAAGTTCCTGAGCCTGGTGCAGCCATGTTGGCGGTCTGGTCTCTCAGTACTACAGGCCCTTCCTACTGGAGATGGCTCATGATATGCTTCTAACATGTCATTTGGGGCAGAACATGACCTTAAGACAGGTTTGTCACCCACTTTTATTGGCCTCAAATGAGGAGGGCATCCGACGCATTCTGCAGGTTCTGCCCTACCTGCCAGGTCAGTGGCAAGTCAGGAGGGAAGCACAAGGCTCCCCTGCAACCTATCCTTGTCATTGCCACCTCCTTTGATTGGGCCACGTGACCCCAAAAATGCCATGGGCAACAGGTTCATCCTGGTCTTGGTGGACCATGCACCAAGTACTCAGAGGCTATCCCTCTGAGAACAGTTACTAGCAAGACAGGAAAGGTCCAAGGATTCTGAGGTTTAAACAACGCTTTGATAAGCTGCTTTTGTAGGTAGATGGAGACACACTTGAAGCTCTGGACCTCTTGAGCTTCATAAAGAAATACAAGTTTGAAAGGTGGAGAGTGTGTACTCTATGAGAAATCACGATTGTACTTGTTTGGATTAATATCCGTTCTTTCAAATCATCATATAAAGGACAGAACTATTTCAGGTTGCAGTGTGACATCTTTATTATTTTTTAGTGAGACATGGACAGCCGACACGTGTTTCATCCCCTATTGGCGAGTTGCGCCTGGGCTTTTTCAAGGCTATTTCCACATATACAGTGTATATTATTACTGTTTCCAAGTTTGACAAAATCCAAGAGACAATAGTTTCAATACTCGAAGAGCAAAGTTCTTCTGTAAGTTTTCAACGCGGACGAGTGCAGTACGGTCCCTGCTCGCAGCTCTCAGTCTGCGGGTTGGTCTATGGGTTGAATCCCAGGTTCCACCCATAGACCAACCCGCAGACTGAGAGCTGCGAGCAGGGACCGTACTGCACTCGTCAGCGTTAAAAACTTACAGAAGAACTTTGCTGTTCGAGTATTGAAACTATTGTCTCTTGGATTTTGTCAAACTTGAAAACAGTAATAATATACGCTGTATATGTGGAAATAGCCTTGAAAAAGCCCCGGCGCAACTCGCCAATAGGGGGCGAAACACGTGTCGGCTGTCCATGTCTCACTAAAAAATTATAAAGATGTCACACTGCAACCTGAAATAGTTCTGTCCTTTATATGACGATTTGAAAGAACGGATATTAATCCAAACAAGTACAATCGTGATTTCTCATGGAGTACACACTCTCCACCTTTAAAACCCTCTGAGAACAGTGACTGCGCCTGCAGTGGCCAGAGCACTGATGGCGATCTTTGCCTATGTGTGATTCCCCAAGGAGGTGGTGTCAGACCGTGGTACCAACTTGAAGCTAGAGTAAATGAAGGCCAGATGGAAGGAGTGCGGGTTAACCTACATATTCTCCACCGCTTACTACCTTCCAACTAATGGTCTCATTGAAAGGTTCAAAAGGACCCTGAAAGGCATGGTAATAAGCCTGTCTGATCCCATGAGGCGGAAGTTGGATTTCCTCCTGCCATGTCTTTGATTTGCCTTCAAGGACTACCACAAAAGGGGGTTTACTTCAGCCCCTTGGAACTTCTGTAACAGCACCCTGTGAGAGAACCTCTCAGTCTTGCGAAGGAGGGCTGGGAGCAAGCTCCCAGGAAGCCCCCCAGAATAAGGCCAGCTATATTTTAGCACTCCTTAACCAGATAAAGAGCTTCTGGAAGCAAGCACAAGGAAATTTAGAAGCCAGCCAGGAGGACATGAAACTACCCTATCTCCAAAATGCCACTTGGGCCAAAAAGTGTTAAAAAGAGTTAACCATGTTCCTGGTCATGGATCATTGGATAGAAAAGGAGAGTGGCCCTCTCCTGGACCACCTGTCTTCCAAGGAGCAGGATGGGTCAGTGTAGGGTGTTAGCCTCTCCACTACCATGACTATAGAACAACAGAGAGAGAGAGAGAGAGATTGCCAGTAGTTGTTGGGACAGTTGGCCTCATTCTTCTCCCTTACCTCAGGACTCACTACATGGAGTACCCATGAGATTGACCCAGAGGATAGCTTGCCTGTGAAGAGTAAAATCTACAGGCTGTCTAATAAGATGAGAGACAGCATTAAGGAGGAGTCCTCCAAGATGCTGGAGTTAGGAGATACTGAGCCCTCAAACAGCCCTTGGTGCAGCCCAGTGGTGTTGTTCCCCAGGACTGCCCCTCCAGGTGTCACTCCAGAATTTAGGTTCTATATGGATTACTATGAGCTCAAAGCATTCACCAAGACTGATGCACAACCCATCTCCAGAGTTGATGAGCTCATAGATCAGCAAGGAGCTGCCAAGTCCCTCAGCACTTTTGATATAACGTCTGGGTCAGGGGCGGCTCCTCCGTTAAGGTGGAGGATCGTCACCCCACTAGTCAAATTGTCCTCATGTCCCTAGATATTGAAAAAATAAATGGTAATAAACTTAATTTATTACCATTTATGTTTATGAACGTTGCTCTGAGCCATGCATCAGGACAGAGGGGAGCTTTCTGGTTTCTGCTCCTGCAGCAGAAAGCAGTGATAGGCAAGGCACTTAGGTTTAAACTGTGCAAGTCTTTTTTGGCCAGCCATCTTGTGATGGCAACAAATTCCTGCTCAGTTTAGGCCTCTCTAACCCAGCTGTCTTGGACAGCTGTGTTAGAGACAGCATAGGGCTCAGTGCCTTCGGGAGCGGCAAGAGAGGCTGCTCCCTCCAATCCTGGCACAGCTTTCATGTTGCAGCAAAGCAGTGCCAGGAGTGGTGACTGCAGCTTCCTGGTCTCACACTGGAGCCTGCCTCCCTGCCTGGACCAGGGCAAGGAGGACGTTGAGCTAGGATCAAAGGTAAGTGTATTTTTTATTTATTTAATAATAGCTTTTGTTTTCCATCCTTCCTCACTACCCTCCTTACATGCCAGCTGCCACTGGTCTGGGTACTGGCAGATTGCCTTGACTGAGGGAGCCAAAGAGAGTTCTATTATCTCTACCCCAGAAGGGCACTTTCACTTGTGGGTAATGCCCTTTGGGTTGAAGAATGCCCATGCCACCTTCCAGAGGTTGGTCAACCAGGTCCTGGCTGGGTTAGAGAACTGCAATATGGTCTACCTAAACAAAATGACAGCCAAGCTAGCAGAGGGTTGAGCACACATTAATCTGAGGTTTACTTGTGCCTTACCCGGACTAGGAATTGTTGTTGCTGCTTGACCAGGGCTCACACCCCAGTCAAGTGTAATCCAATTTCTAACAAAGTTCTTATAAGTATATTATACATATAGTTTTAGTAAAACCGAAGGGTCTTGACTAATGCCAATCCCAAAAACAGTTGATCAAGCCAATAAAGAAATTGGCTTAATCTATGCTAATTTGTGGTTATTTGTGTTACCACTTTAATGGTGGACACCAGGGAGTTTGAGATGTTGTCCCTCATTTCTAAAAGTGTAATTAATGTTTACTTCAATTTTGTTGGGCCTCACTAGGGCTTGAATTAGCATAAACAAGTAAAATAAATTTAATGTGTTACAGACAGGAGGGGCGGGAGCAAAATACATCTTGCCCAGTGAACCCAAAATCCTGTCGAGGTCACTGATGTAAATAGGATACCATCCATTGCACATCATGTTATATGTACTGAAAGCAACAACAGTATTAGAGTAGCCTGGAAGTAAACCAAATTAAACGGCTGAACTTTGCACTCCTGTACCACATAGCAAAACGTGCACCACATGAACAGTTGGTTGAAAAGCAGATCAGGATTGAAAGCTGCGCTTTGCCAATCACAAGGTTAAAATGACAAAGGGTCTGCCAGTGTGTTTGGAGCTCTGATGTTCAGCGCTTTTCTGAAAAGCTCAAGAGTTTTGGTATGACCACTCAACAGTAAACAATGTATCAATGCTCTAAACAATACAAATCGTTCAAGCCTGTAGGCCGAGGGTAGCCAGTCGGTCCATTAGACATGCCAATTGGTGTTACCATGAGGGTCTTTCACTTTCGCCCGCCAATATGTGAATCGGGATCTTGGTCTGATTCAGGGGCGTCATGAACCCTCCTCTTTAGAAGCTAAAGCGGGGGTGAAGTTCTTGATGGGACTCTTCTATTTTCATTTCGGCAGAAAAAGGCTCTAATTAACTTGAAAGGGTGGGTGATTGGTTGGTTGAGTGAGTGAGTGAAAGGACTGATAGGTAGGTGTGTGAGTGAAAGGGTGGATGGGTGAGTAGATGGATGGATGGATGAATTAGTGTAAGGATGTATGAGTGAAAATGAATGGATGAGTGAAAGGAGAGTGGATAGATAAATTAAAGAAGTGATAAATGAATGGGATGGTGGATGGATGAAAAGGTGAATAGATGGATGAGTGGAAGGGCAGATGGATGATGATAAAGGATGGATGAATTAGTGAAAGGGTGGATGGATGGGTGGAGTGAAAGGGTGGATAGATGGACGACTCAAGGGCAGATAGATGGATGAGCAGATGTATGGATTGATGAAAGGATGGATGCTTGTACGTCATGAACAGCCAACTTTAGAAGCTACAGCAGGTTGGAGTTCTTGATGTGCCTCTTTTTTCTTCAACTTGTCAAACAAAGGGGAGTGAGGGATTGAAAGGATGGATGTGTGAGCCAAAGTGTGGATGGATGGGTGAGTGAAAGGATGGTTGATAGTTAGATGGATGGCTAAATGACTTAAAGAATGGATGAGTGAAACAATGGATGGATGAGTGAAAGGGGGTGGATGGATAGATGAATGATGGATGGCCTAGTGAAAGGATGTATGGATGAGTGAGTGAAAAGATGGGTGGCTGAGACAGAGAGAGGGTGGGTAGATTCATGGTATGGACAGATGAATTGAGTGACAGGGTTGATGGATGAGCAAAAGGATGGATGGTTGAGTGAAAGAATAGATGAAAGTGTGGATAGGTGAGTGAAAGGAAGTGTGGATGGAAGGGTGAAAGGATGACTGAATGGATGAGTGAAAGGGATGGTGGCTGTATGAAAGGATGGATGGTGATAGGGGCAAATGGATTGAATGGATTAGTGGTTGGGTGGAAGGATGAGTGAACTGATGGATGTTTGGATGGCTTACTGAAAGGATGGGTCAATGAGTAAAAGGAAGGATGGATGGATCGAGTGCAAGAATAGAAGGAGTGAAGGCGTGGATAGATGACGATGGATGGAGGGATGAGAGAAAGGTTGGATGGGAGATGGATGAGTGAAAGGATGGATGGATGGGTGGATAGGCTTGCAGATGGATGAATACGTTTGAATATGGATGGGTGGATGGACGGAATGGTGAAAGACTGAATGATAGATGAAAGACTAAATGGATGCCAGAATATAACGGTGAAATTGTGCTTATCTGCAGGTAGATGGAAGGATGAATGGATAGATGCTTGGATGGAAGAGACAGGAAAGAGAACTTCTAGGGAGGGTCCAGGTAACTTGCGTTGTGTGCCTGATGCCATAACAGCTTTGGTTCAAAGTGCGGGTATTTTAATTTTATGGCTACTCCATTGGTCTGATTGATGCTATCCTTTCCGGGACCAGACATAAGGCTGCTCAAAATCATCACTACAGTAGGCAGGGGGCCCGAAACATCTCCTCTGGTAACTTCTTGTAAAGTAATCATGGATGAACACTGCTTTTTTCACCCTCAACTAGTTCTTAAGTGGATATTTAAGCCGCATTTGCAGGTCACTTAACTTTGCCCAATGTGAGAGTTGGGTACTGTCTCCTATTGACCATGCACTAAAGTAAAATGAGCAGTGAGACATATATCTAATGTGTGGTAGTGTATTTCTATCAAAAAGTATATGTAAAAATGATACGAACATTTACATTTTAATATGGGTGTGGACATTTTGTAAGCACATGGGCATAGTTTGTGGAGTTTCGCTACACAGAACTCCGCAAAGTGACAAAAAAACTCTGCAAAGTTCTACAAGTGTTAAAGTGCAGGGTGAAATGCCATTCGTGCTGGTCTTCCTGCCGCCTGGGTAGAAATTCTACCCAAGTACCAGCTCGTGTTCACAAACTTACCGTGTGCGAGCGGGGAAAAAACTCTGCTGCACTACGCAGAGCGGAGTATTCAGCACTCCGCGAGCTTTGTGGAGCGCAAAGTGCAGAAAACTCTGCAAACTCCGCAAACGGAGCGGAGTTCACAGCCCAGGCCTAGCATGTATTGGGATTTGTGTATAGATTGTGCATATTTTGAGCACACGGATCTGGTTTATAAAACATCCACTAGAACATAACCTATTTTAAAGCCAGAAACAAGTGATAGTACCTAATTTGCACCAGCTGCCAGGTGGGCAGGGAAGGCAGTCCTCTTTGTGTCTGGCACCAGGCAAAGCTCGAATGGTGTCAACTGGACATGGTCTGGGCGATGCTGCTCCTTCCTCACAGAAAAATCCTGTGCAAAAAAAACATAATTCCAAATATTGAGTAGTGTATGCTAATACAATCTAGAGGCACGTATTGACAGCCTGTGCAGAGCAAAGGTTCCTCTCCAAAAGTGAATTAAGCATCCTAGCAAGATGTATGCTCATTATGCAATGTATTTGGTTTTTATCGTAACAATAAACATAGAAACATTTATACTAATTACACTATCAAACTTTGTTTAATGTCTAAAAGGTTAGAGACAACATTTCTACTTAACAAAGACAAACAACGTTGGTAGTTGGTAGATCCGAGTCAACCAGTTGTATTAAATAATCATTATTAAGTGTCATGCATGGCATTAAAAAAGCTAGAATTGTGGGACAGGGTCACAGGTCATCACTCCGACCACTTATGTTTATCTTTCCATCTGGTCATGCCATTTGTACCCGAGGAGAAGGAGGTGGGCCTTCATGTAGAGAGCGTGAGGAAAATCCCCTCTAGAGCCCACTCACCAGTGAGAGCTACCTTAGGCAGCTCTATGGTGGATTACTGGCATTACTAGGAACCATGTATCCCAAGCCTAAACAATGCCTCTTTTCCAAGTCCTGATGCCCTGTCTGTTGACTGTCTCCCTCCCAGCCACTACCGAGTTGATCACATTAGTAATTAGTCGTCAATATTAGTGGTCAATGTCAACTTCCAGGACATTACATTTCTATCTTGGTGATCACCAGGACTAGGCCTATGGACCAGAATTTAAATTGTGTTTTTTTGGGGTTGGCGCAACTAACAGACATATTTCAGGTCTAGATGGTTCTAATAGTTATTGCCATTATTTTTTCTGTCACAGCCTTATAATAAGACTATATTCCTGATCAATCCCTAATGTCATTCAGCCCCTTGTCATCCACTCTTCTCATAGCAGCATACAATACTGTGACTCCCTTAGTGTTATTCAAAAGTGTCTGTTAGGCCTGTGATGTGGTGGTTTCACATTCTCACAACACCAAGTCCAGTGGTGGTCAAATAACAGTTTTCTATATACTGCCCTTGTGGAATCTCAATTTTTTGTCTAGTTTCCTCGCGGGACCTCACAGCAAACAAGCCTGGCAGGGACCACAGCCCCCAGGCTCCATCGGGCACTGCCACATCTTTCAGATCGCGAGGCCCCGCTGCACGGGACCTAACAGCAAATGAGCCGGGCAGGGACCACAGCCCCTGGCTCCACTGAGCACTGCCGCATCGTTCTTCCTGAGTCCAAAGGCGCATAAAGGAGGTTGTGAGGCCTCGCTTCGCGGGACCTAACAACATATGAGCCAGGCAGGGACCACAACCCTCAGGCTCCACAGTGCACTGCTGCATCATTCTTCCCGCACCCGGAGGCGCATAAATGAGATCTTGAGCCCCCGCTGTGTGGGACCTAACAGCAAACGAGCCTGACAGGGACCACAGCCGCCAGGCTCCACCGCGCACTGCCACATTGTTCTTCCAGCGCCCATAGGTGCATAAAGGAGATTGTGAGGCCCCGCTGCATGGGAAGCACGCGGGCCATACCCGGGCCAAGGGCATACCTGTCCTTGCCCGTCTCTGACCAAAGAAGGCCGGGTTTGACCTACTGGAAAGTACTGTCTTTTGACTGTGTCAATCATTGGTATGCAGGACTGCCTTAGGCGTATAATAGGGTACTGACTGAGCTCCTTGTACATCAATCGAACACGTGTGATCCACCTACCATTGAGTAAAAACCTCCTGGACTATATTGTCTAACCACACTACCAACTGGTTGTTGCCTGCATATACTCTCCCCACGGTCTGGTGATAGATTTGTAGCGCACTATTTCTTTGTATTATTTCCTCCCTTTTCTACCCTTTCCAAGCAGGAGTACAGGTGGCTATGGGCAAACGTAAGGCAACTAATATCCTGCCAGAGTCTGATAATGTCTGGTCAATTATTGACTCGTTTTTAGTGTGGGCGGTTAATGTGATCTACCAAGAGATAAATGTAGTGGAACAATGTCTCTCTACAGAGGGTGGGATTAGGTGCAGGATTACTGGGATCCCTGTAGCTGGAACAGTCATACCTCCAGTAACAGAGAGCCTAACCAGGGAAATTATAACCTTAGTGCTACCGATAATTTCGCAGTTCAAAATAATAACGAGGCAACACTATACACTAACACAACTTCCGTTAATCCGCCCCACTCCCAAAAGGAAATGTAAGAAGACCACTGCCATGCCTGGAGGCTCTGGAGGATGACATACCCCAAAGATTTCAATTCCATCTTGTTCAGAGGATGGGATACGAACACTCTTTTCTTGGGATTTACAATAGTGCTCATTATTGGCGGGATCACCTCTAGAATGGAAGCCCCGTTAGCACCAAACCAAGGGAAGCTGGAGTCCCTGTTAGCAGAAGTTAAACAGATTAGGACCCATCACCTTACACTCTCAATGGGGCAATCCAAGGAGGTGTCTGACATAGCACTTGTACTAACTACATCTACAACAACTAACCTACAGAGGGCTAGTATAGCGTAATTTAGCATTAACACTGAGAAGCCACAGGTCATGGGTGCTATGACTGAAGACACTCCCAGGGATCATGAGTGACCTCTTGCCACTACATTCAAAATACAGCAACATCCCAGGATACTTAATGTAAATAATGCACGTCTGACACATAGAGATACCCCACAAGCTTCTATACCAGTAGAGGAATGTATTGTCAATGTAAAGATGCCCAGGTCACCATTAATTTACCTCCAGAATATTGAGCCTATGTGAAAGTCATAGTCAATGCTGCACCATTACGTCCGAGCCAAATAGAATCTTACGACTTTTACGACTTTGAAAAACAAAATGGTTCACTGGCTCAATAGGAATTGCCACTAACCAGTACAGGATGCCCACCAAATCCTGTTTACAAGAAGAGTGAGTTGGATTGGCCCCCTGAGAAAACATTGTACAGTGGATTACATTATAATTAGGCTTTCCTGTTTTCAGTTTCTATTCTAGGTAAATTCTGGTGAGGTTTTTTCAATGATTTCAATACCTTAAAAAAAACAGTGGTTATCAGTGGTTACACATTTTTGCATCATTAAAAACAAAAGAAACAGTGTTTTTCTGGTGTTTATGGAACTCTTTGCTTTTATTATTGCTTGCTTTCTGCACTTATGCATGGTATATAACAGTGTACGTACAATGTAAATGAGGTCCACATATATTTTTACAAATCAAACTTGTCGTAGTACACCATACAATACTTCTTCAGTGAGTCTTTGGTCATGCAAGATCGCTCTTTCCTTCCCATGTAAACTTTTATCTGTGAAAACGCCCTCTCAACATTGGCACTTGAAACAGGCAACGTCAAAACAGCCAGAATAATCAGTATACAATTTGCTAACTTTGGCCACTGACATAGCTTTCCATGCCAATATTTGTGCACCTGAAGAGTGTGATTCTCTGCGACAGATTCTGAACATATGTATTGAACTAGGCGCGTATGCTCTTAGAGTTATTAAATCGGTCAAAACTTAGGCAGCACTTTTGAAACTCTGGAGAAAATTTCCTTTTATGGAAGGGATCTATAACTTGTGCAGAGTACCACAGTGAGGCTTCATTGACTTCAAATGCCATGTTTGGTGAAGGGCTATTTCTCATACATTGTAAAATAAAAGTTCTTGAATTGCTCCTCAACATTTCTTTGTTTACCAAGTGGCAAGCACTCTGCCATGGAATATGTTGCAGTGCCAAAGTCACTAAAAGTGTCGCCCAGTCTTCTCTCAAGGAGATGCTTCACATATACACTAATTATGCTGAACACTTGGTAGACAAGGGTGTTTTCAAACTCTAGTTTTTTTATTATGTCCACTAGAGCAGTCGTTCTTTCCTGTAAAAACCTAAGAATGCAGTACAGTGTACTTTTTTTCAAATCACTACCAATATGGGACCAAAGATCCTCACATTTCTTGCCTTTGGCATCATCACTCGGCAAAAGTTCTGTAAATGGTTGCCCATTGGAAAATATAGCATTCATGCCCTCTAGGACTGAGAGCCACCATCTAAGTAACACAGTTGGAATGAATCTTTTGTTGATGCCACACAATGCACAAAATGAGAATTATTTGCGTTTTAGATTCCGGGCTGAACAAAACAGTGCACCAGAATGGACTAAAAAGTCAATAGCATTCTTCATTAACTCTGAAGATTGTAAAGATGCTTTCAGCATACCATCTAACAACTGGCAAGTATCTCTTACAGGGAAGCACTTCAGCTCAGGTATCAATTTTGACAGGCCATCATATAACTTTTTCATATACGTACCTGAATCACTGCAAATACAAACAAAATCACTCCAATGTTTGTTGAACTTGGAAAAATGTTTTGCAGCAGCATTCCAAGTGACACTGCGTTCCATGTTTTCCAAAAGTCTGGTGTCAGGTTTTCACCAGTATCCCAGATGCTTTGTGACAGCACTCTTTTCACATATACCTGTCACTATACCTTACATTGAATGTTTAAAGCTTGGGGTGTTTGGCAATTCACCTACTATCAATACTGACTCACTAGAAAAGGGGGCTGATGTATCAAGGGTTTTTACCCATTCTCTGTGGGTAAATGTGTTTGTACATATTGAGAAAGATTCTTATGAAACAAATATTTTTCCTATCAGTGAAAGACTCAAATGTAGCCAAAAAATCTAATATGATTTTGATATTTCCTGATTCTCTAGAGTTTATAAAATAAATACACAACACCTAAAACATAGTTCTAAACCCTGTATCTTTAGACCAAAGACCACCAAACAAAAAAGGAAGAAGAAACAATATTTTAGTGACATCCCTATACAACAAAACTCAAGCAGAATATTGTTAGCCCACTCTTTCTTGCTACTGCTACCTTATATAACAAACGTACATGGTACTGGCCCCTTCAGGAAGAAATGAAAATGACTCTTTCACTCTCCTTTTCCTTCCTTTGAATGGTTTTTAGATTGTGCAGGTTTTTTTTTATGTTTATATGTTTACACTGGTGAGGGCTATTTCCCTTCTGGTAGGGTTTTATCAGTTATTGTAGATTTAAACCTAAAACCGGACAGCCTAATTATAATTAACTTTAGGGAACCATGGTGGGCTAAGGGTGTTCTAACGGGGGTTGGATGTCACCTTCAATTAGAACAGAACATGTCACTTCAGCCCTTATGTCTTTTCAACAGGTAATTTCAGCACTCTATGCCTCAGATTAGTCGAACAGGACCAATAGTTAACCACCTTGCTCCAGCATATCCCTCACTCCAAGCATTTTTGGTCTCTAACAGATCAATACAAAAGGGGGTGGTGATGGACGGAGCATCTGAACCAATCAAACACTCACACCCAGTCAACAGATCTGGGTTTAGTCCATCACCGTTCTTTAGCCCAATCTGCCACCCCAGTTCAGACATGGCCATATGCAAATCAGTCTGACCCTGTGCCTCATGAGAACAGTCCAGCCCGAACTGCCAAGCCATGCCTTCCCTGGACCGGAAACAAGCTTCCGAGGACCGGTTTCTGGCATTGCAGCCGTCTTCAGCCCGTCTTGCTTGAATCCAGTGGCAAAGTGGTGGAGTGAGCTAAAGAATGATGATGGATTCAACCCAGATCAGTTGACTGGGGGTCAGTGTTTGATTTGTTAAAACGCTCCGTCCATCTTCCCCTTTGTATCGCTTTGTTCACCCTAAGTTGGCAGGGTATGCCCAGATGTGAGTCCCTTGCTCACTTTGCCACTGGATTTATACTAGCCTGGCTGATGACGGCTGATTACTTAGAAACCGGTCCCAGGGTGCTTGTTTCCGGTCCAGGGAAGACATGGCTTGGCAGTTCGGGCTGGACTGTTCCCATGAGGCACAGGGTCAGACTGATTTGCATATGGCCATGTCTGAACTGGGGTGGCTGAGTGAGCTAAATAATGGTGATGAATTAAACCCAGATCAGTTGACTGGGGGTGAGTGTTTGATTTGCTCAAACGCTCCGTCCATCATCCCCTTTTGTATCGCTTTGGTCTCTAACAGATACCAGATACTGAGTGATCTTCAGGACATTGATTGAAATGAGACAGGGCAACACACAGTGAATGTGCCTCCATGTCATGTAGGTTGGGAAGTGGATTTATACACAGTTATTAAGGGCAATCACAATATCACTGATACTTTATCTGTTGCCTCACTGTCTCCTTATGACGATATATGGGATCCCATACCCCTAGTAGCTGCTCCACCTAAACAGTCATCTTTTAGTAGTAGTGTCCTAGGGATGGAAGGAGGTTATGAAATCGAGTCTTGGAAAATAGGAGGGTTAGGGAAGAAACAGGGTACATTGGGTGGATGGAATTTATGGGTGACCTGGATATATTACGTATTCAAGAAACAACTATAGGCCCTCATTCACCAATTCTATGGATAACATTTAGGGGAGGCCGGGACATAGTTCTGGTCAATTTTTATAATAATGTTTTTAACAGTACTCAGGATAAGGTCGTTTCATCCCTTGAAGGGGGACGGAAGACTTTACTCTAGTCCATTATCAACCGCTTTATATTAATTTGGGCTGGAGATTATAATATTCACCTATACCTACACTCTGCTACATGGGTATGTGGGGTTACTGATGAGGCTGAGGCTGGTTATTTACACTTTCCCCACTATGACCATGGCGATCAACCGAATTCCTTATTTCCAAGTTTGATTTACATTTACTAAGATATTCATGTGATACCAATGGTGACCCCATTCCAACTTTTATAGGGAGGAATTCTGCTTCTGTTATTGACCATATCCTAATATCTGCTAATGCACACAAGAGGTGCACCATGTCAAGGGTTGCCTGTCCGGGTCTGAGTGACTATAACTGTATTATTATAGTGACTCTTTTCTTCTGGGGCAGGAACAGCATTACAACTTCTAGTTGTATTACTGACATTGCCCCAACAAGATCTAATGGGGTCAGCATAAAGTGGAATGGAGTGAACCCAACCCAGTTTCTGCATGATATTTGCTCTAAGGGCTATAACGATATTATGCATTGTTTAGAAGATGTGGTTACCCCCAATCAGATACTTTATAGTTTTATTGGCATCACCACTACAATAGATGCTCTTCTGACTCGCCAGAATAAAACAGGCCCTGCTAAACGTAGAGGTTGGTTTGACTACACATGTACCGCTGCCTCCAGGGATTTGAAATTGGCTCTTTGCAAATGACCTAGACAAAATTTGCTGATTAAATCCCTCAGATTCAAATATAAAGAGGTACTCTCAGCTAGGAAAAAAGAACTCCAAGATGTAGCATGGTCCAAATTGTTATGAGCCGCATATACAGGAGATAGCAAATTATTTTGGGATACTGTTAATTCCCCTTTCCTAAAGGATGATTCCTTCCCTGAATTGTTGTCACATGTCACCAGTGATGCCTGGGTTGTTCATTTTACTGGCATTTTAGCTCTTAAATGGCAGAGATGGTGCCCATTCAAAACAAGGAACAGTTGATATGGTCCCCCTTACATCTGGACATTATGTTACAAGAAGTGTTATGGGCCTTGAAGGAAAGCAAAGGGGGCAAGCCCCAGATCCAGATGGGGTCCCATTAGATGTTTTCAAGAATGACGTCAACTTCTGAATGAAGTGGAATTTATTCATGCGCAACTTAGCCCAATGGGCGTCAAGGCGCCTAACTCAATCGCTTATGGGCTCCAATCTTAAATTTTTAACATGCTGCGGTGATAACGATTCTGCCTACATGGGGTACGTCTATTATAATCCCCATATTTAAGAAGGGTAACAAATCAGACCCCAAGAATTCCAATTTCATTGCTAAACTCATCGGTGAAAGTGATGAGCAAAATCCTGCTCAAAAGATTAAAAGAATGGGCCTGGGACTGCTCAATACTTTCACCGGCATTGTTAGGTTTTAGGAAAGGTGTGGGGACCCTTGAGCAATGTGTGAACCAGGATCTACTTATAGGCAAGTATACATGTGCCAAAGGCTGACTTGACTAGCACTTTCAACCTAGTAGACCACACTATCCTTTGGACTACTTTGCTCGGTATGGGGGCGCCTAGGCCAATCATCTGCTTTCTGTCAAGATTATATGAGAATCTGGTGTGTAAAATACACTATGGTCCTTGAGGCGATTGTACCAATAACTTTTCAGTCAAACGCGGCATTCTGCAAGGTTGTGTACTTGCCCTTTTGCTATTCTCTCTGTTTATAAATGGGGTAGACCAGACCTTAAAAACTGTACATTCCGATGCCCCACATGTGGCTGGGCGCCCCACACCAGTGCACTTGTACGCAGAAGATGCTGTCCTGCTGGGCAGGACTCCGGTGGGGCTACAACGTTTAATGAATACCTTTGGGAATTTTATTGCTGCTAGAAAATTCATTATTAACAAATTCAAAATTTATACAATGGTTTGTGGGTCAAGGGACAAGCAATGTAGAACATTTTTTATGGACAAGTCACTGGTGGTCGCTGTCGATACCTTCTGCTACCTGGGAAGTACTTTTTCAGGTAACGGCTCATGGTCCCATGAAATCACTAATATTTGGAGCAAAATGAACAGAAGCACCCATGGAATCTTTAGATTTTCAGCCTAGCTGGGTTCTAGGCCAGTTAAGGAGATTAAAGCAATTTATAGGGCAAGGGTTTTATCCATCCCAACATATGAGGCAGGAGTGGGACTACCACAAAAGTAAAGCTCTCCAGATGGAGGAAAATGGCTTCCGCAAACGGCTACTTAGTTTGCCCACCTCAGCTTCTTCCGAGATCATTCATAGAGAAGTAGGGCTCAAGAACCTCACAAAAATAGTTGCACTTCGTCCCTTGCTTCTCTGGCGTTCCATATGGTCCAAAGATGAAACCAGTTTAACCAAGTCAATTATTTTAGACTGTTTTACTTTTGACAATGTACTGGCAATTCTCTGGTTAAGCTATATTAATTCTTTGTACAGTAAATGATTTAAGATGTAAGTCTGGACTAACCCTCTATCAGCAATATCACTTAGCAAGTTGTCTATCAAAGAAACCTTTATGAATCATAGGACGAAGTCCGGATGGATTGTGAGAGAAGGAAATCAACCGCTAAGTTTTATCATACACTTTAACAGAGGGCTGTCAAGATTATTTAATTGATATTCCTAATCTTACGCACAGTTTGTACTAGTTGGATTTAGACTATAAATTGCCCACCATCTATTTGCCTTCCATAATATGAAAATGTGTTCTATGGATTCAAACCCTTGCCTATGTGATGATCAGAGTAAGCAAAGCACTGTGCACGTTATGCTGTTCTGTGGGGTTTATTCTGGTTTTAGAAGTTACTACCTAAAACTACTTTGTGGAATAAGAATCAAGTTTGTAATGTGGTCCATTTTTCCTTTCAAATCCGCCAAGCACAAGGCTATTGACTGCAAGAGATCTATTTGCAAGTCCATCTTAGAGGATTGCCAAAGTAAGGCTTTGGCGTTTATATATTGAGGGTTAGTAAGTTTTGGCGACTCAGAAGCAGCCGTGAAACTTAGGTTTTCTGTGTGTTGAGGAGTGCAGATGGTATGTACAGCTGTGGAGATGACCCCAAGGTTTGTTCTATTTTGGTTTCAGGCTGCTGTAAAAATAATGATGAAAGTTCTCCCAGATCTTGTTTTTTCATGACAGCGGAAGAACCTGTGGCAGCAGTCAGAGCAGGATGCTGATGGGTGGGTGAATATAGTTGATGTATTTGAGCCTCAATTATTGTAGATCTTCCTGGTACACGTGACGCTAATTTGGGACTGTCAATAAAAGATGAATGAAGGACCGTTGAAGCAAAGCTCATGTTGGCATTGGGGACAGAGTCTAGCCCCAAAGACAATTGAATAGGGCTATTAACCCCCTCCATGTTTGGACACGAGAGGGAACGGCGTTTTGTTTCCATGGAACTTAAGCCCTGGGAACTTGTTGCAAAGGAGGAGAATTCTTCCTTAGTATCTGAGTTGTCGCCTAGGTGGTCTGCGCTGCCATTGGGAAGCAGGTATTTAGTTTTCAGGCCAGTCTTAGCAATCTTTTGGTTGTTCTGTGTCTTGGCGAACCCCAAAAGCTGGTCTCAGTCCTGGGCATTTTGTGCAAGGGTCGTTAGTTGGTGGCCCTGCTGAGCCTGCGCCTCGGTTAGCGTCGACAGCTGACCTTGACCTAGTAGCTGGAATCCGTTTTTTTCATCTTAGGTGCTTTATGGTGTGATTTGCGTGGAGCGCAATGTGCTGGTCCGGTGGTTCCAGAGAACATGCCGACTTGTTCTGTTGTTCTATTGTAGCTGTTTGTTACCGAGGTCCTCCGTGCCTATGAGCTTGCTATTTGCTTACCTCGAGTATGACATAAATAATAATGGTCCTGAGGAACGGTGGAATGGAGAACTTCCGAAACCAGGTAATTGCTAATTGGTAATCTCCTAGGTAAGTGCAGGTGACACAGATAGACTGTGAGCAGGGCTCGCTGGTGAGCAGCAAGCCGCTCCCAACCTAGTTGGGCTGCTTCCGCGGTCTCACCAGTCACAAACACAGCGGGTGCCCCTAATGGCACCTGCACTCACTTCTCACTCGCTGTAGCAGAAAGTTGATTTACTGCGATACAGAGCAGTATTCTTTTAAGCGTTGTGCTGCTGCTACTGCTTGTTTTTCTCTGCTTGCTTTGCTTCAGAGTGAGGGCTCCGTGATTATAGCAGTTGTGGTGGAGGGGCGTAATTGCTGGCGGCGTGATTGGAGACGGCAATTCAGTACTTTAACTCCTTGGCTCAGCTCCTTGGTTCTACTACCATAAGAATCTGATATAGGACTAAAAAGGGTCCTAATATACTAATATTAACCCCTGAACCACACATAGGAACCTCACAACATGATTACAAAAATATTTTATTACATGGAAAAACAAGCTTTCTCAATACATGGGTATAGCATGAATTGTTGCATCATATAAACATTATTAGGAATACAATCTACTAGGGAGGAACCCAAGATCGCTCAGATGGTTTCCAGGTGTGCGTTTTCTACATCTGGAAACCATCTGAGCGATCTGGGGTTCCTCCCTAGTGGATTGTATTCCATCTATTACTTTCAACCATTGGCTATGATATATCTGTGGAGTTGTGTGTTGTTTGTGATAAGAGCTGTATGTATGCTGGTATGAAAGTGTTGGCTGGCATGTGGGTTTGTTGTGATGATGTGACTGAGTTATATATATATTTTTATATCAAACAATAATAATGTTTATATGATGCAACAATTCTTGCTATAACGATGTATTGAGAAAGCTTGTTTTTCCGTGTAATAAAATCTTTATATATTTGTTCCTATTTGTGGTTCAGGGGTTAATATTAGTATATTAGGACCTTTTTTTAGGCCTATATCAGATCCTTATTGGCAGGTAATTTCTGTTTCCCTTTGTTCTCAGCTCCTTGGTTCGACATGGCACCGAAAGGCTCGGCCGCCCTAGGTCCCGGCTCCCGGCTCGAATCTCGGCCCAACCTAATTATCACACCGGTTTGCCGGTTTGCCTCTGCCGCGTCTTGCCTTTGCAGTTCCTCTCCTTGTGGCCACTCTCCATGCACTGCAGGTCAGCTGATACTGCAGTTGAGCGTTGGGGCATTGTGGTGCCCTCAATGGGAAGAAACCTGTGCTCTATGAGGGGGCTGGGACTCAGCCACGCTTGGCACCCCCTTGCCTGCCACCGCAAGACTCAATGAAGCTTTTATTAAGACCTCACTGTGTGAAGATCATTGGGGGCCGCGGGCTGGGAGCCACGAGGGAGCCGGCATCTTCCTCTCACTCACTCAGTAGTCAGCGTGAAAACACGGAGTCTGTCTTTTGTGGGGGCTGCTGAAGTTGCAGGAGTTGTGAGGCGAGGCTGCGGGAGCCAGGGGGTGATCATGATCCCAAGTTGCTTCTCTGCTCGCTGCTCTCAGCTTCCTTCACGTACCTCCATGCAGGCGCGGAGCGTCCATTGGGGCGTAGGGGCGTAGCCCCACTAAGCCCCATGGACCCACCGCGTTCTCACTAAACTAATGATAAAAATATTAAAATAATCGCGCTACCCGGGAGATAACCGACTTTTCCGGAGTGCGCGGGGGGGGGGGTAGGCTTGGCCTGCTGCAGCTGCGCAAGTGGCTTTAAGGGCATAAACTAGCCCGCGCATGCGCAGATTGTTTTTACCTGTGCAGTTCCCCTTAGAGAGAGGACGAGGGGGCGGGCCGCAGCCCCTGTGGATGCACAAGGCGACTGGGCGAGCAGTCATGGTGCCCCCCAGCCAGGATTGGCTGGTCAATACTAAAGCCCTCTCCCTCCCTCGTGCTGCGGCCTCTGTTTATGGGGTTTGAAGACCTGACCTGACCGGACCCAGGAATCCTTAAGAGGGCGGGAGTCAAGTCCCAAAGGAACCGCTCGGCCAGGGAGACCCGTTCGTTCACACTTTGGTATGATCAGCTGAACCTAAGCATCAGCAAGTGTGCATGCTTACAGATTGTCTAGGAGGAAAGTTCCTGTTTCAGAACGTTTTAAAGATTTTGTTATGGTCTAAGTAACAACGTTATGTACAGTTGAGCTGTGAGGTCTAGTCCTGTTTTTTTGTTACTGTTTAACTTTATTTTCACAATATTTCTCGCACTGTCGCATACAGTGTTTTCTGTGCTTCATTTTGTTACTGTTATTAAAGTGTTATCCTACTTTGGCTTACTTCCTTTAATTTATCTACTGAGGTGCATACTGCCCTGAATGTGTCACAGTGTCTGCACATTAAAGGGGTATAGCACATTCCCTTTCTGTTCAGGGGCCCAAAAATCCAAGAACCTGACTGCAGTACGGAGGTAAGGAGAGACAGCACGGAGGTAAGAAGGGACAGCTGGGAGGTAAGGAGGGACAGCAGGGAGGTAAGGAGGGACGGTAAGGAGGGACAGCTGGGAGGTAAGGAGGGACAGCAGGTTGGTACAGCACGGAGGTAAGGAGGGACAGCAGGGAGGTACAGCACGGAGGTAAGGAGGGACAGCACGGAGGTAAGGAGGGACAGCACGGAAATTAGTTTACGCCCTACAGCTGTCAAATGTCACCAGCCGCCCCTGCGGGCTCCATGGTACGCTTGGCACGATCTGCACCGGAGCTGTAAATCTGCTGGAGTGGCTGGGGGAGCAGGTGCAGATGGCTCGCGCCTCGATGAAGGAGAGCAGGTCTGCGGGTGCCGCTCAGGGGACTCAGGGCTCAGGGGGCATTGGTAGTACTGGCTCTCACTCCCCGCTCTCGACTCGCTCTACTCGCCTCGCTCCATGCCAGCAGCAGCTTCTCCGGCATCTGACCTCTTCTGCTCTCTGGCTCTCAGTTGGAGTCCGTCCTCTCTCGCGCGTTCTCGATTGCTCTCAATCAGTTTGCCTAAAACCACTTTTGCTTGTTTACGGAAATGGATCGCATATTGCTGCCTTAAAATACCCGTCCAAACTAAATGATGCTAGGATTTGTCTTAATGTCGCACTTTTTATTAAAAATGCAGTGAATATATGCAAAAGTATTGTTGTACAGACACAGTGGTGACCCTACAAGGATTTTAAATGGAGACAGCACCCCTTTCAGAATAATTTAAGTGTTTTTAGACATGATCAACTTCGGTTCCATGTTGTATGTCAAGTGTTGACTTGTATTATCTTTTATAATTTGATATCAACCATGTGAAAAGCAATCATCTTTTTAACTATGTACACTTTTATGGTTGTTTTAGAAAGTTGATTGAATTTGAATTTGAACCCTTTCACCTTTTGTTTCACTTGAGCCAAGACCAGCACTAAGCTTGTTTCCCAACAGTGTTGTATGAGTTTGGGAAGTCTTTCTTTTAAGTAAAAGTCAACACAAACTAAGTTAACTATAAAAGTCAGTTCTATAGCCCTGCCTAGAAACCCCGTTCAAAATGGTAGAGATGGAATGTTTTAGAGGCTATTTTCAGGTTATGCAGCATGACAAACAATATCATGACGTCAACCCCTCTTCTAACCAGATGGCATTGAGAGGTACAGTTAAGGAGCGCACTCACAGAAGACAAGTGTCCCTACCGCTGCTCCCAAAGACAGAGCACATCAATACATTACAGACACGTTTCTTCTCTTCAAATGTTTACACCTCCTTTATTTTTCGCCAGCCCTCACGCACAAGGTAGGCCCTGCCGCTGACAATGTGTGCACTAACGGCCACATGCATCATCCCGGCCTTTTGCGAATTCCAAGTTGCGAAAAATAGGGAATCGCAATTTGGAATTCGCAAAATGGGTTGCATGTATATTTTCGCAAATTATTTACGATTCAGTAAAAATCGCAATATTTACCGAATCGCAAATATTATGCGAATTCCAAAGTGCGAATTCGCAATTCCCATTGATTCCTAAGGGCCAAAAGGCCCGTAGGGATCAATGGGAAGGCTTTAACAAATTGCGATTTTCTTTTTGAAAATCGCAATTTGTTAATGCATTCCAAGGGTGCAGAGGGGGGTCCAAAGGACCCCCCCTGCACCCCAGAAATGTAATTTGAAGTGCATGTTTCACACACACATGTCCTAAGGACGTGTGACTGAAACATGAACGTTTAAAAAATGCATTTTTGAGCTTTTTCAAAACTTTTCGCAAATTACCACGAGGTTCAACCTCGTGGTGATTTGCACCTCCTAATTGCTAATTCGCAATTAGAAAAACAATCATGCATTGCTTTTAAGGAATCGCAAATTTGCGATTCCTTAAAAGCAATCACATTTTTGGAAATCGCTAAAAATAGCGAATTTCACAAAAATGCATGATGCATCCCAAAAACGTATTTAGGAAGTTTAAACGGCCGATTTTACCGATTCGCACCGTTTGCACTTCCTAAATAGGTTGATGCATGTGGGGGAAAATGTCTTTGACAAACAATACTGAACGTGGTCATAAAGAGTTTCTGACATTTTTGCCTTTGCTATTCCACCATTATCCATGATAACTCTGCTGGGGTGTGTCGTTGATATCTCTGGATCGGTTGGAAAGTTGTCAGCAATGTTATTAAGTCAGTTTGAAGAATTATTAAACACTTGGGCTCGGCTTTTAAGCCATGTCCACTTTCCCACTGTAGTTCCCTGTGCATATCACAATGCCTTTCAATACAGTGAATGCAGATGCATACAGTCTCATTTCTGAGAGTTATGGATCAACATGCATTTTTTTCTGTTTGCATGAAATGAGACCTCGCACATTTGAGTCACTGTAAAGTCATCAGTTTTGCTTAAGTAGAAAGTTACTATTGTCTGCTCATAACATCAATCAATAAAAAAGAATGACATCGGTTGGCTGTAACATTTGAAGGATAAAGAAATTAGGAAAACTAGGTAACTATAGTCAAACACTGTACTTAAACATTGTATCACTTACACAAATATGCTTAGCCTTTTTTCAAAAAACTTTCCGGTGCAATGCCTAAGCCTTGGATCAGTGAAGGCATCTGCCCTCGGGATCTGCCAGGGGATTATATATAGTGATAATAAACTGAGAGAGCGCCATGTTATTCTTGAAAATTGGAGGGGTGCACCATAATCCCGAGTAGTCAGCACCCACATATTTAAAGGGTCTACTAATGTAGTTTAGACTTATAATTTTAGGCTGCGAATCAGCACGATATATACATATGGATGTGTTTATTAATTAAAGACTAATGTAGCATTCTAATCGAAATGTCGTGTTGCCTAATGTAGACGTATAATCATATGTGAAATGCTGTATTACTAATTAAATGCTTTTGAAATTTATACGTGCTTATTAAGGAGTAAATTAATATAGGCTTCTAATATGAAAGGTAGTGTTTACATTAAAAGCAGGGTCAATGCTGCATTAGAAATGTCTTTAAACGTGCAAAGGCTTGTGACATGTTAAAGCCAGTAGAGGCCTAACTGTATTTTCTTTTGTTAGCTTTAGTCGAGAAGGAGATTTTCTCTCTTCGGGGAAGAAGCTGTCCTCAGTAAAATGTTGAATTGTAACTTCGAGTGCTTGTAGAGATGTTCTCATGTATTTCAGCTTGCAAGTGCAAGGCCACAAGGTTCATTAGGTAGAAGGGTCCATTGTTTAGGAGTTAGGATAGTAGGCGCGAATGGAGAAAAGCTGCCAAAGAATTTGGGAGTGTAACATTTAGCGAGGAAGGTGCCTGAGACCCAAGGACACACCGAAGGTGCCATACTGGAAAAATCCGAAGATCTTCACCTGCCAGAGGGGTGTACCTCTGGGCGTGTTGACTGTTTTTGGGATTTTGTATTAGGGACAGCTCACGAGGGTGGAGAGCAGATCTTAGCTAGGAAACGGACAGAGCAGGATGTAGAAAGCTGTAGAGAGAGAGTCTTGGGAAACTTAGGGCAGAGTGGGGTGTAAGAAGGAGCATCTTAGAACGAGCTCAACAGTTACACTATTTGCCTGAAGAAAGTAAATGTACTTCTTTGGAAGTCTTCACCGCTGACACCTTTACTCTTGTCTGATGGGAATGTTATGTAGGGATGACACCTTAGAATAGTGTAGGGACAGACTAATCACTTTATTTTTCCTATTTGTAAATGCAGTCCAAACTACAAGCTGGGACTGTTCTTGGTTGCCTAATGTTACTCAAATTGACTTTGCTGTTTATTCTGAGTCGTATGAGAATCTTGCATAGAATTATGTTTGTATTAGTGGCAGTTTCTTTTTTTAACCTCTTGCAGAGATGTTTGTATGTCCAACTTTTTTTGGCTTCGTAATAAATCTTTGAAACTTCAGTTCGTAGCCAGTGGTCCTTTGAGTTTAATTTGGATTTGATGGTGAAGTTGTTCAAAGCTGTTGTAAATCTTCCCTTTATTCTTCTAGAACAGGGAAAAAGGTCCAGTCGACATGGTTTGGGATTCTAGAGATTAGTAGGAAAATCTAGATGAAAATCCCAGCTTCCCCAGTTGGTAGCAGAGTAGGATGGTTCCCTTTCTAGAGTAGGGAAAGATCTGGTCTAGATTAGGATAAGAGTCACCCAAGGCCCATAGAAATTAGAGAATGATTGCCCAGTGGATTGTTGGCAGAAGACAGC
Organism: Lissotriton vulgaris; assembly: GCF_964263255.1. NCBI lineage: Eukaryota > Metazoa > Chordata > Amphibia > Caudata > Salamandridae > Lissotriton > Lissotriton vulgaris. Next base: position 1,237,136,787 of record NC_141687.1, on the reverse strand, counting down.
GTTCCATGGAAACTGACGGAGAGTGACGGTGCGGCGAAAAGCAGCAGTTAATAGGAGAGTGAGTATGAATAGGGTTATATGTTGTTAGATTGTGGTGTTATATGTTGTGTTGTGTTGTGATGATTTGCAGAGTTGGAATGCCTGTTGTATTAAAGGAAATCAGGCTGTGAGCGCGCGCAGCCCGGGAAAATCTTAGGCTCAAGGAGTAGCTTAAGTAGTACAGGTGTATCGAACACCCATAGTAATTGTTGACCATTGTTAAGGGGACCGAGATAGGGGGAATGAATTTGTGAGTGCGTGAGTAACTGATGCTGGTCGTGAGTTGCTGTGTGTTTGTAATCTATCAGTTGAGGGGATTGTCCGGTCATCTCGCGGACAGACAGTTGCCAGTTCGGTGACAAATACGTGACTGTGGTTGTACAGTCAGACTCTGGACATATAGTCAGCGAAGTGGTTGCTTGGTCGAAGTGATCATTTCAGTGTATGCTTGGGACGCTTGTGTGAGTGTGAGACAAACTGTAAAGGAGGGGAACTGCTGCGAAGCGGAGGCGAGTGACGTCAGTAGGTGCCACGCTGGGATAGGGCGGTTGGTGGGAATCCGAGCTGGGATTCGTGGATTGCCATCAGGAAGTAAAGGAGCGCTGCGAGAGAAGAAACGCTGGGTTTCATCATGAAATGCTTTAAAGTTTTGAGTAATTTATTCAGAAAAGAAAATAAGTTAGAACTCCGGGGGGAGAAGAGGCCCCACCCGAGGATACTCCGGCTAATTACATGGCTACAAATGTTGGGTTGCACACTATATTGTGGCTCGAGAATTGGGCTAAGATGACAGATGGAAATGAGGAGTTGACTTTTCCTAGATATGGAACTTTCAGATTAGAAGTGTTATATCAGTTGCAAGCGATTATGGCTTCTTTGCAGCCTTTACCTAGGCCGACACAGTTTGAGGCATTGAATGCATGGATTAGGGTGGCACACGAAAGGGACAGGCGACAGGTAAGAGTGAAGAGGTCAGTTAGGGCAGTCCATGACGTAAGGTGGAATGCATTGGAAAAGAGATGGAGAATACAGACAATCAAAGGAGATAGGTTGTATCCACTGTTGGTTAAAACAGGGGACGGGCAAAAAAAGAGCACAGAGGACGACAACAGTGATACGGATGACAGCTTGATAGAAAGGCTGTTATCTGAGAGACCACCCCCATATAACGCAGAGTCAGGCGAACAGAAGTCAGCCCCGGTAGAGGAGGTGAGGGTACTGCAATTTTCTCCTAGAACTGAGGTAGTGGGGAAGCTCTCGACGGGAAAAGGACAAAATGTAGAAGGTGTCAGTTCTAAGAGGTTGCCAGATGCTCTTACAGTACCGGTCACCATTGGTCCGGTAGTGTCAGTGTATAATCCAGAACAGACACGAAGTGGAGGTCCATCGCGGATGTGTATGGAAGGAAGGATAATTAGTGAAAGAAGTAGTGTGGTGGATGGGGTGAGTCAAATGCCAAGACCTCCAGAGTGGAGTACCCCATTGCCAGCGACAGCGGACTCGTTGAGAGGTCCGATAGACTTGAGGGGTCTGAGACCAAAATCTTTCGGAGAATTGAAGCCAGATCTGAGAACATGGGAGGCGATTGAAGGGGCTCAGAGTGACAGGCATAAGGAGGACTGGGACAAAGGGAGTGTTGAGAATAGAACGCCCTGTAGAGGCATATCTGAAGTGAACAGGTTCAGGGAACAAGACAGTGCTTGTGAAGAAAGGAGTAGTGGCTCTAGCCGAGGTACTTTGAGTGCGGCAATAAAGGCAAAAATAACTGATGTGATGCAAATAAAAGCAGAAGTAGATGAGATTGTTTAAGGAAATTTGCCTTTAGAGAGGATTGAGCTCTATGAACCAGATGAGCTATTGTTTGTGGCACAGGATGTGACTCGGAAAGCTAGGTCGACCCATGAGAAACTGACTGAATTAGCAGACAAATATGATGTGGACTTGTCCAAAAGGAAAATGCTGCAGGGTAATCACTGATTGCAATATACTGACCAAGATCTAGAAGAGAAAAGGGTGATCGGACTGAAGACTCACATCCGAGAACTAACTATAGGGATACGATCTTGGAGTAGACTTGATAAATGGGAAGAAAGGTGGTCAAAGTAAAAGAGTGTTAGAAGGAGTACGACTGAGACACCCCCTCCGGCAGGAGGAATTACAGGAATTGAAGCATACCCTTTGTGGGAGGTGGCCAATGGAGGATATGTCCATGTGCCCCGGAGTCGGGGAGATTTAGCTGCCTTTACAAATGATTTCCAAAAGTTGCGAGAGAGCCCAGTTGAATGGTACAAGCAGGTAGAGAGGTTTGTCAAGATCTCGAAGGTGCTGTGGATTGATCTGAACACCTTATTTGACATTGCGATTCCAGGAGACTTGTGGGTAGCATGCAAGGTCGCTCTTGAATGACCCATTGTGGAGCCAGAGAGGGAGGCTGCCACAAATGATGAAAAAATATGAACAAGTGATTACGTGGTTGAAATCTAAGGTACTACCACAGGATATCGACTGGGTCAAGATAGATCGGACGGTACAGGAGCCTAAAGAAACAGTGCATGAGTACTACGAACGACTATTACAGGTCTTTAAGCAGTACAGTGGGTTGAATGTGATGGATCCTAGAGACATGGGACAGTTTGTTTCGAAGTTTGTTCTAGGATTGAGGCCTGATATCTGTCTTATGATCCAGAAACATTTTATTTGTTGGTAAAACAAACCGCTGGACGAGATTTTGAGGTATGCTAGATACTAGTGATGAAATCGACTCGAAGCACAAAAAGCTCGAGGACAAGCTGATGCTGGTCCAATTGCAATCTGCTGACAAGGGAGGTCAGGTTCAATCAGGGGGAGGTACCTTGGGGAGGGAACAGAATGGTCAGAAAAAAGAGAAATGGGGACGACTCCATGCCAAGGGTAGATGTAGCGACGTTGACTACTGAGTGCCATCAGTGTCACCAGATTGGACACCGGAGACGCGAGTGTCCCTATAATCCTGCAAATCAGGAGCAGCAGGAGGAGGAAATGGTTCAGAAACAGGTACCTCAGGGACGGTGACGTCAGTGGCAAAGACTAAGTCGATAAAAGGGGGGGCTTAGACTCCTTGAGTGCAGGTTCCCCAGCCACCAAAAATATCGACAGGGACTCGGACTTACCGGTAGATGCCTCTCTTTGAGGAGAGTGATGATTGTTACTTGGACCCGTTGGCCTGACGGTGCCTGAGAGGGGAGGAGGACTGCACTCTTGGGGTGGTCCTGGAGGTAGACCAGAAGGGACCATTTGTGGAAGCTGATCTCGATGGTCACCCTACCGCCTTTTTGGTTGATACTGGTGCTACCCGAACTACTGTGAGATCTGCAGTAGTTCCCATCCTACCCCTCTCGGGACAGACAATCCAAGTTGTAGGTGTTGCTAATAGGAAACTGATAAATCCTCTAACAGAATTGATTCCTGTGAAGATAAGAACGTTCAGGGATAGTGTAGGAAGGTGGATATCTGACTATGGTTACCCCCAAACTTTTTGCCTGGTGTTTAGCTGGTTTTTGACTTAGTTGGCCTGGGATCCTGCTATTCAGAGCCCCAGTTTAATTGTTCTCTCCTTAAAATGGACTCCATGTACCTTAGGTACATACACAATTGGAACTGATTCACCTTATAGGCCCCTGTAACAGTGTACCATAGGTACCCAGGGCATAGGTGTAGCCAAGGCCTACCAGGGGCTGCAGCATGTATTGTGCCACCCCTGGCCTGGCCTCCATATTTGACACAACTGGCTGAACACTCAGCTGGGGTAAGTTGGTGTAATCACCTCTTACTTAGATATAGTATACCTATATCTAACCTAACTGGACACATGGTAACCTATAAGCCACTCCTATGGAAGGCCTCTGCAATCCTGGAGGGAGAGTGCGTGGTTTCATGTGAGATGGTGCTCTAGCATGAGCTGAGCCTGTCTGCAACTGTCGGGAACAACTCCCTTAGCTGTTCCGGGATATTGCCATACCATATACTCTTAAGTGCATTATAATCCTCGCGGTTATATGCTAACTTTGGTTTGGCTTTATCAAAACATGTCGAGTAAGGTGTCATATGATTTGGAATACTATCCCCTCGACAGTCCTGTCGACGGGGATAGCATTCCACCCTTCTAGAGTGACACGACATGTACATAACCTGAACCCCGGTTAAAGTTAACCCGAGCCTCAGCATCACAAAATGGATGCTGCCACCACAGACACAAGACTGACCTCCTGCTGCTGGGAGTCCTTCCAGCGAGGGAGGCTTGGACAAAGGGTTTCCTGCCTTGGGAGGTGCAAGCACCACCCCAGACAGGATTTTGTGTATTGGGTAGGACAGGGCTGAATAGAATCAGACATGCCTGGGGCACACAAGGTGTCCTCGTGCATAAGCCAGTCCAAACCGGTCCTGGGGCTTCCCAGCCCCAGTCCTGGCGTGGAGCTGGACAAAGGAAAGGGGGTGTAACCGCCCCCCTTCCTGGTCCCACCCAGAGGAGGGACCTAGCAGGTGATCCACCCCTCAGATTGGGAATAAGAGTGGGAGCAGTGCCATAGCACCTCAGATCATCCTGAATAAACTTGAAACTAAGAAGACGACTGGACTTCGACATTCTGCTTCACAGAAGACTGAAGAGCATCTCCCTTGTGGCCTAGGAGTGGCCACCCTGTGAACACAGGCACCATCCAGCAACTCGAAGTCTGCTTTGCCGCCGCCTCCTGCCGGAGCCCGAGCCCAGAGCCCAACAAGGCCCAGACTCCCAGACTTCACACAGTCCAATCCACAGTCCCTGCAAAGAAGGGACCCGTGGAGGCACTGAGAGACGTGGGACCGGACATCTTGAAAGACCCCTGAGAAGCTGACTGCGCAGCACCCGAGGCACCCTCGACGCTGTGCTTTGGGGTTTCAGAAGCCTCATAATGGAGCAGCCTTTACACTGAAGATCAGCCCCCCAGCATCTCCACGATATGCGTGGGGCCCTTTTGCATCGTGCTACTCGACGCGCCATCCCAGCCACTTGCCACGTGGTCAGCGGCCATCTTGGCGACGAAACCTACAATTTACACTGCGGGTCTGGTTGCTCCAGACTTGCCCTCGGTCCTGTAAAAAGGAGCACCCGCTCTGACCTTGCTGGTCCGAGTGAGAAGCTTGCATCGATTCCTACGTGGCTTGCATTAGCCAAGGCCTGTTTGCTCTGATCAAGAAGCTGACACCGCCAACAGCTAGAACTTTTGTGGGACAGCTCGTGACCAACGCCTGGACGTCCTTGACCTCTTCGTGTCCACGTGGCTGCTGAGACAATCTTCACCTCATTGCCTGTTTGCACCCGACATCGCCTGGTTTCATCCTGGTTCCATGGTAGTCACTGGCTAGTGACTTTGAACATTGTCCCCTCTGCTTTCAGGTCTTCTCCACTTCAGATCCACCCTTGGATCCACAGGAACTCTTCTCGTCTCGACGCCTGCAGTATCTTCAGCTCCAAGCACCATCGACCTGCGTGACGAAACCCGACACTACTTCGCACCTGTGCACCCGCTTCCTGTGGGTGAGGTAACTCAGCAACGCCAGTGTTCCTACACTGGTACACACCTCTAGTGCCTAGGTCTAAAGTTTTGTCCTTCTAGGTCAGCCGGAAGGTTCCTTAAACACTCATTTTGTAACTTTTACGCACCATTGACATTACATTGGTGTATGCGTGCACTTTCCGCACTGCACCCGAGTCCCGCGGGCCTTTCCTGACTTCTTCACTGTTAGTCTCGAACAGTTCCAGCGATTCCCAAGGCCCTAGGCCTACTTCCTTTCAGCTAGGTGGTTCTTATACCACTATTTTAGTATATGGTTTAGGTGGCCCCTAGGGCTCATCCATATTGTGCAACTTTTGTATATTTAAACTGTGTTTTGTTTTAACGCATTTGCTTCTGTGCTCATAAAGAGTATAGGGGATTTTGTAGTAAATAAATATATATATATTTTCAATATATATCTGTGTGGTGTCCTTTCATTTGGTATTCAAGGGGATTGTGTATGGTAAAACAGCTTGTTTCACATGCCTTTACAGAGTTTAGCCTAAGACTGCTTTGTCCACGCTACTAGGATAGCTGGTCTATAAGGTTGACTTACAACCAATCATCATAAGGGTTACTTGGCATGGTACAAGGTGATCACTAGAACTAGTGAGTATCATATACCAGGCCAACTTCTCACAGATAGACTTCAATTTGTGGTGTGTGATTCAAGCCCTGTTTGTTTCAAGGGAGGGACCTCCTGTGCAAACTTAATTGTACCAGCTATTGCACCCCTAAGGGAGTGGAATTGCAGACTTATGATGATGACGCTACCTTTAAGGTCCCGAATCAGCATGTGTGCATAGATATGTACCCTGCTTTGACAGTGGATGAGCTTCCTTTTAATTTGAGAGAGTCAGTTTCACAGGTGGTGTGGGACTTTACTGGAGAAGACATTGGACTGATTAAGGGTGTTGAGCCAGTTAAGATTCGGGTTTCGTTGTCGTTTTCTATGGAGATCTGCAAAGAAGTGCTGCATGCGACGAGTGGAAAAGTGTCCGGGTGGATCCAAGGGTGGATCGAAGATGTGAAGAACCTGAAAGCAGAGGGGACAGAGTCTGGGTCACTAGCCAGTGACCAGGAAGGAACCAGGCGATGTCGAGTTGATTTCAGGTGAAGAGGTGAAGCTTGTCTCTGCAGCCACGAGGACAAGGAGTTGTCGACGACAACGACCAGGAGCTGGATTCAAGCTGTCCCACAAAGGATCTAGTTGACTGCTGTGTTTTATCCAGACTGGACCCAACAAGCCTTGGCAAATGCAATCCACGCAGGAAGTGAAGATTGGCTTTGGTGCAGACCAGCAAGGTCTGGGTAGTTTCTCCTTTACAGGGAAGCTGGAGCAACCAGGAAAGCAGTTTAGTTTCAAAGGAAGGTCTTCAGAGGGCTAACTAGCCAGCAGGCTAGCAACCAGGAAGATGTGTTGAGCTGAGATGCAAGAGCAGGCCCCACGCGGCACTCGTGGAGTGTGGAGGGCTGAGCTTTGGTGCAAATGACGATCGAATCTGGGGCTTTTCGTACCCTAATGCACAATTGCGAGTTACCTCAGGAGTCGATGCAGTTAGCAAAATGCAGGATGTCCAGGGTGTCCGGTCCCACGTCTCTCGTGTCCACCATGAGTCTCAGCTTTGCTGTGGATATGGGTCGGAGTCAGGGAAGTCTGAGAGTCCAGTTCCTGTGTGGCTGAGTCTTCTGGTTCTGGCAGGAGCGTCGACAAAGCAGACCAGCAAATTACTGGTGGTGCCTGTTTGCACAGGGTGGTCACTCCTTGACCACAAGGGAGATGTCTTCAGTCTTCTAGTCAGAATAGAACGTCGAAGGTCGAGAAGTTTTGTATCAAAGTTTCGTTCCAGGATAATCTAAAGTCCTGGGGACACAGCACCTATCTTTATACTAAGAAAATGGGCTGGATTACCTGCTAGGTCCCTCCTATGGGTGGACCTGGAAAGGGAGTGGTTACACCCCTTTCCCTTTGTCCAGTTTTACACCAGAGCAGGGCTGGAGTGCCCCAGCAACTGGGTTGAACCGGGCTATGCATGGAGCACCCTGTGTGCCCCAGGCAGTGTTTGGAAAAGCATCTTTCCATTCAACCCACCCTGCCCCAATACACTACAGGTTGTCTGGGGAGGTGCCGGCACCTCCCTCGACAGGAAACCTATTGTCCAGGCCTCCCTTGCTGGAGTTTTCCCCAGCAGCAGGAGGTCAGACTCGGGTCTGTGGCAGCAGCATCCATTTTGTGATGCTGAGGCTCTGTTTAATTTTAACCAGGTAAAGCAGTAACTACATGTCTTCTCCCTCTAGTAGGGGGGAATACTACCCCCACCGCCAGGACTGGCGGGGGGGGGGGGGTAGTATTCCAAAGTGTTTGACTCCTTACACAACATGTTTTGATAAAGCCATACCAAAGTTAGCATTAACCGCGAGTATTATAATGCACTTAAGAGTATATGGTATGGCTATATCATAGAACAGCTATAAGGAGATGGTTCCGAAAGCTGCAGAGGGGCTTAGCTCATACTAGGGCACCCTCTCACATAAAACCAAGCACTCTGCCTCCAGGATTGTCGAGGCCTACCATAGGAGTCACTTATAGGTGCACATGTGTCTATCTATATGGGTAAATATAGGTATACTATATCTAAGTAAGGGGTGATTACACCACCTTACCCAAGCTGAGTGATCAGCCTGTGGTGTCAGTTTGGATGGCCAGCCAGGGGTGGCATAATACATGCAGCAGCCCCTGGTAGGCCTTGGATGCACCTATTCCCTGGGTACCTATGGTACATTATACAGGGGCTCACAAAGGTGACCCAATACCCAATCAGGTATGTACCTAAAGTACCTGGTATCAATTTAGAGAGAGAACAGCTGGGCTGTGGGTCTGATTAGCAGGCCCACAGCCACACTAAAGTCGAAAAACCAGAAAATCACAGCAAAAAGTGAGGGTGACCATAGGAAGCAGACCCTACTCTCCCAGAGGAAGCACATAAGGAAAAGCTGCTTGGATGCTCGTTGGAAGGGGCCCTATCAAGTCATCCTTATTACGAACACTGCTGTGAAGTGTGGTGGGCTACTGCATTGGGTGCATATTTCACATACCCGACTAGTTCCAGCGCCCTTGGAAGAAACAGCTCCTCCCCCTAATGAAGACCCAGCTGACGTATATATACACAACAGTGTTCTATCCCTATTTTATTGTGGTTTTTATTTGTTTTTTTAGTTATTTAGTTATGCTCGTGGTGTGTTTGTTCATAGCTAACCTCAAAATGTGGGGAAACCGAAGAGGGACGGGAAGACCCCCAATGATGAAGCATGACACTATGGGATTCATAGTGTGTGAGGGGTTTTTTAAAAACACATAGTGCTTTCCCCACATTTGGAAGTTAGCTATGAACAAACACACCACGAGAATAACTAAATAACTAAAAAACCAAATAAAAAACACAGTAAAATAGGGATAGAACTCTGTTGTTTATATATAGATTGACTGGAGGTAGGTTCTATCCATGACCTCTACCCTCCCTTCTTTGTTGTTTTGAGATCCAGCTGAAGTGGCAGGGCCATAGGAGAGGACAGGCCAAGCTGTGAGGGTGTCTGAAGAAGCTGGTGACTCAACGGATCAAGCTGAGGAGGGTCACATCAGAAGTGAGTCTGAGGCTGCCTCAGAAAGGGGAAGTGACTGTGAAAGTGACCCGAAGCCAAATTCAGCTGAAGAGAACTGTGAACAAGGTGAACATGTGCAAAGCAGGAGTACTAGCAGAGCAGGGGAGCAGTGGCCAAGGAGGCTGAACCTGAGGTTGGTTTCCAAGAGGGATATTGCTCCTGTGTCTGAGGAGTCTGAATCAGACGGGACGGGGAAAGGCCAGCTCGTGGAGGACTGAGAAGATCAAGGCGAAAGAGGGTGCCTTGTCAGAGGTACGTGACTCCTGAGTGGACCTACCCTTTGAATGATACAGAAACAGCTAAGAGGTCTTTTAGTTTTCCAGAATTGCTGGGCACACTTCCTTAGTAACTGCAAGGTAATATTCTAGATGGTAACAAGTTTAGGCAATGAGGCGAGCTGTAATACCTCTGAACCGCTCAATTTGTGGACCAGCAAGCTGATCCACTCACAATAGAAAAACGACTTTGCCCCTGCACTCAAACAATTTAGTGAAATCAGATTGTAACTGTAGTGTTAGTTTCTTTCACTTAGTAAATAATACATTAGATAAATCTAAACATGTAGTCAATCTCCGAGAATAAACTTATATGCATGGAAATACATAGGTAGAAACACAGTCTATTCTTAGTGTGGGCACTTCTGTTTTATTGTTCCGTTTCAACAGCCAACACGTGTTTCATCGCAGGGAACAAGCATGCGAATCTTCAGGGCTGGATTAGGAAAGCCTTTAGGACTAGAAACAATCCGTGCGGATGTCTAGTCATCTGTTGTTGTTGAGTAATTAGATTAGCGGGTTGTAAGACATCTTATTAGTCCCCATGAGAAGAATTGACCGGGAGGAGAACTACGTTATCTGTGGGCGGGTACGCCGTCTTGTCAACGTAGGCAACTAACCTTGTAGTTGTCGATCTCCCTCTTTTAGATTTCCCGGTTGCCGTGTTCCAGGTACGAACGTCCACTAATCTAATTGGATATTCAAACCAGGATTCCACGCCACGCCCGGACTGGGCGGTTTTCCGACCGAATATCTACCGAAACTTTTTCCAACGAGGACACGGAACAGAGCCATTTCCTTCAAAATTCACTTACTCAACAACGACAGATGACTAGACATCCGCACAGATTGTTTCTAGTCCTAAAGGCTTTCCTAATCTACCCTGTGAATGTTGCCAGGCATATTGAGATCGGGGAGGGTGAGGGCAATGACAGTGATCAGTAACATTCCTAACATCAAACTGGACGTGCTGTTCTTGGTGCCGGGACTTGAGATCAAAGGCGTACTGACCATCACTGTTCCAATCCACCGATTTTGAGCAGAATTTGTCATTTAATTTTGAGTAGATTGCTTTTTCCTGCATTTGGCCCTGAAATATCAGATCAAGAATCCATTGTTATTCGTCTTGAACTTTTGGAATATGTGCTAGAAGCGGTTGGAACACTTCTTATTATTGATGATTGAGACTTTTGTAAATACTTGCTGTAAATAACCTAGGTCCGGGAGGAAGAAGAAGACATTTAGGGACTTCCCATAGAGGACGGCGAAGGGTTAAGGTTGTCTGTTGCTCGCTTTAAATAAGGAACTGAAAATAAAAGGGGACTTTCAGCCTCTGAGGTGTGGTTTGAGTTCTTCTACAGGAAGAAGGAAAAGACTTTTGAATTCTGCCATTGAACGACTATATTGAAGAGCACGTCTTTGGACCATGGAGGCTGGAGACCCGAATCGTAGGGCTAGGTGCATTGTAATTGTAGGCACACTTATAGGAGGAGTTATACTCTTTATTATTTTAGTGGTTGTAGTATTGTATTTAGTACCACATGAGCAGGCAGGCAGTGGAGGTTGAGGAAACACCTAGACCTACCACACCTAACAAAGAAGAGGTCAAGGTAGGACAGGACAGAGCTTTGCTGCTAGAAGAGAGTCGTAGATTACATGCAGCTCTGTCTAAGGCTAATTTCAAGCTTAATGCGTATGCAAAGTTGTTGTATGAGTATATTGATGCAATGGATGAGAAAGATTTCTGTGTGTGCATGCAATTGCCTACTTCTGTAGTGAGGGTATTAGACATCACCATCTTCCATTGACATATGGAATTTCATCTAGTTTGCTGCTTAGCATATTTTATGGTCGCAATCATTTTGAGTATTTCTTTTTGAATTATGATGCGGTGCCGGCATATAAGCATTTGAACAAGTAGGATTATTACAAATCAGAGGACAGGCTTGGAACGTATTTTATTCCAACCCAGGAGTTAGATACAGCTTATGCACATCGTCATAATCTGACATGCTTGCTGTCAGATACAGAGAAGAAATTCATTGATCAGGTAGAAGATAAATATCGGAAACAAAAACAGTTGCGAGATTCAGGACAAGGCAAAGTAGATTGGACAGACGAAGAGAAGTTGCACAAGTATAAAGGGAGTTTTGGTCCAATAGCTTTGGATGAAGTACAGAAAGGGAAGTTGTGCATTCACAGACCACAGACATGTTATGAGAATGTCAACGTAGGTCATACCACGTGTAAGCATACTTTCTCTTTGGAGTATTATGCAAAGGATTTTTTGCAGAGCATGGTACAAGTGATTCCGATGGTGTATTTTGTTTGTGGAAGGAATGCTTATGTGCGATTGCCTGAGAAATGGTACGGAACGTATTATTTAGCAATCATTTTCCCCAAGATTTACCATATAGAAGATTTAGACTTGATCGAAGGAGGACAACATGTGATAGTGAAGCGAGGTGAAAGTGCAGGAGCTATAGTTGGAGATATTTTTGGAGCAATGATACCCACCTTGGGAGTGATTCTGAATGACATGAAAATTCGAAGGTTGGCGACTGTTGTAGATGAATTATCCATGAATACAGCTAAGTCCTTAGTGTTGGTTGAGGGTGAGATGTTATCGATAAGGACTATGGTTTTACAAAACTGTCTTGCTTTAGACGTCCTTCTGACAAAGAGGGAGGAGTTTGTAAACTTTTAATGGTTCAAGAATGTTGCACTTATATATCAGACAACAGCAAAGATCTGGAGACATATATAAGCAACATTACTGCGATTCATTATGAGATTGAGGACTTGACTGAAGAGACAGTGTGGGAGAAGATTGTAAAGGGTTTTGGCAAGGTTGGAAGTTGGCTTGCGAATCTTGGGAAAGGTATTCTTGGTTACATTTTGAAGCCCATAATAATGGTGGTGTGATATGTGATTGGATTGTGGAGACTGGTTAGAGCGTACAAGTGGTATAAGTCAAGCTGACTGAAAAGATCGACGAGAATGCAAGAGAGGAGGATGGAGAGACTGCAGGACAATCAATATCAAAGTTTGAAGAACATGGAGTTACTCAGAAGAGGGAGAATGGCAACAAGCTCTGTGTAAATGGATTCTTCCCTAAGGGTGGAGTAGACTGTGATGATACGGGTCATCAAAGGGGGGAACTGAGAGAGCGCCATGTTATTCTTGAAAATTGTAGGGGTGCACCATAATCCTGAGTAGTCAGCACCCACATATTTAGAGGGTCTACTAATGTAGTTTAGACTTATAATGTTAGGCTGAGAGTCAGCATGATATATATATGGATGTGTTTATTAATTAAAGACTAATGTAGCGTTCTAATCGAAATGTCGTGTTGCCTAATGTAGAAGAATAATCATATGTGAAATGTCATATTACTAATGAAGTGCTTTTGAAATGTATACGTGCTTATTAAGGAGTGAATTAATATAGGCTTCTAATAAGAAAGGTAGTGCTTACATTGAAAGCAAGATCAATACTCCATAGTGGTGAAATGTAATGTTTTGTTGTATTAGAAATGTCTTTAAACGTGCAAAGGCCTGGGACATGTTAAAGCCAGTAGAGGCCTAACTGTATTTTCTTTTGTTAGCTTTAGTCAAGAAGGAAAGATTTTCTCTCTTCCGGGAAGAAGCTGTCCTCAGCAAAATGTTGAATTGTAACTTCGAATGCTTGTAGAGATGTTTCCATGTATTTCAGCTTGCAGGTGCAGGGCCACAAGGTTTGTTAGGTAGAAGGGTCCATTTTGTAGGAGTTAGGATAGAAGGCGCGAATGGAGAAAAGCTGCCAAAGAATTTGGGAGTGTAACATTTAGCGAGGAAGGTGCCTGAGACCCAAGGACACACCAACGGACGCTGGATGGAAAGGTGCCATACTGGAAAAATCGGAAGATCTTCACCTGCCAGAGGGGTGTACCTCTGGGATTTTGTATTAGGGACAGCTCCCGAGGATGGAGGGCAGATCTTAGCTAGGAAACGGACAGAGCAGGATGTAGAAAGCTGTAGAGCGAGAGTCTTGGGAAACTTAGGGCAGAGTGGGGTGTAAGAAGGAGCATCTTAGAACGAGCTCGACAGTTAGACTATTTGCCCGAAGAAAGTGAATGTACTTCTTTGGAAGTCTTCACCGCTGACACCTTTACGCTTGTCTGATGGGAATGTTATGTAGGGATGACACCTTAGAATAGTGTAGGGACAGACTAATCACTTACTTTTTGCTTTTTGGAAATGCAGTCCAAACTACAAGCTGGGACTGTTCTTGGTTGCCTAATATTACTTGAATTGACTTTGCTGTTTATTCTGAGTCGTCTGAGAATCTTGCGTAGAATTATGTTTGTATTAGTGCCAGTTTATTTTTTGAACCTCTTGCTGAGATTTTGTATGTCCAACTATTTTTGGCTTTGCAATAAATCTTTGAAACTTCAGTTCGAAGCCAGTGGTCCTTTGAGTTTAATTTGGATTTGATGGTGAAGTTGTTCAAAGCTGTTGTAAATCTTCCCATTATTCTTCTAGAACAGGGAAAAAGGTCCAGCCGACCTGGTTTGGGGTTCTAGAGATGAGTAGGTAAATCTAGATAAAAATCCCAGCTTCCCCATCCTGCCCAAGGAAGCAGTGCTTAATTTGTAAAAGAATAAATGTTGAGGGACCAAAGTTTGCTCAGTAGGCCGCAACTGGCGCTATTGACGGTCTGAGTGCCAAATTGCGAGGAAAAGCTGTCTTGATTCCACTTCATGCCTCTTTAATCTACCACCAGAGACTCCCTTTTTATAGCTCACTATTTTTATTTTCTTTATAGTTTCTGCTTTCTCGTGTTTTTTCCATTTCTCTCTTCCTTCTTCTTTCTCCCTTTTAAGTTGTTCTCGCTCTTGCTCTGGATCAAAGTCTTACGAGGAGACATAAAGTTCCAGTCCCCAAAAATATGGACCATTGAGCGCCTCTTCAAAACACCTGCTCAAACTAAACACAGTTTAAGGCGTCTTTGGAGCGGCAACCCCTAGTGATTCCATGGGAATGAATTGTGAGTCTCACTGCGTCAAGATCGGTTTGATACTGCCCAGCCATAATATTGTCTTCACTTCCCTTGAAAAAGAGATGCATGCTGTCCAGCCTGTGGAAGTTTTGGAAAGTAGATTATTAGTAGTAGCAGATATGCATTTACCACTGGCGATAATTCCCCTAACATGCTATAGGGCTCAGGACAGGTCCTAAATATTATTCCCATGCTCAACCCTTGGTAGCTTGGCTGCGAGCAGGCAGGCTTAACTTCAAAGACATGTATATAAAGCATTTAAAAACACCAATTCAGTAAAGAATCAAGACAAAAGACACAATAAAAATTCAACACCAATTTATCACAAGCATTTGCAATGCAAAAGGTGTTGCATTTGAGAGAGTTTAAGCTATTGGCATTATAAATGACAATGCTTTTATTTATTTGTTTCGAAAAATTACAGTTAAATACAAGGCATTGTCATTTACAATGCCAATAGCTCAAACTGTTGTAAATGCGAGACCCATTTCATTTTGAAGAAGCTGCCGTCATTGTTCAGGACTGCTTGGAAACTGAAAGCATGCATGGTGTGCTGAATGGGGCAGGAAAGCATGTCGTGCCTGCAGTAGGAGAAACTCATTAAAGAAAATAGTGCTTACAGACTAAATAAGACAAACCGTGTATTAACAGAAGTAAAAGGGCCAGTCCTCATGGGAGGTTTAAAATGAAGACAAGGCGGAACTAAGTAGGACCTAACAAACCTATTAATGAATCAGAACCCAGCATTTACAAAGGACAATGACACAAGCCAATGAAAAATATGGGCGGAGAATGGGTGGAGCTTCAAGTCCATGCTCGAAAACATAATACCTCGCAGAGCAGTGCATGCGCTGCCCAGGCTCAACCTAATATTAGGAAATATTTTTATATTTAATATGACACCAAAACAAAAAAATCCACTGTAGAGAAGCAGAGATATTCATTTTTAAAGATTGGACACGTTCTAGTGCTTAGAAACCAATAGTACCACTTTTGGACATGTGGTTGCCTCTGTCAGGGACAACTTAACATTTAGCAATTGTTCTGGAGGATTTAACGCCAGGCTCGTGCAGCCCCCTCCAGTTGGCTTCATCCTGTAAGGACCCTCTTCCTGAAGTTCCTCTTACAGGTCCCAAGTGTACAAAACACAATCCAAAGGTCTGGAATCTCCATGAGGGTCCTTGAAAGTTTGGGACTTCAGTTCCCACTATCAACATGGACAAAACCCATACAAATCCACTGGTAGTACTCCAGGCTGAGGATTCTTTGTGGAGATGGTCCAGGTTAGCTCTGTTAACATGTACCTTGCAGTGAGTCCACTCTTTAGTCCGTTCAAAGCAGGTTTGATCCACAGGGCTGCAGTTTCAAATGGTGCAAAAGGCAGAATCTTCAGAGTGCAGGGCCTGGTGAATGCACGTCAAACTGTTCAGCAGGGGCCCTTTTGTTTCTCTTAGGGTTCAAAAAGCAGATCTGAGAGGCACTGCCCTTCTCAGATACTTATTCAGTGTTCTCTGGGGTCAACTAGGAGGGCACTCCTGTCCAATGAGGTTCAGGGCATCACTCCCGAGCATGACTACTTCCTCCAAAGTGTGGCATAAGGATATCCCAGAAAGCACAATCTCTCCAAAAATCAATATATCATAATTTTCAGCAGAGGGGGCAGAACTAACTAAACCAGCCCACAGGATGGCTTCATCTGCGTAGGTCTACTACCCTTGGGCTGCGGAGCAGCGGGCAGAGGTTTAAATGAAAACTGATTTCTCTGGTTTGTCTCCTCCTTACCTTGAACACCATTATTTACTACCCCTCCCCCTGGTTCTGGCATTCCTATGCCCAGCAACCTCTCCTCCAAGAAAAGCTTCCTGAACCCTGGGTTCATTTATCACCTCTTCAACGCAGCCAGGCTAATCCACTTATATCTCAATCAAAGGCAGAGCAATAGAGTGGTGAATTTTGTTTTACAGACAAGAAAGTCTTAACATGTATTTCTGTTCATTGTAGAATACATTCAACAATACCATATTGATGGATTTCTCATTTCCATTCTACTGAGTCCTTTAATCCGAGTTTTATGGTTTTTCTTCC
Source organism: Lissotriton vulgaris (assembly GCF_964263255.1). Lineage (NCBI taxonomy): Eukaryota > Metazoa > Chordata > Amphibia > Caudata > Salamandridae > Lissotriton > Lissotriton vulgaris. The sequence goes on along the minus strand of NC_141687.1, from coordinate 1,237,120,115 downwards.
TCTAATTATTTGCTAATAACCTTTTCCAATGTTAACCTATGGGCTGGGGATCTGCAATGGAAAAATAAACTGGGCAATTTGTTCATTACCAAGGCCTATAAATCATGTTTTACAAGGACCCTGCTTATACCTACAAGACCCCGCCACCCCTGGAACACTTAGGAAAGACTTCAGGGGTTCTGGGTATATCAATATTTTGCAGATCCTCATTTCACAGTGCTCTACCACAAAAGTCGATGTTGGGAAGCACTGTACTACAATGTGGGGAGTGAAATGTGCAATTTCACTTACCCCAGGGCATATAAAAACGTTTTTATAAGTATTGTCCTTATAAGTACCTGACCCACCACCCCTAGGTTGACCCTGGGGGTACCTACCATGCACAAACATTGTAGTTTATACATTTTTACGTGCCCAGATCTGACCTTTGTATGCATGTTTGCATATAGTATGACCATAGATCAAGTTCTTAAGATCTCAGAAGGATCTTATCGACTTGAAAGGTGTCCAATATATTTAATCACTTATAGGGGGTCACTCTGCAACTACGGTGGGGAGAGAGGTGGTTGTCCATACTGTGTCTCGACTCTCACCAAATTAACAGGCGGACTGTAGACATCTATCTTTCGAAGGGCCAATATATGAGGGGACATTATGAACTCCATACAACCACTATCAATGTAGGCATTCATATCTTGTCCATATCACAGGTCATGCCACACTTGCATGATCACTTAATAGAATGAGAACTATGCCATACCTGGAAGCCCTCAACCCACTCACGTGGAATGAGGGAAAAGAGGGGTTTACAGGTCAAGTAACCTTTTGTAATGGATACATTACAGAGATTTTACAAAATTGTAAGCAAATCTAACTACTAATGTAACACATTACTTAAACATTTTTGCATTATTAAATAAATGAAAACTGTGTCAAAATGCAAAAGTCCTACTTTGCATGTAAGAAAAGAATGAAAATGTGTTGAAAAAATACCTCTTTTTAAATGCATACTATGTTATGAATAAACAGCGTAGCTGTTATTCTGTTTATTTAAAAACAAATATATAAAGCTACCAGCATTACCCGCAGTGGCGGCTCCTCGAGTTAGTGCTGCGGTGCGGTGGGGCGGGTGGGGGAGGGGGAGAGCGGTGGGTAGCAAACTCCTGCATATGGCCAAACCAAGTTAAGTACATAAATATATAATTAAAATGAATTACATTGCGCTTGCTGCACCGCCTATTGTATAGCAGCGCTCGCAGTGTAATTCGTTTTATTTATTTATTTATATACTTAACTCGGTTTGGCCTCATGCTGGAGTTTACTACCCCCCCAACCGCCCCGCAGCACTCCCTCAAGGAGCCGCCACTGTTTAACCACATCATGACACTTAGAAAAATCATCATGCTGTGCTGCTGTGCAACATGGCTGAAAAAACATTGACAAACCAAATAGATTTAGCGTTGGCAAGACCTATTGGCTTTGCCAGTGCTAGTTGTCAATAGGGAACACACCTTGAATCTGTCTGTGGCACAAGTGGTGTGGTTGCGCCTTTTTGACTCAATTATACCTCAGCAATCCTCATGAAGGTGTCTGTGTCTGATAAGGGTCAGCAACCCCTTGAAAAACATACCTCCTCTTCCATAGGGAGTAATGACCTCTATATCCGAGTCAATAAAAAACACAGTGTACCTCTACAATAAACACAAATGCATTTATTTCACTGAATACATTCAAAGGTCTATCCCGATTCAGTGCTTGCTAATATACTGCTGTCAAATACAACCGTGGACGATTCTTACTATATCAATCCCACGATCGCGAGGTCGCTTTTCCTGAAGTTTAGATAGGGCATTTTGACTACTGCCATTTTCACTTCCTCTTGGCTCGCATCTATAAAAATTGTGTCAGTTGTGTCGTTAGTTTTCAGAGTCAGACGAACACTTACTGTTTTTCTGCCCAGATCTCGATCGATTGCGCCTGTGTGTCGAGTTTTGGGGATACCACCAACCAGGAAAACGCAGTACGAATCTACAAAAGCAATTCTAGCACTCCAGCGGTAACTGCTATATCCACATTTATGTAGACAGCGTGGTGGATTCAACTGCATCCACTGGCCTTCTGTCCCTCTCAGCCCATCCTGTAGTGTTAGGCATGATCCACTGCCGCTTTCAGGACTGAAACTGCTTTTTAAAACATTCTTACATTTTTACTACTCGGATTTCGGCTTTATATGTTGTGTACATTGATTATTTATTTATTGATACATGTTTTCTTCTTGATGCGAATATACTGTATTGTACGTTTTAGTAATACTGTAGTACAATTGTTTTTTATCATTTATGTTTATATGTTGATGGATTTTTAAATTCGATCTGACAACAACAAATGAAACGACTCATTTGTGAGTGACAGACAAGTGAAGTTCTACTTCGCATGGTAAATCATTCTCAATGAGAAAAGAACACATCCTCTCACTGACTCCAGCTTGGCAGTGAAATCTGGTAAAGTGGCAAATTGTCATACCTGGAGGGCACACTCCGGCGCACATCTGTCCCCAGTGGCATTCCGTTGAGGAGCTGTGGTTGAAGTTTTGGCCTTGAGGGGTGAATTCCCAGCTGCCAGCTAGGCAAAAGTGTCCCGCAGCGCACCGTCCTTGCCGCCTCCCTCCCCTGCACGAGATGAAATTATCTTTGAATCATATTAAGGACAGACGCAGTGTAAATACAATAACCAAACAGAGCAAAAAATGATCAAATCACACATCAAGCGAGTTAACAGAGTTGACCTTGTCAAGTGTCGCAGTGCAGAAGCCGAATGGCTCAGTAACTAGATGAACCCCGTGGCCATTGTGTTCTGTTGTGAGCCTTGTTTTATTTTGGGGTTAGCACCTATCCTGCCTAATTCAACACTGTGGGCCTGATTGAAGTCAGACCGCTATCATCCCGGGAATGGGGATCGCCTGCCTATAAGGCAGCGGTCCCATATATGGCATTACAATGCGGCCGCAAGTGCCATGTTTTTCATTGCGGCGGGTGCTGCTGGCTGCAGCACCCGCTGCAATGAAAACAAGCATTGGAAATGCAATAGGTCTCGCATTAGGAAAGTTTGAGCTATTGGTATTGTAAATGACACTTTTTTTATTTATGTGTTGGTTTTGAAAGTAGCAAAATTAATAGCTTTGTCAGTTACAATGTCAATAGTTTTAACTTTTGCAAATGTGACACCTATAGCATTTGTAATGCAATGTGTGTTGTATTTACGTGACTTAGATGTATTGATATTACAAATAACAATGGCTTTTAATTTTGTAAATAATTAATACTTAAATAAAAGTTATTGTAATTTATAATGGCAATAGCTTAAACGTTTGTAAATAACTTTTGTGAAGATTATGTTCAGTGTATTTTATTGTGACGAAAATCCAAGAACATTGCATTTGCACCTAAACACACACAGAGCCACACACATATAGATGTGGTGGTGGTGGATCTGGGGGATATGGTGGTGGTGGATGTGGTGGTGGTGGTGATGGCGGATGTGGGGGTGGATGTGGTGGTGGTGGAGGTGGTGGATGTGGTGGTGATGTTGGTGGATGTGGTGGTGGATGTGGTGAAAGTGGTGGTGGATGTGGTGGTGGTTGTGAAAGTGGTGGTGGATGTGGTGGTGGAAGTGATGGTGGTGGGTATGGTGGATGTGGTAGTGGTGGATGCGGTGGTGGATGAGGTGGTGGATGAGGTGGTGGATGTGGTGGTGGATGTGGTGGTGGATGTGGTGGTGGTGGTGGATGCGGTGGAAGTGGTGGTGGTGGATGCGGTGGAAGTGGTGGATGCGGTGGAAGTGGTGGATGCGGTGGAAGTGGTGGATGTGGATGCGGTGGTGGATGTGGTGGTGGATGCGGTGGATGTGGTGGTGGTGGATGCGGTGGATGTGGAGGTGGATGCGGTGGTGGTGGTGGATGCGGTGGTGGTGGTGGATGCAGTGGTGGTTGTGGTGGATGTGGTGGTGGATGTAGTGGTGGTTGTGGTGGTGGTGGTGGTGGATGTGGTGGTGGTGGATGCGGTGGTGGTGGTGGTGGATGCGGTGGTGGTGGTGGATGTGATGGTGGTGCATGTGGTGAATGTGGTGGTGGATGTGGCGGTGGATGTCATGGTGGATGTGGAGGTGATGGTGGATGTGGTGGTGGATGTGGTGGTGATGGTGGATGTGGTGGTGGATGCAGTGGATGTGGTGGTGGATGCAGTGGATGTGGTGGATGGGGTGGATGGGGTGGTGGTGGTGGATGGGGTGGTGGTGGATGTGATGGTGGATGTGGTGGTGGTGGATGTGATGGTGGATGTGGAGGTGATGGTGGATGAGGAGGTGGTGGTGATGGTGGAGGTGATGGTGGATGTGGTGGTGGTGGTGGTGGTGGATGTGGTGGTGATGGTGGATGTGGTGGTGTATGCGGTGGTGGTGGATGCGGTGGTGGTGGATGCTGTGGTGGTGGATGCGGTGGATGCGGTGGTGGATGCGGTGGTGGTGGTGGATGCGGTGGTGGATGCGGTGGTGGTGGTGGATGCGGTGGTGGTGGTGGATGCGGTGGATGTGGTGGTGGATGTAGTGGTGGTGGTGGTGGAGGATGCGGTGGTGGTGGAAGTGGTGGTGGATGTGGTGGTGGTGGTGGATGTGATGGTGGTGGATGTGGTGAATGTGGTGGTGGATGTGGCAGTGGATGTCATGGTGGATGTGGAGGTGATGGTGGATGTGGTGGTGGATGCAGTGGATGTGGTGGTGGATGCGGTGGATGTGGTGGATGGGGTGGTGGTGGTGGATGGGGTGGTGGTGAATGTGATGGTGGTGGATGTGGTGAATGTGGTGGTGGATGTGGCGGTGGATGTCATGGTGGATGTGGAGGTGATGGTGGATGTGGAGGTGGTGGTGGATGGGGTGGTGGTTGTGGTGGATGTGGTGGTGGATGAAGTGGTGGTGGGAGTGGTGGTGGTGGTGGATGCGGTGGTGGTGATGGATGCGGTGGTGTTGGATGTGGTGGTGGTGGATGTGGCGGTGGATGTCATGGTGGATGTGGAGGGGATGGTGGATGTGGTGGTGGTGGATGTGGTGGTGGTGGTGGATGTGGTGGTGATGGTGGATGTGGAGGTGGATGCGGTGGTGGTGGATGTGGTGATGGTGGATGTGGTGGTGGTGGTGAATGCGGTGGTGGGGGTGGTGGTGGATGGGGTGGTGGTGGATGGGGTGGTGAATGTAGTGGTGGTGGTGGATGTGGTGGTGGTGGATGCGGTGGTGGTGGATGCGGTGGTGGTGGAAGTGGTGGTGGATGTGGTGGTGCTGGTGGATGTGGTGGTGCTGGTGGATGTGGCGGTGGTGGATGTGATGGTGGTGGATGTGGCAGTGGATGTCATGGTGGATGTGGAGGTGGTGGTGGATGTGGTGGTGGTGGTGGATGTGATGGTGGATGTGGTGGTGATGGTGGATGTGGTGGTGGATGCGGTGGATGTGGTGGTGGATGCGGTGGCTGTGGTGGATGCGGTGGTGGTGGTAGTGGTGGATGGGATGGTGGTTGTAGTGGATGTGGTGGTGGATGTAGTGGTGGTGGGTGTGGTGGTGGGTGTGGTGGTGGTGGTGGATGCGGTGGTGGTGGTGGATGCGGTGGTGGTGGATGTGGTGGATGACATGGTGGATGTGGAGGTGATGGTGGATGTGGTGGTGGTGGATGTGATGGTTGATGTGGTGGTGGTGGATGTGATGGTGGATGTGGTGGTGATGGTGGATGTGGTGGTGGATGCGGTGGTGGTGGATGCATTGGTGGTGGTGGATGTGGTGGTGGATGCGGTGGTGGATGTGGTGGTGGTGGAAGTGGTGGTGGATGTGTTGGATGTGGTGGTGGATGTGGTGGTGGTGGGTGTGGTGGTGTATGTGGTGGATGTGGTGTTGGTGGATGCGGTGGGGGTGGTGGATGTGGTGGTGGATGTGGTGGTGGTGGATGCGGTGGTGGTGGAAGTGGTGGTGGATGTGTTGGATGTGGTGGTGGTGGATGTGGTGAAAGTGGTGGTGGATGTGGTGGTGGTGGTGGATGTGGTGGTGGATGCGGTGGATGTGGCGGTGGATGTCATGGTGGATGTGGAGGTGATGCTGGATGTGGTGGTGGATGTGGTGGTGATGGTGGATGTGGTGGTGGATGTGGTGGTGGATGTGGTGGTGATGGTGGATGTGGTGGTGGATGTGGTGGTGGTAGATGCGGTGGTGGTGGTGAATGCAGTGGTGGTGGATGGGGAGGTGGTGGTGGTGGATGGGGTGGTGGATGTAGTGGTGGTGGGTGTGGTGGGTGTGGTTAAAGTGTTGGTGGATGTGGTGAAAGTGGTGGTGGATGTGGTGGTTGTGGTGGATGTGGTGGTGGTGGGGGATGTGGTGGATGTGGCGGTGGATGTCATGGTGGATGTGGAGGTGATGGTGGATGTGGTGGTGGATGTGGTGGTGGATGTGGTGGTGGTGGATGCAGTGGATGTGGTGGTGGTGGTGGTGGTGGATGCGGTGGTGGTGGTGGATGCAGTGGTGGTGGTGGATGGGGTGTTGGTGGTGGATGCAGTGGTGGATGGGGTGGTGGATGGGGTGGTGGATGTAGTGGTGGGGGGTGTGGTGGATGTGGTGGTGGTGGGTGTGGTGAAAGTGGTGGTGTATGTGGTGGTGGGTGTGGTGGTGTATGTGGTGGTGGTGGATGCGGTGGTGGATGTGGTGGTGGTGGTGGATGTGGTGTTGGTGGATGCGGTGGTGGTGGTGGTACCTGGGTTGGGTTGTTTATAAATGATGTGATTGCAGTTCATCTATTTGATCTCCTCGACGACCATATGGTTGTAGGAAATGGTATATGTATTGGCCATGAAATAAAATACAGTTAAACCTAAAACAGCAATTTGTGGATTATAGATAGTCTCTGTGGGCCTAATGTATGAAAGGATTTTTCTCGTCTCTATGGGGAATATGTGTTAATGTATAGGGGCCTTTGAAGCTCTGTCACCTACATGCCCTTGCAATATGGTGATATTCCCTTTCTATTCTGACCAAGCAGAATTTTAATGCTACCATTTATAGAAGTGGGAAGTGACGAGCAAAACGTTTTTGAATTCCTGTAAATCGAAGGAGTTTGTGGATGTTCTGTACTTTTTGCATGGTCGCACCCTTGAACATAGTACTCCTGAAACTCCACAGAACTATCTGCAGTGGCGGTTGGTGACATTTAAAAATGATGCGGCACACAGTCAAGCTCACAAACACACATACAATATCATAAATACATCAACACAAAAACACAGTCAAGCACAGAGGGAGTTAGAAAATGCAAAAAACATAGAAGTTTCACTTACCTTTGAGCACGTCCTCACTCTCTCCAGTCCGCGACTCAGACTCATCTAAGCAGGAGGTGACGTAGCAAAGCAAACTACACTGTATCCAACCCAGACACTGATCAGAGCAGCATCTGGATTGGCTGGTGCAGGCTAGCTCAGCGCTTTGAAAGGCACTGGGGTCCTGTGCCTGCTCTCCAACCCAGGTTGGAGAGTTTGAACTGCTAATGTCGGTTTGGCCGTATCAAGGTAGTTGGCCAAAATAACATGTGCATTTCAAAGTGAAGGCACCACTCGTCATTGTTTGCATTTAGCAACAATGACGCACTGGCCCTGACCTTTCCATTCGGCAGAAAGCTGGAAAAGGAAAGTGGTATTAAACCATTTTATTTTCCAGCTTTCTATGCAGCAGTGTGTGTGTGTGTGTGGGGGGTGGGTGGGGGGGGGGGTGTGCTCGTATGGAGGCCCCGCCACTGACTGTCTGTAGTATTAACCTCCGTGTGAGGGTTCCAATGACAATTCATTTTAATTCTGTTAATCAGAATCCAGATGTGCAGCCTTTTACTTTTAAAAAAAAACATTTTTAGGAACCTAATTTTGATTTGGTTCATCATTTTTTTTGCCTCTGGTCCCTTTTGGTGTCCAGGAACTATCATGGCTGCTTCGGGGTGGGGGTTGTTGGACCTGTTGATTTCTCTAGTAAAGGAGAGATGCGCTGGCACAGCAGCTGCCCTAACATGTCGGAGAAACTGTGGAATTGGAGGGAAAATCTTTATTTGGATGAATGTTGGTGGTGCTCCAATGTCTCCGACATGTTGATGAGATTAAAACTTCCTTACTGAATAACGTGATGCACGCTCATGTGTCACTCGTTTGTTCCAAAGCACTGTGGTAGTTGTGCGAGGCACCACAAGGGCCAGAAGGAGTGAACTTGTTGCAAAGTATAAGGAAACTGTTGACTGTATTGTGTAAAATACGGTTTGCAGATTACATGACTATAAGTGCAGTTTTGACATAGAGCTTGTCAAATAGTGCACATAAATACATATGTGTTTTTACATGCCACTCGGTCAATTGCAGTCTTTCAGGACAGAACTTTAACAAAACTGAGCTCAAATTGATTGTAAAATGGCAATTGAAAGGAGGATGCAGAAAAAGATGTTGGAAGCGCAAAAGCAAGGCTTTTAAACAAAGCAAATTGGATTGTTTTCGAGACTGAAATGTATGCTAGTAAAAGATTCAGTGATCCCGGCTCAGAGCGCTGGCTTCCAAATATGGGCGGAGCGGGGAGAGCGGCAGGAGGGTGTGAAGCAGCAGGGGCCTGAGACGCGGCCGCCTTTGATGTGGTAATGCAGGCAAGCGGCTGGTGGCATTGTGCACGCGCTTTCACATGCACTGGAAGAAATCGCCTGGGAATCGCCTGATCTCGGTAAGCTCTGTTTATGCTGCTATATATCGAGCTCCCGCTCAATGCGCATGCGCATTGAGATAGGTCGCTCGACCTAAAAATGCAGGGTTTGCATTTCCCTGCACTACGTGGCAGGCACCACGTGGTGCCTACCACATGGTGCAGGGAAATGTAGGGGGGCACCTATGGTGCCCCCCAAAACCAAAGTGCCTGGGGGCATGGGGGGTCCTCTACGGAAAGGCTGGTGGGGATGGACCATCGTAATCCCTATAGCGGTGCCTGGTAGGCCCCCCTGCCATTTCAGGGATAGGGAGGCCTTCCGCCGCACCGGCTGGCTCAAGGAGCCCATCGAATGCGTGGCGGTCGGAGTTTCCGACCGCCACGGTACCGTCCGCCATAACAATATGGCGCGCAGAAAATGGACTCACAATGGGGGTGAACCTGCCACCAACAACCTGTCTGTGGCGGCTTCACTGCCTTCGTAATTAGCCCCTGAGATCGAGGTACTTCCCTGGTGTGTGTAAGCTCATCTCCGAGACACTCTCCTCCTCCTCTGCACGCACCAGGTATTCCACAGCTCATATTGTTGTTGTGGTTGTATGCATTTGTACAGTTTAGGTGTTTGTGAATGTTTAAGATTGCAAATCATAACCTCTAACGTATCAATACAAAGCCAGCAGGACTCAGGATGGAAGTTCTGGCAAGATCAGTGTTTGAACTTATGCTTTTGACATGACCCATGCTATTCGAAACACTGCAAGCGTTATAGGGGAATACCATGTAACACCTTGCTACTTACTTTCTTTAACCCTGTCAAGAGTCAAATGAGCTGCTGTTAAAACGTCAACAATGCGGAAGAAGTGTATTTCTGGGAAAAAGGAGGTGGGGCAAGGGCCTGTGTGCCACCCAATCAGTTCAGTTCAGTTGTCTTGATTTCGATTGTTTCATCATAAAAGACTTTGTTCATTAAAAATACATCCATAGGAAAAGGAGTACAATAATTCATTAAAAAGAGGATAAGATACATATTTATAAAGCATTAAAAAAGTACTAACTTTAAAAATTGAGATTAATGCGGCATAAAAACGAGGTAAAAATACAGTAGTTATTATAGAAATAAAACTAAATGAAATCACTACACAGCTACGGCCTGGCACGAATGATCCACACCCAACCTAGGAATTTTGCCACAGCAATTACTATGGGTTCGCTCGTGTCGTACCTCAGGATTCTTAAAGCTACTGAGTCCACCCTTGTGCCCAAATTTCTACAAATGGGGTTTACCCATCTAATCTGTGGGGGCTTCATAAGCCGGACATTCAAAGAATACATGTCCAGTGGATTCCCTACGGTCAGAACACCAATGACAGGATTCAGTCACCTGGCCCTTCCAGTTTTTGGTAAAAGTTCGTATGGGTAGGGAACCTACCCTTAGCTGGTGGTAGAGTTTCCTGTCGCTAGACCTGGTAATAGTGTCCCAGTACTCTTCTAGCGAAGGGGCACTTTTAAACTCCAAGAACATACCAGTAAGCGAGGCAGATGACGATTCTTTAAAGCGATTCTGGCCTATCAAAGACCAGTATAGGCTTTTGTATAGTTTTTTGGAAGAGAAGGGATTGTTAGCGGGATTAGACCACAGATTACCCAGACCAATAGACTCCAGGAGTAATCTGACTTGCTCAAACCATGGTATGCATCCCGAACCCAAAATAGATCTAACGTCAAGTATTGCCTTAGCGTAAAGGGCTAGTTCAGGGGTGGTCCAGATCCTCCTCCATAGGGCCACTGGTTTGAATCGTGCAATGTCATCAATGGAGTGACAGCCTAAATCCATTAATAGTGGACCAGTGGGACTGGAACAGGGAAGACCCAATAGAGTCCTTAAAAATGTATTTTGAACTTTGACCAGAGAGGATAGGTCCCCAAAACCCCACAGGTCCGCACCGTACAGGATCGCTGAACCTATCCTGGAGTTATAAATATTCAACGCAGGGCCAATCCTTTTGGTCTGGGACATTCTCTGTTCTTTAACTAAGCACCCTGAAAGCTGGGAAAACTTGAGGGATAGAGTATCAATTTGGGGCTTCCAACTCATCTTGCTCTCTAAAACAATCCCAAGGTAGGTCATTACATTTGTCTGTTCAAGCTTGGTGTTATTCAGCGTGACATGGCCCATGATGGGTATCCCCTTACTAAGGACCATAAACTTGGTTTTGGTGACATTAACCTGAAGGTCGTGGTCTTGGCAGAAAACATCAAACCTATCCAGGGCAGCTTGCAGGCCCCTCTGTGTCTGCGATAGTAGAAGGGTGTTGTCCGCAAACATAAGTAACGGAAACTTTGTGCCACCCAGAGAAGGTATACAAAAGGGGGTGGTGATGGATGGAGCATCTGAATCAATCAAACACTCACACCCAGTCAAAAGATCTGGGTTTAACCCATCACCGTTCTTTAGCCCACTCTGCCACTCCAGTTCAGACATGGCTATATGCAAATCAGTCTGACCCTGTGCCTCATGGGAACAGTCCAGCCCGAACTGCCAAGCCATGTCTTCCCTGGACCAGAAACAAGCTTCTGAGGACCGGTTTCCGGTCCAGGGAAGACTTGGCTTGGCAGTTCGGGCTGGACTGTTCCCATGAGGCACAGGGTTGGACTGATTTGCATATAGCCATGTCTGAACTGGGGTGGCAGAGTTGGCTAAAGAACGGTGATGGATTAAACCCAGATCTTTTGACTGGGTGTGAGTGTTTGATTGATTCAGATGCCCCTTTTGTACCACCCAGAGAAGGAGCGTCTGTCGAAAAGGTAGAAAAATACTGCACAACCCTGTTTATGAATAACAAAAACAGGGTTGGTGCTAAGACGCATCCTTGCCTTACACCCTGTGACACTTCAAATCTGTTAGTCACCTGCCCTTGTTTACCCCAACGAACTTGGGTGAAATTTGCCTCTTGGAGCCTAATTACAACGTTTAGAAGATCCGGAGGCATCCCAGGCTATCTAGGACCCCCCACAGTTTGGCCCTGGGAACTAGGTCAAATGCTGACCTAAGGTCACTGAAGGCAGCAAACAGAGTGCCACCACCAAGGCTGACTGTTTTCCAATAAATCAGCTGGAACCTGAGGACCTGCTCGATGGTGCTGATACAAGATCCAAACCCGGCCTGTAGGGGTGATAGAATATCCTCCAACTCTATCCAACTCTGTATTCGTGCCAGGACTATCCTGGCCACAGTTTTTTGGATAGAGTCGATTAAACTGATTGGGCGATAATTCCCCAGGCTTAAACGATCACCCTTCTTGTATAATGGCAGTATCTCGGCTCCTCTCCATGTGTCTGGGATAGCAGCCCCCTTGGCAATAGCGGTGGCCAAGAAAGCGATATAGGGCACCCAGTTGGTTTGATCGTGTTTGAAGAGGTCCGCCGGGATGCAGTCAATACCTGGAGACTTTCCACTGGGGATCTTACGCAAGGCTTCCTCGACTTCTCTGCAGTCAAATACGAGGTCGTGCGTGTTAGCCGTAAGGCAGGAATCTATAGGAGAGCTTTCAATTCCCAATTGAAGGCCACAAAACTGGGACTCAAAGTGCTCAACCCAAGTCTCCGCCGGGACATAGTTTATGGGAACCTGAGAATTGGAGGAATTGCCCCATTTAACAATATGCCAGAACTTGGTCAGGTTTTTGTGTTTGCTCGCAACAAGAAGGTCCTGCCAGTGTTCATTATCCCATTCTTGTTTCGCCCGATTTTTAGCTTTGCGGTAGTTAAACCTAGCTAGTCTGATATCGACCACGTTCTTGGATTTAATTGCAGAGACCAGTTTACCATAGGAATCCCGGCACAGTTTGTTGTACCAATGTTTGAGCTTTGGTTGGCCTATTTTGTTATTTAGTTTGATGGGTTTGGAAAAGTCTGTTTTAAGGCCAGAAAATAAATCTTCATGGAGTTTTGTAATCTCTATGTTAATATCTTCCTGGGTTGGAAGGGAGTGCAAAACTTCCAGGGCCTGTGTAACTTCCGTACTAATCTCCGCTAATGCCCCAGGGTCGATAGTGACCCTTGCCCAGCGCACCCTACATAGGTTATTAGTAAGGAGGGCATCTGCAGTGACTAACTCTGTATGAGCTTCACATCTGGGGACACTGCTTAGCTGGAGGCTAACTACAAGCGGGTTGTGGTCACTTTCCGGGTGGTCCGAAATCTCCATATCCCTTAGAGTTGACCAGAATTCAACTTTAAGGAGGGCGTAGTCTATTCGGCTTTTACGTGTTCCTGCCAATTTTGTCCGAGACAGTCCGTCCATTAGCCGCCCTGTAACCGCGCTCTAAACAGAGGCCCGTCCACTGTAGGGCCGATTAGGTCCATTTCTTGATAGGTATAAGATCAAGGATGGGGATGTTCCATTGGGCATCGGCTTCTGTCTGTAGTGTTTCCCCGTCTACGCTCAGAGGCTCAAAAGAGCAGTTTAGGTCCCCTACTAATATTACGTTGATATCGGGGCTAACTAAATCCAGGAACCTATCCAGTTTTAGGAAGGTATCAGTACCACGCCCTCCGGGCTGGCCTCTATTGTATACGTTGACAATAAGGATATCAGGGCAGTCCTGGAAGTGCAACAATATAACTAAGAGATCCAAACTGTCGATGACTAATTCTGTGGGTCTGCAGTTAATACTTTGCCTCACCCATATGCTAAGGCCACCTGAGGGTCTGCCCTTGGCCCCTCTTACTGCTGCTTTGTGGAAGTTGAGATAGCCAGGTAGGTACACGGGATCCACTGCCCACGTCTCCTGGAAGGCTAGTATGTCGTAATTCTCCACCCAGGCAGACCACTCGGCTATGGGGATTTTACTCCTTAACCCTGCTATGTTCCATGAAACCACAGTGAGCAAATGGGTGTACCTGTCGGCGAGCTCTTGGGGCAGAGACGTAGCGTGTTGGCTGTTTAAATAGTCGATGTTACCATAATTTGGACACCCATACTCACAAGAGCTGGGTTCCGTGGACATACACTCTCGCATTGCCAAAGGATCCTCCCCGACCGGTGGAGCTATAACGGGATTCAAAGGCAAGGAGCAAAGTGGGTTTGTGCCCAGGGCGCTCACTTAGGGAACAGGGCTGGATGGAAGTCCCAGTCTTGTTTGCAACACGGGGTGTGGTGGCGGGGCTATGTTGGGACACTCATTCCCTACACCCAGTAGCCCCTCCTTTAAGCTGCTACTGATTAAGTTCTCCTCCACAACAGTACAACCTTTCCCCCTAAGCCTGACAGGGCTAATACCCTCATGGCTGTAGGCCAGTCAGTCCACCCCCTCCAGGTTACTCAATGGCTCAAATTGGTTTAACAGGGGGAAGTGGGACACCTGTCTGGATAGACCAAAGGGGCGTCCGGGGATCGTTTCCCATCCCTCACTCTGTACATAGTGCTCCCCACACAAAGGTTTGGGGTAAAAATAGCACCAATCAAGAGTAAGAATTCCTCTAACACCCAGGTTTCTAGGGTGGTAACAGATGTGCCTAACCACTCTAGGGTCCCTGAAGTTTATAATTATACAATCGCCCTCCAAATCCTTTGGTTTGGTACCCAACCAATTCACCCTTCTACAGAATAAAATTTCTGCGTTTATGTAGGGTGGGAGAGACCTGTTTTCAATTAACCAAAAGATGACCTTATTCTTGAGCTCACTATGGGACTCTAGCCGGTCTTGTTTGATCACTGGGACTCCTGCCATAATTACTGTATAGGGTGCTGACTCTGGGGTAGGTAAATACATCGGAGCTTTGGTGATAATCCCTCTTTCCCAGGAGGCTTATTCTCTCTGTTGTGATCGCTCCTACGATCTGTGGTAACCAACTTCCTCCTGCTATCTCTGGCAGGAGGTTCAGCTGCCTCCCTAGTGGAAACAGTAACAGAAGAGATTTCTCTGCCTTTGGGGGTAGCTGTGTGATGGTGTTGAACAGGTTGGCTAGGTAGAGTAGGAATGGATGTACCAGTCGTGGCGTTCTTAAGGGGTGCAACCACGCCTGGGGCGGAGGGGCCCTGGGACCAGAGGGGGACTCTACGGCTTTTTCCAAGATGGCCGTGTTTGCTAGAACAATTCTTTCCAACTTCCCAACGTTCTCACTAAGTTGTTTGACTCTCTCGAGTAATGGAAGCAATAGTGATTTCAATAATTGTTCCAGGGTTTCCAATATTCCTATAGGGAGTTTGACTTCTACAGACTGGGAAGGTGTTGACTTGTGTGTCCTACAACTAGAGTCGTTTGTGGGTGTTGGGTGGTGTGCTGCGGGAGGAATAGGATGTGGCTGGGTGGTGCTTTTTGAAACTTTGGCACATCTACCCTTTTGAGACCCTCCCCCACGCTTTCTTTTGCCAGCTGTCAACTGGGATGGGTTTCCCTTTCCTATAGGTGGTGCTGGTGGTGCAGCTACTTGTGGCGGGGTGGACATGACGGTGGGATTTGGTACAGAAGATCTATTCCCTAGAATGGAAATACTATCTGTGGAGGAATCTAAAGAAGTACTATTGTTAGAAATGTCGTCCCCTACCCTCTCCGAGCTAGAGCCCGGGCTGGGTTCACTACCCAACTGCATCGTCTTTGGGGAAACAGCTGCCATAATTTTGCCCAGAGAGGATCTCTTCGCCAACAGCTCCAAAGACAGCCTTTTTTCAGTAAGTGCAATTTCGTGCTCAAGGACAACAGCTGCTCTTGACATAAACTGATTGAGCGTCCCTGACACGGAGCCCCCCACACAGCCCTCTACAATCTTCCTCCCGTTTCTTAAATGTAGCGTTATTGCTGGACGTAGGGTGTAGGTATTAAAATATAAGAATAAACTACTTAAAAACACAATTGAAATAGATCATACGTTGATGTGAGCAAGAGTAATGCACAAGTCTGGGTATTACATTTGGGGGAATGACCCAGCCTCGAGCTGAGAAAAGAAACAAGAGTTCCACTCAATAGTTCCACTAAGAATAATATCGTAGAGTATTACGTTACAGGTATATATCCAGAATCGCAGGTGAAAGGTAGGGGGTCCCTTCCCGGCCTCCTCCGGCCCCGGACGGCCACAGATGGTTCCCCCCTCGCCCCGGGCTTCTCCTGGCACGTCCCACGCGGGTTCGCGCGACGCGGGAGGGAAGCGCGATTTGAAGCGCCTCCGGGCGCGGAAATAGACGTGTGCGGCTTCTGCCGCTGAGGAGCCTGGGGGTCGTAGTCCTCCCTTCTTGCGGCCGCGATGGTTTGTGCGGAGGCGGGAGGTCAGAGGCACAGCAGGACACCAGCGACAGTTAGGGGAGTCTCCAGGAGCCAACAGGTACTCAGACAAATGCCCCCAAAATGATTACAGTGCCACCTCCACCACCAAAGGGAAGCGCGATTTAAAGCACCTCCGGGCGCGGAAATAGACGTGTGCAGCTTCGGCCGCTGAGGAGCCTGGGGGTCGTAGTCCTCCCTCCTTGCGGCCGCGATGTTATGTGCGGTGGCGGGAGGTCAGAGGCACAGCAGGACACCAGCGACGGTTAGGGGAGCCTCCAGGAGCCAACAGGTACTCAGACAAATGCCCCCAAAATGATTACAGCACCACCTCCACCACCGAAGGGAAGCGCTATTTAAAGCGCCTCCGGGCGCGGAATTAGACGTGTGCGGCTTCGGCCGCTGAGGAGCCTGGGGGTCGTAGTCCTCCCTTCTTGCGGCCGCAATGTTATGTGCGGCGGCGGGAGGTCAGAGGCACAGCAGGACACCAGCGACAGTTAGGGGAGCCTCCAGGAGCCAACAGGTACTCAGACAAATGCCCTAAAAATGATTACAGTGCCACTTCCACCACCGAAGGGAAGCGCGATTTAAATCGCCTCCGGACGCGGAAATAGACGTGTGCGGCTTCGGCCGCTGAGGAGCCTGGGGGGTCGTAGTCCTCCCTTCTTGCGGCCGCGCTGTTATGTGCGGCGGAGGGAGGTCAGCGGCACAGCAGGACACCAGCGACAGTTAGGGGAGCCTCAAGGAGCCAACAGGTACTCAGACAAATGCCCCCAAAATGATTACAGCGCCACCCAATCTATTTCTGCTTAGATGACCAATGCGATGGCCGCCATTTCCACTGAACTGAACTTAGTGGAAAACCCCATTGAAGCAGTCTAGAAATTGATCACTAACCTGCCCAACCCCCACCCACAACCCATAGCTCAATCATTGGGCCCCCTACCAGATTGTAGCAAACTTCCTGGCACTGTGTTGCCTATATCTATTGTACCAGTAAAAGCAAAGAAACAGAATAGGGGTAAAATCTAAAACCAATGTATAGTGCATGACAATGCCAGTATCTCAGACCTTGGACCTACTGGTCTTATATCTGTTAGAGAAAATAGTCCACCGCCCCCCAAAAGGAAAAGTGAAGAGGGAAAACCCAGCGCAACACAAAGGTGCATTGTAACCAAGTCTTGTCACAAGCAAATAGCATTGGGGTGCCATCGATCCCGGGACCACTACAGACAGGGAAAAAAATTCTACCTATCCTACCATACTGACAAAATTATTCATGAATTTCGGGGCATGGGGTCGGCCACTTGTGGCAGGAGCAGAGGCTTTACATGATTTTTTTCAACAGGCCATGGTAGCCCTTTTTAAATTCTTGACTAACAAACTCCAATTTTTGATTGAGGCTCCCAACAAGCCTTCCCAAGGTGCCACTGGGGCTCCGGGAGTTGCTACCATACATTCTCAATCATCCCTCTGTAGAAACGGAAGCGTCCTTGCAGCACAAATGCCCACCTCAGTTGCAATAACGCAACCTACCCTCAAGGACCGACCTGTCAATCAACTTCAACACCTTCTAAGCCCCCTACTGAGACTCAGCTCACCCCTCTATCTTCGTCTGCACATAGGCAACAGTTGGATGATCTTCATCTGCCCCAAGATTGTACACCATATGTGATAATCCTGGAAGGAGTTCCCGCACTGTAATGCCCAAGAGAATACCCAAAGTGTTATGAGTAAAGCAGTCCATTGGTGTAGCCAAAGGGCTGGGTGTCAGTTTGAGCTGGCAAATAAATTCATTATGGCTTGCAGGTTGAGATGGGTGGACTCTTCCCCAACAAATTTGAGTTTGGATCGTGTGGTCCTGAACTTTAAAGATCCAGGGATCGTTTGTTTCTTGTTGAATCCCCTAGCCTACCCATCTTGCCAAAAACTGAAAATGAGTACCTTACCACTAGGCTTCTTTTATCAATCAACTTGTTTGGTAGCAGCAATCAATAACTGCCGTGGACCTAGCTGGAACATCAGTCATCAAGTCATGACACCTTCGGCCCCAGTACTGATTAGTAATCGATTTGCCCCTCTTCAAAGAGCGTCTGATATTGATTGATAGTTGCAGTTTCCCAGCTTGGCGGGCCTCCCATCCCCTTGCTCTTCATGTCAGCTGACATTAATTCTGATTCTTCATCGCATCTTCAGGTGTTTGTGAAACAGTCTAGGGTTCAACTAGCACCTCCTGCTCCTGTGGCACCTTCGCTTCTCATCATGGAATATGGCAGGGATACAACAGAAATTAAGTAACGAGTAGTGGGCATGTTTCATACAAGACTGTGATATAATCTGTTTTCAAGAATCTTGGGCCATTAATCCTGAACATGTGGAGGGTGTGAAATCTTTTTGTTCATCCACCACTCCATCAGTAGCAGGAAGGGGGAAAGGGCACCTAATCGTCTTAGTTTGAATGGCCATCAGGGAGCCGAGCTGAGCGGAGATTAAAGTTCTGTGCACCAGTTCGTGTTACCAGATTTTAAAACTGAGACAGTCTAAGTAAGTAAACATAATTCAGATACATTTTTATTACAGTTTCTTCACCGTCCAATCAGTGGGTATCAGGGAAAAGTTAGAAGATGCTATTGCCTACTCTTTGCTTAATGGAAAGAATAAAGCACCCCTCTTCTGGGCAGGAGATTTTAACATTAGTAAATGCATCCACAGTGATAATCAGATTTGCAGTATCACAGATGGTAAGGGTGCAAACACTGGCAATTTCTCACATACACCATATGGGGGAGCCCAAAATAGGCTAGTACTTTACCCATAACTTATCCATCTTTTCTACCTGGCCTGTTTGGGGCACATTTTATTAATCCCCCCACATATGTAGGCAGCGGCAAAGGAAGTGTGATAGATTTTAGCCCCTTCTCAGAGGAATTGTTTATTAAATGAGGGAGTCACTATGTGCATGCCTCCCACCTTAGCGATCACCACCCGATTATTATCAACCTTTCTATCCCCCTCCCACCTGTCGTATCGTCTCTGCCTGACCTTAGTTTGGGGACAGGGCAGGCAGTACAGGAAGGGGCGTGGATATAGAGTGGAAAGGAAAATTTAGAAGTTAGTTGAGGGTAGGCACTGTAGCAATAAAGACGTGTCTAAACCTACTCTGTGGCTCCTGTAATTATTGGAGACGATGCGACACTGGCGACGAGGGTGGGATCCCCGAACACCCATTCACGCCTTAACAGTTTCAGCCGTCTGTGCACGGCCCGACAACAGAGAGCCTGCAGCCTCTTACCAGCGGCGCGAAAGAGCGCCAGAAAGTGAGAGACGCTCTGCACGCCGCGTCGGAAGCTGCCCAGGAGCGCGACGGCTCCGAAACGGCGGAGATTGCCTGTGTTCAGCTTCCATTGGTACACCGAGGTTGGCCGACTAGAAAGAATCGCAAACCTGGCGCCCAATTTGAAAAATGGCGCGAAATTGTGAGAGACGCCGGTGAACGTCCCTGACCTTGCCACCTTTGAGCAGAGAGCGTGAGGGTGAGTCCTGAGCGCTGGATTAACCGGCAAGCTTGAATTCTTGAATCAAAGAGCAAGAAAGAAAGAAACTGTGACTCTCAAATATAATACAGTGTGTCCTGAGTGGCGGCCATCTTGAAGTCAGGCACCTGCCATAGACACCCCGTGAATCACTGGGGTCGGCCATTTTGGAGTCAGGCAACATTGAGTTTAACATTCAAACTGCTGAATAAACTCATTTGGAGCCAAGTAATACTGAGTTCTACATTCAAATTGCAAAATAAATCAAGCAATAGTCCGCTGAGTGACTCGACCAAGCCAAGATGTCTGTCACCAACCCGACAGGCGCTCCAGGAGGAGGAGCAGCAGCACCGGCCACTCCACCACCACTCGCACCGTCTCCTAATGTGCTCATGGGAGTACCATATCTGCGGCCGCTAGACCCTTTAGAGTTGACGTCCGAAATAGTATGGGGCCCAAGTGGAAGAGCTGGACTGAAGACTTCGAGGACTATATGACCGGGTCTCAGGTGCAAGATCCTAAGCAAAAAACTAATAGCTTTGCGAAATCTGGTGGGAAAAGACATTGCACAGATCATCAAAGAACTGCCTGCCGCAAATGCCACCTCCTACGATGACGTAAAAGGAGCCCTTGATCGGAGGTTTCTACACAAGCGCAACTTAGATTATGAACGTTGCACATTTAATCTAGCATCCCAAGAAAAAGATGAACACATGTGCGACTTCATCGTGCGCATCAGGCGGCTAGCCCGACATTGCGAGTTTGACGCCTTTAACACTGAAGATGCGCTGCGGCTGCGCATATTTGAAGGCTGTCAATCCGAATCGCTGCGCCGGCGACTACTAAAGAAACACTACACTCTTGAGGAAATAGAAGAAATGACACGAATCAACGACCAAGCAGAAGACCATGCAAAGAAAATGGAAGTCAACAAGAGTGGGAGGAAAGAACAAGCATTCAGACTGCAAGCGCACAAGGAGAAGAAGCACCGGACAGACCATCACAAGTCAAGCATACCTACACGTATTGCGACCTCCCGAAAGACGTCATCACGTCAGGAGTCACGACACACCAAGTCTAACAAGACGGCACCAACGTGCTACAGGTGCGGCAAAGAATACCCCCACTCAGGACAGTGTCCGGCCATTGGTCAGCGATGTCAGCGCTGCGGAAGAAAGAACCACTTCAAAGTAGCGTGTCAAACTCGACAGTCAGGGCGAAGATCGTCCACGTCGCGGTCAAGCACGCACCACCACGCTCGTGCAGTGAAAGGGAGAGAAGGTCGCTCCTTGAGCTCATCCCGATCAAGTGTACATTCTGCCAGCTCATATCGATCGCAAAGATCGACATCCAGTGAGTCATCACTACCCACTCCTGTGTCACAAGACAGTGACGAATACATCTGCATGGTATCAGACCCGGACCGGCTGAAAAGATACCCGAAACTAGACATCCGAATAGGAGACCATCCTGCAAAATTTGTACTAGACTCTGGAGCCTCTTTAAATTATATCTGTGCTCTTGAGTATCAAAGCATGAAGCCACAACCGAAACTAGAACCCGCAGCTGTCCGAGTATACACTTGGATGTCCAGAAAACCATTGCCATGTCTAGGTCGCTTCAGCACGACTCTATCTTACAAGGATCGACAGATTCCAGCCTATGTCCATGTAGTTGAAGGCCCGGATCTGGCTGACTGCTTACTTAGTCTGCCGACTGCTGAACGACTGAAACTCGTGGACCTCCTTTACATGACTGAGGATGCCCCGGACATCGTCTCCAAATTTCCAAAACTCTTTAAAGGGCTAGGAAAACTCAATCAATTCAAAGTAAAACTACACATTGACGAACGAGTGACTCCTGTGGCACAACACCACAGTAAAGTGCCTTTCACTTACAACAAGCAGTAGATGATGAACTCCAAGATCTACCTAAAAGAGACATCATCGAGCGCACATCGGGGCCAACCCAGTGGGTATCACCAGTGGTGGTGGTGCCCAAGAAAGGGCAGGACAACAAAGTGCGCCTGTGCGTGGACATGCGCGTGCCCAACACTGCCATAGAGAGGGAACGCCACCCAGGACCACACATTAGCGATATGATCGCTCGCCTCAATGGAGCCACTGTATTCTCGAAGCTCGATCTCAATAAAGGATACCATCAATTGGAACTACACGAGAGGTCACGTTATATCACGACCTTCACAACCCACCAAGGACTTTTCCGTTACAAACGCCTAAACTTCGGCATATCCTCGGCTGCCGAGATTTTTCAAGAAGCAATCCGGCAAGTGATTCAAGGGATCCCAAACGCTTTCAATTATAACGATGATCTCCTGGTATTCGGAAAGGATCAAACTGAGCATGACACCGCTTTGGACCGAGTATGCCACGCTTTACTGAACACTAACTTAACTCTGAACTCAGACAAGTGTGAGTTCCACAGATCGACCCTGAAATTTTATGGTCACATCTTCTCCAAAGATGGCATGAAACCAGACCCAGAGAAAGTATCCGCTCTTTGCGACACCCCAACACCACGAGACGTCAGTGATCTTCGATCATTCTTAGGGATGGTAAGCTACTGTGCATGCTACATTCGGGATTACGCTACCATCAGCTACCCCCTCAGGGAGCTCACCCGTCAAGGCCAGCAATTTCTATGGACAGATGACTGTGAGCACTCCTTCAACAAAATCAAAAAAACTGTCAGCTCTGCCATCAACCTAGCGTATTTTGACACCAAGAGAAAAACTGAAATTACTGTTGACGCCAGGCCGGTGGGCCTGGGTGCCATCCTGGCGCAATATCAGGAGGACTCAGAGCAATGCCACATCATCGCCTACGCCAGTCGCAGTCTCACCGACACCGAGAAGGCGTACTCCCAACCTGAAAAGGAGTGTCTTGCGGTGGTATGGGCCTGCGAGCATTTCCACCTCTTCGTATGTGGCAAACATTTCACCATCATCATGGACCACCAAGCTCTCATCACCATATTTGACAATCCCAAAGCCAAGATGCCTCCGCGCATTGAACGGTGGGGACTACGTCTCCAGGACTATGTGTACACAATCATCCACAAACCAGGGAAGTCGGAAAATCCAGCAGACTACATGTCCCGACACCCTCACGAGAAGTGCTCGTTGGCAGAGGAGCACATACACTTCGTTATCGACACTGCATATCTGCCTACAGTACCCCTGGAGGCGATCCGTGAAGCGTACAGCCAAGATCCCGTCTTCCAAGATGTCATAGCTCGCATACGCAACAACTCATGGAGACATGTGAAAGACACATCCCAGACCTCTGCTCAGAGCGGCCAAGAACTCGTAGCATTCAAGCACATCCAGGAAGAACTATCCATCAGTGAGGAAGGTTTGCTACTGAGAGGGGGGAGGATAGTGATCCCACAAAGACTACGGCAAGGAGTGATCAACCTTGCTCACGAAGGTCACAGAGGAATAAGCGCCACCAAAAAGGTCCTACGAGAGCGTGTCTGGTTTCCGTCACTTGATCAGATGTTGGAGGCTACTCTCAAGGACTGCGTCTCATGCCAATTAGTGAGCTGTGATGAACCGCCAGCCCCTCTACAAATGTCAGAGTTACCAGATGGAGTCTGCCAACAAATCGCCATTGACTTCTTTGGGCCCTTGAAATCAGGTCAGTACATTGTCGTCATCATGGACGAATACTCCCGATTTCCGATTGCACACCTAGTGTCATCCACCAAGGCGACAGCAGTAATCCCAGTTCTTGATGAGACCTTTGCGGCATGGGGTATTCCGCTGGGAGTCAAGTCTGACAACGGGCCACCGTTCAATGGTCATGAATTCGCAGAGTTCGCAAAGCACCTCAACTTCAAGCACAAAAAGATCACACCTTTATGGCCTCAAGCTAACGGCATGGTGGAGCGCTTTATGGGAACTCTGAAGAAAGCGGTTCAACAAGCAGAACTGGCCCGCCGAGACATCAACAAGCTTTAAATGAAGTGCTGCGAGCATATCGCACCACACCCCATAACACCACCAATCAATGCCCAGCCACTTCAATGCTAGGGAGGATCCCTCGCACCCGGCTGCCTACACTAGACAGCGCACTACAACCTCGAACTGTGAACATCGATCATGACACGCTGGTCAAACTAGATCATGACAAGAAACGAAAAATGAAGACCTATGCCGACTGACGCAGACATGCGAAACACACGGACATCCAGGAAGGAGATTGGGTGATGGTTCGGCGTGACAGAAGAAGGAAAGCAGACAGTCATTATCTCGCTCATACCTTGAAAGTTCGCAGCCGGAAAGGGACCATGATCCCAGTGGAGGCTGATCACAAACGGATAACCCGCAATATCTCACACTTCAAGAAGTGTAACTCTGGCAGCCACGATGAGATCCAGCTATATGAGTCTTCCACTGACTCGGTGAGTCAAAGTGAGAATAGTGACAAAGATCATCTTAGTCCAGCAAGGCATGAAGAATCTGCGAGCCACCGAATCAGGACATCGGAACAGCTCAGTCGGCCCCGACGACATGCCAAACGACCAGTGCGCCTCATTAAAGAAATCTGAGAGACAGTAAGACTCTTGTACAAAAGGGGGAGGTGTCGTATCGTCTCTGCCTCACCATAGTTTAGGGACAGGGCAGGCAGTACAGGAAGGGGCGTGGATATAGAGCAGAAAGGAAAAGTTATAAGTTAGTTGAGGGTAGGCACTGTAGCAATAAAGACGTGTCTAAACCTACTCTCTGGCTCCTGTAATTATTGGGGACGAGGTGACACCACCTAAACCCAAATCATGGAATAATCCCACTCTGTCCCATTCAACCAATGGGGGGCGGGAGAGTACGTATGAAATAGGAGCATTTTGACCATAACATATTTTTTACAGATGTCATTAACAATAAATATGAGGACATACAACATTGTCTTTTGGAGGACGCCGCCCCAACTAGAATTTGAGAAAGCTTTATGGCGATGCGTCAATCAGTTTCCTGTATGCTAACTAAATACAATCGCCCAAAAGTCCAACACGTCCAAAAATGGTTAAACTCAGAATGCACTGTGCCTATAAGGCTCTCAAAGAAGCTACTAACACAATCCCACAAATCCCAGACATTGTTAAAGCAGCTGGAATAGACCATAAAAAAGCTATTGAGAAGAGGCAGAAGGAAATTAAACTCAAAGCCAGAGAAGATTTAGAAAGGGCCTCTGAATAAAGAGATAGTAAAGCTTTCTGGGAGGTCAAACTGCCCATATTTTATCAAAGCTACCACTTTGGGTATTTACTGTAATATTTTAGAACGTGACTGGGTTGAACATTTTCGCCCCTGGAAGTTTGCCCTAAGAGAAAAGCTCCAGTATAGATCATGCGGGGTTGTCCTCAAGCGCTCAGTCACAACTAAGCGAGTCTATTACTGTGGCAGACATGCTTAAAGCCATCCTCAGCTCTGTGGCCAGGAAGGCACCCGGCCAGGTGTGGTTCCAGTTGACATGTTTAGGTGTAATCCTGTCTTTTGTGCCACCTTAATGACAAATGTTTTCAGAGCCATTATTCAGAAAGGACCCCTGATTCATGGAGGCAATCAGTTATTGTTCCAATTGTTCCAATTATTATATTTGGGCGAATGATCTTGGTGAAATTGGAAGCCGGGGGTGAGACCAATCCTTTTTTTTCTGAGGTACAGTATAGGTTTCACCCGTGCCTTGTCACAACTGAAAAAGCACTTAACTTATTTCTAATCCTAAGAAAGTATGTCAAGGCCAGGAAAGGGGGCATTCAAATGACCTTTTTGGACCTCTGCTGTGCCTATGACTCAGGGAAATTATGGGAGCTGATAAAAACAGCAGATATCGACTTGCTACTACTGGATCTCTCAAAGTGTATTGGGACACGTTTTAAAAGGTACGATATACTGAAACTGGAGATTGTACCCACCCATTAGGGTTACACAAGGGGTAAGACATCCTAGCCCTCCTTTTATTTTTATTCTATATGAATGCTCTAGATTCATTGTTGTCATCCGGCTACCCAGACGTTTCGAAAATAGGATCTTGCTTCGTCCCCATGCTTCTCTACGCAGACGAGGTAGTTCCTATTGCTCGCACCTGAAGGGTTGCAGGCCGTTTTAGATGGTTTTAATAATTTTATGAGTGGCCTAAATGTACAGCTTAATCAAAAGAAGTCGTTTATCATGACCTGTGGCCAAAGAAATACTAGCTCTAAAAGGGTTTACATCATGGGTCCTTTATTACCAAAATCTCTAATTTTAACTATTTGTGTATTTTGTGAATGCAAATCCAACTCGGAACAGGCTAGTCGCCAAAAGATCACAAAATATGGCGGCTTCTGAAGAAGCAATTTTTTTCCTTGCTAAAAAACTAGGCCACAACCCTCTTAAAATAATACTAATCTTACATAAGAGCAAATGCCTTTCTGTCAGCACATATGGGGCAGAGGTGTGGGGTTATGCAACTTTGGGTTCCCCGCAGGTAGCTGAAAATAAATTCTTGTCTAGGCTATTTGGCTCTTCCTAAAACAACTCTGAGTTTGATTTTAAATCAAGAACTGGACCTAGGCTACCTTGAGGATGGTGTGTGCCTGGCACCCATTTTACTCTGGGTCAAAATATGGCTTTGTCCTAAAACGGGTTTCTTGCGGCAAATGATAGGGGAACAGTTTAAACTTAAGCAACAGGACAGCCATCCCCTGGACATCATAAGTCACGAACGCCCTCGGTGATCTAGGTCTAAGTCATCTTTGTGAAACCCCTTGCATTATTGATAATAATAAACCTTATTAATTGATTTTTTTAAATTTCCACCCCTCTCTATTATCTGATTTCGGAGTTTACAATAATAACCAGTTGCTACAGTGACCACAATCCTCTATGTATCAAAGGTACCTGGCACTCCTTTGATCTGAAAAGACAGGTAGTAGGAGGTGAAGCTTTACAGGCAACAGACAATGGGACCAGATCTTCCCAGAATCACTGTGCAGTTCTTTAACAGAGACGCGCCAAAGGAATTCCCGATCTGTCCCAATGCTCAGGACGAGTCCAATGAGGCCATAATTTGTGCTTTTAACCTAATTTCCGGCTCTGTTGCAGATCTTTTGACTGTACCTCTACAGAGTAAACAGAGAGGGGAGACCTAGATCATTCAACCCTGAATGCTTGCTAGCAGTTCGGAGGCTGAAATCAGCGCTTCTCGCTTTCCCGAGGAAGGCTGCGCTTGTTAAGATCAGTAGGAAACAGTACAAACTGGCACTTACCAAGCACAGGGGGGCCTTGAAGGAACAAGCTTGGAACAACCTCATGGAAGCTATAACCCTTAAGTCTAGCGTCAAGTTCTGATGTATTATAAACAGTCCCATCTTGGGCGAGGAGGCCGCCAATGTTTTAGAAGCACATATCACCAAAAATGAGTGGGCCATGTTCAAAGGGGATCTAGCCTTATCACCCGTATCCAACTCTGGGGGTAGTGATGTAAAACTAGTCATCCTGGAAGAGGAAGTAAGGCGTGGAATTACTATTGGAGTCCACAGCTGTCTACCCTCGGATTGGTTGGCGTGGCCTTCCGGTTCTGCTCTACGAAGACGATGCCGTCCTAATGGCTAGGACAGAGAGGGACTTACAAACCATCTTAGCATTGTTTCCCCAGTTCATGGGAGATCTGGATCTTAAAATCAATCATTCTGAATCATACATCATGCAACTAGGTTCTCGTCCCTCAATATCATATGTCTTTAAGGTAGAACTTACCCACATTCCTAAACCTTCAGTCTTTTCCTATTTGGGGGTACTCCTGGATGATAAACTTAACTGGGCTCCACAACTCACCCGAAAGAGAAATTACCTTAACAGGGAAGTTGCCGCTGTTTTTTACTTTGCTGTGAGGCTAGGTAAAAGACCAGTGGGGGCCCTCCTGGAGCTTTTTAGGGCTAGGTGCGTGTCAAAAGTACTTTATGGCATGGAAATATGGGGATATGTAGAAGGACGTCCAAATATCTGAAAACAAATTCATATTCATGAGAAGATTGTTGACTGTACTTCAGGGTATCCCTCTTTTATTGTTCACGAAGAGTTGGGAATGCCCCACATCACAGACCAGATAGCTTTTAGCCCGTTGTCACTCTGGTTAAAATAATGGGCTAAGAAGGGGGACTCGTTAAAAAAGGCAATCCTTTTAGATTGCTTGTCCCTGGACCAAGCGCTAAGGATACCTTGGTTGACATATATAAAAAAATCAGAGGTATCTGAGAGGGGGGGCGGTAGCCCCAGGTGCATGGCACCCTTTCTCTACTCTCCCCCCTGCCACGTCAGGTATGGCATCCTGACACTGGCCCACCAGCCCAAGGTCCGTACCCTGCGGCTGGACAGGAGGTGGGGGGTGGGCTCCCACACACCCTTTCCTTCTCCCTGGGGCTCTGTACCCTCCCACCTGGAGCGGTACCCCATTCCAGAATTGTCAGTGCACCTGTGGCAGGTGTCCTGCACAATTCACCCACCAGTTCAGGGGGGCTATCCTGCAACTGGTACCTCAGTCCAGGGTCTGTACCCTGAGGCTGAACAAGGGACTGGGTTGGGCTCTGCCACACCCAGTCCTCCTCCCTGGGGCTCTGTACCCTCCCACCTGGAGCGGCACCCCCAGAAGATAAACTGGTAGGGGCACCGTTAGCAGTCACCCCTTCCCCAGGTTAGGGGGACACCCTGAAGCTGGTCCTCCAACCTAGGGTCTGTACCCTCAGGCTTATCAGAGTTCTTGGGTGAGGCTCTTCTCCCCTTACCTCTCCTTCCGGTGTTCCGCACTCTCCTCCCGGGAGAAGCACCCTCAGAACAAAAAACTGTCAGGACTTTGGAACCGGACCTCATACACAATTCTTCCACCAGTCCAGGGCCTTGACCCTGCATTTGAACCACCTTTGGATCTAAACCCTCGGGTTGGACCGGGGTCAGATGCAAGGACTCCCTCCCTCTGCACCCCCTTCCAGAGTTCTGTACCCTCCCACCTGAAGTGGTACCCCTAGAAGATAAATCGGTCAGGAAACTGCTTACAGTCGTCCTTCCCTCCAGGTCAGGCAGGACCTGAGCCTTGCCTTCCATCCCAGGGCCTAACCCCTGTGCTGAGCACCTGCCTGGCGCACCAGTACTTCCTTGGGAGCACGCATGCCCACCCTGAGGGTAACACATGATTCATGTGTCGTGTGACAGTCTGCCTGGCGCAGATCTCCTGACCCCTGTCCATCTGACAGTGCACAAATATCCCCCAAGGCAGAAGTGGTGTCACCATGGTCACTCTGAGGAGTCTCAGCCCTTCTGGCTGGCCTCTGACCCAATGGTTCTCCCACTGGGGAATGAATCCCCCTCTCACCCCTCAATCTGGACTTCTGTACCCTCCACTTAGGAGCGGCACCGCAAAACACCTGAACCACTGAAGCTCTGTTTACAGACACTCCCCATTTTCCTGACACTAGGGGATCCCCCTCAACGGACGGCCTACCAGTACAGCCTAGGCTCGCCACCGGTGTTCCCTCCTGGAACCACCCAGACTCTAGGACCGGGATTCGGGCAAATTGGGCCGCAGCCCATTCCCACTCCTACGCCGCAGAGACAGGACGTGAGTCCCTACACCCTTCCCACGACACCAGGACCTATCTGGGCTACCACAAACCTTTCCCACCACCCGCGGTGGGGAAATACCTAAGCCGCTTCCTTCCAGGTCGCCCCCAGATGCTTCTCTAGACCCTCTGGAATCCACCAAAAGATCTGCCTCCAGTGCAAGCTCCCTGGGGTCAGATAACTCACAATCCACTGGGTGCTGGCATAGCCCTGGAAAATAGGGACTTAAAATATGCTCTCCAACAATTGAATCACACAGCCCCACACAGGTGTTGAACAACTGCCCTTCCCCCAACCATTCAGTGCCTCGGAAAAGTACCCCATATCATTCTCATAAGACTGGTGAGACAGTGTCTGACTGTTGCTGTCTCTCAACTCATACTCTTTTGGCTGGTCTCCATACTCATCCACCACGGCTTCTATCATGGGGGAATCCCTCTCCTTGCACCTCTCATCTAGAGTCAGTAGAGTGGCCCTTCCACTACCAGGAATATGATCCTGGTGCCAGTTCCCCAATCCACCTCAGAGACACTGAGCACCACTGAAGTTACCTCACAATCCTGAACCCCCTGGTGTATGTCAATCTCCTCCTTGAAGCAGGGCACCAAATATGTGTGTGTGTCTATCTCGTCCTCAGTACTGAACCTAGCACTTTTGCTGCCACCATCTGGACTGGGCCTACCCCCACTGGCTTTCCAGTCCAGCTCTCTCATTTTAAACTCATGGTCTAACATCATCCTTTTTCCCTCCATAGCTATTCTTTTGTCTTCCCTCTCACTTTCCATCCTGAGTTTCTCCAACTCAAACTTCATCGGTTGCCGGATGTCCTCCAGCTCCTCTGGGTACAGACTGCTGCTGCCTGTTTTAGAGGGTGCCCCCCTTCCAAAAGCACACCCACCCTTGGAATAGGCTCCTCTGCCTCCATGCCAAGATCTCCAGACAGCTCACTAGCATGTCTGGCTGCTACCCAGGCCCTCAGCGCCTTTTGTAGCTCCTCTTTTCTGGTGAGGTTCCTGATTTGGATTTTGAGGTTTTTGCAGATCGCCTTCAATTCCTTCACATTGTAGGTTTCTAACCTCTCTTCCTCAAAGGCCACTTACAAGGATGCAACGGATGATGCAATTGACTCAGGCATGATGAAGTAGCAAAATCAAACTGCTAAGATCAAAAAAATAGGCCAAAAAGAAAAAGAACCAGTATGTGGCACGTATGGTTTGTGATATGGTAGTAGTGCACACAAATCACTGTAAGTCAAGTGCAAAAGCAAGTCCTATCCTCACCACTGACAACCAATGTTAGAAATGGGATTTTTGGAAGGCTAGGGCATATGCCGAAGCCCGGCAGAAACCACCACGGTAGTCCGGATAAGGGAGTTACACTTAAAATAAACCCTGCTCACCCCCTTGGTAGCTTGGCACGAGCAGTCAGGCTTATCTTAGAGGCAGTGTGTAAAGCATTTGCACATAACCAACAGTAATACAGTGTAAGAACTACAAAAGGATAACACACCAGTTCAGAAAAATATCAAATATTTTGGTATACTTAAGACAAGACCAAAAACAATAGAAATCCACAATTCAGTACTTCGAAATCTTCACTTATCAAATTATGCTTTAAAAATAGTTCCTTGTTGTCGATAGCTCTGCCAGGGGCTATCACAGATTCGTGAGCAAACAAATCCAAACAGTTATGGATGACCGCGGTGTTGGGGGTTAGCTACGGTGTCAGAAAGACCCGCAAACAGTACCTTTTAGAAATGCAGGGCATCGGCGACCTATTGTTGAGCTTCCAAAAACACGGCGCCACAGGTGTCCGTTCCGGAAGTCAATGCAGGAGTCGTCGGGGCCCTCGACGTCACACGCGTTGCAGGTCGATCTCCTCTCTGATGGAGTCAGGAGCGCTGGCGTCGGCAGGCGTCATGTGCTGTAGTGCGAAGTGCAGCAGTGCAGCGTGCAGTGCCCTCATGTGGCGGTGCGAGCAGCGGCTCGGTGGCGGCATCAGATGGCATCGTCAGTGAGACCAGGGTCACGGTGGGAAATAAAGGCGGTGCTCGTCACGGTGCCGGCAGGTCACATTGCAAGCATCGCGTTGTCATTGCTGAGATGCTGTCATCAGCTGATGAACTGGAGTCGATGGTGTTGGCGCCGGTAGGCCAAGGCTGCGGTGGGGGATGAGGGCGGTGCATCATGTAACTTTACGAATGGTGCCCTCGAACCACGGTGCAAGCAGCAGCGTCGATTTTGGCGTGGAGCGTCGTCGTTGGGGAGGCCAAGGTGTCGTCATGAAGCGGGGCGGTGAGTAATACGGTGCCCACAGGACACGGTGCGAGCAACGGCTCGGTAGCGGCATAAGCAGGCGTCATCCGTGAGACCACGGTTGTGGTGCCGCATTGCGGCGGTGCCCAGGCTTCAGCGAGAAACGAGGCGGTTGCGGAGTGTGGTGCCCAAAGGTCGCGGTGCGAGCAGCGGCTCGGTGGCAGTGTCAGCAAGCGTCGTCGTGAGACCAGGGTAGCGGTGCAGTTTTGCAGCGGTGCCCTCTGTGGTGCCGTCAGGACACGGAGTCGGCAGCGGCGTCGTAGATGTCGTTGAGTTACTTTTCCTCTGTTGCAGCACAAAACACACAGTCCCCAGTACTGCTGGCATAAGAGCTTAAAGTCTTTGTTGTCCTGAGACTTCTTGAACAAGGGAAAATGTCTACCTCAAGCCCTTGGAGAAACTCACAAAGTAGATTGCAGAAAGTTCAGTCCAGTCCTTTCACTGCCCAAGACAGAAACAGCCACTGCAGACCAACACAGCAAAGCACACAGCAAAGTGGTAGTCCCTCCTCACAGCTTCTTCAGCTCTTATTTTTGGCAGTCTTCTTGATCCAAAAGAGTTCTAAAGTTCAGGGGTCTGGGCCCCAGTATTTGTATCCAAAAATCCTTTGATCCTCTAGGCAGAGGGTGTCTGTGCCCAGCCAGAACCAGTTCTGCCTTCTCTGGTGTGAATTCCTGGCAGGGGGTGGAGACGGCATTGTCTGAGGCAGACCAGACCCTTTGAGGTGAAAGGATATCTCCTCCCTCTTCCCCCATCGCAACCCAGGTCTATTCAGCCCTTTCCTGACCTACCTAGACTAACTGGAGCCACCCTTGATTCCTAGCCATCTGTCGTCCAAAACCCAGACAGGCAATCCACATTCCAACAGAGGCACACAATATGACTGAGCAAGAAAATATCTACTTCCTAAAAGTGGTACTTTAAAACACAGAATGTAAAAATCACCTTTACTAAAAGATGCATCATTAGATTCTGAGTTCAGGCATACTA
Organism: Lissotriton vulgaris; assembly: GCF_964263255.1. NCBI lineage: Eukaryota > Metazoa > Chordata > Amphibia > Caudata > Salamandridae > Lissotriton > Lissotriton vulgaris. Next base: position 1,237,087,654 of record NC_141687.1, on the reverse strand, counting down.
AATGTTATTTTCCTACCTAGTTCCCAGGGCCAGTTATGTTTATAAGATGTTATAAACAAACTTCCCAATCTGTCATATGAGGGTGAGGTAGCCTTGCAATAGTGAAAAACGAAATAGGCTGTAATTCACTATCAGGACATGCCACACACACCATGGCATTTTCTACCTTTCACATACACTGCACCCTGCCCACAGGGGTACCTTGGGCCTACCTTAGGGGTGATTAACATGTAGAAAAGGGAAGGTTTAGGGACTGGCAAGTGGGTGCACTGGACAAGTCGACATGGCATTTACAAACTGAGCGCAGACTCTGCAATTGCAAGTCTGAGTTACCTTTTAAGGTCTTCTCACGTGGGTGGCACAATCAGTGCTTCCGGCCCACTAGTAGCATTTGATTCACAGGCCCTGGCACACTCCGTGCACTTTACTAGGGACAAACAAGTAAATCAAATACCCAATCACGGAAACACTAATCCATAACACCATTTAAACAGAGAGCATATGCACTTTAGCACTGATTAGCAGTGGTAAAGCTCCCAGAGTCCTAAAACCAACACAAACAAGTCAGGAAAAAATAGGAGGAAGAAGCAAAAAGTTTGGGGATAACCCTGCAAAAAGGGCCATTTCCAACAAGAAACCAAAATTAAGATTTTATCTTACTTGTTTAAGATTAGGTAAGATCCATTTTTTGGTTGCTTCCCCGCACACAGGTAATTGTTTTTCTGCCCTGCCATGTTACCAATATGATGAAACGTCCACTCAATGAACAAAGCACTTTGTGCTTTTTTGCACATTGTATAGCACTTTAAGATCTCGCTTTTTACGCCCCATGGTACGTGCAATGAATTTTAGTAAACATCTAGAAGGATTCGCTTTTTAACAATGTTTGAATTCACCTTTTTTATGTTTTTCAGTTTTAAATTCCATTTTGTATGCTCAAAAAGTAAGAAAGAATTATGCAAGTGGAGCATAAAATGTAAACAACTTGAAGCTTATCCTCGAGTCTGAAATCGTTCCAGATATTTTTATGGTCATAAATTCACCGAATAAATAATCTGACTGCTACAGTGCTCATTTGTTGAACTGTACCAAGACTCACCCCACACCCACCCTTGAGCTACTCTTTGGCTGCTCACCCACGGCACCCAGAGAGTCACCGTCTTTTGCTGACGTAGTATCTGGAACAGTAATCATCAGCAAACTTAAGCTTTCTGCATTTTGAACAGCTTAGTGGCCCACATCATTGCATACCCCAGGAAAAACCAGCCAGACTCTGCATATGCTGCATGTATAACTTGGAATTTGCGGCTGCCCGAGGCCACGCAGGGGCCATCAAGAGGGCGGTACCCTAGACACAGAGGGCTTCCCCCGCCCCTCGCTAGTATCATCTCCTCCCCCGGGCAGGAGGTGTCCTGAGGGGAGTGAGGAGGAGCTAAGTGGGCACGTCCGGTGCGGCAGGCAGGGCAAGGGGTACTTAAGCCCCCCTCGCCATCTTTTCTGCCTCTTTGCCGCACCGGACGCGCCGTGGTGACCTCGTCGCGGGGACACACATTTTGCTTGTCACCCGCCTGAACACTGAACCGTCGTCGGGTCGCCGTAGTGAGGTACGTGCTGCTTTCTTGCCTCTCCCCGGCGCCGTCCCTGGGCACGACCAGGTTGCACAGGGGCCCTGTGTTAGGTCAACACGGAGGGGGAAGAAGCCGTCCGGCAGGTTTTGGGGCGGTTCATCTTGCCGCGGGTCTTTCCGGCCGGAGTGGTGAAGGCAGCTGCGGGGAGGGCCCCTTCCTGGGTGAGTGTGGTGGCTTTCTATTTGCCTCGCCGGGGGTGGGGGGGGGTACGCCAGGCTGGCACTCGGTAGGGCTGGGGGGAAGATGGCTCGGCCGGAGTGGTGCATTGGGGGCACCTCTGTTGTGCTGTTGCACGGCTGACCTATCCCCCTCCCCCCACCTCTTCACTACGTGAGCCAATCGTGGGTCCGTTGGCCGGGGTGTGCCCCGAGGGTGGAACGGATGCATGGGCCTCTGCCATCTCGAGGCATCATGGCGAACCACCCCTACCCCTCCGCCCTCAACCCCCACCGCAAGCATGCCCGCAACGGGCTTTTGGTGGGTGGGCTGCGGTGCGAGGCCAGACCCCGGCACGCCATGGGGCCGGTGCTCGCGTACTCTCCGGGTGGCCATTTTTCGAACTGTACACCACCCTTCTTCCCACGTCTGTCATGCTGCAGATGCAGGGTGTGCCCAGGGGTCGGTGGACTCGTAGGCAGGGGAAGCTTCCATCGCGGCAGCTGCGGTCCCCGGCAGTGGGGCTTGTGCACACCTCAAGGCGATGCGTTCGGCTCAGGCATGCCTGTTGCTTTACGGGGGCACTCCCGCCTATTCAGTAATGGCCGGGTCATTACACATGCAGCGTGGGAGTGATTAAGTTAGCAGGTCAGCCGCTGGGCTGTCCGTGGCCCAATCGGGTATGGATCAAAGTGTTGTGGCGGGATGAGACCCTTAGGAGAGTGCTCTAGGCCTGTTTCCGTCCTCCAGGGCGATGCGGCTCCCTGCTGTGTATTCCGGTTTGCATCAAGTGTCGCTGGTACTCCTCTTTCGCGCTGTTGCAGTGGAGCTTGTTGCTGGAGTTACACAGCCGGTATTATTACTGTTCAACAGATGCTCTAGCCGTCGCCTAGGTTTTGCTGTGCCATAATTCAGCTCGGCCATCCTGGGGAGGGCGTCTAGCACTTAACTTTGACGGCACCGCCGGGCGTGGCTGAGGGAAAGATAGCAAATCATGAGGCCTGTGATTGCGATTGCTAGCTGCGGACCACCCCTTATCATTGGTGCCAGGACGTGGTCCGTCGACTAGACTGCCGACTTAGCGTAAGAAACCAGGGTTCGAGCCTTGTGGGCATGTGATTCTGAGCAAAGCACATAACCTTCCGTGCCTGAATGTGTATGAACACTGTGCTCATGTATAGAGCTCCAATACCTTGCACCTAAGAGGTGCGTCTTCGCTGTTGAAACTTATTTTCGCAACTTGAGCAACGTAGGCATAGACGCTATATCCGACGAGAGAAGTGCATGCTGGTTTGCTTAGAGTTTGTAGAGCGAGGAAGCGGTAGTCTGAAGAGCGCCGGATGGCAGGCAATGCCCCGTGGGAATCCAGAAGAGCAATGTCCAGCACAAAATGTCCGGAGCTGCCATTGTTACTGATTTAAATCAAAACAAGCGTTTCCCCCAGTATAGCATTTAGCACAACAGCATCAGCTGTGGTATCACCGTAGCGGTTTGCAGATCCGTACCACATCGCGGAACCTGTCCCCGGATAGAGGTCTGCATTTCTATCACAGGTATAGAAATTAGTGCATCTACGCCTGCAGGTCAAGTTACATTCTAGAGATCCTATAGAGGAGCAATTTTACACACCCTGTCAATATCACAAATTGGGATATACAGGTGCGCTATTACCACGCTTAATCAGCACGTGCCGGTAATAGAAGCCATTGCATTACTTATGTTAGAAGGTATAGTATGCACACGCAATCTGTAGGTTTTTAAGTGGTGAACCTGTCGGCGGCAAGCACACGTTCAGCCCTCGCACCCACGGCCTTTCCCCCCCCTTCTCCTTTGGCTTTCTCGCAGGGCTAGAGGTTTGTCTTATCCTAAGACATACGTCCCGATCCGGGTTGGGGGGGACCATTCAGATGCGCACATGGGTCCATGGTTAATTTCATTCTAGGCCCCTTGCCTTGCACGCGTCAGTAAGCGGAACGATTAGTACACACAGCAGAGCGAGGGCCTTCATGCAGCAACCACTGGTTCCCCGAGCGAGGGGAAAGCGTAGGTGACCACGCTGTAACGTTTAAAGTGAGTCCCTCCCTCTCTTTCTGCAGCTTTTGCGGGGGCAACAGTCGTCCTTGGGTGAGCAACTAGCGCCCGCTACTTCCCATTATTTCGAAAATTTTCCGTTTTGGGCGGGGAATTAGCTCAGATGGCAGAGCGCTCGTTTAGCATGCGAGCGGTAGCGGGATCGATGCCCGCATTTTCCTAAGAGCATTTCTGTATGTGGACCATTGCCATTTGTGTGGAAGAGTATATATTCAGCGCTGTGCTTCCTTGTGAGCAGGCATGACACGTCAGTAGCGGGGCGTATTTTCAATTCTCGTAAGTAACCATTGCATAACTTTCATATGTTAGTTACAGACCTGGTTTAGGCCACGCCCGCGTAATACTGCTGTATGAGCTTGTGCTACATTAGAGGTTAGAGACTTACCCGATATTTTGCTGCGCTTTGTAACAGGATGTAAGCCGCACAAGGCACTCAGCAGATTTTGAAGCGTCCAGGTTATCACAAAGATTGCATTCCTTCGTGTTGCTGGTAACGTCGTATAGGTATGAACTGCCCATTGTACCAATGGTTCATGCTCAGTTTATTCCGGGATGATCGCCACGGCTCACAGCAGATAGCGCAGAGGAGTCGGGACTGGGAGGGCAGTCCTCGCGAGCCTGTGTTAAACTACATAACGGGTCTTTTCCTATGGCTCTCTCATCTTGGGCAACCTTGCGGGCTCCGTGTTTCCACATACCCCTGGTGGGGGGCATCTCTCCGAAGTCTAGGCGTACCTCTCAGTACGGCAGGTGATGCCCCCCCCCCTGACCGGTCACTAGCCCTGGGGCTCTACAATGTTATTGGGAATTTCGTACTGGATGGTACTTCTTGCTGTGCGGCCTTTCCCCAGCTTAGAACGTGCCCTGGGGTAATCCGCATTAGAACTCGTCAGGTCAAGGGTGTGCTATTTATAAGCTGGGGGAGACAGACTGCCGCGTGTGAAGGAGCTGTAATTTAGGTGAGCGCCTAGGTGGTTTATATGCGTTGCGCTCACGAGTTGAGAACGAGAGCAGAATGCTTGGAAGCGATTCAGTTCGTGTGAGGTATCTAGGCTTGCAGCAAGCCGACACTGCATATATACTCAGTAGGTACAGGTGAATGAGTGCCTGGATATATAGGGATGATGTTAAACTCTTTATGTACACTGGACTGAGTACCTTGAATATAAGGGGTATGTGGTACACCAGGCCATCTGCCAGTGGTTTCTACACGATACCGCCTATGTGTACATGTAACTGGGTGCCCCTGTGCAAGAGAGGTGGGATGCATCAGGCAAGCAGCAAGCCAGAATGGGAGGATGTGACTAAGGTGTGCATGTATCTGTGTGTCATGACTAAGAGATTTGTGTTTTTCAGACTAGCGGTATACGAACACTGCATGAGGTGATCAGTATGTACATGCGACCTGATATTCGGTCCTAGGACGTGTGCGATGCACCAGCCAAGCAAATGCTATTGCATAGTGTGGACTAGGTACACACAACTGATTGCTGGTGTACAGGGGATGTGCAGCATTTCAGGCCATCAGCGGACACACAATGTATGATGTGGCAATACCATATAGGGGTTTGAGTGCCGATCTCTGGGGACATCTACTGGAGCAAGCCGTCCACTGTATGATCTATGTATACATGTGAATGAGTGCATGTTGTGGGGGATGTGCGACGCACCATACCCTGCATGCTGTGGTATGAGGGCATTTAAATGAGTGGCCATGCAGAAGTGTTGCATGGAACAGACACCGTGTGAGGTGCTCAGCGTACATGGGAAGGAGCGCCTGTCACCCGCAGGAGAGGTGCCGGGCAATGGGTCTTGTTTGCACAGCAGACTTATGAATGACTACGGTCCAGGTGAGGTGCGTAATTGTGCGTTCAGTGTACATGTATGGGTATGAACAACTGCTCTTGCGCATTTGTAAGGCCATTTGAGCGTTATATTGGACTACATCTAACATTAGCCTCTTCATTATAGTGCTGCACCTGCCATAACAGAATGTTCGTAGGCCACAACAGCGTGGAATCAGTGTGCCAAGAGGTGTTAATCCTCAGTCACCTTTCATGGGTCGGGCGTCTATTTTGGGTCTGTTCAAATACAGTGTAGGGCAGGCACTCCCGAGAACTACACGTCTCAGTGTACAGTTGCTATCCTGCTCGACCAATCCATGCCTGCGCATGCCGTCACTGCGTGGCTCTGTCTCCAGGGTCGGTCGTTTTAGCTACGACACGGGTGCACTCTTGCCGCCTCATTAACATGTATCGCCCAGATCCCGCTTGTATATCCGCCCCAGGGTCGAAAGGTGGAAAGAATACACAGATAATCCAATCCAGCTGCTTTTACTAGCCTAGGCATAGCCATTTTAGAGAGGGCGATTGACAGACATTGGGCCTATAGTGATAGATGCGGTTTAGTCCATGGCACAGGGATTAGGGCGCACAGTTTGGTCACTAGATTTGGGAGACCACCCAAGAGCTTGGTTTCTTATCTTAAGAGGCATAGCAAGGGTGCCATGACCCATATTGCATGCATGGAACATGGGACTGTAGGTCTTGTTGTAAAGACAGCCATCATTTGGGCGCCTTAACGATTTATGATGCAATATTGTTTATCTGCTGTTCCTGAATTTTGTTATGAATTCATTAAACTTAAACATTATAGAGTGTAACGGAATGGAAGCCACATTGTAGCAGAGCCTCTGCGCCTGCTGCATTGATATGAGATTGTTTAATGTTGACCAGAAGTGCTGCTTGTTAATTGGTTTCTAGGGTTGGATTGCCTTGTTTAACCAAAGAATCTAACATAGCTACTTGGTAAAAGTAAGCGTAGCTTGAGAAGGCTTGCGCTCACGGCTCTTTAGGCAGTCCTCTGTTATTCAATATATCTCAGACATTCAGATTATCAGCTAGCACGGCGGAAGTTCGAAGTGCCCTGACAGCTGTGTTTCAGGACATAAAAAGCACTAGGATGGTGATGCTTTGGGAGAGGTCTCTCTGTACCTGGCGGAAATGTCGTGTTTTGGTAGAGTTGTGCGCGTGTGGCGGATGTCCCGTCTAGGGCGCATGGGCAGAGCTCAGTTTATGGGCGCCTCAACTGAGGTTCAGTCAGTGGTTAGCAATCGGTGTAGTGCCTGTACTGTACAATTAGCCTGACCTCTGTCGTGTGGGGAGCATACGAGCTCTTGAAACCATGGCGCATTATGATGCAATAAGGTACAAAGAGTTTATGTGGAAGCGGCTCTGAGTACTGTCTTAACATGTCCTTTTCATCGTTTAGTTATAGGAGAGACTGGCAACCGGCAGCCAACGTGCATGTGCGGCATGTGCGTGCTCCCGCTGCCGGGTCCCCCAGGGGATCTAGCAGGCACTTGGGATCATTCTCATGTATGCAACCTAGGGCAATCAGGCTCCCTAGAATTTCAGAAGATGTGTTCATTCTTAAATGATAGTGATGGGCACAATTCGGTTCGCCATGCAGTGGTAAGGCTGAAGGCCAGGAGTGCGAGGTGAACAGAGTGCAAGTGAGCCTATTATCTCATGGACTAAGGAGTATGAAAGCAATGTCATCCTAACAATAAAATCCAGCCCCAGTCTGTCAACTTGCCATTTTGAATCTGCTGCAGAAATAAGAATATTTTCTTTCTGAAAGTCATGTTATTTACCTAATTTTCCATCTTTATACTTATGTTAGTTTCTGAGAGATGGAGTAGCTGGGACAGCGGGCCTTTAGCTTACCCTACATGATTTCTTTCAGTAGTATCAAAGTGCATTCCCTGATAATAGAACTTCCAACAGTACCTCCTTTTATTGGATGCTCACAATGCACTAATAATCAGTTAGACTTTAAGGTCAAGTACTGGTCTAAGGCTGTGCCTATCTTGGTTGCTATTGGGATGGCTGTGCGTAAGCAAGTTTAAGCTACAATAGTATAAAAACGTGCTAGTATTCCTTAGTAGGGACACTGCTAACTGAGAAAAAGTTAATTGCAAGACTTAAGGACAGAGGGGTTGCAGGTAGGAAGGAAGCTAAGTAGTGGGGGGCCTGGGCGGCGACGGTTGCCGCCGGCCGGGCTGTGGCGGAGTTACAGGCCGATCCGGAAGCAGAGAGGTGCAGCACGGTACCTCAGCGGGCACATAGGGGTGCCAGAGCCTAAGACCTGGGGCCACACGTGTTGGCGCCCCAGTAGTCCTTCGGGCGGTTGTGGGCCTGTGCAACCGGGGGTTTGCCTAGCTACGCCCCACAAGGGGCGTGAGTATAATGTTTACCATAAGGGGCAGCACATGGTGGTTCGCCACGGTGCTGCCTGGCTCATCAGGCAGGCAGGTGGCGAGAATGCGGCCTGCCCTTGTATCGCCCGTAAGATAACCCACTATGATTACATAACGTTGTATGTAATAAACCTGCAGCAGGTTTCTTCCCAATCTAACACTGGTGTCTAGTGTGTTATTTGCGGGATGCATGCTATGTTGTGGGGTGGGGGGTCCTGTCGCCATGATGTGTCTATGCGGCTGCCCGAGGCTACGCAGGGGCCATCAAGAGGGCGGCACCCTAGACAGAGTGGGCTTCCCCCGCCCCTCGCTAGTATCATCTCCTCCCCCGGGGAGGTGTCCTGAGGGGAGTGAGGAGGAGCTAAGTGGGCATGTCCGGTGCGGCAGGCAGGGCAAGAAGTACTTAAGCCTCCCTCGCCATATTTTCTGCCTCTTTGCCGCACCGGACGCGTCGTGGTGACCTCGTCGCGGGGACACACATTTTCCCTCCCGACCTCTCACCCTGTGTGTCAGCTTGAGGGCGACAGTTTGAACGTTTTAACGTTTTCATTTTCGTTGCAGGCGGAGTTACAGGGCGATCCGGAAGCAGAGAGGTGCAGCACGATACCTCAGCGGGCACATAGGGGTGCCAGAGCCTAGGACCTGGGGCCTCATGGGAGGTTCCGGAAACACGTGTCGGCGCCCCAGTAGTCCTTCGGGCGGTTGTGGGCCTGTGCAACCGGGGGTTTGCCTAGCTACGCCCCGCAAGGGGCATGAGTGTAATGTTTACCATAAGGGGCAGCACATGGTTCTTCGCCACGGTGCTGCCTGGCTCATCAGGTGGGCAGGTGGCGAGAATGTGGCCTGCCCTTGGATCGCCCGTAATATAACCCGCTATGATTACATAACGTTGTATGTAATAAACCTGCAGCAGTTTCTTCCCAATCTAACACTGGTGTCTAGTGTGTTATTTGCGGGATGCATGCTATGTTGTGGGGTGGGGGGTCCTGTCGCCATGATGTGTCTATATTTATTACCTAGCGGTGCAACATGTAAGTTAGGGCAAATATAGTTTTGCCCAGATAAATAACATCCATCTCTCACAAAAGAAGTTTGCCCTAAAAAACTGTCAAAAGTTAAACATGCAGAAACTGATTTGGGACAACACTACCAATGTGATAAAAGGTTACCCGTTTATTTAAAAACACATATGTAGAGCTTTGTCGTGGGAAAGACGACTGCTCTTTTCTGGAATTCCAGTTGGTGAGCCTGAACCCTGGCTTTTCATTGTTCCCCGAGAGGCTGTTGACACCGGAGAATGGATCACTGAGACCGTGGAGTCAATGAGGAACCAAAAGAACTTTTCTTCACCCCTACGGAGCTGTAGTTCAATAGACCCGCATATGCTGAAGTGATAACAAGATGGCGAGCCACTGAGATGTATGACATCAGAGGGTAGGGCACTGATGCTTAGAGTTTAAAGCACCGGATTTCACAAGTACTAGGATGATCACTGCACCAGCTGGGCCCTTGTAGTAGTGGAAAAAAAGACCAGGAGCAGGTCTGGTTCCAGCCACTGAAGGATAGACGCTCAGTAGTGAATTTGTCAAGTAAAACGGCAATGGCAGGCAAGCATCAAAAACTGAGGAGGCAGAATTTCTGCTTCCTCAGACAAGAAAGGCAGCTGAGAAGGAGTGTGATGGTTTAGCACCTGGTGAGCTGGCTAACAACCAGAAAAATATGATGGCTGTACTTGGTACTAGTTTTAAGAAATTTAAAAATGTAGAACAATCTTTGGCGGTAGAGGAGGCCTACCTGCAGAGGATCAAGACCAAGGCCCTGGGAGTTGAAAGAGTGAGGTTTGAAGATTCTGGATAACAAGATGCAGCAATTGCAGGGTTGATCAGACACTACAGAGAGAGAGCGCAGGGTGCAAACTGTTCCCGAATTCACTGATGAATGATTTATTTATTTTATTTTATTTTTATTTAATGTGATTTTATATAGCACAAACTTTATCCGCAGGTGTCAGAGCGCTTTACATAAGAACCAGTTGCAAAACATAAGGACTTAGGATTACATGCCCACAAATGGATAAGGCTTATTTAAAATTGATTCAGGCCGCTGGGGGTATTTTTAAAAGTCCAGAAGAAGTGTGTTTTAAAGACTATAAGCCCACCACTTGAAATCTACAAAGTTCAAGTTAGGCCATCTTCCCTATACGGGGCGAAACTGTGGGGACACAGGCCCTCCAATTCCCTTACAAAAACCGAGAATAATTTTTTTAAACACATTCTGACTCTACCGAAAAATACACCATTAGTCCCGTTAAGGATGGACTTGAATATCCTCCCTATTGCGGACCTCATTGAATCACGCCCGCTGCAATATTGGCAGCGGTTGTGGAGTATTCTAGAGTTTGAATGTTATAGGGAAGAACTAAAAGTAATATTGTCAGCACTAGGTGCTGGTAGTATACCCTGGCTTTCATTTATAGGGGACTCCTTTAGGGCAATTGATAGGGAGAATCTTTGGTTGCACCCAGAAGTCTCCTGTTGCGCTATCTCTAGAAAAACCTGGCTAGTGCACTAAAGGAGTTCAAACTGACTAAAATCATGCAGTAGGGAAATTCTGGGAGCATAACGTATGGGTTCCTGGATTTTAAGTGTCATTATGAATTTGAGCGGGTGTTGGATTCTATCCAACTGACATTAGCAAAGAAGTTGTTCTTACAATTTAGGTATGGAACCCTACCCTACAAAAAAGTGGGCGGGAGTATCTAGCCGTTCCTGTCCTGGCTGTTTTGCAGAGGAAGAAACTATGGTCCATGTAATGCTGTTCTGTGGGGCATATAAACAACCTAGGCAGAAGTGGATCATTCAACTTTGTAGGAACCTGGGTATTAGGAGCTACCTTGATTTTTACAGGATCCCAAAAACAGATACTGACCCGGTCCATGTGGTTGTAATATCTAAATTTTTGTTTGCTATGTGGTCAATATGAAGGAACTTGTTATAAGTGGTGCAGCCCACAAGCAATTTATAAACACCTTTTTTTCATGATTTCTTGATTAATCCTGGAATCCCTTTTTTTAGTTTTAGGTGGTTTGGGGTATAGTTGTGCAAGATTTTGCAGTTCACACTTTGGGCTTAGATGTCGACCCTTGGATCGTATGAATTTTAAGATTGTTTTATACCTAATTTATATTTTATGGTGTGTTTTAATAGCTATGAATTTCCCATAATGATGATTTTATACTTTTAAGGAAATGTATTATTCTTTATTGTATGCCTAGATGTTAATGTGTGATTTGATCTAGTAACCATAATCCAGCTTGTAATTTTAAATGTGCTTTTCTGGCCATAAATGACCGCAATAAAGTTTTATGATGATGATGATTACATGTGTTACATAAAAGATACAAATAGTAAAAAATTCCAAATGTACAAGATGTAAAGTCACACAAGGAAGAGATACAAACAGAAAGACAAATTGCAAATGTACAAGTGGTAAAGTCACTCAAGAAAGAGATACAAATGGATATACACTAAGAGTCACATAGGAATGGTAGAGAGTACAAAGGTTTACTGCTTATACTAGTGATTAGAGTTATCACTATATACATATATATACACACAGTAGATTTTCTCAGGTCAAGACCCCCCCCCAAAAAAACAGGAGAGCAGAGTTCCATTAAGTGGGGTCGGAGGGGGGATGCAGTCAAAGCACCAAGGGAGGATGGGAGGGATACAGGGAAGAAACATTTGGGGATCGTCAAGGGGGAAACGAGGGAAAAGGGTAAAGGACGAGGGAATGGACAAGATGGTGGGTCGGGGTCCAGAGAAAAGTGGCCGAGAAACAGCAGCAAAATGGCAGCCAGGACAAAAGAAAAAGTAAAGAGGTCCATGAGAGTCCATGGCGGGACAGTCCGCTCCGATGAAGAGTGTTCTCTGGGGACCTGGGGTGGGTATGTTCCGAAAGGGGCTGCGGTGTGCCAAGCAATATAGGTCGGGACTGGAGGGTAGACATGTCCAGGGTTAAATCGCAGGACCGCCATCACTCACTGCAGGCTTCGGTTTCCACAGGCTCTGGTTTCCAGCCATGGGTTACACTGGAGCGGTTCCTCGCAGGCTACTCGCCGCAATCACCACTCCTCCCGGTCGGAGGGGGGGGGGGGGGGGGGGGGGCGCCGCCAGCTCAGACTCCACAGCAGCGAGGCATCTCTGCCGAACCAGCTGCCATGTTAGTAAAGGCTCCATGGGCGGTCGGATGGGGAGAGCCGCCATCCGGAGCCCTTGAGCTGGATCTCCCAGCGATCCCCTTGGGGGCTAGCACCTCTCCCAGGTACATGGCAGCACCGTCCACCAGCTGCCCAGCAAAGCTCCCAAACTGGTGTCCGCAGTAGCAGTGAGCGGCGGGCTCGGCACCGGGCGGCAGGCGGCATGCGCTAAGGTACAGGGCAGCCTCCTGCTCCCACAGCCCCTCACATCACCCCCTGATTTCCATACACTTGAAAGCAGGCTGGGAATAATGGAAAAGTCGCTGAGGGATTCCAACACTCACATTCTTGTGCTTTCTTTTCCTAGCCCAGATGATTTTGTTGCAGAAAATCAGCAATCATTGATAGTCGAAAAAAACCTGGTTGCTGGGGCTGCAAGGGCATAGATTTTGTGTGAAGGCTTCCAGGCTTCCCTACAGTTTCTCTGCCCTTCTGTGGCACCTAACAACCAAACAATCACTACAATGATCTTGGACTATGGTCTAATAAAGCCCATATTGAGGAAGGCTGCCTGAAGGGATCTCTCCAAGGAGATGGAAAACAAAATTGGCTTGCTCATGACTAGGACCCCACAAACGCAGTAATGAAAATACAAACTCCAGAAGATACATAGGAAATTGCTAGACTTGGGCATCTGTGCATCAGCATGTAGCAATATTACAATGAAAGTCTGGTATGAAAACAAGTCTCATGTCTTCTCCTACATGGATTCAATGATAATCCAAATATCCTTATCCAGGCAGATTAGTTTGTCGACTTGGTGCCAGACTACTTGTCTGTGTCGCTGATTTGCACGCTTTGCTTGGGACACCATATGAGTCATGAGTTACTCGGACATGGTGGTGGAGAGTTGACAGTGATATTTGACAAATATTAAATCAGAGTGTGGATGTTTTCTCTGCCCTTAGGGGCCATACATTTACAATCGGTCGTGTAAGAAAATTGATCATTATTTGGAGTGGGAGACTGGCCATCTCAAGGAATAATCAAAACTCTTGTCAGGGTGAACCCTTAAAGTCACTAAATTAGCCCAAGTAACACCCTGATAACTAATTAACAGGGCAGAGAGGCTTAACTTAGGACAATGTGTAAATTATTTATGCAGTACCAAAACAGCAATAAAGACAAAATACAAAACAATGGAAATCCCAAACTGAATTAGAAAAATAGATAAAAATGTAATAAATGAAATTATACCAAACATCTCCCAAAGAATCTAAGGACATGAATGTTCAAAGTTTTAGTAAGTAGACTGGGACTTAGGCACAATTTTGGGCTGACCCGAATGAAGCACAGGTCGGATACATTAACCAGGTTCATCCCAGTCAAATAATGTAACTTCTGAATTAGTCTTGTAAATCCCAATCAACACTTTTAAAGTCCCCAAGGACTTCAGGGAAGGCACCTAGAAACTCATAGATAGAGGGCAACAGGATGGTTAAGTCCAGATCCAGTTGCCACTGGTAAGCGGAGGACCTGCAGGAAAAGGAGTCTTGGAGCTTATTATCTACCTATAGCCACACTGAGAGCAACCATCTGACCGATGAAATCCACTTCCTTGACCTGGGTACAAAATGGAGCAAGTCCAGTCCTTCATGGCTCCTTAGGTCACGGGCAACAGTAGGTCTAGTCCTCTTCTGATATTAAGCAGGTCTAGAAAGTGTTCTGAAGTGAGTGTCTAGAGATGCAACTTTTAGGCTTGGCAAGGGGCACGTGGGGTGGAGTGGGGTGACTCCTAGGTATGCCCTACCCAATGGGTAAAAGTACCCAGGGCCAACCCTACCCAATTTTGCAGTAGTTCCTGTTTGCCTTACTGCAAACAGGCCCAATATGCTGTGTGTCAGGGTATTTTTAAAGATGGCGAGAGTCTTATGCAACCCTAAACTTGGGTTCTGAAGGTTGGGTGTGTGGGGGGGAGTGTACTATGATAATCCTAGTGTCTTTCCACATCTAACACTAAAATTTAGGTTTGACCAGGTACTGTACCCACAACAAATCAAGAGTCAGAGGTCTAATAAGACAAAAGCATGGTCCTTCAGCAACCAGACAGTGGAAACAAAAGAATTGTCTTGGCATCCTATTCCCTCCCACTCTATGGGGGCCTATTACGATGTCCATCGTAAAGCCTCCGACCTTAAGTTGGAGGCTTTACGACCAACATCCTTGGTTTCAATTCCAACCAGCTGATTACAATACAGCCAGTAGGAATTGAAACCAGAGGGTCATTCCAGCTGGCTTCTGACGGGCTCAGGGAGCCGATCGACCAATCAGAACCGGCTCGTAATTCATATGGACAAAGTCAAAGTCAAAGTCAAAGGATTTATATAGCGCGCTACATACCCGTAGGGTTTCAAGGCGCTTAGGAAGGGGAGGAGAATTACTTGTCAAAAATCCACGTTTTAAGTTGCTTTCTGAATGCTAGGTGGTTCTGGGTAAGGCGAAGGTAAGCGGGGAGAGAGTTCCATGTTTTAGCAGCCAGGTATGAAAAGGATCTGCCTCCCATGGTGGTCTTGTTGATGCGAGGTACAGTGGCTAGGGCTTGGCTGGAAGAACGTAGTTGGCGGGAGGGGGTGTAGAAGGACAGTCGTGAGTTGAGGCATTCTGGACCGATGTCGTAGAGTGATTTGTGTGCGTGGGTAAGCAGTCGGAAAGTGATCCTCTTATTGACGGGTAGCCAGTGGAGGTCTTTATGGTGACCAGAGATGTGATCGTTGCGTGGGATGTCTAATATGAGTCTGGCTGAGGCGTTTTGGATTCGTTGGAGTTTCTTCTGGAGTTTTGCGGTAGTACCTGCGTAGAGGGTGTTTCCGTAGTCCAGTCGGCTCGTGACCAGAGCGTGGGTGACTATTTTCCTTGTTTCGGAGGGGATCCAGCGAAATGTTTTTCTGAGCATGCGAAGAGTGTTGAAGCAGGAAGAGGATACGGCGCTGACTTGTCTGTTCATTGAGAGTGAAGAATCCAGGATGACGCCTAGGTTCCGTGCGTGGTCTGTCGGGATGGGTGCTTTTCCGAGGGCTTCCGGCCACCAGGAGTCGTCCCATGCAGAGGGGGATGTACCTAAGATGAGGACTTCTGTTTTGTCTGAGTTCAGTTTCAGGCGGCTTTGTTTCATCCATTCGGCAACTTCTTTCATTCCTTCGTGTAGGTTGGTTTTGGCGGTGCTGGGGTCATTGGTGAGGGAAAGGATCAGTTGAGTGTCATCCGCGTACGAGATGATGTTGAGGTTGTGATGGCGTGCGATGGTCGCGAGGGGGCTCATGTATACGTTGAAGAGGGTGGGCTGAGTGAGGATCCTTGTGGTACGCCGCAGATGACTTCAGAGGCCTTGGATTTGAATGGTGGAAGGCGGACTCTCTGGGTTCTTCCGGTGAGGAACGAGGTGATCCATTCAAGTGCTTTTCCTTGGATTCCGATGTTTCTGAGGCGCTGTAGAAGGGTGCTGTGGCAGACTGTGTCGAAGGCTGCGGAGAGGTCGAGGAGGATGAGGGCGACTGTGTCTCCATTGTCCAGTAGAGTTCGAATGTACAATGCACAGTTTCCTGCAGGCTTCCCATGCAGGGCTTTCCAATATGGAAAGCCTTAAGAAAGCATGTTTGGGGGGCCCTAGCAGGGCCTCCTTTCCCTTGTGACCCCCGGTTGGGGGCCGAGGGGAGACCTATGGTGCCCCCCTGTTAATTCCTGCACCTTGTGGTAGGCACCTTGAGGTGCCTGCCATGGGGTGCAGGGATTAACAAAATATCCCATTTCTTTATAGGAGCTTGTGTTACAGCCGGTTTACCACCGTAACACAATTTCCTATTGACAAATGGGAGAATGTGACTGCACATGGTCATAATTAGGCGGTCAGGGCAGTTTCCGCCACGTTGTCGGTCAGAGGAAACTCCAATCAAAATCTTAATAGGCCCCCAAGTGTTACTAATGGCTCAACAGACCTCCCAAGCAGAATTTGACAATGATCTGTCAACAGAAGGCTCACAGACCCCATCCTATATTATGTTGTATTCAAAGGAATGATCTCTGCCCATTCGGGTTAGCCTATTGTTTGCTCTTGGGAGGCGTTTCATGATGTGCAAATGAGCCTCAAGGAACTTCACACAGGGAAAATATCACTTTTTAAAGGTTACTTTTCTCTAATACTAATTAAAAATCACACTTCAACACTAAATTGGAGGTTAATTACCATTAAAATAGTTGTCTAATCATTTTATAGCTAGTCCAATTCTCAAGATAGAGTATTAGTATTTCATACTACACTGTGGGTTTCCCTATAGGAAGGTAAGCCTGCCACAGTGAATATAGCTTCTTGGGCCTTGTTACTGTAGGGATATGGTAATATTGATTTTGTATGTCCCAGTGTTCAACACCATGTCCCCTGCCTTATAGGCTACATACCTTCCATAGGGCTGGCATCCATGACAAAAAGGGTTCTTTCAATAATTTGAATGACAGGTTCACACTGCAGCAGTTGGGCTACGCAGTGTTGGCCTCAAATTAAGTATACACTTCCACTATAGTGGATTGCACAGTAGGTGCTGCAATCCACAAGTGGCGTTTTACTTCCAGTCACTTTTTGCACCAAATAACTAGGGCTTTACAGACACGTGAAATGTGGCAATCAGCAATAAGCCAATTTAACCATGGTTAAAGTGGGAGCAAAGGCATATTACCACAGGTTTGCAGGGGTAAAGTGTACAAAGCTCTTAAGAAAGCAGAAATATAGAGTCCAGTAAAAGATAAATAATCCAGGATGGTCATGTAGAAAAGGTAGATTTCCTACAGGCCTCCTTTGGAGTTTAGGAGAAAAAGACAAAAAAACACCAACAGAGCAAATGATCTGTCCACTAAACTCCTGGATTGCTCATCAGCTTTGGAGTTGAGCGCAGTGCCAGATTTAGGGTGGCAGACTCTCAGCTGGCTCAGCCCAGGGAAACTTTTCTCAAAAGGACTGCCTGACAAAGTGCAGTCAGTCAAGGTATATCAGAATGTCTGCCCTATTTAAGGAAGTCATTCCGGTGAACATTTTTCCAGATCGCAACTTCTAAGGAAAGCCTTGCAGTTTCAAATAAGAAACAAAGTAAACGAACCCCAGATCCTGGGAGAAATTTCCCACTGCATCAAGGTAATTTGTATTGTGTTTCTCAGTGACAAATTACAACTTTGAGAAGTTTGTCAATGAAAACCAACACATTTTGCTGAGTGGGTGCATCCACCATGGAGCCAATCTGCAAAGCTTCAGTGCCTTCAGCTGAGCTGTGGCAGTTCCACAGAAGGCATACAGATCACCACCTGCCTAATGGCTTCCCTGCCTGCCACCATGGAAGCGGAGACCATACACTCTGAGCCAGTAGGCTACCCGCCAAAGTTGCATTATATTGTTTTCGTATAAAAAGGTAAATAAATGGGCATGAAGGTGGCAGAACCTTGGATTATATATTTAATTATATATGTTGTTGTTTTTTTATATTTAGAGGAGGAGGCCTCCTGCCCAAGCCTTTTAAAGGTCCAGGGGACCCTATCTCCCAGGGTCAATTTCATTTTTTGGAGGGAAGTTGTTTGGAGTCCCTCCTCCTGAGCCTTTCGAAGGCACCGGCGACCCCATCCACTGGAGCCAATTTGTTTTTGTTTGGTCTCACGCCATGAACAGCTTATACCCACACATATTACATCACTCATGACATGTTTAATTACAGCATTGTTAACATCACCGATGTCATCTGAAATCTATAGGCAACATGAGGGCATGGAATTTGATTAGACAGAGATTCATTATGTCCCTCTTGAGTTCAATCCAATAGGGTCCACACAGGGCACGCCACGCATGGATTCACAGAACTTTTCATGGTATACAATCCCTTGAGACTCAGGCACATTATGTCCCACTATGGTGCAATTTACAAATTTATCTCATAGGTACTTTGGACTTATTATTGCTTTATGGAGATTTCAAGCAGGAACAGTGATTAATGAATTACGCAGCCACTTCAGAAGTATATTAATATTCGGGACAGAAGTAATAGATCTCCTCATTTGGGGAAAGGTGCTTATTATTTAAGCATATGTGGCATCTCTCCAAAGGCCTACACACAGGCAGCTATTTCAGAATCTATGTTTCAGACTCCACCTGTCATAATGGTGTGATTGAGTAGAACACCGAAGGTCTTTTACTGATAATACTAGAGTATGTACAAGGGAAAAGATCACTTCAAAATGTCTGCCATTCTACAAATCACGTTGTTTCCGAAATAGTCTTTTTAGACAAGAACACTTACATAAGGAAAATAAGGATACGTACTGCGTTATCAGGTTTGTTGTCATATTAATATGATTAGCAAAGATTGCTGATATCAAACGGTTTTGGACTTTTCCACAAATTTATGCACATTACTTTGAAAAATATATAATGTATTAATTGCTTGGTGTGTTTAACCATGGCACAATATGTTTCAGTTCTGGCAACATAAGATGTCTACATGTAATGTACTTTTTCAATATCCCTGCCAAAATGTGAGATCACTTCCTATTACATGATTGTTGTCCTTCGTTTATGATTGACATTCCAGGGCTCTATATATGGTAGAAGTTAAGATGCTCCTAAACCTGCGAGAAAGGTCTAATGCTGAAACACGTTGGGCCATCAATCAGCCAACTTTCTAATAAAACACTTTGGGCCTCATTACGCTGTTTGTCAGAAAACCTCCAACAGCTGATCGAAAGCTTTCCAACTGACCTGGTAGGTTTAAAGTCCGACCACTGTATTAGGATAACGGTGTTCAGAGTTTAAGCCAGCTGGAGAATCAGACGTGGTTCCGACGGCTCAAGGAGCCATTTGGTCGCTCGGAAAGACCTGATAATCCCATACGGATGGCGTTTCTGCCATCAGGATTATGATGTAGGTTTTCGCAAGTCATTCAATGTCGGCCTTTCCAACATGGAAAGGCTGTCTGAAAGCGACATTTGGGGACCCTAGCAGGGCCCCTGACCCTCTAAGGCTTCTGAATTTGGGTCAGCCCTCAACATCCCTGCACCATGTGGGGCCTGCCACATGGTGCAGGGATGTTTACAAACTTCAATTTTTCAATGTGAGCTTGTACTGTGAGCGGCTTCCACCAGCCATTTAAGCGCCAATTGAAAAATTGATGTTTCTGACCGCACCCCAATAAGGTAGTCGGAACTGCAGACCTGAGGTCAGCCGGTTCCCAATCTGCAACTGTGTTGGTAGGAGGAAACTCCAACAAACATCGTAATGAGGCCCTTTATGTAGTAGCAATAACTAAGTGAGCAAGGATTGTGTCGCTGAACTAAGGTGCAACTGTGTATTTTTTCTATATTATTATTTCTAAATATATACATATATATATATATATATATATATATATATATATATATATATATATATATATATATATATATATATATATATATATATATATATATACATAGATATAGATATAGATATATAGAGAGAAATTCTTTGTAGATTCTATCAAGAATCGGAGGATGAAAGAAAATACAACTTTATTAAGTGACTCATTGTGTTCTCTCTACTGTACAATACTGTGATATCTGGCCACATAAATATAATTGTGTTGTCAAGAAATGGTAAGTACTTTAGTTGTATGGATAGATGTCTTGATTCAGGCATTTAATAGTCTGTTGTTGACAATTACCTGTGACATGTCAATAAATTGATATAATAAGGGTAACAACTGTGCAGCGGACCTTGGCCGATCCATAGCTCGATGATTTTAAACAAAGGACGATGTACACTATTTGAATTAAGTATGCACAAGAAGCGCATTTAATAATTTTATTAAATTGCGAAGAACGTGGAACACGGCAATAGATTTCAGAAACGCCCAAAATGTATTAATCAGTTCCACGTGAATAATCTTACCGTGTATATTGTAAACGTTTAATGAAATTCTTGATTGTGAAAGAATTAAGGGTGCAGCTGTGTATAAGTTTACTTTGTATGGCATTAGCATCTGTAAGAATAATACTTATATGCTACATGTTAAAAAGATGGCGCGACATTTTGAACGCTTTCTGCTGGGTCCATTGCGTTAATTGTTGATGTTTACCCTTTGAAGTAATTGATTAAAAGACGGCTGCTCACGGTGTGTTGATAACACCAAAGAAGGCAGACCGCCGAAACGCATTTATTCACAGAATAAAAGATTCTTTGATAATGCCACCCGTGAGTGCTTATTTTCCCCGTATATGAATTTGGAGCTATTATAGGAGCGGAATGCATCGCCACATGAGAGCACCCGTCCTAGAGTGATTAGTTTACGATGCACTTGGAGCTTCGATATATAAATATATATATATATAATTATACATTTTAAAAAATATATTTTTGTTAGATTTAGGCAATAGGTGGCTGTCAGTGGCAGTAGGGGGTTGTTAGGTTTCAGAGATGGAAAGAGGTAAAGTAAAGGTAATGGGATTTAAGGTTCACAGATGGTAAGGGGTAGTTAGGGGCTTTTTGGTTTCAGGGAGGAGTAGGGATATGGGGAGGGTTCACTGACAAAATATCGACTAGTAAAACATTTACCTACAAAAATATTGACTACACAAATATCAACTACCAATACTTTAAAAGGTAAGTACAAAAATATCAAAAAAAATATTGTTTACAAAAATATAGTTGCATTAAACATCGATTTTCAAATATATACACATTAAAATATTAAAAATAAAATATAGTAAATACTAACATTAAGTTGATTATAATAAAATATATTTAATAGATATTTCAACAAAAATAACCCATAAACTTACTTTCAAAAAGGTAAATTATACATATATGTGTATTAATGAACAAGTTACTTACCTTCGGTAACGCTTTTTCTGGTAGATACTATATCTGCCTGTGGATTCCTCACCTTGTGAATATCCCCCTTGCGTCAGCAACGTTCGGAAATTTTCTTCGTAGCACGCCGACGTGGACGACGTCACAGGAGCACGGCATCGCGCGTGACTCCGTCTGACGTCACCGACCCCATATCAGGCCCACGCCGGCGTGATGACGTCAGTTCCGCCCTTTTTTCCGTGCCTTCGAGGCACACCGACGGACCAACGATAGCAAATATGCAAATATACAATGTACACAGTACAAATAGAACCAAATCAATACAACAGTATTATAATTATATATACAGAAAGACCAGGTATAGCAGAGTAGACAAAGGGGAGGCGGGTGGGTCAGTGAGGAATCCACAGGCAGATATAGTATCTACCAGACAAAGCGTTACCGAAGGTAAGTAACTTGTTCTTCTGATAGATACATCTGCCGTGTGGATTCCTCACCTTGTGAATAGATTCCCACAGCAGTCCCCACTCCCGGAGGAGGGTGTCCACTCTGCTACACCAGGAAGTCTTGGAGGACAGAACGCGCGAAGTGGCCATCCCTCCTCACCTCGGTATCTAAGCAGTAATGCTTCGCGAAAGTGTGGAGGGAGGCCCAAGTCGCAGCCCTGCAAATATCCTCAACAGGCACACCCCTAGACAAAGCAGATGTTGCAGACTTTGCTCTAGTTGAATGAGCTCTAATACCCTCAGGAGGGTCCTTACCCGCAAGGGAGTAGCAGATCTTGATGCACAGGATTATCCACCTGGAAAGAGTGCGCTTGTGCACCGCTCTGCCCTTCTTGCAGCCAGCAAAGCCAACAAACAGCTGGTCGTCCACCCGGAAGTCCTTAGTCCTGTCCAGATAGAAAGACACCGCCCTCTTAGGGTCCAGGCAATGCAGCCTCTCTTCCTCCTTAGACGGGTGAGGGGGAGGATAGAAGGTAGGAAGGGTAATGGACTGCCCAAGATGGAAAGGAGTCACCACCTTAGGCAGAAAAGCAGCCCTGGTCCTAAGAACCATCCTTTCTGCATGAATGGTCAGGAATGGGGGTTTGGAACTTAGAGCTTGAAGCTCACTTACCCTCCTTGCCGAGGTGATTGCAACGAGGAAAATTGTTTTAAAAGAGAGAAGCCTCAATGGACACTTGTGCAAGGGTTCGAAGGGAGAACCCATCAAAAAGGTCAGCACAAGATTCAAATCCCAATGAGGAACAATAAAAGGAGTAGGAGGAAACATATTCAAAAGACCCCTCAAGAATCTCAAAACCACCGGAGATTTAAAGAGAGAAGGCTGATCCGGCAAACATAAAAACGCCGATAAGGCCGAAAGATAACCCTTGACCGTGGACACAGCCAAACCTTGCTGTGCCAGATAAAGGGCAAATTGTAAAATATTAGACAAATGAGCCTTCAAAGGGTTAACATCCCTCTCCCTGCACCAAGAAACAAATTTTGTCCACCTATAGGAGTATATGGACTTAGTGGTGTCACGCCTGGCAGAGAGAATAACATCCACCACCTCGTGAGGGAGAGAAAAAGAACTCAAGTTGCCCCGTTCAATCTCCAGGCATGAAGGTGTAATGTCTGGAGGTGGGGGTGTAGAACCTGCCCCTCCAACTGAGAGAGGAGGTCTGCCCTGTGAGGGAGACGGAGCGGCGGGTGAGAGGATAGGTGGAGTAGGTCCGAATACCACACCCTTCTTGGCCAATCCGGAGCAACCAATATGACTTGGGCCCGGTCTTGACGAATCTTCCTCAGAACCCGAGGAATCAAAGGTATGGGGGGAAACGCGTAAAGGAGTCGATCTCCCCAACTCAACTGAAACGCGTCCCCCAATGCTCCTTGCATCGGATACTGGAGACTGCAGAAAGAAGGGCAGTGAGCATTCTCGCGAGTGGCAAATAGATCCACCCGAGGAGTCCCCCACATCCGAAAGATGTCGTGAACAACCTCCGGGTGAAGCCTCCACTCGTGGTCGGCAGAGAACTGCCGACTGAGACTGTCTGCACGCACGTTCAGAACTCCGGCCAGATGATTTGCCACCAGACAAATCTGATGGTCCTGAACCCAGGACCAGAGACGCAGAGCCTCTCTGCAGAGACACTGCGACCCTACACCTCCCTGCTTGTTGATGTACCACATCGCGGTCGTGTTGTCCGTTAGGACCTGAACCGAACGACCGCGAAGGGAAGGGAGGAAGGCCTTGAGCGCCAAACGTATCGCCCTCAATTCCAGAAGGTTGATGTGAAACAACCTTTCTTCCAGAGACCAAAGACCTTTGACCTCCAGGTCTCCCAGATGAGCACCCCACCCTAGAGTGGATGCATCCGATATCACTGTGGCCACTGATGGAGGCAGCTGAAAAGGCTTTCCTTGTGACAGATTGCCTTCCACGCCCCACCAAGACAGATCCGCTGCAGCTTCCCTGGAGATCCTCACTGACTCCCTGAGATCTCCGTTGTGCTGATACCACTGCCTGCGGAGACACCACTGGAGCGCCCTCATGTGCCAGCGTGCATGACTGACCAACAGAATGCAAGAAGCCATCAGACCGAGCAGGCGAAGGACCTTCAGGACTGGAACAACCGCCCCATTGAAGAATAAAGGTACCATTTCCTGAATGTCGCGAATCCTTTGAGGTGGAGGGAATGCACGACATACAGAAGTGTCCAGTACCGCACCTATGAACAGGTTGCGCTGGGAGGGCACCAGGTGAGATTTGGGTACGTTTATCGAAAAACCCAACCTGTGTAACAACTGAGTTGTCTCCTGCAGATGATGGAGCACCATCTCCGGCGACTCTGCTTTGATCAGCCAATCGTCCAGGTACGGGAATACTGGAATCCCCGACCTTCTGAGATGTGCAGCCACCACAGCCATCACCTTGGTGAAAACTCGAGGCGCAGTAGTAAGTCCAAACGGGAGGACCGCAAACTGGTAGTGCTGCGATCCCACCGTAAAACGGAGATACTTCCTGTGCGACTTCAGGATTGGGATGTGGAAATACGCATCCTGCAAGTCGATCGACACCATCCAGTCTTCTTCCATCAGCGCCAGAAGAACCTGAGCAAGGGTGAGCATTTTGAACTTCTCCTGTTTGAGATAGAGGTTCAAAATCCTGAGATCCAGGATCGGCCGAAGCCTGCCATCCTTCTTGGGAATCAAGAAATACCGGGAGTAGCACCCTTGACCCCTCTCCTGCTCTGGAACCACCTCTATTGCACCCTTTCGAAACAGTGCCAGGACTTCCTCCTGCAGGAGAAGCAGGTGGTCCTCCGAGCAATAACCTTGGCAAGGAGGGTAATTGGGAGGGAACTCCTGAAAAGGAAGTGCATACCCATTCTCTACGAGATTGAGAACCCAAAGATCTGATGTAACCGATTCCCAATCTCGTAGAAAGTGAGTAAGCCGACCCCCTACTGGCCCTACATGATCCAGAATGGTGGATCTAGGGCTGCTTTGCTGATGCGGGTGGGGTTTGGGCATTATTGGAGGAAGTGGAGGAAGAGGAGACTTGACGTCCACGTCCACGACCCCTCTGTCTACCTCTATAGGACCTATATAGAGGGTTTTGCTGCTGCTGCTGTTGTTGTTGGCCCTGCTTGAAGGGACGAAAAGAAGATTTACCAAATCCCTTGAATTTTCTAGCCGTCGACCCTCTCATCTGCAGACCCAAAGATCTCGCAGTGGCACGGCTGTCTTTAAACCTTTCCAAGGCCACATCAGCCTTCTTACCAAAAAGGCCAGTCCCATCAAAGGGTAAGTCCAGCAAAGTAGATTGTACATCGGCTGAGAAATCAGAAGACTTTAACCATGCGGCTCTCCTGGTTGCAATGGATGAGCCCATAATTCTGGCAACAGAATCCACAGTGTCCATGCCGCTTTGAATGACCATGCGGGCCGCAGCCTGAGTGTCAGAGACCACTTCATTAAAGTTTTTCTTATCCTCCTCAGGAAGTTTTGAAGACAATTGCTTCACTGAGTCCATCAGCGCGTGCACATATCTACCTAAAAGGCAAGTAGCATTTGATGACTTCAGAGCCATGCTCCCAGAAGAGAAAGTCTTCTTCGCAGCCTGATCCAATTTCTTAGACTCTTTATCAGCTGGCACTTGAGGGAAAGAGCCTGCAGCCCTATTAGAGCAAGCCGCCTGAACCACAAGACTTTCCGGAGATGGATGCGTAGAAAGAAAAGCAGGGTCATCAGGAGCCACCCTATAGCGCCTTGCAATAACCCTTGAAACTGCAGGAGCAGACAACGGCCTCTTCCAAATCTCCTTAATTGGATCTGACAAGGCATCAGTAAACGGCAGAGTTGGCTCCACAATCGAAGAAGGAGAATGCAGGACTTCTGTGAGAATGTTGGGCTTGTATTCCACTGTGGGCAGCTTTAAGCTAAGAAGGTCAGCAGCCTTCCTAATAACCACGTGATAAGGAGCGACGTCCCTTGATGGTGCATCAGAAGTCGAAGGCAGACCCCACTCGGGAGAGAGTTCCAGACCACTAGCATCCCGAAGCTCATCGAAGTCATCATCATGATCAGGAAGCTCGCCTTCTTCCACATCTGAACTCTCATCATCCTTTTGCTCGAGAAGACGCTGAGCTCTTCGCCTCGACCACTCCATTCGAATCGAAGTCGACGGATCCGGTAACGACTCCGACGGAGCCGGTTCCGACGTCGATCGAGGAACCGGAGCAGGAGGACGAGAGTCATGAACAGGCGTAGTACCTCGATCTCGACTGCGAGGTCGATCCGGAGTCGGCGAAGCCGCATGCGGAGTCGAAGACCTCGGTGGAGCCGTACCGAGCCATGGTGAAAGAGGCGCCGGCATGAAAGGCATAAATGGAGCAGGGGCATACGACTGAGGAATACCCAGATTGTACGATAAAGGACCCATGGGGCCACCAGGCGCTCCAGTGGGGTACATTGCCCTAGAATAAACTCCAAACATCGCATTGAGAAAATGCGAGGGATCCTGTCCAGGACCAGGAAAGGAAGGGTACGGACCTACCGGATGTTGCAATGGAGGCCGACCCGACACATCCTCACCCTGACCTTCCGGATTCACAGGAGTCTCCGCCGAAGCCGGTTCTTGAGTCACCTCCTCTTCTTCATGCTCCGAGGAAACCGGCTCCGGGTCCGGCTCCGGCTCCGGCTCCGGCTCCGGCGCCGGAGAACCTTCTCTTGACAAAGCAGGTGAAGGAGAGACAAAGTCCTTACGATGCTTGTGAGACCTTCTCTTCGAGTCAGAGGAATCCTTCCCCGAATGATGTCTCGAACTGTGCTTCCTCCTCTTATGCTTTCTCCTCGAAGAGCTCGAAGCATGTCCGGAAGCCGACTTAGATCTAGACCTAGATCTATCTCTGGACTTCGACTTCGCTTTAGACCTCGAGTCCTCTCCAGACCTCGAGCCGGCTCTGGACCTCGACGCCGATCCCGACCTCGACCGAGACCTTTGCTTCGACTTCGATCTCCGTGACGTAGATCTCGAAAGTCGCCCAGAGTCTTTTTTCACCTTCGCCAAAAGCAACTTTGCTTCACGCTCCCGAAGCGCCTTTGGATTCATCTTAAAACAGGAATCGCAGTTCTTCACATCGTGACTCGAACCAAGACACCACAAACAATCCTTATGTGGGTCAGTGATAGACATCATGCGGGCACAAGACCTACATGGCTTAAAGCCTGTTTTCCTCGACGACATCTCCGGAGAAGAACAAGGTCGTAAGAGAGAAACAGTGACAATTATCAAACAGAAAGATACTAGGTATCGCTGAAGATCCCGAAAACCGTTAGCGTCGGAGACGCGGAAAAAAGGGAACTGACGTCATCACGCCGGCGTGGGCCTGATATGGGGTCGGTGACGTCAGACGGAGTCACGCGCGATGCCGTGCTCCTGTGACGTCGTCCACGTCGGCGTGCTACGAAGAAAATTTCCGAACGTTGCTGACGCAAGGGGGATATTCACAAGGTGAGGAATCCACACGGCAGATGTATCTATCAGAAATATATCTCTTTAAAAATATAATTAAAGCAATATTTTTATACTATATCATAAAGTTTTTTTGTAAGTGATATAATATAGCAAACATTATATATATATATATATATATATATATATATATATATATATATATATATTTATATATATATATACAAACATACTAAAAACAAAATATTTAAAAAGCACAAAAAAGTAAATAAATAATTTACGAACGTAAAACATTATACATTTTTTCTTCTAAATAAACAAAAGCATAATTCTATAAATTAAAATATAAAATTACTTATTAAAATGTAAATAATACATATATAAACTTCCCACTACAATTTAAACAAACAAACACATTTTTACCATAATAATATAAAACATTTACTATGCCCACCTCACACAAAAATATTAAAATTATTACATCACAGAAAAGTATATTTACTATCCTCACTGCAATAAATACAGAATTGGATAAAATATTATATTGTAGAGCACTAAAATGTACTATTCCCACTACAAATAATACATCACTAATAAAAAGCTTAGATCGCAAAGAAATTAAATGTAAGATTCCCACTCCAATAACTGCAACAGTAGGGAAAGTGTTGGATTGCGTAGGGGTGAAATGTACTATTCCCACTCCACTGAGTGCAACAGTAGGAAAAATGCTGGATTGCGGAGGGGTAAAATGTACTATTCCCGCCCCAATGAGTGCAACAGTAGAGAAAGTGTAGAATTGCAGAGGGGAAAAATTTACTATTCCCACTCCAGTCAGTGAAACAGTAGGGAAAGTGTTGGATTGCGGGAGGAAAAAAAATAATATTCCCACTAAAGTCAGTACTGCTTTAGAAACAAACAAATTCTCTACAAAGCAATAAAATAATTTCAAAAACAAAATAACAAATTAAAATATAAATATTAAAAAACAAATTTATTTCATATAATCATTTTTTTAAATAAATACATATTATAATTTTAAATCCATATATAAAATTATAAACATTATTAAAAATTAAATCCAAAAATATTTGTCACATAAAAAAATATTTATTTAAAAATTATTTATTAACAAACAATAAATATAACACATTTTATTTTAGTTACCTTCACCCATATAGCCCTACAAAACCTATAGCAAACACCTAAAACGTAACTTTAAAAAGCAAATTATTTGTACTATTAACATCAATATTTAAATGAAAACTAATTATCAATAATTAAAAAGTAATTATCATTTAAATTAATATATTTTACTTTCCACAATATACCCTCACAAAATATACAACACACTCCTGAAATGTATTACAAATAAATGAATTGCAACATTAATATAATTAATTATAAATTAAATTATCATTATTAAATAATGTATTAATATTAATTATTCAAATTTACTTCACACCCTGTACCCCTATAGACTCCACAACCCACACCTAAAATTTTTTAAAAAAACATATACGAATAACATAATTAATTATCAATTAAATAATTCATATTAATTAACAATTAATTATTAATTAATACAAAATTAAATTACTTCCCATTCTGTACTCTTATAAACCCCACAAGTCAGATATAAAATGTAAATTTAAAAAAAATATTTCACTACTAACATAATTATCAATTAAATCATTAATTTGAACAATTAATTAACTAAAATGAAATTACTTTCCATCCTAAACCCCTATAAACCCCACAATCTACACATGACATGTAAATTAAAAATATTAACATAATTAATGATTAATTAAATAAATAATATTGCATTGGAAAATAATTAATAATTTATTATAATTTATTTACTTCCCACCATGTATCCCTATGAACCCACAACCCACCACAGTACTAAAAATAACAAAATTACCTAAAGTCTACAAGAAAAGTGGACAAATACATTTGAAAACAAAGATATCATAACATATATATTTAAAATACATACCAAAATACATAGCGACCCTTGACCCTGTCCCTGGCAAGCAGGTCGCTCCCCACGTTGCGCAGCTCCACCTGACTGCGCCTGTTCCCTACTGCCTCTGCTGAATCGTGTTCGAGCCCCCTGAGCAGCTGTACTTCCGATCCCCAACTTGGTTCTGCCTGCTTTGGTTTTCTTTTTAGTGTGCTCAGTGTGCTTTTGTGCTTACTGTATCACTGTATTTCTTGTCTGCTCCACTGTATTGTCCCTGTGCTCTTTAGCCCATTTTGCCTTCTGATCCCTCTTCGCCGTCGTCCCGCCGCTGCCTTCCCTGAGGCCCGCCCCCTTTTCCTTTCTGTGTCCCTAGCCGTTCCCGCTGCTGCGTTCACTGCAGCCCCGCCCCCGCTCCCATTCGCCGTCCGCCACCCGCCTCATAGCTGCCTCTCTCTCTACCACCTCCCCTACTTATGGCGGCCCCTGTGCGACAGTGAGAACGACCCTTGACCCTGTCCCTAGCAGGCAGGTCACTCCTCACACCGCGCAGCTCCACCTGACTGCGCTCATTCCCTACTGCCTCTGCTGAAGCGTGTTCGAGCCCCCTGAGCAGCTGTACTTCCGATCGCCACCTTGGTTCTGCCTGCTTTGGTTTTCTTTTTAGTGTCCTCAGTGTGCTTTTGTGCTTACTGTATCACTGTATTGTCCCTGTGCTCTTTTGCCCATTCTGCCTTATGTTCCCTCTTCGCGCTGCGCCGCCGCTGTCTCCCCTGTGGCCCCACCCCCTTTTCCTTTCTGTGTCCCTCGCCGTTCCCGCCGCTGCGTTCCCTGTGGCCCCGCCCCCTGCTCCCATTCGCCATCCGCCACCCGTCTCCCAGCTGCCCCTCCCTCCCACCTCCCCTACTTATGGCGGGAGCTGTGCGTCAGCGCCTCTGGCGCGCCCGTCTGCGCCAGGTGCAGGAACCCCTGGACCTCGTCAACGCCACAACACCATACTCCACTACGATGCCAGCACCCTCCATGGACTCAACGTCGACCGAGATCACCGGTGCTTCAAAGCCTCCCCCAAAACGCACCCACGGACCTTTCTCCTGCCGCACCTGCAGCCTCACCTGCAACAGAGTCACCAAACCTCCAAAGACCGAACCCAACCACCTTTGCTGCATACTCCTCAACACCCGCTCCGCACACAAACACTCCATCGAGCTCTGGGACCTGCTAGACACCTCCGTCCCGGATGTTGCCATCCTGGGTGGCTATAAGATCACCCGCAGGGATCGCACCAACGGAATCGGAGGAGGAATAGCCATAGTCCACAAATGCACCCTCCAGGTCTCCACCCACGCAGACGACACCCTCAATACCGCCGAACACCTGCACTTCCGGATCCACACGGATCCACACGGACCCCAACACCACCCTCAGAGGAACACTCATCTACAGACCCCCGGTCCCCGGGCACAGTTCAACGACCACATGGCCGACCAAGCCAGCACACATGCACTCGCCTCCACGGACTACATCCTCCTCTGGGACCTAAACTTCCACCTTGAGTACAATAACAATGCAAACTCTATCACCCTTATCGACAACCTCGCCAACCTCAGCATCAGACAACTCTTCACCGCACCCAGTCACGCCGCAGGCCACACGCTTGACCACGTCTTTTCCACGAGCACCCACGTTGCCTTCAACCACACCACCGAACTCCACTGGACGGACCATCGCTGCATCCATTTCACCTTCAAGAAACCCACAACGCACCACCTCACGACGCTGCTGGAGCAAAGTCACCGCAGACCAGCTGACGACCACCCTCACCCAGAACCCACCCACCCCACCGACCCAGACGCCACCACCGGCAACCTCAACACCCTTGCCCTGCTCAAGAAACCCTCCAACAGCCGCACCAGCAAGAAAGACCCCTGGTTCACCGAAGAGCTCCAGACCTCCAAACGTGCATGCCGGAATCTGGAGAAGAAATGGCTCCACAACCGTACACCGGACAGCCACGAAGCGCCCAAGGACCCGCAGACATCACCACCTCATCAGACTAGCCAAGAGATCTCCCTTCGAAACAAGCCTAGATAACAGCGCACACAACAGCAAAGAGCTCGTCAGCATCGTGACGGAACTCTCCAACCCCAGCACCAACGCCAACGACATCCCACCATCACAAGCACTGTGCGACTCACTGGCCACCTTCTTCCACCGCAAGATCGCTGACATCCACGACAGCTTCAACACCAAGTCTACCCCGACCATGCCAGGCTCTACCCCCCACTGCGAACACCACCCGCACTAACCGCCTGACCTCCCGGACCAACGCCAACGACGACGAGACACGCAAGATCATGAACTCCATCCACTGAGGTTCACCATCAGACCCCTGCCCACACCACGTATTCAACAAAACAGACGCTGCCATCCCACCCCAACAATGAAAGATCATCAACATCTCTTTCGAGGCAGCTACATTCCAGGAAAGCTGGAAGCACGCCAACATCAGCGCCCTCCTCAAGAAGCCCAAAGAGGACCCCAAGGATCTCAAGAACTTCCGGCCCATCTCCCTGATCCCGTTCCCGGCGAAGGTCATCGAGAAAATCGTCAACACGCAACTGGCCCGCCACCTCGAGGACAACAACATCTTAGACCCATCCCAGTCCGGATTCAGATGAAACCACAGCACCAAGACAGCCCTCATCGCCGCCACAGACGAAATCAGGCGCAAACTAGACAACGGCGAAACATCAGCCCTCATCCTCCTGGACCTGTCAGCCACCTCCGACACGGTCTGCCACAGCACACTAAAGATTCGCCTCCATGAAGCGGAATCCAAGAGAAGGCCCTCGATTGGACCACGTCCTTTCTCTCCGGAGGAACCCAGAGCGTCGGCCTGCCACCCTTCCGTTCCGAAGCCACCGACATCTTCTGCGGAATACCCCAGGGCTCATCCCTCAGCCCGACACTGTTCAACATCTACATGGCCCCCCTCGCACAAGTGGCCCGCCAACACGTCCTCAACATCAGCTCCTACGCCGACGACATCAAGCTCATCCTCTCCGTCACCAAGGACCCACTCACTGCCAAAACCAACCTCCACGAGGGAATGAACGCCGTCGAAGATTGGATGAGGAGCAGCCGCCTAAAGTTGAAATTGGACAAGATGGAGGTCCTCATCCTTGGACCCACCCCCTCCGCCTGGGAAGACTCATGGTGGCCGACCACACTAGAACCTGCACCTACACCCACCGACCCCGCACGCAACCTAGGATTCATCCGCGACTCCTCCCTCTCCTTGTCAAAACAGGTCAACGCCTCCTCCTCCTCCTGCTACAACACCCTCTGCATGCTCTGCTGGATCTACAAGTGGATCCCTGCCAAAACTAGAAGAATGGTGACCCAGGCCCTCATCAGCAGCAGGCTGGACTACGGCAAAGCACTCTATGCAGGAATCCCGGCCAAACACCTGCGACGACTATAATGCATCCAAAACGCCTCCGCCCGACTGATCCTCAACATCCCCGCCGCAGCCACATCACCCCCCGCCTGAGAGAGCTACACTGGCTCTGTGTCGACCAGAGGATCACCTTCAAGCTCTTCACCCACGCTCACAAAGCACTCCACAACACCGGACCAGCCTACCTTAACAGCAGACTCAGCTTCTGCACCCCTACCCCCCAGCTCCGCTCCGCCAGCCTCGCATCCAACGAGCAACCTCCAGCGGCAAAACCTTCTCCTTTCTCACCGCCAAGACCTGGAACAGCCTACCCACCCACCTGCGACAGACCCAAGACCTGGTCTCCTTCAGAAGACTCCTCAAGACCTGGCACTTCGAGCAGTACCGGCACCCCCTCCCTCTGCGCCTTGAGACCCTCAGGGGTAAGTAGTGCGCTTTATAAGTAGACTGATTGATTGATTGATTGATTGATAACAATAATTAAAAATCAATATTATAAGCAACTAGATTATTGTAATTGATATTAATATCCTCAATATTTTAAACATCGATATTACTTAGCTTAAAATCGATATTCTTGACAACAATATTCTTGCTGACGATATTTCCATGTCACAATATTTTTGACTCGATATATGTGAAAGTCGATATTTACAATTCAATATTTTTTCTCATCACCTTATGGGGGAATAATACATTTCTAGGGTTAATGGAATCGGTAGGGGGAAGGGTAGTTATGGGTTTTAGGGTTAAGGGGTGAGTAAAGGAATGGGATAATAAGATGTTTTTACAGTTCAGGGATGAGTAGCGGACTGGGGTAGTTTGTGGTTTTTAGAGTTCAAGTTTGGCATGGGTAAGGGTAGTGAGTGGTTTTTAGGGTTCAGAGGTGGGTAGGAGTAAAGAGTATTAAGGGTTTTTTACGTTTAAGGAAAGGGTAGAGATACAAGGGTACCTAAAAGGTCTGAAACGAAAAACAGACATTTGAGGTGTGCAGATTATGAGTCTCGATGGTGTTGTAGGTTGCTCCATATAAAGAACTTCTCTCCACCTAATACTTGAGAACTACCTAGAGTTTCCTGCTTTCTTTTTGTATAATTCTTTCAGCACCCTAAGCTTAAGCCTGAAAAGTTATTGTCTTGGCTTATACTGGGTGCTCCCTTATGCCTCTACAATGCTATGGGGTTCTCCAGTAAGAGTAAAGACATATGTCAATGGTCTCTTTAATTCATTTAAGGTTGACTTGGATGGTAATTTACCAATCCAAAGCTGTAATACTGTGCCTGGAAGTGTAAAAGGCTTTTGCAATCTTTCAGCTCAGTAAGGATCGCTTCTCTGCCTTTTGGGTACGATCAGGGGGATTATTTGATCTTCTCAAATTTGTAGCTCTACTAAGTGAAAGCAAGTTTGATTGTTTTCAGATCTGCCACTCCAACTTTGAAGCAGTGTAAATGTGCATTGTATATGCAAATGTATGCAAATTAACCAGACAAGACCTACTAACCTCTAAAGGAAGCAGGGGAAAAGCACCAGCATTCGGGTGTCTGGTGTGTGTTTGCTCAATAGGAGTGCAAAATAGAAACTCAGAGAACTGTGTGGTCAGACATTAGGTCACTGCAAAACGTTGTGCTTCCTTTTTTCCTCTTTCCCTGGTGTGTGGGCGGACTAATTAAAAAGCGTCCTAACATATTTTGCAGGCCTGTCAGCACTCAGAGCTCTGGAGAGGAGATCCATGCCTAGGTGGCAACACTTATAACCCTCACCTTAGCTCTTGGGAGTTAGGATGAGTACTGCCTACTGAAATGTACAGGACAGGGGGACCCACAGGCGTACACGTGGTAACAGGGAAATTAATGGTGGAAGACATGAACACTGGCTCCCCAGTGACAAACACTGAGGTTATCCCCCAATGGACACCCAAATGTAAAAACCCCTGCGGGAGGGCAGCAATCACACACTCTAAAAGAAAGCAAGAGCACTGATAAGGTTGGTGACAAGAATGCATTGAGGCAAAGAAAGAGGGACCTGAATGCTCTGGCACCGCCAAAACCGAGGGGAAGTGGAAAGGCCAGTAAGGGACCAAAAAGGAGAACGTCACCAAACCATTCAGTGGTTCTCCCTCACCAGTAGGCATGCCCATGTCATGCAATGGGAGGTATAAGAAAAAAAGGGCCCGGGAGGCTAGAAAGAAACCTCTTTTTAGACAAGGTCATCAAACTGGGAGGGATCCCTGTGGAGGAGGTGTTGTGCCGCTATACGTCAACATCACGGCTGATCTTGCTGCTGACATTCGTCACCCAGGCACTTTTTAGGAAGGGCATTCTTCCAGGAGGAGGAGGAGCCACCATACAACATTTTCAACACAACTGCTGACAGGAGGCAATATAAACGGAGAAGAGAATAGCAGTGGAGACGACAAACCTCTACTTCTCAGAATGGGACATTGCTTTGCAAGTCTGGAGATATAGCACCATTGTGATGGAACCCACCAGAGTCCTGGACAAACTAGGCATATTCAAGACAACATAGCAAGCATCTTTGAACCTACACCAGGATCCAGCAGGAAAGGAAGGCCTGAGGCACCCAATGGCGAACGTCTGCCTAGCAGCGGACGAGGGGAAGATCGAGTAATCAGGAAAATCTTTCACCTGCAGGAAGTGACAAGCCATGGAATACA
The DNA here is from genome assembly GCF_964263255.1 of Lissotriton vulgaris. Taxonomy (NCBI): domain Eukaryota; kingdom Metazoa; phylum Chordata; class Amphibia; order Caudata; family Salamandridae; genus Lissotriton; species Lissotriton vulgaris. The sequence continues at coordinate 1,237,052,378 of NC_141687.1, read as the reverse complement.
AAGGTAAGGACTGAGCTGAGAAATTCTGCAGGATATGCAAGATGACTGGACTCGAAGCAAGTGGATGCATGGGCAAATAGACATGCAACTTCTGTGGTGGATAGGGTCACATATATTCCAATGCCCTGAGTCAGCAGAAAAAAAGACCTATGCAGCGGCAAAAGCAGGAGCCCCAGACCCCTGGTGGACCCAGCAGCCAACACAAAGCTAAACGCCCTCCTGAAGGTTTCCAGAGTAAATACAGGAAAGAAGAATGAGTTAGGAAGGAATGACGCTGAGAAATAACAGGTTCCAAAAGACACAACACTGCTAAGAACCAGCATGGAAAAGGAGAATATAACAAGGAATCCAAAAGAAGTATCGACCTCGGAAAGAGACCACACACCCTCACCTGAGACTGTGGAAGCAGTGGGAGTCCCCCACCCTGAGGGACCACCGAAGAAGTAACAACGCAGAATGCCACAGCACTCCCAGTAGCCAAATGCAAGCCCGAATCAAAGCTACAGCCAAAGGAGAAGGTGTAGAAACTGCAACACCAGCCAAGGCAGGAGGATAGAAAAATAACCCAAGGACAGCAGTGGAGATGAAGAGGAGATGCTATGTTGCATAAAAAGGACAGGAAAGAAAAGGAAGAGAAGGTGCACTAGGATTGAGCAAAAACAGGCACCACCATTAAAGGCATCACACTCTTTACCCACAATGAAGTAGGGAGATGGAGAGGAGAACAAATACACCAAACAACAAGCAGGAAAAGGACAAGGCAAAGGAAGGAAGGCTTTGACACCCAGAAGAAGCTCAACACTTCCCAAGCTGAACACCAGGAGGAGAAATACTGCACTATCGACTCCTGAGATGAAGAGGACATCATCGAAGACATGGAGGGGTCATCCCAGGCACTTGCCCTGTCCATTTAGGCAGCAGTGCAACAACTTCACCAGGAACTGGCCATTATATTGACCACAGGACCCCCATTACGGAATCAGAAATCATGTAGATAGAGGTCCCAGACTCTGAAACAGAAGCCCTCTTGATGAAACGAAAGAAGATAATGAAGAAAAAGAAAACAAGGACCAGAAGGCAGCTCAACACGCCCCAGGAGAGCAGCTCAGGCGCTACATCTCTTCTGGGAATGTGCCTACAACCAGGACCTGCTGATACCCATGAAATGCATCACAGCAGACTCATTAATGTATGCTTTTTTTCCAGGGACACAGCCCCTCGGATACCTCCAGGGCTGCTGGAGGCTCCTGTGCGGGTTTCAAGATGTTCTTTTATTTTCCAGAAACTTCCTGGTAGTAGGGAAGAAGGAGACACCAATCCTGGCCTTTCAGAAGATGATCGGCAGCCTCCTGCGTGACTACACACTAATTAATGGATTGAATGGTTGCAATGATGCCTGAGGACCCAAAGGGGTCACCCTGCCTTGCTTGGGGGAGGCCCTGGAGGGACTACTTAACCTGTTTCTTATTTTCTCTTTCATTCACAAATTGGACACTGATTGGGTAGAGGAGCAGACAGATGAAGAGAGGTGAAGTTCATGTAATGTATTTTTTTTACTAAAGTGACCTTTTTCCTTCACAGGTAAAAAACAATTGTCTGCTTTTGTTCATTCCAAGTTGGCTTGGACAGTAATTTGCCGATCCAAAGCTGTAATACTGTGCTTGGAGTGATAAAAGACCAACCCCCACATGCATCAAAGTATTTTGGAATCGCAAACGGTGCGATTCCTTAAAATCGTCCGTTTGCGATTCCAAAATAGCTTTTTGGAATGCATCATTCAATTTTAGAATTTGCATCATTTTTGCGATTTCTAAAATTGCATTTGCTTTTAAGAAATCGCAAATATGCGATTCCTTAAAAGCAATGCATGAATATTTTTCAAATTGCGAATTCGCAATTAGGGGGTTAAATTTACCGAGTGGTTGAACCACTCGGTAAATTTGGAAAAAGGTTTAAAAATGCTTAAAAATGCTTTTTTTAAGCAGTCATGTTACGGACACACATGTCCTTAGGACATGTGTGTGTGTAACATGATGCGAAAAATACATTTCAGGGGTGCAGGGGGGGTCCTTTGGACCCCTCCCTGCACCCATGAAATGCATTAACAAATTGCGATTTTCAAAATGAAAATCGCAATTTGTTAAAGCCTTCCCATTGATCCCTATGGGCCTTTTGGCCCATAGGAAACAATGGGAAGTGCGAATTCGCACTTTGGAATTCGCATAATATTTGAGAATCTGTAAAAATTGCGATTTTTACCGATTCTCAAATATTTTGCAAAAATTGTACATGCATCCCATTTTGCATTTCCTAATTTGCGATTCCCTACAAATCGCAAATTAGGAAGTGCAAAATGAAACAATGATGCATGTGGGGGCAAGTCATTTTTCAGCTCAATGGCACTACCTAATCCTATGCTTAAAGCCTTTGCTGTAAAAATGACAAAAGGCAATGTAATTTTCTAGCTCAGCATGGATGAGACTGTGCTAATACTAAACTTAAAAACGGTGCTAGAAAAACAGACATTTGAGGTGAGCAGATTCAGAGTGTCAATGGTGTTGTAGGCTGCTCCATATAAAGAACTTCGCTCCACCTAAAACTCGGGAACTAACCAGATTTCCCTGCCTCCTCTTTTCATAATTTATGTGGCACTCAAAGCCTTAAAGGGTATTGTTTTGACTAGGTGCTCCCTTGTGTCTGGAAAAAGTGATACCTCTCTAAAGAGTTTTAATAAGAGTGAAGCATGTATTCAAGGTTGGCCTTGAAAGTATTTTTCAAATCCAAAGCTGTATTGCAGGGCCTGGGTGGTAAAAAGCTTTTGTCATTTTGCAGGCCAGCATGGATAGTGCTGGCTCATTCTATGATTACAGACTTTACTGTACAAATAGGAAAACGCTTTGTTATGATCTGACTCAGCATGGATTGCTATTTTCTAATCCTAAACTTAAAAACCTTGCTAGAAAAAAAGACATTTGAGGGGGTCAGATTCAGAGTGTTGGTGGTGTTGCAGGGTGCTCCGGGACCGTAAAGAGCTGGGAACCACCAAGAGGTCTCTGCTTCTTTTTTTTGCATAATTTATGTGCAACAAAAATCCTAAAATATATTGTTTAGACTATACTAGATGCTCCTTTGTGTCTAGACAAAGCTATATCTCTCTCAATAGCTCAAATAAGAAACACATATGTCAAGGTTTCTTGCTTCCTTTTGGCATTATTCAAGTTGCACTCTCAGCCTGAAAGGGTGCTCCCTTGTGTCTGGACAACGTCATAACTCTCAGAAGAGCTCATAACAAGAGCAAAACACGTGTCAGGGGTTGTTTTTATTCATTTCATTAATTCCAGGTTGGCTTGATGGTATTTTACCAATCCAAATCTCTAATACTGTGCCTGGAGTGGTAAAGGCTTTTGTGATTTTTTGTCATGGATGGAAACAAGCTAATACTTCATATATATACTTTGCTGTAAAAATGGCAAATGGATTTGGCACTTTCTACCTCAGTGTGGGTAATTATATTTTCTGTGACTTATAGCTAACTTAAGGCACGACACATAGTTAATGGAGATAACTATAATTGGTGAAATTTTGTGTCTTTTAAGTTTAAAATGTTACATTGTTACTGAACAATTCACCTAATTATAATGTTACTTTCACCTTTGGCTTTTTCAGGAATTTTCTAGTTTTTTTTCAACGTAATGTAATATTTTATTACCATATGTAAAACCAAACCCCTGCTGCACACAGTGGTGGGAGGGGTTGGCTGCAGACAGCCAACCCCACATTGCTAGGTTGGTCGCATGGCCTGGCCTGCGGCCAGGACCTGTGGCCAACACACCCACAGACAGTCAACCCCAATCTGCACACTGCCTTCAGCTGTTGGCCACAGGCCCAACCCTCCTGATAGCAACCAACCCAACACAGAGAACAGCATTTGGTGTGCGCATCATTGAGTTGGGGTCCCAGGGACCCCATGCTCTGGGGTCAAAACATAGATATTAAGAGGAGGGAGGCATTTTCCCCTCCTTGACACTTAATTGGCCAAAGAGACCCTATCCCTATCACCTGGGGCCAAAATCTAAGGGGAGGGAGATCTGCAGCCTCCCTTCCCAAGCCTTAATTGACTCCGGGGACCCCATCCCCCAGTGCCAAATAGAATTAAAAAGGGAGGGGGTCACAAAGCTCCCTTTCTGAGCCTTCATAGGCCAAAGGCACCCATATTTTTGTACCTTTCTTTTTCAAACACTACTGAACGGATTTACACCAAATCAAAAAAAGCTCAATCTGTGGACCAAGATCATGGGGCATATTATCAAGGGGGTTTATCTCCGCTTTTTTGGCTTTAAAAGCCAAGAAAGCGGAGATAAAATTATCTCCCTATTACCAAGCTGTCGCTAACACCAGTTAGTGACAGCTAATAGGGGATAGCGACCATCTTGGGCCTTGCTCTGCATGTCAGTGATATTTATCACTAATGACATGCAAAGTGGGCGTGCCAAGATGTTAGCGACTGGAAACAGTCCCTAACATCGCTATCTCCTATTACCAACTTTTGGAGATATTCGCGCTAAGCGCGAATATCTCCAAAAGCTAACACCTGCCCTGAGCAGTTCTTAGCCATGTTATCCAATGGGAGGTGGATAACATGGCTAAGAGCATTTGCTCGATAATGCATGAATATCGCTGACTTTTCAGCGATATTCATGCATTTCGGCCGTTTTTTATCGCATTTGCGATAAACCTTGTTAATAGCAAGGTTTATCTGCGATAAAAAATCGCCGATGTGCGGCGATAATTTTTGTCTCTAAATAAGTTAGAGACAAAAATTATCGCAAGTTGTTGGTAATATGCCCCAATGTTTTCTGCCACATTTGGTGTAATTGTGTTCAGCATTCTCTCCGTTAGCACTGCCTAATGAAGTCTATAGAAAATGCATTGTGCTTTTGCATTTTGGAACACCCTCTTTGTTGTTGGCCCCCACTTAATGGATCACCACAAACTTTTCCAGGAAGGAGCTTAAGCGAATTAGCTGTTTGCGTGGAAGTTTTGTGAGGATTCGTCAAACAATGCCAAGCTTATTAGCAATCCAAAAAATTACAGGTCTATGGAAAAGCAAACTTAACTATAAGTACCCAGTGGTGACACTGAACAACGTATCCCATCAATGCTCAAAGAATATTCTGTGTTCCTTAGACGTTACTAACAACAGGGTTGCCAAATGATTTACTTTCAATTAACCTACACACTTTCATCTTTAAACATATTGACATGTACACACAGACATATCCATTTACCCCTCCACTCTTCCTTCCTTAGATACAGCTCTCAGGCTGTTTGTTATTTTTCGACCTAATGTTATCTTTGTAATTAGAGGCTACAAATTTCCTTTCATTGAAATATTTATCGCAGCTGGCTAGTTACAGTATTTCTTCTATCTTCCAGAGCTTTCATGCGCCTAAAGTAACTTTCAGTTTGGGACAATCAAGGTCAGATTTTTGGGAGCACAATGGTGGGCTTCGGCAATTTGTAATTCCCCTGCGCTGTTCCTTCGAAAAGTCAATGGCTTGCAGTACCAATGGAGTCTGCTGCTGAAACTATATTTACAAATGAATTTAAACACAATCAAAAAATTAGAAAAAAGATCAGTATATACAATTCTTAGTATCAATCATAGTGTCTTTGAAACAAACAGACTTTAAGCTTCTTTTCATAAAGTTGCAAGGCACAGAGTTTAGCAAAGGTTTTGGTAGCAAATTCAAAATTTTTGTTTGTGGTCTTACCACAGAAAGACTATTTCATACTCCGCTCTGGTTTCAAATATAGGACGCTCTAGAAGGGGGAAATTCAGCTTTTCTTTAACCACAGTGACTGCCAGAGATGTTTTAGTTTCTCACCTAAATAGGAGGGAATTGATTTGTGAGGGTTTTATTGGTGTTGAAGTCCATTTGTGAATTATGGTGATCAAGGTTAACAGTGGGGCTGTTCTTATGTTATGGGATAAGTGTGATGTGGTAAACATTCTTGCATCCAGAGACGAAGAGGATGACCATATGCAGCACTTCTTTGTGGGGCCAAGGGCAAAATGTACTTTTGGTAGGCCAGAGAGACGTGAATTACCATAATCCAATCTGCAAAGAACAAGAGGCTGCACTGGTGTCTATAAGATTTGTTCTTGTATAAACTGCCAGTTACCCCAAAGCTGCCTAAGAATACAGTGTGTGCTCTTATCGTTAACAGAGACTTGTCTTTAAAGGTTATTTTAAATTTTCTTTATTTTAGAGGTTTTATATAGCCCTGGCTGGACCCGGAGGTATCAGAGTGCTTTACATGAGAATGAGGATAGTAAAGGCAAGCAACAATAATTTGGCTGTATGGATTATCAAAACAGGTGAACAGAAGTGAAAACAGCTAGAGTTAACACATGTCAAATAGACAAATGAGAGGAGCAGGAGACATGACAATATATAGCATGGATAGGGGAGATCAAACTATTATACAATGATGTGAGACAGGAGAATGATGCTAATAAGCGGTACAAACAAAATGCAAGCAGCCCGGAGTAACAACAGATTTAATAGCAGAGAAACAGTTTGGGCTAACACATATTGGATGAGCAGATAATTAGAGCAGTTCAAGGTGCAGTACGAGAGTAGAGGAGGAACGGAGTAGTAACAGTGGGTGGGTGAAATTAGGGCGTAGGTTAAGATCCCCAATATTTGTTGAGGAGGTGAATTTTGAGCTCTTTTTTGAGGCTGATTTAGGAAGGGTTACATCGTAGGTCTTTGGGAAAGGCATTCCAGATTTTTGGGGCATTTCCTGAGAAGGAGCAGGATTGTGTGGATTTCCTTTTGTGCAGCGGTGGGACTAGCAGGAGGGTGTCGGCGCTTCTCATTGGGGGTGGGCAGGAGTGGATAGTGGTACGTTGAGGTGGGGGTCTGGGGGAGACGGATGAGGAGGGGGTTCTCTTCATCCCTAGGATAACAGGGATGTTAGAGTAGGGGAGGGGGGGGGGGTTGTTGATAACTGAACTAGGATGGTACGAGTTGCAGAGTTTAGGGAGGTCAGACGGGGAGGGATTTTTCGAGGTGCGTTGAGACCTATGAGCATTTTTCCAGTAATTGTAATTTGTGGGGTTTTTTTTCCAAAGTTTGGGGGGTTAGCACTATTGAGGTGGATATTGGTGTTTAGAAATTGAAATCTTCTCAAAGTCAAGAGAGTTCAGACATCAATGCAGAGAGATTGTGCTCTAAATTGAGAAGAGTCTGGGATATTAAAGTGAGGGGGACCTCGGTTGGGGAGTAGGAGGGGTGCTGGGAATATTCAGTGTTAATCGAAAATAGGAGGTCTTTGGAGAGGGAGGTGTGAGAGGACAGTGGGAGGGGGCGAGATGGGAGGCCTGATTGGGGACAGGCAATTTGAAATTTCGGGGGATGTGGTTAGAGAAGTTAGGAGGGCGTGAGGGGTGTGGGGAACGTCAGCAAGGGGCATGATGGAAGGCGTGCTGGGGGATTGGTGAGTTAAGATCTCAAGGGATGTGGTGAGAGAAGTTAATTGGGCGAGATGAGTGTTGAAGACATCAGCAACAGGGGTAAGGAGTGGTGTGTGGTTCAGGGAATGAGATCACAGTTTAGGAGAGAGAGGAAAGGTTAATTCTACTATTGAGAATGGAACCCATGAATTTGGTGTTATTAACAATTGCTGGTTTACAGCCCAGAAGAGTGTAGAAATCAATCCACGACCGGACAAGTATGCAGGTTTCTTTGGAGGGAGATTAACAGAAACCCTGTTTTTGACAGGTTGAGTTTTAAGTAATGATTACACATCCATCTTTGGACATTCTCCAGGGTCATTCACAGAAGTATCATTGTGTGATGTCGATAATAACGTTTTTTGTGGGTGCTGAAGACTCATTCAAGGTGTTTTAATTTGTCAGGCCTTCAGTGAGGTGGAAATAAAACTGAGGGAATTTGCATGAATGAAAAGCCCATTGTAGTTACTACCTCAATTAAATCACATTGATTATACAGTTCCAGGAATTGTGCTAAACACATGGCACAGAAAGGCTAACACCTATTAAGTGAATGCCACACCGTGTGTTTGAAAGGTTTCCACACTGTCCTTGTCTGTTACCCTGACTGTCTTACTCCTTTCTCCCTACCGTCTCGTTGTTGCACCTACCTGCAGTAGTATCCAGATGGACAAGGTATACATTCACTTTTATCCTTCAAGCCAGTCTTTTCTTTGGGAGTGAATGTTCCATCTGGACAAGTTATTGGAAACAGGGCTCCTAATAAGAAATTAAGGATTAATTAAAAATGTAAAAAGACAAACAATTGCACTCTATATCTTTCACTTGTACACACACACACACATTACATTGCACAACACACTTGCAATCATTTCTAAGTTGAAATGCGATCATTTTGTTTTTTACTCATGCACACACTTCTATCATATGCACAAATAGACTCATACACAATTATTTTTCACAACTTTTTGCTCCTAGGCAAAAAAGAGACATCTCTCTAAAGTGACTACTCATGCATCGTTTATAAGAAAAGCTTTAACTTTTTAAGATTCTGTGCATTAGTTCTTACACAGAATTATCACACAGCACACACATAAACGTCTCTGACAATATCACATATGTGCTTCTCTCCTTTTTACATGCTCATAGTCGCCATTAAAGACATTCACATTGTTTTTGATTTACACAAACATGACTTCACAAATACTCTTATGTACATACAATTGCTCTCTTACATGTACACTCCACACATGCGCTGATCCTCCTAGGCTTCTCTTCTGAGTATGATATGGTTGACTATACCATCCTACTGAGGAGGATATGTAATTTCATCTCCGAGACATCTCTTGGATAGATTTGCTCGTTTCGTATCAATAGAGGTGTTATGATGCCCAATAGCGCCGGGACACTCTGCAGAGTAGCTGTGCGCTCTACAAGCCCTTTTTAACATAACATAACATAACATAACAATAGAGGCCATCTTACTCTGGCATTAGGTGTCACAGGGTAAAGGCAAAAGGAAAACTTATTGGAATGCAGGAGGTGCAGTTGTAGAAGAGTGCATTTTGTGAGGGCAAATGGTGGTGGAGCTATTGGGTGTCATGATGTGACTTTTTTGACTTTTTGAGGTTTAAATTCCTAAAGGATCAAAAGAGATCTTGCGAGAGTAGCAGTGAAATCTCAGCAGCCTTTTTTTAAAATAAAAAGCTGAGGGCCTTATTTATGAAAACTGTTGCATCACTGCGTAAAGACAGCTTACTGCGCCCTCCTGGCGACATGTTTGATGCGTCATATTTACTGTATGATGTATTATGTCGCAAGGAATGTCAGATACATCAGTAATACTGACATATCTGTCAGTGCAAAACTGCAGCATTGCTGGAGTTGTGTTAGAAGCGTGAGAACTCCAGCAATGCAGGGTGAGGGCTATGATTATAGCACTGGTTCAGTGAATGAATTAATGAATAAATATATTTTATTGTGACAATTAATACAAATTGTTACAAAAGAGATCAAGCAAAGTGTCTCCACCACTCACTTTCTTCAATATGGTTGATGCATAATTAACAGATCTAATATTCATGACTAAAACATAAAGAGATAGATCTAAAAGCGCAGCACTTAGAAGGTGTAAAACAGATACGATTGGTGTAAAACATATGTTAAACCCATAAACAGGTTCTAGTCCATGACTGAGGCTTTGCCTAAGAGTTCTTTCATCTTGTGTGCAAATTTCGCTAATCTGGCCAGTTCCATTGGGATCTCCAAGTTAAAAAGAAGTTTTGTGGCATCTGTGCAGTACGTGTTCCATATTTTAAAAACAGATGTTTTAGTGAAGTGCGACGTGAGTAGGATCAAACAATGACATGTGCAAACCAGGTGAACCATAGATTCCTCATACTGATGACACAGTCTGCAAGTAGTAACCACCTCCAAAGTTTTCCAGCGTGTGTTGATACCTTTTATCGGCAATACCATAAGTCTCACTGATAAGATTCGCTTTAAGATTGTCTTGTTTAGCGCGGCGTCGAGGTTTGCTGCCTTAGTCAATGTTGCTAGTATCCTAATATTACTGCTGGGGAACTCCAGTTCCTTCAGGTCATCTTCCTTGGATAGTAGAATAGTTTTTAAAGTGCCGGTGGTTTAGTGTTATGCCTGCTATGAGGCAGGCATAAGATATTGACGTGATGGTGTCCTAGAAGACTTGCACTGAGCCTGTGCCACTTCAACGAGGATTTTTGTGGGAGAACGCCCACCTTGCATACATTATAGCTGGCGCAAGAATAATGTGGCGCAGTGGTTTGCAAAGTGACGCATCTGCCTAGATGCGTCACTTTGTAAGTTGGGTGCCACATGGTGCATTTTGTACACAGAAAAATTGACGCACCAATGGCGCAAAAGTGTTGCAAGGCCTCATAAATAAGGTCATGAGTGCACCCTTGCTGTTTTGTTTTCTGACTTACTGGTGAGCAATGGGGCTGTGGTTAGCACCAGCGCAGTTCTGAGAGATGCCAATATCCACAAGACGTTTCAACTCTTTGCATCAGATTGTGAGCAAAGCAAACTCTTACCAATCAACTCTGGTAGGGCCTACACAGTTTGGTTTATGAAAAGACAGATTGTTGTTCTTGGAAAAGATTGACTTCTGGCTGAACCTAGGGAATCCCCAGATCCAGGTTCAGGGTGTATTGAGCGTGCACACACAAACATGCAATGTTGTTTATTTTCCAAAACAACAACAAACAATGCCCCCCTCTCCATGAGAGTTTGCCCCCATGGTTTCACTGCCCCTTACCTCCAGACAGACAGCAAAAACTGTTCGCCCACTCTAAATCAGGTGGGCAAAGACAAAAGTGCACCAAAGGCACATAAGGTGGCCAAAGGCAAGCCCATCTGCACTCACCCCAGCTCAAACTGCACCCAGGACCAGCCCCCCTGCCTCCCATCCGTGAGGTTTTACTCCCTACTTGGTGGAAGAGTTGTTCAATCTCAATACAACAGGTAGGAAATGCCCTTGTTGTAACGTATCTAGGGCTCTAGTGTAAATTTCCCGATTCATGCCCTTATATAGATATAACTTACCATGTCCTTATATAGGCATACGAATCATAACCATATTTAGACACAGCCAATGCAGTCCAAATACGGCATGGCTACTTCCACTAAGCTCCCATAGTACAACGAGTTCTCGAAGACAACCAGCCTTCAGCAGTACGGGAATTCCCACTGCTTCAGTATTGATTTATTCCAGAACTCCTGGAGTGTGAAAAGAACTTCGAGTTCTTAGTGACGTTATTATGTCCACCCTTCCGTCAAACTCGGCACCTTCCAGGTATAAATATGCCCACATCTGCCCTAGCAAAACACACTGTGGTTTTAGAGCAGATCGACTAACTACTTGCCCGACGCCCTGCTGTATGCGAGTGCCGAAGGAAGCCGACCCTCCCTGCTGACGCACTGAGAGAGACGCTGTCTTTTCTCCTGCCAAGAAATCCAGCTTCAGTGTTTCCCTGCTACCCTTGCGGGTTACTGGGAGATCGAGTCTTGAGAGAGAGATACAAGACCTCCTTCATTCTATAACCAAGGTACGGAGCTGATTAGACCCTTAGAGAATTCTTGGATAGATTCTTGGCAGAAACTATTCAACTCAAGCTACACCTCACTTACTTCTTCCCTTATACTAGACTTAGGTTAGGTACACCGGGGTAGGCGTATTTTAGATGCACCAGTTGAGTACTTTTAGTCATTATTTATCATTGTATGTATTTTATCTATTTTATGTATCTTATGACTTAGAAACCATATAAATGCTTTTATAGTATTATTTCATAATACTCATTTTACTGTACGCACTTTACTTCATAGCAAGTATTACGATTGTAGCAATTCACTTCTCTTGCATGAGAAAGAAGACTGCTCAATAAATAACCTTTTTATTGAAAACGCCCGTCTCTCTATTTCTCTGCACTTCTGGTGAAACGAAGCATGCACGATTGACTGAGTGAAATAGCCATATATTGTTTCAGCGACTTTGGAGATATATTCCTTATTCTTGGGGAACAAAGTTGTCATGTTGTATGGTTGTCAGAAACTAATCCCTTCTTGTGTATTCAAGAAAGTTTCTAGTGACCTCTGAGCTAGCTGGCATAAACAATTAAGTCTAACATATTCAATAGAGACCTAGTCGACTTCAGTCCTACGTCTAAACTATCGTTTATGTTATTCCAATGCGCAGAGCCTATTGGGAATATAGGAACTACACTACATGGCGCCCAACGTTTGGTAAGGCAATAATTTAATGCTAGATACTAGAGTGACTCAGTCGTGCTTTTCACACAGACCCCTTTTTCCGTAAAAACTCCAATAGACGTCTGGAGTGGGTAAAAGGTTAGTATCCGCCAGAACTAAGTAGGACGAGAATCCTATGTATTAGTTTTTTGGTTTATTCAACGTTGAAGGATACATTGTTCCAAAATATTGTGCACCTAATCTTTGTTTCCTTGAAACTTGCTCTGCAAACTTTCTGTCAGCAAAATGATGGAGAGTGACGACGAAAGGGAGAGAGCTAGAATAGCAACCGAACTATTAGCAGAAGACACAAGTCTTCAAAAAACAACCCGTATGAAGTAATCATCCTGGTAAATGTAAGAAAGAGTGTAACTTACAAACTAATTAATAGTGCTGTATCATCAAGAGGTGGTACAGTCATATTTGTGGTAGAGGCACATGAATATCAGCAGACAGAGGTATTCTCTTCATGGATACATTTTCAAGCAGCAAATGCTTTAACACACGAGTTCCACTACTACAAAGCTGAGGAAACTCCAGCGGAATACGTTCCTTTCGAGGACGTTGAAATTCCACTAACTTACCAGGAGCATCAGCTCTGGTTTAATGGCGCCCTAAAACATCAAAATCACCAGGCTCGGTCCACTAGGTAGACCAGGAGCCACATGGCCGGTTCTAGCCAGTTATACACCACATCCTGACATTGAAGAAATGTCAGACAGAGAACTTTTAGTCCAACTAACACAATTAATTAAAATACATAGACAATTGGTCCAATATGTCATGTGGACTTTAACAGTCCAACCAGCAATAAAAACTCCACAGCACACCCTTCACCAGGGGAACACAAATAAAATTACACCACAGACTATACAATCAGTCATTGGCAAATTACACGCAAAACGGGAACAAATTCCGTTCTGGTTAGCTCAAAAGATTACTCAAATAGAGGCAGTAGTCCCTGATAGTACACCTCATGAAAAACACAGAATTCTGACAATCTGTTTACCAATGGGGATCGCACCACATGTGGAGGACTGTGACACTTGGGGAACAGTCTTTGCTTCAATCTACACAAAAACACATGGTGTTCCGTCTATGGCGGTTATTCCAGACGTACTAAGACAGATTCAAAATGAATACAGTCCAGAGCCTGCTTTAAATCTAGGTATGAAATTACTGAAAGATTTTAAACAAGTCTCGGCTATACTACTAGCCAACATAAAAGGAGAAGCAGCATCTGTGGCGATCCGCCAAAAATTAAAAGAAACAGAAATAGCAGACCAACCTTTTAAACTTGCCAGAATAATTGAAAAATCCTATGAAGAATTAGATAGAGATAGTTTGGGTGGGAAACCACTAAAACTTAACTAACAGAAAATCCTGAAAACACTTTTATTAAAATAATGTAATAACTCCTAAAAAGAAGTGGGAGGGTAATCAACAGACTACTCCTAGAGAAAAACAGTTTCAGTCCAGAGGAAGGTCTCCCCAACGGAGAGATAGATCTCCAGACCGGGGGGGTAGGTCTCCACAACGGGAGCCCTCTGAGAAAAGATATAACCTTAGAAATAGGGATAATTTGAAAAAACCTGACAGATATTAAGATATTGATACATGTCCCTCTAGATCTTTTCAGACTTCCTTACAGAAATCGGAAAGAAGAGGACGGTCCGAACATAAAGAAGAGCGCGCCAAGTCCAAAGACAAGGAACCCGCTCACCAAAGTAAGAAATCTCAATTTCCAAAAAAGAAGGTAGCAAGCATAAAGATAAAACATTCCGAGGATCCTGATTACACAACTCAAGAACGGGGAGTGGGCCCAAACAGTGCTAGACAGCGCAGCAGAAGTAACCATAGCTCGCAAGATCCTATTGAATCTTCTGGAGACAGTGGACACGAATGAGTACATTCAGGTGGAAACTGCAGACACCAGAGTTAGTGTACCCCATAAATTATATGAAATAACATTGCGTATAGAAGGGGACATAACTAGGAAAATAAGAACTCTCTTTTGGGAGAAGCTATCTAAAGGCTATGATATTCTTCTAGCTGAGAAAGACTGGCCACCAGAATTTGTTAGGGAGTGCCCACATGGCGAAGAAATGATTATGCCTACCTTCTCAAATCATATTCCAATTCATAAAAAATACACATATGCAAGAAAATGGGCAGTGGCCCAATCCCCTGCATTATATAAAAATCATGTAGGATGGGATGAGGAATCCCCTCACCATAAAATCCAGTTAAAAAAATAACCTACTGCACAAAGGCAGTATCCTGTTAAGCAAGAAGCTAGAAAACAAGTCAGGGAGATCTTAGATCAACTTGAGTACCCGGGGTGATTGAAACATGCACCTCACAAATTAACAATCCTTTGTTTCCTGTCTCCAAACCAGACAATTCATATCGTCTAGTATTGGACTACAGACATTTAAACTCTTGTTGCAAAACATTTGCAGTACAAAATTCACGCAGTGCAGCACTGATGAACAACATGGTGCGCAAAAAATATAAAACGACATTAGATATTTCAAATGGTTTCTTCTGTCAAAACATAGCACCAGAAAGCAGGTATTTGACCGCTTTCTCAAGTATGGGGGCCCTGAGGCAATTTTGCCGTCTCCCCCAGGGATTCAAGAATAGCCCAGGATTATTTTCAGCCAGAGTAACAGAGTTACTACAAATGTATGATGATGAGGCATTATCTTATGTCAATGACATCTATCTAACAGACGATGATTTGGACAGGCACTTGAAAAGAGTGAACACCATTATACTTGGGTTCGCATCTGAAGGTACAAATTCAACTTTAAAAAATCATGGATTGCCCACCTCACTGTCCTATTTCTAGGATATGAGTTATCAAGTGAAGGGAAAAGTCTGGCAGCCAATTTCTTAGAGAAATGTGAACTGCTCCAAGCACCAAAAACGCTGAAAAACTTACAATCAATTCTAGGTTTCTTGAATTTTGGGAGAACTTATGTTCTGAATTACGCAGAGAGGGTTAAAACTCTCTACGAATTAATAAAATCTGATTTCAAACAAACTAATTGGACTCATAAACACACAGAAATTTTACGTTCAATACAAACAGACATGTTAGCTAAAACGAAGCTGCAAACACGCATAAACGTACGCAACCTTGTAATCCGAGTCATCCCAGGAAGATGCGGATTCACGTATCTGACCTATAACGAAGGTGAAACGGTACCAATAGCTTGCAAATCACACTTGTACACACAAGCTGAAATAAAATTCACTTCAACTGAGAAAATTCTGACAGCTGTTCAAACTGCTTTAGCAAAAGAAAGAGCCCTGGCACAGGGAAAACGCATATCAGTCGTTACACCAATACTTGCCCTACAGGCAGTAACAAGAGCGAGTATTCCAAATGCTAAAGCTTTACATCCAAGATGGATACAATGGGTTGATTCTCTTGCTGCAACAGACGTTGAATACGTTTTCGACCCTAGATTGAAAACACAAGAATTTCTCCAATACAAGTACGAATGTCCTCTGCCGACCAAAATTCTGCCTCTCGAACAGTACGTCTGCGTAATTTACAAAGACGGATCTGCGCAACATTGGATTGTGGAAAAACAAGTATACACTGCGGCATGCGCGATTGAAAAGGTCGCTGGCGCATAGGTAAATTCAGGCCAATGGTCACTAAAACTCAATCACTCAGAAACTGTACAGCTCAGCGAGCTGAACTACAGGCTTTGAAGATGGCGCTTGAAAATGCCGATCGCGAATTCCCCACACTAAGGGGCCCATTAGGATGGCGGGCGGATTGCCTCCGCCAGGGTAGCGGTGGCCACCGCCACCCTGGCGGAGGCAATCCGCCCGCCATCCTTCCCTGCATTCCCCCCGCCATATTACGATGGCGGAGGGGACCGCAGCGGTGACAAACACCGCCGCATGTTTTCCGCCCCGGTCGCCTTGCGGCCGGAGCGGAAAACCAGTAACATGGTGGCGGTGTCTGTTAGACACCGCCCGCCATATTACAATGGTCTGGTCTCAATGCCTTTCCGTGGCGGCAATGCCGCCACGGAAAGGCATGCGGTGTTCACTCTGGGGGCCCCCTGTGGGCCCCCAGAGTGAAGTACAGGTGGGGGGTGCACATGGGGGGGTACCTATGGTACCCCCCTTCATTTGCATATACAAAGCGGCAGGCACCGCGCAGTGCCTGCCGCTTTGTATATGCAAATGCTGACATGCATTTCTAGCATTGTGGCGGGCGGTGCTGAGCGCTCCGCCCGCCACAATGCTAGAAATGCAGGATGTGCCCGCCACAGTGGCGGGCACATCCTAATGCCACCCCCGGGACCCCCGCCCTTATGGCGGGCGGTCCCATTCCCCGCTAGGATGACGGGCGGACAAAGTCCGCCCGTCATCCTAATAGGCCCCTAATAGTGTGCGATTCGTATCACTGCGTCCAATCTTACAATGAAAACTTGCAGAGCTGGGTTCAAAACGGTTTTAAAGATGCAAAAGGGGGCACAATCAAGCATAAAAAGCTTTGGGAACAAGTAGTTCTCACGTGATCCATACACTGAGTCATCAACGTGATGGTGTTCACGTTGCAGGGAATTCATTGGCTAATGAAGCTGAAAAGGCAGCTGTCCACACGGCTTCCGTAGCTACAATTAAGCTTTCTAAAAACAGAATAGACGGTGAAACGCTACTAGCAGTAAAAGCCTCAATGGAAGGCAATTATGCGGTGATATCTCTAAACTATCCACTCGGAAATACATACATAATTGATGCAAACTCTGTTCCTTTTGCTCAAATCCCTGGAGTGGGGGACAGAGTAATTCCAAACAGGAAGTGGAGAGTTTTCTTGATTCAAGAAGCATTCATGAGAGTGGGTCTGAGGCACCAAGGGATTTTAACTTCCCTAATAGAATTACAACTAAAGTACTGGTGGCCGGGAATGAGCGTGCAAATTTATAACTTTGCAATGGATTGTCAAAACTGCAACAGAGATCGCAGTCATGAACCAGACCAGGGGACTGAAAATAGCACAGTCAGTCCAGCCCAGACATCTCTCTTTTATATAGCATTAGATTGTCTACACGCAGGCGTCCCCATGGACGAATGCGGCCCCACAAATACTAGGATAAGAGTCATTTGGATGTGGCCCCAGAGCTCGGCTGACGCCAGAACTGTTATAAAAGATTTGTGAGTCTTTATCGGCACATACGCAATTTGCACTCTACATTCTGACCAGGGTCCTGCGTTTAGCTCTCGGGCTTACAAGGAGGCCATGGCTAGCATGGGTGTTGCATTGCGGTACTCTAGTCCCTTCCATCCTGAGGGTAATGCGGTAGTGGAAAGAATAAAACGTGACATAAAGCAATCTATAACAGCGAGGGTATTAGGTTCGGGTGATGGGTGGGTCAAACATCTAATAAGTGTCCAACGTAGTCTAAATAATCTGCCAAGAAATTCTCTGGGTGGAATCACTCCGTATGAACTTTTGTTTGGTACTAGAATGATAATCGAAGACCTCGATAGTCAAACGTCAGTGATGGAACAAAAAACCTTTGATATCAAAGATCGTTTGGCTGTTTTACAGGACTTAAATGAAACAAGAAGAAGTCTGAGTAACACAAAGCTAAAGCCAATGGCCACTGAAGAAAAACCACCTGTCCCAGCAAGACCTGTCTGGATTCCAAAGATTGGGGTTCTGGTCAGAGAAAAGATCGCGGTGAAGAAGGAATTTGGGCCTTCTTACAGAAAAACAGTACCTGTCTTAGCAATCAACGGAACAAGATCAGTAGTACTACCACCCCTTGCTGGTAAAAAGGAGAACAGAGTTGTATCAATCGACCTGGTAAAACCACAACCATGTGGCCAATAATAAGTAGTAGGCCCAGTGGACTCCCAAGATTTAGCAGAAGACCAAACCTTGCTACAATTCAAGAGGTTCAAACTGAGAGACTAATCACATTTGAGAAACCTGCAGTGAATAAAAAAGGACTATGCAACAAAGCCATGGAACTTGTGCCTCTTGAAACCCAAATTGCAACAGTTCGTCAAGAAACACCTGTCTACAACGATTTAGCCTCTGACTATACTAATATGAAAAAGGAAGAAGCAACTACAAAGATTAATAACAATCCTGATGCAATTCCAACAATTGACGGAACTGCCTCTGGCTATTTCATCAATTTCGATGACTTTTCTGAAAATCCTAGTGAACATGAAGAAAAGACAGCAAACAAGACACTCAAAGAAAAAATAACAGTACTCTTCATCAGCTTGGAGACATATATCTGATTTCACCATGGATTGAATTGTGGATTGTGTTAGGTGTACTTTTCCTCCTGCTCTGGCTCATTTTGGTTTTAAGCTTGGGAAGAATGATTGATGGAAAATATAGTACAATGGACACAGCAAGTCAGAACATCAACTTGGTCCTAAAGCCACACAAGTCATCTCATGTTGAAAAAATAGACCTATCATCAGTAAACATCACAGCCATTCCTATACCTGGTGGTGTAGCATGGGACGCTACTGATTATGACATCTATGGCCCGGTTGAACTCTTGAAGTATCCACATCAGTTCAAGGTTTCATTAAGTGACTTTGTCTCACCGAGCAGTTTCTCTGATGATTGGGACTTTGAGACTATTAATAATATGATTTCTGATTTAGAAAGGTCAGCAAAATTTACAAATCATGATTATTTAGAAGGTTCATCTGATTATGAAGTAATGTATTGCTTTAATCATTTTGGGCACCACTATTTGCATAAATCTGCAAAACCTAGAAATGTTTTAAATTATAATCAATGGGAACATTGTCCAACACCGCCAAAAGGCAGCTCGAAAACATTTTATGAGAAATTTCCGTACTTCTCAGGGTTTAATGTCACAGATCCAGAAACGTTTTATTTCAAAAATGTGAAATAAACAGGAATGAAAAATATGTTAACCAATACAAAACTGATTTATTCTGCTAAATTTTATGAACAATTGTCTACATTTGGTTTTGAATTCTGGAAAGATAACATTGAAACAAAAACAATCTGGGGTTCAAAAGATTGGCAAGTACAGGGATTTGAATCCTTATTCAGAGCCTGCATAATCCCAGAACAAATAATGTTCCTGAATGACACCATTCAACAAACAACTTGTCTTGGCCTAGCCAAGATAAAGGATTTAATCAAGCCGTCTATAACAAAGCCCATACCTGATAGTAATAGCACTACAGATGAGGAGATAGACGTATCCCATATTTTACACCAAAACAGAACTAATCATGATTGGAAAAAATGGTTGATCTGGCCCACAGACACTAATAACTGTCAAGATAGATTCCTGGACAAAACACAGGGGTTCAAACAGAACAGGCCAGACCCAAGATATTCCCAGAGACAACATTTAGGGATAATAACAACATACAGTGTAGGAAAACTATGCCTCGAATGGCTACAGAAATCCACACTACCTGAAATTAAGCAACACTTGACCTTACTTAAAGAAGGTGCTGACTTGCGAGATTTCTTATTGGGACCTCGCAAACAGCGTCAAAAAAGTTTTATATACGCCGGTATATATGCTGCTTACAACGAAGCTTGGAAAGTAACGCAAATTGAAACTGCTGAAAAAATACGAGAAATTGATTGTATTCATTTGGAAAAATCACTGTCTGTAGTGGACAATGGGTTAACGACTCTGTCCTCCAGAATGTATTCTTTGGACAGCATTGTATCCTCTGCTATTAATATAATAGAACAGGATGTGCTAATGTTACAACATGGCCAGTCCCAAATACGTTTTATTGTACAGTTAGGCTGGACGTTACAAAATCTGCGTTCAGGCTACATGCCTTGGGTGTCTAATCAACACAACGTCATTGTTTTCTATCTTTAACCTTACAGATAAACAAATCTCTTTGGCACAAAAAGGAGCAGACTATACGGTGCTGAGCATTGAAAAACTAGAAAGATTACCATTAACAGTTTCTGAGAAACCTGTCACTGAATGGATAATACATGGTACCATAACAATACCAATAACGAGATTCCAGTTTCAATACTGCCTACAGCATATACCAGCGGGCCGGTATGAAAGGTTGGGTAAAGGATACATCAAGTTGACCTGGCATTTACCTTATACACATAGATGTTGCAGTGGGGGTAACAAAGAGATATTTCTTAGTGGAAAAAATTGTGAAAAATCACTAAGTGGTACACTTCTGTGTCAAGAAATTAATTTACATGGAGCCTGTGAGGTTCATCTAATGATCTTTCTTGCCACTTGAACGTCACTCCAGCAACACAAATAGAACCTGTTTTCAGGCAGCTTTCCAACAATAGCTACGGTATGTTAAGTGACCACAGCTGTTGTGGCATGTTGCCAGGAACGCTCTATCTAGTCAGTGTTACATCCAGGGTCACTTGTTGTATGCAAGTATTGTATCCAAACAGCAAGCCAGACAAGGAGGCAACAATTTGGCCTTCATTGAACATCTCTTCTATTCAAATTGATACATTAAGCAGAATGAAAGCCATTCTTTTATAAAAAACTGCGCTTTTGACCTCGTCTAGAGAAACGTATGATCTGCAAGTTGCAAGGACCTCAGCAGAGATACATACATTATTATCAACAAACTGCCCCGTACATTTCGTAGAAATGTTAGGTCAAATTTTAAACATGTCAGATACCAGTGGCATCGCACATGTATTTAAGACAATTTTTTCGGGACTGTTAGCACCCTTTGAAGCAGTCCCGAGTATTTTTCTGAATTTCGTGCACTCTGTGTTCGGCGGTCTGCCTCTCATTTTGGGACTCGTAGCAGGAATTCTATTTTTGTTCCTTCTGCTCCGATATGGCAAGTCCAGTCACCAGCGATACCCAGGTTACCATGGAACAAGCGATCCAGGCACTGCGGTACCGAAATAGGATAACACAGGTTCTCGGCTTGGCTCGTCTAAGAAATCTGAATACCACATGGTTTCTATCATTCAGAACAATCTGGCAAGATTGGATCTTACCTGTTCTACGATGCCTGCTCTGCGGAGAAGAATGCGTGTTAGACATCTGTCTCTCACTTCCATCAGCAGTACCTATGGGTGTCGATACTTTGCTTGGTTCAGTAACGGCTCAAGCAACGTGTTGTCCCCAGCGGCTACCAATTCTGATGACGGCATTCGTTGAGATCTCACCATTACGACTAGGTAACGGTGAGGTACGAGATGAAAGCGGCACACAGGTACAACTTTCTGTGAACATTACTGATCCAGATCACCCTGATGGTAAAGCAGCTCACATATGCACTATTTCCACTTTTTCGGAAATGGCCCAACTTTCACCTACTGTGGTAGACAAATTCTTTGCCAGCCTATCTGAGTTAATGTTTTCTCCTACCAACGAGAATAACTCTTGAGAAATGAGCACACAGCATTCCCTGAACTTTGATTTCGGCGTTCAGTTTTGCTAAACAGAACTTCCAAAATTTTGAACTATTTTTTACTACAACGAAATTATTTTTTCTCAATACCAAAATATTTTCCCCTTTTTTGACACAGAGTAATCTGCTTAATGTAGAACTACTCTTAGAGAACAAGATTTCTATTTTTGAAACCTAGAGACAATATTTAAACTTAGCCTCTAGCACATGTACAGTATTATATAAATCTGTGATGAAATGGTCTCGACCTTCTCTTCTGTATTAAGAGCCATTTCATAAATGTAATTTCGTGAATCATTCAGCCAGCATTTTAAATGTAAAACTATATGCATTATTTGAATGATACCACTGCTTAGAAAACGTACAGTACAATCCTCATTTTTCGTGTACAAACCATTTCAAATGCATTTTATGTATTTTTGGGGTGGGATTGTAAACACATGCTTAGAAATGTTATAACTGCTTAGTATTTAGTAAAGATGGACATTCTACGTGGAGTGGGTGTTGTAACGTATCTAGGGCTCTAGTGTAAATTTCCCGATTCATGCCCTTATATAGATATAACTTATCATGTCCTTATATAGGCATACGAATCATAACCATATTTAGACACAGCCAATGCAGTCCAAATACGGCATGGCTACTTCCACTAAGCTCCCAGAGTACATCGAGTTCTTGAAGACAACCAGCCTTCAGCAGTACGGGACTTCCCCGTGCTTCAGTATTGATTTGTCCCAGAACTCCTGGAGTGTGTAAAGAACTTCGAGTTCTTAGTGACGTTATTATGTCCACCCTTACGTCAAACTCAGCACCTTCGAGGTATAAATATGCCCACATCTGCCATAGCAAAACACACAGTGGTTTTGGAGCAGATCGACTAACTACTTTCCCGACGCCCTGCTGTATGCGAGTGCCGAAGGAAGCCGACCTATCCTTGCTGACGCACTGAGAGAGACGCTGTCTTTTCTCCTGCCGAGAAATCCAGCTCCAGTGTTTCCCTGCTACCCTTGCGGGTTACTGGGAGGTCGAGTCCTGAGAGAGAGATACAAGACCTCCTTCATTCTATAACCAAGGTACGGAGCTGATTATACCCTTAGAGAATTCTTGGATAGATTCTTGGCAGAAACTATTTAACTCAAGCTACACCTCACTTACTTCTTCCCTTGTACTAGACTTAGGTTAGGGACCCCGGGGTAGGCGTATTTTAGATGCACCAGTTGAGTACTTTTAGTCATTATTTATCATTGTATGTATTTTATCTATTTTATGTATCTTATGGCTTAGAAACCATATAAATGCTTTTACAGTATTATTTCATAATACTCATTTTACTGTACGCACTTTACTACATAGCAAGTATTACGATTGTAGCAATTCACTTCTCTTGCATGAGAAAGAAGACTGCCCAATAAATAACCTTTTTATTGAAAACGCCCGTCTCTCTATTTCTCTGCACTTCTGGTAAAACGAAGCATGCACGATTGACTGAGTGAAATAGCCATCTATTGTTTCCGCGACTCTGGAGATATATTCCTTATTCTTGGGGAACAAAGTTGTCATGTTATATGGTTGTCAGAAACTAATTCCTTCTTGTGTATTCGGGAACGTTTCTAGTGACCTCTGAGCTAGCTGGCATACACAATTAAGTCTAACATATTCAATAGAGACCTAGTCGACTTCAGTCCTATGTCTAAACTATCGTTTATGTTATTCCAATGCGCAGAGCCTATTGGGAATATAGGACGTACACTACACCCTGGCCCAATCCTACATCCCTTAGTGGACTTGACTGCTATAACCTGTCTGTTCTGTCAACTAGCACTCACTGAGGATAAAATCCACGTGCTGAACTCTCTATCTCCCTCCAATATCCATTCTTCTAAAGTCCAGACTCACTATCACTGCACATTAATCAAAGCAATGTCGCTTATTAAGAATGCAGTGGAGTATTGCAGATTTTCTAGATGCGCACTTGGTCAAGATGGCTTTTGTCACTGAGACATGGACAGACTTGACCTCCGGCCCTGATTTGATCATTGCAACACCTCCTGGACACTCTATTTTTAAGCTTGACCACATTGGAAAAAAAGAGTGGTTGATTACCACAATCATTATAAAGCGTCCTTTCTGCTGCCTCGGTAATTCCTAACTGTGAAGTGCTCTCCTTCAAAACTGAAATAACTAATCATTATACCATCAAATGGGTCTTTATTTATTGTCCACCTAATTGAAGGTCTACTTTTATCCACAATTTTGGACAACTACTGAGGATTAATGCCAACTGTTCAGATTTCACCATTAATGGGTGATTTTAATTTCAATCTTGAAAACTCCCTAGATATTGATTCAGCCACCTCTTTGATTCCTTGAATAGCTTAGGTCTAACAAAATGAGTAAAGGGACCCACTCACTCAGCAGGACATCTATCAGATGGAATTTTCTCAGATAATCTCCATCTTTACTTTTCGACTTATATTCCTCTTGCCTGGTCCGACCATCGAGCGATTATGTTTCATCTAAAGCTGTCACAATAAATCCGAACAGCTACCATCTATCTTCTTGGATGACATGCCGTCCATGGCACAAAATAAACTCTGATATATTAAATAAATTTCTAGCCCAATCCTTACCTGAGATAAGTATGGATCTCGATACTGCCTCTAACAATTATCATCTGTGGATTAACTCCAATCCTAATCTTCTTGCTCCAGCAAAAGTATATCAAAACCACAGAATGTCCCCTTTAGAACCTTGGATTGACGAAACATTTAGGCTAAAAAAAAAAGCCTGTTGTAGACGGGAAAGGAAATGGCGCATCAACTATGACTCTGTAGATAAAGATGCCTACAAACAAGCCATTTCAGCACATAAGGAGATGATTGTGAAAGAAAATTCAGCTATTTTACAGGAAAAATGCAAGCCTCTTTAAACTCCTCAAAGGAACTTTTTGATGGGGTAAAACAAGTAACCAAGGTTCCAAAAGCTAAAAAAAACTCCACCGAACAGGCTTTCTGTAATTCCTTATCCTCTTTTTTCAAGAACAAGGTTGAGTCTATCTACAATCTCCTCTCTTCTAATTACTCACCTGATCTTCTCTCCTAAGGACCGGTCTCTTTGGCCTCTCATGATTCGAATGCAACTACCTCACCAATTTATTCGCCCGGTTAGACAATATCATAGACTCTCTTTCTAGCGTGCCTGAAGGAATTGACCCATCTGACAAGGCCATTCTGACCTTCTTTTCGTCCTTATCTATGTCATCTCTTTCGTCTTTACTTCATTAGGTCAAGTCAAGCTCTCCTTTTGATCCCTGCCCCCACAAAATCCTGCACCTTGTACCCAATATCATATCCAAACACCTCACAGATAAATTTAACTTTATATTTGAGACCAGTATTATCCAAAAAGAGTGGAAAAGAGCCTCCATCCTTCCTCTTTCAATAAAATCAACCTTGAATGCAAGCGATCCTAATAGCTACCGCCTGATCTCTTGAATTACTTTTCCGGCAAAGATTGTAGAGAAGGTCATTAGCACAGAGCTTTCCACTTTTATGAGCATCAGTGGACTTCTGGATGATACCCAGTTAGGCTTCAGAAGTCAGCTCAGTACTGAACTGGCCCTGATCACTGTCTCAGAGGAAGTTAAACAAACCTTAGACATTGGCGGGAATGCTGCCCAAATAATATTCGATCTCTCTGCAGCATTCAACACTAGCAAGCATGGCCTACTTATTTACCGTCATTTTACTCTAGGAATCAGGGCAAGGCACTTCAGCTCCTAGAACCTTATCTCTGACACATAACAGTTCATCTCCCTGGAGAAGTTCAACTATCACTCTTTTTCTTTACCAGATGACACCTAGATTGTGGTGTCTGTGGCCAGGAATGCGGACAATACTTCATGACTGCATGCTCCAGATTGGGACCTGGATGTCCTGCAATTTTCTCAAACTAGACTCAGGTAAGACCAAAGTGCTTCTCTTTGATTGAATTACATCATATTGGTCTACCAGATGGGGGCAACAAGATCTTGGAGCACTCCCCTTCCATGTATCCAAGGTTAGGAATGTAAGGGTTCTCTTTGATATCAATCTTTCTTTTGAAAGAAAAATGTAGTCTCTACCCTTATCTATACTACTATAATAAAGGAAGAACTTTCAGCCTTTGAGGCGGGTAAACTCGGGAACCACAGCGCCAATCCACACACCCGATACACCGTTGGAATCGTCAGGGTGTGTAGATGGTTATAGGCTATATAAAACATTTTTAAAAACGTTATTTAAAAAATTTACAGTAAAAAAAAAGTAGTCCCTCCGAAGTAGTGCCAGCCGCGACGTGCGTGCTCACGTCAGGAGCGCGGAGAGGAGTGGCGTCCAGGAGCGCAACAAGGAGCTCGGACATGGTGCGGGGGAGGAGCGGTGACGTGAGGAGCAGCGGACAGGCCAGCGGCGGTGCGAGCAGCGGACAAGCTGGAGGAGCGGCGGCTGAGGTAAGGAAGCGGCGGACATGGCGCGGGGGAGGAGCGGTGACGTGAGGAGCAGCGGACAGGCCAGCGGCGGTGCGAGCAGCGGACAGGCGGGAGGAGCGGCGGCTCAGGTAAGGGTACCCATGTCGGGGCAGGCGGGGGTCGGGGCAGGCAGGGACGGGCCGGGCGGGGGCCCGGGCTGCTGCACAATGTCGGGGCGGGGGGAGGTCGGGGAAGCCTGTTGCACCCGGACAAGGTCGGGACGGGCTGCTAGTTATCTCTAAAATTCATTGTTGCAATGCCTTATTTACCATCATCCAGAAAAGATGCTTTCATAAATTACAAACTCTTCAGAATGCAGCTGCACACTTACTGTTGGGAATTCCTACGTTTCAATCTGTTTCTCAGGGACTCTCTCAGCTTCATTGGCTTCCCATTAAAAAACACAGACTTCAAAGCCCTCTGCATTGCCCTCAAGGCACTTCATGATGTGGGACCCAAGTATCTGAAACAAAGGTTCCAATGGTACACCCCCAGTAGAACACTCAGGCGTTCTGAAGCCCATAATCTGTTAGTATTCAGATTTAAAAGATCTAACTGAGGTGGCAGGAGCTTTAGACCCTGTACTGCTAAGCTCTGGAACTTGATGCCCCCAGATCTTAAGAGAAAAACAGATCTGCTCTCTTTCCACAAAGCTCTTAAAACCTGGCTTTTCAATATTTAAACCTCTAGTTTTCTGCTTAGATTTGTTGATCTGTGTCCCAGAGCTTTAGCGCCTAGACACCCTTGGGTCGTAGTGTGCTCTAAAAATTTAATTTTCATTTCATTTCAGAGCCAAACTTCCATTGGCCCTTACTCTGTTGTGCTGTTCGAGTTCTATGTTAGTGGCAGAGACGCAGTAGTCTCTGCTGTTGATATAATAAGAGATCACTGACTTTAAATGAGGCAGGCATACCTTTGGTTTGGCAGCGCAGGTATTCCGTCGTAGTTGCAACAGAATACCCTCTCTGCCAAACTCTAAATCGGGACGTAAGTGCCCAAGCACCCCAATCTGGACTGAATGTGCATTAACAAGAGAATTCAAGAATCTGGAAGAGTTACTTTTTCTTCAACCAAGCTGATTTGGAAGGTGAAAGTGAGTCAAAAATAGTCTGTTCATAATAGAGATTTGTGGTGAACAAATATGACTGCGACTGACAAAATCCATTTGCTCAGAAGAAATTCTTATGATCATCCCACTCTGTAACAGTCGTTGATTTCTACATGCTCCCACTTCCTATATTACTTGACCATCGTCATGAACATGACAAGATGCAAATAAACATATGCATAGAGAGCAGAATGGGAAAGAATACTAGCATTGTGGCATGTCTATATTATGTCCATTGTTGGATGAAGGAAGGATATCTTTATTTGAAAAGATCAACGGCTGATGCAATAATCCTAGTAGGGACCAGTTCAGAGTGACTGCTGTCAATGGTCATCTAACTGTGGCACGCCTCCCTGCAGCTCAAAAACCAGAGGTACACCTCGTATTTAGGCATACGCTTCAATTCACAAATTAAGGCATTGGTCAACGGAATACATTTCAAACTCTTGCTCCTTTGTAAAATCCTGCCGTTCTTCAAAACCACCGACTAGAGCTCAAGCATTCTTTTGTCATGGACTGTTGGAATATTGCAATGTGGTTTATTCTGCCCGCCCTAAGAAAATCATTGCCAACTAACAAAGCATGCAAAATTTAGCAGCCAGCGTATGCCTCAACTAAGGAAGCAGAACAATAGCAAACCAGCCTGAAACTTTTGCAGTGGTCCTAGGTACTTTCATAATAAGCTGGCACATCACTATCACCCTGCCAGAAATGTGTCATCCTTGTTAAATTACCTGGTCTAACAATGCATATTTTGGGAGATAAGAAATTGAAAAGGTGCTTGCAAGCCCAGGGTTCAAAGTAATGGATAGCTTCAGCACTTGCCTATTTGGGGAAGCTATTCCGTGTAGTTCAGGAGACTCTTGAAAAC
This sequence comes from Lissotriton vulgaris, assembly GCF_964263255.1. Lineage (NCBI taxonomy): Eukaryota > Metazoa > Chordata > Amphibia > Caudata > Salamandridae > Lissotriton > Lissotriton vulgaris. The sequence goes on along the minus strand of NC_141687.1, from coordinate 1,237,024,156 downwards.
CTAACTTTACAAATGGGCTTTCCTGCAGCCTTCATGGCAGGGGCATAGCTACTATCCGGTATCGGGTGCAATTCACTAGGGACCAGAAGTGGGAGAGGGCTCGGTTTGCCCTGCACCAGAGGATTTTTTTTCAGAGGCTGCTTGTTCTTATTGTTTGTTTCACAGTGCATGGCAGGTGCTTGGCTGTGCTTACTTTTCAGGGGGAGGGGCACAGAGGGAGTAGAGGATCAGGAAACAATAAAGAGTGGGGAAACGGATTAAATAAAAGGATAGGGTGAAAGAATGGGGAGGAGGTTAAGAAAAGGTGACAGAATGGGAGAAGAAAATGAGGTTGAAAGAGAAAGGAGATATGGATATTCAAAGAAGGTAAGGGAAAAGAAAGATTGGAACCAGAAATAAGGAGAGAAGGGAAGAAGAAGATGAGGATGATGAGTGAGTGAGGCAGAAGGGCGGAAGATAGAGACCGATGAAGGAGATAGAAAAGAGAGTATTAAATAGATGAAGGCGATGAGAGGAGAGCAGGGGGGAGATGGGGAGGCGAGAAGGAAAGACGAGTGGAATGAGGGACTTGGAGAACTGTAAATTACATCAGTGCAGAAGTTGCAGTGACACTGGTGTCCAGGGGTTTTATGGGTGCACTGCACCTCATTTAGAGCAGTATATTAATACTAGCTGGGGGTCTAGTTTCATTTGTTGCACTAAAGTCCATGACCCTCAGGCCACGGTACTGCTTTATGAGGATGATCAAGGAAGGCTGGAAGTAAATTCCTCCTGTGCGTCCAGGAGTACTCTGGTGGCTTTTCCGGATTGTGAACTTCGTTTTGTTTTGATTTTCTCCCTCTCTACGATGCTTTGAAGTGGCATTGGCAAGGTGTACTGCTACTCTAAAATCTTTATTAAATACAAATATCACAGGGCTCAAAATGCAGATACTATATTGACATAAAATGAAGTCGTGCATTTTTAATTAGTTGTAATGTGCTTTTATGGATACGGTCTTATCCTACTAAATTAATTTTGAACTTTGACATAAAATTCATTCATTCATCGAAACTCTCATAAACATCACCTCATGCATGAACCTCCTCTGTTTCTGTATCGTTTTCAAACACAAATCTGACAAGCAGATTTTATTACATACCAGCAGGGCAGTAGGAAAAAGCAGGACATCTTTCTGCTTCTCCAGGCACCTGGCAGTAAAACCCTGGCTGACATGGAATACAAGACTCAGCGCCACTAATCGGCTGGTACTGCCCAATGGGACATGGAACAGGGTAAGCTGAACCAGAGCTGCAGAAGTGTCCCTGTAATGGAGATAAGAAAAAGAACAGTAGTCTAGGTCAGAAAAATTGTAATTCAGGACTGCACGAAAATTACCTCTTCTAAGTGGTCATATGCTCATTTTATTTACTGGCCAAGTATGATTTAGTTTCTTATAATAATGAGCGCTCAAAATAAAGTGTATTTCATTCCAACAACCTGCATCTGCACCTGGACTCTGCTATCTCTGAGTCTAACCTACAAAGTGGTGACACCCCAGTTCTGGACCATTGTAAGTGGGCTTAAAGTACTCTGCCAACTTCTGTGGATCCAAGGGAACCAACGCATCTCCACTGCTGCGCAGTGCAGACCTCAGCAGAACTGAGGCAGTGTCTCTACTGTGTGGAATAAACCTGTAGGAAAGACCTACATTTCATCACAGCTCTTTGGAACCACAACATCATTTAAACTGTGTGACATGTCCTTCTGTAGGTTCTAGAATCCTTTGTTGACAGCAGCCTAGAATAAATACAATGCGTGACTCTGCATCGCAGCTCCTCAGCTCTTCAGAACCAATGCATTGCCCCAACTGCATGCTGCATCCTGGATGCTGGACTTCCCATCGGAAGCCCTGCTGACAGAATCCTCAACGATGAAACAGGCCCTCGCATTACAGACCTGCTGCATCTTAGAACCAACGCATTGCTTTAGCTGCACATGACATCTTCGACGCGGATCCTCGCAACGTTCCACAAACCAAGATTTAGGGCACTTTGTTCAGCAGGCCTAACTGGGTCCCTATAGCTGGCTAGCATTTCCTTCAGGGGCAGCCTGAACTTGTGACTTTGCCCCCGTCTGGCACAGTTGGCGCTCTTTGCATTTAGGTGATATTTTTACTCAAATATTTAAAATTGAATATCTCTGGTTCTACTGACTGGATTTTTGTCCTTTTGTTCTTGTTTTATTTATTAAAGTAATTTCTATTTTTCGAACTTCGTGTGGGATCCTTTTTGCGTAGTGTTTTCATTTTATTACTGTTTGAAATGTTGCCCAAATACTCTACACATTGCCTTTAAGTAAAGCCTGATTGCTTTCTGCCAAGCTACCAGAGGGTTGAGCACAGGTTAATTTAGGGTTGGCTTGTGCCTCATCCTGACAAGGACTGTGGTTGCTGCTTCACAAGGGCTCACACCCCAATCAATCAGCAATCCTATTTCTCACATTGGTGATCAGCAGTGAGGATAGGACTTGTTTTTGTGCTGTGACATACAGCGATTTAGTGTACACTTCCATCCCATGTCTGACACCATTTCAAGTTCTAAATTCTCCCTGAATGGCTTTTTGGATTTTTCTAAAATTCTCTCTCTGGGTGTTGTGCCTGAACCCACTTCTACAAGTATGGATTTAGGCTGGCTAACATGGAGTCCTACATTGTGGCTCAGCTCAAGGACTTCTGTAAGGAGAGGGGCCGTCCTGCAAAAAGCTCCACCCGGAAGGTGGAGTTACAAAATGCACTGAGGGTCTGGCAGAAGGTCACTAGTCACTGGCTACATTAACTGTGAAGATTGTAAAAAAGCTTTCAGCATGGTCAAGGATCTCTTATAGAGAAGCACTACAGATCAGGTATCAATTTTGATAGGTCATTACACAACTATAGGTAAGAACTTTTGCAGCAGCATTCCAAGTGACACTGCTTTCCATGGTTTCCAAACATCTGGTGTCATGTTTTCACCATTATCCCAGATGCTCGGTGACAGCACACTTTTCACATATATTTGTCACTACACCTTGCATTGAATGTTGAAAGCCTGTGGTGTTGCACTGACTTCCTAGTAAAGAGGTCTGATGAGGTGGATGGGCAAGGAGACTATTTAGATGCCAGTCCTGAGAAGCAGCAGAGGTGAATATACCCCCTGAGTTGGAGCTCCATGTCAGGGCAGGGAACAGGGTATCATCCTGCAGCCTGTTCCCAGAGTATCTGGCAGAAAGGAGGGAGGAGGGGGAGTTCAAGCTGTAGATGGCCCAGTTGAGAATGGAAGAGAATAAACCGGCCATGGAGGAGAGGAAACTGGACAAGGCCATGGAATTACTTTGGAACGGTTGACTCATGAGAGGAGCCATAAGGAGCTGGACATCAAGGACAGACAGGCAGAGTCCAATAGTGATGGTGACACCATTTCCACAGTGCCCTCTAGAGACAAGAGGATCCACAGTGTTGAAGGTATGGTGCCTGACGTTGTTGTGAGGGGCAACATTGATAAGTGGTTCGTATTTTATGAGATTGCTTTACAGATGCACAGGATCCCTGAGGAGGGCTCATCGGTGGAAGCATATCCCTGCAAAGAGAGGGACACCCTACTGGCCCTAGAGAAGGGGGACAGAATGAGGTATCCCCCCATGAAGAAAGTCCTTGTAAGGAAATATTGCCTTACCTCACTGAAGTATAGGCAGAAGTTTAGGGACAGTCATAAACTGGCCCGAAAGACCGGGTGGATTTTATTTATTTAAAGAGTTTTGTATAGCATGAACGTGACCCTTGGGTATCAGAGCCCTTCACATTGATTGGATTGAGTAGATTTGCTTAGCAAGGAACTGGGTGGCTCGGTAAAGGGCAGTGAGGTAAAAGATTATCAGGGACTGTACAATTTGATTGCAAAGGAGCACATGTTCAGTCAGTCTTTGTTTTGTAGGTATGCACCAACACTTGTTTAAAAGTAAACTCACTGCTCCCAGAGAGCTTACTAATGAGGTGGATAGCTGGGTCATCACCAAGGTCCACAAGAAGGTATCTGGTGGGGTCACCAAAAGGGTGGATATGGTGGAAGGAGGGGGAGATAGGAATAAATCTAAGGAGATCTCTAAAGGCCCCAAAACTAGCACCACTGGTCAAGACTCCATCCCCGACTAATAAGAAGGAGTGGTTACCTAAGTCATCAGGGAAGGCACCTACTAATTGCTATGAATGCCAACAGAAAGGGAACTACAAGGGGGAAGCCGAATGTCTCAAGCGGGCCCAGTCCCCCAATGTGGGGCATTCACTGAGGTTGGCTAGGGGAGCACTTAGGGAGAAGATTTTCCCACCTAGCTGTGGGGGCAGTGTAGAGATTACCATAGTATCCCTGGGTGACAAAGAGATAGCGCAGAGAACTCACATGCCTAGTCATTCTAGGAAGTAAAGGTAGTAGGTCACCATCAATGGACAGAGTGTGAAGGTTCTGAGAGACACTGAAGCCAACATGACAACCGTCAGATGTCATCCGGTAACCTCAAAGCAGGTAGTCCCTAATGTATTAACTCACGTTTTTGCAGCTGACAACCATGAGTGTCACCATGCTGTGACTCTGGTTCCCTTTGAGTGGGGAGGGGTCTCAGGTTCTTTGAGGGTAGCTGTGAGTCTATCCATACCTGTGGATTGGGTGCTTGGCCATGACCCGAAGCACACCGTCTGGAAGTAGGTCGAGCTTAGGTCACACTTGGAGATTAAGGATTGCCTGAGTGGGTGTGCCTGCCCATGCAGTCTATTGCTTAGCCTGGAGGGGAAGGAACTGGAGGCAGAAGGAACTGGAGTATGGACAAATGGCCAAATGGGCCAGGGCAAGGGGTGTGGAAAACCTGCTCCTGAAACTCCCACGGTACGGGAGGAAGCTGAACCTGAGGCCCCAGAGCCTACAGAGGAGGATGTTGCCGCCCTGGGAAACCTACCTGTGCTTGCCAACTGGCAGCATGAAGGAGCTCCCACCAAGGAAGGGTTCTGCAAGGCACAGATGGAGTGCCCCACTAAGGAGGGAATACAGTGACAGACCGAGGTCTAGGCAGCTGGACACACCTCTGGTGATCACCTGATCTACTGGGAGAATGGTCTACTGTATCGCGAGCTGGGGCAACACATGTGTTGGTGGTCCCCCAGTGCTTCAGGGTCTTCCTACGAGAGCTGGATCCTAATATACCCCTGACAGGTCATTACCTTTGACAGGGTTGTCACCCACTCTTATTGGCCTCAAATGAGGAGGGCCTCAGATACTTTCTGCAGGTCATGCTCTACCTGCCAGGCCAGTGGCAAATCAGGAGGGATGTGCAAGGCTCCCCTGCAACCTTTTCCTGCCATTTGCACGCCCTTTAAAAGGGTGGGCATCAACATTGTTGGGCCCCTGGACCCCAAGATAGCCATGGGCAAAAGGTTCATCCTGGTCTGGGGGGCCATGCCACCCGGTATTCAGGGACTATCAATCGGCGGGTGGTGACTGCTTCCACAGTGACCAAGGCACTTATGGGAATATTTACCAGTGTGGGGTTCCCCAAGGAGGTGGAGTTGGACTGTAGTACCAACTTCATGTCAGAATGCATTGAAGGCCATGTGGAAGGAGAGTGGGGTAACCTACAAGTTCTCCACTCCATACTACTCCCAAACCAATGGCCTGGTTGAGAGGTCCTCAGAGGCATGATCGCGAGCACTTGAGGCAGAAGTGGGACATCCTCTTGCAATGCCTGTTGTTTACGGACTGGAAGGCGGCCCAGAAGGGGATTGGCTTCAGTCCTTTTTCACGTTCTGTATGGCCACCTGTGCAAGGACCTCTGAGGCTGGTCATGGAGGGGTGGGGACAAGCTCCTAGGAAGGCCCCCCAGAATGTTGTCAGCTACATTTTGCACTCTGCACCCAGATGAAGTGCTTCTGAAACCAAGCTAAGGAAAATCTAGAAGTCAACCAGAAGGTCATGAAATAGTAGTAGGACCAGAAGGCGACTCTGATCAAGTTTCAGCCTGGCCAAAAAGTGTGGGTGATGGGGCCAGTGGAGCCCAGTGTCCTACAATACCATCGGTCTTTGACCTATGAGGTGAAAGAGCCCAAGTGTGAAGTCACCTACCTGGTGGATCTCAAAACTCCCAGTAACCCTTAATGGGTTTTGCACATCAATCGCCTCAAACTCCACTTTGAGAGGTCTAAGATTAGCCATGGTCATGAATGATGCGGAGGAAGAGGAGAATGAACCTCTCCTTGACCTCCTTTCTTAAAAGGAGCAGGATGGGTGAGTGAAGGGGTCAGTCTGTCCCCACACTGACCCTAGAACAACAGAGAGACTGCTGCCAATTGTTGAGGCAGTTTGCTTCTTTATTCTCCCTTACCCCAGGGCTCACTATATGGCACCCATGATATTGACAAAGGGGCCAGCCCACCTGTGAAAAGTAAAATTTACAGGTTGTCTGATAAGGTGAGATCCAGCATCAAGGAGAAGGTCTCAGAGATGCTGGAATCAGGGTTTAATGAGCCCTTGAACAGCCTTTGGTCCAGCCTAGTGGTGCTGGTCCCCAAGGCTGCCCATCCAGGTGCCACCACAGAACTTAAGTTCTGTGTGGATTACCTGCGGCTCAATGCAGTCACCAATACTGATGCATACCCCATCACCAAAGCTGATGAGCGCAGATCGTCTAGGAGCTGCCAAGTTCCTCAGCATGTTTGATTTAACATCTTGTTTCTGGCAGATTGCCTTGACCAAGGGGCTGAAGAGAAGTCTTCGTTCTCTACCCCAGAAGGGCACATCAGTTCTCAGTGATTCCCTTTGGGTTGAAGAACACCCCTGCCACCTTCCAGAGGTTTCTTAACCAGGTCCTGGTTGAGTTGGAGAACTTCAGTGCTGCCTACCTAAAGACATTGTGGTCTTCAGCTCTAGCCATACCCCCCAGGATATTGCAGCATAGATTTTAAAATTTAGCGGCAGCCAAATGCAAATTTAATGGCACAAAAATGTAAATTTCGCAACATTATTGCGGCACTTTATTTTACTCATGAATATTCCTTTTCAGCCTTATATCAATGAAAACGTTTAGCATAGTATTTCACTTTGAAATAGGCATATTTAAAGTGTATGAGAGTTTTTTATGCTATATTCTCCTTGGTGATGGATCAAGCCCTGATCTTTGGACTGGGTAAGAGTGGTCTGCTTAATTCAGACACTCTGTTCATCACCACCCCCTTTTCTGAATCATATTCTCCTTTGTGGTAACATTCTGAAGCATAGGTTAAAAAAGCGCAATAGCACAGGAAGACATCAGAGACACCCCTGACCATGGGTACGTTAGATACCGCTGACCATGGAGATGTTAGAGACACACCTGCCCATGGAGATGTGAGAGACATGTGGATCGGTTTCGAGGAAATTCGTAGATGCTGCAGAAACTTTTTTAAGCACTGACATAACTTAAGCTATAGACATCAGCTTCACTCTAAAATGCCTCAAAAGGCAATGTTTGGAAGAGCAAATGTCCCTAAAACAAAAGACATTGACTAGTAGATGTTCCAAAAAGAAAACATCACTTAACACAGAAGCCAGCACTAGAGCTGTGTACATGAACCGGCAGGGTGATACACTAACGTTTACGTGAGATGTACCATCGTCTTTCAACAAGCAGACCTCTAATCCATCGGGATGTCATAATTCCAGTAGACAGTGTGGATGACATTAACATATTGGCCTGTGGTTTACCATGTTTACTATACAGTCCCCAGTGCAATAATGTAATAATGGTATAAGGACCTCTGGGTGCCTGTATATGATGATTGCGATAAAGTGTCCTGGACCATAAATAGGTTTTTCTGTTTTCAGTTTCTATTTTTGGTAAATTACGGTGGGGTTTTTCAGTGTTTTTACTCCCTTAAAAAACATTGGTTACACATGTTCGTGCCATTAAAAACAACAGAAACAGTGTTTTTCCAGTGTTTTTGGCATGTTTTGCTTTTATTATTGCTTGCATTCTGCACTGATAGTGTATGTGCATACCGTGTATATGAGGTCCAAATACATTTATGCAAATCAAACTTTTTGTAGTACACCATACAATACTTCTTTAGTGAGTCTTTAGTCATCCTTGCTCACTCTTTCCTTCCCAAGTAAACGTTTATGTGTGAAAAGGCCCTCTCAACATTGGAACTTGAGACGGGCAATGCCAGAACAGCCAGTACACAATTTGCTAACTCTGGCCACAGACATAGCTTTCCATCCCAATACTGGTGCATCTGAGGATTGTGATTGTCTGGGACAGGTTCTGCAACATATGCATTGAACTGGGCGCATCTGCCCTCAGTTTTTGAAGTGGTCAAGAATGAAACAGTACTTTTCAAATCCGGAGAAAATTCCCCTTTACGGAAGGGATGTAGAGCTTGTGTAGAATACCTCAGTGAGGCTTCACTGACTTCAAATGCCAAGGTTGGTGAAGGGACATTTCTATGCATCATTGCAAGCCATTTCCTCAATTGCTCCTCAACATTTCTTTACTTACCAAGTAGCCAGAATTCTAACATGGAACATGTTGCAGTGCCAATCTCACTAAAGGTATTGCCCAGCCTACTCTCAAAGAGATGTTTCACATCTACACCAATTACGCTGAACACTTGGTAGACAAGGGTGTTTTCAAACACTAGTCTTTTGATTATGCCCACTACATCGGTCATGTTTTCCTGTAAAAAACTAAGAATTCAGTAGAGTGTACATTTTCTCACCGCACTATCAATATGCAAACAAAGATCCCACATTTCTTGCCTTCGGCATTATCACTAATCAAAAATTCCGTAAATGGTCGCCACATGGACAATATAGCATTCATGACATCTAGGACTGAGAACCACCGGCTAAATAACACAGTTGGGATGACTCTTTGATGCCACACAGAGCACAAAATGATAAATATTTGCGTTTGAGTTCCACCACATAATGAACCAGTGGACTACAAAGTCAATAGCATTCTTCATTAGCTCTGAAGATTGTAAGAACGCTTTCAGCATACCATCGAGCAAGTGGCAAGGATCTCTTCTAGAGAAGCAGTACAGCTCAGGTATGAATTTTGATAGGTCATCACACAAGTATTGGTAAGAATTTTTGCAGCAGCATTCCAAGTGACACTGCAAACCATGTTTTCCAAACGTCTGGTGTCATGTTTTCACCATTATCCCAGATGCTCAGTGACAGCACTCTTTTCACATATATCTGTCACTACACATTGAATTGAATGTTTAAAGCCTGTGGTGTTGTATTGACTTCCTAGTGAAGAGGTCTGATATATCAAAGGGTTTCACTCATTTTCTGTCCATGGGTAAATGTTATGGTACATATTGGGAAAGATTCTTATGAAACCAGTCATTTTATCGATCAGTTAAAGAATCAAACATAGCCAAAATATCACATATGATTTTGATAATTCCTGTTTCTTTACATCCTATTAAATAAGACCTAAAACATGCTTCTAAACCCTGTATCTGTGGACCAAAGACCACAAAACAAAACAAAAGCAAAAGAAAGAAGAAACAATATTTTAGTGACATCCCTAAACAACAAAACTCAAACAGAATAATACTATCCCAGTCTTTCTTGCTGCTTCCTTGTATAACAAAGTTACAATGTATTGGCTCCTTCAGAAATAAATAAAAATGACTCTTTAACTCGCCTTTTGCTTTCTTTGAATGGCATTTAGTTTGTGGTTGCGAAGGTGTTTTAAGTGTTCATATGTTTACATTGGTGAGAGCTATTTTTCTTTCGGTGGGGTTTTATCAGTTATTATAGCTTTAAACCTAAACAGGATAGCTTAATCATAAACCACGGACCCTCCATCACATAAATAATATGTGGGCCTCTGAGTCACTGTGACATAGGGCTTCCGGAAAATAGGGTCAATGAGAATGAACATTTCACCATATAAAACAATTTTAAGGGGGCAGACTTAACACATCATTTCAAGTGCCAGCTTGAATAATCTATTAGTTTTAAAGATGCAAGATATGTCAGAAAGGGGCCTTTTCCATAGTAAGGGTGTTGTGTGCATCCTACATGAACCAGACAAATCAATAATCTTTGCTTTAGATTCTCCTGCTAATTCATATTTGATATAAAGGATTGATCAGCAAAGCCAAGATGCTATTTATTCAAACTACTCTAGAACAAAGTGATTTAGTTGACTTGCTGTGAAAATATCAGATCGCATTTTCTCTCAATTTGGGGCCGGTTTTGGAAAAAGCGCTGCCTTTTTACAAAACTGCAGATTTGGGGATTTTTTGCAAATCACAAAATCCTGAAGGGTCTGTCTAGCTGGGAGGACCACTTGTGCCACCTCAGAGAAGTGCTTCAGGATCTGCAGAGAGCAGGTCTTACTATCAAGGCCAGTAAGGTCCAGAAAGGGCAGGGTTCAGTGGTCTACATGGGTCACCCAGTGGGAAGAGGCAAGGTGCAGCCCCTCTGGGCCAAAATTGAAACCATTCTCACTTGGGAGTCCCACAAGACCAAGACAGGGGTGGGAGCTTTCTTAGGTCTCACTGGCTACTACAGGGGATATATCAAGGGATATGGCTCCATTGCTGCACCATTGACAGAACTGACCTCCTAGAAGAAATGTCATCAGGTGATCTGGACAGAGTATGCAAGAACTCTTTTGGCAACCTGACGGATGTCATGTCCACAGCACCCATGTTGTTCAAGGCCCCTGACTTCTCCAAATGATTCATTGTCCGGATTGACACCTCAGAGCAAGGTATATTGTCTGCGCTCTCACAACTAATTAAAGAGGGCCTGGATCTGCCAGTAGCCTTTATCAGTAGAGGTTACTTCCCGGGAACAGAGGTGATGAGCAATAGAAAAGAGAGCCTTTGCAGTGGCCTGGACACTGAAGAAGCTGCAACCATACCTGCTTTGTGCTCACTTCTGGCTTCAGACAGACCACAGACCCCTCAGATGGCTAATGCCATTGATGGGTGAGAATCCCAAACTGTTGAGGGGGTCCATCTCCCTACAGTGAATAGACTTTACAGATTAACACTGTACTGGAACAGACCATGCCAATGTTGATAGTCCCTCTAGATTCTTACTGCCTTGGTGAAGGGACCCAACCTTATTATTTAGTCACCTCTACAGTAAGCCCTGGACAGACCAGAGGTCAGTGTGCAATTTATTTTAAAAGGAGGACATGTATTTTTAAGTTTTACATGTCCTGGTAGTGAAAAACTCCTACATTTGTTTTTCACTACTGCCAGGCCTACCTCTTCCACAGATAACATTGAAATTAACTTATTGAACAAGTTACTTACCTTTGGTAACAATATATCCGTATGTGACATATATTAGTTATGGATTCCTTACCTTAGAATTGCCCCCAGGCATCAGACTGGATCAGGAGAATTTTTTCTCGGCAGTACCCCTGTGCGTCGTTAGGTGGCATTGGTCGACTCCGCGTTCATCGATGGCGTCGTGGTCGCTGTTGTGACATTGCGTTATCTACTTAGACGCCGCCCTTGCACGCTGACGTCCGTTCTTTACACAACATTTCACATCAGAAGCGCAGAGCCATGCAAGACACTGACCACTTGTGCACAAAACTAGGGCCCTGCAAGGGAGTCCCCAACTCTAGAAGTCAGTTCGTAGAACGGGGAGGATGGGTGGGGGGGGCAAGGAATCCATAACTAATATATGTCTCTTACAAATATTTTGTTACCTAAGGTAAGTATTTGTTCATCTGAAAGAAACTATTAGTTATGGATTCCTTACCTCAGATTAGATACCCCAGCAATACCAACCCCAGAGGTGGGTCTGCGAACCAAGTTCACACTAGGAAGTCCTGAAGAACAGAGCAACCAAAGAAGCTTTCTCTTTGGACTTGGAGGTCCCGGCAGAAGTGTTTAGTGAACGTGTGTAATAAAGCCCACATGGCCACCTGGCAGATATCATGAAAGGGGACTCCACGTCCTAAAGCAGTAGTGGCCGCTGTCGCCCTGGTGGAATGGGCGCGCAACCCTACTGGAGGTTCCTTTTTTGCTAAGGAATAGCAGATCTTTATGCAAAGAACGACCCATTGAGAGATGTTGCGCTTTTGTACGGCCTGACCTTTCCTGGCGCCCAGATATCCAACAAAGAGCTGATCATCCACCCGGAATTGTCTTGTGCGATCCAAATAAAATGAAAGCGCACATTTTGGATCCAGACGGTGGAGCCTCTCTTCCTCTTAAGAAAGATGCCGAGGCGCAAAGAAGGTTGGCAAAGTGATGGTCTGTCCTTTGTGGAGAGAGGTAACCAATTTGGGAAGAAAAGAAGGTCGAGTTCTAAGGACAACCTTGTCCGGATGAACAGCAAGGCAAGGATGCTTAGAAGAAAAAGCCTGGAGCTCACTCACCCTGCGAGCAGAGGTGATGGCAGCCAGAAAGGCAGTCTTCAGAGTCAAGAGTCTGAGAGGGCAATTATGCAGTGGCTCAAAGTGCGTGCACAAGATTACATTACAGACTTCAGGAGGAAGGCTGAAAGCTGTCAACTATCGCCGCTCAATCTCCACGCAAGGAAGTGGAGGCTGGACAGGTTCGGGTGGAGGACTGTACCCTGCTGCTGCAACAGAAGATCCTCCAGAAGAAGCAGTCTGATCGGACAATCCATGGCCATGTTCAAGAGCTTGGGATACCACACTCTTCGCACCCAGTCCGGAGCCACAAGAATGACTTGGGCCCGGTTGCGCTTGTTCTTCTTCAGCACGCTGGGCAGAAGTGGTATAGGCGGAAAGGCATGTAGGAGACCGCAACTCTACTAGCAACAAAAAGTGTCGCCGAGCGAGTGCCGCGTTGGAAATTCCTACATGCAGATCTGCTGACATTTGTCGTTCTCTTCAGTGGCGAATAGATCTAACCAAGACTCTCCCCACTGCTGAAAGAGACCTTGCACCACCTCCGAGTGAAGATGCCATTCGTGATCCACCAAGCACCGGCGGTTAAGTTCATCCGCCTTGGTGTTAAGAGAACCAGCAAGGTGTTGAGCCACCCGGGACATGCCCTGATGTTCCAGCCTGTTACAATACCACATAGCTGAAGTGTTGTCTGTGAACACCTTCACTACTCTTCCATTGACAGAGGGAAGGAAGGCCTTCAGTGCCAGACGAATCGCCCGGAGCTCCAAAAGTATGATGTGGAGCCCGGACTTCGCCGGATACCAGAGGCCTCTGATCTCTGCCTCCCCCATGTGGCCGCGCCATCTCAGAAGTGATGCATGTGTCATCACTGTAAACTCTGGTTGGGGAAGTGAGAGGGATCTGCCCTGGACCCAATCCTGGTTCGTAAGCAACCACTGCAACTGATGTGCAGTCACTGCCGAGATCTGGACAACATTGGGCAGATTCCCTGGATGCTGTGCCCACTGGAACTTCATGTCCAACTGCAGAGCCCGCATATGCCATCTGGCATGATTCACCAGCAGGATGCAGGAGGCCATGAGACCCAGTAGCCTCAGGGTCATCCATACCAAAATCCATGATAGAGGCTGGGACATCTGTATCAGAGCCCGAATATCCAGGACTCACTGTTCGGAAGGATAGGCCCAAAACTGCGCTGTGTCCAGAACAGCTCCGATAAGCTTCTGAGAGGGGGTCAGGTGCGGCTTTGGCCCGTTGACTGTGAACCCCAGCGAATGCAAGAGGTCCGCCATAGTCTGGAGGTGGGAGATAACAGCATGGGAAGAGCCCGCCTTTAACAGCCAATCGTCAAGACAGGGCAAGACTGGAACCCCTGATCTGCACAGATGAGCTGCGACCAAGGGGCGCTTGTAAGGCCAAAGGGGAGCACGGTAAACGGAAAATGCTTGTAGCCTACCGTAAACCATTGGTAACGCCAGTGGGCAGGCATGATGGGGATATGAAAATAAGCGTCCTGCAAGTCCAACGCTACCATCCGGTCTCCAGGGTCAAGGGCAGACAGGATCTGAGCCAATGTAAACATCTTGAACTTCTCCTTCCGGAGGAAGTGGTTGATGTCCCTGAGGTCTAAGATACGACGCAGGCCTTTGTCCTTCTTGGGCACCAGAAAGTAGTGGGAGTAGCAACCACGACCTACTTCTGGGACAGGGATGCACTCGATAGCTCCCTTGGCCAAGAGAGCTGTAACTTCATGACGGAGAAGGGCCAAGTGATCCTCCGACATGTGATGGGATGTAGGTGGCATGGGTGGAGGGGTATTCGCGAAGGGGAGAGAGTAGCCCTTTTGGACTATTTGCAAAACCCACCTGTCTGACGTGATGTTGTGCCAGTGGGGGAGGTGATGGCGGATCCTGCTGCCCACTGGCAAATGGTGGCCCTGAAAGTTCAGACTAGGAAGGTTTCGAGGCTGCAGCAGAGGGGGCACTGGAGGACTGGTCCGTCCGCTGGCCCCCAGATCCACGTCGCTGGGTTCCACATCCCCGGCCACACAGAGGATGGGTAGCTTGCACCAGCCTGTGGCTCTGGGCGGAACGTGGCGGGGCACCCATTCCATAGCCACGAAAGGGGCAAATGGTTGACTGCATTGGGCGTGTGGTGGCAGCGTGGCCCAAGGATCTAGCCGTAGCCCTAGAGTCTTTGAAACGCTTCTAGCGCGTTGTCTGCCTTATCACCAAACAGGTGACGGCAACAAAGGTCATGCCCAAAAGTGTTGATTGGACATCCCCTGAAAAGCCAGTGGACCTCAGCCAGGCGTAGCAACTCAGGACTACTGATGTTTAAATTGTCCTGCCTAGAGAGTCTGTGGTGTCCAGCCCACAACGGATGGCGAACTTTGCTGCATCCCTCCCTTCAATAAGCACAAGGGAGAATAAAGTCCGGGCCTCCTCCCGGCGCTGTGGCAGCACTTGCACCACCGAATCACACACGGCCCAAGAGACATGTGGTGTCCACCGACCGCAGTCCTAAGTTGACAGAAGAAAACATTTTCTTCCCAAGATGGTCCAGCTTCTTGTGATTCCCTATCTGAGGGAGCAGTAGGGAACGCGCCTTTGGACGTTGAGGCTTGGTGATGTGGCAAGACCATTGGCATCACACACCTCCTCTCTCCAGTTCGGCTGTTGTAGCTCGTCTGTTAAAGGGTCCCCAGACCCCTCCCAGTCCTCCTCCTTGTCCTCTGACCGACACTCAGGGCAAAGGGAATGCCAGGATAGAAAATAGGCACAAATTGCCTGCCAGTGTCGGGTCCGGTATCGGTCGACTCCGGTCCGGCTCCATTTCTGAGTCAAGGGGAGGGTTGGAGATGATGCCAGCAGGGGGACGCGGCCAGCGGAGTTGTCGCCAACGGATTTGGTGCCGGAGGAGGTGTTGTGAGGTTGACTGACATTGATCTGGATCCAGGCCTGGATCCTCAGGGGCCCTGCATCACTGGGACCAAAGCTGTCGGCATCGAAGGTCTAGAGCCCCCAACCGAGTCTGCAGGGCCCGAAGGCGTGCGGGCAGAGGCGGGCTGCCCAAAGATGGAGTGGAGGACTTCATAAAATATACGAAGTTAGGTAGGGTTCGCTCCAACTCCCGGAAAAGGGGGGAAACTCAGAGCCGACCCAACAGGCTCCACGGGCGGTGCCGCAGGACGACTCCCCCCATACCGGGTCATGTCAGCTGACAGACGGGGAGAAGGCGAAGAGTGACTGTGCTTCTTTGACTTCTTCTTCAGCTTTGACTTACCCAAAGACTTCGATGAAGAGTGGTGGTGGCTCTGCGACCGGTCCTGCGACCTCCCTCTCAACGGGGACCTCAAGTGGCGTGGAGCCGACTGTCGGGTCTCCAGAAGCTTCCTGGACCGCTCCCACAAGGACTTCGGGTCATGGCCCGACAGTCAGAGCACGGCTTTGGGTCGTGGTCGCGCTCCAGGCACCAAGGGCACAAGAGTTGCAGGACCGTGACGGACATCAATTTATGACAGGAGTCACAAGGCTTGAAGCCGGTCTGAGGACGGGACATCCCTGCATGCACCAGGAGCCAGAAGACTTGAAAAAAGATGTCGACAAAAGTCAAAAAAGATTTAGCCAAAAATTGACTAAGGGTACCGTTCTATCCAGATCTGCGCTGACTGGCGCGGAAAAAGAAAGAACTGACGTCAGCGTGCAGGGGTGGCACCTAAGCAGATACTCCGACATCACGAAGGGAACCACAACCTCATCGACGAAAGCGGAGTCGACCGACGCCACCTAGTGATGTGCAGGGGTACTGCTGAGAAAAATTCCCTGAATCCAGTATGATGCCTGGGAGTAATTCCCAGGTAAGGAATCGATAACTAATACTCTCTTTCAGATACATTTTATAAGTGTCATTTCCAAATGGGAACATGTAAGCCATTTATGTTTAGTCTCTCTGGAATCACAATGTAAAATCCTATTTTATGGTGAAGTCGAATATTAAATTACAGTTCTGAAAATGCCACTTTTAGTAAGATATCATTTTCTTGCCTCAGCCATTTGGTGCCTGCACCCCATCTCTACATGTGGATTTACATGTGTATTTGTAAAGCACCTGTATCACCCAAGCTAGGGTCTCAAGGCACTGAATAACAGTTATTTATTGTTACCCAACTCAATGGTCGACCCTACAATGAGGTAGAAGGAAGAGAGGCTGCCTCACACATTTATGTTGAGACTGTACCAAAACGCAGAGACAAATAGGCATACGTCCTCATAGAGTCATTTTGCCATGGTCCAAGTCGCGCGTAACAGAAAGTGAATACAAAAAAGGACGAGTTGCACACTTATGGGGACACTACGTCACAGTAGAGAAGAAAAAGTCTTGAACGCTCATTTCCACATTTTACCAAAAGGAAGGAGTCACGGTATCCATGGTGACACCGTACTATAAAACAGAAAGGAGAATGATCAGCTTATTCCCAGTGAGACCGAACCTTACTTTAGAAAAAGGAGCCAGGCATCTCATTGATGTAGTGTACCATGATACTAAAAAGCAAGAGTTGCACATGCATGATGACACTGTACCATGATACTTGCAACAAGAGTCTTGCACAACAGTTGTGCTACTGCATCATGGAACAGAATAGACCCTACATGGCACATAGTGGCACGCCACCAGGATGTAGAGAATGAAGACCATCATGCATTCATGGTGACTCTGCAGACAAGGAAAGCTGTCACACCAACAGAGACACTGCACCACATACTGCATCGTGGAACAGACTCTAGAGCCTGGAGGGCACATAGTGACATGCCGCCAGGATGTAGAGAAAGAAGAACATTCATGGTGACTCTGCAGACAATGAATAATGTCACACCACTGTACCTCACTACAAAAACGAACACGAAATTCACACAATTGTGGTGACACTGGATCAGAGAGTCAAGAAGCAATGGCTTCACATAATAATGTTTAACTTCAGAACAGGATGATGAGAAAGGGCAGCTTCAAACACTCATAATAGCAATGGACAATAATGAAGGAGAGAAAGAGCCTTGCATTGATAGTGGTACTATAGAAATGCAAAAGTCTAGCAAATTATCATGGGATGGTACCGAAAATGACAAGCTTTGCCCACCATTACTGGCACTCTACAGTGATAGGGCAAATGAAGACACCTCTACACTAGGGTGTCAGTGCAGCATGACCATAGTAAAGAAAAGGAGGGGTCATGGACCCTCGTACTGACTACTTGGATCCATGGTACAGTCAGCACAGGGAGAGTACCGGTACCCTCATCGACGGTAGGCTCAGGCTAGGCATCTCCTCCAGGTGCCAGGCAGGGCAGGGCTTCCGAGCAGCTTGCAAGTAAATGAGCCGTGAAGTAGCCGCCCTTTCGCAGAGTTGCTGCTGAAGATTAGAAGCGCCCATTTCATTGTTCCCAAATTGCAGGGGTTTGAGTGGATGCTTGTCACACAGTGATTAACGGGGCAGGGTCTCTAGACAGACCCTGCTCTGTCAATATGTTGTGCAGCGATGAAAGTGCCAAACTGGGGTGTGTTGCAAGGGGAGCGTTGTGATTCTGGCTTCCGGTAATGTGCTTTGCAGGGGGTTGGTTCACCCTTCATTAAACCCTGCTGTGTTGTTGCCTGAATTAAGTCAGGCAGCACAGTAAGAGAATCTTTCAAACTGTTCTCTGTCCCTGGTATCTTGAGAGGGCCGGTGTGAAGGTGAGCCTTCACAGCAAAGTGTAAATGTTCGTGCTCACCCGACTCTCTCTCAAAACCGGGACATTTGATCATTTTTAGGTCGAGCTATTTATAGCTCTGACATATTGTAGGGGAAACAACACTCTTGAACAAGCGGATTCCTCCCAATGCATGTGATCTATTGAAGTGTGATGCTTTGCCACCACGTGCTTGGCCTCACTCACACCCCATATGCAGGTTCCCTCCCACTCGCTCGCTCCCCTGCTCCCTCGCCCCCACCCCCATCCGCCTCGCACAACACCATGCTAATTCCCTCCCACTTGCTCGCTCCCCGCCCCCCCACCTCCTGCTCCCCCAGTCTGTGCCCTCGCATCAAAGTGATGATGCTGTCCAACCTTCCAGAAGCATTCAGAGCATTTTTCTAGTCCCTGTGTAAGCTGGTGAGGAATTAGCTAGATCTATCCTTACCATACTTCTACCAGGTTACGTACACCCTTTTGAGTTGAAAAACGAGATTGAATTCTATTTTAAACTTATCTAAACGTGTGCAGCTAAAAACAGCCAAAAGCTCAATTTGCCCCATATTTGCCAGCCTCATAGTACCAAAACTAATCTTGAACAAGCACAGAGAAAGACATTTATTTCTTTGTTTGTTTGTTTCTCCTCCCCTGCCCCACACGATTCAAAAGTCCCTTGTTTTCTATTTCTTTATATGCTTGAAGCGGCCGCTTGCCATTTCCATTAGCTTGCATTACTTTTGTTACAATCGCGGCACCCGTGCCAGTGCCGCAATTGCATTAAAATGAAAGAAATTGGAACACAAAATGTTTTTCAATTTCTTTACGTTTGATGCAATCGCGGCACCCGTGCCGTTAACGCAATTGTAACAAAAGTAAATAAATGAAATGGCGAGCGGCCACTTTCAGCAGGTAAAGAAATAGGAAACAATTGTTTATCTATTTCTTTACTTTTTGTGCAATTTATGTACTTGATACATACAATCTAAGTCTGGGTGGCCAAATGAGGGCACTTTGTAATGAAGGTCACTGGACAACTTTACGTTCCCCACTCGTACAAAGCATTGTTTTAAGATGCCCATTTGTTTCAGCTGAAATGAACTATCTACAACTCCCAGAATATACCAGGCTTGGAAGAAGCCTTCTTACCGCTAACAAAAGCCCCACATTATGAAACCTCGGAGGAGAAAAAAGAAAGGAAGGCAATGTCACAGCATGACTCAGTCCATACTTCTTCTTTTATCAGGAATGCGGATTACAAAGAGGACACTAGAAAATGTGATGCTTTGTCTCAAACAGAGGTAAACAAGCTTGAGTGCACGTGCGGTGCAAACGCGGCCATCTGCCATCTGCCTTGCTTTTTCCTGCCTTTCGTCATGGCGAATCTCACAACTGCCCCTCCCCCTCCCTACCACAGAGCGCGTCTCATCGCCCTGCCGTGTCATCGCTTTCACTTTCACTTCCGCTTCTCTTTAAACACAGCCCGCACTGTGCTTTCTAGTTTCATTAAACAGCTTGCCCATTTGATGCTCCTCACACGTCTTCACCGGCAAAAGCCTCTTCCAGCTACTTGTGCCAGGCTCCAACTTGCCCCCCTTCCCTCCTCCCCTACAGCAGCTGATTAGCAGTCCACAACACCAGAACAAGTTGTGTGGCTGCCGGAACCAGATGCGTGCTTGTTATACAAGCGATTGACACTTGCCAGGGTTTGGGACATATTGGTTCCTTAAAGCAATGTGTACAACATACAGAACCACCTCAACAGTAATGAGAATCTGTGTGAAAAGTGTTCTTGACAGTCCGTTCTGGCATGGGCACCACTGGTTGTCTTCAATAAAGTTTTTATGAAACTGAATTGTTTGGGAAATGTTGCAATAAAATCCCATCAGCTGTAGGCATAAGTTTTTTGGCTCATGATGGATACCCCTAACTGAAGATTTCTTACCTCTTGAATCTTTCCAGTTGCCAGACTGGATCATGAACAGTTGAATTGGTTCTCTAGCACTGGCAGCTGTCATCAAAGTTCCAAGTCAACTCTGATGCCTCTCCCCATGAGGTGTTGCAGATGTTTGGCGCCACTATTTTGCTCAGGTTAGTTCCTTTTTTCTGCACACATCGTTAATCTAGAGTTGCTCTCTGCCTGAATTTCTCTTCAAATTGTGTTTCGTGGCTTTTCAGGGAGTAAGGTCAGGATCTAAAAGATTTTGCTCCTGCCACTTAGGCCTATGTTTCTGATTCATATGATGCCTGTGCTTGGAGTTGGGATCCTGCACATGTCTAAATAAGGATAAAATATCCACCCGTGTTTTCAGTGTTTTCAGTTCCCTTCTTCTAAAGGAGATCTTCACAATGTCACTTTGACACAGGCTCTCTTAGCCCTGAGGTTTGGTGGCTGGATAACATGCCCTGCAGGATGTCCTTTATTTCAATCCTTCAAGGTCATGGACTCATTTTCTGTATTTTAGTGGGGTTCACGCATTCTCAACTTGCAGTGTTGCTGTTTGGCACGGTACCAGCACTACTTGTCTTCATGCAGATCATATTGGTGATTGTGGTGCAATTTTGTGGAGTGGGGAATACAGATGTTCCTGTGTCTTGGGAACTCATTGCAGATGAATTGGGTACAGGTCCTCTTGATAGCCTCATTGAAGGAAGGGCGTACACATTTTCAACGCTCTCTGTGTCCTTATCATACACTTCCTTTCCACAATGGATATTTTCTTGCTGAATCAAGGCAGGTTCTTCATCCAGACTCCCAGAGGCTGCTGTCTCATGTTTGGGGATTGGTTGAAGGAATCTGAACCCTCTTATTCCATTTCCTAGGTTGAGCTGAACGCGATCTTAGCAGCCAACTCCCTTTTTGGAAAGTGTTGTATGGCAGTCACTGGGCACCTTTTGTTTTGGTGTCCCGAGGAGAATACGTTTGTTCTTGTGGCAGAGTTAACAGTGGGTTACTTTTCATGTTACCTCAAGCTGACAAGACTGCTGGGAGTTAACTGGGTTTGCTTGATCAATCATCCTTCTTAACTTCCAAAGACTGTTTCACATGTTTTCCTTTGGGTTTGACATGTCTTAGTGTGACTTTGTTTTATCATTTGCCTCCGTTCAAGCCCTTGCACAGTTGCAAAGACTTATTCCTTCCATAACTATATTTCTACTGGTCTTCACATTTGTTTGACGTATTTAAGAAGTTTTGGCATGATCAGTGACCACCCCTTTCCTTCAATCCCCTCCGACAATTGTGTCGCCCTAGTCTGATTCTTTCTTTAGATGTAAACCGCTGTTTCCTTTTTAGGCCTCGCCTAGCGAACGTAGCATATATGCGTTGCTTCGCCTTGCCGAGACTATTGTTGTCGGTTTGGTGCTTGAAGGGAGACAAAACATGTGCGCGCTCGGACATGCGATGTGCATGCGCATGGCGTCTCCTCTCTGGAGTCTCCTCTCTAGTTTGTTTTCTTGCTACTCCCCGTGTCCTGACCCCCACACTCCTGGACACAAGCCTCTCTATGCCAAGCACCCATCACAATCAAAGAATTTACACATCTCCATGCGGTGCTTTCGGTTAATTTTTCTTCATTTCCGTTCCCACCATTGTTTGTGGCTGGACTTTTTTATGCGTTTAACCCGAAGCTCGCTCTTTCCTGAGCCGCTGTGCACTCCCCGGTGATGTCACAATCCAGCGCTGTCTCCATGTACCTTTCATTCAGTGCCTGCTCTGACATAGGCCGCTTCCGCCCTCCACAACAACCGGCTGGGAGGGCGCATGCACATTGACGACATTGCAGCTACACCTCACCATATGAGGAAATGTGCCTTGTGTTGAAAAAACAGAAAGAATACACAAAAACACCGAGGCGGAAAAATTATTCTACTAACAGTCATCTCTTATTTGCAGCTGCGTAATCCATTTCCTTGCAAGGTTGTATTTTTCTTTGACGTACTTTAATTATTATTTACAAACAAAGAATAAACTGATACGGAGGTAAAGGAACACTTGAAAATACGTTTATTGAAACTTGTATTTTATCTTACTTTCTAGTTTTTTCTTTTGTGCACTTCTAACTTGTTAGTGTATGTACCTACATAGTGTTCTGCTGATGCACCTCTGCCCCGGAGTCGTCCCTGAATTGTCACATCTCTGGCTTCTCCCCCTAAAACCCAATCGCGGCCGCATCGAAGGGGTTAGCAAGCATTTGCAATGCAGTAGCTTTCTCTTTTGCGAGAGTTTGAGCTATTCACATTATAAATGACAATGCCTTTTATTGATCTGTTCTGAAAACTTCAGAGGTGCGTAAACATGCACTCTGTCCTAATAGCCTTTGCTTACGAGAAGCAAGGCTGGCAATAACTGCGCCTCTTTTACTGCCAGCCTTGCTTCTCGTAAGTAAGGACTATCTGTACAAAGTGCGTGTTTACACACCGCTTGCAGGTTTTCAAAACACATAAATAAAAGGCATAGTCCTTTACAATGCCAATAGCTCAAACTCTTGCAAATGCGAGACCTATTGCATTGCAAATGCTTGTTGCAATAAGTGTTGGACACCGGGACATTTCCCGGAAAATCGGGACTGTCCTGGCAAATCCGGGACGTTCGGTCACTCTCAATTAGTGAGTACCGGCACTTTTAATTTTCCACTTAAAGCACTGGCTAAGAGAGGCACATATCTAGAGCAGTTGAGGTGAGGGTCTGCAATGGTGTGGTAATGAAAGGAAATCACTCAGCCATACTGAAATGAACGGTGATACAGACGTGTTATGCAATCACAGTGATACTGTCACATCGGGAGCCTTTGGGAAGTCACTTTTCGAACTTTTTCTCCTGCTATTATTTTTGCTAAGCTGGGGAGTGTTCAGAGCTAACGATGAAGTGCCTAGTATTAAGTCTGTGGTAACAAAACAAAAAATTGGAAAGCATTTTACCACACGGTAAACAACACCCAATGTCATTGCCTGGCAACCAAAATTCAGCAAAATATAATATTGTTGGGAAGTTATACTTAGCACGTAGTACAACGCTACATTCTGGGGTCGCCTGCTTTACCGAAATGTTTGCTCTTGGGCAAATCCTACTTTCTCTGTGCTTTGATATGACAATCTGTGAGCTCCAGGTGGGAGAAAGCCACAACAATCGAACACTCTCATTGTCAGTACAGGTGCCAGTAAGGATTTCATTCACACCTTCAGTATTTATTTTGCAAACAAATGAGTGCCGATGCCCAGCGATCTGCTCCAGAAGGCCGCGGCCCGCGCTATTAAATGTAAGGGCGCCAAAACCAAGGCAGCAGCGTAGAACTAAACATGCAGTAGAGGCATGCTTGCTGCACAGGCCCCTCTAAACAACTCATATGGGGATGAAAGAGAAGGCGACACCCTTCCAGGAGCTCGTGGACTCCCGCCAGGTAACTCAAATCCTCCAGGTGCGCGTTTACTTGTTCTGAAAACTAAGAGTACAGAAACTTTGAGAAGTGGACAGTTCCGAAAATAGAAACGGTTTCTTAGAACTAAGAGCACATGGAACAGGCTTTGTTCCAGGCCTGCGGCAGATGGGACAGATTTAGCTTCTATTACATCATCAGCCTGAGTACTTGTTATCATACACCTGTGGTTTGGCAAAATACCTCATGGAAAAATAATAACAATAATATTCCTTTCCACGAACCAGTTCTACCTTGCGTGCAAATGCCACAATAATCACCGGGTTGTAAAAGGAACAACCCAGCGTGTCCGAGAACTATTAGTGATTGGGACATTTGTATTGTTCAGAAAATTTGGAAACTTGCGGGGGTGGGTATTCATTTGTGTGTTATATTATATAATACCGCCATTGTTCCATTTTTAGTCGCTGTAAATTAGAGAAGTTATTTTTGTCAAATAAATTATACTGAACCCCGTATAGCACTAAAACTACGAGTTATAAATATCTTACTACAAAAATATCTTAGCCAGAGTTTAAACTACCAAAATATCGTGAAGGTTGTTTGGTAGTTTATATTCTGGCTATATTTTTGTAGCTGGAAATGTTTGTGCTTGATATTCTGAACTGCAACCATGAACACCAAGGATGAATGGCTGCATTGGCCCTTCTGGGATCCGATGTTGTGTTGCGATGAGCATATCACACATGGATGTCAGCAGGAGAGTGTTAAAATCACTTGCGCCCTCTTGTGGTAGAACACTAAATCTGTCACACATTTTTTCACTGCAGTGTAAATCCATTTCAGCATTCACATGGATGCAGGTCAAACTCTTACCAGCGGTTCTTAACCTTTTGATTTCTGTGGATCCCTACTTAATCATTATTTGATTCCAGGGACTCCTAATAAATCTTTATAGGAGTTTGCTGACCACCAACTGCGTAATTATTGTAATGGGGACCACCGTCTAAGAAATTTCGATAATTTGAACTGCAAAAAAAGACACAAACATAGAGGAAGAAGCATTCATCGAACAAATACACAAATTATGACATTGTATTTAGTTTCCAAACAAATATATAAAAAAAGATTTTAAAGGGAAGGTTGAAGTTTTCATAAATTCAATTGAAGCCGGCCATTGTCGATACTATATATTCCGTTAGATACAATTGCCCTGCTCCCAGGTATCAATCTGAAGATACCTATTTAATTTTTATCAAATTCATTTACATTTACAGACCTTTTTAAAAATGTAAATTTTACATGTTGCTGTAATACACTTTATTAATCTGTTAATAATATTTAATTTTCCAAGTGGTCAATGACTCCCTGTGGAGGTGTTGCTGACTCTCAGTGGTCCCTGGACAATCAGGTTAAGAACCACTGATCTAAATAAATTATAGACATGTTGGTAACAGGAGTTAATAGGAATAGGTAGACTTACGCTATGTTCTTTTTTTTCTTTTTTTTGCGCAATGCATTTTTCGGCAAAACTTGGTCTCAACCAGGGTCGGATTGCCTTATAGGACAATCTCGCAGAGGCAGAAGGGCTGTTCTAACAGGTTAGCCTGTGAGGTGGTTTAGTCTAGTCACTAGTGGGAACATTTTTACTCTTTCTTTGCTCGCATCACCACAACCATTGCGTGTAGTCCGGGTCGGATTGGGATAACATTACAGCCTGGGCACCCCCAAAAAAGTGGCCCACATTCCTGGATCACACCCGTTTGTAAAACAGCACTTGGCTAGTCTAATTTTTAGAGAAATGTTGAATACATTATGTATTTTAAAGCTCATAGAGCCAGAAACATTGGTGAAAACTAGAAGCACCATATTTTGACTAGGCACGTGAGGTGAAAGAAAGTGGCCCAAAGGCCACAACTCGTGACGTGGCTTTGTTTGCCACCTGTTCATTTTTCTAACCAGCCTTACTGGTATTTTAAGTCCTGGCTCGTAGGAAAATGACCTAACACTCGTATTTTTTCCTCTGATCAATATGTACTGCAAACAATAAACATAAGATGAATGCAGTTTAAAATGTGATCTAAAGCTGCTTTAATGGTCTGTGAGAGAAAACTAACCTAAGGCAGAAAAGCCATGTTAGGAAGAAATACAGAGGGATTAATAATTGTATAAAGAATCATCTTTTATTATTATTCCAGCCTTTGCAGACTCTTCAAACATAAGCAAACAGAAGGTTATGTTTTTTATTGTAGTGTTAGTGTGAACTCAGCCCAAGGGTAGTGAATATATGAGCACCAGTCACATTACAGAAGATTACATTCATTTTTATTTTAGGCCTTGGGCAATTAAGTCATTTAGCCAGAATCACAGGATGTTGAGCTGATGCTAGCACATGCACTTATTTCCATAGTTCCAAATTCGGCAGCTCTCACCCTAACATTACATCCTTTCAATTTTCCTCGCTGGGAAAGATGCCTCATAGCGAATCCTATGCAAACATGCCCCCTGACCCCCAAAGATGTGAAAGACACTGGGGCCGAGATGCACACAACAGGCCCTCAGTGTAGCTGATTCACTTACTCTTTACCCTCCCCAGTAAACTACAGACTCAGGGCGATGGCCTGGCAGGGGAGGGTTGAAGAAAAGCAGGGAGCTGCTGCTGCTACAGGGGAGATTAGGTGATGATGGGCCAACAGCCACATCACCTGCCCCGAGCAGACACCTCTGTTTAAGAGCACAGGAGGGAAGTGGGACACTGCTTTTGAGCATCTGCCCCGGCCCCACGAGGGCCAAGCTAAAGTCGGCAGCAGCAAGAATCTGACCACCTACGACGTTGATGCAAGCTTTCCCCTCCGAATCTGCCTCCCCATGATGCTGGCCCCATGTTACAGTGGCCTGGCGGGGAAGAGACTGTAAGGCTCTGTGGGCCGGTTGACAGTGTTCCTAATAAAAACCGACCCACAGGTTGACCCTTGGCACAGGGCCACCGGCCAATGCCCGCCTTCCCAATCCAATGCTGCCTGTAGTAAGCACAAAAGAACACAGGTTCCCTTACATTGCAAAAAAGAGCAAATACAGGGCGTCTTCACAAGTTCAATACTGACCCAATTGTCAAATGTAGGCCACTTTTTTTAGCTACAGGATTCACTAATGGGAGCCACTTTTATTTTGGTGCCTAGGTCTAATTTTTGTCCCAGTCTGACCTGGATGTTAACACTATAAGGGCTCTCCTGGGCAGCCCAAGGTTGTAGTAAGTAGGGTGGTTGACAGGCGACCTCGGTTTGGGGGCATGGGGTAGTTTCAACCTTCCCCTGACCCAATTAACTGCGTGTAATGGGATTTGCAGTGTGAAGTATTCCCTTGCAGCGTTGTTCATCGTTCTATGAAAGCACAGCTGAGCCAATTTACTAGGACTAAATCTGATAATTCAAACAGACAAATTTTAAGCAATTTCCTGAACCTGATAGTATTAGGTTTCTTTTAGAAGATGGAAAGGAAGGGCATTCCCACTATTAAGAATGCTCGATCCTGGCCTTGAACTCTACAGGTTGTGGTGATCGGAATTCGGGACTGGAACCCTGAACGGAGTAAATTACAGAGAAATATATCTGCTAAAAATTCTGGGCTGCATTAATAAAAAGTTCAATGAATAACAACCTGGGCTTTAAAAGAAATCCTTTACCTAACCCGTAGCCAAATTTAGGTTTTATAATGACGGGTAATACGTTGATATCTAAGAGTTTCGCGATGAGGCCAGCAGCAACATTTTGCATGAACTACAAGTTTCCAATTTCGCAATCTGGACATGCTATAGAAATGGCATTTTATAATCAAGTCATTATTGAATCCGCACATTTACCAGTGGGCTATGGAGGTTAGCTTCAAAAGAAGCAGCAACAATTTTAATATTTTAAAGTGGCAGTAGCAACCGTTTGCTGTACTGTTCATTTGGTCTTTCACCAAAAGTTGGGAATTTACACTTTAAGCACAATTTTGGACAGATTAGGGCATGGGCTAATTTCTGCGGCCAGTTTAAAAAGGTTACATCTTGGGGTGCATTATATGTAAACAAATGCTCTGTTTTTGATGGATTGAGTTTCAACACATTTTGAGCCACCGACCAGCATGTGAAGTGCAGACAATTTTATTAATTTAGCTTTATATGTAGGGTTTCCATTTTGACATTTCTTGAAACTAGAAAGAAAGTAGGTTGTATTTGCATGCAAGTACAAACACGCCAAACTTGGCCAGCAGGATCATCAGTAGCGGTCATAGGATTGACCCCAGTCGAACACCACAGCTCAAAGCTCTGGGTTTACTGGTTGATGCAGAATTTCAAAAAGACTGAAACCATTTCAGATGCTTTACACATATGCTTGTCTCTTTCAGTCTCAAGAACAACATATTATGAATACTGGTGTTGAATGCCGCAGAAAGATCCAGGAGTATCAAGGCTCTGCTACTTCCACTCTCGACTGTCCTCCTCAGATCTGCAAGGGCAGGGATGACGAGTAATGGTTCAATGACCCAGATGGGAATCTACGTGCCATGGTCTAGGTGATCATTATCTTCCACAAATTTTTGTAGTTGGATATAGGCAATCTCCTCCAACCTTTCTCTAAAAAGGGAGCAATGAAATGGGACTACTTACTAAACTTCCTCCACTAAAGTTGGTTTCTTTAGAAGGACACAGACACAGCTAGTTTCCATATAGCTGAAGCAATATCAGAATTTAAGCTGCAACTGCACATCCTAGTAAAATATACAGTCTTAATAACATAAAGACTTTAAACCAACGGACAACTGCACGGTCGTCCAAATGGATGGATTGAGAATGCTACATTACTTACCGGTAATCCTCATTACTCCTGGTCCCGTTGTCCTCGGCCCATTCATTACTTATGGAGATTACTATCTCCTGACAGAAAATAAAAACAAGAGGAATGCTGGGATATACCTACTGCCCCTCCCCCCGGGAGTATAAAGGTAGGACCTACCCAGCAGACCTCCTGTACCAACAAGCCCAGACAGGAAGGCCGGCCGCCCGGGAGGGTGGGAGGGGCGTATGAATGGGCCGAGGACAACGGGACCAGGAGTAATGAGGATTACCGGTAAGTAATGTAGCATTACCCCCAGGTCCCTTATGTCCTCGGCCCATTCATTACTTATGGAGAAATACCAAAGCAGAAAAAGCCGGCCTTCCCAACCCAAACAGAAGCCAACCCAGGAAACCACACCAAGGCAGCAACCGCAGAAGGAAAAAGGAAGAACCGGGGAAACCCCAGGCAGAGCCCCCGACAAGAGGGACCCCAACCCGACCAGCAGACACCCAACAAGAGCAAGGGCGCACAGCCAGAAGACCAGACCGGCCACCAGTGAGGCCAACCAGCCCACCACCGGAACACCCGACAGCCAACCAGCGGCAGGGCGCACACAGACACCCAAGCCACCACAGGCAAGGGGACAACAGCAGAAGAGAGGCCAAACGAAGAGAAAGGCCAAGGACCACCAGGTCAAAAAGCCAGAAACGGGAAGGAGAAGACAACCCACGCCAGAGCCGGCCGGAGACAAGCAGACCAGAGGCACAAACGGCCCAATCAAGAAAAACAGCGGAAGCCCACCAGAACCCGACCCGAAAGGCAAGACCGAGCCCAAGGCCAGGGAAAGAGAGAAACCCCAGACACCAGGGAACGAAGAGCAAACCAGAGGAAGCCCAGCCACCAGGTCCCACAAGACGAGGACACAAGGCAAAGGGAACCCGCACCTCCAGGAAACCCGAGCAGGAACAACCAACAAGGGCAACCAACAGGGACAAGAGACCCGGAAAAAGAGGAAAGGGAACCGAAGGAACCCCAGGAACCCCAACCAGAACACCAGTCAAAGCGGAGGAAACGGGAGCAGGAATCAACAGCCCGAAGAAGGCAAACCTGAACACCAAAGCAGGAGAGCAACCTGACGGGCCAAGGACCCGGGGGACCCAAGACAACAGCAAGGGAACCACGAAGGACACAACAACCACAGCCAAGCCAAGCCAAAGCAGAAAAGGCCAGGCACAAAGACCCCAAACAGCCCAAGCAAAGGGCCGGGGCAGAAACCCAGAGGCCAGAGAGACAGAGGCAAAACCACCCCAGAGGACCTCACAGAAGCAACCGCAGCCAGGGAGGAAAGCACAAGCAAACCACAACCCACAGCCCGGTAAGACCCAAGGCAGGGCCAGCACAGGGGACGAACCCCGCACGGCGAAGCCGCAACCAGGGACATAGGCAGGAAGCCCAAGCCGAAGCCAAAGCAACCCGCAGAACCAACCCAAAACAAGGGAAGGAAAAACAGGGCAAGACCCCAACAGAGCACAGGCCCGAGAGCCAACAGCCCCGTCGAAGCCCCAACGAACCCCAGAAGAGGCAAGAAGGGCAAACAAGAAGGCAACAGTGAGACGGCCAGAAACAAGAACCAGACCGGAACACACCACAACCAAAAGCAACCGGAACCCCACGACGCAGGGACCAGATACCCCACAGGCAGACAGGGCACCCGCAAAGAAGCGCCAAGCCACCCATGAAACTCCCCGAAGACACTCCACCAGGCAGTCCAGGACCGCAGAAAGAGCACAACCAGGCACCCAGAGCAGGACGCACAAACAGAAGGCAGACCAGCCCAGAACAGGAGCCAACAGGGAGGAAGCCCAAGGCAACAGGCCACCACAGAAAGCCACGGCCGAAAGCCAAGCAGAAGCAAACGCAGGCCACCGCAACCAGCGCAGCGCGCCTCCCACATGGCCAAGCAACGGGGAGACGCGCAGAGCGACCCCGAAGAAACGGGGAGGCGGAGCCCCCGCCCCAAAGGGCCGAGAACCCGGAACACCGGCCAGGAGGAAGCCATGCCACCCAGCAAGCCCGGCAGGCCGGGAGGCAGACCCCGCAGACATCCAGCCCGAGCAGACAGCGGAGCGCGGAGACCACACACCAACCCCGAGCCAAGGAGGGATGACAGGACCCCGCAGCCGCCAGGAGACCCCAGGCAGCCCACACAGCCGATACAGGAGGGGAAGCCAGGAAACAGCCAGCAAAGGGCAGGCCACAGCACCAGAAGGACCAAGCAGGCCCCAACAACGCACCACGCCCGACAACAGGAGCAGGCCGGGAGGAGCAGAATCGCCGCACCCAAGGCAGCCAAAAAGCCACCCAAGCAGAGGCATAGGGGAGAGAGAACCCCAAAGAACCAACGGCACCCACGAGAGGAACCAGGCGCAGCCAAGGCAAAGGAGGGACAGGACCAGGAACCCGGAAGGGCAGAGGCCACAACAGCCAGGCTGCAGAGGAGGCAAGACCACCGAGGAAGAACAGAACGGCGGCCAACCTGAACGAGGGGAGCCCACAGGACCCACCGTGCAGCACCGAGAAGCAGAAACAACGACCCAGCACCAGACGGGGCAGAGAGCCGGAACAGAAGGCAACCCAAACAGGCCGCCGAAAAGAAGAGACACCGGCACCAGAGCACCAGAGGGCAAGGCGCAAACCAGCAGGCAGGGAAACCCCAACCACACAGGGAGCCCACGAGCAAGCCAAGGCAGGAGCAGCAAAAAGAACCAGCCACCACAGAGGCGACGGGAACCCAAGCCAGAAACAGAAAGGGCAAACACCCCCAGAGCGCCAAGAGCATGGGAACCCCCGAAGAAGAGACCCAAGAGAACAGACCCACGGAACGGCCATCACTGGAGAACCGGGGACATCCGAAGGGAGCGCGGACCCCAGAAACAGCAGCAGCAGGAAATCCCAAAAGGGAAGGTAGCACAGAGCCCACAACCAAGCCCCGACACCAAACCGCCAGAGCGGAGGCCAACCAAACGCCGCCCAGGGGACCGGAGGACCTACAGAGGGCAAAGCGCCAACCAACACAGCGAAAGGAAGCGCCAGCCAAGGCAACCCAGGAGGCGGACGAGCAGCAACACGGCAGCGAGGAGCCCACGACAAGGAGAAAGGCATCCACACCCAGCCGCAGCGGAACAGGCAGCAGGGACAACAAGGAAAGCACCCCACACAGCCATTCACACAGACCCCCGCACAACCAGCGCACAGGAAGGGCAAGGAAACCCCACACCCAGAAGGGAAGAGGATCACAGAGTCACCAGACCCATAACAAAACAGGGGCCGAAGAACAGGCCACGGCAGGCAGCAGCGCACACACCCCAGAAACCGAGACCCAAAGCCCAGCGCCCCACCAAGAAGCGCGGCGAGTCGAAGGGCAGGGCGGCAGGGACAGAGCAGCCCCACCACAGAGGCAGCCCCACCCCCCCCCCGCTGAGAGCTAGGGACAGCATCGGCCCATCAGCCACGCAACTGACGCAGCAAACGCGCTCCCAACAGTGCATAACCACAAAAGGTAGGCAGCACAAAGCAAACAACCAGACAGTGTGCACCCTGGACAGAAAGCCACAGGCCAACATCACACCGACGTCGTGGGCAGAGAGTGGCAACACACAGGAAACCCCGCCAACACGACAAACTCAAGAGGATGAGCAATACCAGCACAAGGACAACAGTAAAGCACAGGATGAGGGTCCAGGGTCGAATCCCCGCCTCGGCAGGTCTTGGGCTCGAACACCCACGGTCCTGACAACCTCCAATGGCAGGGTACAGCAGCCGGAGACCGAGCACCACGCACCCCGGCAGGCCACAGCGGCAGCCTCGCACTTCCACACCAAACACACAACGGCCCTGGAAGCAAAAGTGGAAAAGCCGGCAGCATGTGCAGGAACGTCACAGGCACAGGCACCACAAGAAAACAGCCGAGAAAAACGCTGCATCACCAGGCAGGAGACAGCTTCGGCAGGCAGGAGACATCCGAGGCAAGTGGCACAGGCACCCCAAGAAAAACGCCCGAGAAATGCCAAAATGCGTGACAGAGGAAAAAACAGCACAGGGTACACAGCAAGTCACAGGAAGCAGAACCCCTGCCACTAGCCAGCACCAAAGGAGGCAGCAAGCGCTGGAACACTGGAACAAGAAATCGCCGCCCCCGAGCACCCTCCGGGGGAAGCCAGGGAACTGCAGCCGGAGACCGAGCACCACGCACCCAGGCAGGCCTCAGCAGCAGCGGCAGCCTCGAGACATCCGAGGCAGAAAGGAACAGAAGCGCTCCAGGCAAGCGTGCAAGCACAAGCAGGAATGAAGCCTCGGGGTCAATCCCCGGCATCTCCAGGAGACTCCGCACTGCAACTCGGCAATGCCCAGAAGGATAGCCTGCCATCATGCGGAAAGCAGAGGACTCTCGTGCAGCTGGGGGTCAGAACCCAACTGCAACGACCCCCACGAAACACCATACCAGATGAAAAACACCGCAAAGCGGGACTCACCCGGAGCGGGGGCCTGAGCAGCACCAGCAAGGCCCCCACACACCCACAGCCGGATCCGGGAATCGAAGTGCAGCGCAGAGCGTCTCCCACCGGGCCAGGCTCGGGGAGACGCTCCCAGCGACCCGGAAGCAACCGGGAGGCGGCGCACCAGCCGCAAAGGGCCGGCAAACCGGAACATTGGCCGTGAAGAAGTCAAACCCCCCCAGCAAGCCCGGCAGGCCGGGGGGGAGACACAACAGGAACCTCACCCCTGCCCGAGAAGCCAGGCAGCCGGACAGGAGGAGCCACAGGAGGACCGAACGCCACTCAAGCCCAGCAGGAGCAGGTGCAGTCTCCCACACCAACAGCATCCATCAGCCATTCTGTCGAAGACAGAAAAAAAGAACAGGAGGTCTGCTGGGTAGGTCCTACCTTTATACTCCCGGGGGGAGGGGCAGTAGGTATATCCCAGCATTCCTCTTGTTTTTATTTTCTGTCAGGAGATAGTAATCTCCATAAGTAATGAATGGGCCGAGGACATAAGGGACCTGGGGGTAATATCAAGGCAAGCGAGTTCTGAGCTTCTATAAGAGAAAAATAATGCAGCCTACACAACAACTTTGAAAGTGCTTGTAAAGCTACAGTTGATCTTTCATATTTAGTTGTTGATATTTCTGTAAGAATTTTCATGGTTTTATATTCAAAATGAGAGCCTAGACTATTACAAAACTCAAAAGAAGGTGGGGAGCTCTGCAAAAGAATTAATTTAGTTCTACGTTATTAAAATTTCTAAACAGTACTTTCGACAGATTATTAGAGGTTGGAATTATTTTTTGAAAAAGAATCTAGTTTGCCTGCTTGATCATGACTTTATACATTTTTGCATGTTCATGGTATCAAATTTTTGCCTGATTATTATAATGATTGATTCAGTACAGTTCTTGCCGCTGTGAAGTAGGTGGAGTAACGTTGACACCAGCCTGCGTGTGGCGGTTGCCACCTTCGTCTAACTTTACCCTTTCTGTGGCTTTGATTCCAATCTGTCTAGGCGGACAAGGGCAGACAGGCCCAGACATGAGATGCATTCACCAGTGACAGGGAAGGCAGCTTCAGATGCCAGCGAGGGGATGGGCAAAGCCCTCATGCTACCCTTTGAAGTTCAGGAAGGCTGAGTACAATGTCCCAGGCCATGCTGCTTAGGAGAGGAAGCAAAGGAATTTTTGTCCCCCACCCCCTCTGTAAAGAATACACATCGCACCAAATGAAAGTAATTTACATTCGTGTTACCCATGACACTGGCAGAAACACACCTGTGGTTTATGTAGAAAAATACTAAAGTGGCATTTTCAAAATAGTCATATAAAATTCAACGTTACCATTTTTTTTACAAATCAAATGAGTGGAAGAAATATTTCTCTATCTGTCCCCAGACTGAAGTTATTGCTAAGTAAGGAAATCAAGTGTTAGTCTATGGAAAGTTAGCAAAGCTACAGAGAAAAACAACTTTGACTATTTTTCACTGGTAGGACATGTGCATCTTAAATACACATGTCCTAGTTTTTAAATACCATGAACCCTGCCCAATGAGCGTTTAGGGCCTAACTTAGTGGTGATTTGTAAGTATTAAAAAGAAAGGTTTCAGTCTGGCTTTAATGGCAGTAAAACTGCATTACAGGCTGAAGTGGCAGACCTGAGACATGTTTTACAGTCCTACTTTAATGGGTGGCTCAATGAGAGCTGCAGTCCACTTCTAGCATTTAATATACAGGCCCTGGGTACATAAAGTACCTTTTACTAGGGACTTCTAAGTAAATCAAATGTGCCAATTACTTGTACACAAATGTTACTATTGTTGTACGTGAGAGCACAAGCATGTTACCACTGGTTAGCAGGGGTAAAGTGCACATAGTCCTAATGCCAACAAAAACGGGTTTGGCAAAACTGTGGCGATGAAGGCAAATATCTGTGGGAATACCACGCACAAAATGGTCATTCCCAACAGTGGGGCATAGTTCTGCTGCCTGTGGGAAGTGATATCTCTGCTATATATACAGGGTACTGGAATTATGTGACAGGTGAGGGACAAATTATGTGGCACTGTTGAGTAAATTATTGAGCAAGAATAGGCAAATTATGTGGAACAATGCGGTGCATTTAATGAAAGTATAAATGTGTTACTTTGTTATTTTTACCCTTGTTAACACTGTATGACACCAGTTTAGCACCGAAATATAGCAATAAGCAACAGAAAGATAAACAGTCAACCTTTGCAAAGGGCATTCTACTGCATGGCAACACATGCAAGCAGCTTTTTTTGTGTAAATTTAAGCTAGAAAGTAAATTATTTTTGCTAAAATCTGCCGATTATCCAGCAGTTGAAGGATTATGTGACAAATGTGGTAAATCAATAACTATGCGAAAAACGCTGCAGATGCACAGTTGTATAATTTTAGGGGCCTGGCATATATGCCAATACAGGTGTTGCCCAGCTATATGTGGCAAGTGTATAAATTACTGTCTGCACTGAATCACTGTTAATAGAGTGATACGTTTGTGATAAGTGAGTGTTTGACCTAGTGCACTGATCTCTGAGCAAGTGACAGTCTTTTTCCCTAGTCCACTGCTGGGTTGCAGGGAAAGGCAGACTCCCTACTGCTAATCGTCAATTAATTGATTAAAATATTTTTTACAGAATCCAGAGTTGGAGAGATAATTGAAAGGAGGGAAAGCTATGGTTGCCCAATGCTTATTTCTCATAGGAGATTAGACTGGTGGAAGCACAATGGACACTTTAGTTTTATTGGAATATTAACAGTAGAGCCTTAAAGTCTCTGATCACAGGTAAGCATGGCCTTGTATTAACTGCTGTAGCCCAATGTTCGTGCGAAGATGGCCATGCCCAACAAGAGCTGTGGATTTGTGAGGCTATGCCAGGAATGTGATATAGGTCTCAAGATGTAGGCCTCTGCTTTATTACACTTTGGGATTTTGGGAATTTCAAGGCTGGTAACAACTATCTGTCAGTGTCAAGTGCTTGCAAAATACACACATGTATATAAGTGCACATTCCTAATCTTTTGTTGCGGCATCTCTCCAGTGAGCATGATTCTCACTAACTTAAGTACCTTAAATATTAGATACCTCCTAAATAGGAGTCTTGTGTTATTTCTAGATTAGTAAAAGGTCAGGTGCTTGACATAGTGCGATTGATGAGAAGTTCCAGTTTTGGGGGGAAATTAAAGTTAACTATTTTATGTCACACAATGTGTAGAGCAGTGATGAATCAATTACTTAACTACTCCAAAATGTTTTGAGTGAATACACTATCTATCTGCAAACTTCTCACTGTATGAATCTTTCCAAGTGACAGACTGGATCTGAAGAAGTTAAAATAGTACTTCTGCACTACCATGTGTTGGTGTGGCTCCAAAACAACAGTAGGAGCTTCAGGATGTGGTGTTACGAAGCAGTATAAGGTGCAACCCCAGTTTCCAGAATTCAGCAATTGCCCTTTTATCCACACCCTTAGAAGCAAAAATTAGATTGGCAAAGGTCAGAAAAATTTAGAGCCCTTCAAAGACACCACGCCCCCACAGTCACTGATTGGAGGGAAAAGCTGATGATCTTAGCAGAAGTGTTAAAGCACCTGAGTTTCCCATGCCACCTACCATACATGCTCCCAGCTGATGGCAATCTCAAAGATCAAGCATTGATGCTTCCCATAGTAGTGTGATCCAAGCCAAAGGAAGCCTATCCTAAGGGAGCCCTCATGTGGTCCAGCAAAAGGAGTCATTTGTTAACAAGATAGGGGTAGTTCCTCTAATGCCAAGTGGATTTGAGTATTTGTAACCCAATGGATATGGTACATGTCACTGGTAAGCATGGGCTGAAAATTCGTTCCGCTCGCGGAATTTACGGATTTTCCGCGATTTCGCGATCCGTGAATCTCGCGAAATCACGGTAAAACCGCAAATCAGCGGGGACGAATTTTCAGCCAAGCACTTACAGGGTTACAGCAGTGTTGCAAGCAGCAGGTGCAAAAGTTGAAGCTAATTTTTTGTAACCTTTTACAAAAGGGTTACAAAGAAATTAACTTCAACTTGGGGACCTGCTGCTGTAAGCCTGTAAGTGCTTCCTGGCGCCTCGTTGCCTACTTGCAACTATTCTCTGACCCTGCTTCAAGGGTCAGAGCAGGGTCAGAGAATAGTTGAAAGTAGGCAACGAGGCGCCTGTCACGAAAATTAAACCTCAACAGGAAGCACTGACAGATATAAAAACAAGCAGTTGCAATGCAATAGGTCTTGCATTAGGAAAGTTTGAGGTATTGGTCTTGTAAATGACAACTTTTTTTATTTATGTGTTGGTTTTGAAAATAGCTAAATTAATAGCTTTGTCATTTACAGTGCCAATAGTTATAACTTTCGCAAATGTGACACCTATAGCATTTGTAATGCAACATGTTTTGTATTTACGTGACTTAGATGTATTGATATTACAAATTACAATGGCTTTCAATTTTTTAAAATAATTAATCTATACTACTATAATAAAGGAAGAACTTTCAGCCTTTGAGGCGGGTAAACTCGGGAACCACAGCGCCAATCCATACACCCGATACACCGTTGGAATCGTCAGGGTGTGTAGATGGTTATAGGCTATATAAAGAAATTAAAAAAACGTTATTTAAAAAATTTACAGTAAAAAAAAAGTAGTCCCTCCGAAGTAGCGCCGGCCGCGACGTGTGTGCTCACGTCAGGAGCGCGGGGAGGAGCGGCATCCAGGAGCGCGACGAGGAGCGGCGGACATGGCGCGGGGGGAGCAGTGACGTGAGGAGCAGCGGACAGACCAGCGGCGGTGCGAGCAGCAGACAGGCGGGAGGAGCGGCGGCTGAGGTAAGGGGACCCATGTCGGGGCAGGTGGGGGTCGGGGAAGGCGGGGGTCAGGGCAGGCGGGGGACGGGCTGGGCGTGGGCCCAGGCTGCTGGGCAATGTCGGGGCGGGCGGGGGTCGGGGAAGCCTGTTGCTCCCGGACAAGGTCGGGACAGGCTGCTAGTACTTAAATAAAAGTGATTTCAATTTATAATGGCAATAGCTTAAACTTTTGTAAATAACTTTTGTGAAGATTATGTTCAGTGTATTTAATTGTGACGAAAATCCAAGAACAGAAGTGAAATATTAACATCTTTTTGTGACATTTGTAATAAAGCTTGAAACATTGAGAGAACATATTTGAACCAGTTGTTGTTGAATGGTTGTGCAGATTGATGCTGGGGTGGCGCTGAGTGGTGCTGTGGTGGTGCTGTGTTGATGCTGAGTGGTGCTGTGGTGGTGCTGAGTGATACTGGGATGGTGCTGAGTGATGCTGGGGTGGTGCTGAGTGTTGCTGTGGTGGTGCTGAGTGATGCTGTAGTGGTGCTGAGTGATGCTGTGGTGGTGCTGAGTGGTGCTGTGGTGGTGCTGAGTGATAATGTGGTGGTGCTGAGTGATGCTGTGGTGTTGCTGAGTGATGCTGTGGTGGCGCTGAGTGGTGCTGTGGTGGTGCTGATTGGTGCTGTGGTGGTGCTGAGTGATGCTGTGGTGGTGCTGAGTGATAATGTGGTGGTGCTGAGTGATGCTGTGGTGGCGATGAGTGGTGTTGTGGTGCTGCTGAGTGATGCTGTTGTGGTGCTGAGTGGTGCTGTGGTGGTGCTGAGTGATGCTGTGGTGGTGCTGAGTGATGCTGTGGTGGTGCTGAGTGGTGCTTTGGTGGTGCTGAGTGATAATGTGGTGGTGCTGAGTGATAATGTGGTGGTGTTGAGTGATGCAGAGGGCAGAAAGGTGCAAAAAGCAGTCTAACAAAGGGCAGAAGGGCAGAAAAACAAGGGAAAAACGAGTCTAACAGAGGGCAGAAGGGCACAAAAAAACAGTCTAACAGAGGGCAGAAGGGCACAAAAAACGAGTCTAACAGGGGGCAGAAAGGCACAAAAACGAGTCTAACAGAGGGCAGAAGTGCACAAAAAACGAGTCTAACAGAGGGCAGAAGGGCACAAAAACAAGGGAATAACAGAGGGCAGAAGGGCACAAAAAACGAGTCTAACAGAGGGCAGAAGGGCAGAAAAACAAGGGAAAAATGTGTCTAACAGAGGGCAGAAGGGCACAAAAAACGAGTCTTACAGGGGGCAGAAGGGCAGAAAAACAAGGGAAAAACGAGTCTAACAGAGGGCAGAAGGGCACAAAAACAAGGTAAAAACGAGTCTAACAGAGGGCAGAAGGGCACAAAAAACAAGTCTAACAGGGGGCAGAATGAATCCCACCCTGCGTGTTTGTCCATGAAGATGCCACCTTTTTGTGCAATACCTCTACTCAACTGGAGTTCTTTCTACTGTCTAATCAGTAAGTGTTCCCTCGTTGGCTAAATGTATAGGGGCAGATTTACAATGACTGGCGCATTCCCAGGGATGCGCCAGTTATTGTGCGCCGCAGCTCCGCCACCCATGGTGCGCCACATTTACAATGCGGTGCACCATGTTGCAAAAATGGCACAGATGCGTCACGCATCTGTGCCGTTAAAGCAGCGCATTGTTGGAGCAGCGTCGCAAGCGCGACGCAGCTCCAGCAATGCTCTGGGGGGCCCTATCTCCCCAATGCTGCGTCAAGCCTTGCGCCTGCTTCAAGCAGGCGCAGGGTTTTGACGCAGCATTGGCCTAAAAGTGACTGAGTGAAATGTTGTAGATTTCACTCAGCCACTTTTAAGTGGCGTTCCTGCGCAGGAACGCCGTCCCCTACGCCGGAACGCCTCCTGATGGCGCAGGGCTTTACAACATGACGCATCTCTCAGATGCGTTACGTAGTTAATACCCAGCACCATGGCGCATCTTTTGTGCTGCCGCTGTGTCACAAAAGTGACACAACTGCGGCGCAAAAGAGGCGCAAGCAGCTTGTAAATCTGCCCCATAGTGCTTTTACTACATTGTAGCTGCGTAAAGGGCCAGAAGATGTGTCTCCAGTGACCATGTGTGCCTGTGCCTGTGTTACAGGCACACATGGTCACTGGAGACACATCTTCTGGCCCTTTACGCAGCTTTATTTTTGTATAATCAATCAATCAATCAATCAATCAAGTAATTTGTAGGGTGCGCTACTCACCCGTTAGGGTCTCAAGGCGCTGGGAGGGAGGGGAGTCGCTACTGCTTGAACAGCCAGGTCTTGAGTTGTTTCCTGAAGGAGAGATGGTCCTGGGTCAGCCGTAGGGGAGTGGAGAGGGAGTTCCATGTCTTGGCCGCCAGGTAGGAGAAGGATCTTCCTCCGGCGGTGGCTTTGCGAATTCGTGGGATGGCGGAGAGAGCGAGGCTGGCGGATCGGAGCTGGCGGGTGGGTGTGTAGAATGTGAGGCGGCTGTTGAGGTATTTTGGGCCCATGTCGTGGACAGCCTTGTGTGCGTGGGTGAGGAGTCTGAATGTGCTGACCGGGAGCCAGTGCAGGTCTTTCAGATGGGCAGAGATGTGGCTGTGACGGGGGATGTCCAGGATGAGTCATGCAGAGGCGTTCTGTGTGCTCTGGAGTCTTTTCTGGAGTTTGGCTGTGGTTCCAGCGTGGAGGACCTTCCCGTAGTCCAGTCGATTGGTGACGAGGGCCTGGGTGACCGTCTTCCTGGTATCGGTGGGGATCCACCGGAAGATCTTTTGGAGCATGCCCAGGGTTTTGAAACAGGATGACGAGACGGGGTTGACTTGCTTGGTCATCGTGAGGGATGAGTCCAGGATGAAGCCCATGTTGTGTGCATGGTCCGTGGACTTGGGGGCGGTGCCCA
The DNA here is from genome assembly GCF_964263255.1 of Lissotriton vulgaris. NCBI lineage: Eukaryota > Metazoa > Chordata > Amphibia > Caudata > Salamandridae > Lissotriton > Lissotriton vulgaris. The sequence goes on along the minus strand of NC_141687.1, from coordinate 1,236,983,535 downwards.
GTGCAGAGGGCCACCAGGAGTCGTCCCAGGCAGAGGGGGATGGTCCCAGGATGAGGACTCCCATCTTGTCTGAGTTCAGTTTCAGATTCCTGAGCTTCATCCTTTCCGCGACGTCTTTTATCCCTTCCTGGAGGCTGGCTCTGGCAGTAGCGGGGCCGTTGGTGAGGGAGAGGATCAGCTGGGTGTCGTCAGCGTAGGAGATGATGTTAAGGTTGTGTTGGCGTACGATGGCTACGAGAGGGCTCATGTAGACGTTGAAGAGGGAGCGAGGATCCTTGAAGAACGCCGCAGATGACTCGGTGGCGGCGGATCGGAAGGGGGGGAGGCGGACTCTCTGGGTTCTTCCGGCGAGGAACAAGATGATCCATTCCAAGGCCGTTCCTTGGATTTCCGTTTTGCTGAGGTGCCGTATCAGGGTGCGGTGGCACACGGTGTTGTAGGCTGCTGAGAGGTCCAGGAGGATGAGGGCAGCTGTATCCCCATTGTCGAGCAGGACCTGATGTCGTCGGTAGCTGCAATGAGGGCAGTTTTGGTGCGTGGTTTGCTCGGAAGCCGAACTGCGAGAGGTCGAGGGATCCGTTATTCTCGAGGAAGGCGGAAAGTTGTTTGTTGACGGTCTTCTCGATGACTTTGGCAGGAAAAGGGAGGAGCGAGATGGGGCGGAAGTTCTTGAGGTCCGCGGTGGGTTTCTTCAGGAGGGCGCTGAGCTCGGCATGTTTCCAGCTCTCTGGGAAGTTGGCGGATGCGAAGGAGCTCTTGATGATGTCCCGGAGTTGGGGTGCGATGATGGAGTCGGCTTTGTTGAAGATGTGGTGTGGACAGGGGTCGGTTGGGGAGCCGGAGTGGATGGTGTTCATCATGCGGGTGGTGTCTTCGGTGCTGACCGGGGTCCAGGTGCAGAGGGTGGTGGTCGGGGCGCTGGTTCGGTGGTAGGGTGCGTGGTCTGTTCGCCGAAGCAGTTGTGTATGCCGGCGATCTTGCGGTGAAAGAATGAGGCGAGTGAGTCGCAGAGGTCTTTCGAGGGTGTGATGTCGTTGTTGCAGGCGCTGGGGTTGGAGAGCTCTTTAACGATGCTGAAGAGTTCCTTGCTGTTGTGGGTGTTGTTGTCTAGTCGTTCTTTGAATGTTGTCCTTTTGGTGGTGCGGATCAGCTGGTGGTGTTGGCGGGTGGCGTACTTGAGGGCTGTCATGTTTTCTGCTGTCTGGTAGCGGCGCCAGGCTTTCTCGAGGGTCCGGCAGGTTTTCTTGGAGTTTTTGAGGTCGTTGGTACACCACGAAGTTTTCTTGCTGCCGGGTCTGCTGGGAGGGTTCTTCAGTGGTGCAAGGTCAATGGTGCAGTTGGTGAGCCACTGTGTGAGGTTGCGGGCTGCTTCGTTGGGGTCCGTCGTGTTGGTGGGAGGGTTCTGGCTGAGGGAGGTGGTGAGCTGGTCGGCGGTGATCTTGCTCCAGCTTCTGTGGGGAACCTGTTGCGGGTGGTGGAGGGTCGTCGTTCTCCTGAAGTTGAAGTGGACACAGCTGTGATCTGTCCAGTGTAGTCCAGTGGAGTGGCTGAAGGAGATGTGCTTGTGGGAGGAGAAGATGGGGTCAAGCGTGTAGCCAGCGTGGTAGGTGGGGGTGTTCACCAGTTGCTTGAGGCCGAGGTTGGCGAGGTTGTCTGACAGGGCGGTGGTATTGTTGTCATTGTTGTTCTCCAGGTGGAAGTTGAGGTCCCCCAGGAGGATGTAGTCAGGGGAGGTGAGGGCATGCGGGCTGACGAAGTCTGCGATGGCTTCGCTGAATTGTGTGCGTGGTCCCGGTGGTCAGTAGATGAGAGTGCCTCTGAGGGTGGTCTTAGGGTCGGTGTGTATCTGGAAGTGAAGGTGCTCGGCGGCGGTGAGGGTGTCGTCGGAGTTGGTTGTGATGCGGATGGTGTTTCTGTGGACGATGGCGATGCCTCCTCCGGTTTGGTTGACGCGGTCCCTCCGGATGATCTTGTAGCCATCCAGGATGGCTATGGCAATGTCAGGGGCTGAGGAGGCGTTCATCCAGGTTTCTGTGAGGAAGGCGACGTCTGGTGATGTTGTGTCGAGGAGGTTCCAGAGTTTGACGGCGTGCCTGTGGATGGAGCGGGTGTTGAGCAGGATGCACTTGAGGTGATCATTGCGGGCGCTTGGCTTGGCGGGTGCGGTGCAGGTTCGGAGGCAGGTAAATGTGCAGGCTTGGCAGGTGAATGGTCCGTGGGTGCTTTTCGGGGTGGCTCGGTAGCTGGCGGGGTTCCGGCCGGCGTTGAGTGCGTGGAGGGTGGAGGCGTCGTAAGTCCGTCGGTTGCGCTGGCGTCGTCCGGGGCCAGAGATCCTGGCACTGGGCGCGGTCCAGGCGCGGACAGGCGCAGACGGGCTTGCCTTTGGCGCACCAGCGCGCGCCCGCTGCGCGCATCCGCTGCACGGCCGCTTCGCGGTCTCCATAAGAGGGAAACCGGGAGGGAGGAGCAGCTGGGTGGTGGGAGCGGGGCGGCGAATGGGCTTGGAGGGGGCGGGGCCGCAGGGAGGCAGCGGTGGGAAAGTGCAGGAGGGCGGGAGAAGTGGCAGGGGGAGAGAGCGAGCGCTGGATCAGCGCTGAGGCAGGCAGTGGGCAGCAGCAGGCAACAGCAGCGTGGTGGTGACCTAGCCTGAGGGCTGGGTCAGAGGTCGCTCCCTGCGTCGCTGCGCGGTCCCCTTAAGAGGGAAACCGGGAGGGAGGAGCAGCTGGGTGGCGGGAGTGGGGCGGCGAATGGGCATGGAGGGGGCGGGCCGCAGGGAGACAGCGGCAGGAAAGCGCGGGAGGGTGGGAGCAGCGGCAGGGGGAGAGAGCGAGTGCTGGATCAGCGCTGAGGCAGGCAGTGGGCAGCAACAGGCAGCAGCGGCGTGGGGGCGACCTAGCCTGAGGGCAGGGTCAGAGGTCATGTATACAGCAAAAGGGGAGCCATCAGCCATGCCATCTCCTGAAGAGTATAGGTGTAATGCACCAATAACTATGGCATTACAGGAGCAAAGAACCTGACTCCCTGATCTTAGGGAAACAAATTGTTTCCTACCCGGTCTCCCCATAAAATGTCCATGCCAAGTAGAGGAACAAAGTGAAGGGCCAGCATCAGCTCTTGTGAATTTAGGAACCTGTAGTCCTAAGATGTAGATCAATGAGAAGATAAAAATGTTATTTCTCCTGGGGCTGGTTGGTGGTGAAGAGCCACCTCACAATGGACAGCCTAAGCACTGAAGCTGACATCCTAGACATGGTTTTCAACCAACTCTTTGCCTTAAGCCCTCCTGTTTTACTAAACGTCATCTTTGCTGGCCTTAGGACTTTGAGCATATTACCACTGCTAATCAGTGCAAAGGTACTTGTGGTCTCTTCTTTAAACATGGTGAGTTTGGCTTACACCCAATTGGCACATTTAATTTATTTGTAAGTCCCTAATAACGTGGTACTACATGTACGCAGGGCATGTAAACTAAATCCTACTAGTGGGTCTGCAGCACTTATCGTGAAGCCCACTAAAGTACCCTTTAAACATGTCTCAGGCCTGACATATCAGTTTGTGTGTACAGTTTTAAACTGCCATTTCAACCTGGCAAAATAAACCTTTAGCCAGGCTAAACATTATTTTTTAATACATATAACTCATACCAGCGGTAGGCCCTGCAGAGTGCAGGATGCAGTGTATTTAAAATGTTGTACATGTACTTTTAATTTTTACATGTCCTGGTAGTCAAAAATTCTTTAAATTGTTTTTCATTACTGCAACGCCTACCTCTCCCATAGGATAACATTAGGTTAACTGTTAATGTGTAATTATTTAAAACTTTCCACTGGGAGCAGGTAAGAATATTGAGTTTGGTGTCTGAAGAATTGTAATTTAAAACCATCTTTAATGGTAAAGTCAGATTTTAGATCACAATTCTGAAAATGACACTTTTTCGAAATTCATTGGGTTTTATAACAGCATGGTTACCCAGGATGTAAAGCGAATTCTGTTGTGCTTTGGGATAAAGGCCTGGATGAGTATTTCTTTGTCATTTGAAGCTCAGAATTATGTAGCGTCTGTTTCAAAATTGATTGAAAAATACTGAATAAACATGATTACCTGGATGAACACTTGATTTTAGTTTCTTGACCTTTTTGAAACTCGAGTCGAATGGCAGTGCAACACGAAGCTAGTGCGTGATGACACATCACATAGTTTTGACATATTTATGTGCTATTGGGACATAGCACGCTTCTAGCTTGCACGCAAAAATGTATCTTTGCACATTTTTATAAACTGTAGCCGTCGAGTACAATTGGAAGGCATTCCATCACTTCCTCTTCTTACTTTTAGAAATTAGGCATTTTCTTGTCTGAACCTTTTGGTGCCTGCAACCTATCCTGGGTCACAGGACGAGGTGTAGTTGGCAGTTTGTCCTTACATATTACTACTAGACAGTGAGACAAAGCGGAAGTAGGTAATGGCAGGATGGGCCACCTCTGACTTGATAGGGAGCAGAGCTGTCCCCTACCACACTTGCACATCACAAAGACTCTGTCTCTGCACACTCATAAACGGTTTAACAACATTATTTTGTGCTTCCAGACAAGCTGGGGCCAAGGCAGGTAGGCAGGAAATTTCATACACCTCTGATGGGTGTAACCCCTCTCTTACTTCAAAGTTAGCACCAGGTATAAATAGTGGACCCTCAGCCAACTCTTTAGTACACCTCTGGACTATTGGAAGAATCAGAAGGACTGCTGTGCTGCTCTGCTGCAAGAAGGACTGCTACTCTGCTGCCCTGCTGCTGGAGTGAGAAATACTGGACCTGCATCTTGAACCCACCACCAGAGTGACTCCAAGGGCTAGTTGTGTGGCCTCCTGATCAGATCCTCAGGGACAGAAAAGGTTCCAACTCTCTTGAACCCAGCAACTGGACTCTGCCTGCTGTGAGTCTTAACCTCCCAAGTGGTGCCCCTCCAGTCCTGGCCACTTAGAAGTGGGTATAGAGGAGCCTTGCTGGACGAACTGCGCTCATCACCAAATCCAGCATGAAGTGAAGCAAAGCCCTACCAAGCCACGCCACACAGCTACAACTTTCATAGTAATCAATGTCGAGCAGCCTAAGCCTAGCAAAGACTCACCACACAGATTCATCAGAACTGAAACTGTGAAATGTAATCCGATGCACGACCTCACATCGTGTACCTCGCAGCCTCTCCGAACCGTAGTCCGTTGACACAAAGCCTCACAAAGCAACACCGGGTTTAAGGTACTTTGCTCAGCATGCCTAACTTGGCCCCTGTAGCTGGCCCACACTCCATCTTGGTCAGTCTGAACTTGTGACTTTCTTCTGGTCCGGCGAGACCAGATAACCACAGTTGGCATTTGCGCTTTTTAGCACTATTTTTGTCGAAATGTTTAAAATTGCATACCTCCGTTTATACTGATTGAATATTTGTCATTTTGGTCTCAAATAAATTATTACGGTTTACTCTTTTTGTCTGAATTGGTGTGGGATTTTTCTTGTGCTGTGTTTTCACTTTCTTACTGTTTGAAAGGCTGCATACATATGTTAAACATTGCCTCTAAGTTAAGTCTGATTGTGCTTGTGTCAAGCTGCCAGAGGGCTGAGCACAAGTTAATTAGGGGTTTGCTTGTGTTTCACCCTGACAAGGATTGTGGTTGCTTCTTGAGTAGGATTTCACTGCCTCCCCACAACAAGTAGCTCAATTCCCTACACTAAGTATAAGCTAGTCAGCTCCAAACAGACATATCTGATTTTAACACACCTCATTAAGAGAAAGTTAGAGTCCTCGCATCGAGCGGCCATTCTGCAGAACTTTGGTCACAGTGTTGTTCTTATTCTCTATAAAGGTTAAAGACAATTCCAGAACTTCTGCTCATTGCTCAACAATGCCTTCAGAGACATGAATTCCTCAGAAGGAACTGCTTAAAGGCAATCAGAGGTGCTGAATTCATCTAAGCTTTGGAACCCCAACAAAAGGGAGTCTGCTTTATCATCAGCCTTGTAAAGGTCCTAACTGAGGTCTGAGCAGTCTGATGGAATACTCAAAAGACGATCACCCCATATTTCCTGAAAATAGAGGGAGAATTGGCAAGATGGACAGTGTTAGTATCAAAGGCAAAGCTGGGCACATGTAGGAGGACGCGATTCCACGAGCTCCTGTATAGCCAGCTGCTGTTTTAAACATAAAGAGTGGCTCATCAGCCCAATCCTGGCCCAGGAACATGATCTGACGGTCCCAGCTAGCCTACCTGTACAGGGACAACTGCTTCTGAGCAAGTTTGGAGCATTGCACTGCAGAGTCATGATGGCAGGTGCTCCGCATAGGCAGCAGATTGCAGAAGGGGACCAGAGATCTGGAGACAGCAGCCTCCCCCTTCATCTGAATCGAGAACTGATGTTGAGGCAATGTAAATAAGGGCCACAAAACAGTGTAGTTTACTGGGTCAGCTGTACGGCATTGAATTGGATACCCCGAGTGTGGAGTGAGCCAGCGGAGAGGATTTCAATGGCAATGTGAGCAGAGCTGTAGTAGTATGTAAGTACATAGATCACGCGGCAGGCCGCGCAATGTATATTCATGCATTGTATTCTAGCACTTTCCGAGCGCATTATTTATTTGTTAAGTTGTGATGGTTCAAACAATGAGGCTCACGCATGGAGGGTTCGTTCTGTGGGATTCTAGCGATGACTGGTAGTCCCCGTTGGGCTTCCTATGGGACGGACGCTTCATGTGTAGGGTGGAGTATTACCTCAATAAACTTCAACTACTTCATCTCTGGATTTCCTTGGATTTATTCACTTAACATTTAACGACGATCGGGAAACTCCACCCACACCCACGCAGAAGATTTAAAATTATTTTCTATAACCTCCGATTTTCGAGTGGGACCTACCTTTCCATAAATCCGGTTGATCTCAATCTTACAGCGAGAATATTCCGGTAGGATTTGTCTTTTCGTCTCAAGAGACTCATTCTCTTTGATGAGGTACGTAGAACACTGTTTCTGAAGCGTAATTAGATAATTATCAGAAGCCCGGTTACTGGCTTTCTCATTTGATACTTTGTGAGTCACTTCGTAATTGGCCAGTGAAGTTATACACTTTCAGCTTGTCACCTCCTCCGATAAATTAAAGGAACCAATCGCCTTTTACTTTTCGCCCACGCTGATTGGTTCAGCGTCATTCCTACTGTGATTGGTTTTGCAGCGTTATATTTTATCGGAGTGACACTTCATTCAGTCTGTGTTGACGATGCGATTGTTCCGATGTCTCACCCGCATCTCATTATAATTAACAGTGTATTTTGTCAACACCAGCGCATTACTACAGCGATGCGCACGCTTAACTAACAGTTGAAATCAGCGTATTGCTACAGCGATATGCAGGCTCGATATTTCAAAGATAAATGCTCTTAGTTATAATTTAAACCAGCCTATTGTTTCAGCGATAGGCACGCGTGCCTTGCTATTAATATCATTTAACCAGCGTATTGTTACAGCGATACGCACGCTTGACTTACAATTGATATCATTTAAACCAGCATATTGTTTCAGAGATACGCACGCTTGGCTGGTATCCTAGCAACGCTTGTCTGCATCTCGCTTTTCCGCAGCGACACGCACGCTTGTCTAATTATTTGAAGCTCAGTCTGTCCTCTGCGTGTCACTATTCATCAGCGATACGCACGCTTGGGTTTCTATTTATTCCATTATTTTATTAATTTATCGATCTCACCAATGGGGTTTGCATTTAACAGTAGCTCATTCGCTTAGTTCCATGTTGTAAATCTCAGATTGTATTACAGTTGTAATTGTAAGTTTACAGGGTTCACTCGTCAATTTCAAGGATTTTGTGTGATTTTATTTTATATGATGTCTAATAACCAGTTGCAGCAAATTACACAACCACCCCCTTTCCTAAGCAAACCTGGGAGCCCTGAGATCATATGGTCAGAATGGTTTGACCTTTTTGAAAACGACCTTGTTGCTATTGTCGCTGTTGCATATTCACCTGAATGGAAATGTACTATTCTTTTTGGATGCATTGGTCAAGCTGTGCAAAGAATCTTTCATAGCGTTGTACTATTCCTCCTCCTGCTTCTCATGCTGGTGATCGTCAATGGAACGTTTACCTTGAAGCTGTTGCTTGTTTAAAGAAACAGTTTGCAGAAGAGCTGAACATTATGTTAGAGCGTCATAATTTTTATGCAAGAAAACAAAAAGAGGAGGAAAAGTTGAGGAGTATATTTCTCTTCTTAAGAGTGTTGTCAATCATATGTGACTTTGGCCCATTATCCGATAATTATATCAGAGATCAGTTTGTTTTCAACTGTGCATCCCGCAAAATCAAGGAGAGGATTTTAGGGTGCACAAATCCTTCTTTGAACAAAGTTATTGATCTTGCATTAAGCATTGAAAGCTCCACACTCTCAAATAAAGTGATGATGGACACAGCAAAGTGCGGAGTTAACGTGGTTAATACAAGTGAGTGTGATCAAGACTGCGCCCTATGCACAGTAAATACAAAGAACAGAAGTGTTAAGTTTCCTCATAAGAAACAGTCTATGTTTTGTTATAGATGCGGATCTAAAAGCCACATAGGAAATTCTCCAAATTGTCCTGCTCTCAACAAACGTTGTGTAATTTGTAAAAAAGTGGGACATTTTCAGGGGGTACGCAGAAACGCTAGAAAGACTCCTAATGTGAACTATATTGACTCTGATGTTGATTACTGTAGCAACTCTCTCAACAACATTGTAGTGACTTTAGATTGTATTGGTGAAGTCGACTCTATAAAAGGTCCGTTATGTTCTGCAATAATTGATAATGTTCCTTTACAGGTAATGGCAGATTCCGGATCCCCAGTCACCATATTGAGGGATTCAACTTTTTTTGATTTATTGGAAAGAAAAGTTGACCTTTTGCAGTCTGATATAAACCCTAAAGCATTTGGGGAAAAATACATTAATATGATTGGGTATTTTCCTGGTTTAGTTCAATGTCTTGGAAGGGAAAATATGTTAAAATGTATGATGCAGAGAAGGGAAAGAATATAGTAGGATGGAAAGATCTCGCACGCATGGGCCTGTACTTAGTTCCTGGGGACGAAAATCCAATCAAAGTTGGGGAGCTACCAGTATCTAGTATTGAGTGTAACATACCGGAGTCAGATTCTGTTAATTTAAAACAGATTATGTCTGAGTTTAAGCCAGTGTTTAGCGACACAGTGGGCAGTGTAAAGGGTTTTGAACACAGATCAGATTAATTCCAGGAGTTCAACCTGTTGCTCACAGATTACGGTCTGTTCCTTTGAGTGTGAGGAGTGAATTAAAAGAATCTTTAGAAAATGTAAGTGAACAGGGCATCATAGAACCTGTTAATTCTTCACAGTGGGTATCCCCCATCGTAGTCGCATGCAAAAAGTCTGGTGAAATCAGACTTTGCGTGGACTTACGCGCTTTAAATAAAAATATCATCATAGACTGCCACCCCTACCCAAAATCCATGAGTTACTCGCAAATTTCGATAGTGCTAAATGGTTTTCGCTGATGATTTAAAATCAGCGTACCATCCAGTTGCAATTATCAAAAGAGTCCCAAAAGAAAATCAGCGTACCATCAAGTTGCATTATCAAAAGAGTCCCAAAAGTTAACTACTTTCATCACTTCCTTTAGGGCATACAAGTTCTAACGTCTTCCGTTTTGCCTGTCGTCGGCCGGAAGTGTTTTCCAGAAGCTCATGGATTTGCTTTTTCATGAAGTAAGGGGGGTTCAGGCATATCTGGACAACATTCTAATTTTTGCAAAGTCATTGGATGAACACAATATAATTTTAAGACGTGATCTTTCGATTTTGATGTCAAAGAACATGACCGTTCGTAGTGACAAATGTAAATTCGCAGTTAACGAGCTTGAATATTTGGGTCACACTGTTTCTCATCTAGGGATTAAACCGAAATGTTCAGTCATTAGAGCCATTGAGGATGCCAAACATCCCACGGACAAGGATTCCTTACGGTCCTTCCTTGGTTTGGCAGAATATTATGCTAGATTTGTTCCATCTTACTCTCAATTAGTCGATCCTTTATGCACGTTATTAAGGAAAGGTAACAGTTTTCCTTGGTCTCCTGAGCTCGACAAGGTTTTCAGTGAGGTCAAGAAAATTATTGTGTCCGCACGAGCCCTTCATGTCTTTAGAGAGGAAGGTATTTCAGTCATAACAGTTGACGCCAGCATGTCAGGCCTCGGAGCCATTCTTACTCAAAGAGTGGGGGCAGTGAGCAAACGGTTGCATTCGCTTCTAGGTCCCTCAAACCTTTTGAGCAAAAGTATAGTACTATCGAAAGGGAGGCATTAGCGTGTGCCTGGGCGGTGCAAAAGTTCAGAATGTATATATGGGGGCGAAAATTCGAACTTGTTACTGACCATAAACCATTAATTTATATTTTTAACAAAGTAAATTCAGCTTGTATGTCTGCAAAATTCATGAGACTCGTGTTCAAATTACAAGAATTTTATTTCGAGGTGAAGCACATTCAAGGGGGAAAGAATTTTCGGGCAGACTGCCTTTCAAGGCTATCAATGGTGAAGGATGATGATGAGGATGTTTCAGCTGAGGATATTGAATGCGTTACTGTGGTAGATGCTGTGTGTGAGATGAGTTCAGTTTTGTCTGAAAAATATTGGAAGTCTGCTTACGAGGATGATGTTACTCTACAGAAGGTCATCGATTATTCCACACATAGTTGGCCTGAACCTAGGTGCTTAGAAGGAGATTTGCGCAGATTTACGCTGATATCTGAGGACCTTTCCGTTGAGAATGGAATTGTTCGGAGGGGTGACAAATGTATTCCTTCATTCAATTTACGTTCTTCAGTTATTAATGAAGCTCATTGGGGTCATTTGGGGGTTAGCAAGACCGTCATGAGGATAAAAGAGCATTACTGATGGCCAGCGCTAGACGATCAATTTAAGAAATTGATTGATACTTGTCCTGAATGCCTTTTTTGTCAGACAAACACTGGCAAACTTTAAAAGTTCCCCTGCACCCGACTGAATTTCCTAATGCTGCATGGAAGTAGATTGGTCTTGATTTTTCTGGGCCATATTCAGTTTTGAATCAAGAAAAAAATATATCATTTTATTGGTGGATTACTTTTCAAAATGGATGTATTATGAATTTGTAAAGTCTCCTGACTCTGATTCTACAATTTCCTTCTTAAGGAAAATCTTTAATTTGGAAGGTGCTCCTAAAGTGATAGTCACAGACAACGGAACATATTTTATATCCGAGAAAATGTGCAAATTTCTATGTGAGTTTGACATTAAGCAATTTAAAGTCGCTTTGTACTCACCTTCATTGAATGGTCTGGTGGAGAGGGGGAACAAAGTGATCAAAGAAGGGGTTAAAACTGCATTAGCGTGTAACTTTAATGTTGAAGACTTCTTTAAATAAAAAGTGTGGCATTATAACACCTCACCTCATTGTACCACGGGGGTGCCACCATTTACTTTGTTGAGAGGCAGGGAAGCTCATTCTCTGTTGTTCCCTACTTGGCTTCAGCATATGTCTGGTGATTCAAAGATTGATTTGGACGCCATTCGTAAAAAAGTGGGTGTCAAACAAAGTCAAATGAAAATGAATTTCGATAAAAAAAATGAATTTCCCCATAGAAGATATTTTGGTCGGGGACTGGGTTTTAATTAGGAGACCTGATAGAGTTAAAAAAGGTGAATCGAAGTTCTTTGAACCAGTACAGGTCCTTAAAGTTAGTAAAGGTGCTGCGTTTGTTGATAAGAAAGGTTGGTGGAACAAACGTCAGCTGGTAAAGGTTTCTCATCACCAAGTAGAAATAATGCAAAACAGACGTTGTGACTCTAAAGAGGAGTTAGATTGGAGCTATTGGTTAGAGGTGTCAAATAAAGGTGCTGGTACTGCTCCATCTGTTACACTTCCTAGTTGCTCAAATGTTCCAGTTGCTCAAATGTTCTAAATAATGTTACACGTTCTTCTCTGGGCAGGACTATTAGGTTCCCCAAAAAGTTTGATGGATTTGTTAAATTTTAGGATACAAATTTTGTTTCTATTTCATTTAGCAATTTATATTTGATCTATTTTTGTATTCCTTTGTTTTGCTGTTGTAAGGGGGAAGGTGGTGTAGTAGTATGTAAGTACATAGATCGAGCAGCGGGCCACGCAATGTATATTCATGCATTGTATTCTCGCGCTTTCCGCGCGCATTGTTTATTTGTTAAGTTGTGATGGTTCAAACAATGTGGCTCACGCATGGAGGGTCCGTTCTGTGGGATTCTAGCGATGACTGGTAATCATCGTTGGGCTTCCTATGGGACGGACGCTTAATGTGTTGGGTGGAGTATTACCTCAATAAACTTCAACTACTTCATCTCTGGATTTCCTTGGATTTATTCACTTAACAAGAGCACAGATGGTTGGAAGAGCAGCTAAATTAAATCTAATAACTTCACTCCTCCACTGCAGACATCCTATTGCAGGTAAGCTGAGTGGATTGCTCTTACTGTGACGGATTGCATGAACTATAAATTCCACATTGCCTAAGAGGATAGAGCGGGCCCCTTTTCTGAGAGGCCCACTTACTGGCTACAGCGCACAGAATAGAAGTGCTCCAAGGGGAGGAGCAGACATGTTGGTCGGATTGTGAAGTGGGAGGCAATGAACTGAAAATAGGGACAAAAGTGACTTAAGCACAACCTGAGGCAATGGAGATTGCCTGGCAGATACTGCAGAGTGGAGAGTTGCCAGTCCCTGCCACCTTACTCTCCCCCCTCTGGGGGCTGACCACAGTTAGGAGGTTTGACAACAAAAAGAGTAGACCAAGTCAGGAGGGGGTGTGTGTCTGAACAAGCGAGTGTGAACCAGTTGGATAAAATTATAGGTGAAGCAAAAGACTGTTGAGTTACAGAGGTTTGAATAAATCCCATCAGACCACCCATTTGGCGGAGTTTCATCATTTAGGAATTAATAAGTATTCAAACACTCTCCCGGCCCTTTAGTGCCAGGGTAACATAGAAACTCTATGTACATAGCTCCTCAATGTAATAAAGTGCAGTGCTCAAAAAATAAAAGTGAATAAAATGGACTACTAAGACTCAAGACATTTTTCAAAATATAAAGGTCTGGGTGTCAAGGGTTTAAAAACACGCCGGGTGATTGGATACTACCCTGTGGCGCTAAGCAAGATGGTCGACATGTTTCAGCCTATGGGGGAATTATCCCGGCTTTCTTCAGGACCTTACGTATAACCTTGCTACTGCAACTAACAAAAATTGGTGATATGAGGAACAGTAAAAATTGTGCTTATGAGAAGTCACATATCTACCAGGAACTTTTGTACTCCAATGTTGGCTGGATGAAGGGAGACAAGACTTCTTCCTATCGTGAGACAAAAGATAACACAGTCAAACAGGACAAGGTCACCTACAACCATCCGCCTGCATACACATACACCGCTCAGATCAACACACATGCGAGAACACTATATATTCCGCATTACTAAGATAAAAAAGCATACTAGCTACATCACACAGAGGCATTTCCTCATCGTGATACTCACCCAGCTTTGTGTGGGTGGTGACCCCACCTCACCCGGCAACCGCTCGGGAGAATGAGGCCCCGCTCTATAGTGTAGAAAAAGGGCATAGTAAGTGAACGTCATCTTCCATGCCTAGCCAAATTGCTCTACACAAAACCCAACAAACGTGTGATGGAAACCCAAATATCAGACCACCAGGCTATCTACACGGAGGTTATCAAATGGGAGAGAATAGGGACTCAGGATACCAAATTGGTTTGGAGATGTTTCAAAAAACGCCCGATAGGCACTCCGAAATACCTCTAGATTGTCACTTGTCAAAACATAGTGGGGGCATATCATTGGATGACACCAGGATTAAGATGTGGATGTGATCATAGTTTAAGAACCACACTTTAAAACAATATATAACCAAAATAGAGCCCTAATAGACTAGAAAAGCCCCTCTTTTTAAGTGCATATCAGGTAACCCACACTAGAGTGTGAGGGCAGTTAATGCTGGTCACAATGATGGTAAACTGCCAAGTTTGACACAGCAAACGCAATCTACTTCTTACCTGTCCGTCGGTACCCCTTGTGTGAAACGAGCGGAAGTGGAGGTGTTTCTCCTTCCGCCCGCCTTCTCTTTATAGGGGAATAGTAATTGGTTAATTACTCACATGAGGGCTGATTACGCGCTAAAACCGGCAAGCTCTTGCCGTCCAGGATTAGTCCTGGGGAGAGTGTTTTGAGAGAGCGCCGCTGCGCTGAGTCAGGAGACGCGTTTAGCTGCGCATGCGCTCCGCGGTAAAACGCTATACACTAGCGTCCGCGCACTGGACAAGGGGCCGCAATCCCAGAAAACCATGCATAATTGAAAAGCCCCTGTTACTTAAAAAAGGGGGGGAGCGCTGTCCTGAAAGCGACAAGAAATGAGCGTTATTTGAAGAAAACAAACAAGGCAATTTGAGTGCGTTAATAACAAGCGAGACTTAAAAAGAGGGGCTTTTCTAGTCTATTAGGGCTCTATTTTGGTTATATATTGTTTTAAAGTGTGGTTCTTAAACTATGATCACATCCACATCTTAATCCTGGTGTCATCCAATGATATGCCCCCACTATGTTTTGACAAGTGACAATCTAGAGGTATTTAGGAGTGCCTACTGTGCGTTTTTTGAAACATCTCCAAACCAATTTGGTATCCTGAGTCCCTATTCTCTCCCATTTGATAACCTCCGTGTAGATAGCCTGGTGGTCTGATATTTGGGTTTCCATCACACGTTTGTTGGGTTTTGTGTAGAGCAATTTGGCTAGGCATGGAAGATGACGTTCACTTACTATGCCCTTTTTCTACACTATAGAGCGGGGCCTCATTCTCCCGACCGGTTGCCGGGTGAGGTGGGGTCACCACCCACACAAAGCTGGGTGAGTATCACGATGAGGAAATGCCTTTGTGTGATGTAGCTAGTATGCTTTTTTATCTTAGTAATGCGGAATATATAGTGTTCTCGCATGTGTGTTGATCTGAGCGGTGTATGTGTATGCAGGCGGATGGTTGTAGGTGACCTTGTCCTGTTTGACTGTGTTATCTTTTGTCTCACGATAGGAAGAAGTCTTGTCTCCCTTCATCCAGCGAACATTGGAGTACAAAAGTTCCTGGTAGATATGTGACTTCTCATAAGCACAATTTTTACTGTTCCTCATATCACCAATTTTTGTTAGTTGCAGTAGCAAGGTTATACGTAAGGTCCTGAAGAAAGCCGGGATAATTCCCCCATAGGCTGAAACATGTCGACCATCTTGCTTAGCGCCACAGGGTAGTATCCAATCACCCGGCGTGTTTTTAAACCCTTGACACCCAGACCTTTATATTTTGAAAAATTTCTTGAGTCTTAGTAGTCAATTTTATTCACTTTTATTTTTTGAGCACTGCACTTTATTACATTGAGGAGCGATGTACATAGAGATTCTATGTTACCCTGGCACTAAAGGGCCGGGAGAGTGTTTGAATACTTATTAATTCCTAAATGATGAAACTCCGCCAAATGGGTGGTCTGATGGGATTTATTCAAACCTCTGTAACTCAACAGTCTTTTGCTTCACCTATAATTTTATCCAACTGGTTCACACTCGCTTGTTCAGACACACACCCCCTCCTGACTTGGTCCACTCTTTTTGTTGTCATGTATTCTAATTGTGGGGAGCGAGTAGTCAGGTCGTAAAACAATCCCCTCGACCCTCCACACTTTTGTTTTTTGAGCACAGTTAGGAGGTGACACCACAGACATCCCGGGCTCTTTTGGAGTGAGCACCTATGACAGTTGTCTAAGAAGTGGGGCAGAGCGCCAGAACGTATACATAAAAGTATTGGATACCACCAAACCCCAGGACGAGAGGAAGAAGAGGAAGTGGCTGCCCCACTCCCTGCCCCCCTCGGCCGGCCTGAAAGCCAACTATGATTGAGAGGCTGAGGTGAAACATCAGGAACTGGTTGCTATAATTGTGTGTCATCCGCCTGTGCTAATCTCAAACACAAATAAGTGCCAAGAATCGCAGTAGGGTGGTCATGGATACCACCGCAAGCCACTATCTTCATCTAAACCCCTTTTCACTGAGCTTGCAGAAGCTTGGGACTTGTTGGAAGCATACAAGACTGAACCAGGGGAGCACAGTGAAGCGCACAATCAGCACCAAAATGGAAGCAAACACCACAAACTTACCGTAGTGTATCCACGAAACCTACTAGAGCCCAGGAAATAAAGAGAGCTGGGCGGCAACACTGGCTGAGGCTGGCCTTGGGTGAACAAGGCAGATCACAGAGGGTGCTTTTACAACCTCAGAGGCCGCTGGGGAAGACTCTGAACTTGATTATGTGGAGCATGAGGAAGGGACTCTTCTTTTATCACCCCAAGAACTGAAGACAGTTTGTAGATCAGGCCGGCTGATGAAGATCCATGATGACAAGATTACAGTATAAGTATGTGGACTCCGCCCCCCACCTCCAGTTATTTCTCTGTTACCATCCTCCCTACTGGAGCAATGAAATGCACCACAACTAAGCCAAGCAGACTCCTGATGCAGTGCACATCATCCTGATACCCCTTGTTCGGGGTTTTAAAGAATGGTTGGGCGGGCCACCCCCCTGGCGATTTTGACTGCCGATGGAGTGTGAGGGCCCCTTTGGAAAAGGGCATGCACGGAGCTGCTGTGTGGTGAAGCAGTGTTGCCGGACTCCCCTCCCTTTCTTGGCGTCCGTAGGGTTGCCGTGATGCTTGAAGGGGGTGAGGCGCTCCTGCCCGGGATACTGGTCGGTGTTAAATTGCACCGACAGGGCCTTGCGGGCGTGAGACCTCCACTGCTGAGGCGAGTCCCACCCCGCTTCCGGAGCAATACGCAGATGCATCCGAGCATTACCCTGATGGTGTGACAGACCCCTGTGTTGCGGGGTGTTGCTCAGACCGAGAGCTACCTCCAGTGGGCTTGGCCGTCAGTGCGCTTGTCATTGCAGAGATGCGCGGTGGCTCTGAATTCCACCTTGGCTGCTCCTGGGGGTACTGTGTGGTGCTGGCAAGGCAGCAGCGGTGGAAGATTAATGGTAGGTTGGTCCCAATGGGAACTACGAGCACGCTGTCTAATGCATGGCTGAAGGAATCGAACTCTGCCGATGACACAAATGATGGCTGACACCCCCTTGGAGTGCTCCAGAGCGTGAGACCAGATAAACGGGCCACTGAGGGCCCAGTGCCAGAACTGTTGTCTCCTGTGGGAAGGCCTTGCTATGCACCAGAAGAGGAATGTGGCCCACCTCCTGCACACACCTCACAATACCCCAGATCACCAGTAAATACCCTAGCAGCCATTGCCATTGGACAGTGGTACTGATTGGCTGTATGTAGGTCGGTGGAATTGACGTGCTGCGGACAACAGATGGATGTGCAGCATGGGCGTAGGAAGTGTGGGGGACACGGGGGATATATCCCCCCCAGATTTTGGAGTGGGGAGGACACGGGGGACAAAAGAATTTCCCCTTTTCCTTTCAGTCATTTGCAGGGCCATTAGCGTGCAAAAGAGCTACCTAATGGCCCTGTACTTGACCTGTGACCTCACCTGCCTGCAGTCAAAGATTCCTCGCCCTCTGCCCTTTGTTATGCTGCAAGAAGGCTCGGCGTCCTGGGAAGGGCAGAAAAGGAAAAAAAAACTCTGTCTTTTTTCCTTCATACCCTGGGAGAAGGCAAGGACAGTGTCAACTTCTCCTGTCCTGCCTCTGGTAGCTGCCCTTCCCCCTCTCTCTCTTTATTCCTTCATCTCTTTCTGTCTCTGTCTCTCTCCTCCTTAAGTTCTGATTTCAAGAGCTCTTATGTACTCTCTCTTGCCACTCCTTTTCTTTGTTTCCCAGTGAAATGGATCCAAAATAGGCGGAGCACTTTGGCTGGAAATGTCCTCATTTACTGACCGTTTTATTATTCCAAAGAAAAACCTCGAGATGGAGAGAAAAAATAATGAAATACCGAAATAAAGTAATACAGAGTGGTCAGCAGACAGGCCGGATTGTTATTTACAGCCACACACATTAGCGCCACTTAACAGAGTTTACCAGTGAAAGCGCTACTTTCTTTCTTTCTTCTTTCTTTGAACAGCATTGTTTTCCCAGGGTGGGGAACCATTCCTAAAGGGACTGAAATACCTGGTTGATGGATGGAGTGGAAATGTTTAATATGATAATTTTCAACTGTTTTAATTATTTTAGCTTATAAAATGTGTACTGAGGCTCTGTGTCCGGGAATGTGGTCTTTTTTAAACCAAACTGCTTACATTTTTTAAAGGATATAAGCAATGGACATTGAAACAGGTCCCTTCCTGGTCCTGTAGCCATGTTCCGAATTTTTCAGGCAAAATCACTTACTGATTTCTGAATAATGAGTTTTAAACTGTTAAGGTAACCATGTTGCTCCTGAATACATTTCACATGATTTGCTTATTCGTGCATTTCTTATGAGTGTTTGCTTTTTCCAGGGTGTTATTCATTTTTTTCAGGCGGCATTTTACTGTTGTCTAGTGCATAATTTGAATTTAGTTGCTGTACAATTGAGTTGTAGCTGAAGGCAGTGCACGTTTCTCTCAGTGGGGCGGTATGGTGTTCAATGTGGGAGAGGATGTGGCACTCTGGCCATAGCTGCTGAATTTGGAACTGGAGCACCATTTTCAACCTTCATGAACAGTCCAACAGACCACACTCCTGGCAGAGCTCATTCCGATGCTACACCTTAGAAGGCCCGATAGACCTTGGAAGCCCTGGTGTCTTAGCACCCGCAGTTGGACCCTACCGGTGGCAAGTGTGAGTTAACCTTGAAGGCCTGTCCACCACAATCCATGCTGCAGTTCACCTCCAGTCTTGCGAGCAGGCATACGAAGAAGCACACCCTAGATTAACAGTGACACTGAGGTCACAGGATCCTTGAGGCCAGTCCACCGCACCCATTGGTATCTCCATTGGCCTTTTTCAGCAGTAGTGGTGCAACTTACCAGGGGGTTGGAATGTAGGATTTGCATACACACCAAACATAGGGGGTGATTATAATGGAGGTGGGACAGCCACGTCACCCCGTCAGTGGTGGTCCCACCGCCATCGGTGACTGCATCACCACCAACCATATTACAATGGTGGGTGGTTCCCTGGCGGTCGGAAAGACCAACCGCCACGCACCCGACTGGCTCCTTGAGCCCGCCAGTGTGGCGAAGAGGCTTGTGGTTCCTACAATGCTGGTGGTGCCTACCGGGCACCACAGTAGGGATTACGATACCCCTTACCCACCAGCCTATCCATGGCGGTTCACCCGACATGGAAATGTTGGCGGAAAGGGACATTGGAGGCCTGTAGGAGGCCCCTCTCCCCCAGCCCCCAGACATGGGACCTGGGGGACATCTAAGAAGCCCCCCTACATATCACTGCACCATGTGGCAGGCACCGCATTGTGCCTGCCACGTAGTGCAGTGATATACGTAACATGTCAGTTTTTACATTGCAGCAGATGATGCAGCCAGCAGCACCTGCTGCAATGTAAAAGATAGGCACTGCGCACACCATAGTGACGGTCGCATTGTAATCCCTATCGTGGGGCCCCCACATTGGAGGCCAGCAGTCCCATTCCCCGATTCGATAGCGGACGGACTGAAGTCCACATGCCATCGTAATCAGCCCCTAAGTTTGCAAACTTCATGGTCTCTGCTTCATGCACAAACACTTGCAGCCTGCTTTCAGGCCGCTGGAGTTATGCAGCAATGGAGGCCCAAATTATGTTGCAGTGTTGACTAAATGATTCAAAAATAAAAAGGCTGCAGCGTAATACAGTGCACTTTACGATACTTTATTATTTTGACATATTTATACATACTGACAGCCTCTGCAAAGCTTTTGCCTCATTAGTACCTGTGTAACATACAAATGCAGCAGTGGGAAAGGTGACCAGTCAACCTTTGCAAAGGGCCTACACTTCACAGCAACATAAATCATATTTCTTTTAGTAATTTTTGATCCGTTTGACCTACAAAATTGTTTTGGGTCAAATCGTTAGATTATGCAGCAGATTATATATTGTGTGGCAAATGTGATACAGCCATAGTTAAGTGGAAAACATTTTTCCACTTAACTTAATTTTGCCCCAGCATTGTAGTTGATCAATTTATAAGTTCCCCAAACCCAAAAGTCGAGTTTGGGCACAATTTGCATTTTAAAAGCAGTCCTACAACACAGGGCTACTTTTAAACTGACCTCAGGCTTCAGCTGTGCACACATGCAAACGCAGAAAGGGCTGCTGGCCTATAAACTGCCATGCCCTATTATATTCTAGGGACTTAAAGGTAGTTCTAACCCCCCTGCCCTATTATGTACAAGGGCCTTATAGGAGAGGTCATACCAATCATAGGGGTAGCCTAACCCATAGTGCACCCTAGTGTATGTAGGTGTTTTCACAGTATCTTTAAGTGTCTCTTTCAGAATAGCACTGGCCCTGTGCCTGTTCAGGCAGAGGCCAGGGTCAGTCAGCCAGGTACCACCAGTACCAGTCAGCAAAACATTGGGGAGTGCCCAGGGCACAGGATGGCTTTGCAACACTAAAGAAGCATAAACTCAGAATTTAAAACATAACATCATGGTTGGGGGGTTCTCTTTAATAATCAGAATTGATTTACATCCTAATGAACCCATTTTCCAACATTAGGATAAGGAAAGACTCGGGGAAAAATCATAATGTTCTAATCTATACCTTGAAGTTTTCATGCAGCTCTTTGATGACGTTTAATAGCTCACTGTTCAATGTTAGGATTTTAACTTATAAACTGCAAATACCAAAAGAATCTCTCAGACAAAAGCAGTAACTCACTGACCTATTTACATGATATGCATTTTGTGATCTGCGTGGTACACATTCTTTGCGGCAGGCATGTTACCCCACTGTGGCTACCTTACCAAGAGTCAAAACTAACACTAGACAAACCTCCGATCTCTCTCAATAAAGAACATTAATCACCAAAGTTATCTTCACATTTGTATTGTTGCCTGAAAATTGCTGGAGTCCAGGAATGCAGGTACTTTTCAAACCATAAGGCACTTGCAAACATGACGCCCCCAACCTAAGTCAGCGAAATTTGTTTGCTTGGTGCATGAAGATGCAAGATTCATATACATTTTTTAAACATTTGGTCTGATTACTATATGAATGTAAATAACAATAAAGCATACATGCAAACTGTGACAACATGCCTGCTTTTCTTAATATTTCACTTCGATAATATGCAATTGTATTTGTTTAATGGGCGGTGATTTGTATAGGGTCACTGGAAAGTCCACAAGGTGTCGCTGTCCCCCCCAGAATTTTAGTGTCTCCTACGCCCCTGATGTGCAGGCATTACTCTCATGAAGGCTGGCTGGCGATGAACCAGAACTAAATGACTAGCACCATTCCGTTGATGATTGTGAGCGAATTGGGCCAGGTCTGGAGGCTTGCTAGAGCTGACGCCACATTCTGCTGAGACACCCGAGGGTTGGTGGCCCACCCCTCTGTGCATCATACCTGGCACCCGTGAGTAGGAGAGCACCTGGGGGTGACTGACCCCCAGTGGGCGAGCAGTTGTTGCCTGGCTATGAACCCAGTGCGGACAGGGAGGGCCATCCTGGAGTCAGCGATGGGGAAGGACAGGGCGACTAAAGGTAAACAGACAATACAATAACGCAGTACACACAACTGCAGGGCCTGCCACAGCACACCATGCATCAGACAGACACTCAGGTGCTGGAGATGGAGGGGAGCCATCTAGGGTGGCTCTGATGGAGGCAATACAGAGGTCCTGGAAGGCAAGGTAGACTCTGTGGCCACAGAGGTGGGATTACTATGAGCAGACCTCCGCAAATTGTTGGGAAGGGCGACAGTCAATGACCGATTGGTGGCCTGGACCAAGATGTAGCCACTATTAAGAACCAAATTATGAGACCTACTGCCACTGCAAGGACTTTGGAGGGCAGAGGATGCGGACGGCCAGTCCTGACACAACAACATTCAGCTGGTGGTATTTGCAGAGTGCGTGGAAGGGAATTCCACAGAATCCTTTCCTGGAGAACTGGATCCACAATACCCTCCAGCCAGAGGATTTCACCCACATGTTTGCGGGGAAGCACACAAACAGAGCGTTGGTAATGCGCCCTCAGTCGGGGGCCCTCCCAGAGCCCTGATTGCGTGGATCTTTAACTACCTCAATCGGGATTGCATGCTTAAGGTTGCCTGGGAGGCGGGATTGTTGAAGTTTGAGAATCATAATGTCGCAGCCTTCACGGATTATACCCGGAAAGTACAGTCCCAAAGAAAATAATTTGTGGAAGTTAAAAGGAAACTAAGGCCATGCGACTTTCCCATATGCTACTATTTCCTGCGAAACTCCAGGTGATCGCCCAGGGTAAGAATCACTTCTTTGATCGCCTCGGAGGATATCTGGGCCTGGCTTGAACAATGGGACAAGGTGCTGCATGGAGAACTAGGATCCCTGAGGTCTGGTTGGGGAACGAGGGGGACGCCGGAGTGTCGCTCCATAGAGTGTTTCCCAGGGACATTCATTGCTGGACTTCAAACTTGACTTCTGGATTGTGGTGCAAGAGGATGGAAAACCTTCAAGTGTGTTGCTGGATGATGCCAGCACACCTGGCGCTCAGAGCAGAGGAGAGCAGAGGAGAGTGTGCCCCTAACTCCGTCAGGGGATGCTGACGCACAAACTTGTTGATGTGGCCATTTGTCATTTTTGGGGACTATTTGGCTGTGCCTTTTGCATATATTTACATTGGGGGATGTGAGGAACATGTACCACTGGAGATTGTGCTGTTTGGAAAACTGAATGCCCCCTTCTTTTCCATTTTTTATTGTTGGAAGTAATATGTATTTGATAATTACCATTGTTGCATTCTGGCTCCCACGGGGGTGACCCATTAGGGCACTGGCAGGGCAGCCGTGGTGAGACCTGGCGTGGAACCTTGTTACCTCGCCCTTATCGAGGTGGGGAAAGCGCTGGCTTTACTCGCGTTTGCACTTTAAGAATTGTAGCTTGAGTTACTCTGTAAGTGTTGGATACCACTCAAAGAGATTGAGTGCCGATCAGCTAGATCACAATGGGGTAGTGGGGAGAGATACCTGTGCCAGCTGTCCCACAAGATGGTGGGCGCTCACGCTTGTTATATTTATTGTAGTTGTAAGATTGTCCAGGGTAGGGTAGGGAGGGGGGACCTATTGTTGTTTTGGCAATAGTTCAGGCCATATTCTGCTATGGTTTGATGATGCATGTGAAGTGGGGAGTGCTGGGAGGGGACAGTCTAAATGCCCACACTGTACGGTGTTCTAAAATCATTATGTGGAATGTTAGAGGGCTCGGTAGCTATGTAAAATGCATAGGGCAACTCCTGCTTGTGATGCACTGATGTAATTATTGCATGCCTCCAGGAAACGCACCTCAGAGAAAATTAATCTATTACAGAAAGGATGGAGGGGACCTGATCTTGTCTACCTACTCATCCTATGCACTTGGAGTGGCTGTATGGGTGGCTCTTGGGGTCCCCTTTTCACCTGCTTCACTCAGAAGCTGACAGGCAGGGTCGGTTTGTCTTGGTGAAGGGGTTATTAGACAGGGTGGTTATAACCAGTCTGCACACGTACACTCCCAACACAAATGATAGGGAGTTCATCCCCAAGGTGGAATCCCTGCTGACGGATAACAAGGTGGAGCGGCTGCAATGGATGAGGGATTTGAACCGTGTTTTGGACCCCGTCATGGAAAAACAAACCTCCCTCCTCCCGGAGTGAGTCTAAGCCTGGCATGGTTGAAACTCTGACTGATGCCATGTGTAACTTGGACTATTTGGATGTGTGGAGAGAGCTTTATCTGGCATGATGGGAATATTCATGTTACTCAGCCACACAAGATACATACAGCCGCTTGGACCGTGACTTGGGTACTGTTAACATACAGGCAGACGTTCAAAGTGTTGTCTACTTGGGTAAGTTTCTATCTGGTCGTTCCCCCCAGCTGATAGAATGCAGCGGAATCAGGTTTCAAACTGAAAGGAGGCATTGGCGGATCCAAACAGACTCTTTACTAGATGCACCGTTCAGGCAGGCTCTTGGGGAAAATGTTACAGAATACCTGGAGGGTAACTGGGCTACAACAACAAACAGGGGCACTGGGTGTGAAACTTTAAAAGCTGTTATATGAGGGGAATGCTTGAGTAAGGTGTGTGGTTTACGCCAGCAATTGCAGGCAGACCTTGAAGACCTCTAGAAGAAACTAGCGGAGGCCTAACAGGTGGATGTTCGGAGACCAGAAGCGGGCGCTTATCTGGTTGTTTTTAAGAGGAGGCTCGGGATACACGGGACAGGCTGGATATATTCATGTGTCGGGATTACATACAGCGGTTACAACGGGAGGGGGAAAAGCCTGGTAGGTCACTGGCCTGGCTACTTAAAAGGAAGACAGATTGATCTCCCATATTGATACTCCAACACCTAGATGAGACCATGGCTAATACACAGCAACTCATTAATGAATCATTGGGGGACCATCTACGGAACCTTTATGGAGGGGGGTAGCAGTGGATGATGTTGCAGTGGCTGACTACTTGCCGGGCATGGAACTCCCTGAATTACCCCACCTGCTATGTGAGGAATTAGAGGCTGATATCTCCCTAGAGAAAGTGAGGAACGTAATTGTTGATATGAAAAGAGGGATAACACCCCGGGGGCGGCTTTCCGGTAGAATTCTACCAAGCATACGAAGGGCTGTTGGTGGGTCTTCCGACAGGTAGTGATCTGTAGGGTGCCCAAACCAGGCGGGGATGCCACAGACCTGTCTTCATATAGGCCCTCACCTTGTTGAATGTGGACACGAAAGTACTATTTAAAGCATTGGCAAACAGACTAACTTGTGGGATGGGAGTGTTGGTTCAAGAGAACCAATGAGGTTTTATGCCAGGGTGCAGTACTGCCCTTAACTTGTGCAGACATGACCAGGTCCTGCATGTGTTCCAAAGTGATGGCAAGGACATGGGACTGGTGTCTGTGAGTGCACAGTGGGGGTCTGACATTGGATGAAAGGGGTGTGCAGGGAGGTACATGGCAGGGGTGTTCACTTTTGCCGCTTCTCTTTGCCCTGGCGATGGAGCAGCTGGTGGCTAAGCTCTGGATTGTGTTGAGTGCCGCAGTTATAGGTGAGGGGGATGTAACACACCTCATATCAATTCAATTCAATTCAATTTGAATTTATTCGGTTAAAAAATGAATAACCATAAAAGTACATAAAAACAATTCATAATACTACATCATCATTATTAATAAAGGAAACAAATAAAACCACAAGGTTATTGGCAATGCAAATATCATTATACGCAAATGGCATTTTGTTCTGCATACAGTGCCCTGCAGAGACAGTGCCATGGCTACTGACACATCTGGAGACATTTGGGGTGGGCAGGTCCTCATATTAATAGAAGGCAACCCTTGCTGTTTTCTCTGGGGCTTTGAAGGGGTTGCCTAAGACAGAACTGGGCTTGCTCTGGCTATGCTGGGAGACAACTGCCTTCCGGTATTTTGGTGTAAATGTGGGCCATAGCATGGCGGACCAGCAGCCGCATTGTATTGAACCACTAGTGAGTGAGCTCACCATTTCTGTCCTATTTTAGAACACTCTGCTGCTTTGTATGATGGGAAGAGTCATGGTGGTGAAAATGGTGTCGCTCCCTAGATGTTTGTATGTCATACAGAACGTTTTTATACACTGCTGTGCAGATTGTTTAAAACAATAGACAGCCTGGTGATCTCACTTGCGTGGGCTAGGAAGAGGAGTCGAGTTACACTCCCCCACCTGAAACTAGACATGTTGAAGGGTGGAATGTGCTTTCCAGATTTGGAGCTTTATTATTATGCATCCAAGTTGCAACACACAGCCTAGTGGGCCTCGGGAAACAACTGAGAGAAGAGAGTGCTCAGTGGCACTTACAGTATGTACTCCCTGCTGTAATTGTTCATGCAAGGTTCTTGAGCGCCGCCTGTTGTCCCATACCTGGTCAGACAGGTGGCGGGGATCTGGGAGTGAGTGGTCACGAGAGTCTTCAAAAGACCACCTATGGTTAGAGAGCTGGGCATGAGGACTTTGCTCCCATTTAGACGAATGAACAATGACATGTCCGTAGTGAGATGGAGGGAGGGGCGCTGCAAAACATTGGGAGACCTAAACCCAGGTGACATATTCCTTACATTCGTGGAGGCACGAGAGACTTTTGCAATTGAGGGGGACAGTTCTTTTATTACGCTAAGATGGCACACACGGCACAGAAGATCTGGACAGACTTTCCGAGCACCCATTGTGTGACCCATCGTGTGACGGACACACTTTTGACAATAAGTTGACTTTCCTCCATCACGCCAACGCTGTTGTATCATCTGCCTTTTACACCCTAAAAAAAATTAAAAAACTACTTCCTTACCTACCACAGTCAGCGGGCAAAACACTTATCAGCACCTTAGTGTTTTCAAGAACCGACTATTGCAATTCCCTTCTCCTGAATGCTCAGGAAAAGGTTCTCAATAAACTCCAGACAGTGCAAAACGCTGCGGCCAGAACTCTACTATCCATCCCTAAATTTATCTCAACCTCCCCTTATATTAAAGAACTTCACTGGCTCCCAATTAGGAGCCGAATCAAATTTAGCCTATAAAACTCTGAACAACGGAGGACCACAGTTTCTAAAAGAAGCCCTCCGCCCAGTGGAACAACGCAGGACCCTACGATCTTCCTCAGCCTACTTGTTGAACGTCTCTCGGACAAGAAAGGCCAGCTGGGGAGATAGATGTTTCACTACCGCAACGGCCAAATTGTGGAACACACTACCACTCCACATCAAAACTGCCCCCACGCTTCTCAAATTCAGAAAGAGCCTCAAAACTTGGTTGTTCTCCTCTTCCTAACTCCCCCGTCATACCACTAGTGAGTTCTGTAACAATAGCGCCGAGACACCCGTACGGGTATTTGCGCGCTTTAAAAATTGCAAAAAATAAATAAAATAAAATAAATAAATAAATTGCATTTACTGCTAATGGGAGGCTCGGTTACACAGGGCCCCAATAGGATTGGGTGGTAAAATAAGAATTCCTAAGGGCCTGTGGGACTGCAAACTGTGCCACCTACATCTGGGATTACAGATTCGGTAAATATACCGAGTCGGTATTTTACAGATTCTGTAAATTTACCGATTCGGTAAATTTACAGAATCAGTAAAATTCGGGCCCTTCTACATCTCAAAAACCAATTACCGGTCGGTAACGGCCGAAATCGGCCGTTACCGATCGGTAATTGGCGACCTACATCTGGCCCTTTGCATCTTGCTTCTCTCTTCCCGCGCAATTGGGAAGCGGTGGGGGTGCCAGGTGCTCCACTGTGTCCCAGGGCCAAGTAGCTGAAAGCATCTTGCATGTGTCATACACTTTTCGACCGTGGGCCTTTTTGTTCCTGCTCATCCTCTGACTATCCTCAGTTCACACTTCCCTCGGTATGCCAACCAGTTCTCTCCCAATTTCAAGAGTCAGGAGACTTTTTTTTTAAACATCTTTTTATTAGTTAATGGTTGGCAATTAGCCAAATACAGCGCAGTACAAGGGAACACATCAGTGGCATGTACGTACATGTAGTTCTCATCACCGATCAAGAAACAACAATAGTAATGAAAACCATCCCAAACATAACTAGGTACAGTCTGTATGCACAAATGCATTGACCTCAATAAAACAGTACGAGGAGACGAATCCCCAAACTCTCCACTGCACTCGAGATTGCCCCTATTCCTGCTCAGCACTCCCATTCATTGGATATACTACCTATCCTGACACTCTTGTATCTCAGGGGGCTGTCTACCAGCCCCTCTCCACTACTTCCCCTGGGATTATGGGCTAAAGAGTTTTCGGTTGAGCATATGGACGTTTGCTACCGGCCCAAAGGACTGGGGGTTCGGGAATATTATATTTTTATTGTGTTTCAATCACTGGTCTTGATAGATTCCATACATGCAGTTAATCCATGGAAAGTTCATTTTGTCCACCCTGGGGATGTATAACCTTGTTTTTATCCAAAAGAGGTGGAATAGAGGGGAAAAGGCATGCTCATTAGGATGGCACCAGTTAGAAAATATGCTTTTATCACGTGGAATATTACAGGTTTGGCCTTAGCTGTTAAAAAATATAAAGTACAAGCATATTTCTGAAGGGGGGTGCAAATGTTTTTTTTACAGAAACACATTTAACTAAACAGGAGGATACAAGACTTCAGAGAAGGTAGAGGGATGAAGTCTACGCTGCACGATATTCTTCCTATGACATAGGGGTGTTATGGATATGTCAAGGGGTACCGTTTTGCTTCCGCTGTGGAAAGTGACCCAGAGGGCATTTTTGTATTGGTTATTAACTCCAAGCTGCCTCCATGCTGTCAATGTCGATCAGATGTTATTCTTTAATACTCTCTCTGAAATTATCCACCATGATGAATGCAGTACTGATATTGAGAGGGGACACAAATTGTTTAATAAACGTCATATTGGACCTCTCCCATCCACTGCTGTCATTCATATCAATGGCTAAAGTGGCGCCATTGTTAGTAAAATGGTTGTCGGATTGGCAGTTAGATGCTACATTGAGCAATGATCAGTGAATATGCCTTTTATTCAGTGCTACAGAATCTCCATATTCACTTAGATTCTTGATGTCAAGAATTATTTCCCTTGACACCATACACATGGAGTTTTTGGGAGGCACTATATTAGACTGCAATCCATTACTGATGTGAATCTGATGGGGAACACCCCATAAACCTGCAGCTACCTGGAGATTACAAGTACAATGCTAGAAGATAGAATGTTTATGAATTGGCTACAGCTAGTGAAAAGAAACTATTTCCACACTAAAAAAGACTGTTTCATCTTCATAAGTAGAATGGGAAGCCTTTAGGATGGCTGTGAGGGTACATTGCATTGGGGAGATGGTGGGAGTTTGAAGAACACTAGACACGGAATTAGATGGTTTGGACATTTCACCAAGGTAACTTGAAAAGGCGGTGGTAACAGACCTGACACTGAGAGGCAAACTGGCAGCAGAAAAAGTAAAATATGCAGTTCTCATTGAAAGGTTGAGATGTCACAATTACAAGGATACATAGCGAGGCAACATGACAAGGGGGATAAAGCAGTGAGACTCCAGGCCTGGCTCACAAAGACAAATATCATGGGTGGTGTTGGACTTGGCCCCTTTTGGCAGGTTCACCCCGAAACTTTTTGCATTCTCCTAGCCTTTTTCTGTTACCTGCTGTTGGTGGTTTTAGGCCTCTGGGCACTTTAGCACTGTGGTCCAGTGTAAAGTGTGTGCGCTCTCTGAGTTACATTGATAAGATTGGTCTGCCCTCACATAGGAATGCATTGGGGATTCCCTGATCAGTGTGTGTCAGTGGTAATTCATGGTATGAGAGGAGCTGTGTGGTCAAGTCTAGTAAGTATGAAATTGTGAGAATAAATGCAGCGCAATGGTGTGCACAGATTTATTATGACTATGGGAGAAATGACACTTTTAGAAGTTGGCATTCCTGTGTGCTATGTGTCTGCCTGCCTGATGTGAATTGCATGTCTGGCTTGTGAGCGACAGGGGCTAGGAGGTGTGTGTGGCTCCAGGAGGGGCAGGGTGAATCAGCGCTGGGCTGAATAGGACATCTGTGCTCGGAGTAGTGGGAAGAGTAATCCCCTGACTCTGAATAGGAGTGTGCCTGCCCTGTACAATGCTGGCTCCGCCCCCTGTGGTGTGTCTGATGACCTAGGCCCCACCTGACAAAGGGGAGGAGGAGCAAAACAAAGTGCTCCAATTCCCTCCTGAACCAGTTGCATCTGGTTCCCCCATGCCCTGCACTACAGACAAACGAATCCTGAGTATAAGTAGAGGGGCAGTGACCCCATGAAAATGTTCTGTACTTTGATACTGCTCTTGCGGGGGCGTGCTGCTGCTGGGGCCCAGGAGGAACCGCCATGATGGGCTTGCCTCCCTGGACCCAGCATGGCCCCCTTGATCCCTAAAATAACTTTTTGCTTGGACCCTTGTACTTTTCCAATTTTGGTCCGGGACCAAGGACCTTTGCAGCATTTTGCGCCCTGCGAACGCTTTATTTTGATTTGCCCAAAGAGAGGAAAAGCGTGGGCTGTGCAGCGCTGAGCTGCAGCCCTTGAAGGGGGAATCCTGGCGTGCAGGATTCCCCCATGATGCCATTCGAGTGGGTGCCCACCCAGCAATTTCGTGTTACTGAAAGGGAGCCCACCCCGCTTTATTATTACTGGGAATAGCGGGTGCCCACCCCGCATGGATGATTTTATTTTTGGAGAGCGGGTGCCCACCCCTCTATCATGCTGTTTCGAACAGCGGGTGCCCACCCCGCATCGCGGTGGAAGAAGGAGAAATCACCAGGAGAGACTGCCGTGCCGCTGCCGAATGCGACCCGGAAGTCAGGCGCGTTTGCCTGACTATGGGCGGGTCCCGCAGCATAGGGCCGGAAGAGGGCGAGGAGGTTCGGCGCTGGTGGTGATGCAGGGCTCCAATAAGTGAGGGAGAGCCCCACGGTGGCAGCCGCAATGAAGAAGAGGAGGTCCAGGTGACACAGGGGTATGGGAGAGCCCCGCGGTGTGCCTGGAGGGGACCTGAGCACGGGACCAGCCGCGAGAAGTTGGAGCCTCCACGTAGAAGTCCCGGTCCCAGAAGGGGGACGGGGCAAAGAGAAGCACAAGTGAGGCGAGAGCCACAGAGGAGGGGGGCTCCCCTGAGGCATACTGCAGAGATCCTGGTTGAAGTAAGGGGGATCCCCGATGCCGGTCCCGAAGAGAAGAGAGGAAAGTCCCCACAGGAGCCAGTGAGTGAGGGCTCTATGAGGGTGGTGCCGATCAAGGCACAGTGACGCTGCCAATTTGCTGAGCGGACCTGCCGTTGCAGGCTACTCCAGCGATGGGGGCAATTCTTTCCAAGAGTTCCTGTTGGTGGGGTGCGTCGGGTTATATTGTCGGTGCCCGCCCTGTGGCCACCTGGTTGTTAGGGCCCCGTGGGGGTCTAGAGCACCGGTGTGGCATTCCTACAGCTGCCCCGCCTGCAAGGAAGCAGCTGCACCAAGGGGGGCAATTTGCTTCAGAGAGCCCCGGGGAGGTCCCAAGAGCACACTCGTGCCAGGGCCCCTTTACTTTGTCTCAGCTGCGTTGCACCAGTGCGGGCAGCTGCAACGTTTTGCATATTTGTTCCAAGGGCACAGTGAGTGCCCATGCCTTTATTTCTTCACAGCTGCACGGCAAGTAGCATCAGCTGCAACGTTTAGGCCACAGATATTTGGGGGCATTGTGAATGAGATAGGAGTGAGATACACTCCTTTGCCCCAGCGCAATTGCGCACATGGATTCTGCTGCATTGGCAGCCGCCCTGACTTTGGGACATAGGGCATTTGAGCCCCTTTGAGAAGGCCAGTTGGGGCCAGGGGGGCTGTTGGGTTTGTAGGGCACCAGGTCCTAATGTAATTTATGTGGTGCTAGGAAATGTGATTCATGTACTATGATTTACACACCCTGTTTTATGCCTCTAATTGTGGTTTATGTATGAGGTTATTTGCATACTGTGGTTTATGCTAGTGAGAATATTCTCTACTGTGAGTTATGCATAATGTATTTATGCTGGTGAGGTTATGGTCTAATGCGTTTAGACTTGTGAGATGATTGAATAAAGTGTTTATGCTGGTGAGGTTGGTGCAGAATATATTTCACGCCTAAATGTGTTACTGTGCATAATATGGTTTATGTTACAGGATGATGCTGAGTACAGTGTTTGTCAGTGATTACTGGTTGTGTTCTACGTTTATGATATGTCCTACATTTACTAAGTTCACTTTGTGATGGTACAGACAGTGGTCCAGTTTGCCCTGTCTGGTGTACATAATCTCTTGTAGATATTACCTAGTGCCAGGTGGTACAATGTATATTATGTGATTACTATTCTAATGTGTATGAGAATACAAAGGCTATTTTTGATATAACCTTGTGTGGAGTTCCTTTTGTGGTGTGCCTGGTATGTTGTTGCTGTGTGCCTGTAGCGCAAACGCTTTACACATTGCCTCTGGGATAAGGTGAACTGCTCGTGCCAAGCTGTCAATGGGGTGAGCAGGGGTTATCTTTGGTGTGTAACTTCCTTGCCCTGACAAGAGTGGTGGTCTCTGCCTGGCTTTGGCACAAGCCTTAGCCAACCAAAGATCCCATTTATAACAGGTGGAGTCATTACTCAGATTAGAGATGCCCACGCACACAAAGCACTCTACGAACTTGGACCCGAATGCCTCAACACACGACTGTCCTTCTACACCCCCTCCCGTCAGCTACGATCCTCCAACCAAGCCCTTGCCACTGTACCTCGCATCAATAAAACCACCATGGGAGGTAGATCCTTCTCCTACCTGGCAGCTAAAACCTGGAACTCACTTCCCACTAACCTTCGCCTTACTCAGAACCACATAGCATTCAGAAAACAACTTAAAACTTGGATATTCGACAAGTAATTCTCCACCCACCATCAAGCGCCTTGAGACCCTATGGGTATGTAGCGCGCTATACAAATCTCTTGACTTGACTTGACTTGACTTGGTGTACCAATCCTAAAATCAGTAAGGTGTTCTTAGTATATTATTGGGCATATATGCACAGTGTTTAGAAGCACCGGGAACTGAAATAGAAGCCGATCTGCAGAGGAGCACAATGAAGAGGTTGTTGGAAGAAGTTAGGGATCACTTGGGTGCCCCAGTCATGGAAATGTAAATTAAAGTAGCAGTCAAGGAGATGGCAATTGGAAAACTGCCTGCAATAGAAGTCTCCCAATTGAATTTTATCATACTTATCTAAACTTGCTAGAACCACATCTCGCCAAGGTGAATTCCACAGCAAAGGAGTTGGGTGCACTTCCATCCACAATGACAGATGCCTTAGTTGTGTCATTGCCAAAACAACATAGGGGTATGTTGGATAAATAATCATATGAGTCCCTGTCTATGCTCAACTCACACCACAAAGTAATGAGCAAAGTTTTAGCTAATTGCCTACTTCCTGCAATGTTGGGCATGATCCACATCATTCAATTGGTACACCTCAGTCAATATTTGGAAGCTGCTTCAAATACTTAAAGAAACTTCAAGCGAGGACTGGAAGAGATCATTAATCTTGTCAATTAAACTTGAGAAGGTTTTTGACAGGCTTAGTTGCAAGCTCTTACAGGCAGTTCTCAGAGGCATGAATATTGGTGAAGATTGGATCCAACTACTCCATATGAAATGAACTCCACAGGTAAAAACCAACAGAGTGAATTTGGAGGCCTTTGGAATATTCTGTGGAATGAGACTGAGATGTCCACTATCCCGAAAGCTTTGTTGCATTGGCAGGGGAACCTTTTGTAGAGATAAGAAGGACTGAACATGGGAATAGGGACGTACAGGCAGAAAGAATAAATTGTGCCTTCTTTTAGATTTGTAACAGCTCATTTAATTTTCATTGTTTTTACTTACCTTTTTTGGCTGACACTTTGTTGTGGGACTGTCTGGGGGCTTTTGTGTTAGTTGGGTAGAAGGGCGAGCGGCCATCTTGGAGGTAAAATATCAGAAGCTCCAAGGTGCTCTCTACTTTCATAGCCTCACAGCCCAGTGGGAGGTTCATACAATATAAAAATGGCATCACAGCGCCGGTGCCCAGCACAGTAGATTGTGCCTTCTTTTAGGTTTTTAACAGCTTATTGTTCACTGTTTTTACTTACCATTTTTGGCTGACACTTTGTTGGGAGATTGTTTGGGGGCTTTTCTGTTGCTCAATTTTTCCTTCTTCTACAGTGTTAGCCAGGAAGAATGGCAAGAGTCCATCTTGGGGGTAAAATAGCACAACCTCCAAGGGGCGCTCTAGTTTCTAGGCCTCGCAATCCTGTGGAGGGTTTGCACACTATGAACATTTCATCACAGTGTGGACACAAATTGGAGAAAATAGACTATGCCATGTTCTTTGAAGGTGCACATTACGGAACAAGGATTGGGAGCTACTGATTGCGACGCCTATTATCTGGCCTTCCTGCTACAATGGGGGTCCAGATGACTAGAGTGACGCGCCCTCACAGATATATCCTGAATGATGGGTAGAGACCATATCAGATATTTGCTCCCGTTCTCACTAAAGAGCTCAATGAAGTAGATATGGCCTCCTAGTTTATGAAATGTAGCAATGAGGTGTTGCCACAGACGAGTAGTTAAAATCAGAGCAACCATCAGCTATGCTTCCTCTGTCAGGCTAATTGCAATGATCTAAAAATGGACCTTGACACAGCTAGATTACCTCTATCGGTGGCATGGGGTGGACTCACTTAATATAGGAGATTGGTACAGGGAGGGTAAATTCCTATCTATGGAGCAGAGGATAGCGGAACAAGGGTTGCTACCAATGCAGTTCCTCACTTAAGGCAAATTTGAAGGAGGTCTTGCGCAGCGCTACATAAAAAGCTCCAAGACACAAAACTTTACACCTCCTCTTCACTATGCGAATTGGGAGCAAACTGGTCTCTTGGTTTAACATATCTCTGATCCACTTGCTTATACACAATATACAGCATACCCCGCAAATCCAGCTCTACCTCACATTAGAATTCAGCACATACGACAAGATGCTCCTGACAAGGTTTAGACTGAATCTTTTTCATAGACTTGTGGCTTTTCCAGAAAAGAACACTTGGGACACAAATTTGGCGCTCTGCCCATGTGACGATATGTCCCCCCAGTCATGTATTCATACAATACTGTTCTGTAAATATTTTCACGCTCACAGAAGGATTTGGCTATTTCCACTACTAAAATGCTGGGGTTTTAGACAGTGTCGGCCCGCCATGTTAGCCTTGCAGATGCTAGATTCTGAACGCACTTGCTATCACGTACTTAATTTTTTAAAGTGTATTATGAGACATAGGAATAATCTTTAAAAAATCTGATTGATATGTATTGATTTATCCCTTTTTTTAAAAAACACAGGATTTTGGTTATACTTATGTCCTATATTTGATAATTTGTTTTTATTTCACATACGAATATGTATGAACTTTGTGATTACTTTTATGGTTTTGCATTGCCAAAAAACCGAATAAAGGAATTATTATTATTATTAATATTATTATTATACACAATATGCAATCAGTCAAGTCCAAATGGGAAGTGCACACTGGCAAGGAACTCACAATCAAAAGAATGGGAGACAGATAAGGGATTTTTTCAATGGATCTCACACACTGTCAGGCTCAAGTACAATCAATATAATTGTCTACATGCAACATACTTATTTGATGCCTAGGTTACTGAATTTTATAATGGGAGGGACACACGAAAGTGTACACAATGTAAAACTAGAGACGTTGACTTCGTGCATATGGTATTATACATAAGAGGCTTAACTGATTTCTGGGAGAAACTAGTGAATACACTAAACAGGACACTCAATAAGGAGATCGGTTGCATTCTTGAAGTGTGTTTCTTGCGGATGCTCCCCAAACCTAAAGCAGAAAGAGCAGGTAACTGGTTTATAGATGTATCTTTCACTCTGGCTAAACGGTGCATCACAATGCACTGGAAGGCAGATATGACACTGACATTTGATCTCCAGAATAAGGACGTTCAGGAATGGGCTAATAATGATCATATAATCCTGAAGAAAGAGGAGAGTAAAAGCAGCTGGAAATACAGTAAAAGGAGAAATGTGGACATACTGATATCATTTGAGTATCAGCTCAGGGCACAGATAATGCACTTTCCCAATAAAAGAACAGTCAAGTTAGAACCTCAAGCGAAAGGGCTAGGGACAAATTATGCTGACAACCAGAGCAGGGGCTACCAACAAGATATGCTAACAAACAGGAGGCCAGGGGCTACAGACAAGCTTTATTGACACCCATGGCTGAGGCTAGGGACAAGATATTCTGTTTACCGAGGAGGGCAGAGGTTGCAGACAAGATATGCTGATACCCGGGACATGAGCTACGGACAAGATATGCGGACACCCACAGCTGGGGCTACGGACAAGATATGCTGACACCCACGGCTGGTGTTACGGACAAGATATGCTGACACCCATGAGGGCAGGGGCTACGGATAAGATATGCTGACATCAAGAGCAGGAGCTATGGACAAGATATGCTGACACCCAGGAAAGGGGCGATAGACAAGATATGCTGACACTCAGGGGGCAGGATAGCAAAATGTATGCTGGGTGTCACTTCCTCCCTGGAATACGTAAATGAAACATGCTGCACATGGAGCTCTGTAACGGACATCTTTATTCTGCAGCATACAATCACACAACCCCCTAACGTTACATATTACGTCTTGATTTTAATAACCACACCTTACTACCTCCCAGCAGTTTACGTAATTCCTGTTTATATTCTTCTCAGAACCACGAGGGTCCTAATGCTCATAACACCAAGACTCAACATCACTCCCTTTCTTAAATAAAAAGTACAAAACAAATGAACATCATATTTCCTCAGAGTCATCAAGGTGCTCGAACTGGTCTGCCAGATCGAGTAGTATGATGCAATTGAGAGGTACATGGACTAATCATCGATGACATAGGCTAGATATTTGATCTTGACGTTCAGGCGGGTTTACCTCACTCACGCTCTCAGAAGTAGACAAAGATTGAGTCAACTGTCTAAAGTGTGACAAGTCCCTTGTGTGGGACATTCCAGGATGACTTGCAGTCACCATGTGTCCTTTGGTCTTTGAAACTCTCAGTGGGTCAACAGCAAAATGAGTGTCCTGATTCCATTTCTGTTTGACCAGTCCCCAGCCCTCTCTGCTGAAGACTGCTTCATGGGAGTGTCAGCACCAATAAGCATAGGTCTTCATTTTGCACTTTTGAAAAGTGTCAGTGGCACAAACATATCAGCATTTTTTGATCAGTCTGTTGCCCATTGTGGTAGCTTAGTTCCAATGGCTCTCCCAATTAGCCCGGTGGCAGTACTCTCACCAGTGGTGGCACAAAGAGCTTGACACATAGCTTGTTTCAGATTGATTTTCTCTAATGACGCATGCAGAAGTATTCTTTTGAGGGTGCCCATAAATCGTTCAACACCATTGGACTCAGCCAGAGCGATGTGCTCTTTTGATGCTTAAAGTTGAGTAGACTCAGAAACTCTCCGAACTCCTTGCTATATCAAGGTGAACCATTTCCTGTTTTGAGAATAGTGCTTATTCCCCACAGTGCAAAGATGTTATCAAGGCGCTGAATGACTCTGATATGGGTTGTTAGTGATACGTTTTCCAAAAATGGAATACATAAGTATTCATCAATGAACACCATAAGATGATGACCATTCTCCAGGGGTCCAAAGAAACTCACTGCCACTCTCTCCCAGACATGTGCAAGAAGGTCAGACATAGTCAGTGAATGCTGTGTCACTGTGGGAGATAAGTAGTTACTCAGATGACACAAATTCAGTTTTTTCTCAACAAGTTCATCGAGGCGAGGGAACCACACTCGATCCCTCGGGGCTCATTTGGTGGCTTCAATGCCACAATGTCCTTCATGGACAAGCTCAATAACTTGTTGTCTCTCTCAGGTATGACAATTCTCGAGCTTCTCAACAGAATTCCTTCTTGAGTGATTGAAAATTCATCTTGTACATTTTTTAAATTCTGAAATTAAGCATCCTCAGCAAATAGCCGAACACTTTTCTTCTACGAGTGAGTTGAAATTATGTCTTTGAGTATGAGCATGTTCTTGTCTGTGTTGGCAGCAGCAATGATTTGTTCAAGTGATAGAGCTGCTGGTGTACTAGACCTAACAGTAAAGTTAACATACTTCTCAGCCACTTTGGATGTCCAACTGTGGCATGGTAACAGCATTCATGAAAAGTAATCAGCAGGCTTATGATCTTTCCCTGGCTTGTTTACAATTCCGTAATCATACTCTTTCAGTTGAAAGGAGGCATATTTGCTTTCGGGTTTCCAAAGATGGTGAACAACGCATGATGATCTGTGATGATGCTGAAATATTTTCCATACAGAAACCAATGGAAAGGTTTGCATGCCCAAACCACAGCTAGACTTTCCATCTCTGGCTGAGAATAAGCATGTTCAGTTATAGACAGACTTCAACTGGCATAGGCTCTGAGCATTTGATTGAATATTGTGTTGAGCAAGAATAGCTCCTAGCTACACCAAGCTTGACTCTACTGTGATCTCAGTATGTCATTTTGGGTCAAAGTAGGCTATTTATGTTGCATCTTCAATCGCATGCATATTTAATTTCTTTTGAATTTTTAATTACATTCAGGGGTCCATTGAAATGGGAAATTTCACTCTGTCAAGTCTCTCAATAAGGGGTACTCACTGTAACAAAGTCAAAAATATACCTTGAGCACATACGTCGAAGTGTCCCTGTGGAGACTTATGGTGCAGTGGTCTGGGGCTATTAAGATTCCAGGCCAATTCAACAGGTAGAAAATATGTTTGTTCGTAGGCTACTTGTCAGCCCCAATCATGTCCTGCTTGTATGAGCCTATCAGAGCTAGGCTCTCCACCCGTAGGTGACAAGATAAAGATGCTACCACTACTCTTATGGCTGAGGATTCGGGGGAACCCTGATGCCCAACTCTCAAAGGGCGTAATGGAGGATTGTTTTTCTCTGGACAAAGCTCTCAATATACCCTGGATTAGATACAACAATTCCCAGAGCTAGGCCTGCAGGATTACACTGAATATCCAGCAAGCATTGACCCAACGGCTATCTCAGGGTTAAAGGAGGCATTTTGGTACAGGCAGGGCAGAGCCCACCAGGCAGCCTTTGATAATCAGCTTGTAAACTGCACTTACAATCTAATCAACTCGACACAGGGGTGTTAGTCTTATCTCTCCTGGTTTCCTAATGGAAACCTCAGGTTTTATTTAACAAGGCTATGATTAAGTCTGTTGCACCTTAAAGTTGCTTTTCTTAGGAACAAAGTCTGGGGAGAAGCACTGCCTAAATGTCCATGCAATACCACTGCCACTCAAGGCAATTTGCACTTTATTGTATTTTGCACTGTGTAGGCTTATGCTAGGAAGCGATTGCTGCACCCTATTTTTCCTCTCCTTTAATACGAACTGCTATGAGGAGGCTTTTGAAAGACTGCAGCGGCTGGAGAATGAGAAAATTTGCCTGGAAGTGGAAAATTTTGTCTGCCTTTTACTGGGGGTTGGAAACAAATATGGCTCAACATAACAACTCCGACCTTTTGATATGTGTATGGTAGGATCTGATGCATTTTGTTTTACTTTTTAAAACTGTTTAATCATTAGTCTGAGACACAATGGGCCTTGTTATATATGTTTTATGTATCTTATCATTGGCATTTTCCCTATGTCTTGTTTTCCTCCTTAAAACTAACTGTATTTTATCCCCTGTCCTCTGATGTGTCTTGAACCTCTTAACTCTGCTTTATTTATTAAATGTTTTTATCATCTGTACTTTTATGGCAGCGATTGGCCGAATACATTTTTTGGGACTGACGGACCTTAAGCAATAACTGGCTGTGCCTAAGAAGAATACCAGCATGGTTACATCTTGTGGGGGGAAGTAGATGACAATGCTTGCACCTAATCTGGTTCAAGAGACAATCCTCCCCTTGAGAATATGTGCCCAAAGGACTTGAGTTTGTTCTTGTGAAACTCAAACTTAGCTGCATTCATAGAGTGTAAGAGCTCTGTCGTGTTTCTTTTGTGTTGTGCCAAATACCAAGATGTCATCACTGTAATTGAAAGCAGGTATAACAGGTTGAATTATTTGGCATAAAACATTTTGTAATATTTCAGCAGCCAGAGATAGTCCAAAACATAGTCTTTTGTATTTGAACAAACCAACATGAGTTGAAAAAGTAGTAATGTACCTGAAATTCTGTTCTAGATCAAGTTGATGGTATCCCTTGCTCAAATCGAGATGGTAGAAGATTTTGGCTCCATTCAATTGCATGATCATGTCCTCTATGTGAGGACCTGGATGTCTTTCTCTCTCGATTGCTTTATTGGCCTAGTGCATATCAACACAAAATGCGCACAGCACCTCCACTGTCCTGTTTCGGCACTACCACTATGGGTAAAACCCATGGCGTAGGACTGGTCGAGCATTCAATGATGTCATGTTTCAACAGTGTCTCTAGTTCTTTCTCAACAGGTTCTTGCAAATGAAAGACAATTCTGCTGTGTTGTTAAGCAACAGGGCAAATGTTCTCATTGATATGAAGTTTCACTTTTATTGTTTTGAGTCTTCCTAAGCCATGAAACAACAATGGGAACCTACTCACAAACTCAGACTGATTGGGAAGGTTGTAATTGAGTGATAGCAGTCCCATGTGGCAAAACTGAGTAAACAGGCACTGGATGAAGTTCCTTGAAGTACTTGGATTGATGCTTGTACTGACGTTGTTTTGTGTCGCATAGTTGATATGAAGGATCCTTGGCTTTGCCGTGGTTCAGAAGCAGCCCAAGTGCACACCTTTGTGCCAGATGCAGTGAGGAGAGGCATAGGGGACAGGCTGTTATGTTTTTCCACAGCATGATGTTGATTGAAGCACCACTTTCTATGATGACATTTATTGGTTGATCATTCACTTTCAGTGTGACTTTGGTGCAGTGTTCAAATTAAGTTTGTTATTGCGTTTGATGGGTTTCTTTTGAATTGTGGTCTTCTTTACATGAGCAAACCCATCTTCTTCCTCTGCACTCAATAGTGATGTTGAAGAGTTTCTGCCTGATGAGCTTTACGACGATTTGTCTGATCTTGTTTCCATTTGTCGCTTTTTGGTTTTGTGGGTGTGGCATGAATGGTTCTTGAACTTTCAGGCATCAATTTTGTTCTTCCCTCATGATGAATGGCAATTTTCTTTGGCTCTGTAGAGTGTTATAAAGGGGTTTTGTTCACCACAATCTTTACATGTCTGTCCTATGGCTGGACATTTACCTTCATGGGGAAATAAAAATCCACATTGGAAGAACAATTTTGATTTCTTTAAAAATGTGGACTTACTTGCATCTTATTTTTGCTGGTGCTGGCTTTTCAAAGTCAGGACAAATTTATGTTGGCCCGTTCCTGCTGTCACTTAAGCGGATGTATGACGTTACAAAGCATACTTTTACCACGCATACCAATACAACGTGGTTTTTACAACGCATAGCTGGACACTAGGGAAGGTGTTGGATAGTAAATTAAACTTATTCCCCATCCTAGAGCGCCCCCAGCGCAATGCATTGTAACGGTTTGCGTTGTAATGACTGCGTTGTAATGGTAGTGCGTGGTAAAAGATTCGTTGTAAAGGATGTATACCCACTTAAGCAGCATGTCTATCTGCTCATTCTTCGGCTCTCACAGCTATTAGCATTTTTTCCAGACAGGGTGTTTCTCTCAACATGCATTTTATAAACAAATTGGAAAGGCAGCCATAGATAATTCTGAGTCGCATTGCTTCTTCATTAGTGAAATCGCAGAACTTGCAATGTTTAATGAGTGTCTCAAGTCTTTAAAAAAACTCATCCATCATTTCACCAACCTGTTGCCATGCTTGGCTAAAGATATATCTTTCATAGTGGATGTTCGGCATTAGATTGAACTTGGCTTCCAACGCTTCTTTTACCTTTTGGTATGATTATGCTTCAGCTTGTGGGATTTCCTTTAACGTTTCTTTTACTCCATCGCCTGCAAGGTTTTAAAATTATTTATTGGTTTTCTTTACATCATCTTCTTCTACTGCATCTATGAAGTCATCAAATGTTTCGATCCATGCTGCCGATCTGGCACCAATGTACTGTCTTTTACTATGTCAAATAGCGGAGGTGGTTTCAGGAAAGCGTCAGCTTTATATTTCATTTTCCCTTTTGATGACATTGTGTTGGCACATGCCATTCAGGAGATTGAGATGGGGACGCCACTTGCAGCTCCTGTCAACACAACCCATGTGTTTCAGCTTGTGTTGGAAGGCACCAACACAGTCCCACTTATGGAAATGTGACTTATGCAATAAAAGAAGGAATGTGAGAACATGTGATAGACTATTTTGTGATATTTTAAATGATTTCTTTGAATATAATGTTAGATTTGAAATTCCCCTCTCCCATAATGCACTTGTTATGTTATATTAGGTTAGCATTGTGTGGCTAAAATACATGCATTTGTACTGCGCTATGTAACCCACTAAGTTACCCCTGCAGCATGTAGGCCTTCTTTTAGCCAGTGTGACTCCATTTTGATTTTTGTAATCCTTATCACACTGCCTGGGCTGTACTCGTATTAGGTCCCCTGTATTCAGAATTGCCTACTTCAGCAGAACACTGTACTTTATTATTATTTTGTTTCCTGTTCAAGGCTGTAACTCGACTCACTAACAGACAATTATTCTGCTTCTGTACAGTGGCCTTGAGATACTGATAGTGCACCTCTCTAGCAGGCGCTAGCTCATCTCTGTGTACCACCTTTGTTAATGCCCAGCTCAAGCCAGTAGTTTTCCACGAGAGGCGGTGCCGAAGTCTCCTAAGAGGTTCATTATGTATTAGCGTACCCTGGGGAGTCAGTCCCCTTGACAGACATCCTAGGATGAAGGTCTGACTGGGCTCCTCTGCAAACTATATACCTGAATAAATGCAAGTTTTCCTTCGCTACTGTCTGACCAACTCTTCATTTGGGAAGGCTTAGCAGGTGGTCATAATAACCCGCGTGGCCCTACAAGGCCCCCTCCTTCAATAAACCTGTGAACGGTGTAAATATTTCCATATACATGAAATAAACAGATTTTAAAAAGACAGTTTCAATATCAGCCCTGTGTCAAAAAAAGATGGCAAGGCCTTCGGCGGAAACAGAATGGTTACCAACATCAAAGTGGCACCAAGCTTATTGATGGGGTGACTGACACAAGGAAACAGAATACCGGCAAGCTTACAGTCAAAAATGCAGTAGTAGTAGTAGTATAAGGCTTTATTTTGATAAAAACATATCTTAAAAGCGTAGCATTACACAATAATTTAACATCAAAAAATGATTTGTTACACATATTGCAATTAGGATAAAAGTACTGTACAAAAAAGATAAAAAGCTACATGAACTTAGGTATAAAATCACAAATTAAATGTTTTCACTAAGCCTTTTAGATCTGATGGACCAAGCCTTCCTCAAAAAGTTCGACAGTCCATATACATACAGCAACCGAGTATCTGACATCAAAATACGCAATGCTACAGTGTGATGTCTAGTACCCAGTTCTTTGCATAATGATTTTAGCCATCAATTCCTCGGTGATTTATATGCCGGACATGCGAACAAAATATATGCAATGGATTCTACTCTAGACTCGAAAATAGGACAAAAGGGTGACGTTTGCAATGGAGCCTTCCAGTGGGCAGTCAATTGGAGTACTGGAAGGATTCCAACCCTAAATTTAAAATACAAAGCCCTATCAACGGGCTTCAGAATAATATCAAGGTAGGGTTCCCGGAAGGCCACATCCTTAATCCTCAAAAAATCATCTGGAATTTTGCCAATTTTAGGATCAGAGTTATATTTGCTGGATACCCATCTCCAGTAAAGTTTCTTCAAAGCTGCTTTAGTGGGGGCAGATCTAGTTTCCCAGGCATCGCTGAGGCCCAACTCGCCAAGCAAGGATTTAACATCTTTAAGCCACTTGATTTTGTACCATCCCGACATTGACATTACTTCCGCCAGACCCTCCGCATACTTTGCTAGTTCTGGCACTCGCCATAGCCAAGCCCATAGTAGGAGCGGTCGAACTTTTGCCAGATCTTTGATCGAATGGCACCCCAAATCGAGTAGCGATG
Organism: Lissotriton vulgaris; assembly: GCF_964263255.1. Lineage (NCBI taxonomy): Eukaryota > Metazoa > Chordata > Amphibia > Caudata > Salamandridae > Lissotriton > Lissotriton vulgaris. The sequence continues at coordinate 1,236,939,530 of NC_141687.1, read as the reverse complement.
GTACCGTAGGGGTGCTCTGTGGGAGTGCAATTAGATCCTTAAAAAATTTGTTTTCAGATCTAAATAGCTGTTCTATATTACTTGTACCCCACAGTTCCGCCCCATAGAGGGCCGAGCTGACTCCTTTCGCCTTGTAAATGTCGATGACCGGGGCAATGGGTCTGGTTGAGGAAGAGCGCTGTTCCTTAAGGAGTGAGCCCACTACCCATTTGTGGCTTAATAACATCTTATGTAAATGTGGGTTCCACTGCATTGTGTCGGAAATGCGTATGCCTAGATAATCAAATTCTGTGACCCTTTCCAAGGACACATGGTTCAAGACTGGGGGTCGCCCGAGTTTTTTAGGGGGATTCAGCACCAGGTACTTAGTCTTGTTAGTATTAATTATGAGCCCTCTACAAGTACAAAAGGACTGAAATCTGTCTAAAAGACTCTGGAGGCCCACAGGGGACTTAGAGATGAGGAGGGTATCATCAGCGAATAAGAGGGTTGGAATTCGCTCGCCCGCCAGGGAAGGTGCATCAGATGGATTTTTCAACAGGTGCTCCACCACACCGTTCACATAAAGTGAGAACAGAGTGGGAGCAAGAACACAACCCTGGCGGACACCCCTATTCACTGGAATTCTGTTTGTCTTCTGCCCCTGTGTACCCCAACTCACCTGGGCAAAATTTCCAACATGGAGCCTCACTAATATTGACAAGATGTACGAAGGAATCCCCATTTCGGACAATACTCCCCATAAACGATACCGGGGCACTAGGTCAAAGGCAGTCTTTAAGTCAATGAATGCGAGGTAAAGACTCCCTTTGCCTATAAGAACCACCTTCCAATAAATAGGCAGCAATCTGAATGCCTGCTCTATGGTCCCAGTACCAGCCCTAAATCCTGCTTGGTAGTCTGATAGAATTTTATTTTCATCAACCCACTGCAAAAGTCTCCCGAGTACAACCTTTCCGGTAACCTTCTGGGTGGAGTCGATTAGACTTATTGGACGGTAATTGGCAGGGTCGTCCCTACGCCCCTTTTTAAAGATTGGGACGACCTCTGCCCCCTTCCATGAATCTGGGATTGCAGCGCCATTGTTGATGGCATTAAGTAAAATGGAGATAAACTTTCCCCATTGGATGCAATCAAGATGGAGCAGGTCCCCAGGGATCCCATCCGGGCCTGCTGCTTTATGTGGCACTATGCATTTAATCGCATTTTCCACTTCTTATCCTGTAAATGGATGGCTTTCAGATTCCCCTGGGGATTCCAAAATGATTGGGGGGGGTGGGCTCATTTGGACCATCCGAATGGTTCGTATATAATTTCGAGAAGTGGTCGAACCACATTTGGCCAGTAATATTGCACGTAATAAGGTCATTAACAGGACTATTCTTAGCTCTTATAATGTTCCAGAAGCTACCAGCATCCCTCCCAGCACTGGCCTCCTTTAGTGCTTGCCAATACTGGTCCTCCCACTCTTTTTTCGCTTCCACAACAATCAGCTTATACTCTTTCCTGGCCAACTAGATCAGCTCGGGGGACTTGCATTTAACTGCTTTAATTAATGCAGATTTCTTTTGGCGGCATTTTATTGAATACCAGCCCTGGTTGCCCTTAAGCCTTTGACGCTCCTTTTGTGCAGTACCTCTGTTTTGTACTAGGAATAGGTTGCCCTATGCATTAATAGTGTCTCGAAAAACTACAGATACCCCCCGGTGGATCCAGGGTAAAAGTGTCCAACTGGGTCTGTGCGGCTACCAAGAGGGTCCCTATGATCTGGACTTTCCCCTCGTCCAGAGCAACTTTGGACCATTTAAGGCGCCTCCCTCAATTAGATGGACAGACTTCTGAGGTTGACATTATTTTAATTGATGTGGCCGGTCCATTTGCACACGGCCACAAGGGATGTAAACTCAGAGAGAGCGGGTTGTGATCACTGTCTGTGGTAACGAGGATCTCCATATCCTGCATAAAACGCCAGAGCTTAATGTCTAGGAGGATATAGTCAATCCTTGAAGAATGGTTAACCCTGTTGTACGTATTAGCGCCAGATGGATCCGAGGCAGTTCTGCAATTTGCCGCCCTTAGGCCAAATTCCATAGCTAAGGTGTTCAGCTGTATGGCCCGTTGGGACCACCTCTTTATTGGTTGGATTGTAAGTATGGGTATACCCCTCCTTGCGTCATTCTCGGTGATATCCAGAATGTCCTCTGCCGCAAGGGGCTCAAATGTACAATTGAAGTCCCCCGCGACCAGGACATGCATGCCATCGTGGCACTGTCTAAGTTCGTTTTCCAGAATTGTAACTATGTGGGATGAAGAGCCAGCCTTGGTACCTCTGGCATATATATTAAATATTTCTAGGGTTCGCCCTCTGCGTAGCCCCCTTGCTGAGATCCTTAGAATATCTGGGGAATTAGATTGCTTTTGTGAGATATAACATCCCAGAGAAATACTAACCCATATTAAGAGCCCTCCTGAAGGGCGACCTCTCCCTGTAGAGGGGGAAACTGCTGGTAAAAAGTAGGTGGTATAACCGACCTTATGGTGAGGCTCCAGACTCCAGGTCTCCTGGAAAATGCAAATCATGTGAGACTCAATCAGGGTATTCCATTCTGGCAAATCTAATTTCCTTAAAATGCCCGCTATATTCCAGCTGAGAATCTTTAAAGCGATATCAGCTGCAGCTGAGTCCTGGGATGGATGTATTGCTACTAGAGATAAACTATCTCGGCCCCCGGAGAGCTCTGTTGTCGAACGCAAAAGATTAACGACATATGAACCAAGGGTAACTCCCATCCTATTAAGTTGTTCTGGCAGGGTTGAACTGGTTTCTATGGGACCGTCATGAACGGCCTGTATGCCAATCATACTGGTTCCAAATTTGGTCTCTTGCAGTGATCCCTCTGTCTCAGTGATCCAACAGCTGTTCTGGGTAGATGAAAGTTCAGACGGTAGCTTATTTGTGGGGCTAGGAACATTAGAAGGAAGAGCGATGTCAAAGGTATGGGTGATCCCAAGTGGTTCGACAAACATCCTCATCCCTTTAGACCGGGTCATATCAGCTTGTTTTGGAGGCAATTTGTACGGGAGGAGATCACCATTTCAATAACCACAATCTAACCCATAAAATTCTGGGCCTCTATTGGGAGCAAAGGCTGTAGGGGTATAGTGATTGTTGGGGATGGGGCCGCCTTGCACCACCCCAAGATGGATAACGGACATTCTGTATATGTTGTTTGTAAACAGGTTGCAAGTGGAAGGGGCTCAGGTCATATGTGCCGATTCCTCTACTATCCTGACCGTACTGTTGGTTACATATGAACCTTGCAACCAGAGCATCCCTAAAGTTGACTATGATGCAATCCCCAGAATGTCTTTGGTCCTGTTGCCAATCTAAATAACCCTTCTTACAAAAAGGACCTGACCATCAAGTTGGCTTGGAAGGGGCCTATTCTTATTTAGCCAATGCGTGGTTTTGTTTTTAAGCTCATAGTAGGATTCCAATTTACCAGCCTTAAGCTGTGGAACTCCAGTGAGCACAACTACGTAAGGCAGACATTCGGGCGGTAGATTGATGTGGGTTAAATTAGTAACGTCAATCTCTGCCGCGCTGGGCTTTTAGGCTAGTACAGGTAGATCACTACTATGTCCCGCTATTTGACTTTGGTTAGTGTCAGTTTCCTGTCTCTGCACGGATAAGCTTTGAGAGAGTCCTTTTACCCCTTTAGCCGAGTTAGTACTGGACAGGGGCCCGGAGGCTACGTCGGGCATTCCAGATACCATCGCAGCTGTGGGTGTGGAGCCCACCAGTGGGTTTTGCTTTGGTTCACACACTTCTTGACTATTCTTGGGGTGTAGTTTGATTAGCGTCTTAAGGGAAAAGAAATTGTCGAGTGTGGCTTGTTCAAATCTGTCAGCCTCTCCGACAGTACCTTTACTCTCTCAAGTACCGGAAGTATCAGGGATTTCACAATTTGCTCTATATGGGCAATGAGAGGAGTCTGATGTAAAGTACCTATTGTAGCGGGTGGCTTTGGACAAGGGTTTACCAGCTCAAGTGGGTTTCGCGAAGCCTGACTATCAGCCAAAAATTCACCTCTTGCTATAATAGGCATGGATTTCGCTAGCCTCCCTAAACCCGATGATTTATCGCTTGCTTTAAAGGTTTTTAACTTAAACTTCCTTACGGTCTTGAGGCGTCCCCCCCCCCTGCCCACTACCAACTCTTTTCCTTTTATTCGGCTCTAATCTGGGTCCTGTGGCAGTCGCTGGCTCTGACTGCACTTCAGTGCTCTTGGGAGATATGGGGTTGCTGGTAGAATCATATACCCTGTTTGAAGCAGCTAGCTCCGGTACAATCGGAAAATCCCACTGATTTGGAGGCTCTAACACATTAGCCCTCTCCAGGTTAACCCCTGTAGTATGTGGGCTGGGCAATGCTTTTCCGAGAGTGACACCTTCAATGCACACATCAATGTTGGCAGGGGAAACAGCCATTACTAGTGGTCCCAGGGAAGAACACTTGCGGTTCAGTGGTTCTATAGAGAGGCGCCGCTCAGTGATGGCGATTTCATGTTCAAGAACCGAGTATGCTCGGGTGATGAACTGGTCAAGCGTACCACTAACGCAACCCCCCCCCCACCCGCCTACCCTTTCCAGAGCGTGTAGACATTGGCATGAACAATAATTTTGTCACAAAATAACACAAAAATCCTGATGATACAACAATGGGATATGATGCAAGTGTCAGTACAAGTTGTCCAAATACCTTTCGAAGTTCAAAAACAATTGGAGGGAGGTTAGGGGGGTGGCCCAGCCCGGCCTCCACCGGCCTCCACCGGCCTCCGTTGGCCACAGATGGTCCCGCCCTTGTCCCAGGCTTAACCCGGGGCGACCCGCGTGCGATCCCTCGACGCGGGGGCTGCGCTGGATTTTAAAGCGCCTCCAGGCACAGGAAATGGCGAAGGCGGCTTGCGCCGCGAAGGAGCCTGGATGTTGTGGTCTCCCTACACACTGCGGCCGCGGTAGAATGGAAGCTGCGGCTGCGGGAGGGAGACAGCGAGTGGGAAGGGCAGGGCAGGCAGCAAGGTCAACAGTCAATGCCCCCAAAAATACTTTGGCAAGTAAGGAAGGTGCCCGCTCCACAGGGGTTGCGCTGGATTTTAAAGAGCCTCCAGGCGCGGGAAATGGCGAATGCGGCTTGCGCCGCGAAGGAGCCTGGATGTTGTGGTCCCCCTCCGAACTGCGGCCGTGGTAGAATGGAAGCTGCGGCAGCAGGAGGGAGACAGCGAGTGGGAAGGGCAGGACAGGCAGCAAGGTCAACAGTCAATGCCCCCAAAAACACTTTGGCAAATAAGGAAGGCGCCCGCTCCACCTGGGCTGCGCTGGATTTTAAAGCGCCTCCAGGCGTGGGAAATGGCGAAGGTGGCTTGCGCCGCGAAGGAGCCTGGATGTTGTGGTCCCCCTCTGCACTGCGGCCGCGGTAGAATGGAAGCTGCGGTGGCGGGAGGGAGACAGCGAGTGGGAAGGGCAGGGCAGGCAGCAATGTCAACAGTCAATGCCCCCAAAAACACTTTGGCAAGTAAGCGCATTGAGGCCCGGAGGTGCACCAATGGGAGCTGGAGGAAGCTGGAGTGTAGTCAACAATGCCTGGGTAAAAGCTGCCACCACAGCAGGGTCAGCAAAAAGGAGTGAGAAAGACCTGGAGTGAAAATGGTAGTACCAAATGTGGAGTTGGAACAGGGACAGGCAGCAATGTCAGACTCATGTTCAGCACCATAGGACTCTGTTCTGAACATGGCATTAAGGTCAAAGTTGGGTCCCAATTTCACTGACCCAAAAACCTGTCCCATGTTAGGGATCAATGCTAAAATTCTGCACAAGAAACTCCAATCTTGGTGGGAAAAGAAGAAGCATCATGATAGATATCTGGGGCATGGTGTCTGAAGAGGTGCCAACGTTGACACTCGTTGTAGCTTCCAGATATGTAAGAAAGTTCTGCCTACTCCTCAACAGAGGCCAAGGACAAACAGACACAGTTGGAAAATGGCCTAAAGGTGCACACAAAGTCTAGACCCCATGGAATGGTGTCATGTGAACTCAAAGATCCTTGGGCATCGCAGGAGAGGCACCTATGGCAAGTTGACCTCTTCAAAGTGGCCCAGATCCTAAAGCAAAGCAAAACAGTGTAATAATTGAAAAATATTTGGAATAAATAGCAATTCTTGATCTGCATCAAAGGGCGTGGAAAAACAAAACTGAAGTCAGATTCCTTTGGTGGTACCATATACAGCTCAGTGATATCACATTGGGGGGATATTTATATTGAGTTGGACCTATGGCGCAACTTGCTGGCACAGAGACCTATTTCAACTTTACAGGATCCAGTCTGCTGCCTGGCGAGCTTCATGAGGTGAGGAATCACCAGACACCATCAGAAATGTACACTTTTTAATCAAATCTCCTTCACAAAGCCCATGCCTTTATTTGGAATAACTGGTTATTTCATTCCATACAATAAATAAATAAGTAGGTTTCTGTTTTTAAACATGTACACAATATTGGTGAAACAAAACATTGAGGTGAGATTTCGCTGAACAGGGAATATCTTTTAAATCTAAGAAATATTTAGAACACATAATTTACATTCAGTAAAATACACTCTTCTGGATATCCTCTCAAACTGCAAATTCCTCACCTTTACAATACCCCCAGTCTGGATGTTGAGACCAGCAATGCTCCCGCAAAGTGCCAAGTGGTGCCTTATGGCTCTCGTGACTCCTTAAAGTCCCGGAACTGACAGAGAGGAGCCACAATTAGCTGCCACACTTGTGTGTTAATGCCAGATTCATAACGTTTCTACTTCTGCACCCTTAGATGCAGAGTACGACAACAAATTGCAGGTGACAATGTACCAACATTTAACTTGCCACCTTAATATGACTTTGAGGTGCCTCCTCCACAGAACAAGGAAGAGAGACAGCAGTGAAGAATATGCAGTTAGACAGCCGCGGCTGGTGGTGGGAGTACCTGCGGGTGGTGACGTGAAGAGGGGAGAGGCAGGGTGGGGGTAGTAATGTATGGATTACGGACCTTAACAGGTAAGTTAACATAAATATAAATAAAACAAATTTCATTGCGTGCACTGCATCACCAAATGTGATGCAGTGCGCGCAACAAATTTCGTTTTATTTATTTATATGTTTACTTACCTGTTAAACTCCGTAATCCATACATTACTACCCCCCACCTAGCCCCTCCCCCTCCCCACGTCACCGCCCACAGGTACTACCACCACCGGCCGCGGCTGCAGTTAGATAGAAATCCTACCTAAGTGTATTACTGAAGGTAAATAACTTGTTCTTCTGATGAATACTTCAACTGCAGACTCCAAATATTTAGTTTACATACCATACCAGTACCTTACAATGGTGGAGGGTCTCAGGAGGGGACTCAGGTCAGAAAGTCCCGCAGGACTGAGCGGGCAAAATATGTCTTATGTAAGACCTGATGGTCAAGGAAGTAGTGCTTCATAAATGTGTGCACTGACGCCTATGTCAAAGCCTGGCAAATTTCAACAAAAGGTGCCCTGCCCTTGCAATTGCTGTCTTGTGCAATGAGTTCACAGGCCTTCGGCAGAGTCCTTCTTGGACAGTGCACAGCAGATTTTAATGCAGAGAGTGGTCTACCTCGATAGAGTCCTTTAATATACCATCTTGCCTTTCTTGGTCCCAGCAAAACTCACAAATATCTGATCATCTACCAGAAGGCCTCTCATGCAGTCAGTGTAGAAATTCATAGATCTATTTGAGTCAAGGTGATGGAGCCTCTTCTTCTATTTTGAAGGGTGAGGTAGAGAAAAAATGCTGATAGAGTGATACATTGACTAGCATGAATGAGCTATACTAGCATTGGCAAGAAGTCTTTTGAGGCCTCAGACCAATTTGTCTGGGAGGAAAGAGGTGTAGGGAGGTTGCTTCAAGAGGACCTGCAGTTCACTCAAGTGGCACACAAGTGATGGCAATAAGAAAGGCTGTCTTAATCGCTAGAAGTCATAATGAACAACTGTGCATAGATTCAAAATGTGTGAACATAAGGAATGTCAGGACTAGATTTAGAACCCATTGTGGCATGAAAAATAGGTTTGGAGGAAACATGCACCACCACAGATGATTCAAGCAAATATTAAAGGTTGAAAGGGCGGACAAGTACCTTTTAACTATGCCCACTGAAAGACCCTGCTGGGCCAATGACAAAACAAACAACAACACATTGGAATGTTTGGCCTGCACAAAATTGAGTTGCTAGATCTCATACATAGTTACAAACTTCTCCCAGCATCCAGCATAGATGGGTTTCATGGATGGGTGACATTTCACCATCTATGTTGAAAAGTCAATAGAGCAAAGTTCTCCACTCAACCCCCATGGATGGAGTTGTAGGTTATAGAGAATTGGGAATAGGACCCTCCCCTGCTGCTGAGACAGGATGCCCTTCCGAAGGGGTAGCTGGATTAGAGGAAAGGGTATCTGAATGGAACTAGAGACAACCCCTGTGCTGGGCCCATTGAAACCTTATGTTCCACTGCATGGCCCACATGTGCCATTTGATGTTTAGAGCGAGGATGATAAACAGGGCCAGGAGCCCAAGAAATTTCACCAAGACCAGTGATTGATCCCAAAACATTAGGATATCAATCCGAATGTCCTTGACCCACCACAATGGTAGAAAGGCCATTAATATTACACTGTTCAGGGTTGCCCCATTAAAGGGAATCTTTTGCAAAGAGCTCAGGTGGAACTTCAGTTCTTTGACTGAAAACCCCAAGGAACTCAAGAGTTTGGCCATTGTCTGAAGTTAATCTATGATTGACTGTGGGAAGCATGCTGTGAGTAGTCAGTCATTGAGGTGTGGGAGTACACATAACTCTGACCGCTGAAGATGAGCTGCAACCATAGCCATGACAGCTGTGGTAAGATCAAAAGGCAACACAGCAACCTGGAAGCTTTCCAACCCTATCATGAACAGAAGGTATCATCTGTGAGACTGCAGAAAGGACATATGAATGAGTCAGCATTTTGAATTTGTCCTTCCTCAGAAAGTCATTCAGTGAATGGAGGCATAGTTCAAGCCTGAGGTTTCCATCCTTCTTAGGTACGAAGAAGTAGCATGAATAGCACCCCTTTAACCTCTGAGTTTGGCACCGGCTCAATGATCATTTTGCCAGCTGAAGATTGACTTTTTGCATCAAGATCAAGGCATTGTCCACCGAAAATGACTTTGGTGTCTAAGGAATACCAGGTAGGAACAAAAAGGAAATGTGCTGTCCTGCACCCAATAGGCTTGCTGTGTGCAAACAAAAACAACTCTTTGAATGATTTATAAAACTCATTGGTCGTACATGATGGATTTCCTGTCGGGGAGGAAATGTCATGTCCTGCACAACACAAACTTCTTGTGTGGGCAACTCAACTGTGCTTGAGAGCCACGGCAACAGGAGAGTAAGAAGTGCTGTGCTATGAACAGCTTCAGTTGAAACATCGTCCTCTGGCCCGAAAGAGCTAAGTTTGTTACTGCACCCGCTGAGAAGGTTGAGGCTTCCTCTAAGCTAGACCTCAGAAATAGCTTCTAAATTCCCTATACTCCTGGTAGAAAGGTTTGGCTGGGAACACTAACACAAAGGGGCATGCTATTGCATGATTATCTTTAAATTGCTTGAGTGCTGAATTGGCCTTCTCACTGGAAAGCCTAGATCCATCCATGAGGGATGCATGGGCATCCTCTGAGTAACCAGTTGGTCTTGTTAGGCATGTCTTTTAAACACCACAAGGATGTCAATAGCTCATCCTATAGTTATTTGTGTCCAGGCCTTCATGTAACACATACTTTGCTGCATCCTGTACTTCTTGGATGGTTTGGGCCAGTGAAGCCCAGAGGTCTTCCAGGATGGCAGCAAGATCTCACTGGCAGTGCCCCACGTCATGAGTGCACCAGCCCAGAAGCCACATCACATTCAAGGATTTCTTTATATTTTCCGGAGTTTTGTATAGCACAAACTTGACCCAAAGTTATCAGGTATCAGAAAGGATTGTAAGGCTGTATTAGTAGAGGGAAAATATTTTTACTCCAAATTATTAACATGTTTTGACTTCCTATCTGAGTGGGTCGGGTGTTCAAAGAGAAGGCGTTTGGGTTGAATTTACCTGAAGAAGCTTGTACCACAAGGCTTTCAGGAGTACGTTTTTTCAATAAAACATCAGGGTCACCAGGGACTAGTCTGTGTCCCCTGTTCACAGGACGACTGACTGTAATGGATGAGCAGCTGAGCATGGCTTAGACCAAGTGACCATGAGAGTGCTCACAAGAGCCTCGTTAAATAGTAATAGCAGCTCAGATGCATTTAGACCTAGTTAAAGAATTCCAGTCAGTAGATTAGCTTTGGCATGGTTTGGTTTCAAGTGTGGGACATTGCAAATCTTCACACTGCCACAGTAAAAAAAGCACTTCCTTCCATTTGTGGACCAGGTGGTGAGTCCAGATTTTTCTCTACGGAGGTATCTAGCCACTGGCACTTTGCAAGGCTAGGTACAGCAAATGTAGTTGAAAGGAGCAAATTCTCTACCTCCTCTTCATCATCCATGTCATGAGGGACATTTGGATTCACATCAAAGACTGCAGAAAGAAACGGGCTCACTAGAGTGCAAGGGTGGCTTCTAACAGTAAAAGCTATATTCGTGTATAAAACCACTTAAAATGACATTGCATCAGCTTTGTAGTCAGTTAAATATTTACAGTAGGTACAACTCCTAGTTTCCTTTTAACTATTATAAGGAACTTTACAAAGGTAGCATTTAAAATGATATCATTCGAGTGCAGGCACTTAATCAGGGTCTGCCTGCATGTCCTTATGCCTCGTGCCTTGAAAAGAAACTTAAGCAATGCTTTTCTCTCCTGCAAGAGTTCAGGGCAAGTACACAGAAGATGAAGAATATCCTCCTCACCACTATTGCACAGTCTACATTGCGTTTGCGTTGCCGATCTCTCCCACGGTGGAAGGTGACACAGGCCTGGCCTGGCATTATTCCAAATCTGGCTTTAAGGAACACCTGTTTGTTTGTTTCCGTCCAAGGTGTTACCAGATATTGTTGAATTTCCTTCTTTTTATAACCGTTTATTGTCGCCCAAGCGTGTTTTCTCTTAGTAAGGGTAGCTTTATCGTTTAGAATAGATAGATGGTTTGTGGTTTTATTAATTATTTTTTTAAACAATGTCTTGGTTATATTATTTTCCCATATCGACATAACCGCAAAATCCTTTATTGCTGCCCTAAGATAGAGCCCTGCAGTAGAGTTGATATCGTTATTTAATTCTCTCCATAACAGGTGTGATATTTCATTTTGGTGGTCACTTTTTATTTGATTCCATACTTTTAAAAGGTGGCCTTACCTTGCATATTGTTGATTGGTAAGTCCGTATTCCAACCTTACTTGGGCAGGGGATGCGTTCGCTGGAAGATGAAATAGGGCCCAATATGCTCTGGTTATGATTTTGTTCAGAGTTTCAGTGTCCTTACCCATTACCGCTTCACTACCGTATGTGATAGTCGGTAGGAGTCTTGCACCAATAATACTCAGAAGAGGGCAGTAGGTTAGGCTGGAAAGTGACTTCTGCACAATTCTGAATGCCGCAGTTAATGCATTTGCTTTTCTTTGGATGTCCCTTTTTTGTAGTTGGAAGTTGCCCTTCGCATCAAATAACACACCCAGGTATTTATATACCTCTACTTGTTCTAGCTCGGTCTTGTCCATGAACCATTTACTCTTGTATCTTATTTTATTGTTTTTGGTAACAACCATGATCTTAGTTTTTGTCTCATTTATGACCATCCTGTTATCCTTTGAGTACTTGTGGGTCCTCCTAATTAGACGCTGTAGTCCCACTTTAGTGTGGCTCAAAAGTATGACGTAGTCCGCATACAACAGGTTCGTGAGACGCTTATCAGCTAGTTTCGGGGGGTGCGTATTTTCCTCGTCCAGTATTACAGTTAGGTCGGCAAGGAACAGATTAAAGAGAAGGGGGGCTAGAACACAGCCTTGTTTTAGGCCTTCATTTGCTGGAATCTACTTAGATAATGTTCTGCCATCCCCCATCCTCACACTCACCCATGTGTCTGTATACAAGAGGTGAATCAGTTTCAGAAGGGGAGCTGGAATTTTCATTTTCTCACGTTTTTTCCAAAGTAAGTTCCTATTAACACAATCAAATGCGGATTTAAAGTCTATAACACATAGATACAATGGTTGCTTCAGTCTGATTGACTTATCCATAAGTAGGGCGAGAACCAGTGTGTTTGTTGTTGTTCCTAGGCCTTGTATGAAGCCTGTTTGGTTAAGGGGCAATTTCTTGGTTTCCTTCACCCATTCCGATAGTGTGGTCAGCAAACATCTGGCAAACAACTTGGCATCTGTGTCTTGCAAAGTGATCAGCCTATAATTTTCTGAAAAAAGTATTTTTTAAACACTTTTATTGCTGCCCTTCTCCTTAAAGTTCTATGGATGGTTTTTCTCACTCTACAAATTTTAATTTCACATCTCAGATTAACTGTGCTATAAAAAAGTAACACAAACCATAATTTATGATGGATACTTGTAATCACAGATTCACATCTAAGTACACTTGTGATTTTAGCCTGTTGCTCCTAGGAAGTTCTATACTGAGTATGCAGGAGTCAAGCTTAGAAAATATGCACATAATACACACTGTGGGAGTTGAATTCTCAGTTCTCCAAAGCTGTGAAAAATCAACATCTTAACTGAGTCAAAAAACATACTGAGAGTAAGTGCAACTGGTGTGAAGTGCTACATGGTGTAAAAACTTTCTTTGTAAAATATACAACTTTTTGAGTCAAAGAAGTGAAACGATAGATAGCCTAAACACAGTTGAAAGCAATCACAGTCAAAGATATTCTGAGAGAAGGGTAAGAGGAAGGATAAAGAGGTAGGAATAAATATTATCAAAATGCATACAAGATACAGGAAAAATGACACGCATATATATATATTCACTGAAAAAAACATAGGTTTTAGCCACATTATAGTTCGGGATTAGCATTTAAAAAACCTTAGAAATTCACTGAAAAAAACAAAGGTTTCACAGATGTTATAGTTAGCTGGACATTTCACTAATACAAAACCAATGAAATTCCCCTGTTATAGTTAGTTCAGCTAACTATAACTCGCGCGCCCACAATGCACTGCTGATGACGTCACATACCACATCACTCATGACATGGTCAGTGACATCACTCATGAAATCACTGATGACATCTCAAATGACATCACTGATGACATCCCTGATGAAATCATCCAGTGAATGTGTGTTTTTCTGAAATTTAAATATGTTTTATATATGTGTATGTCAAGGTCGATGGAGGAATAAATGGGTAAATAAGTGTCTAAATGTTTATTTTGTTGTAAAATTGATTGTATAACTGACTTATTAAGTATATCTTAGTGAATACATGTATTAGCGAGTAATGTTTAAATATGTAAATATCTGTATCAGCGTCCCACTTTGTGTATAAGTGGCTGCATGGATTAGTGAGTAGCTACATGAGTGTCTATATGGGTTATTAGTTGGTTTTTCGAGTATCAGAGTGAGTGTCTGTATGGTTTGGTGGCGGTATTACTTAGCGCACAGATGCATGAATGACTGACTCACTGTTTGTATGTGTTTTGAAGACAGCATGTGTGCAGGACTGTATGGGTGGATGATTGTGTGTATGGGTGTGTTAGTGAGTAAATGACTGCCTCAATAGTGTCTTTATGAGTAAGTTCATATGTTTTAAACTAGTATATGTGAGTATTGATGTATATAAGTAAGGATATATGACAGTGACAGATTGGAAGAGTACCTGTATAAATAAGTATCTGTTTCTATAACTGATTGTTTAAAAGAGTAAGTATGTGTACGTTTCTGTAGAAATAAGTTTAGTGGTGTGTGTAGAGCTGTATATGCAAGTAAATGGATGTTTGATAGTTTATTTGCATGTGTGAGTATATCTGTGAATAACTCTATGTATAAGTGTAGGTGTGTAACAGGATGTATAGGTGTATGAGTACATATGATGAGTGAGTACATGGATGATTGACTATATAGAACTATTGGTGAATGAGTGGATATGTATGTAGATTTTGGAATTACTGAATAAGTTGTTCTAATCGGTATTGGTATCTCCATTTTTTTGAAAATTTTAGGTTCTACTTTTGAATGTGTGTATCAAAGGTTATATTAGGGTGACAGGAGGTCTGCCAATCTTTCACGAGGATGATGTCATCAGTGATGTCATCAGTGATGTCATGAGAGATGTCACTGACCATGTCATGAGTGATGTAGTATGTGACGTCATCAGCAGTGCATTGCGGGCGCGCAAGTTATAGTTAGCTGAACTAACTATAACGGGGGAATTTCAATGGTTTTGTATGAGTGAAATGTCCAGCTAACTATAACATGTGTGAAACCTTTGGTTTTTTTTCAGTGAATTTCTAAGGCTTTTTAAATGCTAATTCTTAACTATAACGTGGCTGAAACCCATGGTTTTTTCAGTAAATTTCAAAGGTTTTGTAAATGATAACTTTTTAAATGTATAAATTATTATATTTCTTTCTTTTTATTCTAATTTCTTACATTTTTATTATAAATATTTGTATTTGTTTTATTTTTTAAATTATATTTCATATTTTTAATGTAAAATGCTAACAAGTCTAAATCCCATTTTATTTTTATAAAGTAATGTTGTTCCCCAATTTTTTACAATTAAATTCAGTATAATTCCTTTTACATAGTTTTTTGAGTAATCGCACCGTACGCGTACAGTTATCGCACCACACTTTGTACGGTAAATGGTCCTCTGCGCGTAGCCACGCACTCGTTACAGATACGCTTTGACCTTGCGCGTCGCATCAACGCTTCTGCGTGACGTCATGTACGGCGCCCCGTAAGCGTACGGCGCGAAAGTTTCTAATTGTTCAAAAACATATATTTACATATTTAATGTACATATTAAGGGAAGACATTATCTAGGACAATCATGAAAATAGTTTTTTTTAACTTTAATAAGCGATTATTACTCTTAAAAGCAATTACGCAAATCGCAGAGGTACGTCGTACGTACTCGCATCTTAAGAGCACCGTAAGAGCACTGTAAGCGTACGCAAAGTCATGTGACCATAAAAGGAGAGTTTTGATTGGTTCATAATACTTCCTATTCCAACTGTTGAAAGACCCCTCTCATTTTGATCATCATACTTGGACTTTCCCACAAGAAACATCTTTTCTGTGGAGCTGTAGTCTTTTAGATCTCAGAAAAAGAGAAAAGAAGCTTTTATTTGGAAGTTTTTTTCATATCCGGAGGGACAGAAAAAGGTGAATGCGCCAAAAGTAACGTTCAAGATCTGTGAGGTCACACTTTCTAGGGGTGACCCCACTAAAAAGTACTCTTTCCGGACAGCCTCAATGGTTCGCCATGTCAAAAATTTGCATCCAAATAATTATGCAAGGATGGCAACACAAAGATTCCAGGAGAACCCTCAACCTCCAGTTCCTTCTACCTTAACTGCACCACCACCTCCTCCAAGCAGTCCGCATCCTATTATTGTGCCTCAGTTTGCGGATCTTACAATTCATTGTAAATTTTGCAGAGAACTCCTTTGTTACGGTGAGCAGTCTATTCACCTCATTGTGAAGAGGAAAGAAGAGCACCGTTGCCCAAAACAATAATATTTTTTTTCTTTTTTGTTCCTGTTCCACAGTTATTTTGTTTCCAGTTTCATTTTTTTGGTTTAAAAAAAAAAACTAAAAACTTGCTGAAAAAATACAAAAAAAATAGAAAACTAAAAAGAAAAAAAACAGTTCTTTTCAGAACTACCTCCACTGGCTTAAGAAATAACTATATTTCTATATTAGTGTGAAAAAGTTTGTCAGAATGAATGTGTAGTGCATAAATGAATGAATGAATTAGTAGTGTATGGTGAATGTGAAAGTGCAACACTATAAGAGAGTGCTACAGCATAAATGTATAAGGTGTTAACCTATACTATACTGTTGTACCTCCGAAGCACTTCAATGTAACACATTCATATAAATATGTTGGAAGTCTATACTTCAATTTGCACTGCTAGTGAAACTGCCTGGGTGAATTTGTATGTGTTAGGAGCGGATTTACAACCCCCTTGTACCTCTTTTACACATCTTTTCCATCACTTTTGTGATGCAGCGGTGGTGCAAAAGATGTGCCATGGTGTATAATATTTACAATGTTGTGACTATTTGTCAATATTTAAACATTTATATGTAGAAAAAAATGTTATTGCATGTTTTTCCCTTTTTCTCTGTAACATCAGCAGCTTGTTCTTAGAAACAGATATATTATAACAAATATTACTCCTTTTCTGGCTTCTTTTACCTTATATATAGTGACTTTTTATATTATAATATTGATACTGTACTTCGCTCGAGAGGTGTTGCTAACCTGTCGACGCAAACCCTAAACATTTACAATCAACGTGACAATGATACACATGTTATTATGTTTTCCCCTAGAGATCACATACTGTTAATATGTACATTATAACATTAACAGTCTTAGTGATCCTAGCGGAATTCACAATCCGTCTTCACAAACAGTAACGATAAGTAAGCAACGTTACCGGCTTGCTGCTTTCAGTCTATTTTCCCCTTGTGATCATATGCTGTGAGAATATATACATATTATTATTCTCAACGTCATGATCTAAGAGGAGTTTATGACCCATTGCCACGAAGATCTAATTTTTTCACCTTCCGGAAAAAAGAAGTTCAGTAAATAATTACCGCTCGAAACTATTTCATTATGGATGTTCTGTTAAATACATAGCTTTCTTTTCCTTTTCTTTTCACTGTAACAATGGTATCAATCGTTATATTATAATAGATTGTCCTATTGCTACAGAACAGGTCTGGGAGATTTTTCAGTGCCATCTGCAATATAATTATCAAATATTTTTTAAAACTTGATCAGATATTTTTTTATACATTAAAATATAGCTATCATGCATACTTTGTTAATAAACCCTACATTTCTGAATGTTATTTTCTAATTTCTATTCTTATTTGCGATTCCTATTCACCTTCTCCCTAAAGAATATATAGGACCTGTACTATATATTATAAGAGTAACATTCTATATATTCTTTGGTGAGTATGTGATTTATTAGCAGAACACTCTGCAACTTGTAAACACTACGACAGCATGTTTCTGAATTGTACAGAATACAAATTTTAAAAATAATAATGCATGCATTTCTATGTAATATGAAACAATTTCGATTTTAATGTTTTACTTGTTCTCTTGATCTGAGCACTTCTATTCTACTTTATCTAAAAGTAACTGATGCCCTCTTACATCAACAAGAATGTGGGGCAACACTTTTACAAACTGTAGCACAAAAATGAACTATATTGCCAAGCTTAACTGATATTTTATGAAATTCCATTTTTAATTGTCACCCCTTTCATATATACTGTGAGAGTTTCTGAAGAAAGTTTATTTGTATTTGCTTAATAAAAACTGTTTCAAACCGAGACTGAATTTTTTGCTGTGCAACCACACCTCCCCATCATGAAAGTAAACACCACATTATAATTAAATAGTAGTACTAAGAAGTATATCACCTACAAACTTGATAAAAGAAAACAGCGCAAAACACTGTAATTTTTCCGCCGTGATTTATACACCACACGCAATTATATAAATAGCCCTTGAAACATATATAAAAATTGTTTACCTCATAATTCCTCTCCACCACCTTATGGGCACTGTACACAGTTAATAGTTTTCCTAACCTACCCTCTACTACTTTCTTTCCCCATACTCCTTTGGAAAATGCATCACAATATCACTGACAACAGTGAACCGTTCCCACCCAATAAGGAGCAAACTTGTGTTCGGAACACTTTAGCTAATAAAATGTCCATGCTCTCCAAAGACGAGCAAGGAACGACTTCTAAGCCTTCTACTTTTAATACTTTATAGCCAATGAACATTAAACTTTGTAAAGTCCCGCTTGGAGCACGTTACCCTAATACTCCACCAACAGGAAGGAATCCTTAATAAAACATTTCCACAAACTTCTTCTACGACTAACGGTTCCTATGAAAAAAATAAATATAAATCTTCAGCACAGTAAGTATTTCAATTACCAACTTATTGTGGTGAACTTCTAACCTCTGTACTCACACAACTGATTCATGAACTGTTACTATAGTAACAGGCAGAAAAGTAGTGGCTGTACAAAACAACGTTGTATTTCTCTTGGATCCTCTACAAGACAGAAATGAAACCAAAATACCACATTTGCAACACCTTTGCACAGTTTTTTTTAATAAAAAGAGGCCCCGGAGGTGGGGGAGGGGGGAGGGAATCGAGTGCAGGAGAAAGCGGTCCCCGGAACTCCGGGAGGCCATTAGTCCCCCCTCATACATATAGTTAAACATCCGTTATGAAAAACAAATAGCCTCAGAGATTTGACCCCCCCGGAGGCTAATTAACAATAAAGCGGGCTTCATGTTTTTTTTTCTTTTTCACCCAAAACACGTACCCTGCGTTTTTTAACAAAAAAATATATATCCCGCATGACGTCATATACAGCGCCCCGTACACGTACTCCATGTAAGATTCTAATTATTCAAAAACATGTATTTATGCATTTAATGTACATATTAAGAGAAGACATTATCTGGGATAATCATAAAAATAGTTTTTTAATACTGTAAAAAAGCGTCTATTACTTTTAAAATCAATTATGGAAATATCGCACGTACATCGTAAGAGTAAAGATAGTTTGAAGACTTATACATTTTATAAAACAAAATAGCACTGCACACTAAAGAAGAAAAGTCAACACAATTATTGACCCCTCTCCCAATATTTAAAAGCCCCTGGGGAAGGAGATCAATTAATCGAGGCTGAATACCTTAGTACAGGCCACTCTTACACTACCAGAAAAACACAACATCAGTACAAAGCCCAGATTTCCATTGTAGTGATTTCTTAGTTGCAGGTCTAGTTGTCAGATCGACACACACTCTCTCATGGCTGGTATACACCCACACCACACCTATCCAGCACATCCGTCACTACACTCGTGACCCTATGTATAAAAAAGACAGGGCGCACATGTTCTACGCCATTTTAGAGTTGTTCCCAAAGCACCGAACAAGGGGCCCACTACCACATGCGTGGCCTCTTTGGTCACTGAGTTAGTGGTGCCCAAAGCACTGAGTGGGTGAAGAACCTGCGATGATGATGATGGGAGCACGAATTTGTCGTTAGCCATAGAGATATCAAGACTCAGCACCATATATGAGACTTCTTTGTTGGAGATCGGAACTACCTCATAAAA
This sequence comes from Lissotriton vulgaris, assembly GCF_964263255.1. Classification (NCBI taxonomy): domain Eukaryota; kingdom Metazoa; phylum Chordata; class Amphibia; order Caudata; family Salamandridae; genus Lissotriton; species Lissotriton vulgaris. Next base: position 1,236,920,097 of record NC_141687.1, on the reverse strand, counting down.
AAGGTGTATTTTCCACGAAAAGGTGAGCAGTGAGGCTTGAGTACGCATCTTATAACGGGATTCACTCATCTTTGTATTGGACATCAGCCCTCTTAAATTGAGCTTGAATGCATTTGGAGTGCACCTCCTGGTCTGCCCATGTGGCTTAGGCTATGTGGGTGAGACTGGAAGGGAACTTCGAGTTAGACTATTAGAGCACAGACCAGCTCTAAAAAATCATAAAGAAAATGCCCCTTTAACTGCACATTTCTTACTCAATAACCATGGATGTAATCAATTCTCATGGTTTATCCTGGAGAAAGTGAATATCAGCAGGAGGGGGGGTGACCTAGAAGTGCTTAGGAAATCACGTGAACAGTGGTTCATGTGCCACTTGGATACAGCCAACAAGGGTCTAAATTCCAGGGAGGACTGGATGACAATAGTAGCTAGCCAGTAGAGGTAGTACTCATGTACGCACTCCAAATGCATTTGAGCTCAATTTAAGAGGGCTGATGTCCAATATAAAGATGAGTGAATCAAGTTATAAGAATAACAGAATTAAAATTAAAATTCAAAATTAAATAAAGCTTAAAATGCAAAATTAATCTGATAATACAGTAGAGGTAAAACATATGATATTAAATTGGTTAAAACCAGAACGAGGTTTGAGATATGCCGCCTAGTACTGCAGGTTTTGTGATTTGACCAGCATTATGGTCGCGTCTGAAAACGAGGCTTGGAAGTCGCCTCAAACGCGGTACAGAACGAGGCTTGGAATACGCGAAATAGAGTAGGACAGATAGTACGGGAAAACCAAGAAGGCTCAGCTGGTAATTATCAGGGTGAGCCAATGAAAGCGCGACGGAGTCTGTTCAAATAGTGCTATGGCGAAACTAAACGGACTGCTTCATTTCGCGTGTTAAAGGAGAAACAAGTAGTATCGGAGTGAAAGGGTGCCGGGAGACAGCGCCTACAACTCGCTTCGTATCGGTAAGGGAATTGCCCTATTAAGATGCCACAACTCTATGAAATTAGACAGCGAAATGTCCAAGTAATTAGCCCCCCTTCTCTATATATTTATTCTATTAGAGACCACGACGGAACAGAGGGAATAGAGACAAACCCACCCGGTGATGTGGAATTTTCTATATAACCACGGTAAGACGGTAGAAATACCACCGTAATAAAGAGCTAGTGTTAAATTCAAGTGATAATAACTAAAACATGGGCAATTTGTTTCTTTGACGCCTAGAAACAAGGCTATAGGAAAGATCGTCACGCGGGGAAACTGAAGTAGTGAACAAAATAGAGCCCGCCCATAGAAAATCCCGAAAAACCGCAAGGGGATACTGTTTCAAAAATTTTAAATATCAGGTAAAAACTAAATAAACTATGAGTACAACTCAAGGATGAAGAGTAATGGGTGAATTATAATGTAGGTGAGCATTTCCCTTCTTATCCCATAGGCAACAAGGCACATTTTAAAGGAAAAATAAGGGGCGGAAGTTATGAAAAGTAAAACCGCTAAAAGGTAAAAGCTGGAGACGGTGTCAGAACTAGATGACAACTAAATAAGAATATAGGATAAAGAAAGTACTTTATCTGTATTATAGAAAGAATATACTACAGTGAAGGACTGAATAATTGAACCTGAGAACCCCTGAAAAAATGACCATTTGATATGTAATATTTTGAGAACGATATGGTAGTTTAGTAACTCAACTACCTTAATATCCCAACTTCTTTTAAATATTAGTGACTAGTCATTTCTTTAGATTAAAAACCAAGTCCTATTGGCTAAGTCATTATTTTTTAGACACTATTTTCATTTCTGGACACTTCTGCATACACCAGAAGTAGCCTCGGGTGAGGCAGGCATATTGCACGTTAATCGTTGACCCAATGACGATGCCAAGACTCCTGATGGGGCGGATGAAAAGATATACAGCTATAATAACTCCAGGATGTCTATGAGGGTTTTCGATAAAAACTAATGGTTTTTGCAGATACTAGTGTCCGTTCTCTTTTTGATTATTAGTTACTTGTTAAGGGGAAACGAATGGACTCTTTATCCTCTTCCCTCCTTTTTGTTTGATATCGGTACTTAATAATAGACCAGGTCCATGTTTCTTGATAGGAAATGTTTGGTCCAATAGGAAATGTATGGTGGGATAAGTAATATAGAATGACCCAAACTTAGTATTGTACACAAGGGTGATGCTTGAAGACCCATGTTACTGTATAGCATGATTAGAACTATTATGACTAACATAGCCTTCTATCAAATAAGAATGTACTTTTATTAGTTAAGTGACAATATATAAAATGTTTGAATAGAATCAAAATTACATCTACTTACGGTAATATGCTTACCCACGGGTATAACACTGTTAATGGCAACCAACCTGTGCGCAATAACAAGGAGAGACTGATCATTTAGTCTTGATAAAGATGGTAGAATATTGAGAAAAACCATTGAAACGCATCGACGCCACTTCTGCATAATCAAGAGAACAAATCTACCCTGTAGACAAGATCTAAATGAGGGTCCTGGTCTAGATTTTGTGAATGTTCAGTTCTCAGATGTGCAAAAGTTTAATGACTAATTAGATATGTCTCTGTATGTCTCTCCCTTTATGTGATCTTTCTGTATAGCCAATGACTGTTGATGAAAAAAAGTTTTTAAACTAATGTGTTTTTAACCATTTATATGTGCTAAAACTATGTTCAAGAAATTGTAATGTGTTTTTATGCAGGCGCGTAATGTGTTACTAGTTTTTAAAAAAAGTGTAATATCTATGAAAAAGTCTTTCTATCTTTTTTCAAAAAATAAATACTGAACTACAGTACTTCCGTGTGGGTGATTTATAGTGTGTTAGACCCAGGTTTAATGGTTGGATGACCTATGTTAATATATAGGGTCTGGAATCTAGTCTTGTCCACCAAGGGATCAGATTTTTCTACTAGATATACAATACCTTCATTACAATGCATTAGAAATAAGTCGGCATTTTTACAATACCGTTCTGCCACTTTTGTGTCAGTAACGCAGTAGGCACTTCCATATAGACACCACTTGATTGCGGCACTATAACAGAACTGAAATGTACTAGGCACACTGCACACGTTAAACTGTAGTGTTACCTTCATTTGTGAAAGGAGACAGTGGGTAGTGTACAGCAGCTTCACTGTCTAAAATGTATAATTACCTCCGAGCAGTGACAACAGATAGGTTACAACAGTCTGACAAACAGATCTACAATCTTATTACACCACTTTTGTGTCACTTTTAACACGGGAAAAGTGACGCAAGCGGCTTGTAAATCTACGTCTAACTTTTCAAGAAAAAATCTCAACTCCAGACTCTGCGAGACAGTTTCAATGTTGTTTTCTCTCTCTTTCTCTCTCTCACTCTCTATGACATCATTTATCTTTCTCTTTTAAAATCATAGAAAATGTTGTCTGCTTTCACATATAAAAGCAAAGAAGTCTTCAAGTTTTGAATTCCACTGGCCGCAGTGTTTATACAACGGTAAGCACAGAGGCCTAGATATACAATGCTTTCATTACAATGCATTAGAAATAAGTCGCCATATTTACAATCCCGTAGTGCCACTTTTGTGTCAGTGACACAGTAGGCACTTCCATATAGACACCTCTTGAACGCGGCACTATAACAGAAGTAAAATGTGCCAGGCACACTGCACACGTAAAATTGTACTGTTACCTTGACTTGTAATGCTTCATCTCATTTACTCACATCTACATATTTCTAAACTCTAATTTTCTTTTTTATTTTGCAGATTACCAATCTAACGTCTTTTGGAGTCCACTTCACAATTTGTTTATAATATTGTTTCTTTAAAGTTATTTTTCTAGTTCTTTATAATATAGTTATCATTAGGTTTCGTTTACAGTTATTCTTTTAATAAAAGTTAATTAAAAAAACTACATACTACTATTTTTTGTGGGGGGTTGACGGTCCACAAAAAAAAAATATTTATAATGTTCAAGTACTATAGTAAGATGTTCAAGAGTAAAATTGAAAAGTACTGACTTATATTTTCTCTGGGTACACTACAACATGGTAAAGAAATCAAACTATTACGAAACAATGTGTACCACATTTACATACTTCTTGCGACATTTTCCCACGCAAACATACCACCCTACAAAATTAAGTGTGGGTCTCAATGACGCCACTCAAACCACGGAAACAATCACCAAACAAAACATTCTATATTGTATGAGAGGGACTGCGTGCCCTTCGACTGGTGCCCTGGAGTCCACCACACTCGGACCAGGTTCCTGCAGTGTCCTGGGGGGAAACAGCCATTACAACGCAGTCATAATCACGCGTGATCGTCACAACGAAGCCATTAGCACGCATATGGCTTTACCACACATGCTTTTACAACTAGTATGCATTTATCACGCATGTTAAATGCATAATCTTAATAATATCTTTGTGTTGACATACACACGTTGTAATGGCTCTGACTTACGTCCTTCAAATCAGTTTTTAGGTATACGTGTGACCAAGTCATAAGATCGGAGGCCAAGGACAAACACCGTGGTGTCTGTGGCAGGAAATCTCATGGATCTTAGAGAAGATAAGCGGAGAGTAAAATGAAAGTAACAGGTATGATAAAAATAACGGAGAAAAACTACTAAAATGGCGGTGGACGGAGTATGTAATCAACGTTTGGTGCCTCAACACTACATTTCAAATAAACATAGATACAATATGTTTATTAATATATTACAAAAGTATAGCAGCGGATGACACACACGGCCCAGGAAAAGAAAGCGGCAAATTTAATACCTGAAATGAGGAGATGTTTGCTTGGCGAACTTGAAGAAAAAGAAAAAAACGTGGGCTTGGAAACAAGGCTGCGCATGCGTAGAGAGTACAACTGGTGCACAAAAAAAAACCGGAAAGTTTTACATACTATCATAGAAATATAGCTCTTTTTTTGACCAGTAAAGTTAGTTCTTGAAAAAAACCTTTTTATTTTTATTTTTTAGCCCCAATGGCCCCACGATCGCAGACGGCTCCCCGCGTCCTTCGTGAGCCCGCATTGCTTTATCAGAGACATCACCTTATATGCTGCTCTCTCTTTCGAAAAACAATCTGCTTTCTTGAAAGAGAGAACAGATTAGCTTGCTCTCTTTTTCAAATAGGAAAGCAGTTTCCTGTGGTAAAGTGAAAGCGGCGACGGTACCGCCATACCATACCAAACAGCAGTGTCCCGGAAGTACGCACCCCGAGACACTGCAAGAACGGACCCAGGGAGATGGTGGACCCCAGGGCCACCAAGGGTTCCAGGAGGGGGGCAGTGCGACTCCCTCCCAACATTAAGAAACCCCGGGGCGTGCAGGTACCCGGGGCTGGAAAGTCATTTTACATATTACTGCCCCAGGAAGGTGGTGTCTTTCAAATCAGTTTTTAGGTATACGCGTGACCAAGTCATAAGATCGGAGGCCAAGGACAAACACCGTGGTGTCTGTGCCAGGAAATCTCATGGATCTTAGAGAAGATAAGTGGAGAGTAAAATGAAAGTAACAGGTAAAATATAAATAACGGAGAAAAACAACTAAAATGGCGGTGGACAGAGTATGTAATCAACGTTTGGCGCCTAATCACTACATTTCAAATAAACATAGATACAATATGTTTATTATTAATATATTACAAAAGTATAGCAGCGGATGACACACACGGCCCGGGAAAAGAAAGCGGCAAATTTAATACCTGAAATGAGGACAGGTTTGCTTGGCGAACTTGAAGAAAAAGAAAAAAACGTAGGCTTGAAACGAGGCTGCGCATGCGTAGAGTACAACTGGTGCACACAAAAAAACCGGACAGTTTAACATACTATCATAGAAATATAGTTCTTTTTTGACCAGTAAAGTTAGTTCTTAAAAAGAACTTTTTTTAGCCCCAATGCCCCCACAATCCCAGACGGCTCCCCGCGTCCTTCGTGAGCCCTCATTGCTTTATCAGAGACATCACCTTATATGCTGCTCTCTCTTTCGAAAAACAATCTGCTTTCTTGAAAGAGAGAACAGATTAACTTGCTCTCTTTTTCAAATAGGAAAGCGGTTTCCTGTGGTAAAGTTAAAGCGCCGACGGTACTGCCCTACCATACCAAACAGCAGTATCCCGGAAGTACGCACCCCGAGACACTGCAAGAACCGACCCTGGGAGATGGTGGACCCCAGGGCCACCAAGGGTTCCAGGAGGGGGGCAGCGCGACCCCCTCCCAACATTAAAAAACTCTGGGGAGTGCAGGTACCCGAGGCTGGAAGGTCGTTTTACATATTACTGCCCCAGGTAGGTGGCGGTCCCCGTGACGTGTACAGGAAGAGAGAGAGGGAGAGCTGAAAACACACTTTTAAAAAATAATATATATTTTTTTTAAAAGCCTCGTCGGGGAGACTGAGGGGAAGAGGATCGTAACCCCCCCGCATACTTCAAAACAAAACCACAGAGGGATGGCGTTCCCCGGTGCTCGGGGCACCTTACAAGCCCCCCACTATGAAAAAAATTGCCCCCGAAATTTGCCCCCCCGGAACCTAATGAATAAAACGGACTTCTATTTTTTATTTCCCTTTTCCACCGCGTACGTATACCATACGCGTACCCCCCCCCCCCGATTTTTTATTTAAAAAATAAATAAAAATTGAGCTTCAAGATCCATGTACGACCCCCTGAGCAAGCCTAGAGGGTCAGGATCTTTCTACCCTGCCCCCATTCCTTATTTCTCAACTTTGTTTTACTGTTTTCTTGTGAGTTGCTTCTAGCGACGAACAAGATGGCTGCCAACACTTCCTGATTTGGAGTGTTCACGCACAGTTGACAGCCAATCAGCATGCAGCTTGTGCTCGTAATTGTACGCATTTCCGTACGCGTGCTGTACTCTGTCTCTAAATATCGCTACGCTATGATTTTACTTGTAATTTTCTAAGGAACTACTGAACGGATTTACACCATTTAACAAAAAGCACAATCTGCTATCCAAACTCTACCTCTCTGTCAAATTTAGTGTAATTCCGTTCAGCCGTTCGGGCTGTAGCCCTGGCTAAAGGTCCCTATTGAAAATTGCATGGTGAAAACACATTTTGGGACCCCGCTTTTTTCTCGGCCCCAACTTGACAAATCACCCCCAAACTTTCAGGGAAGGAGTGGAACTGAGCATGCCATTTTCTTGGAAAAATTCGCAAAGATTCGTCCATCAAAGCCAAAGTTATTCCAAATAGAATGTTGTGGATTTCCTATGGAAAGTAGGTCCTAACTATAACTACCTACTGGCGAGCGCCAGTAGGTGATATATATATATATATATATAACTGCTGGTTGCCCCAACTCGGACCGCCCGTGAGATGGCCGGGCAATTCGTATAACCAGGACTGAATATAGATATATATATATATATATGTATATATATATATATATATATATATATATATATATATATATATATATATATATATATATATATATATATATTCACTGAAAAAACCATAGGTTATAGACCATATATAGTTAGGAATTAGCATTTACAAAACCTTGAAAATTCACTGAAAAAACCATAGGTTATAGACCATATATAGTTAGGGATTAGCATTTACAAAACCTTATTTTACTCACACAAAACCATTGAAATTCGCATATATAGTTAGTTGCACTAACTATATATCGCGCACCCGCAATCCACTGCTGATGATGTCACATATTACATCATTCATGACATGGTCAGTGACATCACTGATGACATCACTGATGACATCTCAAATGACATCACTGATGACATCACTGATGACAACATCCAGTGACTGTATGTTTCTGTAAAGTTAAAATATGTCTTACATATTGAAGAATGAGTGGATGTATAAGTGTCTGGATGAAGGATTTAGTAGGTGCATGACTGACTGTATGAGTGAGTGATTAAATGTGTCTCACTGAGTGCATGGGTTAGTGACTAAACTGTCTTAATTTGTGCATCATTATGTCTGTTGTTCTGTAAACTGCTGCTTGTGTTGATCAGTAGCTATATGAGTAGCTATATGGGTTATTGATTGGTTGCCCAAGTATTTGTATGGCAGACTGAGTGTGTGTGTGGGTGGCTGGGAGGTGTATGACTGTGCATAGATGTGTGAGCAGTTGATTCACTAGATGTATGGGTTCAAAAGTGCATGTGGAAACAGCTGTATGGGCGGTTGACTGTGTGCATGAGTGTATTGGTGAGTGAATGGATATCTCAGTGCTACATGTCAAAGTAAGTACATATGTAAAACACAGTACATGTGAGAGTTGACATATATAAATAACTGTGCATAAGAGCCAGTGAATGTGTGAGTGGCTGTATGGAGCATTGTGAACTTGTATCAGGGATTGTATAAGAGAGTAAATATGTGTTAGTATATGTTTGAATAAGTAAGGTGTTTATAACTGTATAGTTGAGGAAATGGAGGTGTGATTGATTCTTTGCATGACTGACTAGGTGTGTGAGTAACTCCATGGATGAGTGACAGTCTGTGAGTGTCTGTTACACTGATTGTATCTAAGGTTATATTAGAGTCTGAAGAGGTTCATTGTATTATCACATAAATGATATCATCAGTGATGTGATCAGTAATGTCAAATGAGATGTCATCAGTGGTGTCATTAGTGATGTCATTTGAGATGTCATTTGAAATGTCATCAGTGATGTCATTTGAGATGTCATCAGTGATGTCATCAGTGATGTCACTGACCATGTCATGAATGATGTAATATGTGACATCATCAGCAGTGGATTGCGGGTGCGCGATATATAGTTAGTGCAACTAACTATATATGCGAATTTCAATGGTTTTGTGTGAGTAAAATAAGGTTTTGTAAATGCTAATCCCTAACTATATATGGTCTATGACCTATGGTTTTTTCAGTGAATTTTCAAGGTTTTGTAAATGCTAATTCCTAACTATATATGGTCTATAACCTATGGTTTTTTCAGTGAATTTCAATGTTTTTTATAGCAAATATCAAATGCTGTAAAATGTATTATTCTTTTAAAGGAAAAATATATTTTATATGTTTTTAATATAATTTTTTTATGCATCTGCCAAACCCTAACCTCTTAATAGTGCACTGTGGTGGAAATGATTTTGGGACTATGACTGGGGTTGGTCTGGAAATGCTTTTAAAGGACACCTTTCATCAATTGATGACACTTTTTCCCCAAACTGTCCTGGTATATTCCAATATATGCCAAAGACAGAAATGGAAGTGGTCCAACCAATTTTGTCCACAATTTGAGAAAGCACGGAAACATGTGAATAAATCTGTTTCTGCTTACATGAGAGACTTTAGAATGGGTTTAATATACAACAATAACTTGCGTTACAACATGCAAGACATCTACAGAGGAGATGGTGTGCACTTCTCCGATGAGGGGAATAGAATATTCCTCCTGAATTTAAAACTGTGCATTGGAACCTACTTGTAGGTACCTAAATTAGCCACAGAACCCAATAGCTCTTTTCAGAGCTACCCTACCTCTGATCATTCAAAACGTTTATCTTTTTCTTACTTTTTTTTTTCACCAAAGTACGCTCCCCGGTTCGCTTACCAGTGCGCGTACCGGGCGCTCCCCCCGCGAAATTTTTCAATTTTCAATTTTTTTTTTTTGCATATATCAGCGTCCTAAGCCCCCCTCAGAAAACCTAGAGGGTCACAAAGTGTCTACCGTGCCCCCTTCTACCCATTCCGAACATTGTTTGTCCTCCATCTTGTGTCTCATATCTACCGATACACAAAATGGAGGACTCCCGTAACGCTGCCGGTTCGCGTACCAGGGAGCGCACCGGTGAGCGCTCGTTAAAAAAAGGTGGGAAAGTAATTTACAGAAAAACCACTAGAGACACTTTCATCAAATATAGAATAGGCCCTACTACATAGTAGTCCCTACCATTTACCCAAAGTTGATGGAATTCCATTGAGAAAATTATGCTGTAAGCCTGACTAAATATCCTGAGGTAAATTACCTAACAAAAACACTTATGAAGTGTTAGAATTGACAACCAATTAAAATGCTACTTTCATTATCTTCTATTATTTCATGACATTTGATTGGTTATGTACCTGAATATATATAAAGAAAGAGAGAGAAACACAGCCATTTTGACTACTACTTCCCGAAGTACATTTCAAGTGCATTTCAACTGAGAACTTAAACTTCTTTTTGAAAGGTAAGATGTTATTTTAAAAACTGAAGTATGTTGTACACTTTAAGTTAATTAGGAAAAGATTTTCTGATAGTTATATACTATCCCTCTGTAATAGTTATAGAATAAGATAGACTTCTCTGTTTTAGTTATGGATGGAGTTAGGCTTGTCTTGTATAATTATGAATTTACTTAGGCTTTATCACATACATTTTTTTATATTTCTACTTCCAGTCTGATACCATACACTGCCCAAAGATAAAATCACTGTTAAAAAAACCAAACTACCTGTCTGAACTTAAACCCAACAGTGCCCTATCTGTACTGATATATTTTTTTAAAATTCAAATTACAGCACAAAAATGGAAGGAGAGCAAAAAAATACCATCGAAATTGTTCTGGAAAGCAACAAAGATACAGATATTGAACCCAATGACTGAATTCTTTGATGAATCACGGGACTATGAACTTCTTCAATGTGTAGAATCAGTAGATTTCCTGATTGAAAATGAGGACATTTCTGACAATCAAATATTAGAAGTTCTTTTAAATTTTGAAAACGAATCAGAGAAATAAATTTATATTTAATAATTCAAAAATTGTTTGAGACATTATTCATTTTTATATGTATTTTTTAAACTAGTACCAAATTGATTATAATGTCAAATCAGACTTTAAATATACTGTGTAACTTTTTTGTGTAACATAGTAAGTTTGCTCATAGTTACTTCCTTTCTCCCACTATATTATCTCCAATGTGTATTTAACATCTCTTTATCATCTCCTGCCTCCATGGTGTTTCTGATTTCCTGACAGACTATGCTATGAATTCCATATACCACAATAACTTCTGAAACAACATGCAAGATATCTACAAAGGAAACGGTGTATTTTTATTTTTAGACTCTGCATTGGTACCTACATGTTGGTACTTAAATAAAAAAAAATTTAAAAAAAATACAGCAAAAAGAACAATCAATATACATACATTATTTGAACATTCTTTCATTCTATTTTCCCTATATTACGCTCCCCGGACCGCTTCCCGGTGCGCGTACCGAGCGCTCCCCCCGCAAAAAAAACGATAATAATTTTTTTTTTTCCCCCGCGGGGCCCTTTTAAAGCCCCCTCATCAAACCTAGGGGGTCAGGGAGGATGTACTCTGCCCCCTTATGCTCATTTCCCCCTTTGTTTTTGCCACATCTTGTGTCTCGATCCTACCGAGACACAAGATGGCGGCCGCTCCGGACTGTTTAGAATGTTCACAGTCACCGGGGAGCCAATCCGCTTCTCCTCGCGAAGTTCCGTTACGCGTCAGGTACGCGAACTGGGGCGCTAACCGGGACGCTGTCACAGATATATCTGTTTTTTAAAACGTTAATTTCTCAAAATCCACTGGAGCACATTTGAGATGTCGTCAGTGATGTCATCAGTGATGCCATTTGAGATGTCATCAGTGATGTCATCAGTGATGTCACTGACCATGTCATGAATGATGTAATATGTGACATCATCAGCAGTGGATTACGGGTGCGCAATATATAGTTAGTGCAACTAACTATATATGCGGATTTCAATGGTTTTGTGTGAGTAAAATAAGGTTTTGTAAATGCTAATTCCTAACTATATATGGTCTATAACCTATGGTTTTTTCAGTGAATATATATATATGTATATATATATATATATATATATATATATATATATATATATATATATATATATATATATATATATATATATATATATATATATATATATATATATATATATATATATATATATATATATATTCACTGAAAAAAACCATAGGTTTCACACCAGTTATAGTTAGGAATTAGCATTTAAAAAACCTATTAAATTCACTGAAAAAAACATAGGTTTCACACCAGTTATAGTTAGCTGGAAATTTTACTGATATAAAACCATTGAAATTCCCACGTTATAGTTAGTCGGACTCACTATAACTTGCGCGTGCAATGCACTGCTGATGACATCACATATTACATCACTCATGACATGGTCAGTACTCATGACACCATCCTTGTGACATAGTGACAGACCTCCTTTCACTATATTGTAACCCTTGAGACTCATATTCAAAAATAGATACTGAAATTTTTAAAAAAATGGAGATACCTATATCAGTTACAACAAGCAATTCAGTAATTCCACTATCTATATACACATCCACTCATTCACCAACAGTTCTATATAGTCACTCATACATATACTCACTCATCATATGAAGTGATACACCTATACATCCTGTTACACACCGACATTCATCCAAAAGTTACTCACACACATATTCACACGTGCAAATAAACTATTGGACATCCATTTATTTGAATATAGAGTTATACACACACTTCCACCTTACTTCTATTTAAAATTACACATATTTATTCTCTTAAACAATCACTTATAGAAACACATACTTATTTAAACAGGAACTCTTACAATCTCTTACTCTCACATATACTCACTTATATACATCAATATTCATATATACTAGATTAAAACATATGTAGTTACTGATAAAGACACTAGTGAGACAGTCATTCACTCACTAACAAACACATATAGACACTCATCCACCCATACACTCCTGTACATATGTTGTCTTCAAAACACATACAAACAAAGAGTCAGTCACTCATGCATCTATGTGCTAAGTAATACCCCCACCAAACCATATAGACACTCATACTGATACTAATAAAAATATCTAATAACCCATATACATACACATGAGTGGATGTGTATTAGATGGTGGTATTACTGAATTGGTTGTTGTAACTGGTATGGGTATATCCACTTTTTTGAAAATATTAGTTTCTATTTTTGAATATGTGTTTCATGGGTTACATTACACTGAAAGGAGGTCTGTCACTGTGTCACAAGGATGGTGTCATCAGTGATGTCATGAGTGATGTCACTGACCATGTCATGAGTGATGTAATATGTGATGTCATCAGCAGTGCATTGCACACGCAAGTTATAGTGAGTCCGACTAACTATAACGTGGGAATTTCAATGGTTTTATATCAGTAAAATTTCCAGCTAACTATAACTGGTGTGAAACCTATGTTTTTTTCAGTGAATTTAATAGGTTTTTTAAATGCTAATTCCTAACTATAACTGGTGTGAAACCTATGGTTTTTTTCAGTGAATTTCATAGGTTTTTTAAATGCTAATTCCTTACTATAAGTTTCACTTTATAAATAAGACTGTTAGCACTCTAGTTGTTCTTTTTAACACTCTGGTACATTCTGTCATTGGGCTACAGTTGTGCTACATCTAGTTGAATTTTGGGCTACATTTACAATTTTTGATCTCTGGTGGCCATCTTTGGGCTTCATTGGGCTACTTTGGGCTACATTTGGGCTACATTTTGGCTCTAACATATATTAAGCCCAATGTAGCACAATACATATTTTTATAAAGTTAATTTTTTTACAAACCACTTCAGAATAGGGCTACCTGTCTCTACAATTATCCCATTTTTTTTTTTTAAATTTTTGGGGGGAGCGCTCCCAGAGCGCGCCCCGGAGTGCGCCCCGAAAAGCGTATTTCTGAAAAGCGCCCCCGGGCGCGCTCCGGGGAGCGTCTCGTGAGCGCCAATATCGCAAACGAAAACATGATCGTGACGTATCGCGTAGCCGCGACCGCGTGATACGCACGGCGTAAGCGCACCCGGAAGTACTCGAACGAATACGATCGCAAAACGTAAACTTCCGACGCGCTTACGCTGCGCGCCCCCGTGCGCGTAGCGTAAGCGCGTCGGGTCATGTGAGCAGAAAATAACACTTTTCATTGGTTCATAACAGTTTTAGTTTCATAATGATGAAGCCCCTGGTCTTGTGACCTGAAAATAACACTTCTCATTGGTTCAGGACAGTTTTGTTTTCCAAATGATGAAAGCCCCCACCTTTTTTCCTTATTCTGACTTTGTCCTTTGACTGAGGAAGATCTGTTTGGAACTCTCTGTACCTTTTTGTACTTTAAAATGGCTTCAGTAGCAGCAGCAGCAGGTGCATCTCAGCCACCACCACCACCACCACCACCAAGAGGACCAGCTCCAAATTATATTGGTGGTCAAGAACAGGAGGAGGAGGAAGAGGAAGAGGAGGAGGGGAGAAGAAGATGGCTGCCTGAAGAAAACACACCTTATAAACCCAAACCACACTTCATTTGGCAGTTTTTTTCAATCCCAGAGGGGCAAAAAAAGGTGAATGCGCCCAAAGTCACTTGCCTCATCTGCAATGATGAACTTTCACGGGGCAACCCAAATAAGAAATATTCTTTTGGTAACTATACCATGATTCGGCACATGACAAGAAAGCATCCAAACAACTACTCTCGCGCAGAGTTCCGGGAACTGGCCAGTAACCTCCCCCAGTCATCAAGGACCCCCTCCCAAAGAAAACAACCCTCTTCCTCGCAACCAGAAACATCTGAGGTGATGCCTTCCATTCAGCCAAGATTTGCTGATTTTAAAATTACTTGTAAGGCTTGTGGCAAGCTTATCTCCTATGGGGAACAAAGTGTTAAGCTCATCGTCCTTGCAGGTGATAATCACAAGTGCCCCAAAAAGAAATAATTTTTTGGGTTTTTTGTTTTTTTGCTCCAGTTGAGCCAGTTTCAATTCCCTTTTTTTGTTTCTCCCCCTAAAAAATACAAAAAAAATATAAAACTGTTTTGAAAAGCCAAAAAAAGTTTAAAAAGTTCCAAAAACACAAAAAAAATATAAAACAACAAAAAGAAGAAAAAAAAAAGTTCTTTTAAGAACTACCTCCAATTTCTAAATGAAAACTTCATTTTTTTAAAACTCTGTCATCTTTTTCCCTCATTTTACGCTCCCCGGTGCGCTACCTGGTGCGCGCACCGAGCGCTTCCCCCGCGCAAAACGAAAAAAAAAAAAATATTTTAAATGCCCCGCGGGGCCCTTTTATAGCCCCCACATCAAACCTAGGGGGTCAAAGGGGTCTATCCCTGACGCCTTATGGTCAGTTCCCACTTTGTTTTAGCCACCTCTTATGTCTCGATTTTACCGAGACACAAGATGGCGACCGCTCTGGACTGTTTGGAATGTTTACAGACACCCGAGAGCCAATCATCTTTCCATGCGCACCTCGCGTGTCGCGCCTGGAGCGCACTCCGGTGCGCGCACCTGTGCGCTGCTATAGATATATATATTTTTTTGGACCTAAATTACTCAAAATCCACTGGAGCACATATCTTGAGACATAGCAAAGGCACATCGGGCTACCAGTCCCTACAATTTTGCCAAGTTTGGTGTAAATCCATTCAGCCGTTCGGGCTAAAAGTGAAATCGACCGCCCTATGGAAATTAACATGGGGAAAACGCGTTTTGGGACCACCCTTTTATCTCGGCCCCCGCTTATTGTATCCCCGCCAAACTTTCAGGGAAGGACCGGAGCTCGACGAGGCCATTTTCCTGAAATTTTCAGGCAGATTCGTCAACCGGTGCCAAAGTTATTCCAAATAGAATTTTGAGATTTAACATTGAAAAAAATCCTAACTATAACTACCTACTGGCGACCGCCAGTAGGTAATATATATATATATATATATATATATATATATATATATTAACTACCTACTGGCAGTCGCCAGTAGGTAGTTATAGTTAGGATTATTTTCAATACAAAATCTCAACATTCTATTGTGAATAACTTTGGCGCTGGTTGAGGAATCTGCCTGAAAATTTCCTCAAATTTGCCTCGCGGCGCCCCGGTCCTTTCCTGCAAAGTTTGGGGGGATTTGTCAAGCGGGGGCCAAGATAAAAGGGGGGTCCCAAAACGTGTTTTCCCCATGTTAATTTCTATAGGGCGGTCGACCTCACTTTTAGCCCGAACGGCTGAATGGATTTCCACCAAATTTGGCAAAATTGTAGGGACTGGTAGCCCGATGTGCCTTTGCTATGTCTCAAGATATGTGCTTCAGTGGATTTTGAGTAATTTAGGTTAAAAAAAATATATATCTATAAGCGCTCCCTGATACGCGCACCGGGGCGCTAACCAGCGCGCTACGCGAGTTCGCGCGCGGAAAGCTGATTGGCTCTCGGGTGTCTGTCAACATTCCAAACAGTCTGGAGCGGCCGCCATCTTGTGTCTCGGTAGGATCGAGACACAAGAGGTGGCAAAAACAAAGGGGGAAATGACCATAAGGAGGCAGAGTAGACCCCCTTGACCCCCTAGGTTTGATGTGGGGGCTATAAAAGGGCCCCCACAGGAGGAGCGCCCGGTACGCGCACCGCGGAGCGTACCGGGAAGCGTTCCATGGGGAAAAAAGAATGATAGAGTTTTTAAAAAATGTAGCCTTTTTTTTTAAATTGGAGGTAGTTCTAAAAAGAACTTTATTTTTTCTTCTTTTTGTTGTTTTATATATTTTAATGTTTTTGGAACATTTTGTACTTTTTTTGGCTTTTATGAACTGTGGACTGGGCTTGTTGACCCGGGGCACTAGAGATAGCTGATTGTGGTGCAGAAACGACTGGAACAGCGGTACGTGGGGTTAAGGATGGTTTTATTGGAATGCCTCGATTAGTTTTTAACATTAATGTTCTCCTGGTTCTAAAGGTGAGTCTCTCTTTTGCGAACTGGCTGGGATCCGTCTTGGCGGTTGGTGTTCTTCCGTTTCCTTTCCTGGACGCAGCGCCGCCTTCGAGGTCTGGTCAGGGTCCTGGGGTTAGGCAAGGTCTTGGCTCCGGTGCCCCATGTAAAGAGAAGACCAACAGAGAGGGAGCCGTTAGTTCAGCCGTCCGCTGGGGTATTTATGCACCGATGGGACCCGGTGAAATGTGAGGGCATAGTTGTCACCAGTGAACGTGCAACTCAAACCTAGGTCCGTGTAGTGGGGAGGGAAGGTACAAGACGGTGAGGGATAAACGCAGGGTAAAAGTGAAACAAAAGGGGTGGGAACACGCAGGACACAAACAGGGGCTATTTACACTATCATACAAGCTTGCTTTCCACCCAAGCCGCCATACGCTGCCGTACCTGGGAAAGCCACGTTCCTCCCCCGGGAGAGTGGCACGGCGGCTCGCAGGGTCGTTGGCCTCCTGGCTCTCCCTCAGACTCTCCTCCGCTTGCTTCCAGGAATACCTCGGGTCTTCTGTTTTTCTCCTCGCTCACCGGTTCTTCGTCTCCGTCTCCGCTCCTCGCCGCCTCTCCTGTGGTGATGTCACACGCCAAGTAATACACTTCCTCCTTCATATCCAATCCGGGTCCGGTGACGTGTGCCGAAGGCGAGTCCTCCTCCTCCGTATACGCCCACTTAAAGGAGCCATGTTCCTCCTCATCAAGTTCGTCGTGGTTCGTCCCCCATGTCTCATTCTGCAATGAATGAGGGTGTACTAGGTCATTTCTGGGGGCCCACCACTCATCACCCGTACGTAGCCTCACCACCCCGTTACACTCCTCCCCCCCTGGATTCTCCCGATCGGGGAGAATGGGCATTGGCATGCGAGACAGGTAATCAGCGTTCCCATTGTCCCTCCCCTTCCTATGCACTACGGTAAAGGAAAAGGGCTGGAGGAAGAGAAACCACCTCAGTATCCTTGCGTTCTGGGTCCGGTTCTTTTGCATCCACTGCAAAGGGGCATGGTCCGAGTAGAGGGTAAAGGCCTTCCCCTCCAGGTAATACCGTAACTTTTCCACTGCCCACCTTATTGCCAGACACTCTTTTTCCACGGTCGGATACCGTTGTTCCCGAGGGTGGAGCTTTCTGCTGATGTACAGGATCGGGTGTTCAATCTGGTCCTCTCCTGTTTGAGATAAGACCGCTCCTATACCCGTATCCGAAGCATCAGTGGCTAGGGAAAACGTTTTTTCAAAGTCTGGAGGCAGCAACACAGGACTAGTGGTGATGGCTCTTTTCAAAAGAATGAAGGCATTCATGGCTTCCTGTGAGGGGGGCCGTGGTAAGGTGTTCTTGACGTTTTTTTGAAGCAAATTGGTTAAGGGGGTGGCAATCTCGGCAAAGTTTTTCAAAAACCGCCTATAATAGCCCATGAGGCCTAAAAAGGCCCTGAGTTCCTTTTTGGTGGTTGGAAACGGAGTTTCTGTGATTGCCTTGATCTTCTCCTCTTGGGGTGCTATCACTCCGTCCCCCAACATAAATCCGAGATATTTTACTCTTGAATAAGCTGCCCTGGATTTTCGGGCGTTTACATGCAATCGGGCGTCTCTCAAAGAGGACATGACCTGCGATACATGTTCCAGGTGCTCTGACCATGTATGGCTGAAGATGACGATGTCATCCAAATACACAGAACTGTAGCGGCTATGTGGGGCTAGTATCGTATTCATAAGCCGCTGGAAGGTCGCAGGTGCACCGTGAAGGCCGAAGGGGAGTACATTGAATTCGTATAGTCCCTCCTCGGTGGCGAATGCAGTTTTGTGGCGGTCCTCCTCCCTTAAGGGTACCTGCCAATAACCCTTTGTCAGGTCCAGGGTCGTTATGTATTTGGCTTCCCCTATACGCTCAATCAATTCGTCCACCCTGGGTATGGGGAACGCATCGAAGGAGGAGATGGCGTTCAATGCCCTGAAGTCCATGCAAAAACGGGTGGACCCGTCAGGTTTGGGCACCATGACTATTGGGGATGACCAATTACTTTTAGAGGGTCTGATGACACCAAGCTCTAGCATACTAGCTACTTCCCTTCTCACGTCCGCCCTTTTTGCGGCGGGTATGCGATATGCCCTTTGTTTTACTATACCGCCCTGGGTGGTGCGTATTTCATGTTCTGCCAGGTGGGTGCAGCCAGGGGTATCCGAAAACAAGGGAGAAAAAGGGCGGAGCTCATTCAACAGTTCCCGTTTCGCCGAGTCGGACAACTCCGGGTTGATTGGTAAGAAGGCAAGGGTGGATTCTTCACTGCTTTCAGGGAGGGCTAGATTGGAGGAGCGAGGTATCGGTCCCAACCATTTTTTCAGTAGATTCATGTGAAAGGTTTGTGTACGGGTGGGCGACATTTGTAACTTGTAGGTGGTGTTGCCAAACTTCTCTATTACTTGATATGGCCCTTTCCACTCGCTCCTAAATTTCTGAGTGGAGGAAGGTAGTAACACCAATGCCCAGTCCCCTAGAGACAGGGTCCTCCATCTTTTGCCTTTATCGTAGCACCGTTTTTGGTGACTCTGGGCTGCCTTCAAATTAGAATAGGCCAAATCCCTCAGTTTCCCCAACCGTGACCTCAACTGCTGGGTGTATTCTAGAAGGGACCGTTGCTCGTTAGCCTCTTCTCTCTCCCACGTTTCCCTGGTTATTTCTAGCAAGGACCTCGGCTGCCGGCCATACAGCAGTTCGAAGGGAGAGTATCCAAGGCTACTCTGGACCTGTGCTCTTACCACATAAAGAGCCAACGGAAGCATTCTGTCCCACTCCTTATTTTCTGATGACAACAGTTTCTTGAGGGTGGATTTCAGGGTCCGGTTGTATCTTTCCACTAAACCATCCGTTTGTGGGTGGTATGCCGATGTGCGGATGTGTTGTAGGTCCAGTGATTTACATACCTCTGTCATCATGCGTGATACAAAGGGCGTCCCCTGATCCGTTAGGATCTCCCTCGGAAACCCTACCCTTGAAAACAGTTCTACAAGCCTTTCTGCCACATTCTTTGTGGTGGGGCTGCTTAGGGGAAAGGCCTCCGGGAAACGGGTGGCGTAATCCACCACCACTAGTGCATAGGTATGCCCCCTGGAGGAACGGGGTAAGGGCCCTATGAGGTCCATACCCACCCTTTCCCAGGGATTGCCAATCACAGGTAGGGGATGTAACGGTAGCGCTGGGGGCTTGGTCATGTTTCTTTTCTGGCACACCTCACATTGCTGACAATAGGCCTCCGTTTCTTTATAGATGCCTGGCCAGAAAAACAAGCGCAAAATGTTTTGGGTGGTCTTCTCTGCCCCGCTGTGTCCTGCTGTCAAATGTGTGTGGGCATAGAACAGTATCTGTTCTCGGAATGCACGGGGTACCACTAGTTGCCTGGGTTCTCCCTCCTTCCCTTCTCTATATAACAGGTCATTGTCTATCCTAAAGCGGGGGTATCGCTGGGGTGAGTTAGAAGTCAGGGCAACGTGTGCGGCCTCCCACGCATTCAGCAGGGTAGGATCGTTAGCTTGTGCATACCTAAACCCCCTGTCTATGACCCATGGCTCGGTGGAGAGGTAAGCCTCGGCAGGGCGTTTGTCTATTTCCCCTTTGAACAGGGCTAGGAATTGTGGATTGTCCACCCCTAAAATCAGTTCTTCCGGCAAGGACCCCACCACTCCAACTCTTACTGTGCAGGGTTCCCTTCCTATAGGTTGAATGGTTATGCGCGCTATGGGATAAGTTTTGACGTCCCCATGAACGCACCGTATGTGCACCTCGCCCTCCTGCCCTATCTGACCGGGGTACACTAGTTTCTCCCTTATTACGGATTGTCTACAACCAGAGTCCAGGAGTGCTTTTACAGGAGTGTGGTTCACCCGTACCTTTACATAGTATGAAGGTCCCATTTCTGCGCTGTACATAACTGCCTTAGGGATATACCCAACTTCCATGGGTTCCTCCGCGGGCTTTCTCCTGGGACACAACCTTGCTATGTGGCCCCATTCCCCGCACTCAAAGCACTGAGGACCCCTTAAGGGAGGAAGGTCTGGATGGAAGGACCTTGGTTTCACTGGTTCGAAGACGGTCTTCTTTTTTTCCAACTTGGGTGGAGGGACTGGGGTCTTAGATGACTTCTCCGTCTCCCATGGAAAGGTCCGAGGTGCGGCCCTGGTATAGTTTGCTGCCATTTCGATCGCTTGGGCTGCGGTCAAGCCGGGATGTTGCCTCAACCATCTTTGAGTCCCGTATGGTAGAGCTTCCATGAATTGTTCCAGTATAATACTTGTCATGACCTCTTCTTTGCTCCTGTTGTCCGGTCTCAGCCATTTTCAAACGTAAGTATAAAGTCTTAGGATTTTCCCCTGTGATTCCTTTTTCTTTCCGAAACCTAAGCCTATATGCCTCTGCGTCCATACCGAGGTGATCCAGTATCACCCCCTTGATCTCGGCATAGGTGGACGTTCCGGAGTGGTTAGCAACCTGGTATGCTGTCAGTGCTTCTCCCGTCAGCAGGGGTGCGAGAAAGAAAGGCCATTTATCTTCTGGCCACCCACATGCGCGGGCAGCTCGCTCAAAATTGACCAAGAAGGCGTCCGGGTCTTCACCTATAATGTACTTCTGGAGGGAGACCCCCGATGGATGGGGCCCGAAGGGTCTCCGGTCTACCGACACTGCGGTCCCTGGGGTCTGCACCACTTTCTGCAGGTTATCCATCTGTTGGGTCATGGTGTTGCGGAACAGTGCTCGGTCTGCATCCGCAGTACTGATTTGCTGGCCAATAGCCCACTCCAGTTTCTGTTGGCCTTCGATTAGGGTTTGAATGACTTGGTCCATGATAGAGTCCTGTTCTGAGGGAGTAGATCCCACTTCTGACACCACTGTGGACTGGGCTTGTTGACCCGGGGCACTAGAGATAGCTGATTGTGGTGCAGAAACGACTGGAACAGCGGTACGTGGGGTTAAGGATGGTTTTATTGGAATGCCTCGATTAGTTTTTAACATTAATGTTCTCCTGGTTCTAAAGGTGAGTCTCTCTTTTGCGAACTGGCTGGGATCCGTCTTGGCGGTTGGTGTTCTTCCGTTTCCTTTCCTGGACGCAGCGCCGCCTTCGAGGTCTGGTCAGGGTCCTGGGGTTAGGCAAGGTCTTGGCTCCGGTGCCCCATGTAAAGAGGAGACCAACAGAGAGGGAGCCGTTAGTTCAGCCGTCCGCTGGGGTATTTATGCACCGATGGGACCCGGTGAAATGTGAGGGAATAGTTGTCACCAGTGAACGTGCAACTCAAACCTAGGTCCGTGTAGTGGGGAGGGAAGGTACAAGACGGTGAGGGATAAACGCGGGGTAAAAGTGAAACAAAAGGGGTGGGAACACGCAGGACACAAACAGGGGCTATTTACACTATCATACAAGCTTGCTTTCCACCCAAGCCGCCATACGCTGCCGTACCTGGGAAAGCCACGCTCCTCCCCCGGGAGAGTGGCACGGCGGCTCGCAGGGTCGTTGGCCTCCTGGCTCTCCCTCAGACTCTCCTCCGCTTGCTTCCAGGAATACCTCGGGTCTTCTGTTTTTCTCCTCGCTCACCGGTTCTTCGTCTCCGTCTCCGCTCCTCGCCGCCTCTCCTGTGGTGATGTCACACGCCAAGTAATACACTTCCTCCTTCATATCCAATCCGGGTCCGGTGACGTGTGCCGAAGGCGAGTCCTCCTCCTCCGTATACGCCCACTTAAAGGAGCCATGTTCCTCCTCATCAAGTTCGTCGTGGTTCGTCCCCCATGTCTCATTCTGCAATGAATGAGGGTGTACTAGGTCATTTCTGGGGGCCCACCACTCGTCACCCGTACGTAGCCTCACCACCCCGTTACATGAACTATTTTATATTTTTTTTGTTATTTTTATGGAGAGAAACAAGAAACAGGGAATTGAAAATGGCTCAACTGGAGCAAAAAAAATCAGGAAAAAATTAGGGTTTTTTGGGGAAATTGTGGTTGTCACCAGCAAGGAGGATGAGCTTTATGCTCTGCTCACCATAGGAGATGGTCTTACCACAAAAAATACATGTGATCCTGAATTCACCAAACCATGGTTGTATGCAAGGGATCGTCTCCCTTGTCTCTGGTCCCGAAGGAGTGGATTGCTTTCTTTTGGAGGTGCTGGTCGAAGATTGGGGAGGGTTATTGGCCAGTTTTCTCACCTCTGCGGCAGCATAGTTGTTTGGATGCTTGCGCTGCATGTGCCTAATCATGGTATTATTACCAAATGAATATTTTTTGTTAGGGTTCCCCCTTGAAAGTTCAATGCCACAGATTTGGCAAGTCACCTTGGGCGCATTGACTTTCTTCTTGACCTCTGGGATAGAAAAAAACTCCCATACAATGTGCTGCTTTGGCCCGTATGGGGTATTGTCTTCTGGCAGCCACCTTCTCCCCTTCTCCTCCTCCTCCTCCTCCTCTTCTTCTTGACCACCAATGTGATGTTGTGGTGGTCCTCTTGGTGGTGGTGGTGGTGGTGGTGCAGATGCTCCAGCTGCTGCTGCTACTGTAGCCATTTTAAAGTACAAAATATTTCTTTTATATCTCCAAACAGGTCTTCCTCAGTCAAAGGTTAAAGTCAGAATAAGGAAAAAAGGTGGGGGCTTTCATCATTTGGAAAAAAAACTGTCCTGAACCAATGAAAAGTGTTATTTTCAGGTCACATGACCCGGGCTTTCATCATTTGGAAACCAAAACTGTTCTGCACCAATAAAAAGTGTTATTTTCAGGTCACATGACCCGACGCACTTACGCGATGCGCCCCCAGGCGCGCCCGGGGGAGCACCACGGGGCGTGTCGCGTAAGCGCGTCAGATGCTTACGTTGCGCGATCGTATTCGCTCGAGTACTTCCGGGTGCGCTTACGCCGTGCGTTTCACGCGGACGCTGCTACGCGATACGTCACGATGTTTTCGTTCGTGGCAATAGCGCTAACGGAATGCTCACCGGTGCGCGACCCGGGGCGCTCCAGAAAACTGCGCTTTCCAGTGCGCAAACCGGGGCGCGCACCGGGAGCGCACCAGGGCAAAAAAAAAAAAAAAATAATAACATAAAAAAATAAAAATTATTATATAAATATACAATATAGGATTCATTATAAAAAATATTACATTTCATAGGTTTGAGGCCTTATATATAGTTAGGAATTAGCATTTAAACAACCTATGAAATTCACTGAAAAAACCATAGGTTTCACACCAGTTATAGTTAGGAATTAGCATTTAAAAAACCTATTAAATTCACTGAAAACCATAGGTTTCACACCAGTTATAGTTAGCTGGAAATTTTACTGACATAAAACCATAGAAATTGCAACGTTATAGTTAGTTGGACTCACTATAACAAGCGCGCCTGCAATGCACTGCTGATGACGTCACATATTACATCACTCATGACATCGTCAGTGACATCACTCATGACATCACTTATGACACCATCCTTGTGACAGAGTGACAGACCTCTTTTAGTGTAATGTAACCCTTGAAATAGATATTCAAAAATAGAAACGAACATTTTCAAAAAAATGGAGATACCCATACCAGTTACAACAACCAATTCAGTAATTCCACCATCTATATACACATCCACTCATTTACTAACAGTTCTATATAGTCACTCATACATATACTCACTCATAATATGTAGTGATACATCTATACATCCTGTTATACACCGACAGTCATCCAAAAGTTACTCACACACATACTCACACATGCAAATAAATTATTGAACATCCATTAATTTGCATATAAAACTATACACACACTACCTCTTTACTTCTAAGGAAACTTACACATACTTACTCTCTTAAACAATCATTTATATAAACATATACTTATTTAAACAGGAACTCTTACAATCTCTTACTCTCACATATACTCACTTATATACATCAAAACTCACATACACTAGAATAAAATATATGTTGTTACTAAAAAACAAAATAGTGAGACAGTCATTCACTCACTAACACACACATATACACACTCATCCACCCATACAGTCCTGCACATATGCTGTCTTCAAAACACATACAAACAGTGAGTCAGTCACCAACCCATGCAGCTACTTATACACAAAGTGAAACACTGATGCATATATTTCAATATTTAAAAGTTACTCGCTAATATATGTATTCAATAAAATACACTTAATAAAGCAGTTAACCAATCATTTTTTTTTTAAAAACGTCCAATTACACACTTATTTAACCATTTATTCTTCCATCAACCTTTACAAATACAAATATTAAACATATTAATTTTAAAGAAAGACACACATTCACTGGCTGGTGTCATCAGTGATGTCATGAGTGATGTCACTGACGATGTCATGAGTGATGTAATATGTGACGTCATCAGCAGTGCATTGCAGGCGCACTTGTTATAGTGAGTCCAACTAACTATAACGTTGGAATTTCTATGGTTTTATGTCAGTAAAATTTCCAGCTATCTATAACTGGTGTGAAACCTATGGTTTTTTCAGTGAATATATATATATATATATATATATATATATATATATATATATATATGTATATATATATATATATATATATATATATATATATATATATATATATATATATATATATATATATATATATTCACTTAAAAAAACATAGGTTTCAGGCCTTATATAGTAAGTATGACTTACTATCTAAATGAATAGATGAAGTGGTGTTTGTATAAGTGTGTAGTTAAGTAAATATGTAAGTATGATCCATTGTTTGCATAAGTGAGTAGGATGACTTCATATGTGATTAGTATGTGTGCTGTTGTTTAATGCCGATATAGGTGTATAAGTATTTTGATAGTGTTCTATTATTCATTGACAGCATGTATGAGTGAATCTACAGGTAAGTGATTAGATGTGTGTATACATCTATGAATCACTGAGTAGGTTTTTAGATACTTGTATTGCTGTGACAATATGATACTCTGTATTTTACAAAGAGTGATGAAAAATGTTACTAGTATATGAAAAGGTGTATGTGATTGTCACGTGGATGATGTCATCAGTAATGTCATCAGTGATGTCATTTGAGATGCCATCAGTGATGTCACTGACCATGTCATGAATGATCTAATATGTGACATCATCAGCAGTGCATAGTGGGTGCGCGAAATATAGTTAGTACAACTAACTATATAGGAGCGATTTCAATGGTTTTGTATGAGTGAAATGTCCTGCTAACTATAAAACAGCTAAAACTTATAGTTTTTTTAGTGAATTTCAAAGGTTTTTTAAAAGCTAATTCCTAACTATATAAGGCCTGAAACCTATGGTTTTTTCAGTGAATTTCAAAGGTTTTTTAAATGCTAATTCCTAACTATATAAGGCCTGAAACCTATGTTTTTTTCAGTGAATTTGCAAGGTTTTTTTTAATGCTAATTCCTAACTATATAAGGCCTGAAACCTATGTTTTTTTAAGTGAATTTCCAAGGTTTTTTAAATGCTAATTCCTAACTATATAGGGCCTGAAACCTATGGTTTTTTCAGTGAATTTCAAAGGTTTTTTATATGCTAATTCCTAACTATATAAGGGCTGAAACCTATGGTTTTTTAAGTGAATTTCCAAGGTTTTTTAAATGCTAATTCCTAACTATATAAGGCCTGAAACCTATGGTTTTTTCAGTGAATTCGCAAGGTTTTTTAAATGCTAATTCTATTAGCGGATAATGTTTAAATATGTTAATATCCTTGTGGGACCACCTGAGCAGCCCTAGGGGGTCAGGTTGTTTCTACCCTGCCCCCTTTTTGCATTCTACACGTTTGTTTTTCTGCTTCTTTTTGCCTCGGTCTACCTAGCACAAGATGAATGCCAACACCTCCTGGTTAGAAGTGTTGACAGCCAATGAGCATCGCTTTCCTGCGAAAGGTATGCTGATTGGCTGCCACTGTCTGTCAACACTCCAAACCAGGAAGTATTGGCAGCCATCTTATGCCTCGGTAGAACCAAGCAAAAGAAAGCAGTGAAACAAAGGTGCAAAACACGCAAAGGGGGCAGGGTAGAAGCACCCTGACCCCCTAGGCCTGCTCAGGGGGTCCCACAAGCACCCCCATGCCCAAAAATATTTTTTGGGGGGGGTTTCCCGTGGTACGCTCAGGGTACGCGTACATGCCATCGCACCCAGCGCGTACTCTGCGAAATTTTAAAAAAAATATATTCATTTTTTTCTCCTTCGGGGTCCTACTTGGCCCCCCTGATAAAACCTAGGGGGCCAGGGGGTTTCTACCCTGCCCCCTTTTATGAATTCCCCCTTTTTATTTTCACCTCTTGTGTCTCGATTCTACCAAGACACAAGATGGTGGACTCTCCGGACTGTTTAGAATGTTGACAGACATCCGAGAGCCAATCAGTTTTCCGCTCGCGCACTTCCGTGGCCCGCCGGGTGCGCTCCCCGGTACGCGTACCGGTGAGCGCTCGGAGCGCGCCTTTAGATATATATGTGTTTTTTAAGTTAATATTCGAAAAAAACACTGGAGCAATTTTCACCAAATATAGCAAAGGCACATTTGAGTACCAGTCCCTACAATTCTGCAAAGTTTGGTGTAATTCCGTTCAGCGGTTCGGGCTGTAGCCTTGTCAATTCGTCCTATGGAAATTAACATGGGAAAACACGTTTTGGGACCCCCCTTTTTTCTCAGCCTCCACTTCACGAATCCCCCCGAAACTTTCAGGGAAGGAGCGGAGCGGAGCTGGCCTAAATTTTGGAAAATTACACGCAAATTCCTCAACCGGCGGCAAAGTTATTGCCAATAGAATGTTGTGGATTTCCTATGGTAGCTAGGTCCTAACTATATATACCTACTGGCTATCGCCAGTAGGGTATATATATATAGTAGGGTATATATATATTATATATATATATACGAAACGCGTCATCCTTGGTTAAAGAGTGCGCAATAAAGGATTTGTGCAAGATCTCCTGGTGTGCCGTCTCTGTGTCCTCCTAATTGGTGGGATCCAGTACCTGCTGACAATTGAGGTAGCGGCTGCTACTACCGACGGCATCAACGTTGTCCTGGTCGAGGATCGCTCGAGCAGCATTTTGGACGCCATATATATATATATATATATATATATATATATATATATATATCACCAGTCCCGGTTATAGGATATGCCTGGCCAACTCACAGGCGGTCCGAGTTGGGGCTACCGGCAGCCCAACATATGAATACACCACTCTGCTTCTCAACAGATTACTCGGACACACCACGCTGCTCATGAAGATAATTTTTTGCAGGAAGCAACGCATTTCAGCTCTCGCCTTGTTCATGTTTCAAAATTGTGATACATCGTGATTGTTTAAATCCCCGCCTATCATAGACAAAGGACCAACACCCCATTCGTGTGGTATTCGCCGTCAACCATGGAAGCCATTTTCAAAATGTTTAAAGCTCATACTAATTCAATGTAATGCAATCCTCTTTTACACATCACAACCGATATGAACAAATATATAGAATGCCGCATATTTTATAGTGTTTTGATAAATAACTCACATAATATAGTGTGCATATTATCATATTACGGCAACAACTTATTTAGCGTAGTTATCCAATACATTTAAATTGTATTTAAACAAACTGTGACCAGCAGTGAGGCTTGCAGTAATCAACTGGTATCAGCAATGCATTATGTCATTATATCTTGCCTAATAAAGTTTCAATTCAAATATGCAATACGTAATATTGACGCGCCCCAGTGGGCTTGACTGCTCAATTCAAATACATGTGCCTATTGCCAATTTACAATAAAAAGGCGTCCGTTCGCAATATAAACAAGCTATGACCAGTAATGAATCGACCACCGGATTGAACCTATGACCACGATGCCCACTTGGGTAGAATTTATTAGAATTAATGAACATTGTGCAGATGGTTTTCTGTAGAGTATTGCAGCCCACTGAGGCGTGATGGTACTGTGTAGGGGCTTTGTATATGGAATTGTAACTTTATTGTTCAAGACACATCGATATGATGCAATATAGATATTTGTTGGTAATGTTTCACTGCAAGCCTCACTACTGGTCATAGCTTGTTCATATTGCGAACGGACGCCTTTTTTATTGTAAATTGGCAATAGGCACATGTATTTGAATTGAGCAGTCAAGCCCACTGGGGCGTGTCAATATTACGTATTGCATATTTGAATTGAAACTATTTGTTGCGCAGCCACCAAATCGATAGGGTCTGTTCGTGTTGCAAAGTGAACCAACTCCTCCCCCCTCCCTCCACACACTTCCCAGTCTGCCATCCTGACAAAATGCGATGCAGCACGTGCTACGAAATTCGTTTTATTAATTAAATTGTTTACTTAACTCCAATTATCCATATTCCGGTTTTTAGCATCCCCGACCCTGCCCTTCCCCCTCTCCGCCTTTCTGCCCTACCAGTACTCACTCCACGGCCGTGGCTGGTTGTGTATATATAAACACACGCTTATTCGAATTCGACATTGTGCCAAAATTTCAAATCAATCGGTGAAGAACTTTTGTATTTTTAGGATGTTTATCAAACGCACATTAACATTTGTATGTGTCTATTTGTGCTTTCGATTAAAAACATGTGCATTTTCGACACGTGCTTATTCGAATCCAATTTTGTGTATATAAAAACACTTGCGTATTCGAATGCAACGTTGTGTCCAAATTTCAAAGCAATCGGTGAAGAACTTTCGAAGATTTGAGATTTTGAACAAACGAACAGTTACATTTTAATTTATATATATATATATATATATATATATATATTTTTTTTTTGTGGGTATGACCACACAATGCGGTTAACCCCGAAAAATAGAGAGGGGATGAAGGAGCAAGAAGAGAGTAGGGATGGTAATGTTGGAATATATAAGAATGGCTGGATGTCAGGGTCTGTGGTGGTGGGGCAACTGGTTAAGAAGGAAGGCTCACTAGAAGAGGGGACACCATGATAGTTACTATTGAAGAGAGATTTTCTGGTAGTTGGTAGTCAAATTGAATCAATATTCATATAACAATAAAAGACGCATGAGGAAGGTAGCCAAGTAGACAAAGACAACTGAGCATGATGGAAAAACAATCGATGAAACCAATTAAATTTGCTATTCTCAATAAATGAGTACATTTTTTTAATGAATAATGAGTGTTTGCGAAAATGCGCTCCCGGACTGTACAACATTGGAAGGGGGTGTAAGGGTGAGTTGAATCAGTGGCAGCAAGATGGCAGACTCAAAATGAACTGTATATTCCGAGGCAGCCATCATAAACGTATTAATTGCCATAGATCCCTCAGAGACATTGGGTCAGCTATATCAAAAGGGTTTTACCCATTTTGTGTCTGTGGGAAAATGCTTTCTCACATAAGGGCAATTACCCCTAGAGCCATTGCCAACAAGAAGAAATGCTATTGTTGTAAAAGTGCTCTGGCTTACCTCATTGAGCAGTTCGAAATTTGCCGACTGTGTTGTATTTTGTCACTTGCCTTAATGTTTCTAAATCTGATAAAGAGAAGTCTTTTTTCTGACATAAAATTATTTTTTAAAAACTTAATTGAAGATCGGACACTGCTTTACTTCTTTAAGCCCCTGTCATGTATTTTTGCGCCTTTTCCCAAACAGGATTAGAAGAACTGAGGTCTGCGGATTCCAAGGTAAAACTACGTACCTTTGAATGTGGTAACATGAAAAGCCGTTGAGGCAGAAAATTTATTGTCTATATCCCAGCTCCACTATTCAACTATAGATAAATATGTTTTTCAACATTTAGCAAAACTATTTTATAAGGAAACAACTTAGTACAATATGTACCCAAACAATAAGTTACTTACCTTTGGTAATGCTTGATCTGCTATAGACTCTATCTAGTCGCAGATTCCTTACCTTAGAATATTCCCTAGACATCAGACAGGATGCAAAGGTTTTTGAGCAGTAGCCCTACATGCCAGTATATGGCTTAGTATGGCTCCAGGATCGCATCTATATTGGTATTGTGCACATCATATCCGGCCCGGATCCCACTGATGCAAATCCAAACAATGCCATTTACCAGCACACAGGGCTACTGCTGAAAAATGTACGGATCCAGTCTAACGCCTGGGAAATATTCAAAGGTTAGGAAGTCTCTATCAGATTGATAGATCTGAATAATAAGGTTGCCTCATCAAACAGACACCTACAATGCACTACCAAATACATTTCAAAAATTGAATTCACTCTATAAATGTATGAGAAGGGATGAATGTCATGTAACTGGTTCTGCACTCCCATTCCACCCCAGCCTTACACCTTCCAAGAAAAGTACTTCAGAGTTGAAGAATGCAGAGAGTAAAATTAACAATTTACCTGCTTCCCTCTTCAGCATTACAGCAAAGATATTTCAACACAGTGTGCCTGTAGACCCCCCCCCCGAGTAGCTGATCATGAAATAAATTAGGGCCAATGCCCTCGTAGAACACAAATGACGAATTGCAGTTTTAAAGTTTGCCCACCAGAAAGATACTAATGCACCTTAACCACTCCATTTATTCGTCTGTGACCTGTTTTATGTGAGGGAGGAGCAGGGGGTCATTTGAAAGTTTTCTGGCATGGAAACACAGCAGTATTGATGTACTGCAACTGATACAGGTGTGTTGATTAGACTCTCATCTCCCCATAACCTGGAATTTGGGTTTGGGGAAAGAATATCTTTGGGCACCAGAATTCAGTAATATTCATGCAATCAATACACATAGATACTTTATGAAGATTGATCACATATGGAATTTGATCACATTTGTGTACAGATTGTGCTGTGTTGTGGAAAAATGGAATCTAACATAATGTTACCTTCGGGCAGAGAAAAGCCATGGGGCTGATGGAAGAGAAGTTTGCTGGGCAGTAGAATCCGGCAGCACAGACTCCTGTTGGCGAGCTCAGACCAGCACTAGCACAGAAAAACCCCCTACTGCAGGGCTCACAACTCTCCACTGTGGAGCCACCTATTAAAAGTAAATGGACAGTGTTCGTCAGACATGTAGCAGGAGATTCTCTCTTCCTACAAATTTCTCCACCTGGATCATGGGAAAGATGATTAATAGATCTGCCATCAGTATGTCCAGCCTTTGCCCTGGACTATCTGAGCCAGTGGAAATGATTGCACTCTGCCAACACAGTCAGATGCAAAGTCAGTGTACCTAGTAGACAAAGAATGACTTCTAGTTTGAAGCAAATTGACAAATAACAGAATATACTTTAGCAACATCTTCAACAACCCAGTATTTTAGGCCTCCAACTTGCTCAGTAGTAACTGTGTGTTTGTAGGACAACATAAACGTTGAGATTGTGCCAGACTGATTCCATGCACGCCGTCAGAATATGTTGGCCTATAGGTCTGCCAGCTCACAGTGCCACCATATGTGCCCCTAAACCTGAGAAGGTATCAAATGGAGTGGACAACCTCAGAACATGACACTCCTAACTCACCTAGGAATCATGTTAACAGGTCTAGAATATTTTTTGTCAGTCACTTGTGCTACCCAGAGAAATACACAAGAAATACACAAAAGGGGCGTTTCAATATTTAGTAAAGCATTGTGAATCTTGTATAAAATATGTGTGCTGCTATGATTGATAGACAGAAGGAGATGAAAGTGATTAGCAATATAAGTACAGTGAAAATGATAAACAATTACACCATTGTTGCAAAGCAATGGTGTAGGAAAGTAGGATCTTCTTTTTATAGTTAACCCCACTTTTTACTTGATGTTACACTGTTTTTTACTAGTCTGACTAGGATCCTGCTAATCAGGTCCCCAGTCTATCTGCTTTCTAACTAAAATGTTATGCCATGTACTTAGGTACACTCCAGATTGGATACTGGGGTACCCTTGTCAGTCCCTAGTATATGGTACACAGGTACCAAGGGCATAGGTACTCCAGAGGCCTCACATAGGCTGAAGCATGCATTATGCAATGCCTAACAGGCCATGTAAAATGGAACTACAGGTCTGCCAGTGCAGCCTGTGGAGGTGGTACTTGCACCACTTACGCTAGATATAGGTTCACTATATCTATAGGTCACTACACTTAAAATGTATGCCACCCCTCTAGCAGGCCTTGACAATCCTGAAGGCAGGGTGCTGGGTTTTACATGAGAGGGTGCCCCTGCATGAGCAGAGCACCCCTGTAACCTTAAGAGACCATTCTCTCGGGTTGTCGGTGACGCAGCCAGACATATAGTTAGAGGTGCATTATATGCTC
Source organism: Lissotriton vulgaris (assembly GCF_964263255.1). Taxonomy (NCBI): domain Eukaryota; kingdom Metazoa; phylum Chordata; class Amphibia; order Caudata; family Salamandridae; genus Lissotriton; species Lissotriton vulgaris. The sequence continues at coordinate 1,236,887,019 of NC_141687.1, read as the reverse complement.
GCGTAAAATTCTATCTCGAAAATGGCTGCAACAAAACGTTGCGTTTGGTATCAAACACCTTGGAATCATACATCCACACCGGTAACCAGTGTGGGAGGTATAATTCCACCCTTCTGAAGTGAGCTTTGTGGGATTCCTGGTCTTTCCGGTGTGAGAAGTTGGCCTGGTATATGCTGTTCACTAATTAAATTGGGCACCTTGCACCAGTCCAAACGACCCTTATGATGTATGAGGTCAAAAGGTAACCTTTAAAAAGCTGTGCTGGTGGTAGCTGTGGAGAGCAGCCTTCAAGCTTAATCTTGAAGGAATGTAAAGCAGCCTGTTTTACCAGAATATCACCTTTAGTATCAATTAAATGAAAGGAGAACCAGACAGTAGTTATAAAAATATGTATTTGTTTATAGAACACTCTCTAGTATCCTCTACACGAGGATGCAACACAAAGCACACAATACTTTAGCAAAGAAACAGTTGTAAGTAGCACAATACACAGTGGGCTCCAGGGGGGGAGACCAAACCATATACTAAAATAGTGGTATAAGTACCACGACTGGAGTCGAGACCGAGTCTAGAACACATTGAATCACTGGGACCCCTAGGAACCACCCAAGGTGAGTAAACAGGGACCCCACCGAGGAGGGGTGCAGTGTGGTAACACAACCGCAGGCTCTGTACAATTCTATGGGGAAGTTGTGGCTGAAGTTTTAAAGTTTAAGGATCCTTCTCTGTGGACTTCGAGGAAACCCTTTGGAACTTATGAGGTTGGAGAGCCACACCACCCGTGGAAACCAGAGTACCCGAGTTACCTATCCCAGGGAAGCCGGGTGCATAAGTCTGATGAGGTGTCGGAAACAGCTGCCATTTTCAATGGAGGACTTCAAAGAAGAGCTGCTGCCGGGAAGGAAGAAAGTGTCCGTTGGAACCCAAGGGTGGATTTGTGATGGAAGGAACATGAAAGCAGAGGGGACTGAGTCTGGGTCACTTCTGGGTGACCAGGGGCTTAGTAGACGAATGCCCACCCATGTTGGGTGCTTCAAGTGCGAAGAAGAGATGCTTGACTCCGCAGCCACGAGGATTAGGGGATGTTGAGGACAACCAGGAACTCGATTCGAGCTGTCCCACAATGGATGTTGAGTGCTGAGGGGTCAGTGTCTGGCTGGAGCACCAACAAGCCTTGGCAACAGCAACCAATGCAGGAAGGTCAATCAGGTTAAGGTGTGGGCCAGCAAGGTCCAGGGGACTCACCAAGCAATGGAGAGTCAGGGAACATCTGGAGCCACCAGGAAAGCCCAACAGAATTCAAGATGGCCCGCAGGCCAAATGACCAGAAGTCGCGAGGGGACCTCAAGCAAGATCACAAAGTACCAGCCCATGGAGCACACGGTGTGAGGAGGCTTGAGTTCTTTGCGGGAAACACTGCTCAGGGTCAGGACTACACGGGGTCCAATGCACAAACTTGGGAATTGCCACCAAGCATATGCACTTGCAAAAGAATGCGGTGCACAAGTGTTCAGGATATGTTGTCCCCATGAGGGATACTGGCCTCAAACTCAGTGATCAATCAATCAATCAATCAAAGACATTTATAGAGCGCACTACTTACCCGTAGGGTCTCAAGGCGCTTGGGGGGGGGGGGGGGGGCGTTACTGCTCGAATAGCCAGGTCTTCAGCTTCTTCCTGAAGGAGAGGTGGTCTTGGGTCAGGCGCAGGTCGGTCGGGAGGGAGTTCCAGGTCTTGGCGGCCAGGTAGGAGAAGGACCTTCCTCCTGTTGTCGCTCTTCGGATGCGGGGGACGGCGGCGAGGGCGTGGCTGGCTGATCGGAGGTGGCGTTTTGGAGCGTAGAAGTTGATTCGGTTGTTGAGGTAGCTCGGGCCTTGATCGTGTAGGGCTTTGTGTGCGTGGGTGAGGAGACGGAAGGTGATTCTTTTGTTGACGGGGAGCCAGTGCAGGTCTCTCAGATGTCCGGAGATGTGGCTGTTGCGTGGGATGTCGAGGATGAGTCTGGCTGAGGCGTTCTGGATCCGCTGGAGTCTCTTCTGGAGCTTGGCGGTGGTACCGGCGTAGAGGGCGTTGCCGTAGTCCAGTCGGCTGGTGACGAGGGCCTGGGTGACTGTCTTCCTGGTCTCGGTGGGGATCCACCAGAAGATCTTCCGTAGCATGCGCAGGATGTTGAAGCACGACGAGGAGACGGCGTTGACTTGTCTGGTCATGGAGAGGGAGGAGTCCAGGATGAAGCCCAGGTTGCGTGCGTGGTCTGTCGGTTTGGGTGCGGTGCCCAGGGCGGGGGGCCACCAGAAGTCGTCCCAGGCGGAGGGCGAGGAGCCCAGGATGAGGACCTCCGTCTTGTCTGAGTTCAGTTTCAGGCGGCTGGTCGTCATCCACTCGGCTACATCTTTCATCCCTTCGTGCAGACTGGCTCTGGCGGCGGCGGGGTCGTTGGTCAGGGACAGGATCAGCTGGGTGTCGTCGGCGTAGGAGATTATGTTGAGGTTGTGTTGGCGTGCGATGGCCGCGAGGGGGCTCATGTAGACGTTGAAGAGGGTGGGGCTCAGAGAGGATCCTTGGGGGACGCCGCAGATGACTTCGGTAGCCTCTGACTTGTACGGTGGTAGGCGGACTCTCTGAGTTCTTCCGTCGAGGAAGGAGATGATCCAATCCAGTGCCTTCTCCTGGATTCCGACGTTGCGGAGGTGATGCACTAGGGTGCGGTGGCAGACCGTGTCGAATGCCGTGGAGAGGTCTAGGAGGATGAGGGCCGCTGTGTCTCCGTTGTCCATCAGAGCTCGGATGTCGTCGGTGGCAGCGATGAGGGCTGTCTCGGTGCTGTGGTTGGCTCGGAAGCCAGACTGTGAGGGGTCGAGGGATCCATTCGTCTCGAGGAAGTGAGAGAGCAGCTCGACTTCAACGAACATCAGAACCCACATCCTGTGTTGCTGGAGCCTTCGGAGTCTGCAGGAGCTCAGGATCAGTAGACTGGTCATTTGCGTTACGGTGCCTGCGAATGCAGGGGAGTGACTCCTTCACCCCAAGGGAGATTCTTCAGATGTCCTTGATGCTCCACAGGTCCTGCATGGAGCGGAGCCTGTATGGTGCACAGGCACAGACGATGCTTTGGCTGGAGAAGGAAATTAAGTTGGGCCCAGTCGAAGTCCAGAGTGTCCAGAGGGTCGAAGCTCAGTGATTTCTTGATCAGAATCTTGTCCATGTCAAATCTAAGGTCCTACAGCCAGGTAAGCTCTTATGTACCCATGGTAGAGGGTTGGACAGATTCAGGGGACCCTCCTAGGGGAGGGTCAGGACAGAGCGGAGGTTACTTCCATGGCCTTTGAACAGTTTTGTGCCAGAGCAGGAGCCAACGGCTCCCAGAACTGGTTTGAACTGGACTATGCACAGGGACACCAAGTGTGCCCCAGAAGCAGACTTTCAGGCACTTTGGAAGTGCACCCACCAAGCCCCAATACAATAAATCCTGTCTGAGAGGTGGTCACAACTCCCTGTGATAGGATACCTCTTGTCCTGCCTTCCCCTGCTTGAGCTTGGCAGGAGGGCAGAAATGTGTCTCTGTTCGGCAGCAACCATTTTATGTTGCCCGGGTTGAGCAGATTGGCACCAGAAAGACCAGTGACCCCAAGAAGCTCACTTCAGAAGGGTGGAATCATACCTCCCACACTGGTTACCGGTGTGGAGGTATGATTCCAAGGTGTTTGATACCAAACACAACATGTTTTATATCAGCCGTTTTCGAGATAGCATTTACTGCGAGGTTATAATGCACCTCTACCTATATGTCTGGATGAGTCACGGACAACCCAGGAGAATGGGCTCCGAAGGCTGTAGAGGGACTCTGCTCATGCAGAGGCACCCTCTCACGTAAAACCCAGCACCCTGCCTTCAGGATTGTCAAGGCCTGCTAGAGGGGTGACATACGTTTTAAGTGTAGTGACCTATAGATATAGTGATCCTATATCTAGCATAAGTGGTGCAAGCACCACCTTTTCAGGTTGCAATGGCAGACCTGTAGTTTCCTTTTGCATGGCCTCTCATGAGTGGCATAATACATGCTTCATCCCATGGGAGCCCTCTGGGGTACCTATACCCTGGGTACATGTGTACCATATACTAGGGACTTATAAGGGTACCCACGTATCCAATCTGGAGTGTACCTAAGTAGATAACACAACCAGACTAATCAAAAATCAGAAATACAACAGGCAAAATGTGGGAGTAACCATGCAGTCAGATCCTACCTTCCTACACCCTGTACCAGCCTTCTCGACCCGGGCAGCACAAAATGGTTGCTGCCAACCAGAGATACATTTCTGCCCTCCTGATGCTGAGCCAAGCTTGAACAGGAAAAGGCAGAATAAGAGGCATCCTGTCACAGGGAGGTGTGACCACCTCCCAGACAGGATGTAGTGTATTGGGGCTGGGTGGGTGCACTTCCAAAGTGCCTGAAAGTTTGCATCTGGGGCACACTTGGTTTCCCTGTGCATAGTCCAGTTCAAACCAGTCCTGGGAGCCGTTGGCTCCTGCTCTGTGGTGAAACTGGACAAAGGACATGGGAGTATCCTCCCGACTGTCCTGACCCTCCCCTGGGAGGGTCCTCTGAATCTGTCCAACCCTCTCCCGTGGGTACAAATGGGCATATCTGGCAGTAGGACCCTAGAGTCGACTTGGACAAGATTCTGAACAAGAAACCACTGATCTTTGACCGTCTGGACACTCTGGACTTCGCTGGACTTCAACCGGGCCCGGCTGTGTCCCCCTCTCCGTCCAAAGCAGCGTCTGTGCCTGTGCACCATACAGGTTCTGTGCAAGACCTGTGGAACATTAAGGACAACTGAAGTTATCCCCGTTGGGGTGAAGGAATCACTCCCCTACATTTGCCTGCACTGTAACACAACTGACTGGTCTGCTGATACTGAGCTCCTGCAGACTCCGAAGGCTCCAGCAACACAGGAGCTAGGTTTCTATGTTCCTTGAGGTCAAGCTGCCATCTCATCAAGTCTGAGGGCAGTATCCCTTGTGGGGATCGCATAACCCGAACCCCTGGGCACTGCGCACTTTTTAAAGTGCTATGATTTTTGGCATTTTCTGCACAAGTGCATTGGTCTATCGATAGCCCAAACCTCTGTGCATATTTTATAAAAAGGACTTTGGCCTCCTCAAACTCTCTGCCCTGCAAGCTGTTACTTTGTGAAACTACTAGAGCTCCATCACGACTCCTGTGCCTCCGACCTGTGGGTCCAATTGAGGGATAACATTGCTTTTCTTAGGATACCCTGGTTGCTCCAGGCCTGCCCTGACTCCCCTTGCTGTGGTGAGCCTCCTGGTCCTTGCTGGGCCAGATCGTAACCTTACTCGACCTTCTTTGTGGGTTGTCGCTGCCAAGGCTTGTTGGTGCTCCCGCCGGACACCTACCCCCAGCACTTGACAGCCTTCGTGGTACAGCTCGTATCCGGCTCCTGGTTGTCCTCAACATCTCCTGGTCCCTGTGACTGCAGAGTCAAGGTTACCTTCTTGAAACCTGAAGCACCCGACATCGGTGGGCATTCATCTACTGAGCCCCTGGTCACGCCTGAGTGACGCAGGCTCTGTCCCCTCTGCTTTCAGTTTCCTTCCATCACGAATCCACCTGCGGGTTGCACCGGACACTTTTCTTGCTTCCAGCAGTGGCATTTCTTTGAAGGCTCCCATTGAGATCGACAATGGTTTCCGATGCCACTTCAACCCTATGCAGCTGACTTCCCTGGAATAGGTAACTCTGGTACTTTGGCATCCACTGGTGGGGTGGCTCTCCAACCATCTAAGTTCCAAGGGGTTTCTTTGTAATCCACTGGGAAGTGTCCTTAAACTTAAAAACTGCAACCGCGACTCTCCCATTGAATTGTAAGTAAGATGCGATTGTGTTCTCACAATGCACCCGTCCTCCATGGGTCCCTCCTTACTCACCTTGTGTGGTTCCTTGGGTCCCAACGATTCTACAACTTCTAGGCACTGTCTTGACTCGAGTTGTGATTCTTATACCACTATTTTAGGATATGGTTTGGTCTCCCCCTGGAGCCCACTGTGTATTAGTGCTACCTAAGATTGTTCGTTTGCTACAGTATTGTGTGCTTTGTCTTTATCTGCGTGTAGCAGATACTGTGAGGTATTTAAGGTGTGTTATACTAATAAATACACATTTTTATAACGAATGTGTGATTCATAGTTCGTTTAATCAATACAATAAGGTTGCATTCTTGTATACATGATGCTTAACGTTCCTTCAAGACTAAGCCTGAAGGCTGCTCTCCACAGCTACAACTTGGACGGCTTTCTAAGGTTATCTTTGACCTCTTAAATCACCATAAGGGCTGTTTGGACTGGTGCAAGGTGCCCACTTTAAATAGTGGCAGCATATACCAGGCCAACTTCTCACAAATGTATATATGCTGACATATAAGTATTGTGTATAATGTACTCCTACTATGCGCTCCCTAAGCTAGTTCCCTAGGGTGGGTGATCTGCCAAAATCCCTTACTGGATGATTAAACTCCTCATTACCTGTGGGTGAATGTGTTCAGGTCCCCATCTTGGTCACAAGTTGGAGATCCCTCTTGGCTGAGGGAAAACAGGAATCAGCATGGCTGAGACTCCGTCAAAAATAGGACCTCACAGTGACAACAGAGTGCTCCTCTGATTTGAACATGGAAATACGGGTGTATATTTAATAACAGTATCCCTGCTTTCGTGCCGGTGCCTCAACCAGGCTGAAATTGTTTATCCTCTTGTGATAGCTATGTTGCCTTATGGATGAATATTAAAGCAACAACATTTGCACAACGTATGTCCAGTCCTTGTACTAAATATTCAAGGTATCGTGATAGTGTTCCTATGAAGTGGAAATGTAAGCAACATGGTTTCAGAGAAACTAATCCTGCACTGTCACATTGGCAAATGTGTGTCAAAAGTCATCGTCTGGAAAAGAAGGCAACTTAAGAAACATGTGCATGTAAAATGGCAGTGTTTCTCCCTGGGCCTAACCCAGCCACATGACACCAGCATTAGCAAAGAAGGATGCACCTAACCAAAGTTTCTGATCCTTGGAAAAGAACAGTTACAAACTCATGATTTTGCCTGAATAATCTTAATCCCTATAATTTGCATTACAATAACAGAAGACCTTCAATGACTTCACTAGGAAATATTTTCGCATTACTCAATTTTCAGATATAGCAGAAAATGTGCATGACCCTGTGTCAAGTAATCGCTCATAAAACAATACATGATTAGAGTTAGAATAGTAGTTAATGAGTTTACAAATTACAGGAAGAAACACATTTCTGAAAAAACACCAGTGTAATGAGGACTCTGCAATAAAGTGCATGTGAAATTGTGGCAAAATGTATTAATTACAGGTCGAAAGTATTCTGTAGAATTATTTCAGAACTAACATTTCGAGGCAGAAATGATCCTACTGATGCTGCTATCTCAGTCAGTTGCATTACAGGAATGACATGGGCTTTGGTGAACCAGCAGTTGCCAGGCTCCAGTGAGCCTCTCAGAGCTATGACCCCGGTGCTACAGTATCTCCTGCAACAAAGGAAGCTATGTCCCTGCTCAAAGTATGTTCCTCTCTCAAAATTAGAATTCAATAGAGATAATATAAATGTCTGCATTAAGCATTTGGTTCGTATCACCACATGTTATTGGTACATAAATGTTAAGGTTAAAGGGGATTACAAATTAGTGTTTCAGTTTCAGCTAATGGAAACTGGGTGACACCAATTGTGCATTTCCACTGGTATGAATATTTTGCTCTCAAATAGGATCGTGTGATGATATATGGATTGTAAATATTTAGCACGTGGATTGAAAACAACAATATGGGACTGATTCAGAGACTACCATATGGCTACCCGCACATAACAGTAAAAACAGTGCAATAACACATCGAATCGGAGTGTTTGAAGAAAGTGGTAGGGCTACTCTTTGAGCTCTGCAAAGGGTGGCATCTAAAATGATTACACACCAGGACCCGCCAAGGTCACACACACAACACTCAATATGTACCTCTGAAGTTAAAAAACCAAGAAGGGGTGCTGGATTCATGAAAGATAAATTATTGCACCCGACATTCTTGGGTTACCAACCAAGGGGGAATGAGTTTGAGGCTCCTTTCTTTGTTCCCCAGAGTTTCATCCTGATTTATTTCTGTTTTCAGACTCCTATTATGGATTTCCTTGCCTATTCAGGGAGTTTTCTATAACATGTTGGGCACTAAAGTCATTCTTGTCAAATATTACTTCAGGGAAAACCCCAGATGAGGAAATCTAAGCCTCAGAAGGGCTGCAATGCAATTGTTCTGGTGAACTAGTTTCTAATGATGAGACACAGGGACAGTAGATCAAACTAGGGCAACCTTTTGGTGCTCTATTGTATTTAATCAAATTAGTCACATTTACTAGAGAATAGGTTAACCATCTAGATTTGGGTTGGAGTTTCAAACCAAATATGATCTTAAGAAAAGTGGTCTCAGTGGTAGATTCTCACTGAGGGGCAGGTTTCCTCCAGAGAACCTCAAAGTATTATTAACTTCCAAGCTATTGACAAAGGGTGATTACTGTGAACAAAACGACTGTCAGTCCAGTCTTACTTAATGTTTTTTGCCTGTTCACAAGCTCTAAAATCCCTTTCTCATTTCAGTGCAACAAATATACAGTGCTCTATTAATATACTAGCTCCCCCTGTTTAATTTACTAACTAGAGGTTTACGCTATTTCTGTGTAGCAAGTGTGTCAATTTTTATTCAACCACATGTTGTTATGAACTAATAACTAGCAATGAGCAAAATTAACAATTTGAAATACTTTGCATCTGCCCTCCCAGTATGCTATGTAGACTGAATTGTAGTAAGTAGTTTTGTGGCGTCTTATCACTGTTTTTTTTTTTTTTTACCAATAATCTGGTGAAAGAGTCTAAAACCCTCTTGTGTGAAATTTCTTTAGCCTCTGTGGGGGAGATCATTCCCCCTCAACGACCCACATATAAGTGGCATATTGCCTGGCCTGTGCCATCTGTGGTGTTTTGCCGTTGCTACAGCCCTGCATTTTACCGAAAGTAACATTTGACATAACCCCAACAACAGAACAATATTATGAGAAGCTGCTGTTTTTAATCACCAGCAACAAAAAATGTAACAGATTACTTACAAGATGAAACTTGGCAACATTTTGTCTGTCACCATTCTGGTTTCGAGTTTGCTGTTAACTAGTTTTTCATGAGCGTAATGCTGACAAGGTAATCTAGTGCAGGTTAAGGTTCACTAACCCGATCTCAATACTGTATCATCGGTTACAGTGCTCCACTCCATGTGTCCATCCCACTCCAGTACATTGGCTAAGCAAGCAGATCTTTCCAGTCCATGGAACACAGGGTATGATAGATGCAAGAAAATCACACGTTACACCATGGGACACTGGAACAGACAACAGTTCTTAGACTGGATAGGGAGTTTGAGATACATAATGCTTGTTCACTTGTGCCCGATTTTAACCTTAGAGTATCCTTCTTCAAGCAAGAGTCGGCAGCCTAGTGCTCCAGAGATCTCCCTAGGAAAGCTGTTTTATTCAGGTATTTTTTCAGGATGTTGCTGATAGGGTTTGCTAGAACGAAGGGGGATTCGGCCGGATCCCGAATCCGGCAGGCATTATTGAGTCAGATCAGGGATCCGTCTGGCCTATTGAAACAACCTAAGTTTGTCCCAGTGTAATTTGCCAACACCGGAACACAATTCAGCAGCACCGGCACTTTGTTTGCTTTATGATCGGAGCAGCATTGTACAGGTGGTGGGTGCTGTCTTATTTTAAATTCCAGTTTAGCCACAAACAAAGGTCATATTTAAAAGGCCATCAGCCCTCCCTTTGTTCAAGTATAATCCTGGCTGGGAACTATCTGAGCCTAACCCCTAATGACAATGCAACGAAGGAATAACAAAGGCACACAGCGTGTTATCACTTCCCAAGTACCTAAGAGATATCACCAATTGGAGACAAGCTTTTAACTTTGATCAATCCCTGTATATAAGAGATATGCATGTACTGAAACTGTGGGTAGGTCATGCTTTCTATAACCATTTTACAGTGCAAGGTAACTCCACTCCAAAGAGAAAAGGAGCCAGATAAGGAAGAATAGTTCATGGAAGACAATCAAAATTCGAAAGAAGATAAGAAAAGGAAAGACCCTTCTCAGAAAGTGTGTGACTAGGAGTGTCTTTGATTATTCAATATCTGAAGTAGGGCTTTACACCAGTACGTGATGATTGAGAAAATATGTCCCCATTTCATTGAAGGTTTATAACCTATACTTTGGCATTGTGCAGCGTACTGACCCAGTATCAAGGTTGGCACACTCCAGACTATATTTCAAAGGGCTGGCCTAGGGTGACAAACATGCAGGCTAGACTCTTAATGTTTAAGTGATGCGTACACTCGAACTGGCATGCTATAAGCAGTTTGCCTTGGATATGGAGCACTAGGTTTAACGTTTTCTTTTTACAGCTTACATCCTCAGATTGCTTTCTACTGTTTACATTCTTGAATTGTTTGCTATCTTAGAAAGCTGCCTCCCACTATACTTCTAAAACGCTGCATGAAAAGACTGAAGTTGACTTAATTACACTTGATTCTTCTCCTTTCTTTCTTCAGAGTGACCCTCTTCTTACCTTCTATTCCTCAGATTTTTTATATTTCTGAGTATATCCTCCTCTCAGTCTCATGCCTGTCTGGCTTATTCCCTCTCGTAATAATTCTTAAAAAATGGCTGACACCTCCTTTCCTAAATCACAGCACCTCCTGTTTTATAACTCTGACCCTGCAACCTAACATAGCCTAATCTCCCAGAGTCTAGAAGTCTCAGAATAAACTTCATTCAAGGTAATGCCATAAAAGCCACAGTTCCTTCATAAAATGTACAGTTAGCCACACAGAAATACCAAACATTCAATACAATTACCAGTTAAAAGTAAAAACCCTATGTTATGAATAAAAAAAAAACAAAGGGAAAATAGATAAAATTTGATAAAGTGGCTGGTGCAATTCCTGACAAAAAAAATAATTATTCATTGTATTATACATGCATGCATTTATTTGAAGAACATCTTTTCGTATTGCTTCCTAATGGTTAAAACCAGTTTGAAAAAGTCTAAGACAGCATGACAAATCTCTAAAGTAGGATGTCTTTGAAACAGTTGTAATCTCAGTAGATAATAACTAACCATTGAACTGCACCATACTGGGGCCACGAAAGAGTGACGTGCGACTTGCTACAATGGGCAAAACATGGTGAAATGGCGTGCTTTCTTTTGTAATGTAATTGTATCTACGTGGGGGTAAATCATGGTACCAGGATTTTTGCATCAGAAGAGCCACCTTGACATATACAATGTTTATCCTAAAAAGTGTTAGAAGATAACGCTGAAATGGAATTTCTATCCAGCACAATTATGGCTCCAGATACCCAGTTGTTGACACCGGGGCATATCTCGCAACTGTTTGTAAATCAAGCGCACCTTCCATTCCGAGTTCCTTGCATCGCTCCAAGTACTGATTTTCATTCACTCTTTATAGTTTAAATTAAACTTTTGTGCATCTGTGAATACTTCGGCCTTATCCAGTTTGCTGCAGATATTTCGCACGCAGGTGACCCAAGGAATTCTACTGACACCGACTAGAGCCAATCATTAAGACATGCAGGTTCTGTCTAAAGTTGCCTCAGGGTTCCCCCAACACTTAATCCATAACAACAATCGGGCTAATCCTATTTGGTCCTTGATGTATATCAGGCCAAGTACCTCATGGCCAATAAAAGTAGAATTTTCTTTCGGTACTGACAATAATCTGCAAGCAAAAACATTTTCTAGCCACTGAATGGGCCCTGTATTTCCATAGCCCCAGATCCGTGTGCCATATAATGCGGCAGACACACACTTACTCCCATCTAAATTAAGCATCTTTTTGATTGGTTTGTTTTTAAATTTTCGGGCGAACCTAAAATTGCTTCCATGTTCCTACCCATTTGCTGTGCTTTTACATTAAGTGCATCCCAACAGAAGGGTGAACTGAAAGTAATGCCCAAGTAATTAAAGGAATTCACCTTCTTCAGGCATTCCCCCACCCCCAATCGAGAAAGGCTTTATTTTAAAATGTGGTTTCCCACATGACATCACATATGTTTTAGCAAAGTTTACTCTTAAGTCCAGAGAATCCATGTGGGACAAAAAGGACTCCAGCAATACCTGTAGGTCGTTTGCAGTGCGGGACAGTAACACTGCATCATCCACTTATAACAATATGGGTATGTATTCGATCCCCATTTTTGGTACATTCTTCCCTGTGCCTACAAGATGTTTACAAATCCCATTTATATAAAGAAGGAATAGGAAGGGTGCTAGGATACATCCATCTTGCGCCCGGTAATGAGCTGATATGTGTGGCGTTTTGTCCCTGTGTGCCGCAGCGGATTGATATGGTTAGATAGTGATGTTGATGTTTAATAAGATCCAGCGAGTCAGAATCCACCCCCAGGTTTTCCATTATCTGCCATAGCTTTGACCTATTTATCAGGTCAACTGTGCTAGTTAAATCTATAAATGCCATGTGTAATGTACCCTTTTTGCCCAGCACATACTTCGCTACTATGAGGTATAGATTTAACAGTTGCTCACCTGAGCCATTGTCTGGCCTAAAGCAAAAATGCGCCTCCGATAAGATTTTATTTTCAATGGCCGAGGATTCAAGATGTGACAGGATGACTCTCCCCAAGATGTTAGCACTAGAATCTAATAGGGAAATTGGCCAGTAATATGAGGGTAAGGCTCAATAGACTTATTTGAAGATGAAGACGATTGTAGCTGCCATACATGAGGCTGGTATAGTGCCTGCCACAGCTCCTAAAAAATTAGTTAGGAAAGGGGCCCCACAAATGTATATTTGATTTATAAAATCAACAAGGACCATGGTGCTTTCCCTGAAGCCCATTTTTGATTGCCAGAACGACTTAACTTAGTTCAATAGGGGGCATATCATTCTGACTTTTTCTGGCCACCTCTTGCATCCCTTCTGGGATCTCAATAGTGTGTGAAGAACTAATATTTGACTGAAAGATTTCTGTAAAATGGGACATCAATTGTTCAACCATAATCACACAATCGACCCTCTGGGCCACTACATTCATAAAGTAGGGGTGGTTAACGACTGCCCAAAATGTGCAACTATCTCTGGTGTTTGCTGCACATATCAAACTTCCCAAGCTAGAATTCTTATTCTTGTTTTCTTTCCTCTGGGGCGTTCCTAAAAGCATTGTAACACAAGAAAGGGTACAGAGTTCCCCGGGAAGAGTGGAAAAAGTAGAGTGTGTGTACTAGAAGAAGGGGGCAATCCCCTTGTTGGAACTAAAACCCTCACACACCCAGGCAACTAGGTGTCATGCTTCATCATATGGGTTCTGCTCCTCGTCAGACTGGCGCTGCAATGTCTGACGGGCTCCCGAAACCGGGGCTCTTTATCGGAGATCTTTTGTTCCGGCCATATGGTGCATGCGTGTGAGAGGGCGGGGAAGTGTAGTCGTGGCGTGAAAAGGTGAATTAAAAAAGGTGGGTCAGTCCACAATGTAATTTATTTGCGTGGTTTACTCCCTTGATTAAAAAGGTGGGAGGGGAGATAAATGCCCTGAATTTATCCGAGCATATTAACTACTACCCTCTGGTCAAGTCGACATGTTTCTTGCCAAAGTGGAAATTCCTCAGGAACTCGGTAAACAGTACTACACAAAAGAAAGAAAAATTACAGTGTGGTATACAACCTTCTTTAGTAGGTTTTACCGGTACGCAGGCCGATTGGTCCTGCTGAAGTATTGCAACCTGTAAGAATAAAGACATATCACAGGACAGCAGGGTGAGTGCATTATTCCATCGTAGGTGGTCCGCAAAAGTTTATTTCACGTACACACACAAGAGTGAAGGGTTAAAATCAGTGAAAAAGGTTACAGGCATAGTGAAAAGGTAATTGTATCCAACAACTACCTCACTTATGCAGAGTCATGCTCATTTGAGTTTAGAGGAAGCAAAAATTACTGCAAGGTAAAGAAAACCGGGCTGTTATGCTTACCCCAGAGAATTCCCTAAGGGGCCCCGCAGACTGCTCCAGTGGGACCGGCTGTCAAGGTATGGTACCTTGTAAGGAGGAAATGTCATGGGTGATGTATATTACCAGCGGGGTTCAGTGGTGGTTAATACAAGGGAAAATGGGATTGGTAAAGCCCAATATGGACAACACGTGAAGGCTGCCAGTCAGACTCGGACCCGGAGTGGGGGTTGCTTCGAGAGGACAAGTGCCCTGTAATGCAGAAAGGGTCAGCAGCGGTTGTCTGCCGCCCAAGGGGCGCGGGAGATCCAAGGACCATACGCCGCTTGCGCCACACCTCCGCTGGAGAACCAACGGAAAACCGAGGCTGCAGCAGCGCTCGGTGACCCGACCTGCCGCGGACACCCAGGCAGCCGACTAACCCCACAAACAATACTGTGTCACGGAAGCAATTGGCTTCCTAAACAACTAACCTCGAGGGTTGTGTCGAGCGAGAGCTGAGCAATTTACCCGGTGTCGCGGTACCAGCTAATAGGCGATTATGAATTGAAGGGCAAAGTGAGAGGCTTACCTCCGGCGGCATACGGTCCTGGCCTTTGGAACCTACCCCCACGTACAGCGTCCGAATAGGGTGCAGAGCAGCTGGTGGCGAGTCTGGGGGAGGATCCCGGTATATAAAGCCATCCCTGTTCAGCCGAGTCAGCGCTGCAGCGGAAGCCGCGTCCCCGTCACCAGCCGCGCATGCGCGGTTGCAGCAAAGTCTAGGTGGAGGATAGACCACATAGAAGGTTAAGGACTAGGCGGTACAGGCGACGGCCATCTTAGCAAGGGCAGGGAACCCGGGAAGATGAAAGTGAAAGGGGCACATGCAGTGTACAGGCTGGGTTATGAGCCATGAATAGAGAGTGATAGGTTAAACAGTCAAGGATGGGTACATGTGGTGCCTAACTGCCAGCCCTTGTTCAGGAAAGGAATGAGGGATATAAATGACCAATGGGACATTAGATATAATAGACGGTTCTAGCCTAGGTGTTGGCAGGTGCACCGAACCGTCAGGGAAAATACAGAAAAGTGGTACGATGCTTTGAGTCAATGAAACCCCCAGTGTAGTCAATGGAGTTTAGACAAGGTGAAAAATGCCTGAAATAAGGCGTACTAAATAGTTAAGCCAGAGGCTTATCGTTCCAGGGATGTCCAGGGGACTGAATCGTTTAACCCCATAGAGTCCAGTTTCAGACGGTGGACCCATCTCTGTTCAATCCTGAACAGGGCCTGTTTGGTAATGGCCGGGTGGGACTCCAGCACCAGCCATGAAAGACTATCAGCAGGGTGGCTGTGTATGGGAATAGTGTTCATACAGTCTTGTGTGTGTTTTTGAGCACCTGATGTTACTTTTGTGCTCCATAACCCTCAATGTGATTTGCCTCATTGTCATCCCTATGTAGTTTTTACCACAGGGGCAGGTGATCACATAGATACATCTGGTACTATTACAATTTGTGTGCTTGCGAAGCTGCCACACAAATGTATCAGAGAGTCTAACCTCCTTGCACTGCAGTGTCTGTGGACATACCACACATCCACCACATGGAAAATGACCAACCACAGGGGGGAGTCCCTACAGAGTGCTTTGGTTGTCAGTATTATGTTTCTTGGGGCGTGTGTGGATAAGGGCGTCCTTTAAGTTAGCAGTTCTTTTAAAAGCAAAACGGGGGCGGGGGATGTCTAGGCCACCCGAATTCACTATAGACCAGTGTTTACTTATGGTTTTCTTTAGAAATGATGAGTTCTGAGTGAAGCAGGTCACACAAGTTATTTGTTCGTCTGCTGCTTTGGGGTGGGATTCTAAAAGACTCTCTCTTGGATTGTTCAGAGCTCGTTTGCGGGAATTATTGATTAGTCTGGTAGGAAATCCTCTATGCTGAAGCTTGTGTTGGAGGAGGGTTGCTTTTTGTTGGAAGTCAGACTTAGCTAAAAGCATGCCTATCTTAAATCACATGGTCCAGTATATGGGGATTTGCTTTCAGGATAGATTTCAGATGTTTATGTGCACCAGTGCAGGCTTTATTAAACCAACCGTGTGGTGTAGAATTCAAACTGGCATGGGTAATGAGAAGATTATTTAAAATAGACCTTCTGTAAGCTGTCAAACCTGTTAATATAGAGTGATGGTCTAAATCCTTTTATAGGCAATTTAACACTAACTGCAAGTTTTCTTTTAAGAATTTTCCCATTTAATTCTCAGGCCCTTATTTTTTGAAAGAGCTCTGTCCTTTCTTTTCCCACCTGGCATTTTACCTGAATGACATTTTAAAACAATGGTAAGTGGGTTGAAGTCTCTGTTACACTTTAGGCCAATTTTAAAATATGAGAGAAGAGGGATATTCTGCTGAAATTAGGATGAAGTCAATATTCTGCTGTCGCAGTTACCCGCGAAAGTAAGGATGTAATTTTGTGTCCTATTCTCTATATCGCCTATGAATAAACGATCACATTTCAAAGTGCAAGCATTCAATGCTTCCCCAAGTGCAGTGTGCCTAAAATGAGACTGGTCTTCCTCCAGCCCTAAGAACTCACACACTTTTCCCCAATAAAATGACATAAAGAGATGTTAAAAATTCCCAGACCACACTGCGAAGACTTTGCAGGTCACGTGTGCACTTAAAATCCTTTAAAACGCAATCTAGCTCATCTAACACGTTGAGCGTTCTCTGGTTAAATATACTATTGTAAAACTGTATTACAAGGATATCGGGTTCCATGGGGAATCTTAGCAAGCTACGGGGAAGACCTTACAGGGGAGATTTTGATGCCAGCAAGTGGGATTGGCATAAAGGTAGTTGGCTAGGCCACCCTTTGCTCTTCCCACAGTCAGGGTTTTCAATCTTAGTGAGAGCGCCTGCTATGTTCCATGAGATCAAACTTAATCACTAAATCTTCGCAGGCGCTGTAATTTGGAATTTGGGCTTCACAAGGCACTATAAGTTGTGGGACCTGATTTGTAAGAAGCAAGTCTCTGGGCGGCATCCTAGCCCTAGTACTCGGACTCATCGGCCCTGAACGGCGCAGTCAGTCTAACCATATCCAGGTTGCTTATTGGATCAGACCGTGAACTCGCACACGTAGTATATTCTAACTGCGAATCTGAGATGGGGATGCAGACTCCAAGGGTATGGGAGTACTTTGCAGCAAGTACGAATTCTGGTTTATAAAAGTGACCGAGTGATTGCACGCATATTCCCTGATGGTTTTATTGCAATGACGTTAGACACGGCAGCAATGAACGTACTATTTCTGGCTCTCTGAAATTATTTACAACACAGTCGTCATTCAAAGCTTTGGGCCACCCTTCATGCATAAATATAGTATTCAGATCCGTATGAAACCCCGAGTTGTTCCGAAGGGATCACTGACATAATATAGAATGCCAAAATATCGACCTACCAAAATATCGAGGTCCTACTCCAGAGAGGATAGCGTAGGGGTAAAAAAATACTATTCCCACTCCAGAGAGTGCAACAGTAGAGAAAGCTCTGGATAGCGTAGGGGTAAAAATTACTATTCGCACTCCAGAGAGTGCAGCAGTAGGGAAAGCGTTGGATAGCAGGAGGGTAAAAATTACGATTCCCACTCCAGTGAGTGCAACAGTAGGGAAAGTAAATACTTCATATATAAATAAAAATAAAATAAATAATAATACCAATTACAAATTAATTAAAATACTTAACACTTTTATATAATATATTAATAAATCAATTAAAAATACAAATACAAATTCATTAATAAAAATTTTTACCTACTAATACAAATTATTTACCAATTAACAATAAATTAATTAACAATTAGAACATAATTAAACTTTTGATAAAATAAAAATTCAAAATAGAATTACTTACAATTAAATTACTCCCCACCCTATTCCCCTATAAACCCACAACCCACTACAGAAACGAAATTCATAAAATTAACATAATTATCAATTAATAAATTAATTAAAATTAATTACCCATTATATTTTAATTAATTACCAATTAATAATTAATTAACAATTATTTCACAATAAATACAAATAAATAAATTAACATATTTAATTATTTATAATTAAATAACTTCCCACCCAATTCCCCTATAAACCCACAACCCGCTACAGAAAATAAATGACTAAAATTAACATATATATCAATTAATCTATTAATTTAAATTAACTACCAATTATATTTTAATTAATTACCAATTAATAATGAATTAATAATTCAAAATAAATACCAATACATAAATTAACATATTTAATTAATTATAATTAAAAAACTTCCCACCCTATTCCCCTATAAACCCACAACCCGCTACAGAAAATAAATTACTCAAATAACATAATTATCACTTAATCAATTAATTAAAAATAATTACCAATTATATTTTAATTGATTATCAATTAATAATTATTTAACAATTAATTCAAAATAAACAATAAATAAATTAACATATTTAATTAATTATAATTAAATTACTTCCCACCCTATTCCCCTATAAACCCACAACCCACTACAGAATTATATTACGCAAAAAATAAATACCATAAAAATAATTAATAAATATAAATAATAAAATAAAGATACACTTTTCGAACATATACTGACATAAAAAACACTTTAAAAATTGATATTAACTTACTTACCTCAAATTCGATATTTTTGTAGTCTATATTCTGTCCATTCTATATTTTAATAGTCTATATTCTGTCCATTCTATATTCTTGTAGTCTATATTCTGTCCATTCGATATTATGTTGATTCTATATTTTTTAATTCGATATTAATGCTATCCTATTCGATATTTTTGTAGTCTATATTCTGTCCAGTCGATATTGTGTCCATTCTATATTTTTTAATCGATATTAATGCAAATCGATAATAAAAACTCAATATTTTGACTGTATACCGTTCCGTAGCCAATGTGCGGCCAAGGTGCGACCTTCTGTTTTAATATCTCGTCTTTTTCTCATGCCCCGTGCCCCAATGACGGATTTTTTCCTAATGCAATTACATATGGGGAGCAAACAGGTGGGAGGTGTTAGGCATCCTTGATTTGGCCGGACCTGGCCCACTGGTAGATTCATAGCCTGGGCCAATACCATCTGATTTTTGCTTTATGAGTCGTACTCCACTCGCATGAGCGACTCCCCAAAACTGGAAGGGTACTGAACCCTTTGGTGGCCTTTCACAAGATTGATTATCCTGCACTGGTGGCGAATCATTTGTGGTGGACTGCCCGCTAGCTGATGTAACAGGGTTGGCTGGGTGTGATCCCAAGGATTACAAGAGACAATACCTGAGGAAGAGGAGTTAGTGGTCAGGTATTTCCTGCTCGTTCTTAATTACAGACATTACTTTGACTTCAAGTTTTTTACAAAAGTAATTTAAGGTGACCTCTGTTGGACAGGAACTCCATGCGCAAAATGTGCCCATGGGTGTTATTTTCTGTTCCTCAGCCTGGTGCTGTGTCTGCCCCTGGTGATTGTTTTCAGTGACCCCAATTTTTGGCCTCTATGCCCTGATCCAGGTTAGCAGGGGATTATGTCTTGCATCCCTTCTTTTTTTAGCATACGGGCTAGCCAAGACACCGGACTACTCCCCTGGTGAGATACCCGCCAATAAGGCTAAATGTGGTAGCCAAGCTGAACACTTCACTAGTAAGGGGGCCTCCCCCTCCACGTGTTGTGTATCTTTCAATCTGTCCAAGATAGCTATTGGGGGTGCTGATCCCATGCTAATGATGGATCACCTCTAGCTCCAAGGGAGTGTTTTGGGCCTGCTTCTGCACTGCGTCAATCCTTTTCTCCATCCGTTCAAGTTCTGGCATAATCTCCCCCATTGCAGAAGACAGACAGATAGTGATGTAGGACGACCATTACCTCAATAGCTTTTCCCCATATTTCATGCGCAAGTCCTGTCCTATCTTCTATATGGTCCGAAAAAAGCTTCCCATAGGTTTTCTGGGGAAACTTTCACCAGAGTTGGCCAGCAAAGTGATGGCCTGACCCGGCCTCTTCCAGCCAATGATGAGCAAAGACAGACCTGTCCTTGGACCAGGCTTCGCTTGAGCCATGTCCGCTCAGCGAGTCAATGAAGTGCGCTATATAGTGCAACAGCCAACCACATGTGTGGGTGATTACAGGAGCCACTTCCTGGGGCCCTACCAATGATGGTAGCTGTAGTTCAGATCACTCCAATGAGCCCTGATGCATCCCACGCAGCGGGTCAGTGAAACACCAGAAATAAAGATGTACTTAAAGCTACAGTTGGTAGCGCTTAGGTCGGGAGGGGGTATGGATAATTGCCCTAATATCGCCTGTGAGACGGGGACCAGAGGTCCACTTGGGGAATGCAGCAGCTATGGTGTGCAACTGCCTTCTATCCTTGACCAACCTGTCCACAGTATGCAGGTTAAATCCCTCAATGTCCCAAGTAATTTCATCAGACATTTGCTTAAGTGTTCGCTCTTCAATGCAAGGTCCCTAGTCAAACATTGCCCCGAATGTGCACGTTTTCTAGAAGAACACAGTATCAAAATTGCTTTTATTACGGAATCTTGGACGGACCAAGCATCCGATCCAGACCTAACAACGGCCACTCCCCCGGGTTTCTCCTGCTTTTCTTTGGATCCTCCTCTGAGGAAAGGGGGGGTTTAGCAGGGATTTATCATAACTCACTAACTCTAGTGTTTCAACCGACATCGAATTCATTCTGTGAAGCCCTTTCAATCAAGGTTGGTTTTGAACATCACAGCATTTTTAAAGGGATACTTCTTTATAGACCTCCGGGGTGCGACTGTTGTTTTTGGAAACGATAGGTACTTTACTCGAAGAAGGTCTGTGCCTAGATTCCTTTGCAGTTCTGGGTTATTTTAACTTCTATCTTGAGGACATTAATGACCCGGATACCAGCGGCCTGAACAAAATAATGGAAGCTGGGGACCTGAAACAACTGGTAGTCGGTCTTACACATTTGAAGGGTCACACCTTAGACAGGATATTTTCAAACAACATCGATGTATCCTGCCTAGAGGCCCTTCCCCTGATTTGGTCCGACCATAGCGCCATCATATTTGGGTTGAAGACACCTATGGACCCGAAGTCAGAGAGGGCGCCACTTAAGGTGGTGGAAAAAAGGATGTGGAAAAACTTAGACAAGGCACAATTAAAGGAGGAATTTATGAACACATTACCTCCTCCCTCGGGTGATATTGACAAAGCCATATATGACTATACTGATTGACTCAATAAAGCATGCAATAAACTGGTTCCTATAAAAAAAATGGACTCCCAAGAGAGCTAATATTCGGTGGTATTCGGACCAGTTTAAACGCCAGAAATTGGCCTGTAAAAATCTTGAACGGGCCTGGAGGAGAGGTTACGGCACTGTTGAAAAAGGCAATTACATAGTCAGTCTAAAACAGTACAAAGATTTACTGCTGGAAACTAAGAGGAACTTTTTCTCCAGCGAAATCCTCCTAGCCAAGTCCAGCCCCAAGGAACTCTTTAAAACCGTGAAAAGGTTAACTTCTCCACTCAGCACAAAAAATATTAGCAGTCCCGAACTATGCGACCATCTGGCCATGTTTTTTCAACAAAAGGTGGAGGCCATATTTTCCACTTTTACTCCTAAGTTGGAAGGGCCTGTTTTTCACATAGTGAACCCTAATCAGGCGGATCCAGCTGTGGGACCAGTTCTTGAACATGTTACCCCTCTTGGGGGGGGGGGGACTGTTAAACTACTGTCCTCTGTTTGCTCTGGTTCCCCCACAGACCCCTGTCTGGTCCCTATAATCAAATCCGTATCGGAAGTGATCGGCTCGGTCCTGAACCCTCTGATCAATAATATTTTTACTTCTGGGATTTTTCCGGCAGCCTGGAAAAAGTCCTCAATACTCCCCTCTTAAAGAAACCCTCTCTGGATCCCACAGACCTGGGGAATTATCGTCCTATCTCGCGACTTCCTCTGCCCGCAAAAATCACCGAAAAGGCCATGAATATCCAGCTCAGTAGCTTTTTTCACTGCAATGATGTACTTGTTCCCACCCAATACGGCTTTAGGGCCAATCATAGTACAGAATCGCCCCTTATCAAATCCTGTGAGGAGGTAAGGGCGGCCTTGGACAGTGGTGGAAAGGCTATACTTATAATGTTAGATCTTTCAGCAGCCTTCGACACGTTCCATCATAAAGTCTTGATGGACGGGTTGTCGGGGGCTGGGGTACGTGGGGTCGCCTGGAATCTCTTTTGTTCCTTTCTATCAGAGAGAATTCAAATGGTCGATTTGGACAATAACAAACCCCAACCCTTTAGTCTTCCATGTGGGGTGCCACAGGGTTCTTCACTGAGCCTGACGCCCTTTAATATCTATGTGACATCCCTGGCAGCCCTGATTAGATCTTTTGATTTCCAGTTGACTTCCTACGCCAACAACACTAAGATTGTTATTTCCTTCAATGACGGTCAGATAAAAGAAACATGGGAACGTTTCAACGAGTACGTGAAGGCGATCGCATGCTAGATGTCTGTGAACTGTTTGAAACTGAACTCCAACAAAACGGAGGTGATTGTATTTGGAAATAAACCGCATGTTTGGACCCCAGATTGGTGGCCAACAGACATGGTACCATCCCACCCCAGCTCCTAAAGTAAAAAATATAGGAATAATAACGAACAACAATCTGACCTTTTGCAACCACATCAGTTAGGTTGTTTCCTCCTGCTTTCTGATCCAATGAGTCCTAAGGAAAATAAAACCGTATCTCTCGGACGGTGACTTTAGGACGGTAGTCACCGTCCTGGTACTGGCACACTTAGACTACTGCAACAGCATTTATCTGAATGCCCAAAAGCAACTGCTTAATAGGCTTCAGTTGGTTCAAAATGCCGCGGCCAGACTACTGTCTGGTATACCTAAATTTGTTTCAGTCCGGGGAGAACTTAAGCAGCTGCATTGGCTCCCGGTGAAACAAAGGGTTCATATTAAAGGCCCTATGTACAGCTTTTAAAGTCTTAATGGTATTGGCCCAGACCATCTGAGGCAAAGGTTTAAATGGTACACCCCCAGCAGGCTGCTACGATCCTTGGGGGCAAAACTTGTCCAAACGCCTACTTTTAAAAAAGGTGGTTGGGGAGGGAGGAGTTTCATCACCTACCGGTCCAAGGCGTGTAACGAGTTGCCGTTCCACCTGAGGAATGCTGACAATCTGCTCGCCTTCAGAAGGGGCCTGAAGACTTGGCTGTTCTCTCTGTGATCCCATCGACTAATGGTTTAGGCTAGCCCAGCGCCAGGGCACCTCAGGGTATTTGCATGCATCTTATAAATTTCAATAACATAACATAACATAAAAAGTGTGCTATATAGCGCGACAAATGCTTCCTGTGGCCCTGTGAATGCTCATAGCTATAGTCCGGCTCACCCCAAAGAGCCCTGAAGCTTCCCAAGTCTATCTATCTCATCAATCATTCTCCTGAAACCACATGGCCCCCATTATTGATCACACCTGACTGGTATTAATAAATTCTGTCACAAAGTAACTGGAATAAAAGCAGGCATTGCTTTTTCTTGAGAGCACACGAATAATCCCAAAGACCAACATTTAGCCACTGGATTAGCCTCGAACCTTGGGTTCAGGAGTAGCATGCCACTCGACATAAAGGGCTTCAAGGCCTCATCAGGGGCAGTAAGCACTATATAAATGCAATTACAATAATAATTAAAATTAAGTCTGCCAAGCTTGCGAGTTTTGCAAAAAGCTGTCTACAGACTCAATTACCAGGAGACATTACTGCAAAAAAACATTATCACAACAGAATTCTCCTGATGAAAGTGGATTTCTGAGGTTGTTTTTCACAAACCCTATTTATGTATTTTTTAATTCCTCAAATGTCTTTTTAACTACAAAACTTTCATATCGTTCATGAAGCTTACAACATTTGTGGAAGAAAACCTCTGGGACTTTACACACCCCTCCTAAATACACTGTTGCCCACTTATAGCTAGAGCCTCCTAGAGAGGAGCAGAGTGGCTGTTTGGGTGTCCTGGCCCTAAAGAGACTCATACAGACCTATCCAGTTAGGACTTTTAGCTGAAGAGCAGTTAAAGAGTACTAGAACTTTCAGCATAGATTTGTCAGGCTAGGGGTTGGGGCAATCATCCATTGTAGAAGGAATTCTTCTGGGTTTTTATTGTCTTTGGTCGAAACAGAGAACAGTTTACATGCCTGCAGCTCTTATTCAACACAACTAGATTGAGTATCATCAAACAATATTGTAATATAGAAAGCGTTATGATTTACCAGCCATAACACAAATACAGCAACTGTAAAATTGGTTGTAGATTGGACAAAAATATTGCAGATGAGAAATGTGCATAGTTACCCAGTTGAGACTGGTTGTTGGGTGAACTTCGAGGAGCAATAGGTGGGAGTGACAAGCTTGATACGATGGCCGCAACTTGTTTGTCCAGCGCATTACTTAACAGAGGACAAGAGAAGACGACATTGCTGAGTTCAACAGCACCTAGGGTGGCAGAGGCGCCCTGAACCCTTAGTGTGCATGCTGCGGTGGGGGCTAGAGGAACCCTGGGTGCCAGATAGAGCAGCAATTCTATTCTTCAGTATGTGAATGCTGTGGTAACAAAGGAGTATTTGTGACCACACCCAAATCTACCTGGAATGGCAGAGATTTTGGAAATGTCTTAGGGACCCCTTGAAAACTGACACAGCACCAAGAACTGTGTAGCAGTAACAGAGAATTTGAAGCTGGATAGGACAAATGCATTATTGTTGTGACGCCTCACTTAAAAATGGTGCTACAGAGAACAGAGTGATTCAACTTAATGGAGTGAGAGCAAACCTGTGGGAATCCGCAGGTATGTGCATTAAACTAAACAGAGTTCCTTCTGTGTGACATTTATCATCTTGTGGGTACTCTGAAAAGTGGGCCCTGTTACGCGAGGCCCACCCATTGGAGAAGCTGGTAGCACAATGGAACAGCAATTGGTGGAAAAGCACTGAATGTGGGAGTTTTTGGCCGTACACAGACAAAATATTATGGTGAAACCAAAGAGCACTAACATTGGTGGTGGCACACATGGCCTCTGCAGGCATAGGAGACTGGTTTAATCATATGGAAAAAAGGAACAGATAGTAAATGTTTGATAAAATCCTACATGGAAACACAGACATCAAGATCATCCTGGAACCAAAACAAAAAACTGAAGGGGGCTCACGTCGCAACAATATCAGGATAGCGGGCCTGCCAGAATGAGAGGAGGTCTGAGTATGAAATTGTTCATTGAGCAGTGATTAGCAAAAGCAACGCTGTAGTAGTAGATAGAAATGTGTTTTTGGGTAGAAAGATCATACAGGGTTCCCACTGCGCTTGTCGCTGAGCCCCAGAGTGTTGGTTGAGACAATGAGAGTAGTTTATTGTCATTACAGAGACCACATTTATCATGTCTCATGAAACAAAGGGTTGTGTTTCATTGAAAACCACAAGGACAACATATTGCCTGGCTACACAAGTGATGTTCAAGAAATAATGGAGTCTTTCCTCGATGTTATAAAACAACTGTGTTTGATGGATCTATGATAGCCACTCATCTATCCTGCTAACCTTAGAGTCCTTGTTGAGAACAAAGCTCATTTCTTTCTTTGACTGTCAGAAGGTGGTACATGGCTGGGGACAAGAGGGAACATGATTGCGAAAGACAGACAAGACCCTGAGGATGATTTGTACCGTGCATTGGAAGAGAAAGCAATCTAATAAATGAGTGTGGCGCAAGGCCATCAAGGAACACGTCTCTTGTAAGAGAGCACTTGTGGTGGCAGAGATATTTCAACAAATTAGCCCTGCGGATGGGTCATCATGGTCTGAATATGGTGCACCCGACACACAAAAAGGCAACGGGCCCGATTCACAGAACTAACTTAAGACAAAATCCTAAACTTACTACCATTTTGGTATTCACAGAGGGCACATACTCATTTTGGCATTCACAGAAGGCACTTATTCATCAATGAATACCAAAATGAGTATGTGCCTTCTGTGAATACCAAAATGAGCCCTACAACACTAGATACCCTGACTCAGTGACTAGGAGTGGTCCAGACCTCACCCATGTTACTGTAGAAGTCTTCATGGATGTAGCCCTACTGCGGTTTGTGAATAGAGCGGCTGCTATCTCTCTCAGGAGTTAGTATACTAAGTGTAGAATTAGTGTCACAGATCTAAGTGTGCAGGAGCATGGGGTAGAGAAATGCTCAGTTATGGCTGTGGTCAGCTTGGTCACTTGCTACCCTCACTCTCGGAAATGGGCATTTTAAATATTCAAATTAGTTTAGATTTTATGTTGTCAAAGTAAATGTTGTTCGTTTAGCCAGGGAGTGGGAGATGGGAATGCAATAGGTAAAGGTGCAAGTTTGAGTGGAATAATTACTCCTCCACAGGACGTTTGGAGGATGGGAAAAGTGTCCATACAAATGCTACCAGAGGAAGCTTGAACACTATAGGAAAATGGCCGGGTCACAAAGAATAGCTACTGATAAATACAGTTTCCTGACATGGAAAACATGGAACATATAAGGAATGGCTATACCCACTAAAAGTGCAGACACACACACTGCACACCTACAAGAGACACATTTAACAACCCACGAGCAGAGTAAAGTGGCCAAAAGACGGAGAGGTTTACTAATAGGAACACAATATTCTGTTTATGCCAGGGAAGAGCTTATTAGTATCATGCCAGGGGTTTCCATTTGCACCACAGCATGCCAGAACAGATCCAGAAGGGCACTGTGGTGGCCAAGTGAATGCTTGACAGGAACTCGTTGTCACTGGGGCTGTATATGCCCTCAATGCGAATCAGGTACTGTTCCTGCACACTTTTGCTCCGTCCCTGCTACACAAAACAGAGACTCCTTTTATTTTAGGGGAGATTTCAACTGAGTACACAACAGAGTTGGACAGGCTATCCCCTCCTTTATTTGGGGCACAATCAATTAAGGCAACACAACATCTCAGACAATTGGTTAATAATTATCACTTGAAGGACATTTGGACAAAAATCAGGGCGAAACAGTTGAAAAGCACTGGATTCTCCGCCAATTAATAACAGAATTTCAGGCAAAAGGGGCTCAGGCTTTTCTTATTAATCCTGCAAAATTGAAGGTGATTTTCCAGGGGCACACGCAGTATTTTCAGTCAGAAATTCAGGCTAATGAGTTTTTACTATCATTGAAGTCGTCTTAAACATTTTTTGTTACAATGAATCGCTATGGGCTTGGATCTGAAATGTTTTTCTTGAGCCTTGAATTCTACACCGCATCAGCTTTCTTTTCTCTGTTTCTTATTCTACATATCACTCTATTTCAGGTTTTGGGTGCCCAAAATCGCTTATTTCACTAAGGAAAGTAATACAGATTAAGATCAAAGGTCCCGCAGTCCAGAGGGATGGGTGGGTTAGCTCAGCATCACCAGCGATAGATGAACCCCAAGCCTTGTGTGGTGGGGGATAGGAGGGAGGTGGGGAGAGGTCTGAGGGTGCGGGATCCACTTGGGGGGTCCAGGGTGGCAGAGGTGAGGGGGGTTAGGGGCACACTAGCATCTGTTCAATTGCACAGTTATGACAAATATCGCAATTTTGACAAGATTCAATATTTTGATAAGGTTTCCTTTTTGGGCATCTCTTTTAGGAAAGTTGCAGGTAAAGTCCTTGTATTTTTTTCTGCGTGGATTTTAGAAGGAACTAGTAGATATGGAAGATAGGAAAAAATACATTAGAGTCTGTTCTTTAAATTGCTGTGGCCTCAATGACAGAAAAAAGAGGGGTCTCAATCTTCTTGCTTGCACCCATCAAGCCACTAACACTCGAAGAGTTGCTATCAAGGCAAGGCACAGTCTCTTAACTTGTAATCGAGTTAAGGAAGATAATTTCGGTACATGGTAATCATAGAAGTAGTCATTAGGGGGCCATTATATACTATATGTTCTCTCTATTGCTCCAACCTAGATAATCCTACTAGTTTCGATCACTTAAATATTGAATTAGATTTGTGGTCTTCTTCAATAGTTTTCTGAGGGGATTTTAATATTCATTTGAATGCCAACTTCAATTTTCAAAGTAATGACCCTTATACTGGTTGGAAGGTCAAGACTTTTAAGGCTTTACCGGGGCTTTGTCAGGCACTTGGACTGGTCGACATCTGGCAAAGCCAGCTACAAGCGGAATCTGGGTACACATTCTTTTCTGCCCCCAATAAAAAATGTGTACGCTTACACTGTTTTTTGTGTCCAACGTAGTAGCGGGAATGTTTAATTGTGAGCTTTTCCCTAGATTTATATCCGACCATAACCCTTTAGTTATTCTCCCAACAGGAAATTTTGTACGAGCTATGACAACCTGGACGTTTGACAGAAAGCTATTACTTGAGGAATAGTTCCTATATATCTCAAATTGGATTGTGGAATTTTCTAGAGGAATAGGGGCACTGCATCAGAGGTAATAGTCTGGGATGCCTTCAAGTTTCTCCCTATATCAACAGCGGAAGATAAAAGAGCAGGTTAATGGCTGGGTAGGTCTGCTTAGGGAGGCAGAGGAAGAGCTTATCCAGGTAATTGGGGATCAGCAGAACAGAGAGGAATGTAAAAAAAAGATAGCAGCTGTAAGAACAAAAATACATCAACATTATGGGGAGGACCTAGCTAATAAATACAGGCAGGACCGGGTTGATATTTATGTATTTGGAGAGAACACAGACAGATTGCTAGCCAAGCGCATACAGCAAAGAGCAGTTTAGAGCAGAATATGTCGTATTAAAAATCAAGCGGGACATATTCAGGATCTCCCGGTTAAAGTCCTGGAGGTTTTTTAGGAGTTTTACCAGGGGCCTTATTCCTCAGAGACGGATGGACCAGTAACGTCTGGCCAGGAATTTCTGCTTGACTATGTTACTTTTCAGATAACGCCTGAACAGAGGGATATGCTATCTGCCCAGATTTCAAGAGGAAAAAAATTAATCCCCCATAATTTCGTTGGTGGCAGGCAAGGCTGCCGGTCCGGACGCATTACCCCAGGAATTTTTCCATACATTCAGGCAAACTCTTCTCGGTTAATTTGAATCCCAATTTTTAAGAGCTCAGAAGGATCAAACTCCTGATTCATGGCACAGAACAACTATAGTAGTTTTTAAAAAGAATGATAAGCCAGAACTCAGTCCTTCCTCATATCGACCCATTTCTTTAATATGTGCAGATAGCAAGATATACTCGAAATGGTAGCACTGAGGCTTGAAAGGTTCATCGCTCCCCTAGTTTCTATCCATCAACACAGCTTCATTCCTGGTCATGATACATTTTGACCATGTTAGGCGGGCAACAGCCCTGTTTGATTGTGCCCAGGCCTCGAAGGCACCCCTGGGGATGATCCTGTTGGGTGCAGAGAAAGCATTTGACAGGGTCTCCTTGGGGTTACTCTGGGGGATGCTGAAGAGAAGACTAGAGGGTTCCCGCAGGAAATTGTCACAGCTATACAAGCCTTGTATATTTCACCACAGGCCTGTGTTCTGATTTCTGGACAGGAATCCAATGTATTATCTATCAGCAGAGGAACCCGCCAAGGGTGTCCCTGCTCACCATTATTATTCGCTCTATACATTGACCTGTTACTTGGCAAGTTGCATGCCGATCAACGGATTGAAGCGGCTACGGTAAATGGGATTTCCTATAAAACGTTATTGTATGCTGATGACGTAGCCATCTTTATAACGAACATAAGATCTGCCCTGCAGGCAGTGTATGATCTGGCAAAACAATATGGCTCTGTTTCGGGGTACAAATTAAACACCGATAAAACCCAGGTCATACACTCTGATACCTTAAGACTGCAGGAGATCCCTACAGTATCAGTAGCAACCTATTTGGGTATAAACATCACGGCAGCAGTCGAGCAGACCACTGAGTTGAATATACTACCTATTATAAAAAGCACCGATCAGACACTTGCAAGATTAGACCATTTTAATTTCTCACTATATGGACGGTGCAATGTTATTAAAATGATCATTTTCCCCAAATGTTTATATTTGTTTCAGACAATACCTCTTGAATTTCCAGCATACTGCATTTCCAGAGCAGAAGGAGTTTGTATTAGATTTTTATGGGGCTACCATTAAGCTAGAAGAGCAGCTAAATGCTAATCCTTCAGAGATTAAGGGGGATTGGGGACTACCGCCTTTAAGGCATTATCACTTGGTAACATTACTACAGCACATGGGGATACTGTTGGGCGGAAGCAAGACGCTAGTCCCTGTACCAGTCAGACCCACTATATATGAGGTCTTATTAGGGGAGGAAGTGCAAAATTGCCTTACTAGAGTTATTGAACCTTGTTATTATAAGAAAACTAAGTTTAAAATAATTCAATATGCATTTTCTATCTGGAAAAAAATGAGACGGCAGTTAGGGTTATCAAATTTAAATGTGTATACTACCTTGTTTTCACACAGGCTGTTACCGTCAATTTTTCAGGATCAAATAACCATAGGCTGGGGAGCTCTTGGAAATAATGTCTTGGGTGATTTTTTTAGTAATTGCCAAATTATGTCTTTTTCTGAATTACAAGAAAAATATGGGCTCTCCACAAGACACTTCCAAGTTTTTACAAATCAGAAGTTTTTCGGGTAAAATTATTGCACAGGGAGGGTCAATTTTCCTACAATACCGTTGGTGGATACCAGAGCATCTAGGTCCAGGATAGGGAAAATTTATCAAATTCTACTGGCAACTCTTCCTGATGATCTAGCTATTCAGAATGACAGATGGGATAGGAAACTTGTACAGGAGGGCACAGACTTGGAAGCTACTTAATTTTATTTATTATTTTTTTTTGTATTTTATTAAAGTTTTGTATAGCGCTAGCTGGACCCGAGGGTATCAGAGCGCTTCACAGCATGTACAAAGGCGTTAGACAGACATTGCGGACAGAAAACAAGGCAAGAAGCATAAGAGTGAGTACAGTCTGTGCAATAGCAGCCAGGCGTAAAACAGGGCGGACAGTCATAGGCAAGTCAATCAGCTCTGAGGTGAACGAGAACATGGAGCTTCAAAGTCCAGGTTGAGTTCTAGTTAGTTCCGGAACGATCGAGGAAGAGGATTTTGAGTAACTTCTTGAATTTCGGGAAGGATGCTGTCATTCTGATGTGTGGGGGGATGGAGTTCCATATCTTGGGAGCATTGCCCGCAAAGGATTTGCTAGCTGTTGAGAGTTTCTGGGATTTCAGAGGGATGAGTAGGAGCGTGTTGGAGCTTCTGAGGTTTCTAGACTGACCGGCCCTTTTGAGCTTGTTGGCCAGGTATTCAGGTTTGCCTGTGTGCAGGGCTTTGTGTGTGAGGCAGGCTGTTCGGAAGCTGGCTCGTTGGTCAATAGGGAGCCACTTCAGATCCTTAAGAGCTGGGGTGATGTGTTCATATTTCTTTGTTCCCGTGATCATTCTTGCAGCGGCATTTAGGGTAGAGGTCAGAGGACGCAGGTGCGATTTGGCTGTTCCAGTCAGAGTGGCAATGCCGTAGTCAATTCTGGAGAGAACCAGAGCCTGCGTGGCCTGTTTTAGGTCTTTCGTGGGGAGAAATGGTTTTAATTTGTAGAGCAATTTCAGGTTCAGGAAAGCACTTTTGGCAGTTTTTGAGACGTGTTCTTTCATATCCAGTTTGGGGTCAAGGGTGATCCCTAGGGATTTTATGGAGTTCGATGGAACAAGAGGAACATTCAGGGCATTTAAGGCTTTGAGCCATTCAAGAATTTGGGGGTTTTCTTCTTTGTTTGAGATGAGCAGCACTTCGGTTTTTTCTTCATTGAGTTTGAGGTGGTTGGATGAGAGCCAGAGTTGAACTTCGGTAAGTGTGTGGTTCAGTCTGTGGATGTCTGTGATCGACGTGGTTTCCAGATAGAGTTGAGTGTCGTCCGCATAAAGGTGGAAGGGGATGTTAGCTTTCCTTAGAATTGAGGTGAGGGGCTCCATGTAGATGTTGAAGAGTGTGGAGAGAGAACTGACCCTTGAGGGACTCCTCTGCTGATGGGGAGAATGTCTGATTCACAGCTTTTAATTTTGATTCTTTGTGTGCGGTTGTTGAGAAAGGAGGAGAACCATTTTAGGACAGTCTTTTCGAGGCCTGCTCTCTCCTTTAGGACATTGATTAGCAGGGCATGATCAACTGTGTCAAATGCAGCCGATAGGTCTAAGAGGATGAGAAGGCTGCATTGGTTGGAGTCGAGCGACATGTGTAGATCGTCCAGGACGTTAAGGATTGCGGTTTCAGTACTGCAGAATTGGCTAATCAGATTTTAATAACTGGTAGTCTGAGAGCACAACATTACATGTCCATCTTTGCTCTATATTACACTCCAGGTAAAATTGCTAAGTGGTCTGGGTCACATGGGAATGTAGGTAGCAGGTGTGGACTTTTGGCCGCCGACACGATCCATATGTTCTTTGGTTGCCCCAAGCTTGCTAAATATTTACAGGACATCAAGTTTTTCTTGGCCCAGATCCATGGCATGATGCTCTCAATAACAGCTGGCTTAGTGATCCTGGGGATCGATCAGATCCAGAATATGGCGGGATGGACTAGATCGGATATAGGTCTAGTTTTTATTGCAATGGCCACTTTAAGGGTTAATATTACATCTCAAAGGATCATTCCTGATCCTCCAACGTTTATAAATTGGAGAGCTAGAGCTGGGGATCGATCAGACCCAGAATATGGCAGGATGGACTAGATCAGATATAGGTCTAGTTTTCATAACAATGGGCATTTTAAGAGCTAATATTACATACCAATGGATCATTCTTGATCCTCCTGATGGAGCAAGGATTCGCACGTAAAGCGACTTGCTTGTATCATGAGCGTCAAATAACCCTAACTACTTAATCAACAAGTTCGTCTTACTAAATCCTTCATTTTTCCCTTTGACATGGGGTATCCGAGAAAAGCTTGCTTATGTGTTTTCTAATCCTAATACGCTTGCATCTAAAATGGCTGCTGCTACGCGGGAATTTCTACTGCGCATGCGTCTGTCATACCCACGTGACATGACGTACTCGTAGCTTTGGAGGGAACCCTTTCGCATCTGCGCACTAGTGCTAAAATGGCTGTTCTGTGTACTCACATGCGTTAGGCTTGTATTGCTACTTTCGCTAAGCTGTTTGTTTTGCTTAATCCTAATGCTATAGTTTATATTAAAGTAATGGGTATAGTGCAGAGATTCATGGTATACATTGTAATAATTTATTATTGTGTTCTAAATTGTTTCCTTTTACTTTACATGTATCGTATTCTTGGGCCTGGGAGGGGCTTACTACTCCATTTTGGAAGTCCTTTCTGCGCATGTCACCCTGCAGAGGGAAGATGAACTCTGTGGCATTGAAACCCAGCCAGATGGCAGCAACAGCCAAGATGCGCCTGGGAAGACGACCTTTAACCCAGCTAGAAGAAGCTGAACTGTACTGAAAATTGTTATATTGTATTCAATGTTATATTCACCATTGTTAACCAAAAGGCATATGTCATGAGAACCTGAAATTTAAGGGGCGTGGATGGAATTTGAATAAGGAGACTGAGAAAGTCCAAAATCTAGGTGGTGTGATGACCTGTCCTCCTCCTTTGTCCAATCAAAATTGGGGATCCTTACATTTGCAACATTGGGGGGTGGTACACTGACCTGAAAAACAGTATAATTGGCGTAGGTTTAGCTAGAGAAATTGTCCGACTTGTCTGAATAGCTGACCTGTCATTGACCCAACGCACTCAATAGGTGACTAAGAGCAGAGAGCTGCGGAGTATTCTGTTGGGAGGTTCGAAAATCCAATCAGGGTTTTTGGAAAGTGAAAGTGCTGGCGAAGTACTTTACTGGTGAAAGCTGTAACCCAATTGGGGTTTTGGCAGATTCCTTGCAGAGAGGGAGTAGCGCAGGCGTTGCAACCGAAACTGTGGGTGCTGGTCTTAACCTTTGATGGTCCGGTCCTGATCCAAATTCTAGGGTTATCTTGTCTTGATTGTCCATGAGCTGCAACTGCTTGCCTACTGGCACTGAAGTCTTTGGGGTTTCTCCTGTCCTTTCCAACTGACCCGTGGCCAGGGTTGGTCTTCACACTGTTCTAGGCAAATATAAATCTGTGTGGGTGATTGTCTTTCTAAATCGCGTCCTTTCTTTACCCTCCCAGAAATTTGCAAAGCTTTGATTACATATGTTCCTTTTCTTTCCCGTCCCTTGGTAAATTAGATTTTCATGTATTACTGACTATTAGCGTGTCCCACTTTTATCCCACCTTTAGTCAATACTGAATTGTTTCTATAATAGTATATGTTCCTTTTCTCACCCTCACTTTAAGGAGATAAGCTGAATCTATAGTTTGTTTCAATTTTACCTTCCCTATAGTTTATTGTGCCAAATCTGAATTCTCGAATTGCATAATTGTGTTCCTTTTTCAAACTGCCAATGAACTGCGAAAGTTCTTGGGTTTAGTATTTTCCCTTTCTTTAACCTCCTTTAATCAAGTTGCGAAAGCCTGTTATCTAAATTTAGTATGTTCCTTGTTTCCACCTTCCCTTTATTTCAAAGCTTCTAAATGGTTGGCATAATCTATCTTATTCATAGCTATACGCGGTTTCTAATTTTGGTTATTGATAGTATAATTGCGTTTAACCTTTGGCTCATGACTTATGATGATGATGATTAGATAAAGAGTTTGAACCTACCCTGAGTCTGTGGTTATTATTTTATTACAAATGTTATGATATTTTGAGTGCCTTTCCCTTAACTTAACTCCCTGATTCATCGTGTTTAGGTATCTAGTAACAAAGATTAGTAGGTTACTGGTATAGGAATGAGAGGTTAAAATCACAATATACTGGTAGTAGAGCGTGAGTTACCTAAATAAATGTTAAGGAATTAATGGGCCCAGGTGAGTATTGGTAAAAATTCTAGTTGGGTGACCTACGCGCACTATCAGTATATTTTTCTGGTAGCAGTAGTATGGTTAGGGATTAGTTAAAGGTAGGTAGTCAATTAGTTAGTAGGTTAAAGTTCATATTTTATTGATCGATCAAATGTGCTATTTTTAAAATATGTATTTGATGCTCCTATATTAAAGTTTATGTATTAACCCAAAATCGTTAGTACCTGTTATATGTTTCATCTGGAATCCCCGGGGGCAGAATAGCAGGTGGTAGGTAGAAGCCACCTTGCGTTGAGGTCACTTACCAGAGGAAGTTAGTGCATGGTTGGGCAGAACCGGAAGCACTATAAAGGGTTTTCTGTATGAAAGTATGAATAACTGATAGAAAGGAGTTTGCTAGCAAAACTTTTGTTGTGATATAACCTAGTAAGGGTCACACGGAAGGAATAGCAGGTTCGTCTAAGCTTGATTGATAGGAAAGGGGTTCGCTGGTGAAACTTTGGCCTCAGTATATATCCCGGAGTGGATGAGTAGGGAGGAGTAGCAGGTTCTCTAATGCTTGTGTGAAGGGTAGGCGGAAGGGTTCAACTTGTAGTGTATGAAAAGTACACAGAAGGGATTTACTTGCTGTGAAATATTTCTTTCCTATCTAGTCACTCATTTACAGTGGCGAATGTGTTTCCGTTTTTAAATAATAAAATTTGCACTTTAAAAATCAAAAGAACCGAGTTTTCGAAATACCTTGTGAAGGAGGGAGTCAGTTGTGGAGCTGCGCTGACGTCACTCAGTGCCGCGCTGGTATTGGCCAAGACAGCGGGCGTGTAGCTGAGATAGCATTTTAAAGGAGGGGTGAGCACAGGAGTGTGGGAACTCATCTCGCGAAAAGGCCACGCACCCATTCGTTAAAATTATTTGCAACCTCAGTGTTGATTGGTTGTCAAGAAATAAAAGATGCACTAGTATTGGAAGCATTTAGTAAACAGAAATAAGTATTTTTGAACAATTTGAAGTTTTACGAGATATATGTGGTATCCAAGTCATCCAGAATATCGACCTGGTCCAAGATATTTAGGGTTTGCTAAGGAACGGATGCTAAGGGGCAGACCTAACAATATGTACGGAAGTAAGAGAAAATTGTCCCTTGTGAATAAAGTTAAATACTACTTAAGAAAAGACAAGCCTATCAAAACCAGACAAGGAGTCATTAGCCCACCGCCGAATACTCCTGCATCATTCATGATGTTGGACAGGGGATACAATTCCTGTGTATGGTTAGAGAACTGGGTAGAATACACAAAAAATGATGGGCTTCTGGCATTTCCTTTAGAAGGCACCTTTAATGGAAGAATTTTGTTTAACTAAAGGACACAAATGAATTTTTTTACATCCCAGACCAAGATTAACGTAATATCAGGCATTAGAAGAATGGGAGATTGAGGCTTTTGAGCGAGACAGACCTAGAATGGACAATGGACTGAGTAAATTTTACCCAAAGGTTCGACGAGATTCTAAAGAAAAACAAATGAAACAATGGAGAAAGAATATGTTAGTGGAAGGGCTTTACCCAGTACTAACGGTAAAGGAGCCTGTGGGAGGTAAAAGGACTGAGAAAACTAGACATTTAATGACTAGTGGTGATTCCGATGATGATTACATGGAGGATTTATTAATGAAAAGTCCACCACCCTATAACGAAGAAATGAGAATAGTAAATCCGAACAACCCGTTCTTTAGACCACCTTATAATGAGGGGTCAAGCACATCGATCCCAGTTGCCCCGTCTTTAAAGCCACCTTTAATTCCGCAAGTGATACATGAGACCTCCATCGAAAGGGTATTACAAGAAAGAGAAAGAGAAGCTTTAAATAAACAGAGAAGTGAGCTAATTTAGAAAATTTCCCAATTAAATACAAGTCCTGAGGCTTTGACAATTCCAGTGACTATTGGCCCAGTTGTTGCTTTGTACGGAGATAAACAAGCTAGTCCAAAGGCTCCCGTTATAACTGCATCAGTAATACAGCCAAGAAAAGAGCCACTGATAGTGGATGATCAGGCAAGTGAATGTGAATCAGTGATATCCTTAATGGATTTACCATTAAGGGAACCTGAAGGTGGTTCAATGAGGAGAACCACTCCATTAACCTCAAGGGAAGTACAGATAGAGACTTCCTCAGGTACGAGAAGTGCCACTGTAGTAACTCCTGAAGAGATAGACAGATGGACCCGAGTAATAGAGAGACCAAAGACGCAGCCCGAGCCATTAGACATATATAAATTAAGGATTGAAATAGAAGAAATGATGGCTGGGAATGTGGGATTGGAGAGATTAAATACCCTTAGTGAGGATGAATTACTGTTTGTCTGTAAAAGCATCACTAGAAATACAAAGGTGTTTCACAAAAAATTAATGGACACTGCAGCTAGCATGGGAATCGACATTGGTGAATCTAAAGTATTACAGAAACCCTACTTAGTAGAATTCTCTGACAAAGATTTAGAAAACATGAACATGTCAGGGAAAAAAGTACAGATCAGAGAACTGATGAATTTAATGCAAAAATGGGGAGAATTCGAGAAATGGAAAGCAAGATGGACAAAGAAAAAGGAAGAAATTTGATCAAGGCAAATGGCTTCAGAATATGTTTTACAAGAAGCAGATAAGGTAGAAAAATTATGTCCCATGCGAGAGGTACCAGGTGGAGGCTATGTACATGCTCCATGGTCCAGACAGGATATTTTGTCATTTACGAATGATTTCCCAAAACTTCGAGAAAAGCCTGTAGAATGGTACAGACAGGTCGAGAGATTTGTAAAGGTGTCAAAGTGTCTTTTGAAAGACTTAGATGGTTTATTTGACATTGTAGTTCCCGTAGATTTATGGACAGAATGCAAAGTAGCTGTTAATTGGCCTAGTGATGAGTACCCAAGAGACCCGAAGACAGGGGCACCTTCTGAGGATGTAATGAAGCAATATAATCAGGTAATACTTTACCTGAAAGGAAAGGTGCCTGCAAAAGAGACATATTGGATGAAAATAGATAGAACCACTCAGAATAAAGATGAATCAGTGCATTCATATTATGAATGTCTATAACAGACGTTTAAACAATACAGTGGATTAGACAACATTGACATGAAGGACATGACACTTTTTATTTATCGATTTGTGCTAGGATTGAGACCAGAAATTTCACAATGGATTTAATACAATACAGTTTGTTGGCAAGCTAAACCCATAGATGAGGTCCTGAAATATGCCAAATATTGTGAAGATGAGCTAGAAAACAAACGTAAAGAATTGAAAGAAAAGGTTATGTGGGCAAAAGTCAAATTAGCAGAACACCAAGAACAACAGTTAAACCAGATGACTATTAATCAGAATAAGGGCGATGGAAGTGGGGGAAGGCCCAGAGGAAAATTCAATAGAGAAGATGCGAAAAAGAAGTTCCCCTGTCACTGATGTGGCGAGTTGGGGCACTGGAAGGACGAGTGTAAGGCTGTGCAGAATGGTAATGTGCAAAATAATGATTTAAATCCACAGACGCAGCCTGAGGTGCCGCGGAAGACCCAGCATCAGGTAACACAGAACCAGATACCCCAGCGCCTATGCCAAATTATAGTAGCAAAGCACAACAGAATGTAGAGACTCAGAATTGGGAAGGAAGGGAAAAAAGAGATGCATCAACCTCACAATTTCTTTTGAATGCCACATTCTTTTGTGAAGAACCTTACTGACGGTGCCTGAGGGGGGAGGACGAGGAGTGCATACTTGGCGCCTCCTTGCTGGTAGACCAGTCAGGGCCATACATTGAAGGAAAGGTTGAAGGAAATAATGTCACCTTTCTGTTGGACACTGGTGCTACCCGTTCTACTGTGAGAACAGCAGACGTTCCAAACCTACCCCTCTCGGGAGAAGCGATCCAAGTAGTGGGCATTTCTAATAAACAGATTAGTACCCCAGTCACAGAACCAATGGAAGTAAAAATAGGGAATTTTAAAGAAATGCATAGATTCGTAGTCTGTGACTCAAGTCCTGTAAACCTGCTAGGACGAGATTTGTTGTGCAAAATGAATTGCACCATCTTTTGCACCCCAAATGGCGTTGAAATTCAGACCCCAGACGAAGATGGAATTTACAAACTAATGTTGGCAAAACCAGAGACTGACATTGCTAAGATGACAATAAAAGACTTACCAGAAGAACTACAACAGACGGTAAAACCAGAAGTATGGGATTTTACAGGAAAGGATGTAGGATTAATGGCAAATGTTGACCCAATAAAGGAAACCATAAAAGAAGAAGCAGTTTACCCAAACACTCGACCATACAAAATGAACATAGAAATAAAAGCAGAAGTTGCAGTAGAAATAAAGCGGTTGTTGGAAACAGGCATCTTGCAAGAAGTAATGAGCAGTCCATGTAACTCCCCCATAATTGGTATAGAGAAACCCAGCGGTAAGTACAGAGTAGTACAGGACCTGAGAAAGGTTAATAAGATTGTTGTTCCTTGCTGTCCAGTTGTGCCAAATCCTGCAGTGATTCTGTATCAGATACCGTGGGAAGATGGTTTACTGTCATAGATCTATGCCATGCATTTTTCTCGATCTCATTGCACCCAGATAGCAAATTTATTTTCTCATTGGAATTCAACAGTCATGTCTATGTTTGGAATCGTGTCTCTCAGGGGGTACACAGAGAGCCCATCAACCTTTAATCAGATTTTGAAAAAATGCCTGGAGTCGTTAGTGCTACCTGGACGGTCAGTCTTGGTCCAGTACATAGACGACCTTTTGGCTGCCTCAAAATCACGAAAAGACTGTTTTGTCGATACCATTGCTTTTCTGAATCATCTGGGTGAAGGAGGACATTAAGTGACCCCAGAGAAATTGTAATTTTGTGCTACCTCCGTGAAATATCTGGGACATCAGATAGAGAGAGGTGTCAGAAGAGTTACAACAGAGAGAATCAGAATAATTAAAAACATGGATTTGCCAAAGACACAAAAGGAGGTCAGAATGTTTCTTGGAGTCGTAAGATATTGCAGGCAATGGATTGTGGGACTCCTTGCAAAGCCTCTGATACAAATGACAAAGAAGTAAGCCAAAGACCCAGTAGAATGGGATGACGAAAGCATAACTGCTTTTGTGAATTTGAGAAACTGCTTGTGTATAGCTCCAGCATTGGGAATGCCTGACTATTCGAAAGATGTTGCACTATTTTGTGACACACAAGATAATTGTGCACTTTCAGTTTAATGGATTAGTGCGACGACCTGTGGCATACTTTTCGTCCAATTTAGACCCAGTGGCCGCCGCACAACCCGGATGTCTGAAAGCAGTAGCTGCAACTTGCATGAGTCTTGAGCAGAGTGAATCCATCATTATGGGACATCCAGTAACCGTATATGTTCCACATGCAGTTGTAATCTTGCTAACAAGCACTAAGACTCAGTACCTCACACCTAGTCGTCTGACTAAGTGCGAGAGAATTCTTGTAGGTGCAGGAAATGTAACAATTGCTAGATGCAACATCTTGAACCCAGCAACCTTACAGCCAAATTCATACAGTGCTGAACTTAAGGAGGAAATTGAGCATGACTGCATTGATCTAACTGAATACAGTACCAAGCCAAGGCCCGACATAAGAGAAGAGCCCTTGATTGAGTCAGACTATGAGCTGTTTGTTGATGGCTCATGCATGAGACATGAGGAAGGAGGTTTAGGCGCTGCTTACGCAGTGGGCACCTTGGGATGCCCAGTGGAAGCATCCTATTTACCTGGAATCAAGTCTGCACAAATTGCCGAATTGGTTGCCCTGGCAAAGGCATGTAAATTTGGGAAAAATTGGAAAGCGACCATATTCACTCACAGCCAGTATGGTGCATGACTATGGCCAGTTATGGATGCAAAGGGAGTTTGTGACTTCTTCAGGTACCCCCATCAGAAATGGTCAATATGTGAAAGATTTACTGGAAGCAATCCAGTTTCCAAAAGAAGTGGCTGTGGTCAAGTGTGCTGCTCACAAATCTGGCAATGACAAAGTGACAGCTGGTTATCAATATGCTGACCAGTTAGCCCAACATTGTGCAAAATACAAGATGGCTGTAAACAAAAAGGTTGAGGTGGGTGGAAACAGCTGCCAACTTATGTTACTGGATGGTGTGGATACATGGGAAGAAGGGAGAGAATTGCAGAATGCATCTGATCCAAAAGAAAAAGAGGATTGGAGGAAATTGGGGTGTAAGAGAAGGGCTGAAGATGGTGTCATTGTTTACCTTGACGACACAGTGGTGTTACCCAACTGTCTGCTTGCTCCTATGGCTAGGTTGATTCATGGAGATTCACATTTGGGAAGAGATGCTTTGATACGTCTGTTTAGACGAACATGGTTTAATGCGAAATTCAGGAACATAGCAGAAGCACTCTGCCAGAGGTGTCTGATTTGTCAGCAAATGAACCCAGGGAAGGGAACAGTGGTATTGCCAGGAAAGATTGGAAAGGGAGAAGGTCCTTTTATCCGATTGCAGATTGATTTCATTCAGTTACCTCCCTTGTCGAGGACTGAAATATGTACGTGTCATTGTCTGCCTGTTTTCCAAATGGGTGGAAGCTTACCCCACACATAGGAATGATAGCATCTCTGTGGCTAAGCTTCTGCTTAGAGAGCTTATCCCACGGTTCGGATATCCGGTAACAATTGAATCTGACAGAGGAAAACATTTTAATAGCGAAATAATGGGTCTATTTTGTGAAGCATTCGAAATTAGGCAAAAACTGCACTGTGCATATCACCCACAAGCATCTGGAGTGGTAGAACAATTGAATGGCACTGTAAAATCAAGATTGGGAAAAATGTATGAGTCTACTCGTTTGGAGTGGCCAGATGCTCTGCCACTTGTTCTGATGGGACTTAGAAGTATTCCAGACAGGAACATAGGCTTAAGTCCCCATGAAATACTGATGGGAAGAGCAATGCGGCAAGCATGGGTGCCAGGACACAGACCGCTAAACATATCTGATGATTTAGTGCTGGAATACTGCAAAGAACTGTCTGACCAAG
This sequence comes from Lissotriton vulgaris, assembly GCF_964263255.1. NCBI lineage: Eukaryota > Metazoa > Chordata > Amphibia > Caudata > Salamandridae > Lissotriton > Lissotriton vulgaris. The sequence continues at coordinate 1,236,844,845 of NC_141687.1, read as the reverse complement.
TGCGTTCTATCTCTCACCAGGTTGGGGAAGATGCCGTCGCCAGACCGGCAACTCCAGCACATGATTTGAACCCAGGGGATTGGGTTGCCCTTAAGAAACATACTCGAACATCTTGCCTTACACCCAGATGGAGTAAACTACGCCAAGTAATTCTAATTACCACCACAGCAGTAAAGTGTGCAGGAGTTCCACACTGGATCCATGTCAGTCACACAAAGAAGGTGACGCAAGCTGATGAAACTGAGGCTGAAGGTTGCGCAGCTGAAGGGTCTCAAGAGATCGATCCTGAAGTAGCTGAAGAAGAACAACCAAGCACCAGTCAAGATGATTGGATCCCAATAATTGACATACCTGCAGAATGTGTTCGAACCAGAAGTCAAGCTTATTTAGACAGACACAGTGATAGCAAGGATGAGACAGGTGTAGAACAAGATACTCAGGTCATTGAAATCCGTGTCAAAAGTGATACTGAGGAGGACCAGATAGGGAAAGATCAGGTAATTAATACTCCACCCAGAACTCCTGAGTCTGAAAAGGGACAGATAGAAATTAGGGCGGAAACTCAAGCGGAAGAAGATCAAGAGTTCGAAGAGCTTGAGCAGGACCAGGTAGGAATAGACAAATGTGTTAAGGACGATGAAAGTGAAACAGATAAAAGACAAATCCAACAGATTCCTGAACAAGGCCAGTTTAGTAACCAGGCAGAAGAAAACGAAATAAGACCTGAAACTAGTCAGATAGAGAGGGAGGAAGAAGACACTGAAATCAATGTGCCACAACTGAGCGAGAATAAAAGAGCATTCGAAGAGGGCCAGAGCACAGTACCAGTTAAAAGACTCAGAAAAGGAGACAAATGACCTAGATATGTCAGAAGACTGAGACTGCGTTTAAAGAAAATTAATGAAGAGCCTGAACAAGTGGATGAGGTAACAAGTCAAACTGATCCACCTGTGATACAACCCAGAAGAAGAAGTTCACGACTAAAGAGACTTAATAACAAATACAAGGGCCCGAGTGGACTTGCATTGTTTTGGAAGAGTTTGAAAACCTAGAGATAAGTGACGAGACTGATGAAGAATTGATTGCTTCTCGAACTACCGAAGAAGTGAGACCCACCTGAGTATTGCCCAGGGGAAAGACTGCGTAAAAGTTTCAAAGAGGGGTTAAGACTCCTGTAGACCAAATGGCAGATTCAACTGTTAACGGAAGACCGAAAGGAAATTGTGTAAGAACATGCTGCAAAGTATGTCTATGTAGTGTAGCATTAGTACTTATACTTTGGATAGGACTAACCATAACTATTCCTTACATGATGAGTAAAGATACTAATTTGTACCCTACTAAGCCAGTGACAATGGACACCGAAGAGTTGCAAACGAAAGATACACCACAAAGAGTAGATACACAAGAGAAAGCACTTAACCTTAGACAAACTAAAATAGACTTAGATGCACCAGATGATGCTATGTATGTATGAAGCTGCCTACTTCAGTAGCTGAGGGTGTGATGTACCATCATTTGCCACTAACATGTGGAATTTCCTGTAGTATCTTAGCTAGCTTATTTTAAAAGACAGGACCTTTACAGTATTATTATTGTAATTCAGATATGATATTTTCCGAACTTCCTGTACGTAGAAACCTAAACCCTGTTCACACTACTAGAGATGTAGCACGCTATATGGGTGAATATTTTCTAACAGTAGGAAAAATAGATATAGGTGATGCACACCGAAATAACTTAACTTGTCTATTACATGAAAAGGAAAAGATATTTCTAAATATAGTAGAGAAGAGAGAGTTTTCAAAGCAGAAAACCCCTTAATGGGCTGAAAGTATAGGGAGCACCTCAAATGGTGGAGCTAACGCTGGATTTCGAAAAGAAGGGGAAACTTTGTCTTCGAAGAGAAATGACTAGTTATTATAACAAAATATTCATTGGTTCCAGTAAATGTGAGCATAATTATAAGGGTTGGGGTTTCAAAGATGGGACAGAACCTGTGTTTCCCGGAATTTATTATATATGTGGGAACAAGGCTTATTTCAAATTACCAGATCACTGGTATGGAAGCTGTTATTTTGGTATTGTCTTTCCAAAAATATACCATGTGGATAAAATTACTGGAAGCAATAAAGAAACTAACGGATTAGTACGTAGCAAAAGAGAAAGTGTCGGAAAAATAGTAGGTTATATTTTTAGTGCATTGATACCTACAGTGGGAGTGGCTCTGAATACACACAGAATTTGCAAATTGTCAACAGTAGTAGATCGGTTATCAACTGACACTGCTGGAGGTTTCCCGAAGGTCAATACCGAATTGGTTGCGATCAGATCTATGGTTTTACAAAATCGACTTGGTCTTGATATCCTATTGGCAAAAGAGGGCGGAGTCTGTAGAATGTTGAAAGCACAACATTGTTGCACTTACATTCCAGACAAAAGTGTTGAAATTAAGAAGTATGTGAAAAACATCACTAATTTGGAAAGAGAGCTTAAACCACTGGATGCTGATAGTGCCTGGAAGAGACTGACTGATGGTCTCTCCTCTGTAGGTAGTTGCTTTTCTAATCTAGGTTAAAGTCTTGTGAGTAAAATACTGATGCCAATGGCGGGGATAGGGTTAATAGTTTTAGGGATATTAATTTACTGCAAATGTCGAAAACACAAGAAGAAATATTCTGTGAATCAGCAAGGGGTAAAAAGAAACATTGAAGAACTAGAGTTAGAGGAAATGAATAGCCAGATTTATAAAAAAATGAAGAATTCTCATCCGATCAGAAATAATGAGAAAAAACAGAATAGAACGTTTGATGAGATTCAAATGAATGAAATGTGAAAAGTTGGCATCTGTTTCATTAATTTGTGATGATATAAAATATCATCAAAGAGGGGATTGATGGAGCAAGGATTCGCACGTAAAGCGACTTGCTTGTATCATGAGCCTCAAATAACCCTAACTACTTAATCAACATGTTCGTCTTACTAAATCCTTTATTTTTCCCTTTGACATGGGGTATCCGAGAAAATCTTGCTCATGTGTTTTCTAATCCTAATACGCTTGCATCTAAAATGGCTGCTGCTACGCAGGAATTTCTACTGCACATGCGTCTGTCATACCCACGTGACATGACGTACTCGCAGCTTTGGAGCGAACCTTTTCGCATATGCAAACTAGTGCTAAAATGGCTGTTCTGTGTTCTCACATGCGAGAGGCTTGCATTGCTGCTTTCGCTAAACTGTTAGTTTTGCTTAATCCCAATGCTATAGTTTATATTACAGTAATGGGTATAGTGTAGAGATTCATGGTATACAGTGTAATCATTTATTATTGTGTTCTAAATTGCTTCCTTTTACTTTTCATGTATCGTATTCTTTGAGCCTGGGAGGTGCTTACTACTCCATTTTGGAAGTCCTTTCTGCGCATGGCACCCTGCAGAGGGAAGATGAACTCTGCGGCATTGAAACCCAGCCAGATGGCAGCAACAGCCAAGATGCGCCTGGGAAGACGACCTGTAACCCAGCTAGAAGAAGCTGAACTGTACTGAAAATTGTTATATTGTATTCAATGTTATATTCACCATTGTTAACCAAAAGGCATATGTCATGAGAACCTGAAATTTAAGGGGCGTGGACGGAATTTGAATAAGGAGACTGAGAAAGTCCAAAATCTAGGTGGTGTGATGACCTGTCCTCCTCCTTTGTTCAATCAAAATTGGGGATCCTTACACTTGCAACATTGGGGGGTGGTACACTAACCTGAAAAACAGTATAATTGGCGTAGGTTTAGCTAGAGAAATTGTCCAACTTGTCTGATTAGCTGACCTGTCACTGACCCAAAGCACTCAATAGGTGACTAAGAGCAGAGAGCTGCGGAGTATTCTGTTGGGAGGTTCGAAAACCCAATCGGGGTTTTTGGAAAGTGAAAGTGCTGGCGAAGTACTTTACTGGTGAAAGCTGTAACCCAATCGGGGTTTTGGCAGATTCCTTGCAGAGAGGGAGTAGCGCAGGCGTTGCAACCGAAACTGTGGGTGCTGGTCTTAACCTTTGATGGTCCGGTCCTGATCCAAATTCTAGGGTTATCTTGTCTTGATTGTCCATGAGCTGCAACTGCTTGCCTACTGGCACTGAAGTCTTTGGGGTTTCTCCTGTCCTTTCCAACTGACCCGTGGCCAGGGTTGGTCTTCACACTGTTCTAGGCAAATATAAATCTGTGTGGGTGATTGTCTTTCTAAATCGCGTCCTTTCTTTACCCTCCCAGAAATTTGCAAAGCTTTGATTACATATGTTCCTTTTCTTTCCCGTCCCTTGGTAAATTAGATTTTCATGTATTACTGACTATTAGCGTGTTCCACTTTTATCCCACCTTTAGTCAATACTGAATTGTTTCTATAATAGTATATGTTCCTTTTCTCACCCTCACTTTAAGGAGATAAGCTGAATCTAGAGTATGTTTCAATTTTCCCTTCCCTATAGTTTATTGTGCTAATTCTGAATTCTTGAATTGCATAATTGTGTTCCCTTTTCAAACTGCCAATGAATTACGAAAGTTCTTGGGTTTAGTATATTCCCTTTCTTTACCCTCCTTTAATCAAGTTGCGAAAGCCTGTTATCTAAATTTAGTATGTTCCTTGTTTCCACCTTCCCTTTATTTCAAAGCTTCTAATTGGTTGGCATAATCTATCTTATTCATAGCTATACGCTGTTTCTAATTTTGGTTATTGATAGTCTAATTGCGTTTAACTTGTGGCTCAAGACTTATGATGATGATGATTAGATAAAGAGTTTGAACCTACCCTGAGTCTGTGGTTATTATATTATTACAAATGTTATGATATTTTGAAAGCCTTTCCCTTAACTCAATTCCCTGATTCATCGTGTTTAGGTATCTAGTGACAAAGATTAGTAGGTTACTGGTATAGGAATGAGAGGTTAAAATCACAATATACTGGTAGTAGAGTGTGAGTTACCTAAATAAATGTTAAGGTATACGATTTGGAATTATGGGCCCAGGTGAGTATTGGTAAAAATTCTAGTTGGGTGACCTACGCGCTCTATCAGTATTATCCCTCCCACGTTTATAAATTGGAGAGCTAGATTACTAGCCATATATATAGTATGGATATAGCAGTTTATAGGCTGAAAGGCCGCAGGAAACAGGATATGGGCAAGAAGCTGTGGGTGTCAGTAACAAATTGGATTGGAGAGTAATGCCGTTTTTTTCCTTTCCCTATTTTTTGACCCAGCAATTAGTGATATCTGTATTGCTCATAATACCTAGATGTGTCTGGCAAGTCCTGATTATTTTTGCTGTATGATTTGTCATAACCATTGTTATTGTTAAAAAATATTAAAAAAATTAATTTAAAAAAAATGAACGAAGTTTGGAGACTGATGCACCCAGAGACAAGAGACTCCTCATTCTATTCATGAGTTCATTGCTTATGCAGCAGAATAGATTTCTCTTCTGTAATTCTGAAGCTGGGGGAAACTTAATAGACATCAAGTACCTGAGACACTCTTATGACCACAACCCCCTTAAAATGTCACAAATATGGGGGAGAGCCCAGCTGACGATATCCACATGGAGATTCCCAACTGAGGCGACTCTAGATACAACATTTATAACTAGCATAAGTGAGAGCATCAACCATTATTTCACTGAAAACGAGGGAAGAGCAACCGATAATACAGTTAAATGAGTCTGTTTGTGTAATGTATGTACCATTGCAAACTTCATTCAGAATTAAGCATGTAATGTTATAACATATGCTCATTAAATATACACACCTGTGGCATTGTTCAAAGTTCCCACTGGGCATGGCCGTGGTGATACAGTTCCTTCTGGGCAGTAGTGGCCTAAAGGACAAGGCCCATTGAGCGGGAATGTGTTCTTTGACTGCGGGGTTGCATCTGTTGCTCCGCCTGCACAATAATACCCAGCCGCACAGGGACCTAGAAAAGAGAATTAGTCACTATCACTTAGGAAATCACAAATACATTTGATAAAACTCCTTAGAATTATAGCACTGTTAATGTACAGAAGGAAGCTGGCCCAAGTACATTGAAAGCAGTAACAGGTCAAACAATGATCAAGGTCTCACAATTTTAAAATTACCAGGAAATTCATACAGACTACATTATAAGTAAAAGCCATCAATATAGCATGATGGAATAACTGTAAAATCTCTAGAGCTCAAAGTTATAATTCTGATAAAAGGCAAAACATTTCCACCCCTTGGCCTCCTACAGAGGCATGGGAAGTGTGGGGGGGGGGGGGGGAGCTGGAGAGGTACCATCTGGGAAGGATAGTCCAAGATCCCGATTTGTATTAGGCGCCAGCCAACTTTAAGGTGCAGAGACTGCATATGCAACATCAGGACAATTCCCAGATGGATGGATTTTGACTCTGACATAAGTGGACAGATATGGTTTCTCAAGATGGTGAAGACAACTATTCCAAAATTTGGCAGCTCCAAAACGTCTTACCGTTTGCAATGTTATTCCCACTCTGTTGTTAGCTCTATACCTTTGCCCAAAAAAAACCAAAGATGTGAGCAACAAAGTTATTGGGGAATTCTACTACCCAAAACCCCACATTATTTTCTAATGAATTTTTTACAGAAAATGAAGAAATAAAAAAAAAATTGGAAATGCACAATTCTCCTTTCTGTACTCTTGTGTCTTCCCTCTGAACAAAGCATTAAGAGAAACAGAAAAGAACGACACATGAAAACTTTTGAAGGTAATAGAATTCCATGAATGGTACAGCAGAGCTTTGTGAATTCCAAAACAAATGGAAATCCCCACAGATCATAGGCTTTCACTTAGACCAGCTGGGATATCATATTCCATTGTGAGTCGATCCCTGACAAACTGTTCGCTATCACCATATCATACAAAACACAGAGTGGAACGGGTCACTTAGTGCCCAACAAAGCACACTTTTCAATCTCTACCATAAGATCTACATGAAAATATTATTGCATCATCCTAAAATATGGAATGAAGAGGGGAATCGGATTCCAATAAAGCAGGGTGGTTTTAAAGAAGGGTAGTCCACAATAGATCATTATTTTAGCCTCTGGGCGATGGTTTGTATATCGATTAAACTAGGGAGTTTGGGGGGAGTGGCCGCTTTATACTAGCTTTGTTGATTGTTCATCTGCATTTGACTTGGTAAACTGTGAAAAGTTGTGGAAAAAATTAAAACCCACTAGAGGTATTTTGGGAATTTTGAGAGAGTGCTGCACAAATATTTGGGCCAGAGTAATAGTGGACCAAGGGGGAATCCTCTCAAGGAAAGTAAATACTGAGAATGGTGTGCACCAGGGTTATGTTGGCCTCAACACTTATTGCATTGTATCTGGCTGATCTGCCTTAAATATTACAGGTTACACATTTTTTTTCACTCAAAATTAGGGGGCTATCACATCCAGTGCTTTCTTTATGTAGATGATTTAATAGTCTTAGACAGAACTCCCATTGGCCTTAAAGGAAATCAGCAGAATTTATATTTATTACAGAAGTAATAATTTAGTAATACATTTTGATAAGACTAAAATTAGGACATTTGTCAAAAAGCAAATGGGGTGTGGGTGGACCATTGGAAATACTCCGGTAGTAGTAGAATACAAGTCCCCATATCATCGCTCTGATCACTGACTCTTTTTTAAGCTGTTGCTTGCATTAACTCAGTGCCATATAACTGCTTGCACCAGCACCCAGTCCCCTTCTTTCCAATCACTGGCTCTTCTTCTTCAGTCCTCTTCTTTTTTGCTTCTTGATCCTTCTTGCCGATGTGTCATCATGGACAGTTGGCAAGGTTTTGTGTGAAGCCCAGCTCAGTATCTGAGTGTAAACTTCTCATCCAAGCATCAGTGCAGCTGAGGAGCGGCATGTGTTACTGTGCTGTATGTTCCTGTATGAGTCATTGTGAGGGTTATGTGGATGGGATTGTGATTCAATTTAGTTTGTTGAAGTGCTTGCTTTATGGTTGATATGAAACGCATTTGCTTGTTTCCACAGGGGTTCAAATTTTTTGTGCTTGAAACCAAGATGTGTGGTGAATTCCGTTAATTATTGACTTTTGAATGGTGGGCCATTGTCCATGTTGAGGACTTAAGGTATTCAAAAGACACACAATTGATGGAGGAAATGTAGAACAAATCAAAACATTCATCCCCAGTTCAGTGATCTGCCTTAAATCCATCATTATTTTGCTCACCATGCCACCCCAGTTTAAACCTGTCCTTATGCAAATTAGTCTTGACCCTGTGCCTCATTGGAACAGTCCAGGCCGAACTGCCAAGTCTTGTCCTTCCTGGACCAGAAATAAGCCTGCTAGGACCGTTTTAGGTGTTTCACCCCTCATCAGTCAGGATAGCTTGAATCCAGTGGCACAGTGAGCCCGGGACCCACGCCTGGGCATACCCGGCGCACTTAGGGCGAGAAAGCAAAAGTCAAACAATTGATGGACGGAATGCAGAACAAATCAAAACATTCACCCCGTCAAGTGATCCTGGTTAAATCCATCATTCAATTGCTCACAATGCCACTCCAGTTTAGACCTCGCCATATGCAAATCAGCCTTGACCCTGTGCCACATGAGAACAGTCCATCCCGACCTGTCAAGCCAGGTGCTCCCTGGACCAGAAACAAGCATCCTAGGACAGGTTTCTGGGTTTCACGCCTCACCAGCCAGGATAGCTTGAATCCAGTGGCACAGTGAGCACAGGACCGATGTCGTGGCATACCCGGCGCACTTAGGGCTGGGTATGTTCATCAATTGTTCTTTTTGCATTTGTGAACCCGAGGTGTACCCAGACGTGGGTCCCCTGCTCTCCATGCCACTGGTGTCAAGCTCTCCTGGCTGATGAGGGGTGAAACCCCAAAACTGGTCCTAGGATGCTTGTTTCCAGTCCAGGGAGGGTTTAGCATTTCAGGCTGGACTGTTTCCATTGGGCGCAGGGTCAAGACTGAGTTGCATATGGCTGGGTTCAAACTGGAATGGCATCGGGAGCATACAAACGACTGATTTAGGACCAGATCTCTGAACTGGGGTGGATGTCTGACATTGTTCTGCATTCTGTCCATCAATTGTTTTTTTTGACTTAAGGTATTCCCCACACTGGAAATATGTTATCCAGCACCGGTATGACAACTTTCGTGCTAGAGGAGGTCGGTAATTTTACCAGTAGAAATTGAAAGTATACATCCATGGCTAAGTGCATATACTTGAGTGACTGCAGTTGATCTAAGAAATCAGCAGCTACATATTTCCAGATGAGATTTAGGAGAGGAAACATGTGTATTGGTGGTGTATGCATTTTCCTGCTAACTGGTTAGCACTGCGGCAGGTTCGAAGTGTTTCTTCAACCATTTGGTGCAAGTTGGTTAACCATACTTTTCTAGATTAACTTATTTGGGGGCAACATTCCTCTGATGTCCTTCATGAGCTAGGTCAAAAGTGTTTCTTCACAAATTGTTTGTCTCTGAGCTTGGACCAGATTCAGATGTCCAGAGTTCATCTTTCACGTAGTGTAATGTGTTCAGTACTTGCGTGCTGGGTCCCGAGGTGTAATCTAGATGCCACCACTTATTTTTTTATTCTCCTCTTGGCTTCCTTTAAGACCAGGTCATGACCTGAGTTGTATCAGATTGTTCTGAGCAGAACAGACAGGGGACTTGCCTGATCAATCATGAAATTGACATACTCTTTGTGGATGTTTTGGTTGACTTTGTAGGCTGTGGTTGCTTGGTCAAGGGACGTCTGGGTCGTTGTCATATCCAGGGGGTATACACCTGTTACAACGCAACTTTTACAACTACCTACCATTACAACGCAACTTTTACAATGCATACCATTACAACGCATTGCGCTGGGGGGCGCTCTAGGATAGGGAATAAGTATAATTTACTATCCAACACCTTCCCTAGTGTCCACGGGGACTGGAGTTGGAATAGTAAATTATACTTACCACTATCCAGCACCTCTAAGCGCTATGCGTTGTAATGGTATGCGTTGTAATGGTCGCATTGTAATGGTAGGTAGTTGTAATGGTATGCGTTATAACGTCATACATCCTATCCAGGGTTATGGACTATTAAATACATGCATTTCTGCGGATGATGTCCCCATGCACAGGGCTATCTTGGCCTTTGGCTTTCCAAAGAATATTACCAGTGACTGGTAATCTGTAATAATGACAGAATGGTTTCCATAAATGAATATGTAGTAGTGTTTGAAGCCCACACCATGGCCAGACTCTCTTTTTCATGCTGATAATATGTCATCTCAGAGGATGCTTTTGCCGTCATTATGAGTGGTCTGCAAAAAGCCCAGATTTTCTCCAACCTCAGAGAGGAGAGTAGCAGTAACTCTGATGGTGGGGAAAATATGAGTCATTCCAAGTGGAACACTGCAGGACCCTTAGAACTGAGAAATTGCTGGGGTAATCAGCAATTCAGAGTTCATAAAGACCAGTGACCTCATAATTTCGATGAGGCTGGTAATTGCTATTACCAATACCATTATTATTAAGAGACCACTGGTAATGAAGGCCTATGTGTTTCTGGTCCATCCCTCTCTTCTGTTGTGCTAGTATGGCTATTAGTCCTACTGAGCTGGCTTCCATCGTATGTTCTTTTTTGAGAGTGGCGTCAAAATAGGAAATGTTGGTAATGCTGAAGACTTTTTTGATGGTTTGAAATGATGCTGCACAGACCTGAGGCCTCTCAGATGGATGAACTTGCTCTGTGAGTGCTGTCAGTGGATTGCTGATGGTTACATAGTGTTTGAGGTATCGCAAGCAGTAGCTGGCTATTTCTAAAAATGACTATATGTTGCTAACATCCTCGAATGCTATTGCTTCATAAGGCACTCTAATTTTGCCCTTAAGTGGGTGAATATCTGTGTTTTTAAAAGAAGTGTCTGAGAATGCCATGAGGACTGGGGTCATTTGTCTCTGATGTCCCAGGGCACCCCTACTATGGCACTGAATACTGACAAAGCATTCAGCACGTGACTCTCGTTGGTAGCGATGGTGTGCAGCCACAGGCTTCTCAGGAAGGCTAGTGTGGGAGGATAATAGGCTCAGCACTCAACTGACACCCAGCAGTGGAATAACCTGATTGTCTAACCCAGTGTTATCTTTGTAAAACAGAAGTACTTTAATACACAATAAACTTCAATACTTCATACTACACAAAACAAACGCTGGCCACGTATGTAAAGTTTTGCTGCAACAGATGCACCTGACTTTATGTGTTGTTATTCTGTGAGCATATATATATATATGCCAATTAACATGACAACCAAAGGGGGCCCCATAAACGATATGGTTCAAGACATCGCTCTTAATGGAACCAACGCGTACACAATCAAATGGGCGGGGATGGACACAGCCATGTTAACAAGGACACTCTTAAGTAACCATAAAGATGAATTTGTAACCTACCTGGACCATAAGGCTGCAGGTTCTGACATTCTCAATTAATTCCAGGACATAACAAGGGCAATAAGGAAGAATCTACTGAGAATACATAAAACACAATATAACACCAACAAAGGCTGGTTTGATACTAACTGTACCAAGGCCCTTGCAGCTTTAAACACTGCCCTGCACAGACAGCCTAGAGATCCAGCAGAGGTGAAAAGGGAAAGGATTGAATATAGAACAATGATAAGAGATCATAAGGTGCATGTAAAAAAAGAATTATGGCAGGCACTCCATAAAGCATCTGAACTAAATGACAGTAAAGGTTTTTGGAAGGCTGTTAACGCCCCGTTCCTGGCACCCAAGGGTGGCCCATCAATTGAATCAACAATTGAGGAGGATTAGTGGGTAAAACACTTCTCTAAACTATATAGTCATAATACTGACACAGGCCAGGGTACGGATATCACAACAAGCAATGTGAACTATTACCCAATAGATATCGATATCAGCGTGGGCGAGGTGTTACTGCCCATTAACTCGAGTTTGGGGGGGAAGGTCCCTGGCCCTGATTCTATTCCCATAGATCTATACGTGCTACGCCCCTGTTATGGGGCACCCTATTAACCACTGTCATAAGGGCATGCTGCAAACAGGGATTCATCTCTACCTGGATCGAGTCTATATTAGTTCCAATCTTCAAGAAAGGAAACCGCAACAATCCAGCCTGTTATAGGCCTGTGTCGTTGCTGGCCTTTCTCACAAAGGTGTGATCTCAGAAATCCAATATGAATTTCAACAAGGTCTTGGAACAGGAGAGCAGGGCCTAAACCTGAGTTTGATTTGGGGAAGTATATATATGCCAAACAGGGAAACTTTTTCTATCCTTTGTTGATTTGAGTTAAGCGTTTGATTATGTTAATCATGGAAAGCTATAGAGCACATTATTGATCATGGGTGTTGAAGTTCAGCTTATTAACTTTTTAAGACAACCATATCAAGGATCAGAGGCCAGCGTCCGTAATGGCAGGGCAGGCGAGCGCACCCCAAATTTCTCAGTAAGGAAAGGGGTCAGGCAGGGGTGCGTGTTAGCCCCCTTTCTCTTTACATTGTACATAAATGGTCTGGGTGAAGTATTGTCATAGGAATGTCAAGATCTCCCTTGCATAGGTAAACGCTCAATTGGAGTTTTAATGTATGCAGATGATGCAGTTCTTGTATGTCGTACACGTAGGGCTGCAGAAAATTGTTACAAGGTTTGTAACCTATATGTCCAGTATGGCCCTTAAAGTAAACATTTCAAAAACATACGTTATGAGGTGCTGTAAACCTAGAGTTAAACGTTGCGACATCGTTATTGACAATAAGAAATTTGAATTTACCATTTTTTTTCCTATTTGGGAATTGTTTTTTAAAAACAGTGGTTCATGGGCAAATGCAATTACCATGAGAAAATTATTATTTGCAAAAGCTACAGGTGCGCTTGTCACTTTTGCAGGAAAGTTAGGACAGCGCCACATATACAAATTGATAATAATTTACAAAGCCAAATGTATTTCTACGGCAATCTACGGAGCTGGTATATGGGGATTTGCCAACGTAGACTCACTGCAAATCATAGAGAACAAGTTCTTAAGATAACTGCTGGCAGCCAGAAACAGTACAGCGACGTGCATTTGCCACGCTGATTTGGGAAGGCCTTATCTGTCAGACCTGATCAAAATGCAACCAGTGCCATTGTGGTATAAAGTATGGACCAGTAAACCACCGGCCTTAATCAGGATATAATCAATGATTGCCTTAATATGCAGCGAGCAAATCACATTCTTTGGCTGAATTATGTCAAAGATTTTGTGGCCAAGGTTGGCTGGCCGGAATATTTCAGCAATCCCGAGTGCATCGGCTCCATTACCATGAAAGACCTAAAGACCGCTTTTGTGAAGCTCTTGGAGACGGTCAGATTTCAAAGTAATAATGACAAACATTCTGCCATATAAAACTAACTACTTCTGACGCAAATAGAGATACAGCCATACCTAACGTATAAACAATGGAGTTATGAAAGGATGTTACTGACATGATTTAGACTGGGCAATTTTCATACCATGTTTATATTCCCAACTGTGAATGACTGGATGTGCACGTTGGGCTTATGCCCATGTGATGATCTATCTGCCCAGACCACCATTCACATAATTTGTTTTGTACATTTTACTCCTTATTAAGGAAAAAGTGGATCCCGCCAATTTTTTAAGTGCTAGGCCTTAGACAATGCCGACCTGCCTTCTGTAAATTACAACTCCTAGATGATGAAAGATTCATCGACCACATAGCCACGTTCTTGAAAGGAGTTCTACGTTGTAGAAAAACTATGTAAAGTTTTCCTCCCCAAATATATGAATCCCTGTGTGTCTTTTAAGTGCGCTAGCTAATATCCTAAGTATTGTGGCAGAAGTAACTACTAAAATGTAAAGTAGGAAAAATGAATTATATCCTTTGTATGACTTATTGTATATTTTAATGTAATGTAATGATGTCTTGTAAAGCGCTTGAATCACCCCACATGGGGTATCTCTGCACTGTAGACCGCTGGGGAACCTGTCCTGGCTTTCCCTGTGAGATGGTCCCTACTGGGTATCTCCAAGGTGAAACCAGGCATCCCCAGCGTATGTGGGGGGCCGTTGTGGAGATGAGGCAAGCTAATGCCCAGAGTTGCAGAGTGTGATTACTTGTTAGAGTAGGCACCGAGGCGAGAATTATCGAGTCCGCGGACCCTGGTCCACGACCCTGCCACGTCGGGAATTGAACTCTGGTCCCGGGCCGTCCTCTGCTTCCGGGTCTGCCGCCTCTAACCAGTGAGCCACACCACTCCACTTAATACGGTTTTAATGTTTTATAATGTCTTGTGCTTTTATGATTGAAATGTTTTAATCAAATAAAGCTTTTTGAATTTGAATTGTATATACATATATACATAAATAAATACTGTATGTTACACAAATTGTGCCTATCTGAGTGAATCAGCAGGTACAATTTTGGAAACCCCTGGCCTGTACATGTGCACAAGATGGAGGTGAGATTACTTTCCAAGATAGCAGAAGTGTATTGCTGACATTCATGAGACTAGAGTGAGGGGACCTAGACACCGAAGTGGAGTAAAAGGAGACAAACTCCCCTTAGAAATTAAATGAGGCCCAATTTCTGCAGAGAACTGTTGATTAGGCCCCATAAATACTGCAATTTGTGAATTAGTAGGGGTCAAGGGTGTGACTGCAATTGATGTTGTCAGAGTGTGAAAGGTCCTTTAGAAAGGGGTTGGCCTTTTCTTTGTCTCTGTTCCTGATTATTCCAAGGTGTGGCTATGATAGCCAGGTGCAGATTGTTCACACCTCTTTGTAGCTCTTTGTGGGTATTCCAACTAGGAGTTGACTCTTCTGTGAGAAGCATCATTCTAGATAAAGGCTGAGCCTGGCAAACAGACTGAGAAGGACATATAAAAAGAACTAGCCCACACCAGTTCTGGAAGCTTTGGCAGAGAATGCCCATCCCCTGCCCGCTTTACCTGTATGAGAGCTGGAGATGTTGAATTAAGCTCAACCCTGGCGGCGATACGCAAGTGCTTCTGATGGATGACACACCCACTTCATCCTCACTCCAAGCAGAGTTCCCCACTGTCTTCAGTTACCAGATTGGGAAGATGTGCAAGTTCTCCCACAAGATCGTCCTAAAAGAGGGAGCGGTACCGGTCGCCCACAAAGTCAGGACTGCCGTGAAGCGGTACAGCTAGAGCTCAAGCACCTAGAAGACAGCGGCATCATCAAACCGATCGAATGCACCGAATGGCTCGCACCTCTGGTTGTGGCGCTCAAACCAAGCGGGAAGAACTGCCTCTGCATCGATCTTCGCAAACTCAATAAGAATATCATCGTGGAAAAATTTCCGTTACCAAAAATCAACAAATTGCTCGCCCAGACCAAAGGTATCAAAGGGTTCTCTACCATCGACCTTAAAGCCGCTTACCACCATGTGTCACTCCACACGACATGCCAAAAACTTACATCCTTCATTACACCCTTTGGGTGCTACAGGTTCAGACGCATGCCCTTCGGGCTCGCCTCTGCTGCGGCTGTCTTGCAAAATTTTATGCACAAGCTGCTTCAAGGGGTCCACAGCGCCCTCTACTTTGAAGACGACATCCTCGTCATGGGGAACTCCAAAGCTGAACATGACGACATTCAACACACCGTCTTACACACGCTGGCAGCAAATGGCCTCACAGCCGAATTAGAGAAATGCAAATTCGGTCTCGGCAAGTTCACATATCTGGGGCACAAAATCAGCGACACGGGCATCATCCCCAAATCAGCGAACGTGGAGGCCATCATGTCAGCCCCATCTGCGACAACCAAAGACGACGTTTGCTCATTCCTGGGCCTGGCGGAGTTGTATAGTAAGTTTGTCAGGAACTTTGCAACGAAGACACAAAACCTACGCCAACTACTCAAGGAAAGGAACTATTTTGTCTGGTCGGAGGAAATGGAAGCAGAATTCTCAGCCACCAAACAGGACATCTGCAAGGTGGTTACTTTACATGGGTTCGACGGAGCTGCGTCCAGCATCCTCACCACGGACGCTAGTGACAAAGGACTGGGAGCGGTCTTCTTCCAAAAGGCGTCCGATGGCACAGACAACTGTGGGGTTCGCGTCATGATCCCTCATCCCCAGTGAAGAGAAGTACAGTGTAATTGAGAAGGAAATGTTAGCTGTCGTCTGAGCGATGAAGAAATTTTGCCAATACCTCTGGGGGTCAAGATTCACACTCCGCACCGACCCAAACCCCTGATTAAGGTTCTTACATCCAGCGGCAATGTGACTGCCACACCACACATCGCTAAAATGACATTGCGTCTGTTGGACTTTGTCTGTGATGTGGAATACATACCAGGCCCGCAAAAGAGAGTGGCGGACTTTCTGAGTCAAGCAGCAGCTATGGAAGCCCCCGTCACGTCATCGGAGTGGGAAGAGTACAGTGTTGCCTTCATGACGGATCATGAACACACATCAGTGCCCAAGACTGGGAGGAAGCCTACACGCAAGATATGGAACTCTCCCGGTTCAAGATATATCTCACACAAGGCTAGCCGGAAAAGGGGCACATCGACAGGAACCTCAGAAAATACTGGGAACTCCGCAACGAACTCTCCATTGGCAAGGATTCTGTTTTCCTGCTACGAGGGGACAAGGTGGTGCCCCTGAAGGTGCTGCACGACCGCATTCTGCACATCAACAATGAAGGCCACCTGGGTATCGTGAAAGCCAAAAGGTGGATAAAACTACTTTACTGGTGGCCAGCCATGGACAATCAAGTGGAAAGGTTTGTGTGGGACTGCGCCCACTGCGCCAAAGCGGACAAAACGCTGGTCACCATGAGGCCCCCCCATGAGCGAGTTCTCCACTCCCAACAACCCCTGGAAAGACCTATCCATCGACATTGTTGGCCCGATCCTGGACACCTGGGGTACACCAAAACACCTCATTGTTGTCGTGGACCGCTATTCCAAGTCGCCAGAAGTGGAAATTTGCGACTCAGTAGACTCCGATTCCATCATCACCTTCCTCACCAACATCTTCCTGAGGGAGGGCGTCCCCAAGTCCATCACCAGTGACAATGGTCCCCAGTTCACGTCGACCAAATGGACGGCCTTCACCAACAGAAATGGAATCAGGACAAAGCACACCCCGGTTTATCACCCAGCCGGTAACGGCCAAGTGGAACGTTTCAACTGTGTGATAATGTGCTCGATCCAATCAGCCATAAGTGCTGCAATGAACTGGCAATCCGAGGTCAGGAACACGGTACAGGCATACCGCATCACTCCCACCTTGACAGGCTTCAGTCTGTTTAAGATCTTAAAAGGCAGAGAACCCTTCACCAGGGACATCACAGCATGGATGACAATGGGAATTAAGAGCAAATGGTCTCCAGCCAGTGTCCGCAGCAACATAGTGAAGGCCCAAAGCATCTACAAAGCACATTATGACAAAAGGAACCAGGTGTGGGACACCTCATTGGCAGAAGGAGAATGGGTCAGATTCACAAAGGGTCAATCAGGAATCAAAGGAGACAGCAAAATCAGTGAGCTCCTGCGGGTGGTGGAAGCTTACACCCACTCTGCCTTGTTGAGTAATGGCAAGGTCTGGTCCCAATCCAGAATGGCCAAGTGCAACAAGATCCTGCATTGGGGGATGGGTGACAGCGAACCGGGATAAAGCCCCAACGTAACAGGAGCGGCCGCACCCCCTACAGACCATGCGGGTGAGACCGGACCAGCCAGCATGGAGGGACAAGCACCTGTACAAACAACGCCGGATCTGGCCAGCCAGGACGCCGATGATGGGTGAGACACTCAACGCCTGCCAGAGAGATCAAGAAGAAGGCACAGGGTCATACGGCCCCCGCGGAAGAAGAGAGCAAGAGACCAGAACGCACACCCGAAGGGGCCGTGCGGTGAAGCTACTGAAACACCTCAGTGACTTTCGCTTTCGCTCTCGCTCACTCTTTCTTTTTTTCCCACACGCCTGTGGGCACCGCTTCAGTTGTTAATTATTGTTAAGAGGGAATATATGTAGTATGCGGTCTAGCTCCCCGTAGTCACATGACCCAGGTGAGGTATCACGATGGGGCGTGACGCGGTGGGCGTGAGCAGAGCGGCGATTACAAGAGACTGCAGAGTAGACCGACTCTCCCCTTGATAATTATAACTTAAATAAAGTTACGTTTAACGAGCCCCATAGTCCTTGTTCAACCCCACAACTTCCTGGCTCTTTTTTTAAATGACGTCTATGATAGGGGTCTTGCCCTTTTTTAAGAGGGCCATCCCTAATTTGCAGGTCTCATATGACTCTTTCTGTAGCAGTTGTCTTTCCTTCTCTAAAATGACTGCCGCTCTCCTAGCATAACACTTTTTTGATGTGCCTCCCACCTCCAGCAGTGTGAGGCACTGCTGCTCTCTCCTATTGTTGGCTCATGGCACTCTGGGGCATATTACCAACAAGTATCGATATATATCGCTAAATAGGCTTAGCAACGATTTTTTTATAGCTGCCTATCGCTGGATATATTAGCGGAGAAAACATGCTATTAGCAACGTTTTTCTCCATTGTGCTAAAATATCCAGCGATAGCGGCAAAATGTGTGAATATCGCTGAGAATACAGCGATATTCACGCATTAGCGACGAAATGCTCTTAGCCATGTTATCCACCTCCCATTGGATAACATGGCCTAGAACTGGTCTGGGCAGGTGTTAGTATTTGGAGATATTCACGCTTAGCGCGAATATTTCCAATGCTACGTCTGCCTTGCTAATAGGCGATAGCGATATTAGCGACTGCTTTCAGTCGCTAACTGGTTGGGTACGCCCACTTTGCATGTCATTAGCGATAAACAACGCTGACATGCAAAGCGGGCCCCAAACCGTTTGCTATCGCCTAAAAGCTGTCTCTAACATCAGTTAGCGACAGCTTGCTAATAGGGTGATAGAATTATCGCCGCTTAGCGGCCGAAAACGGCCACTAAATCAGCGATAATTGCCTATCGCCCCCCTTGGTAATATGCCCCTCTGTTCTTTTCTGTTAGCCCCCTCTGTGAGTGCTGATGATTGCAGACACTCTCCTACAGAGTAAATAGGCTCCTCTTGCTGCTGGTCTAAGTGCCTGTATACTCTAGTGGCTTTTATCTAAACTAGCACTCAGGAGAGTCTTAACAGCATTATAGGCCCGGGGCAAAGCAGTGCACTAGGCCGTGCCTACACAACCACTCACAGGAATGAAAATGTTTAATGGTAAATCAGTGTTAAATTTTCTCACCTGGCCCTATGGTACCCTGACAATGCTGTTTTCTTACCAACTAGCTGACTAATTTGGTGGTTGCCCCTTAGTCCAATATTTTTTGCACCATTACACTGTTCATAGGCAGAGTCGCCCTTAATCACTGCAACCATTAGTCCTGACTCTCTGGTGCCCCTATATGACAAACACAAAAAAGGACACTCTTTCATTTTGTAGACAATAACCCTATCATATCTAAAATTATATAGACGGGTCAAAAATACTGGCTTTTCAAAACCTAAGTACCTCTAATATGTCATATTATATTCAGCATTGCATTGGAAAGTGGCTTTGGCAGGGTTGGGGTATTTCTACATTCAGCTATGCAGGGGGCTTCCTTCACAGGTAAGTTTTTTTCTTTAAATAAAAAAAAAGAACTATGCCACTCTCACCCTGTCAAAGCCTCAGTTTCTCAACAGAACACATAAAAAGCCTATTGAAAGAACAAAAAACCCTATTTTGTTGAATTTATACACACTGCTCTTTTAACTCGGGTAAGTACTCTATTTAACTCATAACGCTGTCTCTTATCCACTTTCATGTCTCTTCATGATTGACTTCAACGTTCCTCCATCTGTGCAATGTCTCTTTTCTAATTCAATGCTCAGCAACTATCTAATGTCCATTCCCTTTTCTGTATGATTAATTAAGTCAGTTCGCAATTTTATCAGCAGGGGCATATCTTGGTCAGTAAGATTGGGGGGGCGGGAGCTTCAGCTTTCCTGACAATCATGCCGGCATTATATAAACAAAGAGAGAGAGAGAGAAATGTCAGGTGAAATTCGACAGACACCTCACCATATCCGATTGAAAGTAGCTGCACCGCACTATTCATTAGAAAATACATTAGGGGGGTATTACGCCCCAAATACCCCCCTGAAGCTACGCCCTTGTTTATCAGGTTTATCAACTCACATGTCGTAGATGTTAAATGTCGTATACTTGTAAAGCACACAGCTGCCCCAGCAAAGGGGCGTCCCGGCGCTGTATACCGCTGGGGAACCCATCCTGGCTTTCCCTGTGAGATGGGACCTCCTGGGCCTCTCCAAGGTGAAGATAAGCATCCCCAGCGCTGATGGGGTCGTTAGTAGAGATTAAGCAAGCTATTGCCCAGAGTTGCTGAGTGGGACCCATGGTTGGAGTAGGCACCGAGGCGAGAATTATCGAGTTCGCTGACCATGGCCCAAGACCCTGCCGCGTCAGGAATCGAACCCTGGTCCCGGGCCGACCTCTGCTTCTGGGTCTGCCGCCTCTAACCAGTGAGCCACACCACTCCACTATGACTTCCTTTTCCTACATGATGTTTTTTTCATCCTGAGGTGTATCCCTTCCTGTCCCTTTTTAGATCTCTCACTCTGCTTCTTCTGCTCAGCAGTGCCTCTTTCTTCAAGAAATACGATATCAGTATGGAATCTTTGTCCACCCTACATATAGTCTCTCTCTAGCCTCGCTTCTTGATCTGGTGTTGTTTTCATTTCTTTTCTCACTTAAGTTCAAATCAAATCAAAACGAGCTTTATTCAATTTTAAGTAATACAATAATAAAAGCATACATACAAAAGAAAAACTTCATCATCTAATATCACAATAAAAATACATTTATATACAACAGTCCGCCCGGTGATATTGGTACGTTCATGGTGTACATATAAACGTGTAATACTTCCTTTAGATAGAATTTCCAGTACACTTTTCCTGTAATTCACTATTTGATAGCTTTCCTAACCCTTAAGACGTTCTTCAGGAATCCCGCCAATGAACCAATACAATAAAAACTATCCAGCATCTGTAAGTATATAAAAGCAGGGCGACATTGCCTTCAGCCTCCCAGTTTTAATAGTGGCTTTAACCATCTTAGCCTTTCGGTGGTATAGAATTTGCAGAATAGAATCACATGAATTGTGCTTTGTTGTGATGCTTTGTCACAAGGGCATCAGCATAATGCCCTCGACCAGTCATTGATAGTTGGATACGTAATTAGGTGATGAAAGGTCCCAAACCTAAATCTTGTCAGAAGGTATCTGTCGTATCAGCTTAGGACGTGTTGCAAGTATGGTTGAATATTACACAGGATTGTAATCAGTTGGTGGTGGATCACCATGGGTTTGTTAAATTCAAGAGCTAGCCTGGTGTCTTCTAAATGAGATATAACAACTCTTTTAAACTCTTTGCGTTTGATGGCATTCAAGCTGTCGGGCAAGGTAAAATATTCAGGATGGCCAATATCCTGCATAAAATTCTCAACATATTTTAGCCATAACATTTTACGGGCGTTATCTAGTTTCCTTGCATCCCTCATTATGTCTCTATTAAGGTCTCTCTGTGGTCCAAATTCTGTGCCACAAAAGAACTGGCTGGGCCTTGATCAGGTCAGAAATATATGTGACTCCCAGCTCGGAGTGACAATTAAAAACTGGTGCACTATTAGGAAAACTTAAGAGGGACCTCAAGAAGGCATTTTCCGTACGCTGGATTAAAGTGCAGTCTTGGAATCTCCAGATTCCTGCCCCATAAATAGCTATACTCATGCATTTGCGCAATATATCCTTAGCAGGATTTCTAAAGGCCTTTGCCCTAATTTTTTTTAGAGAAGTTGAAAAGAGCCGCTATCGACTTCATGTAAAGTAAAGACCTAGCCTAATGGCTGGTGCCCAGGATCCTGTCCTGTCAAAGAGCGCACCCAGGTAGCTAAATGAGTGGATAGTTTCTACATCGCTCCCCCCACCTGAAATTTTCTAGTCTTGTTTTTCGTTGTCCCACATGACATCACAAAGCTTTTCTTGGCGTTCAGTTTCAGGCCAAGTCTATCCATAAAGATAGAGTAAAAAGAGAGTGCCCTTTGTAAACCTACTTGGCTGCGGGCCATGAGGACAGCGTCGTCGGCATAAAGGAGGGATACGACTGGGCGCAAATTTACATATGGCGGGTCCCTAGTATGTGACACCAACTCCTGTTCCAAAGCATTAGTATATGAGGAGAACAGGAGTGATGCCATCACACATCCATGCCTTACACCTTGTTCTATTTTAAATGGAGCAGTACACTCACCCTTGGTTCCAAAGCGGACCTTTGCAGTGGCCCTGGTGTATAATTGTTTTAAGAATTGGATTAAAACAGGGTCGACTTTTAATTCATTTAAGACCCTCCCATAGCTTTTTGTGAACTACAAAATCAAGGTCTACAAAAGCCAAGTAGAACTTCCCTGATTTGGCCTTTGAATATTTACCAATTAAAATGCTTAAGTTTAAAATCTGCTCGTTGGTTCCTAATCTGGCTCTAAAACCATATTAAATGTCGCTTCAAACATCATTTTCTTTGGTCCATCCCTGCAGACTATCTAGGATAATCCTGTCTGCCACCTTCATCAAGGAATCCAGCAAAGATATTGGGCGGTAGCAGGCAGGGTTCTCTCGATCGCCCTTTATAAAAATGGGTACTATAATAGATTCAGACCATGTTTTAATGAAACCTCTCTCACAACATGCATGTAGTACCCTAGTTAAAATAGGGCCCCAGACCTCCATGTTTGACTTGTAGAGGTCAATCGGTATCCCATCAGGGCCAGCTGCCTTTCCACTCTTGCTTGCCATGACTGCGGCATTTAAGTCCTGAAGCGAGATATCGAGTTTAATAGGTATAGAGGATTGGTCAGCACTCACTATTTCATGCCTCTCAAGGATACCCTCATTGGACCTCTGTTTTGGATATATGCTATAAAAAAAATTGGTCCAGGTCTGTTCACCGGTAGCCATCTCGATAGCTGGTACATCGATTGAATTGGCAAGAAAGGGTGCGTTAACTGATGCCCAGAATTTCGCGCTATCTTGGACTCAGCAGATTCACTGAGATCTTTCCAGGCCTTGTCTTTCAACTCAGAAATCCTATGTTTCTTTGCTTCATTGTACAGTTTTCTGCATGCCCTGATCTTGGCCGTATCTTTCATCTCGCACTGTAAGGCAGTCTTTAGATTGGTATAACTTTGAGTTCAATTTTTATCGAACCAGCCTTTCTTCGTGTTAGAGGAGCCTTTATGTTCTTTAAACAAAGTATTTCTAACAATCCCTGTAATGTTGTGAAAGGCAGTTAAAACCTCATCGTGTGTCGGGCTATCTCCTAAGCATATTAAGATGGGGTCTAGTGCCTTTGTTACTATTTCTGTGCTCAGTTTCTTAGGGTCCCTGCTTCCTCAGTGGATGGCAAATCTGTTTCTTCTTCCCAATTCGATATCCTGCACCCATGCTATTTTATTTCCATTGCTCTTCAACACCAGGCTTGGGACTTTTATGTTCACGCTCAATGCCAGGTAATCACTCATGACATTGGTGTGAATGTCATAAGCTTTCATGTGGCTGGCATACCGATTTGGAATAATGATGAAGTCGATAGTTGCTTTAGCCCCTCTCCCTATGAACGTATGCCCAAACTCCACTGCGGGCGTGCACAGACGATTAAAAATCCTAAATCATATTTAAACATAACTTCATTAAACAGCTCGCCCTTAGTGGTGTGTTGAAAATTGAATGATGGTTCGTCATTATCCAGAGTTAAGCCGCACTTTTAATATTATGCTTTGAGTCCGAGTAAGCGATACCTCCACCTAGCTTCTCTAATATGGCTTCCAGGTGTCCTATTTCAATATTGTTATGGAAATTGAGAAGGAGCTGGGCATAATTGTAATCCATCTGTATTAGAACCGTCTGAAAGTAGGTTTCAGAGCTAACCCTCTTACTCCATTGTGTGGCCAACTAATTGGAATTAAGTTAAGTCTATATGTCTTAGGGGTCTGGCCCCCATCTCCTATAACACCACTAGATGTGCTCTGCAACAGGCCTGTTTCCTCCAATCCACATCGGTCTCCCCCCTCCTCCCCTCTTCTTTAACTTTCTTCGAATACTGCCATCCCAGGCCCCACACTTACCATCAGTCTCCTTGTTACCCTCCCCACTGCAAAACTGTCCTGCTGGGCATTGCTTGCATGCAGCCAGAGATAGTGCCCCCTCCATAGCATTCATGGTTCCTTGAGTGCAGGGAAGTGGGGCAGCTGTCTGTGCCGGGCAAAAGAAACCTGGGAAGACAAAGATTCATTGTCATTGATCAGCCTTTATTTGTGTTAAGTTTGACACTTTGTCTTGAGAGTTATTACCTTTAAGATGAATGAGGTCAGTAGGTATTAATTTGTAAAAGAAAAAAGATAAAATAGTGCAGTGGCCAATATTGTTCTTAAAACACAATGCTGAGGCTCCCAAACGTCAGATTCTGAATTAAAAGGGTACCAATGGTAATTCCATTGTTCCATTCCATAAACAAAAAGTGATTCCACCTCATATCGCTTTCTTCCACCTCCCTATATTGCCTGTCTCTTTATCTCAGTCTTACAAGTTCTTTCCAATCGCTCCTCTAATCCCTTGTTAACCTTTTCATATATTTCTTTCGTTCTTTGTCCTCCTTTGTCCATTTTCTGCATTTTCTCTCATGTTCTTGTTCAAAGTCCTATAAGGTAAACATTTGCTGATGCCCACCACTTGCAACCACTGGCACACATTAGCCACTGCAAGTAAGACAACTTCCAGAACATCTAATCAATTGCCAAAAGCACCCTAATGGTATGTGGGAATTATCTGGATCCCTTTGCCAACACACAATTAGAGAAAATGTTTGGGAATCTCCAGAACATATCAAGGATGTTTACCAAAGAACCCCAGATGCGCTTCAGAATATTTGATTTGCACTTGAAAATCACAGAGTACATCAGGTGGTTCCAAGAGCACTCTGGAGTTCATAAACTACATAATAATGGAGAAGACCATATTTAAAGATTGATAGAGTGGCTGTCAGATAAAAAGAAAGACAGGTGCAGTTAGCAGTGGCGGCTTCTCCGCTGTGGCGGAGGAGAGTCACCACACTGCTTAAATGGAAAATAAAATGATATTAAAAATCTTTTATTATCATTTTCTTTTTGATTGACTCAGCTGAGTTTGCTAAATGTGCTGAGTCTGGGGCTGGGCAGGGCCAGGTCGCAGCATCACAAGCAGGGGAGGAGGAGCAGTGGGCACTACAAGTGCACATGTTGGTTGGGTTGGCCGTCCATGGCCCGCCAAACCTACATGCACACTTGGATATCTCCAGGCTATTCCTTGGAGATATCTGCAGGGCTCAGGAGCCCTGGTTCCCAGTCCCTGCTGGAGCGTGAAACCAGCAAGCTCCATCCAATCCAAGCGCTTTCCTCAAGCTGGGAGTAATAGCATGAGAGAAGCGCTGGGATCGCGTCGTGAGCTGGGAGCCAGGTACTATGGGAACAGAGGAGCAGCGCTACACGGTGTGGGAGCAGATGTTTAGTGTATATTTATTTATTTTTCCCTGCACTGCCCTACCACGTAGAATGGACAGCAGCCACGACTGACAAATAGGCAAAAAATCCTAACCACTAGTGAAACATTTCTGGTCACGGTCTAAACTGATGCATTATTATTATTATGATATATTACATATATATAATCTTATTCCGACAACTAGTTAGGCCGATGACACATATACTGACATGCACATTCTATGACAATAACATTGTTTGGAATGATTCTATATTAATCTGTTCAAAATTGAAAGCAAGTAATACTAGGTTCACTTTGTGCAAACAGGTATTTTGCATTATGCTGTTGCCAAGACTCAAGATTGCTAGAAAAAAGACCTCCAATTAAACTAAGGGAAGACACTAAACCTCAGGTCTACCTTTTCCTGACGCCATCTGAGACTTTTTCGTGCTACATAAATGGGGAGAGATACATAGATGCCAGACAGACAGACAGATAGGCAGCCTTAATAAATAAATCTTGGTATTTACATTAATTTTTAATTGGATTTTCCTAATCTTTAAATATTGGTTAAGAGATCAGCTGAAAGCACACGTACAGACAGGTAGATTATTAAACAAGGTACTGGGGCAGAGAATGGAGACTGGAAAGTAGTCCATGTGGCTAATGTGGCTAGCACACACTACTGTCCTGGAGCCACTAAGACTGCACAAGGTAAGCAAGTGACTCTATTTAGTCACTCGACTCTCCAGCCTAAGGGTCAGAAACGGGCGTGGGAGAAAAATTTGGCTCTGCCGGCAAGTGTTGGCAGAGTTATGCCCATTCCGTGTTCCAGCAAAACTCTGCCAATCGCCGCTTGCCAGAGTTTTTTCTAGCACACGGCTTGGCAACATTAAGTTGGCAAGCATGAGCAAGAATTTGTGTTCCCTAGAATGATTTTCAGGTGCAATAATGCCTCCTGGAGAGATTTCTCATTGCGGGTGATCGTGGCAGGTCCCAACCATTTGCATTGAGAAAGCTGCAGCTCGAGTAGAAAATCTACTGTCGTGGCAGAAAGAGGCAGCACCCTCTGGTGCGCCGCGTGGTGCCATTCGTGCTGATTTTACATAATAGAACAAGCCCATAGTGAAAAAAATTAGCATGACCAGTGCAGCATGCCAAATTACACCCACTTGTTGAACTCTGCAGAATCTTGCTGAGTTTTTATGTAACTCCGCGGAATTCCGTGGAGCAAAACTCTGCAAGTTCCACCCACCCCTAGTCAGAAACTGAAATACACCTTGATAAAGCAAATAACACTCAAATGCAATATCTAGAAAATGCTACATCTTCGAAGAATACAACTTTCGTTTACAGCTAAACAGAACGGCCTTTTAAAGTTATGATACTCGGTGGTAATCATAAGATGGCTCCCCTTTTCTGACTGAAGCAGGACTCTGAATATGTGTATAGCATTTTCAAACTAGGCGCTCAATTACCTAATATTGGTTAAATATGCTATTATCATTTTCAGCTGCTCTCAGGTGAACTTGTAAGACTTCAGAATGGTAAACAACGTTTACCCCGACACTTTTACAACGCAGGAAATCACAACGCGGTCGTTGTTACGATCGCTTTGTGATTCCGCATACCATTACTCCGCAAGTCTAAACAACGAATTGCGGAGGGGGGTAGGTGTTGGATTTAACATCCACTGCTTTCCCTAGTGTCCCCACAGACTGGAGTTGGAATAGTAAATTATACTATTCCAACAGAGGACAGAGTCCTCTTTGCACTTTTGCTACTTCGGAGTTGAGCGTTTTGAGCCATTTCACAAATGCATGTAAGCGGAGTCTGTAATACACACATTGATTGTTGTTTAAATAGTCTTTGTAATCCCTGTTGCGCTATTTTCAAGTCTTTAAGGGGCAGCCAGGAGAAGGAAGGCCCAGAGAACGACATTTTGCCTGGCATATCACCTTCACGGTGGAGGTTATTTATAATACTTGTTTGAGTCGATAACTCTATATTTCACTGATTCTTTTTAATCGAAGATCGATGCATTCTTGTAATTAACAAATGTTTTCTTCATTGATCACAGTTGGCATGCAAATCTTTTGCAGATTGTTTTTTTTCTGTTCTTGTTATTAACATACTTGAATCAATAAATGATTGATGTTTGAAAACATTTTGTATGAAGCTGCTTTGCGCAATGGGGGTCTTATTTGAAGGCATTGAAATTGTGTACAAAATTAGCACCTTTAGGGGCAGATTTAAGAGCCCCTTGCGCCACTTTTGCGTCACTTTTCCCATGTTAAAAATTACACAAAAGTGGCACAAGGGGCTTGTAAATAAGCCCCTTAGGGGCGCATTTACAAGAAAGTGACGCATCTGTAGAGATGCGTCACTTTTCCTGCACCACCATGCAAAACCCTTGCGTCACCATGGATGCACCGTATTTACAATACGGTGCACCATGCCGCAAGGATTGACAGATGCGTCAAAAATTCTGATGCATCTGTTGATGGAAAAGTCACGCATTGCTGGAGTTGTGTTGCTAGCACGACGCAACTCCAGCAATTACTGTTGCAGCCTATTTCCAATACACTGCGTCACTCCTTATGCCTGCTTTAAGCAGGCGTAAGGTTTTGATGCAGTGGCGTCCTAAAAGTCACGCAGTGAAATCTTGTAGATTTCACTGCATCACATTTACGAGGCTTTCCTGCGGGAACGCCTACCCTGCATACATTATACCTGATGCAAGTATAATGTCCTGTAGGACTTTACAACGTGACACATCTCCCTAGATGCGTCACGTTGTAAATGGACCGCAACTTTTACGCCACCACTGCGTCACAAAAGTGAAGCAACGATGGCGCAAAAGTGACACAAGGGGTTGTAAATCTGCCCCTAAGTACTTAAAAATATCCACCTCTCTCAAAATATGGGAGCAAAGTTGAACAATATAGCCATGTGATATTGTTCAACGGAAGGGAGCTTAAATTTCTTGGCAGTTGAGATAGTGCAATTTGGAATGTGCCTCTACCTCACCCCAGCACTCGCCACAAGTCCCCCTCTTGAGTACTGAACATGTGAGATGAGCATGTAAAGTATGAGCATCCGTACAATAGCATAAATGTACCCAATCTTTCCTGCAACCCACACTGCCTCCTTCCCAAAGTCATCCACTTTTTTCCTCTCCATATTGAGTGTGAAATGAGTGTAAGTTGAAGCTGCGCCCAGCTTTCTTGCTTCTCTGATCAACTTCCAGGTGACTTCAACAAGGCTGGCACTACATTAAAGCAAACAGGATGCTTGTTCCTTATCATGCCGCCATAAATGGTTCGAGGAGGGTGCCTGACTGCAAGAAATGATTGCAAGAAGCAGTGCCAAAATGGCAAAATAAAGGTTCATCAAAGGATCTCAAATTTCTTGCACTGGAGCTGGGCAGCTTTATTTTCAAGTACGGTAAAACCAACTACTGCACCAGGTAGTGGTGCACTACCTAGATCATAACAGAGAAAAGCAGGCCTTGGTTATCCCTCCCAGGCAAATGTACTTTGACACACAATCCTAAGACTAAATCAATTCGCATTTAGATTTCTTTTCAGACTTCATGTGAAGCTCCATTCTTGCATCCTAGGATTCTCATACATCTATCAGGGTTTCCATCGCTTTCACATATTAGCCTGCCGCATCCTACCTGCGTTGGTAACATCTCAGTGTAATTGAATATCGAGTGCTAACCTTCAAGAAATGTTTCAAATACTGGTCACTCAACCTTGTGACCAAAGTCTGTTTCATTTTAATGGGCCTCCACTTCATTCGCACGTACGTCTGAGTTGGGAACAGGTGAAGCCGCTCCCTGTTAATTCTACACTCTGTCTTTAAACAGTGGTCACAGCAGGGATTGGGCACACACTATTTTTTTTTTGTTTATTTACTCACTGAGCTTTTTTGCATCTCAAGCTTGTCTTCTCATTCGAGTGCAGTTTCCATAGAGTAAAATTCACAAAACGCTCTTATTAATCTTAGAAAGGGCCGGCTTTAGGGCGGTGCGACTGTTGCGGCCGCACTGGGCACTGCCCTTGCAGGGAGGGGGGGTCATTGACCTTAGGGAAGGTGCTGTGTTTAGCGATAATTTACGATTTAAAAGCACAGATTTCCTTGTGCATCCATCTTTCAGGCAGCAATAAAAATGTCAAGATAACTCTTGTGATTAACATTCCTGCTAGTGAAATGAAAGAGATCTGAGTTTTGTGTAGTGACAGTTTTGACTCACCATAAATTAGCACAGAGGGTTAATATGCCTGCTGCAAAGAACAGATCTGGATTTATTTTGCATAGCTGAATGATTTAGTAAAGCCAGCCTTTACCAGCACTTTAAATTAAAAACAAACGAAATGTATGTGAGAGAGGGGCTATTGAGAGATGAGGGTCACCTTTGTCGGTGGTCGTGAAGGAATCCGAGCAGGAGGCCATTGGGAGGAGGACGCTAAAAAAGATTGCTGCACCCAGCACCACCAGTGCAAAAGCCGGCCCTGCTCTTACATATATAGGATCGGACATCATCCATGTCTCTAGTAGGATTAGGTCCCCTATTGGCTGCCCATATATGTCCGACTCCATGCAATATGCTTTTCTGTAGGGACACTGAACTCTTGTAAATGTTCTTTGTTTTCTGTCCTCTGGTACTACCTAGAGCGTACATACAGTCTACTATGAAAGTTTAAAGCCTCTGTCTTTCCAAAGCCTGAGGACCGATAAAATGCCTCTCTTAAAAACAACTTTACTTCCTAATCCTCAGTTGGCACTTGGGCGCCCTTGACTCTTCCTTGGATGCACTTAGTCCCCATTCACTCATCATTTACAAGTTCCACTTACACTCTATGATCAGTGAACACTATGCTGCCTCTTGAAACAGTGGCACTGATTAGATCCTGTGAGTTCACCTAGAGGCCTAAGGGTCTGGGATTCCACTTTCACCACTGATGATCCACAACTCCGAGCGTTTGGCTTAGCTGGGCCATGCAGGACTCAGGTAGCCTGTTAAACATAATAATAATAATAGGCACATTTATAAAGCGCATGGTTACACTCGGCCAGTGTGTCCCCGGGCTGCGGCGCAGCTGCTCAGAATTCCACTCCAGGGGCGTCCCACACTAACTGTCCCGAGGGAAGAGATACGTTTTTAGGTTTTTCAAAAAACAACTCTCCCGGACCTCCATACAGAGACCCAAGGGAAGTGCGTTCCAGTGCAAAAGCAGGCAGCCGGTAGCGTCAACTAGCAGCAAAGGGCTCTGCCACAGCCCTACTCACCGCACATTCCCTACTAAAGCTAAGATGGGGTAACACTTTACAGCTAACACTGACCTGGACTCCTTTGCAGAACTCTTTATTGGACCAGCTGTTCTGCCCTCCTTCTTCTCCTAGATCTTCTCAACAACTACCATGCCTCCCTGCCAGGGAACCATACGAAGTCAACGTGAACATTCTATCCATGACATCACAGAGGCTGCTGTTTCAGGCCGAGTCTCGTGATCACATTCTCACTGCAAATATCCTCTCAGCCTTAAAGAGATGAGAATTACATAAAAAGGCCATCGCTCTGTTGTAAACCATGCAAATAAAATCCACATTTCTGTCTGGGGTTAGAAATGGATCCTTTGCTGGCAGCAGGGCAGAGTGAGTTCTGCCTGAGCTGTAAAAATATGATTGTACTCAATATATCTCAGTGACGGCAGCTCTTCTTCCCCTCAAATTCATTAGAAAATAGAACATTTACAGGCATTATGAAATCGCAAAAGTTCAATAGCAAGATTCTTATTAGTGTAAAGCATTTTTATTTGTAGTATGCATTTTTCATCAGCTCTATTTTCATTTCTGAAATACAACACTTTAGCTGATTTGTAGGAAGGGCTCAGTAGGGGTGGATGCTACAGGATAATGCAATAGCACTGCAATAGCATTTTTTACAAAGAGGATGTAGCAGCTGCACAAAATATAAAGTGGTGTAGCAATAACAAGAATCAAACGAAAAGAGTTTACAGAAAGGCTATATTCCATCTTCACCTTCAAATCTAGAACTATTTTTATGAGAGGTCATTCACAACTTTTGACTGATACTAGCAATTTTCATTACTTTCTGCTGCTCCATTACACCGCCATTTTTTTTTCCTGCCAGACACCTCCATCTCATTCATGGTACGCAGCATGTAAGAGTTCTCCTTGCTGAGATAGTCTGATGACGGTTGAGTCGATCCTTGCCTACATAATTATGTGCCATCTGGTCTGTTCAAGATGCTGGTACCACAACAAAAGCTTGTTAGCTGATTGTATGCCTAAATATACAATTTTTATTATTATATTTATACACACTATAATCAGCAGAGTGACTCACAACTTTGGTCCTGAGGAATGCCTTGAACTATACAGTCATATACAGCAGAAACATTTTGACCACAAGATAGGGTTATATCCATATCCCTATTTCACTATGCTTTTTATTCCTATCCATAGGGGCACTTGAATAAAGTTTTTCACCGCTTTTCCTTTTGCATTCTGCACCCATAGGTAGTAGTACTACACGTGCTATAGAACACACCTGCTCCTTTCCTACGGGAAAGTCGTAGCTCACACTGGGTACTTTGCGGTCCCAGTGTGCGGAGGGGATCCTATGATGAAGCATGTCACCCTAGGGTGAGTGAGGGTTCCTCGTCCAAACATAAGCAGTGCTCCACATTCTCTTACATTTCTTTACCATTTTTAACCCCCATACATAGTGTGAGTTGATCCGATTTTAATCCAAGATGTCCTGCCCTTGGTGTAAATGATGCAGAAGTGCCTGGGGCTTCTTGTAACCTCCAACACAAGGATGGTGATGTTCACATTGCTATTAAATTGCTAGCAGTACACCAAAATATCTGATGATGTTGGGAATCTTTTTATTAGATTGCATGATAACACATCATTTGGGGCTGGAAACTTTCTCCGATGTACCATAGGCTCTCATGTGAGAAGTTGGCCTGGTAAATGTTGTTCGCTAATTAAAGTGCGCACCTTGCACCAGTCCAAACGACCTGTATGATGTGTGAGGTCAAAGATAACCTTTAGAAAGCTATCCTAGTGGTAGCTGTGGAGAGCAGCCTTCAGGCCTAATCTTGAAGGAATGTAAAGCAGCTTGTTTTACCAGATTGTCACCTTTAGTATTAACTAAATGAAAGGAGAACCACACAGTAGTTACACGAGGATACAACACAAAGCACACAATACTTTAGTAAAGAAACAGTTGTAAGTAGCACAATACACAGCGGGCTCCAGGGGGAGACCAGACCACATACTAAAATAGTGGTATAAGAACCATCACTGGAGTCGAGACAGGGTCTAGAGCATGTAGAATCATTGGGACCCCAAGTAACCACCCATGTTGAGTTGGAAGGGACCCCACGGAGGACAGGTGCAGTGTGCTAACACAACCGCGGGCTCCGTACAATTCTATAGAGAAGTCACGTTTCCAGTTTTAAAGTTTAAGGACCCTTCTCAGTGAACTTTGAGGAAACTCTTTGGAACTTAAGAGGTTTGAGAGCCACCCCACCTGTGGATACCGTAGTAGCCGAGTTACCTATCCCAGAGGAGCCGGGTGCATAGGTATGGAGTGGTGTCGGAAACTGCAGTCGTTTTCAATGGAGGGTCGCAAAGAAGAGCTGCTGCTGGGAAGGAACAAAGGGCCATATGTAGGTAGCTAAATACCGGTCAGTAACGGCCGAAATTCGGTAAATTTGCCGTTACCGACCGGTATTTAGGCATTTGAGATGTAGGAGGCCAAATTTAAGGATTCGGTAAATATGAATCGGTAAATACCGTTTCATCATTACCAAATCCAAAGTTACCGAATCAGTATTTACCGAATCCATATTTACCGAATCGGTAAATAAGAATGGAGATGTAGGTAACTTCTAAAATACCGAATTTCATGAAATTCGGTATTTAAGAGTGGGTAATTACCATGGATTGAAAGCAGGTGGTAACCAGTTGCACACCATAAAACAGGCCACAAAATACAACAGTGTGATCACAATGGCGCATTCTACATGATAGCAAGGCGACTGCAGCTACAGGAAGCAGGAGAGAGGCACTGGAGACGGGAGGAATAAGTCTACGGACAGAGTATCACACTTTTCCAATTTACAGAGGCAGAGATCCATGAAAGGTACAGGCTACACCCCCACACCATCCTGGACTTGATAAGGGACCAGCACCCAACACCAAGGGCGCACGCCATACCACCACATGTGTAGGTGCTCTGTAGCTTACACCGGCTTGTACACAAAAAAAGTCCCAAATGTGGCAGTCCAATTGTAGCCATCCATTATGGAAGTCCTGGTTTACTTCACCCATTCCAGGTCAGGTAGTCTGAGCATCCTTAGTGTTTGAGGGCACGCCTACCAGTGCTTGATGCCAATGGATGGCTGTCCTCACTGGCAGTGTGGGCAGTGCCAGCCCCATGGAGCCTGCTGCTCCTCCAGGTGTCAGGTATTGGGGGGGGTTATGCTGCTCCTACTGGTGCTCTCCTCCCTCTCCACCATTCCAGAGCAACAGTATTAGCTGACTGAGCAGTCAGCAGCACCTCCACTGCACTTGTGACCCTCACAAGGCCCCTGGAGACTTCACTGCTGCTGTGTGCCAGTCCCTCCTGCATGTTCACGCAGCGCCTGCAAAGCAGTGAAATGGCAGTGGCTAGGCGGTTGACTGCCCTTGTGTGATGTTCTGCCCTCTGCCTCTCCTTCCGCCTTGTTGCCCTGTCCTCGTCCAACTTGCTGCATAAGAGCAGCACAGACTGGGACATGTCCCGCATGCCCGCAGCCATCTCCCTCATTCCCTCTGCCATAGAGCTGATGCCCTTGTTAATGTTTTCAACATTGACATTTAGGTGCCGCATCTGCCTTTGGACAGACTGGGTTGCCTTCCCCTGCAGCCACTGCCTTTCACCATACTGGCCTTCAGCCACAGAAGACACCAGGACCCTTGCCATGTCGTGATTGACAGTTGTCTCTGGCCCTGCGGCATCTGCCACCTGTGTGGGCCCCCTCGGGGGCGGACTGCTGATTGGCATTGCTGTCCTGCACTGCCACAGTTGTACTGTCATCCCCGTGTCCCCTGCAGAAGACTCCATTTACATTAGTGTGGCCACGACATGCCTTTTGATTTTCTGGACTGCAGGTGTTCTTGCAGCTGGTGACGCAACTAGTTCAGGTGAGGACAGGAGTAGAGGTGAGCCAAAACGCTCTGGGGGGGCCTGCAGCTGTGGTAATGCTGGAGGGTCTTGGGAGGCCTTCAGCTGTGGTGATTCTGGAGGGTCTTGGGAGGCCTGCAGCTGTGGTGACGCAGGAAGGTCTTGGGAGGCTGGCTGTGCTGATGATGCAGCAGTTTCCTGGGTGGTTTGCCCTGCGCTTGTGTTTGCCTCCTGTGTATCTTCCCTCCGTGGTGCACTCCCTTCCTTGTCCTTTGGACGTTTGCGAGATGTCTCGCCTGTGGACAGAAAATTTAATATTAGCTCTGTTTTCCTGCAGCCCTGATAATACAGTTAAATTCTCATCACTGATACACTGTCGCCTCAGCTTGCTCTTCACTGATGTGTGTTGCATGCCTTGTTGTTTGGTGTGCTATCTGACATGGTAAGGGTTTCAATGACTACATCTCCCATAATGCATTGCTGGTATATTCCAAAACCTGTACTGGAGTGCGGTTGACACTACCACATGGGGGAAGGGAAAAGGGAAGGGGAAGGGGTGGGGGTGATTGCTGTGCATGCTTCTTACCTTTTCTGGTTGCAGCTCGGGCTGAGCTGTCTGCATCCCCAATCCCACAGACGCTGTCTGGTTCAATGGTGGACTCCACCAGCTCCTCAAGCTCTGTCAGGGCAGGTGCCCTGTTCCTCCCTCCTGTCAGGTTTGCCTCTTTGTGGAGCTCAGCCATCTTCCTCTTAGTCACTCTCCGGAGGTCATACCACCTCTTTTTCAGGTCGTCAATGTCCCTTGGGGTCACTCCTATTGCATTGACCTTAGCCTGTATTGCCAGCCGGATTTTCCTCTTGGCAGATTCTGCAATGTGCATGGCCACTTCCCAAACAACTTGTGATGTTCCTTTACAACCTCCTCCACAAGGACCTGCAGCTCCATGGTGCTGAATTTGAGCTTTCTCTTCCTCTCTCCACCTTCCCTGTCAGCATCTTTGCTTGCCATTTTGCAGTTTTCAAGCAGAAAAAGTTTCCAAAGGGCTCAAGTACTCTGCTCTGCAAGCCTCTCCAGCAGCTTCAGATTAAGTGCACCTGCATGGGTGTGGCCACTTCCTGGTTGGGAGGAGGGGTGGTTGCACCGGATTGGTTGATTCCCTAATTGTTTCTGTTTTTTAATTTCTGATTCGGTATTTACCGATTCGGAATGTACCGATTCGGTATTTACCGATTCGGTAATTCCGAATCGGAAATTACTGATCGGTTTTGGATAATCAGTATTTTTTTACTGAATCAGTATTTTTTACTGCATTTTTACCTCCTACATGCCAAATATCGATTTCTGATTACTGATGCGGTAAAATTCGTTAAAAAATCGGTATTTAGGAATCGGTATTTGGGATTTACTTACATATGGCCCAAAGTGTCCTTTGGAATCCAAGGGTGGATTTGTGATGAAAGGAATCTGTAGTTCCATTTTGCATGGCCTCTCATGGGTGGCATAATACATGCTACAACACATGGGAGGCCTCTGCGGTACCTATGCCCGGGTAAATGGGTACCATATACGAGGGAATTTTAAGGGTACCTCAATATACAATCTGGAGTGTACCGAAGTACACAGCATAAGATTTTAAGGAGAAAGCAGATAGACTGGGGTCCTGATTAGCAGGATCCCAGTAAGACTAGTCAAAACAATGTACCGCTGGGCAAAAGGTGGGGGTAACCATAAGAAGCAATCCTACTTTTTTACACACACCCCCACCCACCCAAAGTTGAGTCTTCATGTTCTAAGTGGAAATATCTGAAGAGTCCATCTGCATTGGCATTGTTACTCCCAGGTCTATATTCTACTGTATAGTCCATCCCCTGTAGGGAAATGGACCACCTCGCAAATTTGGGGGTTTCACTCTTCATCTGTTTTAGCCATAAGAGGGGCT
This sequence comes from Lissotriton vulgaris, assembly GCF_964263255.1. NCBI lineage: Eukaryota > Metazoa > Chordata > Amphibia > Caudata > Salamandridae > Lissotriton > Lissotriton vulgaris. The sequence continues at coordinate 1,236,808,063 of NC_141687.1, read as the reverse complement.
TATGGTCTAACTGAACAATGAAGTGAGTGCCAAACAAGTATGGCCTCAGCTTCTTCACAGCCCAAACCACAACAAAGGCTTCCCTCTCAATATTTGACCAACGTTTCTCTCTGGGGGTCAACCTTCTGCTGATGAAAGCTACTGGTTGATCATGACCCTCTGCATTAGGTTGTGACAACACAGCCCCTACCTCCAACACAGATGCATCTGTTTGGACAATGAATTGTTTGAAATAGTCAGGACTTTGCAGAATGGGAGCAGTGCACATTGCCTGCTAACTGTCCATTGAACTTTCTTGTGCATTCTTTTAGGTGTGAGATCATTTAAGGGAGTCACTATGGACCCATAGCCCTTAATAAATCTTTTGTAGTACCCAGTCAGGTCCAAGAAAGCTCTGACCTGAGTCTGGGTAATGGGAGCAACCCCAGTACATGATGGTTTGGATTTTGCTCTGCAATGGTTGAACCTGGACTCCACCCACAAGGTGGCCCTGGTACACAACCTTACTCTGCCCTATCTGGCACTTTGTGGCCTTGATAGTGAGACCTGCTTTCTGCAGAGTCTCCAAAACATTACTTAGGTGGGGATATATAATCAAGATTTGCTGCACTATAGGCTTCTAAGCCTGTAATGACTTTGTTCACCCACCTTTGGAATGTGGCAGGTGCATTCTTCATGTGAAAGAACATCACAATAAATTGAAAATGCCCACTAGGGTTGGAAAATGCTGTTTTTGGATTGACACTTTCAGCTAATCTGATTTGCCAATATCCAGCAGTGAGGTCAAATGTGCTCAAGAACTTGGCTGAGGCCAAAGTGTCTATGAGTTCATCTGCCCTAGGAATAGGGTGAGAATCAGTCCTAGTGACTGCATTGAGCCTCCTGTAGTCCACACAAAACCTAATTTATCTCTTACCACCCTGGGTATGAGGTTTCGGTACCCAGACCACTGGACTAGCCCAAGGGCAATCTGATGGTTCAATCACTCCCAATTCAAGCATCTTTTGGACCTCAGTTCTGATGCAATCTATGACATAGTAAGGCTGCCTGTAAATTCTATTCTTAGCAGGAAAGCTCTCACCTGTGTCTACTTCATGAGTACAGTAGGTAGTTTGACAAGAATTCAGAGAAAACATGTGCCTATACTGATTGATGACCTTCTTGCAATCAGTCTGCTATTGCTCAGTGAGGCTGCTTGCCAACGCTACACCATCTACTGAGCCATTATCAGGGTTCTGGGAGAGGAGATCAGGGTGTGGGTCACTCTCTTCTCCTTGTCCCTCATCAGTAGCCATGAGCAATACCATGTCTGCCCTGTCCACATAGGGTTTGAGCCTGTTTACATGGAGCTCCCTGTGGGGGCTCCTGGGAGTTCCAAGGTCTACCAAGTAGGTGACCTCTCCCTTTTGCTCAATGATAGTATGGGGTCCACTCCACTTGTCTTGGAGAGCTGCTGGGGCCACATGCTCCAACACCCATACTTTCTGTCCTGGCTGGTAGACAATCAGTACAACCTTTGGTCATGCCAAGCTTTTTGCCATTCTTGACTTGCCTCAAGGTTTTTGCTGTCCTTCTTCATGTACTCAGCCATCCTGGAGCGGAGACCAAGTACATAGTCCACTATGTCTTTCTTAGGAGTTTTGAGAGGCAACTCTCATCCCTCCTTCACCAAACACAAGGGACCCTTAACTGGATGCCCAAACAAAAGTTCAAAAGGGCTCTAGTCAAACCCCTTTGGTGGGCCCTGTCTGTAGGCAAAGAGAAGGCAGGTCAACAGGACATCCCATTTTTGCCTAAGCTTTTCTGGGAGGCCCACGATCATGCCCTTTAGGGTTTTGTTGAACCTTTTAACTAACCCACTGCATTGTGGTTGATAGAGTGTGGTGACTTTGTAATTCACTCCACACTCCCACTTTGCAGTGATAGAACTAGACATGAAGTTTGCACTTCTGTCAGTTAAGATCCCCTTAGGGAAACCCACTCTGGAAAAAATTCCCAGGATGGCCCTGGCCACCACAGGAGCAGTGGAGGTTCTAATGGGTATTGCCTCTGGATACCTAGTGGCATGGTCCACCACCACTAGAATATACCTGTGCCCAGATGCAGTTGGAGGGTTCATGGGACCAATTATGTCAATCCCAACACTCTCAAAGGGAACCCTCACCACAAGTATTGGTATTAGGTGGGCCTTTGTGGTACCATCTGACTTACCACTGGCTTGACAGGTGGTACAGGAGTGACAAAACTCCTTGGTGACCTCAGACATGTGAGGCCAGTGAAAGTGGGGGAAGAAGCCTGCCCCAAGTCTTGCTTTGGCCTAAGTGACCTAACAAGGGAATATCATGTGCTAGGTTGAATAGGAAGCCCTAAACTTCAGCGGTATGACCAACCTCCTGGTGGCACCAGGCTTGGGGTCTCTACCCTCTGAGTATAGAAGTCTCTCATCCCAATAGATCCTGTGGGACCCCTGATATTTCCAGTAGCCTCAGCAGCTGCTTGCTGTCTGAGGGGTTCAAGAGAGGGGCAGGTTTGCTGCTCCTGACTCAGATCTGCCATGGAAGGGCCCCCTGTTCCCAAGAACTTAACCTGATCAGGTTTCAGTTCATCTGGGACAGTTCCTTCGCACGGACTGGGGTAATCTCCCTCAATAGACTGACCCTTTTAATGAGCCTGGGGGGTAGACACATCCTTACCCCTCCTGCTCCTTCATCATTTCAGGATCCAGGGCCTGTTCAGTAGACATCTGTTTGGCCTCTGACCTAGTCACAGAAAACACATTGGCAGAGATGCTCAACATTGCTGCATGTGTCCTGAGCCCAGGCTGAAGTCTCCAAATCATTACCCAACAAGCATTCCACAGGGAGGTCTGAGCCAACCACAACCTTCTAAGGGCCAGTTACTCTTTCCCAGCTGAAATTAACGACCGCCAAGGAATGGTCTGTCCTGACATTGTTAGCATTGGTCACTTGATGCATCTCACTAAGTATGATCTGGTCAGAGCCCACAAGATCTTATGTCACCACAGTGACACTTGCACCAGTGTCCCTGTATGCCATGGCCTCCTTACTATTGATCAAAGGCTGCTGTCTGTATTTGCCCAGGTTACTGGGACTGAAATATAAGGTGGGAAAATCTATGTCACCATCACAGACAAGTACAGCCTGAGATGGAGTTGTGACTAGGCCGGAACACACCTCAGAACCCATGGTTAACACTATTAATCCCTTGTTCCCTGTACCACCACTTGAAACTGTACAAGGGGGAGCAGTTGCCTCAGGGGCAGTGGTGGTTGCAGATTCATTCTTGACCTTTGGGCAACTGGCATCTTTTGTCCAATGGGTCTTTTCTTACATGAATAACACCAAGGTTTCCTTTTGCCTTTTCCCTTGCTAGAGTGTGACTCCCCCACCCAGATGCAGGGTTTTGGGGCCCTGATGAAGACTTTTGATCTTTACCCTTGTCCCAATTCTTAGCTGGAGTTGTAGAATCCTGCTTTTTCTGATCACCACCAGAGGTCTGGGTTTTCTGCTTCACCGTGGTTCTGACCCACATATCTGCTTCTTTCCCAATTTTTGGGGAGAAGTCAGATCAGAATCAATCAGGTACTGGTGCAACTGGTTTTGGGAATTATTAAGGATCTGCTTCCTCATAATCAAATTGTACAATCCCTTGAAATTACTCCCTTTGCTGCCAAGCAACCAGCCTTCCAGAGACTTAATAGCATAAGCTAAAATGTCTACCCAGTCCTGAGGCTGTGGTTTCTGGGTGTCTCATAACCTAATCCTATACTGTTCAGTGGTTAAGCCAAACCCATCAATGAGAGCACTCTTCAATACTGAGTAATTGTCTGTATCCTCTTCTCTAACAGTGAGGAGCTTATCTCTACCTTTGTCAGCAAAGGAGAGCCACAAGATAGCTGCCCACTGCTCTTGATGGACCCTTTGAACTTTACAGACCCTCTCTAAAGTAGTTATCCATGTGTGGATGTCATCCCCACCATGGTATGGAGGGACTATCTTGCTCAGGTTCCTATTGTCAAAATAATGTTTATTAACTTTAGGGACACTGTTGCTGCCACCATGGCACTCTAGTCCCAATTTCTTCCTAGCTCTCTGGTCTTCTAGGGACTCCTTATCCAGGGCCAATTGCTCTTGCCTGAGCCTAAACCTAGCTTTCGCAAGTTCGAGAAATTGGTATTCCCTATCAAAAGAGTGGTCCCTCTTGTTAGATACAGAGGTTCCTCCCGCTCTATTGAGTGATATGACTCTGCAGAGGGAGATCTAGATCTCCTTGTAAACTCTGCACTCTTCCAGGAGTGAAGAGAGGGCCATGTTGGCCTTCTCCACCCTCTCCAGGTGGGAATCATCTTGATCCTCCTGGCCAGGGATTGAGTCTAGGTCATAAAAGGTGTCACCTCCTGACCTGTCATCATTCCCTGCCCCACCCTCTCTTTCCTGTTCATCTGACCCAGGGGTCTTCCCAAGGTCATCTAACCGTAACACCTCAATGAGACGTTGAGTGTTGGCATTTCTCCCTGTCTTCAGCTTTCTAGAAACACACATGGCTTTCAATTCCTGGAATGTAAACTCATTGTACCTACAAGGCGGAGAGCCAATGGCTTTTCCTTTAGAAGACATACTAAGTGTGGTGTGGTGTATGCACCTACATACCCTAGTGGGAACTAAACTCTCTTAGGTAGGAGAAAAGGTGTGCTAGACCCTTGACTACCCAACCCCCAAGTTCAGTAGAACGTACTTATTCAAAGCTGGTATTATACATACCTAGTACTTTATTGGTTTACAGTTAATCAATACAAAAATGTATCTGGTAAAACAATTGCAAGCTTGAATCCCACCTCTGCCACCAATGTGAGAAGTTGGCCTGGTATATGCTGTCCACTAATTAAAGTGAATAAACAACAAAGATGGCCAGGTTACTAAATTCAATCTATCTATGCCACACTTAGCCAATAATCCTAGTTGGGCAACATTTTCTTTAGGATCATTTTTTACTTATTTACATGTATTTTTTGCAATTCAATATGTGCGAAAACAAGACACTGTTGTTAAGAGAACATTATACACCATTAATACAAACACAAATTACAAATAAATGAAAAATGAAAAACATTCATATAGACACCATATATACATGGGGGATGCCTCCAAATGTTACATTCATGGGGCACCAGTCCTAATATTTTATATACAAAGACGGGCGGCCAATCAATAGTTTCTTAGGGCCTGCCTGTCAACTACACTGGAAAATGTTTTTTTGTTTTATCAGGGTCTAGTAGCAGGAAAGATTATTTGAACTATATTCCTGCAACACCCATTAAACTTCTGGTTCCAGCGTAGAGCCAACGCGTTTTGAACCCTTAGGTTATTCTGGGGTTCTCCTCAGAATATGGACCGGAGGTGGCCTACAACAATAGAAATTGGTGTAAGTGGGGATATCTTTTGTTATACTCAAATAAGCTCAGACTGCACCTGTAGCACCTAGAAATACCTGTGTGTCGTTATCCAGTGCTGCTATCTACCATTCAAGATAGGGCGGAAAATATCTAAAACTGAATATAAAAATGGAAACAAACATCAGTCACTACAGTTTTAGGGCATTACTTCTTGTACCTCTCTTTAAAAAAGACAAGCTTGTGTTTACCTTGGGCCCTTCTTTCTTTCTAGTGCCTGGTCCCTTTTTCCATCAGCAAGTCGCGCTGTGATAAACAAATGGTAGCACTGCGGTGTGAAATAACAATAGCAGACTTGTAAGTTCAAATTCGCTCTATATTGGAAGTTCTTAGCACATAACAGGCAAGGAATTGTACCTCTGAACTTCTTGTGACTGTGAGTTCAGATGCTGCGTCGCCACCTAGATTTCTGGTAAGCAGATCGTATCCTTACTTAATTCTGTGGAAACAAGATGGGCTCTAAGTTTGCTGGATTTAAAAGATTACATAGCGGGCAAAGGGTAGTACCTCTGGACGTCTCGTGACAGAAAAATCAGGTGTGACGTGGATGCCTTGCCTTCTAGTGAGCGGCACATATCCTTAAATCATTTTGTGGAAACAAACGGGAACGACTCTCAGTTTAGGGAAAGTGTAGACTCGATTGTGCACATGTCTACACCTCTCAACAAACTTACTTCGGACCGGCGATCAGGGCTCCGACTTCCGACTATGCTGCTCGATTCTGACGCTGGCACGCATCACGTGATTGACGTGTGCGTGGCGGCGTGTATTTTAAAGACACAGTTGTAATTAGCAAGGACAGAGTATTGCAAAGGCTCTTGGTACTTTGAGTATGGAAACGCGAACAACATAATCACTCACTTGGATCATTGGCACGCGTCACAGAGTTTGCCACGTGTGCGTATCAGCATGAATCTAAAGACATACTTGTGGTTATTGCGCGCAATATATTGCACCGGAGTACCCCTTGCCAATTGTAATGTGATCCACAAGGTTGATGGCAGGAATCTTTTATGAAAAATAACTTCTAAATTGAGTATCCACAGATGGCTATCGTAAATTGCTCAGTTCTGATAATTCATTCATTCCTGTCGTCACTGTATCAAATTTCATAATCAGGAAGGCTTCTTTTTGGGCCAATAATGCATCGGGGTCTCCACCTACACCTGCATGAACTTTTATAACTGCTAGAATAGTCCACTTAAAATCATTTGGACCATGATTCATATGCATGAAGTGGGGGACCAGCGGGGCTGTTAAGACTTTGTTCTTAATCCTTGAGCGGTGCTGAATGATTCGTTGACAAACTTCCTGGGTTGTTTTGCAAATGTAGATTTCTTGGCATGGACATATAATTGCATCAATTGCATATTTTGACTTACAGTTGGTAAATTGATCATGTCCCCAATTTTTTTTGCCATCGGTGAATAGTGTACCTTCAATTGTCACATTGCATACTGAACAGGTTCCACATTTGTGATGCCCTTTGACCGGGTCCAAGCCAAACAATGTACTTTGCGTGTCTTTTTTTATTGGTGGTCGTGTGGAAGTGATCCGTTGTTCTATATTGCGTTTTTTTTTAAGAGCAAAGAGGGGTTGACCGATACTCAGCAATGCGTCCTCTATCAAGTGCCAGTGATTCCGTATAATTTTTTGAACTGGAAGTGTGTGGGGTTCAAATGTTGAAACACACACAATCCGTTCTGTAGGTGGTTTTTGAATCTTCTGCAGTAGATGTTCTCTTGGAATCCATCGCGCTCTTTTCCTGGAGTGCTTCACAAGTTTGCGAGGATATCCTCTGTCTTTTAATTTCTGACTGAGGGCTTCACTGTGTATCTCAAAATCTTCTACCTTGGAGCAATTCCGTCTCACCCTTAGGAATTGTCCATAGGGGTGATTATTTTTTAAGTTTCTCGGATGGTAGCTCCGGAAGTGCAGTGCATTATTTTTGTCTGTCTTTTTTAGATACAAGGAAGACATTAGTCCTTCTGGCGTATATTTTATTTCAACATCCAAAAATGGAAGTGATTTGCAATCGTGTGTTAAGCTGAACTTGATGTCAGGACTGCGATTATTTAGCCACTCATGAAATTCTGTCAAAGCCACAGTTGATCCTTGCCAGATGCACCACACGTCATCAATGTACCTTAGCCACTGTTTGATGTGCTCACTGTATGGGTTGTTCTTGTATATATACTTCTCCTCATACTGGACCATGTACAGCACCGCCATCCCAGGCGCAAAGGGACAACCCATTGCTGTCCTTTTGACCTGAAGGAACAGCTCATCCTCAAATGTGAAAAGTTTCTTTTCAATGATAGTGATGCCAATCTCAGAATCAATTCTGTCGGTACTCTGTGGGGATAACGTCTCTTTTCTAAGTAGATTTCAATGGCCTCTAGTCCATCTTGTTGTGGAATTTGCGTATATATGGATGAAACATCCATTGTCACTAGGATCTGTGTGTTAGGATCGAATTGGAAACTTTCTACTTTGTTAATGAACTCTATTGTATCTCGTAGGTATCATGGCACTTCGGATAACTAGGGTTTCAAGAAAACATCAACTAATTTAGATACCGGTTCAAGAATTGAATTACACCCTGAAACGATGGGCCGCTCGGGTGGTGTGGATGCGTCTTTATGCACCTGTGGTAAAAAGTACAAATGAGGCGTTCGTGGATGTTTTTGACCAGGTATTCAGCTTTTTTTGGGCCAAGTATTCCGTTCTCTTTGGCTTCATTGACAATGGATGCGATCTCTTGCATTATTTGCGAGGTAGGATATTGGCTGATTTTTCGATACCATTCCTGATTGTATACATTGCTTCTCCCTTCAGCTCTATATAATTCTTTTGACCACAGCACCACTGCACCACCCTTATCTGCAAGTCGAATCACTAGATCCTGCTGATTCTTTAAATCCTTGATTGCTTCCTTATGGCATTTGGATATATTAGATGGAACAAATGTTTTTTTTCAAGGGCATTGAGGGATGACAGTACTGTGTGTTCAAAAGTGATGATATCTTTAGACATGTTGTGGTTTGGAGGACAAAAAGATGACTTGTTTCTTGTGAGTGATTATGTTCGCGTTTTCACACTCAAAGAAAAAAGAGTCTTTGCAATACTCCGACCTTGCTAATTACAACTTTGTCTTTAAAATACATGCCGCCACGCACACGTCAATCACGTGATGCGTGCCAGCGTCAGAATCGAGCAGCAGAGTCGGAAGTCGGAGCCCTGATCGCCGGTCCGAAGTAAGTTTGTTGGGAGGTCTAGACATGTGCACAATCGAGTGGGCTAAAGAACGGTGATGGATTAAACCCAGATCTTTTGACTGGGTGTGAGTGTTTGATTGATTCAGATGCTCCGTCCATCACCAGCCCCTTTTGTGCCTTATATTGGTCAGGTAAATGGTCTAGCAGTTTCTGTAGCTGATCATAATGAGCCCTATCATATCGGGAAAGGAGGGCTTGTGTATTAGCTATACGCCATATGTTGGTAGCTTGTGCAGCTATTCTTTTGCCTGAGGCATCTATGACCTTGGATTCTTTGTCAGGTGGGGGTGCCTCACCTGAGGTTTGTGAGTTTGCTCTCTGCCTAGCATTGGACACAACTAGTGGATCTAATATTAGTTGCCCTTTAATGTAGGCTGGATCTGCAGGTGCAGGCCTTTATTTCTTCTCAATTCTATGGTTTAAAATCCTAGTTCGTACAGGGTCTTTAAAAATGTCTGGAGCATGTTTGATTACCCCTCTAATCATAGGAAGAATTTGAACAGATCTCTGTGATTGTTCAAATGTATCTAATAGAAAATCATCCTCTGCCTCATCAGAATGCATAGTGGCCCCATGGTAAATGGCAGCTCTGTTCAATAGGTGCCCAAATCCAATGTTATCTTCTGGGGGAGAAGGTTTTGATGGGTATGACTGTGGGTCAGGAATATCTGGTATATCCTGTGGGTTTGGGTACTCTCAGACTGTGTCATCTGTAGGGTATGGGAAAGGCTCATCTGTGTCCATCCCTCCTCCTAAACTATACTCATTATCATTTTCAGGTGAGTGTGGTGATAAAAGAGGAGAATGTGAAGGAGACATCTGTGGTGAATTGTTAAGAGGAGCAGGAGATGAAGGAGAAGGAAGCATAGGTGAAGAAGGGTGCATAGGGGATGTGGCAGAGTCCTTCTTCTTGGCAGGAACCACAGGAGTGGATGTTTCATCTGCCTTCTTCTTCTTATGTGGTGTGGTGGACACCTGACCTGTGTTTAGGTCAATGTAGATCTTCTTTTGCAGAGGATCTGGCTGGAAAAGTTATTCTGCTTGAGAAACCTTTGTTGGCGCCGATTTTTTCGATTCCGGGCGAGGTTGCTGCTTGTCTTTAGCCTTAGGAGTTGTTACAGTGTCCTTTGGCTTAGTTTTCGGTACCGAGGCTTTGGACGCGTCGGAATCAGGCCTTGTCGGTTTCGGCACCAAAGACGATGTCTTCGGAGTGGAAGCTGGTCTCGTCAGCTTCGAGGTGTCGGACCCTGGCTTCGTACCCTTGTCTTTAGAAGTGGATGATTTCGGAGCCGAGACTTCTTTCGGTTTTAATGCCGAGGGAGCTGGTGGGATCGGCACGTGCGGTTGCTTGGTACCGAGGTACCGGAAGACTTAGTTACTTTCTTCGGAGCCGGGCTCGATGGCGTGGCTGTCGAAGTGGTTTTTCAGTCGCGACTGGGCCCCGGAGGCGGAGTGTTGACCTTTGCCTTTGATCTGGATGCTGTGTGTGGTGCAGGGGCAGTAGTGCTCACACGCTGACCCGATGGTATGGAGTCATCTGAGTCGTCTGCCTCTGATACGATTTGGAGATCATCGGAATCTTCTTCGGGAACGAGCGGAACCTCCTAGTCGAAGATATCCACCGGTTCTGGAGCTGATCTCTGCATGTCGTGTCGACGGGCCCTCCGATCTCTGATGGTTTTCTTGTATTGAAAGGGCGTGCAGGCTGTACAGCTGGATTCGTCGTGTTCTGGCGATAAGCACAGGTTGCAGAGCTCGTGGTGGTCACTGCATGGAAACTTTGCTCCACACCCGGGGCATTTCTTGAATGGCGTCCTTTCCATGAGGTGTAGGCCTCACGGCGTGGATAGGCCCAACCGGCCCGTGTCGACGACCAGAATCGAGCTGATGTCTTCGAAAATAGTTTGAAGAGTTTTGAGAAGTTTTTTTTGCACTTCGAAGTGCTTCAAAAGTCTATTTCTAGCCGGAGCAGAAAACTTTCCAGTGGCGGAAAAAAACAATCTAAGGATGGAGCCGATGCCCATGCGCACTATCCTCCAAGGGAGGAGTCACCTATCTCGTGACTACAAAAAACTTCTTCCAAGACGACAACAATATGCAATCATCTGAGCCCAACACCAGGTGGCGATCTAATGCATAGTGTAGTATCTGCAGCTCATATGCCTCAAACACCTATTTTGGTGGTGAATCACGCAATCCATACTCTGATCGAATGATTATCCTACTTGTCAGGGAAGGCCTCCTGGGGTCACTTGGGATTGCCCTGAGGTCAAAGATAACCTTTAGAAAGCTATCCTAGTGTTAGATGTAGAGAGCAGCCATCAGGCCTAATCTTGAAGGAATTTAAAGCAGCTTGTTTTACCAGGATATCACCTTTAGTATTAATTAAATGAAAGGAGAACCACACAGTAGTTATACAAATATGTATTGATAACAATTTAGAACCCTCTACACGAGGATACAACACAAAGCACACAATACTTTAGCAAAGAAACAGTTATAAGAGCACAATACACAGTGGGCTCCGGGGGAGACCAAACCATATACTAAAAAAGTGGTATAAGGACCAAGACTGGAGCCGAGACAGTGTCTAGAACATGTAGAATCACTGGGACCCCAAGGAACCATCCAAGGAGAGTAAAAAGGGACCCCATGGAGGACGAGTGCAGTGTGCTACCATGGCCGTGGTATCTGTAAAATTCTATGGGGAAGGCGCGGTTACCAATTTAAAGTTTAAGGACCCTTCTCTTTTTTTTTTTAAATCTGTTTTTATTATACTTTTCATCACGCACATTATACATTCAACGGTTTGTTTACTCCACAAACATCATTATATTAATACAGTACATAAATTTTCCAAGTTTAAACAAATCCTAAATTATTGCCACACCAATCTAGTTTAATTATCCTAACACCCCACAATATTAAACCAAAATCAAAAAAGAACAAAATCCTATTACCCTATCCCATCCCTCCATCGAGCTAAAGGCTCCCATATTCTTACACCCCGCGCTCTCCCTATCCTACCCTTTCTAGCATAGATAGGCTTCTCCAAATTATATGCAGCTATTAGATTCGCCAACCAAATTTGCATAAGCGGTGGAGTATTATCAAGCCAAGCCCTGGCTAAAGTTAATCTATAAACTGCCATTACCAAAAACATAAATTCATTCTGTACAATATTACTTCCATCTGGTCCAATTCCCAGCAATATCCAAATGGGTGTTAAAATTATCTGTATCCCTAGTGACCTATCCAAAAAGCCCTCTATATCTTTAATTAGCGTGTGTAGTTGTGGACAGGTAGCAAAAATGCGGACAATATCTGCTTCAGGGGAATTACATCAAGGGCACGTCGTCCCCTCAGGGCCCCCCCATTTAGCGATCCTAGCTGGCGTATGGTAAAGTGAATATAAGGTCTTATAATGCTGGGATTGCAGGGGTGCTGAACACAGGATAGTGCGGCCCAAGTCCAATGACTCCTGGAAGGCTTCAGGTTCAACCCCTAATTTCTCTGCCCCCTTACTACTATGTTTGTCCATATCGTCTGGCTTGTCTCTAATCGTGAGCTCCCCACCAGTAGTTATACTCTCCATAAACTCATTAGAATTGTACCCTGCTGGGCCCCCCTGTTTGTTGATCAGAAAACTCCTACCCTGTAGATACTTAAAAAAATCCCTTCTGTCTTCGTTATATCTACTTACAAGGTCCCCAAACTGAACTACTCCCTCTGAGTTCCTTAGATCACCAATCTGCGTAATTCCTTTATCCTCCCAGACAGCCATTACTGAATCAGAAAAGATTTCTGAAGGAAAAGATTTATTATTATATAGTCTAGTATATCTATTGTATCTACCCAGGCCCATCTTTTTCAGGAGGGCATTCCATATTTTAAGAGCCGCACTGGGGGTCTTGAACGGTTTCCTTCTAAAGTATCCTAGCTCAGTGTGGTATAAGAAACAATTTTCTGCCTCTTGCCCTAGCACTGCTGCATAAACTTGCGTGGACATAGTTGTTATTTTCTGCAAAATACCACCCCCTCCAATCAATCCCTGCATATATTGTAGAGCTGCCGTAAGATAATACAGTCTAAAATCAGGCGCGCCCCAGCCCCCTCTTTCTCGTGGTAGAGACATAAATCTATAGGCCCTCCGAGTTCTTCCATGAGCCTATATGAACCTGTTTAGCAGACCTTCCAGAGTGTTAAACCATTTGGCCTTAAAAAAAAGGGAAAAAAGGGGAATCGATCTGAATAAATAAAGAAACTTTGTAAGAACACCATTTTCAGAACATTAGTGCAACCCACCAAAGAAAGATGCAGGTTATTCATCCTTTCTAAATCTTTTTTAACTTTAGCCAGTAATGGAGCCATGTTAATCTCGACCACAGTATCTAAATTCGCAGAGATTAATATCCCCAAATATGTTGCTGAACTAACCACCCTGGTATCAAAACTCGTAGTGTAATGATTCCTAACTATCTGAGTCTTGGACTTATTTAAACTATAGCCCAACAGTTGTCCAAACAATTGAGCCTCCGCTTCAACCCCGATGATAGCTGTGTCTGGGTCAGGGGTCAGTATAGCGACATCGTCGGCATAAGCTAGAGATTTAACTATGTAGCCATTCAATATCATTGTAGGAATCCCTTCATTTCTTTCTAATCTACGTAACAATGGTTCAAGGTACAATGCAAAAAGCAGTGTGGATGATGGGCACCCTTGCCTCGTCCCCCTTCGTATTTTAACTGCATCTGAATGCCCCCTATTCACTCTGATCTTCGCGGTTGGATCTTTATTCAAGGCTTGTATAGCTGTTATAAAGCCATTACCTATGCCGCTCCAGCTGAGGACTGCCCAAAGGTATTCCCAGGCGACTCTATTAAAAGCCTTTTCGGCGTCTAGAAAAAGTGCCGCAATAGGGTCGCCCAGGACTCCTGCGGCGTCATACATAGTGACCACCGTTCTAATATGCTGAGTAGTACCTTTGCCAGGTATAAAGCCTGGGCTTACCAGATGTTCAATACTCCCTGCAAGCCTTTTTGCCAGCATTTTAGAATATATTTTAACGTCTGAGTTCATCAGGGTAATGGGTCTATATGAGCCAGGGAGTGTCGGAGGCTTCCCTTTTTTTGGAATAACTATAATATCTGCCCCGCCCCAAGACTCTGGAGGTGGACCACCCCGTTGTGTATATAGCATAATATCAAACATGTCCATCAACAGTACACTTTGAAACACTTTATAAAATTCTACCAGAATTTGATCCGGCCCAGCGCCTTCCCTGAGGGCAAACTACCCAAAGCCCCAATAAATTCCTCCAAGTGCAGTGGAGCATCTAATATCTCCCTTTCCTCTGAAGACAAGGAGGGGGAATGGATATCACTAAGCATGGGCGGAAAATCCGTTCTGCTCGCGGATTTTGCTGATTTTCGGTAAATTCGCAATCCGCGAACGCTCGCGAATTTACCGAAAATCCGCAAATTCGCACGCAGCGGATTTTTTTTCTTGGTGATACAATTTTGCGGCGTGCAGTGTAAGTTCGCAATTGCGAACATGTAGGTGCGGCGGGCAGCAACAATCTCGCACTCGCGAAATTACAAAAATTGCAATTCTGCACAAGAAATCGCGGAGCAAGCAGCATAGACCTTCTGAAAATTATGATTTTTATGAGAATAACTCCTCAGGTTGACATTTGCCTGCACTTTTTTGGATTTGAGGCCTTTTGTCTTTCTTTGGATCACTTTTGGATCAGAAATCAACTTTCACAAGTAAGCTTGTTTGGGGCATTACAGTTGCTGTAATGCTGTTCTGCAGAAAAACGAGTTTTTCTAAACTGAAAGCACTCAGCAGGTGCAAAAGTTCAAATTCATCATTAGTAACCATTCCCTGTAGTGCTTCCTGACTGGGGCCCCTCCAGAGTTCAGTTGCTAGTTGCAACAATTGTATGACCCTGCTCTGACCCTCACAGCCGGATCATAGAATCGCTACAAGTAGGCCACAAAGGTCCTGGAAAAACAAATTGCACTGCAACAGAAAGCAAATTACAGATAAGGAAGCAGGTGCCAGACTGGAATTTGACACATTAATAAATCAACCCCAAATTATTTCATGTCAGTTGAAGCAGGGCAGGTGTGCTTGCTTTTTCCCCCCATAATCTGCAGTGATGATGAACCAGAGGGTGGCATTGATGTACCAGAGGGTGGCATGGGTGAAACAGAGGGTGGCAGGGGTGAAACAGAGGGTGCTGAGAACCTGTGATGATGAACCAGACGTAGAAACAACATAATCGCGACCGTTGCGAGCCAACATGTAAGTTCGCAATTGCGAACTGGTATAAAACCCTCGCGAACTGGCAGAAATCCTTGCGAACACAAAAAAAAATCCGCAAATTCGAGAGAATTCGCGGATTTTGCGGATTGCGAGTTCGCAAATTCGCAAAATTCGCGAACGCCAGATTCGCAAAATTCGCCCATGCTTAGATATCACTAAGATATCTCTCTATCTCGTCTAGACCCCTTGCATCACCCAAGGAATATAACTCCTCATAGAACTTCCTAAAAACTTCTCTAATCAAATCCGGATCTGTAACAGAATCTCTCTGCAGATCCAGAATCTCCTTGATATCAGCCGCAGCTGTACGCTGCCTTGTTCGCACTGCCAGTATGTGACCAACTCTCTCACTTAATTCATACGCATCCTGCCTTTTAGCCAGATAGTTCTCGGCTGCTTTCCTGGAAATACCTTCCATAGCATCCCCTTTAAGAGCTCTGGGCCCGATTCACAGAATGAACTTAAGACTCAATCCTAAACTTACTACTATTTTGGTATTCACAGAATGCACTTACTACTTTTGGCATTCACAGATTGAACTTACTACTTTTGGTATTCACAGAAGTTAGGATTTTGTCTTAAGTTTGTCTTAAGTCAAACTTAAGACAGACTTAAGACAGACTTAAGACAAAATCCTAACTTCTGTGAATACCAATAGTAGTAAGTTCATTCTGTGAATGCCAAAAGTAGTAAGTGCATTCTGTGAATAGCAATATAGTAGTAAGTTTAGGATTGAGGCTTAAGTTCATTCTGTGAATCGGGCCCTATGATTTTAAGCAAAAAGGGCTCCAGTAGTACATTCTGTCTTATCGCTGTAGCTAGATTCTCTTCTTCTACAATTAGCCTTTGCCGAATTTCTTCTATTTTATTTCTTTCCCAACACATGGCTCAGCGCCTCCCCCCTTACCCCAGGTTTGAAACAGTCCCAAACCACCCCCGGAGGTGCCGAGCCTCTATTAATGTCCCAGAAATTTTTTATCCAGGCTTCCATATGCTTCTGGTAAGCCACCTCCTTTAATAGGATGCGTTCAGAAGTCTACTGCGTGTTTCTATTCTGGGCCAGTGGCATATTAAATGTTAATACCAGGGGGCTGTGATCTGAAATATTCCTAGGTTGCTTTTCCACCTGTACACCAGGAATTAAGACAGGAATTAAGGACTTAGAAATGAAGAAATAATCTAATCTGACCAAGATTGTATGTGGGGCGGAAAAGAAAGTGCTACCATCCAGGAGGGGATGTAACTTCACCCAAGGGTCAACTAATAAATTATGCTGAACCATACTGGCCAGGGCACTGTATGACTTCTTCTTTCTCCCTGTGTATCCCCCCCCCCCCGATTCTGCGAATGAATGAACTTTCCATTCAATGGGCTCAGGCCACTGAGCAAGTTCCGTATCCATGAACTGCCAGACATCAGGATCATCGTCGGTGGAGCCATATATTGTAACCAAGGTAAACCTTGCCCCTTTAAAGCATATCTCCGCTATAGCCCACCTGCCCCATTGATCCTCTTTTTTCCTACAAACCGCTGCATCCCTACTTCTCCACAAAATTGCCAACCCTCTAGTCCTAGTTCCTTGTTTACTGGCTGCTAATACTGCAAACACCAACTGATCCAAGAGGTATACCTGTGCTGCTTCAATATGAGTCTCTTGGAGACATACCAGGTCTGATTGGAAAGCCCTCAGCAATCCTGCTACTTTCGATCTCTTATTAGAATCATTAAGGCCACATACATTAATTGAAGCAATCTTACAAGACATTAAAGGACATCAAATAAATCCCAGCTCTTAGACCTTCCTACCACAGAAAAAATATGTAAACATATACTCTTTATGCGCTGTCTGTATTGCCTGTACTGTATCCCACACCCAGTGAACATGTGCGTTATCAAACCAAGACCAACATTTTTTACTGTGTTTAAAAACCCTACCCCCTCCCTTACCCTTCCCCTCCCTGCTGTCCCCCCCCCCCCCCACACTACAGGCAAATAGGTCAGATATGACCTATACGTGACCGTTTTTGGGTTGCGTCAGTCGCGCCCCTCTCCCATCATCACCCTCCAACTAATACCCCCTTCAAAAACCCTCAACACCCCTTGTACCTTTTAAGACCCGCATGACTCTTGATATTACTAGCGCGCTACCAATCCCAGCAATTCAGCAATTCAGCAATTCAATTTATTCTTTATATATCCTATTTTTTCAGCTCTTCCATGAACTGCTGTGCTTTAATCTCTGATAAAACATTCTGGCTCTCCCTTTCGTGATTACTTTCAGCTTGGCAGGAAACAATAGATAGGCCTCCGATCCCAGAGCCTGAAATTGTGAAATCATCTGCCTCAACCTCCACCTTCTCTTGACCGTCACATGACAAAAGTCCGGCCTAGCAAAGAAAGTGGTACCCTCAAAAGATCTCTTACTGTCGGGCCTAGCTTTTTCGATGATTTCTTGCCGTAACAAAAAATTCCCTATGTAGACTAGGATAGCTCTAGGAAAGGATGCCTGGCCCCCTCCTGCGCCATGCACCTTCTTCTGCGTAAAGGGGAACCTATGCGCCCTTTGAATCTCCCTGTCCCACTGCCACTGGGACTCCGGAAATGCTCCCTTAAGTAGGTTAGTCACATAGCGCCTGGTATCTTGCCCTTCCAGGTCCTCAGCCACACCCAAAAGTCTAACATTGTTACGTCTTTGCCGATTTTCAAAATCCTCCATTTTCCACTGGAGGTCTTCTGACATCTTCTACTGCGTTGACTTAATTGACTGCCAGTTACTAAGATCGTCTTCCAGCTTGCCCGTACGCTCTTCCACCTCCGTAACTCTACCAACGAGTTCATCATAGAGTTTTTTCGTCTTCCTCAATGTCAATTGTATTTTCTTAGCATCCTGCCTTGCTTTCCGGCTCTCTGACCTAGCCTCAGCTTGCATTTGTTTTAAAATATTAAACAAAATTTCAAACGAAGCACTGTGCTTTGAAGACCCAACTGCATCCTCATCCTGATAAGTCTGTGAGGTCGCTGAAAAATCCCAAAGTAGCCGCTTCTCCGTGCCCCCTGGCAACCTCGCAAGCTGTCTACTCAATTTTGAGTTTCTTTTCTTCTGAGTAGTGTCTTTGCCTATATCGGTACCTGAAGAA
The DNA here is from genome assembly GCF_964263255.1 of Lissotriton vulgaris. Classification (NCBI taxonomy): domain Eukaryota; kingdom Metazoa; phylum Chordata; class Amphibia; order Caudata; family Salamandridae; genus Lissotriton; species Lissotriton vulgaris. The sequence goes on along the minus strand of NC_141687.1, from coordinate 1,236,789,848 downwards.
CTGGAACCTGACGATAAATCCCCTCAGCATCTTCCTCCTCCTCTGAAGTTTCCTCACTTTGCTGCACTGAGTCCGAGTCTTCATTAAGGGAAAAAAAGTGCTCTCCTTCAACAAAGCCCACATCAACCTTCTTTAATACTTCCCGGTCTGCAGAGCCCCCATTGGTATGCCTTTCTCTATTTGCGAGACTAACCGAACTCCCCCATGTGGTCTTGGGATTTTTGGAGGCAAGCAACTCCTCTTCCAGTAACATGATAGCACCCATCATGTCCGCGCTACCCAGCTCACCTTTGGGTGGATTTCCCTCCTGTTCCACCATCGTGTCTCCGAATGCCGAACCTGAGACCAGGACTCTCTCTTGCTGGAGCCGTTCTGCATCCTGGGCCCCTTGGATCGCTTCTTGCGCGGCTGACGGTGCTCTGACTGCGCTGTTGCTCCGTACAATTCTATGGGGAAGTCACGTTTCCAGTTTTAAAGTTTAAGGACCCTTCTCAGTGGATTTTGAGGAAACCCTTTGGATCTTAGGAGGTTTAAGAGCTACCTCACCTGTGGATACCGTAGTACCCGAGTTACCTATCTCAGAGTAGCCAGGTGCATAGGTCTGGTGTGCTGTCGGAAACCGGCATCATTTTCAATGGAGGGTTGCAAAGAAGAGCTGCGGCCTGGAAGGAAGAAAGTTTCCGTTGGAATCCAATGATGTATTCATGAAGAAAACAACCTGAAATCAGAGTGGACAGACTCTGGGTCATTTCAAGGTGACCAGGGGCTCAGTGAACGAATGCCCACCGATGTCGGGTGCTTCAGGTGCGAAGAAGGGATGCTTGACTCTGCAGCCACGAGGACCCGGAGACTACAATTATAACCAAGTGCCAGATGCTATCTGTCCCACAAAGGATGTTGATTGCTGAGGGGTCGTGCCTGGCTGGAGCACCAACAAGCCTTGGCCAAAGCAACCCATGCAGGCAGGTCAGGCAGGTTACGATGTGAACCAGCAAGGTCTAGGGAACTCACCAAGCAACGGGGAGTCAGGGCACATCTGGAGCAACCAGGAAAACCCAACAGAGTTCAAGATGACCCTCAGGAGGACCCACAGGCCAAATGACCAGGAGTTGCAAGGGGACCTCGAGCAAGATCACAAAGTACCAGCCCACAGAGCACTTGGTGTGAGGAGGCTGGAGTTCTTTGGTGGAAATACTGCTCTGGGTCAGTGCTACAAGGAGTCCAATGCACACACATGGGAATTTCCAACAAGCATATGCACTTGCAAATGAATGTGGTGCACAGGGGTTTGGGTTATGCAGTCCCCACAAGGGATACTGGCCTCAATTCGGTGAGAAGGCAGATCCACCTCAAGGAACTTTGGATCCCAACTCCTGTGTTGCTGGAGCCTTTGGAGTCTGCAGCAGCTCCAGATCAGCTGACTGGTAAGTTGTGTTGCGTTACGGTGCCTGCGAATGCAGAGGAGTGACTCCTTCACCCCAAGGGAGATTCTTCAGTTGGTCTTAATGCTCCACAGGTCCTCCACGGAGCCTGTATGGTACAAAGGCACAGACAAAGCTTTGTACAGAGAGGGAGAGGAAGTCGGGCCCAGACGAAGTCCAGAGCAGTCCAGAGTGTCCAGACAGTTGAAGGTCAGTGGTTTATTCTTGTAGAATCTTGTCCACGTTAAATCTAAAGTCTTACAGCTAGGTCAGCTCCTACGAACCCACGGGAGAGGGCTGGACAGATTCAGGGGACCCTCCTAGGGGAGTGTCAGGACAGAGGTGCGGTTACTCCCATGTCCTTTGTCCAGCTGCGCACCAGAGCAGGAGACAACGGCTCCAAGAACTGGTTTGAGTTGGACTATGCACAGGGGCACCAAATTTGCCCAATATGCAGACTTTCAAGCACTGTAGAATACACCCACCCAGCCCTAATACACTAAATCCTGTCTGGAAGGTGGTCACACCTCCCTGTGACATGATTCCTATTGTGCTGCCTTCCTCTGCTCGAGCCTGGCTCAGCAGCAGGAGGGCAGAAATGTGTTTCTGGTCGGCAGCATTCATTTTGTGCTGCCAGGGTTCGGAAGGCTATTCAGAAAAGGGGGTGGTGATGAACAGAGTGTCTGAATTAAGCAGACCACTCTTACCCAGTCCAAAGATCAGGGCTTGATCCATCACTGGTATTTAGCTCACTGCACCATCCCAGCTCAGAACCTGGCTATATGCAAATTAGTCTGTCCCTGGCCCAGTGCATCATGGGAACAGGGCAGACCAAACTACCAAGCCAATTCTTCACCAGAAAGGAGACAAGCTTCCGGGGACCGGTTTCTGGCATTTCAGCCGTCGTCGGCCCGGCTTGCTTGAATCCTGATGGTGCAGTGAGCAAGGGACTCATGTCTGAGTATACCCTGCCACACCTATAGTGGCCAAAAACGATTCAGAAAAGGGGGTGGTGATGAACAGAGTGTCTGAATTAAGCAGACCACTCTTACCCAGTCCAAAGATCAGGGCTTGATCCATCACCGTTATTTAGCTCACTGCACCATCCCAGATCAGAACCTGGCTATATGCAAATTAGTCTGTCCCTGGCCCAGTGCATCATGGGAACAGGGCAGACCAAACTACCAAGCCAATTCTTCACCAGAAAGGAGACAAGCTTCCGGGGACCGGTTTCTGGCATTTCAGCCATCGTCGGCCCGGCTTGCTTGAATCCTGATGGTGCAGTGAGCAAGGGACTCATGTCTGAGTATACCCTGCCACACCTATAGTGGCCAAAAACGATGCAGAAAAGGGGGTGGTGATGAACAGAGTGTCTGAATTAAGCAGACCACTCTTACCCAGTCCAAAGATCAGGGCTTGATCCATCACCGTTATTTAGCTCACTGCACCATCCCAGATCAGAACCTTGCTATATACAAATTAGTCTGTCCCTGGCCCAGTGCATCATGGGAACAGGGCAGACCAAACTACCAAGCCAATTCTTCACCAGAAAGGAGACAAGCTTCCGGGGACCGGTTTCTGGCATTTCATCCATCGTCGGCCCGGCTTGCTTGAATCCTGATGGTGCAGTGAGCAAGGGACTCATGTCTGAGTATACCCTGCCACACCTATAGTGGCCAAAAACGATGCAGAAAAGGGGGTGGTGATGAACAGAGTGTCTGAATTAAGCAGACCACTCTTACCCAGTCCAAAGATCAGGGCTTGATCCATCACCGTTATTTAGCTCACTGCACCATCCCAGCTCAGAACCTGGCTATATGCAAATTAGTCTGTCCCTGGCCCAGTGCATCATGGGAACAGGGCAGACCAAACTACCAAGCCAATTCTTCACCAGAAAGGAGACAAGCTTCCGGGGACCGGTTTCTGGCATTTCAGCCGTCGTCGGCCCGGCTTGCTTGAATCCTGATGGTGCAGTGAGCAAGGGAGGCACCGGAAAGACCAGTGACCCCACGAAGCTCGCTTCAGAAGGGTGGAATCACACCTCCCACACCGGTTACCCATTACCGGGTGGAGATATGATTCCAAGGTGTTTGATACCAAACATGAGATGTTTTGTTTCAGCCATTTTTGAGATAGCATTTACCACGAGGTTATAATGCACTTCTACCTATATGTCTGGCTGAGTCAGAGACAACCCAGGAGAATGGTCTCCGAAGGCCGCAGAGGGGCTCTGCTCATGCAGGAGAACCCTCTCACGTAATACCCAGCACCTTGCCTTCAAGATTGCTAAGACCTGCTATAGGGGTGACTTATAAGGTTAAAGTTTAGTGACCTATAGATATAGGGAACCTATATCTAAAGTAAGTGTTGCAAGCACCAGCTTACATAGGCTGCAGTAGTAGACTTGTAGTTCCACTGCGGGCTTCGTACAATTCTATGGGGAAGTCGCGTTTCCAGTTTTAAAGTTTAAGGACCCTTCTCAGTGGACTTCTAGGAAACCCTTTGGAACTTAAGAGGTTTGGAGAGCCACCCTTGCAGTGGATACCGTAGTACCCGAGTTACCTTTCCCAGGGGAGCTGGATGCATAGGTCTGGAGTGGTGTTGGAAACTGCTGTCCTTTTCAATGGAGGGTTGCAAAGAAGAGCTGCTGCCGGGAAGGAAGAAAGTGCCTGTTGGAATCCAAGAGTGGATTTGTGATGGAAGGAACCTGTAGTTCCATTTTGCATGGCATCTCATGGGTGGCATAATACAAGCTTCATCCCATGGGAGGCCTTTGGGGTACCTATGCCCTGGGTACATGGGTACCATATACTAGGGACTTTTAAGGGTACCCCAGTATACAATCTGGAGTGTACCAAACTACATGGCATAAGATTTTAAGGAGAAAGCAGATAGACTGAGGTCCTTATTAGCAGGTTCGCAATCAGACTCGTCAAAACAGTGTAACATCATGCAAAAAATGGGGGTAAGCATAAGAATACTTTCCTACACCTCACATCTGTTTCCAAAACAGCAATGAAACCGGCCTATTGGCAGATGGTACAACAGAAAGTTATAGTCAGTGGGGCAGTAGGAGAGGTACCTTGACCTTGGTTTTCTGGAGTTCAAGCTGTTTCCTAGCTATGAGGACACGATCGACAAGATCACCCCTACTCTAGCTAGGAAACAGTTTTTACAATTTAGATATCATACCCTACCCATTATGACCTTCTGTGCCAAGTAGGCAAATGCGAACCACCAGAGAACAGAGTACCCGGCATGTAAGGGACCTCTAGAAGGTTTACCCCACTTAAAATTTTTTTTATCTAAAATATGATGTTCAGAGAAGAAAATGGCTACTACCCTTATGCAGATCGATGGATGTTAGGAATTACCCGGTTGCTACCAGGATCCTAAGATCTGACGCCTTTGGGTTGATGGTGTTTCCGGTAGCAAGATACCTCCAGGCAGCCTGGATATGGCAGTAAAGATGCTGGAACACCATAGGAGAGCCACCAAGGGGGGCTAGGAGGTCCTCAATTGGGCAAAGAAAGCTAGGTCGCAGCCGAGGGGATTAATTTAGTGGGTAGGCGTGTGAAATTCATTTAATAACACTAAATGTTCCTTTTGAAGGAATGCCCTAAACAGCAGAATTTCATCTTTCTAACCTAATCCATCATGTACTGTTCATTATAGTTTTCCGTACTTTTTCTATGTTTTAAGTTGTCTCTAACGCTGTTTTATCGCAAAACCTTTCAAGAATTTTAATCTTATTCGTTATCTGAGATATTAGATATATTGCACTGAGCCCTTTATTTCTTTGTGATGGCTAGTGGATTTAAGTCTCCTCCTATGGGTATGGCATAACGGACCCATCAGGAGCCATTTTAGCTCTTTCTTATTGAGGGCACTCCATTGGAGCTATCAAACCTTTTGTGCTAAAGGTCGAAATTTGTGTTAGTTCAATCAACTGCATTGCATTAAAATGAGTTTTGTAATTTATTGTGTTTTTCAATTGTTAGAACTGGGGGTCTCTAGTTGGCTGAGGTAGGTACCTTAGTCCAAATAGTGCCCCATGCTTCTAAGTCAGGGAAAGGAAGGACACCATCTCAGATAGCCCCTGCTCACCCCCTTTGTAGCTTGGCATGAGCAGCCAGGCTTATCTCCAAGGCAAATGTGTACAGTATTTGCAACCATGCTCTCAGTAACCCAGTGATGACACCACAAATAGACTCACACGAGTTTCATAAAAACAATGAAATGTTTATAAAAAAGATATATGATGAGATCACGCAATAAAAATCCAACATATGCGTATTTGTAATATTTCACCTTGCCAGTTATTAGGCGAGCAAGCCTGTGTAGGTTCTTGCAGTATTAATAAGCAATTCTTAATGATCCAATGCAGTCCTAATGCAATGCTATGCAGTTCGTAATGCAAGAATCAAGCACTTTGTAATGTAAAAATAATGCAGTTCGTTATGCAACAATTAGGCAGTTTGTAATGCCAAAATAATACAATTCGTAATGCAACAATAAGGCAGTTTGTAATGCCAACAATAATGTACTTTCGCACCGATCACGGTGCTTTGGACGTTCTCTATGCCACTTTTACTGACTCCCGGTCAGCTACTGCCAACTTATGCCCCCCAAATGGGTATGGTGGAAAGAAAGTGCAGCTCCACACTCCAGCCCTGGTACTGCCACTCCTCGGCAAGTACGGGCCGTTATACGATCTTGAGCGGAGGCTCGCGCTGCAAAGATGGGAAGGGCCGAGAGTGTTTCTCTCGTAGCCCGTACCCTGCCCCAGGCGCGACACACGCCCGCTCGCTGGGAGTTACCTGAGGGGTACGATCTCACTCTCCACTCCTCACAGCTTGTGCCTCCAATGCGACTTCGTTGATCTTGGGCAGTGGAACATGGACCCACGATGTGATGGTTCGAGGGCTCTCTTTGGCAAAGACAGGCTAGGGCCTGCGGCGGTGAGTCCTCACAGCTCCTCTGGGGAAGCCGGTCCGGGCCGATGGCAATGACTATCGCAGCACTTCTGCTCACGCTGTCGATCAACTAAGAGAATATGACTGCTCCGGGACACATCGTCACGGGGCAATTTCTCACAAAGGTCCCGGGCTGCAACAGAGCACACGTACACAGCGTCGCTGAGACTCACTTGAGCTCTGGGTGCACATGATCACAGGACAATGCTCACGAAGGTCTCAGGCTGCACAAAGTACACGCACACAGAGTCAATGAGACTCACTTAGATCCCGGGTGCACACAAGCACAGGGCAATCCTTACAATGGTCTTAGGCTACACGAAGCACAGGCACACAGTGGTGCTGAGACTCACTTGGACTCAGGGTGCACACGATCACAGGACAATCCTCACGAAGGTCTCAGGCTGCACGGAGCACACGCACACACCTTCGCTGGGACTCACATGGACTCCAGGTGTCCATGATCACAGGACAATCCTCACGAAGGTCTCAGGCTGCACGAAGCACACTCACAAACCGTCACTGTGACTCACTTGGACTCCAAGTGCCCACAATCACAGGGCAATTCTTTCGAGGGCCTCAGGCTGCAAAAAGTACACGCACACAGCGTCGCTGAGACACCCTTGGAAACTTTTATGTTCCTGAGTTTCCACAACTGGGAGCCAGCACTCCTCGGGCCCTTGGGGACAAGTTACCTCAGGACACAACACACAGCAAAGTTGTTTCAAGCAGGGGGAGACAGCACACAGCAAAGTCCCTTAGCCTCTCCTTGGTTAAATAAGCAAACTGCAGGCCAGCCTCAGAACACACAGCAAGGGTCAGTCCTTGCCTTCAGTCTCTTCAGCTGTTTCTTCCTTGGCAGAGGTTCCTCTTGATCCCCGAAGTAGTTTCAATCCTTTTCAGTTTTGCTCAGTTCCATTCCAACGTTCGGGGGTTTCAGCTCTCATAGTTATACCCTTAAATGTCTTTGTAGTATTTGTGTTCAGGGAGCACTGACCCCTGTCCAACCCAGTTCTGGGTGTCGCCCTGCCAGTGACACCTTCTTACTTTGATAGTGGGGGTCTGGATCCTTAATCACTCAGCAGGAGATTGAGCCATCGTTTAATGGCAGCGGCCCAGGCCTCTCCACCTCCAGGGGCTACTCCCCCCCCTACATTCCAAATACAGGTGAACCTGTTGCAGTCTTACCTTCTCCCCTGGGTCAAGACATGCCCCAGAGCCTATCACATTCAAATCCAGACAGTCAATCCACAACCAGGCAGAGACACACAGAATTGGCAGAACACAAAAAAACAGCCATTTCTAAAAGAACGGTTTCTTAATACACAATGCAAAAAACACCTTCACAAAAAGATGTGTTAATAAATTGAGAGTTCAGGCACACTAAACTTCACCTCTCCATCTTAAGCCTATGGGAAGTTAGGCTGGAAACATATTACACAGCCTTCCATATTCTGTCCTATGGGCAAGATGGCTTTGCAACAGTGAAAAACAAAATGGAGAGTATTTCACTGTCAGGACATGGTACACACCTCAGTACATGTCCTACCTTTCACATACACTGGGCTCTGCCCAGGGGGTACCTTTGACCTACCATAGGGGTGCCTGATGTGCATAAAGAGGGAAGGGTAAAGCCTGGCAATTGAGTGCACTTGTCAGGAAAACCTGGTAATTTAACAAACTGTGCGCAGGCACTGCAGTGGCAGGCCAGAGTTCTCTCTTTAAGGCTAATTGTGTGGATGGCAAAATTAGTGTTGCAGGCCCACTAGTAGCATTTGCATTACCAGCCCTGGAACACATAGTGCATTTTACTAGGGACTTTACTAGTAAGGCAAACATACCAATCATGGACAAACAATTACCATTACACTTTACATGTGTTTTAAATTTGTACACATGTGTGTGTTTTTATGGTTCTTTGAACCAAAATAAAGTTGTTTGATGATGATAACACATCACAGCGTATTTTGGTTTCATAAATATTCACCCGCTCTCAAATCTTCCCTGCTCTGTGTTCCCCTACTCTTCACTATTTCCCAATGCGTCTTCCATTTTATTTCCATTTTTCATGCTTCTATTCTGATGCTGATTTACAAGGAATGAATATCCTTATACAACAAGTGGTTAAAGTAACGGCAATGCTCCGCATGATAACAGAACTGTATACAATTTTTTCGGAAAAAGTACCTAACGTATTGTGATATTAATGTTACTATATTGTTAATACCAACAAAACTTCACAATAAAATATTTTATTCTAAAATGCTATTCCATTTGTAATCAAAGTTTCATGTTAGCTAAATAAACAATAAGTTACCAATTTAAAGTTGTAAGATGCTGCTTGGGGAAAGCAGATGCTGTCGCACAAAGGATGTGAACATTTACACTGGACTATCTACGATGATTCCCCGAGCACAAGTATAAATATGATGGAAAGGAGAATACAGCACCTAACATTATGATTGCTGTAATGGTGCTCTCAAGGATCAATGATTTATTTTAAGAGCAGGCTTTGGCGGTCTGCATTCGGATTTAAGGGTGTGTGATCAAGAAGTCAAATGCTTAAAACTTTGCATATTCTTAACTCACATTTTCCACCTTCATGCTTTGTCAAGCCAGTGATTTTTATTTTAGTGTGAAATAGGGGCACATCACAGAGCACAAATGATCCTGCTACCACTCAAAATTGAAATGTAGGCTTCTTTGCAGTTACTTAGGGCTCCCGTGGGTAGCTGCCTGAGGAGACCTCTAGTGGTGCAAAAAGGAAACTATATCTGACAAGTGGTGGCTGCTGTGATTCCTTGGTGACGAGCATGGCAAAGGGCAGCTATGAGAAATAGTGAGGAAAACAATTCCCTATAGCTTGAAATATCATTCAATAAGGGTCAGTGAAGCAAAAAAAGCATTTAGCAAGATTTCCAGACTTTGCCTGTCTTCACAACAAACGTGGAAAGCTTCTCTTACCAGGACTTCATTCCACAACCTTTTCCTAGCAGGATGTGTTTTGTCTTTGTCCTTGTCCACCCTCCATAATGATTTTATTGGCTCGTCCCCTGAAATGGGGACGTCCTGATCCAGTAATTCCCAACTTTACTTTAAATACTCCTGCTGCTCAAAGGGTGTTATGGTTCAATCATTGCCTCTCAATCTTAATTTCTCACAGGTTGTGCTGTAGAGTGGATATTTTGTTCCATTACTTCCTGAACTTACTATCCTAGTTTAGCTGAATAGTGTATGGTCTGATGCAGTACTTCCCAAATCCCTACAGTTGGTTCTGCTGTGTAGTGGATACACTGATGGTGTACCATGCATTCTCTCTTGCTGGTTTTGCGTGTATTAAGGAAGTTCTGGTTCTGGTCTTGACTGATTCCCTAATCCTTTGGCTAGCAATAATCGTGGTTCTTGCTACATCACACATATAGCACACCTTGACTGGTTGCTGCTCAAAGGTCTTACCTGGGGGGCATATCGCTGGCTCCACTGTAGCTGCGTTCTCACAACTTCTTCCCGCTGTACAGGGAAGACACATACTGGCTCCCTGCATGGAGCTGAACGTTCCTGGCTCACAAGGCAATTCCAGGCTAGTCCCACTGGGGCAGTAGAAACCAAAAGGGCATCGATAGCCATGGATCCCATCCGAAGGGCAAGGTGTAGTGCTTCTCTCCAGACACACAAATCTGCATAAAACGAAAAACATGTCACTGAAAACTAAATAATTTTATAAGAACCTCATAATTCTTGCAAATTGACTAGTCTTCAGTTACTAATAGGTACCTACACAAGACGTGATAAAGTGAGACTGGCACCAGCTGGTGCTCCAGGTAAAAATGTATTTTGTGGAAGCCACTCTTGGTTATCTGTAGGCATTCATTTTGGAGGACCAGGAAAGAGTACTTCTTATTTTAAAGAAAGCTCCATAATACTTAATGGGAGAAGCAAAGGTGGGAGCATGGAATGTACAGATTTTAGTATTAAGAATTTGAGGGACACAGGGAGTAAGAGGGATGAGGGTAACACCTTCTAGTAAAGAGGGTAGGATTAGGGGGGAGTAAGAATGGTTTAGGGAGCATCAAAGAGGGGATGTCACCCACCCGCACAAGAGTAAGCCAATTGCTTTAATCTGGGGTGGCCGTTTACTCTCTGAGTTTATGAAGAACAAGTTACTTACCTTCAGTAGAGACTTTATGTAGCCATGGATTCCGTGCCAAAGTATATCCCCAGGAAACAGGCTCGATCCAGAAGATTTTTTAGCAGTACCCATGCATGCTAGTAGGTGTTGTTGTTTGGCTCTGCATCAGTGTTGTCAGATGGGACATGTGCAGTACCTATTTAAGCGCCACCATGGTGCGCTGACGCCAGCTACTTTCACGACGTTCCAAGCCAAGAGTGCGTAGCCACGATGAGACCTGACCACTGCTGTGTCAAGCTAAGGCCCTGAGAATAGTATTCCTTACACTGTAATTGGTTCACAGAACAGGGAGAATGAGAGGGTTGTAAGGAATCTGCCATTAGAAAGAGTCTCTTCCCGATAAGGCATTACTGAAGGTAAGTATTTTGTTAATCTGATAGAGACTTCTATCCACATATTCCTTACCTTAGAATAGATACCCAAGCAATACTTCCCCAGAGGTGGGACTGCAAAACAAACAAAATTAAAAAGTCCTGCAGGACAAAACAGGCAAAGCGCCCATCACAATGGTCTTGACTGTCCAGACAGTAGTGCTTGATGAATATGTGCAGTGAAGCTAACGTTGCTGCCTGACAGATGTCCAAGACCAGGACACAGTGTGTTAAAGCAGTGGTTGCAGCCTTGGCTCTGGCATAGTGAACCCGGAAGCCCTCAGGGGGTTGCTTTTTGGCCAATGCGAAGAACATCCTAATGCGTAGAGGGATCTTTCTTGAGATGGTCCATTTCTGCACTGCCTTCACTTATTTTAGCTCCTATGTAGCCCACTGAGAATTCTTTTGTGCATTCAGGGTAGAACAACAACACTCTTTTTGGGTCCAGATGGTGGAGTCTCTACTCCTCTTTGAAGGGGTGAGGAGAAGCAAATAAGGTATGCAAGGTACATTTCTGTCCTACATGGCAGGGAGTTACAACCTTCTGAAGGAAAGAGGCTCTAGGCAGGAGAACTGGCTTGCCCTGGTAGAAGGTGGTATAAGGAAGGTGAACAGAGATTCCCTGCAATTTCCTGAGCCCCCTGCCCAATGTTATAGCCAGTAAAAAGGCAGTTTTGATGGTCAATAGCCTAAGAGGGCAATTATGCAGGTGCTAAAATGGTGCAGACATGAGGAAGGTGAGGACTAGGTGAGGTCTCACTGAGGTATTATGAATGGCGTAGGGGTTAACATGTGCTGCAGGCGTTTAAGGAACCTAGCCACAACAGGTGACTTAAAGAGAAAAGGTTGGTCTAACAGCTGAAAAATGCTGAGGTGACTGAGAGATAAACATTAATTGTACTTAGAGTAGAGCCCTTTTGTGCCAAAGATGTAGCATACAAGAGAACCTTGGATAAAGGTGCAGAAAAGGGGTCAACATTGTGGGAAGAACACCATTACACAGAGCTATCCCAATGGCAAAAGTATTCCGACTTGGTGGACTGATGCCTGATGCCAGAATAACATTACAGATTTTGGATGGAAGGTTGAAAGCTGTCAACTGTTGCAACTCAATCTCACATATGAAGGTGGATGGTGTGTAGGTTCGGGTGCAGGACTCTCATGTTGTTAAGACAGATGATCCTCTCAAAGAGGCAGGCTGAGTGGAGGACCGATGGTCATGGTCAACACAAGTCACAGGGATTACTTAGGCCTGGTCATTCCTGGTCTTTGTGAGAACCCTGGGCAGGAGTAGTATTGGTGGAAAGGAGTACAAGAGGCCAGATCTCCACTCAAGATACAAAGCGTCTTCGAGCGATAGCCGCCTGAGGACTGCAGCAACCAAAACTGCTGACATTGCTCGTTCTTTGAGGCAGAGAAGAGATCTAAACAAACTTTCACCACTGCTGGAAGAGACTTTGCACCACCTCTGGATGGATATGCCATTCATGACCTGCTAGTCATCTTTGACTGAATGTGTCAGCTTGTCTGTTCAGAGAGCACGCCAGGTTTTTAACCACCAGGAAAATGCCCTGATGTTCCAGCCATGTCCAGAGGAGCAGAGCCTCTAGACAAGGGACCATGGCCCTGCACTGCCCTATTTGTAAGAGTACCACATGGCTGTAGAGTTTTCTGTGAACTGCTGCACCAGTCGTCCCCTGATCAAAGAAGAGCGGCTTTCAGTGCCAAGTGAATCACATAAAGTTCCAACAGGTCAATGTGGAGCTCAGATTCCGCTGAAGACCGCAGTCCTCTGATCTCCGCTTCTGCCAGATGGCTGCCACAGCGAGGAGTGATCCATCTGTTACTAAAGTCTGATCTGGTTAGGAAGGGAGAGGGGTCTGCCACTGACCCAACTGTGGTACGTTACTTACCGCTGCTGATTTCTTGCAGTTACCTCTGAGACCTCGACCATGTTGGATAGATTCCCTGATGCTGTGCTCACTGGGCCTTTAGGTCCCACTTCAGAGCCTGCATATGCCAACGGGCATCAGTAACAAGTAGGAGGCCATGAGGCCCAACAGCTTCAGAGTCAGACTCACCAAAATCCAGGATAGAGGCTGCAACATTGAATCATAGTCTAAAGATTCTGGACTCACTGCTTGCTCATGGGGAAATGGCCTGAAAATGCACTGGGTCGAGAATGGCCCTGATGAAAGGAAGCGTCTGAGAGGGAGTCTTATGTGACTTTGGTGTTTAATAGTGAACTCCAACAAGTGCTAGAGGCTTGCCATAGTCTGAATGTGGGAGAAGACTGCGTGGGGTGAGCCTGTCATCTTGAAAAAGAGAGAAGGGTGACAGTGTGCACACCAATTTCTTCCACTTTTCTTAGTAACGTTTATTCTAATTTAAATCCATTCACGTGCAAGCCCGGAAAGGGAGTCTATCATCAACAGCCAGTTGTCGAGGTAGGGGAAGACTGGAACCCCCGACCTCCGCAGATGAGCTGCAACCACTGCCATCACTTTCATGAACACCCGAGGAGCGCTAGTAAGTTTGAAATGGAGCAGTGCAAACTTAAAATGCTCTTGGCCCACTGTGAACTGCAGGTAACATCTGTGGGCAGGCTGGACAGGATGTGGAAATATGCATCCTGCAACTCCAACGCTATCATCCAGTCTCCTGTGTCTAGGACAGGCACAACTTGGGTGAGCGTGAGCATTTTGAACTTCTCCTTTTTCAAGAAGAGGTTGAGAAAGCACAGGTCCAGGATAGGACAAAGTCCTTCATCCTCCTTTGGCACCAGAAAGTACCAGGAATAATAACTGTGACCTGCTTTTGATGCAGGCACCCTCTCTATGACTCTCTTGGCCATAGAGACTGCAAATATTAATAGAGCAAGGAAAGCTGGTACTCCGTTAGCCGATCGTAAGTGGGTGGAATGGATGGTGGAGTAGTCACAATAGGGAGGGTACAGCTCATATGGATGATCTGTAAGTCTCAGCAGTCTATCACTGACACCCTGTGGGGCAGGTGTTGGCATATCCTGCCTCTCACTGGGTAGCCATCATGGTCAGAGGGCAAACTAAAGAGGCTTGGAATCAGCAGCAGCTGGGGAGTGGTGGACTGACCCGGCCACTGACCACCTGTCCCACTTTGTCTGTGGGACTTGCACTCTTGGTCATGAAAAGGCTAAGAAGCCTGGTGGCCATGGTGGATGGGAGGGAATGGGCAGGGCTGGAAACCCCTTCTATGGCTACAAAAGGGGCAGAAGGCAGATTGTGCTTGGCAATGGGCCATAGACAAACCCAAGGTCCTGGCCATAGCTCTGCTGCCCCTAAAGCGCTCCATCACTGAATCAGTCTTCTCTCCAAATAAACAAGAGTCATCAAAGGGCATGTCCATGAGGGGGGCCTGGACATCCCCTGAAAAGCCTGGTGTTTTCAGCCAGGCGTGGGACCACAAGGCTACCGACAAAAATGCTCTGCTAGGGATTTGGCTGTGTCAAGCCCACACCTTTGGGTAAACTTTGCTGCATCTCGCCCATCAGCAATAGCCTGTCTAAATATGGATCGAAGCTCCTCTGAGACCATAGGCAGCACTTGGCCCAAAAGGCATATGGTGTTCATCACTGGTAGTCAGTGCTAGGCTGACAGAAGAGAACATTATCTTCCCAAAGTTATCCAGTCTCTTGGATTCCCCATCTGGTGAAGTGGAAGGGGGCACACTGGAATTATATATGGAGGCTTGAACCCCATCCGGGATGGGGAGCAGGGTAAGGAAACTGGGGGCCTCAGATGTGATGCAAAGGAGGCGGGCAATGGTCCTATGCACAGGAGCCCCTGTGCAGAGCTTGGACCAGGCCTAGAGTAGGATGCCTTTTAAGGCTTCATTGAAGGACAGTAGGGGTTCAGAAGGTGAGACTCCCAGCTGAAGCCCTTCCATCATTACATTCATTATGACTACCATTGTGGGTAACTTGAGGTCTAAGACCTCAGCTTCCCTACACCCCCCCATTGCAAAAGAGGCCCCCTCCTCCATAGCCACAGTAGGAGGAGAGACTAGGCCATTGTTAGGTGAGGTGCCTAACCCACTGTTCTCTGCCAGCTCCTTCAACCAGTAGTCCTGTTCCTCACCTGGTATCTGGTAATAATAAGGGTCCATACACCCTTCCTGTTTATCTCCTTCTCCTGGCCTATCAAACAAATAAGGCTCTGGTTCTGCTCCAGGAAGGATGGACCTGGTTGGCGCTAGAATCAGATGACGCCCATCGTCTTGTGTTGGAGTCAGGAATAACGATGGGGGTGTGCTGCCTAGGGGCGGCACTGGAGGCATTGGCACTGGAGTGGGTGCCCTGGAAGGTCTCAGTGTTGCCGGAGGCTCTGCTTTGGATAAAGCAAGTGATCCATGTGCCCGACTGGCTCCGAGGACGAACCCGCTGACATGGGCCCATTAGAGGCGCCTCCCACACCCTTGAGGCCCGAAGGCACTCCAGAGGGGCTGGGCCTCCAAATATGAGGTGCATGGCCTCATGGGAATTCCTTCAGCTGGGCGGGTATCGAAAATTGGGGAAGAGCGGAGCAAATCCAGGTTCATTTTCCGCCGAGTCGTAGGGCCTGAGTGCTGATGCTCCCACATCTTATCAGGAGACTTCAACAGACACAGCAAAATCGAAGACCTCTCGGACATCTTGAACTTCTAATGTTTGTGGAAATTACTTGACATCCCAGACATTCGGAGTGTGATAACGATAATTGGGAAGGGCTCCGCGAGTGGTCTCTGCAACTTCCACCTGATCGTGACCTCGAGTGTAGCTGAGTTTACCGACTTTGGGTAGCGAGAAGCTTGAGGGAGCGCTGCAATAGTGCCTTGGGGTGCATGGTGCAGAAGTCCTCGCAGGTCTTGAAGTCGTGGTCCAGCTCCAAGCACCACAAATACATCAAGAGGGGGCCTCTTACCAACATTTGCCTGTGACAGGTCCCACATGGTTTGAAACCAGATGGTTTCTTGTGTGATCTATCCTCAAATCCTTCACTTCTGGTAGCACGCAGAGAGACGCCATCTTGGGTGGCGGTCAAGTTGTTGTGCGCTTCCAGCACCGGTATTTAATCAGGGGCAGACACGCTTGAATACTGTTTGAACAGCAGGGCTTTGAACTGCTGCAATTCGGAGGCTTTGAAAACGTAGCTCCTGCATTATCTTCTACACAGTGGGTGTGGGGCTACATTCTTCACAACTGTTCTTAAAATATTTGGTGCTATTAATGTCACTTACTTGATTGTGTTGACTGCTCTTGAACGCCCCGGTCCATCGCAGCCTTGTGGCTGATTGTTGTGGAGGGCTAAGGCGAGAGCGAGGACCGGAGACCCTCACTTCCGGTAGCCCGCAGAGAGACGCCATCTTGGATGGCGGTCTAGTTGTTCTGCACTCCCATTCGCCTACTTAAATGTGATATGGCGCCCGTCCGCGCCAGTACGTCGCCTCTCGCCAGAAAAGCTGGTTGAGACGGGCCAGGAGGCCGTACTTACTCTAGAGAAGCTCTATTAGCTATGAACACTCTAGTCAACCGGTGCAATACTTCCTCGCTATACCCTTTGAGTGTCTCTACCAGCTGCTTGTGCGATACGTTTGCACTCCCTACACCTTTTTCTCTTCCATCCCCTCCTGCCACATCGCCCCAACGACGGCTAAAAATTTTGCAGCTGAATGTGAGATCATTAGCTAAACATCATGCTGAAATTTATGACCTCATTATTGATGAAACTCCGGATATATTTTGTCTGACAGAGACGTGGCTCAATGGGGTCATGGTAGCTGAGCCTAATTTAGCTCTATCTTTAGACTACTCTATCTGCATGATAAATAGAGAGACATGGGGAGGTGGCATCACAGTGATTTTTAAATCCTGCTACTCCTGTCTCTTTACTAAAGTTATAGTAGAGGTATGTGAATGTGCACGCTTTAGCATCTCTGTGAGTACGCACCTGACCCTCTCTGGGATCCTGGTGTATAGGCCACCGGGTAAGCAATCAGCTTTAAGAATGCACTCCTAGAAGTAGTAGGGATGCTTGCCATAGGGACTGCCAATTTTAGCATCTTTGGCGATCTAAATCTTCACTTTGATCTTGTACAAGACAAGACCATCCGCAGCTTGCTTGCAGATTTAGCTGCTTTTCAGCTTTATCAACTGGTCACAAGTCCCACGCATAGAGGGGGCCATCTGTTAGATCCCATTTTCTCTAACATTGAGTTTGCAACTGTGGCAACCCCTACCCCAGTGGCTTGGTCTGGCCATTCGCTGGTTGAAATGACCTTCCCCATATCAGAGCCGCTATGTAAACGACCTTGGCGGAAACTACGACTAGAATATTTTCATGCCCTTCTTAGGGCGGACCCTTTGGGTCCTTTTAACAACGTTGAGTCAGGGGTATGAGATGTTCTGCGCCTGGATTACATGGGCGCTAGACTCTCTTATTCCGGCAAGCTGGTTTAAGTGTCGCTCTCAGGAGTCCAGTCCTTGGTACAACGATGCCCTGACTATACTGAGGAAGTCGTGTAAAAGAAAATAGCGGGACTGGAGGAAAGTCTATGACCCTGGAAAAAAAGCACACTATCTGGCTGGACTTAAATCTTATCATAGAGCCATCTGTAAGGCGCGGGCGGACTATTACGCCAATGAGAGTACGTTTAGCCCTAATCCTGCTAAATGCATTTTTAAAATCTTAAAAGATCTCAATGCCAGGAAAACTTCGGTACCTATAGCCACCGCCGAACTCCATTGTGAAGAACTGGCCTACTTCTTTGAGGAGAAAGTACCTGAGATCTACAGGCCTTTTCCTCCCATGACCGCTTCCCGTACCTACACCCCTCTTAGACCAGGGCCGATCTCTAGGCTTATGGCTATCCCTGAGATTTCCTATGAGGAACTCAGTAGGCTGAGTGTGAAAATTGAGTTTGGCTCTTCTGCTGACCCTCTAAAGCCTGTTCAATTTAGGGAGTCTTCCTTGCTTTTTCTGACGCCTCTTATTCAGATAATTAACTCTTCCTTCTCGTCCGCCATGGAGCCGGCGCAGTGGAAACAGGCTTTGGTGTCCCTCATTCTTAAAAAACCAACCTCAGAATCAACTAAACCCGAAAACATTAGGCCTATTTCTGTTCTTCCCTGGGTGGCGAAGGTTGCGGCGGCACATGTTAACATCACACTTACCAACTTTTTGCTCTCTAATAACACTCTGGATGCTACGCAACATGGCTTCCGCTCCGGCCATAGTACAGAGACAGCGCTCCTGGCCATGACTGAACACCTGCGGACCATTCTCAACAATTTCCAATTTCCAATTTCCAATTTAAAACATTTATAGAGCGCAACGTGCACCGTACGGTTTCTTGGCGCTAGTGACTCTGGTCAAACGGCGGCACTGATCCTTCTGGATCTTACTGCCGCCTTTGACACGGTCTTGCATGGTGTTCTGCTCCAACGTTTGGAGGAGGCAGGAATTTCGGGCCTGGCTCTGGAATGGTTTAGATCCTTTCTAACCGGAAGATCCTTTCATGTCTCCACTCCCCCATTTCTTTCCCAGGTACTTTCCATTGAGCAGGGGGTCCCTCAGGGTTCGGCGTTGTGCCCCACATTATTTAACCTTTATGTTCAGCCACTGGCGGCAGTCACCAGGCAGTGGGACCTTTCAATGGTCTCATATGTGGACGACACGCAGCTAGTGGTTGCACTGGCGGAAGGTTCTACCCTGAATGCCTCTAGGTTCAGAAGCCGCCTGACGGCATTGGCAGATTGGATGACCTCTAATTATTTGCAATTAAATGCAAATAAAACTTAAGTTTTGCTAGTTGGCAAGAATGCTAGCCTTTGGGGTGAGCACTGGTTACCTAATGCTTTGGGCAAGGCCCTGGAGCCTAAGAAGGAAGTCAAGAACTTGGGGGTGTGGATTGACTCCTCTATTAGTTTTTGTATTCACACTAAAAAAGTGGCAGGTAAATGTTTTGGCCTTTTACGAGGTCTTAAACCCATCCTGAAATTATTTGACCAGTCAACTCGCCAGCTGATAGTCCAGTCAACTATTCTTTCTCGCCTGGACTATGCTAGTTCCTTGTTACTGGGGGCTAACCAAGTTGAGATCATCTGGATGCAGCATATTCAAAACGCGGCGGCCAGAGCCTTGGTAGGACTTCCACGGTTCCATCCTATCGCCAATACCATCCGGAGAGTTCATTGGCTCCCTATGGCGGAGCGGATCCAATTCAAGACTCTTTGTCTTTCTTTCAAAATTCTGAAACTTGCCACACCTAATCTGCTCTGCAATTTGTTGACCCCCTGTGTTCCTCCCCGCGCACTGCGTTCTCTGGGGCAGCACTTGGTCACTGTTCCCCGGGTGAAGTGCTGCCGAGCGGGAGGACGTTCCTTCCGCTACCTTGCAGTTAAACTGTGGAACTCAGTGCCGGCTCATATACGGGGACTGGAGGATCTGCTGGATTTTAGGAAGGCTATTAAAGCTCACCTCTTTCCTCCAAAATAGTTTATTCTGCCGCTGTTATGTTGAGCTTTCCGCCATAGCAAATGGTTCTTCTCTTTGTTGTTGGAAAAGCAGGGACGCCCCTTTGCTGGGGCAGCTGAGCACTATATAAGCTTTTATAGCATAACATAACATAACATCAAGAGAAAATTTGTCAAAAAAACTTCAACAAAACATTGAAAGAAAGCCACTCAAAAAGTGAATGAGAGGTAGCGCAGACCAAATCAGCCCTATCTGGCTTGGAAAGGAAAGAACTGAGGTTGCATGGCAGGATGGTGCCTATAAAGATGCTGCACATGCTGCCATGAAGCTGAATTTTACCACCTACCAGCACACAGGGATATTACTTGAAAATCTTCTGGATCCAGTCTGACACCTGGGGATATTCTAAGGTAAGGAATCTGTGGCTAGTAGTCTCCATCATATTACCGAAAGTAAGAAACGTACTAAAAAAGAGGACTCTTGCTCATTGCGAATCAGGCCCTTAGATATTATTGAAGGCAATGAGTGGAGCATAAGATGCAGATCCATTTATTACAGTCACTCCCATCAGAAAAAGAAATATACATATAACATTGTGACTGTGTTGCCTCATGGTATGTTTTACAGCAGCTCCCCAGAGATGGCATTTTCATTCTGTAATCCCAGGCAGGGCATCAGATTGTGAATGTAAACCATATCCAACAGCACAGATCCAGCATCTTGTTCAGAACACAGCTTGCAAAGGTTTCCAATTCAACAATACCATTAAATATCATGCTTGGAGCGATATGAAGACAAACGAACCCACAAAAACGGATATCCTCATTGTTTGTAAGTGATCCATGCTGAGAAGAACAGAAGATCTGCTCTTGTATCTTGAAAGCAAATGACATGCAAATGCCACCAGCAAATAGGGAAGAGCCTGAACAAATGACTTTGAATGCAAGTTCAAAGTGGTTGTGCTAGAATTGCTGTAGTGAACTAGGCTAAGGATTATCTAAAAAGATAAAGACTGAGTAGAACAAGGACAGAGCATGTCAGACTCCATTCAGGAGGCCACTGAACAGGCAGTGGCTCCTGGACCACAACCGTGGGACTTGAGGCCATTTACGTTTGCTGTCTAAGAGCCAGCCCTACTATGGCTCCAAACTGGGCCAAGTAGACAACCCTTTCTATACTTGGCTCTCAGTGGTAGCGTAGGCAAACAGTGATATAAGCAGCACATAAGCAGCTGGGGTGGAGGCTGGCTTACTCCAAGCAGATGCACTAAGAACAAGGGCCTCACTGGAAGGCAACAAATGTTCAATGCATAGCACCTGAACTGGAGGATTTCCGAGAATATTGTTAGTTTTTATTTCTTCAACTGTAAAAGGCAACTCAAGGACTTCAGCTGCCGTACCCAAGACCTCATTTAAAGGGACTCTTGGGAGGAAATCCAAAAAAAACCTCATTAGGAAACTGTAAGTCAATCACATTTTTGTGACTCAAATAGATGCCTCCATCAGAGTCCGATAAGAAAAAAACCTGCCTAGCTACTGTTTACTATATCATTACAAGAACCTCTGAATGAAGTGTGAACAAAGTCAGCACGGGACTCAATCTGGCCTTCACTGTGCTTTTCAAGTCAAGTCTAGTCAAAATTACTTTATTTGATTAATACAACATTTATCATAAAAGTTTGAATATGCATCAGAGATAAAAACTATAAAAGACCATTTGAAAACAGTTAATTCATTTCAGCAAATATGCAATTTTCTGGTTTTCAAGGACAGACATAAAAAGGAGGCAACACTATAGCAGATTAAGGGGTCAAGCAGCATTCGTAGGAAATAGAGGGCCAGACGACATTGCCTAAAATTATGTTTACGCATAATTGGAATTAGAAATCTTGCACAGTGATCACAGTAAAATTTACAAAAAATGAAAATATGTAGATCTTTTTGGCGCGAGGAACCATCACATGGGCAACATGAAAGATCATTAATAGAATAAGTGCCAGCTGGAAAACCCAACATACATGAAATATAGTAAAGGCGAAACCGTAACAAAATAAATCTGTGACAAGGGTTTCAAGGTAAGATGGTACGCCCTCACCCTGCATGGGGCCCTCAAGATACTCTCTGACTGTAGATTTACTATTCCGGACAGTCATTCTCGCCTCGTTCGCTCATTTTAAAAAGCAGCCTTTTAAAGCATTTTTCGACATATGCACACATTTTTCTAGCGATTTGTATAAGCTCCCTAGATTCTAGAGTGTGGAGAGTATTTTTCACATATGCTAACGACTGAATGTTCTGTGTGTGTTCTAGTAATAGACAATCCCTGATAATTTTTTGGGTAAGGATGACAGAGTTTCTTCGCCATATTGAGTGCCAAAGAAGGAATGGTACTAGGTGTATTTTGTCGCTGATATAGGGAATGTTAAGCTTATGATGCAAATTACAATTAGAGCAGCTGATGGGGAGGCTCATCATTGCTTTCCAAAAAGAATCCTCTATTGTTTGCATCCCCTTACATTAGCATGACCTAGTACACCAGCACCATAGGCAACAACTACACTACATTAAGCCTCATAAATCTTTTTTCTTAATATGTAAATGTCTTGTGCCCAGCTTTTTAGAGAACGAATGGATGACATTAATGCTCTTTTCTAGCATGATCCCTTGATTCGCCATCATGCTAATCCAAGATGATCTATCGTCAAAAGTCACCCCTAGATAAGAGAACAACTCTGTCTGCACCAGGGATAAAGAAGGAAGGGGGGTTCTTCACCTTTTGGCCTGCAATTAAAATAAATGACTTAGATGTGTTTGTTTGTAAATCCAGACTTTGCATAAATTTGTATAGCAATTTCTGGAGGGCCCTTATCGTACGCGCAATTAAAACAGCATTGTCTGCGTATATTAAAATTGGAATAAGCGTCTTGTGTATTCTAGGGATGTCTGTGGCTGATTCAAGTAATTGAGCTTCTACCCCATTTGTATATTAAGAAAACATAAAAGGGGCAAGAACTCACCCATGGCAAACTCTTCTAGAGATTGAGAACCATCTTCTGCATTCACCATGATGCCCATACCGAACACACACTTTGGCCTTCGAATACAGTTGTCTTATAAAAGTAATTATTTCTTGGTCTACCTCCATTTCCTTCATGATCCTCCAGAGATGGAAATGGGTTACGCAGTTGAAAGCTGAGCTGAGGTCCATGAAAGCCATGTATAAGTGCTTGGCATGGCCATATTTTGCTATAAGTAGGCTTAGATTCGGGCATTTATCTTGGGTGCCTCTACCTTTTTTTAAAACCATATTGGGCAGGAATCAAGATGTTCTTTGTCAGTGCCCAAGCCTCCATTCTATTCAATAGCACTCTACCCATAAGTTTTGCCATGCTATCGAGGAGAGAAATTGGCCTATAGTTTCTAGGATCTGATTTGTCTCCTTTTTATAAATGGGTATTAAAATTGCCTTATTCCAAGAAGTAGGCAGGCCCTCTTTGGCTATTGCATTAAACACATTAGTGAGCACAGGGCCCCAAAGGTCAGGGCAGTCTGTAAAAAATCTATTGGGGTGCCATCAGGACCAGGCGTCTTGTTACTAGTACATTGAGCCAGTGCTACACTTATCTCAGAATTATTAACAGTAAGAACAGCGTTAGATGAACAGACAAGCTCTTTGCACAATGCCCAGGTACCATCTCTATTTTCATGAAAGATTTTACTAAAGTGCTCCAACGATGAGTCGTCATCCACATTATTGTTGAGGTTGGGGTCTGCATTTTGTTTTAAGAATGGGGCTTTAATTGTTGCCCAGAAATCCCTCATTTTATTTGTGGTAGATGTCCCCATGCTTCTTCCTTCAGTAGCTTTAGCCTTTTCTTCCTGGCCATGGAATACCGTATGCAAGCCTGTTTGACCAGGACTGGCTCTTTTGGCATAAGCTTAAGGATTTGTTGTAAATAAGAAAGTGCTTTAGTGCAATTCTGGTCAAACTATTTCTGGTGTTGATTTTTTTTGACCCACCACAATTTGTATAATTCCTTTTTTCTTCTAATAAGATGGCTTCAAAGGACTCAATTGTACTCGGGGGGTCTGGGTTTAGATCTAGACATACCGCTGTTTCTTTGAGTATACTAGACTCTATCCGGGGGGATAAAGATTTCCTTTTTAGTACTCTCTAACTTAAGTGTTATCCCATTCTTCCTTGCAATATAGGGTTTTATATGTGAGATGTTAGAACCATGGATACCTACCCAAGACATATGACAAGCTACGGACGTATGATCACTAAAACCAGAGAATGTAACCGTACGATTACTAAAAACCCCTCCCAGGGAGGCTGAGGCTATTATGAAGTCAATCGGTTAGCTGCTTGAGGTGGAACAGAAGGTATCTAGAGGGTGACCAGTAGATTCTGACAGAGGGTTCATTATCTCCAGTTTTTTTTGTGATAATGAGCTTATTTTAATACGTTCCCATAAAGATTGTGACAGAAATGCACACTACCCCCTCCATCCACGTCTGCTAGGCTAAACATTGAAGTTAGTGCAAATGGGCAAGGGTGTACATTAAAATCACCCATCCACTGCACTTCTGTTTTTTTGTTTGCACAAACTAATTAGCCAATTCATATTTTCCTCCACTGCAGAAACAACTTCATACATCTCGACCCCAAATACATTATTTTAGAAATTAATCAATAGTATAGTAATACCCTTAGGAACTTTAAGGTGAAGCATGTTAAAATATTGACAATCGTTACATGATGACAATACTTCTTATGAAACGTAAATCCTAGCTGCTGTCCAAACCTGCATCTCCAGATATCACATAACCCTAACTGGGACATCATCAGCCTGACTCTATTTGACATTTTAGGATTCACAGCTGCTCTACTCCTTTCAGAACGATCTAATCTGTGATCCAGCACTGTATTAAAATCACGTGCCAAGATGATCTGTCACAGAAAATTCAATAGTTCCCTGGCGGTGTCATCAAAAGGGCCTATATCTTGGTTTGGACCATAATAGCCCACCACAATAAGCACTTGCCCATAAACCTTTAACTTGACATTCAGCCACCTCCCTCCTATGCTGGCCGCTTTCCATTCAACCAAGATCTTAAGACCATGTTTAATTAAAACTGCGACCCCTTTAGTCACAGCTGTCTGGGGAGTATAGACTGCATGGCCCAACCACCGCTGAGACAAGAACAACTCTTACTCTCCTCCCCGGATAAATGGGTCTCTTGTAATATTAATATTTGGGCCATAGAATCCTTCAAATATTTCAAAATCAAATCCCTTCTTTTCACACGCATTCCATTTACATTCCAAGATAGAATTCTCAACTTTTTAGAACTACCCCCACTCATCCCAGACACACACACTCTCACACCCTCTCTTCCATTGACAGCAATAATGCTTCTGAGGAATTTTCTGTATTTTCTCTTCCCCCTCCCCCATCTCCTCCCCACCCCGCCACAAAGACAAACTAGAAACCAACCCCTCTCCCTGGAAAACCCATCCAGATTACCCATGGCTAAATAAGCCCTATGGGTGCTCCTTGACGGGCGGTGCTGTTAGATAACAGCACAACTTAAATATAAACTATAATGTACAGGCATAGATTAATTTAAGAGAAAACATAAGCAACCTAATAAACACCATACGCAGCTAAAACATTTCCTAACTTACATACCCCAGGATTGACACTGTTCCAAAACATTATCAACCTCATCAACAAAACAAAAGGAATGCATCTTGTTATTCCACATAACGTTTAACAGCACAGGGAACTTCAATTGGACCGAAGCCCCCAATTTCCTTAACCGCTGAAACCTTTTACCAAGCTCCCATTGTCTATTAGCAGTAACGGGTGATATATCTGATCTGACCTCCACCTTAGCACCATCTACTTCAATTGTTTTTTTCTTAAGGGCACTTGCTAGGATCTTTTCTTTCAGGGTATTTGACATAAAATGAATCAGTATTCTCCTAGGTTTAGCACAGTTCGGGTTCAACCTGAAAGGATCACAATGTACTCTCTGAATATCCCTGGAGATCTCCTCCTCTGTCTCCTCCAGCTGCAGCTCACCCTTCAATAGTTGCACTACATATTTCCTGATATCCGTTCCTTCTTTGCCGTCCAGGAGTTTCAACATTTTCAGGTTATTTCTTCTCTGCATATTCTCCAACCTTTCTACCCTTTCCTCATGCTCCCTATCTTTAATCTTGATTACCTCTAGCTTTTTCTGATTTTCCATCACTTCCTCTCTAAGGTCCTTGACCTCCACCTCTAATGCTATTGTACGGCTGCTCAAATCATCTATCTTTTTCTCTAGCAAACCACAAGCCGCCCTAATACTTTCCTGATTCAGCTCAGAAACCTCAAATCTCTTATGCATCTCCAAATTTAATTTTTTAAGCAAAGCGATAACAGAGAGATCACTACTCTCCTGTTCGGCTACTGCCTCCTTCTGCTGGACCAAATGGTTGGGCTGCTTTCCCTCTGCACCTGGTATGCTCGGACTACTAGGAGGGCCAGTAATAAGCCCAGAGCCACTTACTTTGGGGGACGAAACCTGCTGCAGTATACTTAAATTCACCTCATCCTGGACTTGTGAAACATTATCACCATCATCTATCTCTAATGACAGGACCTGGAAGCGATTAGGACTTAAGTGATTAGACCAATCAACAGAATCTAAATCAGGCACCTCTCCCAAACACTCCCCAGCACCAACCAAACTAGACTCCCTGCCCAAATGATCCTGTTTGGCTTTTGGGGATATCAGTGGCCCTGTTAACTTTGTCGGAGTTTTCCCCTTCAGTATCAGAGTCTTTGGCAACACCTTAAAAAATGACCTAAGTGAGGGGGTCACCTTGATCTTACGCTCTAATGAAACCCCCTTCCCAATTTCTTACCACTTTTATTGTTCTTACTGATATTAACAGTGGGCCTACCCTTAGCCTTATTCTCTAACACCTCTTTATTATTGGGAACAAGAGAGCCTATCTGATTAGGTAAAAACTTCTGCGGCCCCCTCCCCGCACTCCTTAGCGCGTATCTAGAGACTGCTCCAAAACGACTCTGCTGACTGTGAGGGGGGTACGAAAATCAACGCCCAATCCTTTCCGCCTCACGCCTCTTCCTGGAATCCATACGGTACGTGCAAACCTCCTACACACCGGCCGTCATGAACAACACCCGCAGCCCACAACTAGCTGGCCGCCATGTTTTCGTCAAGCAGGATCCCTACTAATCATAAATCCTGAATTGATTATTTCCTGGTAGAAAGAAGGCTGGTTGATTTACTAGTTCAGGAGGGCCATGTTGGAGCACATTTATCTGACCATTCAGCTATAACCCTCCGCTTGGAGATATGGGATGGCATCTCGGGTTCAATTTGGAGGTTAGATCACACAATACTTTCTGATCACGAAGTAGTAGGTTTTGAAGGAGGAGACAAAGCTATTTTTTGAAAAAAATCAGGGATCAGCCAGGATAGAGATTGTATGGGAAGCGTACAAAGGATTTTTACGAGGGAGATTGGGAGCTTTGGCAGCTAAGAAAAGGAGACTCTATTATGGTAGGGTTACAGACCCGAGAAGAAGATCTGTAAATTAGAGGTGGGCTTGGTAAACTCTGGTAGTAGGGGCTCTAATGAAAAGCTCCTTCAAGATCTTACGGAGTTTAAGACAGAGCTAGTGGGAGTTTTGAGGGCGAGAGTTAAGGAGAAGTGGGATTCTAGCCAGCTTGCTCATTTTGAATATGGTGAGGGCTGCAGTAAGCTGCTAGCATGGAAGACAGAGAGCGACCAAGTTCCGAATCTGATCAAAGAAGTAAAGAGTGTGGAGATGGTCTGATGATTACAGATAACAAAGGTATAGTTGCTGCATTCTATGAATATTTTGGGAAGGTCTATAAGGAGGATATGGTGGTTGAAGATAAGGCTGTTCAGAGTTGGATGGAACTGTTGGACCCCTATCCGATGAGCTTAAGGATGTTCTGAATCAGGAGATTACTGAGTTGAAGGTTGAGGAGGTTATTAGAGGGGGGAAAAGAGGCAAGGCTCCCGGGCCAGGCGGCCTCCCTGCTGAAGTTTATAAACAATTGGTTGGGATACTATCACCGATTATATGTCAGCTGTTTAATGAGATATTTTTAAGTGATGCGTCTCTGCCAACCTTCCTGGAATGAGGCAAATATTACATTAATACTAAAGCCAGGGAAGTTGCCCAAGTCTGTGGAATCATATAGGCCCATCTCATTACTTAATACCGATTATAAGCTTTTTGCTAAAATGATTGCACATAGGCTGAACGATGTCATCTCACAAATAGTTTATGAGGACCAAAAAGGTTTTATTAGGAGAAGATATTTGAAAGAGCTGACTTTTTCCCTCATTGGTGCTATAGATATGGCGTCTGCTCATGATCTTCCCTTGGATGTTATCGCTTTTGATGCCGCCAAGGCGTTTGATCGAGTTAACTGGGTCTATCTGCGCGCGTTAGTAAAATACCTTAACTTGGGAATACATCTTAGTAAATCTCTATCAGCAATATATCAGGCCCCCACCTCTAGAGTACTAGTGAACGGGATGCTAACTCACCCAGTGTCAATTATGCGCGGCACCAGACAAGGGTGCCCGCTATCACCACTTTTATTTGATTTATATATAGAGCCCCTAGCGCGCAAGATAAGGTCTGCTGAGAATATTGTTCCTTTTGAGTTTGAGGGATGGTCTAAGAAGATCGGATTGTATACAGACAACATAATTATTTATACTCCTAATCTACAGGAATTGATGACATGTCTTCTAGACTTCACTAAAGAGTTTGGGGCTGTTTCAGGCTATGATATTAACAAAGAAAAAATAGAAGTTATGGCCTGGAATATAAACACAGAGGGAATTGTATTTAAAAACGAGATGAGGTATCTCGGAGTTAGGATAACGCAGAATATTGCAGATCTCACCAAGGTTAATTTTGTTAAGCTTAAAAATTAGATAAGTTCTAGTTTACGAGGGTGGTCGCATTTACCACTTAAACTGTTTGGTCGGACAAATTTGGGCAAAATGATGCTGTTGCCAAAGTTAACCTTTTTATTTGAAACAGTCCCTCTGATGTTAAAGAGGGATTGGTTCACAAGTTTGCAGAGCGAGATTAGTACTTTTTTGTGGGCATCAAAAGGGCCGCGCCTGTCTTGGAAGAAGCTCAGTAGAAGACTTGTTAAAGGAGGTTTAGCGGTTCCGGACTTACAATTTTATTAGTGGGCTTTTTTGTTGAAAAACAGCAGGATATTGTTGGATATTCTGACTAATACGGTTATTGGGAAAATGTTTGGAGTGATGCCAAGGAAACAAAACTATAATGAAAATGGCTTTATGTATAAATTCGCTGACCCGAAATTCTCCAAAAAGGTTAGGTTAAAGGATTTAAGAGACATAGCAGAGACTTGGTTCAGAATCAGGTGAGCTTTGAAAATTCCCTATTATAGCCAAATGGCTTCGATTTGGATGCATCGGGATCTCGACTTTGGTCTAGGGATCTGTTGGCCCGACCATTAAAGGAGATGGGTCTGCAGAGATGGAAGGAGTTATTCCCGGATGGAAAATTAGTTCTCTGGGGGCACTGTGAGGAGGTATGGGGTCACAGTTTTTCCAAATTCTAATATTTACAGATCCAACGTTGGTCGGCGGTATCGGGTGATCAAATCGGAGCTTATAACGAGTTGGAGGATAAGCCCTTCTCTAACGCTGTATTCAAAAAAGAAATATCACTGTGGTACTGGCTGATGTTAGAAATGGAGGATGGCACTTTCAAGTTACCTGAGACCCTGTGGGGAGACTGCTTGCCGGAGATCACTACAGAAGACCAATGGCAAGTAACAATGGCTATGCTTTATAAAAGAGTAAAGCCTGCAAATTTAAGGATGAATCATTTTTTTACGTTGCACAGGGCGTATTGCTCTCCGCGATGACTCTCCAAATTTGGTTCAGGCGGTGTGGTGGTGTGTCCCAAGTGCAATAGCCCTAATGAAGGTGATTTGCATATGTTTCTGCTATGTCCGAAGATTCAGCCGGTTTGGGAGGCCGTGAGTAGCTGTTTGTCGAATGCCCTAGGGTTGCAGATCAAGGTAAGCCCGGAGTCAGTTATATCTGGAAGACTTGACCTGCAAGGTAAGGGCACAGATGATAATGCAAGGCTTGTTTTCAATTCTATACTCTTGGCACGAAGAGAAATATGTAAATTGTGGGTTTCCCCGGTCTCGCCAATAGAAGCGGACTGGTTATGAGCTATGAGATTTAATGCGAAATTAGATATTTCGGATCAGATGAAGAAGAGATACAAATTTTGGACTGCTTTTTTGGCATGTTTTGGGTGAGGGCAGGGTGTTTTGGTTTTAAAAAAGTATAAATCCAATGATTAAGTCTTAGCCTGATTTGGCTGGTGAAAGTCTTCTTGGTTACTGGGAAGATCTGGGGCAAGGGCTGACGCGCTGTGGAAGAAGACTCCTAATCCCTTTCCTTCGATAGGCTTGGCCCGGAGGGGAGTTTCTATTCTAAAAAGCGTTGTTTTGTCCCTTCCTCTATAGCCAGTAAATGAGGCAGAAAAGCCCAGGGTGGTCTCGTTGAGTTTTGGGCCGCGAAAAGACAGATGAGAAAAGTATGGTACCTATAGCCATCTATGTGGACAGGGCCCACTGCCCACGCCTCTTGCAGACAGACTAAATCAAAGGTGGAGATATACTTAAGCCAATCTGAATCCAACAATTTGTGTACCAAGCCTGCAATGTTCCATGTAATGGCTGAGAAATTGTAAATATACTCTTTTGCAGTAGAACCTTGATATCCGAATACACCAGAACATCATTCACTTCTACGTTTTGAGGCCCGCCCATAATTCGCTATCAATTTCAAAGGTCCAGATCTGACAATGCCAAATAACAGTTGGAAGTTGGTAGGAGTGGTGTGGTATTTTCTCTGCGCCACAAATGTGATTGGGCCTCCAATGGGGGTGAAGTGAAGTTGTGAGCCCTGTTTAAATTTTATACCTGGCTGGTTCGTAGACAGATTATTACAAAAGCCAAGAGGTAGGGAAAATATTTGTGTTGAGACTGATATCGTATTAGGTCATAAGTGTAATAGTTTTTTTTGCCATGGTGGCCGGAGAGTTAAAAATTAAAATCACACAGTCTCCGCAATAGATTTGACTTGTTTACCAAGCCAAGGAACTCTATGAGCCATTAAATGTTAAAATGTCCCTCTGACTGACCATTGATGGTTTTATAAATCCAGTGTCGAACTTTGTGAATTAGTTGGTAGTTTCTTTCTGGTTCCTTTTTAAAACAGGAGTGTTTGCCTAAACAACCACATAGGGACAAGCGGCTGGTTGGAGATCTAACCTCAGCCGTTCATCTATTCTTATTATAAGACAAGGGGCCCTGCCCGATCTTCGTCGGGGTCCGGTTCCGAGGAACTTTGAAGGTTCAAAGCGGGTTGTGAGCGCTGAGGGCGATGTGCCAGGTGCGCTCCAATTCCCCTCCCGAGACCCATGGTGCTAGTAGCGCCCTGTTTTAAAGTGCTGAGATACCCCTGATTTTGGGGTCTTTTTTCTTTAGAATGAGCCACCCGCTCTTCTAATTTTAAGCACTTTTTTCACCTTTTCTTTTTTCACTTTCACGCCCCCAGGTTAGGGTGGACTATTAGAGTGTCCATACCGCCGGGGTATAGTCCTGAAGAATGCCTTGGTGAATTTATACCACTAGTATGGCAGAAACATGTTGACTGATTAATTAACCCTGTGGTATTTAGCTGAATTTAACCAAATCCTAATAACCTTGGCACGTAAATTCAGACACATATACCACTTACCTGTGTCTTAGGGATCACTCATTAAAAACCCTTTTTTTGATACCCTCTTAGGCACTTTTAATTATATTTTACTCACATCACGCCCTCCTCACACTACCAGCTCCGCAGTCTTTCTGGCGTCGCAGCACACCAAAGAGGCACTCGGCCTCTTTGGTGGGGCCCGATGATGAAGCATGACACTGACCAGGTCGGTGTGTGAGGGCCTTCCTACTCAAATTGAGTGAGTGTGTTATCCTTCCATAATTTGCTCCAAATTTGTGGCAGTCCTGTGACTGACCAGACCTCTCTCTTTTTTTGTTGAGGTCTAAACATAGCCACAAGCCTGGCTGAAAACTGCCACTTGAGCAGAGTGAACGCCAGGAGCTGAAAAAACCAGAAGCAGGTTGGACAGCACCAGAAATGGATTTGAAACAGAGCTCGACTCTGATGCCGTTCATGTGTACCAGAGGAGGAAATTAATATGAAATCAAAATGTAGGTCAGATTCAGTGAACAGGCCCACCAACCAGGGGAACTGTTCCATGAACAGGACAGACATAGCAAGGGAAGGAGAGTTCCTCATTCCATATTTTTCATAATCGGTGCAGGAGAGCTAAAGTGGAGAAAACACCTTCCCCTGTACCGCTCTCAATATTTTGTTCTGTAGTTGGACCTGGAAAGGTGACAACGCTACTGGTCATCGGACATTTTAGGTCTTTGCCTTTTAGACAGAAATACGTTGCAATGAAACCTCCCTACATGGAGAAATACCGTTACATACTTGTTCTGCTTGACCTAACAATACTCGTTAGTGTCTTCTAACCTCTTTAAATGCCTTAATCCCTTGAAGTGAAAATGGCCTACAGTAAGATGCTGTACATGCCAATACTGAAACCACATCTTACATTTAACTACACAGCATTACATCTGGTTTACATGCAAGAAGCTTTGCAATACGGCCATGCTGGATTACCTGCTATCTTGTGCCCCGTCCAAAAGTTGAAGGTTTTAGCACTTAAACATGACTTTTGCATGAAGTACTTCTAGTAAAGACCTAGATGGGCGTACAAAAAAATCAAGATCACTAGAAAACAAAAGAAAAGAGATACTGACCCAGCAGAGCAGAATCCTGTTTGAGACAAGTCTTTGAGCCCAGCCTTATTACAGTACCGGCCGGCAGGGCAAGGGAGGCACTGCTCTTGAGTAGTCAGACCTGATGCAGGTGAGTAAGAACCGATTGGGCAAGGCACCGGAGATCTGGACCCAGGAGGGCAGAAACATCCTGCTGGGCAGATGTCATTCCCAAGAACAGACAATGCAGATTGCCCCACCTGCAAGAAGAACAACATAGAAAGTAATGTAGTACAACCTTCAGTACTCAAGCATATTGCTAATGATGTGCTAGTGTACCTATCCATAGGTTTGAGTATGTAAATGTGCTCATCTGTGTGCATGGACGGTATCAATTTGAATGCCAGAAGGGTAAGAGACGAATAGAGTTATTCACAACACAAGGTATAATTTCAAAGGAGGGCCACTTAGCGGACACCATTTTGAGCCAGTAACAGATAAAAGTACTAAAATGTTAAATGAGTAGTCTAGCAGCAAAAGGTGTTTATGTACACTCTTTATATTAGCCATGAGGTACACATTACTAGAATGTATAGCAGAGCCAAATCAGCACATTTCCTAACAGAAAAGTGCCACTACAATGGTGGTTGGACAGTACCCCCTAGATCAGGAGTGTCCAACGTTGGTTCAGATGGGATGGCTGTACGACTTATTTACAGACTAATTATTGGCGGTTCATACACACTCTTCATTTAGAACAATTGTATGTGAATGTATCTTGTGTGGATACTGTGAAAGTCTGAAATGGATTCAATGCTGTTGAGTCTTCTTGGACACCATAGGCATAGACCCTGTCCTCCTCACTGCTTCTCTTTCACGCCTCTTTTCTTGACATCCAAGGCTACAATCACATCTTGGCCCCAAAAGGATGTGTGTGTCGCAAGTGATGACACAAGATTAAAAAAATTATAATACACAACTCATTTACTGATTAAAGACATGAAAAGCTGAAAGTGTATTTTACACACGTTAGACACAGTAACACATGAAACCGAGACAAGTGTAGTAGAAGCACTGTAAAAGCATGCTTTAAAATGCAAGATGAAGAAAACATACACACATTGCAATACTAATACACGAAAATGAGCTGCACTAATGAGAATTTCTTATGAACATGTTGTTTATTAGCATTTATTGATGAAATTGTGCTGTTAATAAAGTGGCATAGTGCTTCTAATGCCTTCTGTTAGAATGCACAATTTAGAAATGTTGGTGCAAAAATGTGTAGAAACTAGGTACGATCTTGAATTTTTGCATAATAATACTGGAGACTCTATAATTTATGAAAAGTGAAAAACACATTTTATAGTGTGAATTTAGAAAATTATATATTTATATGAATTTTGAGAAAAAATGTGCTAGTAGGGTATTTATAAAGTTAGCAAATTCCATGTAATTATGTCTGGTGAAAGTTCTTTATAGTACCTATTTGAAATGATTTATCACACTATGGGGTCCGTTATGATGGCGGGCTGGCACCGTAATGG
Source organism: Lissotriton vulgaris (assembly GCF_964263255.1). Lineage (NCBI taxonomy): Eukaryota > Metazoa > Chordata > Amphibia > Caudata > Salamandridae > Lissotriton > Lissotriton vulgaris. The sequence goes on along the minus strand of NC_141687.1, from coordinate 1,236,755,933 downwards.
AATGCAGAACCATCTGCCAGGGGTGCAGTGGTCTCGTACTTGCAATTAGGATGCCACTGCAACCGTGGCGGTGGCAACCCCCATTCCCAGCATTGTGGTGGGCGGTGACTGCCACCTTGTGCATGCAACTGCAAGGGGGTACCATAGGTACCCCCATGTGCACCTCCCACCCCCCAACACCCTGGGGGCCCATAACGGGCTCCCAAAAGCATAGACCGCATGCCTTTCCATGGCGGCAAGGCCGCCATAGAAAAGCTGATCTCCGCCATTATCCTAATGGGGTCCAAAGTTTGATATTGCTATAGAGTTTATTTCATTTAAAGTGTGTAATGCCAATTTAAAGGCTTTTTCAAAAATGCTTTTTCCCTAATGCCGACCTTTTTCCTCACCTAATACAATGGTCCATTCACAACTAGTAAAATGTTGCTTTATTTGTCCTATACATGTATAATTTTTGGCATTCCTAATTGCTTCTTCGACGTTCGCAGTAAATATTCCTGCTGGAACAGGATTTCAGCTGTTGCTATAGATGGATACTGTGGTGCCCATTAGGATGGCGGGCAAATCCCCCATGCCGGGCCGGTGGTAGCCACTGCGGGCCCGGCGAGGGCGATCCCCCCGCCATCCTGCCATGAATGACCCCGCCACATTAGAATGACGGATGGAAAGACTGTCTGCTGCTTTTCTGCCGGGTGACTCGGTGACCAGGCGGAAATTGGCCATAATATGGTGGTGTGTCTGCAAGACACTGCCATCCATATTATGATGTAGGCGGTCACCTGCCTTTCCATGGCAGTGGTGCCGGCATGAGACATTGCCATTTTGACTATTCCTACTCTGAGACATGGACGTTATTTTGATCAAGTTTCCTTTATTTATTTTATTTTATGCTAATTGACTCGCCCTTAATGGACTTTAAATTTGGCCCCTTTCCCCTTCCTTTGTAGGATTTGAGCAGTAAGACAAACAACTATCCTTCTGCCTTTAATGGGTGCAGAGACAGAATATCGATGCCAAAATATCGAATTACACTAATATTGATGCAAAAATATTGTGGGTCAAGAATATAGACAGCCAAAATATCCTGGTGAAGAATATCGACTTTGGGTAAGTAATATTGATGTAAAAAATATCCAAGTGTTTAATATCGTTTGCAAAAATATAGATGTAAAAAATATAAATTTTGTATTAATGTCATGTTTGTTAATATATATTTTATATGTGTGGTATGTATGTATTTTTTGTATAAGAATTGTTTGTATTTTTATTATATGTGTTAAAATTTTTGCAGTTATTAGAAATAAAATGTTTGAATTTTCCATTTTTAGCTCCGTAACGGGTTGTGGGTTTATAGGGGAATAGGGTGGGAAGTAATTTAATCATATAAGATTTATTGAATATTTTTTGTGGTCATTAGTATATATTTTTTTTATTTTGCGTTTTTAGTTCCGTAGCGGGTTGTGAGTTCATAGGGGGATAGGGTGGGAAGTAATGTATTTATATAAGATTTATTAAATGTTTGGAGGAGTAATTTCTTTTATTTGAATGTTGCGTTTTTAGTACCGTAGCGGGTTGTAGGTTTATAGGGGAATAGGGGAATAGGGTGGGAAAACATTTAATTATAGTAAATGTATAGATTTTTTCAGTTAGTAATAATTTTTGAATTGAGATGTTATGGTGTTGAATGTGTGCATTAATTTTTTGTCAATTTTGAAATAATTAGTTGTTAATGAATTTTAATGAATAAATTGGCAATTAATTATGTTAATTTTGTAAATTTGTGTGTGTGTTGTGCTGTTTATATGTGAAAATGGTGAGAAGGAAGTTATGGTAATTGTGTACTTCTTTTTAGGTGTGTGATGTGCATATTACATTGTCAAAGAATGTGTATTCAATCAATGTTTACTAATTATTTTTATTAATAATAACTTTTGATATCATGAAAATAACAATGTTGAAGGTTTTATTTATTGGTATAGTGTTATAGGGTAGGAAATAAAAGAAATACATTTATGGTTAAAAACATTTTTGTCTGTTAATATTTGCTTCTTTTAAATACATATTATTTATAAATGTATATATTTTTTATAGATAATAGTTCTACCTTTTTATTATATGTATTTAATATATTTCATATTAAGGTTTAATATATTTAATCTGATATTTTGCAAATATTGTTTATTTATTTTTTAACTCTTTAAATGTTATTATTAATTTTTGTTTCCCTGCTGTCCAATACTTTCCTTACTGTTTCACTCACTGGAGTGGGAATAGTAATTTTTACTCCTCCACTATCAAGAACTTTTTCTACTGTTGCATTGACTGGAGTGGGAATAGTAATTTTTACTCCTCCGCTATCCAGCACTTTCCCTACTGTTGCACTCACTGGAGTGGGAATAGTAATTTTTACTCCTCCGCTATCCAGCACTTTTCCTACTGTTGCACTCACTGGAGTGGGAATAGTAATTTTTAGACTTCCACTATCCAACACTTTCCCTACTGTTGCACTCACTGGAGTGGGAATAGTAATTTTTACCCTTCCGCTATCCAACACTTTCCCTACTTTTGCACTGACTGGAGAGGGAATAGTAATTTTTACCCCTTCGCTATCCAGAATTTTTTCTACTGTTGAAGTCACTGGGGTAGGAATAGTAATGTTTACCCCTCTGCTATCCAATACTTTCCCTACTGTTGTATTTATTGTATTGCAAAATGTAAAAAAAAAATAATTGTTACATTTTTATATTCATTAAAAGATGGGTATTTTGTATTTCAAATTATTGAAATATGTATATATTTAATGTTTATATAATTTAAAAGTTTAAAAATTAAATAAAGATAATAGTTAATAAATTATATTTAAGTAAATATATGTAAATATATACATTATTAGGTGTGTGTGTTTATATTTTTAAATTAAGTTTATTTGTTATATTTAGTTAAAATATTACATTTAATTTATTTTATTCGAAATATTAATAATATTTATTATATTTTATTTAAGTTATATATATTTTTAAGTCGATATTTTTAGATCTATATTTGTTACTTTGATATTTTTCTACCAATATTCTTGTACTTACCTGTTTAAGTATAAGGAGTCGATATTTTTGTATTCTATATTTTTAAGTTGATATATGTGAATGTCTATAGTTATTACATCAATATTTCATCAAGGAACCCTTTAATGGTAGAGGCACTCTGTAAACTGATTTTTATAATAACCATCTGATGAATCCTTACCTAAATGTTTGCTGCTTTAATGCAAGCTGTGTTATTCTAAACTGACATTCTCAAAAGATTGCTTATTGCTATGGATTTTGAATCTTTAATACCATAACTAAGTTAATCTATTGCCTGCCTGAGTTTATTATTGAGTCTTGTTGGTTCTTCCATTTAAACTGCGCTATTTTACAAATAATTTAGATGCATTGCAGGGAGAATCAGCAAGCTCTTTTCAGAACATCAAGTATTACTTCTTTTGTTCTCTGTTGCTGTTGCAGTGCTTGTAGTGTACATGATTCTAGTCCGACTTAACTTCTTCTGGAGGTTGGCTCTTCCTGTTGGTATTCTTTATTACTACAGCATGGTCATGAGAGTGGTGTACCTAAATCTGATCTCAAATGTGTGAATTAGCTGTATGGTTAGAGTAGTAAGGAGTGTAATTACATTTTTTCCATGCTTGCGCTGCAACAAAACTTTTGTTGCAGAGCTATGCTTCTGCCTAATGAAATGAGATTTTAGGGTGCCAAAAATATTCCTTTGCCCAAGTCAAAAAATTCACCATTATTGGTTCAGCAAAAAGAAGGCTTCATGGAGTGCTGATGGAGTATCGTTCTGGATAAAGTCTACGTGTAGCAGCAAAGGAGTGTGAGTATGAATAGGAGTGAGGGCCACTACGGCTTTTGCTTAAGATAGTGTTTTTTTAAATCGCTGTGCGTTGAGGGGAGTGAAGTGATTAAAGTCCCCATGCATGATTGTGGCGCTTTGTGCAAAGTTAAAGTTGTGAAAGGTTCAGTCACAGCCTAAGGTCTTGAGATATTTATCTATTGGGATGTCTAAGTTTTGAAGACATTGAGTGAGTTGTCTGCTGTATTGTGGTTTCGGTCATGGGACATCACTGACAACACTTTGATAAGGATTCTCTTTGTGTGTTAATGATAAATGGATGTTATGTTTGATCTCAAGTGCACAGGGAAAACTATATCAATTAAGGGTGAAATCCTTCTGCTTGAGATTTCATATAAAGTGAAAAATTATAGAAAAGTTTACTTACCTTGTGAGAGTGGATATCCTTTAGTGGACCTGACAGTTTTATTTATTACTGGTATTGTTTTGTTAAATTGTTCAGAGGGAAACATGCAGGAGAGGACTGTGAATGAGGGTGTGCTGCTGCAAGGAGCAAGACTGACGTCACAGTGTGTCACATTGTGATTGTTCGGTTGGTGTAAAGCCGCCATGGAATTTGTTGACTGCGTCATAAGAGTTGCGCTGTCATTGGTTGTGGTTGCTGAACAGGTGAATTGTGGGATAATTATATTTCCTGGATTTACAGAAATATTTTGAGAATAGAGAACTGAATAAAATAAACATTTTTAAATAATTGCAGAAATTAGTAATGAAAGATGAGACCATACCCGTCAAATCAAAGGTAGAAGCACCACCTGAGGGTACACCAGGATACATTGTCATGATGGACAAAGGATTACATCCATAAGTGTAACTCGAGTTTTGGCATAACCTTACTGAGAAAGATGAGACATTACAGTTTCCTCGTTATGGAACATTCATTTTGAGGGTTTTTATCAAATTTAAGGAAATCAATGTATGAAATGAAAGACCCTGTAAGATCCACTGATATTGAGGCTTTAAATACCTGGGAGCATATTGCTCATCAGCAAGACAAAGAGAAATCTCAAGGGAGGTATAGGAGAACTATGGATCATTATGCAGAATCTGGATGGGATGCTCAACTGAAAATGTGGAGGGCAGATGTAATACATGAACATGACTGTATCCGGTGCTGGAGTTTGAGGAAGTTGCTAAGGACAAGAGAAGAGAGATAAAAAAGCATTTAGAAACATAAAAACTTGATTCAGAGAAAGAAGAATTACACATTTTTAATGATTTATTGATGAATCCTCCAGCAGCTGAAAATCCTAATCCTCCTATAATGCCTGCAGTGCCTAAGGAATCTATGCTTACTTCTCCTGTGAGTGGGAAAACAGAAATGTCAGCTCCTATGAACCTGATTAATTCAAGTACTCCAGACACTTTGGGGCTTATAAGTATGTCAGGCAAAATGGGAACGCGCGCTAAGGGTGCAGCTGTCCCGCACATCCCATTAGGATGCGTCCGTCACACTGGCGGGCACATCCCGCATTTTTAACATTGCGGCGGGCGGTGCTGAAAGCACCGCTCGCCGCAATGCTAAAAATGCATGTTATGCTTTTCAATGCACAACGTGTCAGGAACCGCACGGTGCATGCCACGTTGCACATTGAAATGCAGGGGGGGTACCATAGGTACCAGCCATATGCACCCCCCACCCCCAGAGTACCTGGGGGCCCGAAACAGGCCCCCGCAAGAAATTCCTGCATGCCTTTCTGTGGGCGCCACGGAAAGGCATGTTCCCACCCACATCTTAAAATGGCTGGCGGGGTCTGTTAGACACCACCACAATTGATCCCTTTTCCGCCCGGTCGACTTGTCGACCAGAAGGAAAAGAGGCGAACGGCCCGGTGGGTGTGATCCGCCCGCCATCCTAATGGGGCCCTTTGACTGTTCCCGTTACTATTGGACCTGTTGTGCCGCTTTACAAGTCTGGGTTACAGGTAAATTCTGTTCACAAGTTGATTGTACCTACTGGAAAAAACACAGTGTGTCAGACCTGACAGCAAGATCCATGCTTCATACAGCCCTGGTTCTGATTCAAACTAATAATTCTGCAGCTATGAATGTTGTCCCTAATGAGACACAATTTGATCCACCACAAATAATGGTGCAGGGATTTCCACCTTTTCCTTGTCCCAAACTGAGTGACCCACCTGAAATTAATTATCATGCTTCTGACATGGCTGTTCCAATGGGTATTTCAGTTCCAGATACATCCGTACTAAGGGCATCATTAGAATGGCGGGCGGACTTTGTCCGCCCGCCATCCTTTTGTAGAATGGGACCACCCGCCATTGGTGCGGGGGTCCTGTGGGTGACATTAGGATGCGCCCGCCACACTGTCAGGCGCATCCTGCATTCTTGACATTGCGGCGGGCAGTGCTCTCAGCAGCAACCGCCTCTATGCCAAAAAGGCATGTTGTGCATTTCCATGCACAACGTGAAAGGTGCCTGCCATGTTGTGCATGGTACTGACGTACCCCCCCATGTGCTCCCCCCAGAATCCCAGGGGGCCTGCTACGAGCCCCCTATGGCGAGAACCGCCTGCCTTAACGCCGCCACGGAAAGGCATGACCGCACATGCATCATAATATGGATGGCTGTGTCTACCAGACACCACCACCATATTAACTGCTTTTCGGCCTGGTAGGCGATCGGGCGGATTGCCAACCGGCGGAAAACCGGCGGACGGTCTTTCCGTCCGCCGGGGTCCCCCTCGCCAGAGTAATATGGCTGGGTGGAATTGGTATGCAGGCGGGCACAAATATCGGGCGGATCGCCACCGCTATGTAGGCGGTGGCGATCCGCCCGACATGCTAATGGGCCACCAAATGTGCAACCTGGAACAAGTGCAAATTTTTATAATGGAAGCCTAAATTGAAGCAATACAAGGTAGCAATCCGGGTTTACCCCTCAATAATTTGAAAAAGAATATAGTACCCCAAATAATCAGAATTCAGCAATAGTTTTAGCTTCAGTTTCAGGTTCAGCTATGAATTCAGTTCCACTGAAAACTTCATTTTCTAGTTCAGCACCTACTTCAGATCTGGTTTCAGGTTCAAGATCAGTTCAAAATTCAGTTCATGAGAATAGAGGACCCATGGATGTGAGCTGAATAAAAGTTGAACTGAAAGAAATGATTCAAGGAATACTTAGCCCTTCAAGATTAGATGTCTACCAAGAGGAGGAACTGTTATTTCTCTGTAAGCATGACAAGCAAAATTAACATGATAAATTGGTATAATTTTCTTAGAAATATGGTATAGATATTTGAAATTCAAAGATTTTACAAAAATCATAAAGGTTAGGTCTTGTTGACAAAGACATTGTAAACATGAGGGCACAAAGACAGAAATTGCAGATAAAAGAGCGAATGGTTTTAATCAGAAAATGGAAAGAAAGAGAAAAGTGGGAAGAAGATCATTGAAAAAGAAAGAAACAAAGGAGTTAGAGTGAAGTCATCACCTGATATTTTTGATGGTAGTATATGGGACGTACAAATGCTCCCTATGAGAGAAATACCTGCAGGAGGTTATGTTGATGTAAATTTGACAAGGCCTGATATTTTGTCATTTACAAATGATTTCCCTAAATTAAGAGAAAAGCCTGAGTCAGAACCAGAAAGGGATCATAGAACAGGGGCACCATCTCTAGTTGTAATGAGGAAATACCAGCAGGTAATAAATCACCTGAAGGCTACAATTTCCACAAAAGAGATTGATTATGTACAGATTGACCAGACAATCCAAGAGAGAGTACTATAGGCTTTCATACAGTATCGTGGATTGGTCAATATAGCAGATAATGATGTGGGACATTTTGTTTACAGGTTTGTGTTCGGTTTGAGACCTGAGATTTCGAACATGACCTGACAGCAATTACTTTGCTGGCAGAGCAAACCACTAGATGAGATTTTGCTTTACGCAAAATATTGTGGTGACAAGATTAGGATGAAGCATAAGAAGCTCAAGGAGAAAATAATGATGGCCCAGATAAAAGTAATGTAGAAAAGTCAAAATCAGATGGGTTTTGATAACACAGTACAGCAGAGGTCTTCAATCTGTGGGGCCTGACCCCCAGGGGGGTCGTGGAGTCCTGAAAAGGGGGTCGCAGATTCTGTCAGAGCAGTTCCTTGAAACGTGTGGTTTCCCTTAGTGGTGTAAGGTTGATTGAGGGTGCTCACAGCGGAGGCCTAATTAACACAGAGGGATGGAAAACATCAAAGCCTCATGAACAAGTAAAAGGTTTTTTAAAGACCTGTGAAGTACTTGGGTGTGGCTTTGTGTGTGTCCAAGCTGTTTCAGCCGGGCTCACATACACAAGGGGGGAGCGGGGTGGGGTGGCTGGGGGAGGAGGCTGTAGCCCTTTGAGTTCAATGGACGTTGCAGAGCTGTGGGTCCCGCCAGTAATTGCACGTGAAAGTGCCTGTGTGTGATAAGTGTTGACAAGAGCATACTATCCCTGACTCCTTGACTAACTAGTGGGAGACCTGGACATGCAGCGTCTGACCACCTGACAGAGACCAGTGATAGCTGATACTCTCACTGAAACCAGTGATAGCTACAGCATGCAACCTCTGACCCACCGAAATTGACCAATGATATATGGGGCATGGAGCATCTGACCACCTCACAGCTGCAGCATGCTACCTCTGACCCCTTGGCAGAGACCAGGGATGCATGTGGCAATAGCCGCAGCACATTGCCTCCGACCAGCTGTAGTGACCAGTGACATCCGTAGCATGCTGATTCTAGCAAAGAAAGCTAGAGGGTACTGCCTCTTACTGCCTGACACTGTCCAGCGGTAGCTGAAGCACTCTGCTTCTGACCACCGGACCGTCACCAGTGATATCCACAACATGCTGCCTGTGACAGCGACCACTGATAGCTGGAGCACGCTGCCTTTGAGAGCAGCAGGACTCTGCCTCTGACCACTGAATGGTGATCAGTGACTGATGGAGCCTCCTGTCCCAGCCAATGAGCAGTGACAGTTGGAGCATGCCGCGCCTCACCAATGGATAGTGACAGCTGAAAACTACCAATGGCAGCAATGCATGCTGACTGTGACGTCTGATAATGGCCCGCGAGAGACATTTCATGATGCCTCTGAACACTCAGCAGTGACCAGTGACAGCTGGAGTATGCTTCTTATGATCACTCAACAATGCTCGATGTGCTGCAGCTGATCACCTGACAGGCGACAATGACCAATGATAGCCAGAGCATGCAACTGTTGATCACCGGACAGATCCGTACTAGTCACAGCACACTACCGCTGATCACCAGACAGACCAGTGCTAGTTACAGCATGCTACCACTGACCACCTGACAGAGACCAGTGCTAGTCACAACATGCTGCTGCTGACCACATGACATTGACTAGTACTTTTGAGTTTGAGTTCAATGGACGTTGAGCACCAGGAGCTGTGTGTTCCCCCAGTGATTGCACGTGAAAGGTCCTCCGCCCCCCCCCCACGTCCCATAAATCATTGGTTCAAGTCCCATGAGCCCTCATACCTGGAGCTGTTCTTCACGGTGAGATGTTGTTACACCCTGTCTGCCCTCGCCCCCAGCAGGGAGGCACAGAGATGCCCTCCCATGAGAAAGGAAGAAGAAGGAAGAAGACGCTGAGATATACTGACACACCACCTCCCCCACGCCCCCACGCCCCATGAGAGAGTCACAGAAAAGGTGGGTGGAAGAATGATGGGTAGATGGATGGATGAAAGGGTGGACAGATGTATGGATGGATGGATGTAAGCATGAAAGGGTGGATGGATGAAGGATGAATGGAGGAAAAGGTGGGTGGATGAATGATAAGTGGATTGATGAAGGAACAGGTGGATGGATGAAGGATGGATGAAAGGGTGGATGGATGAAGGATGGATGTATGGATGGAAGGATGAAAGGGTGGATGGATGAAGGATGGATGTATGGATGGATAAAAGGTTGCATGGATGAATGATACATGGATGGATGTGTGAAAAGGTGGGGGGATGAATGATGGGTGGATCGATGGATGAAAGGTTAGGTGGATGAAGGATGGATGTATGGATGAAAGGGTGGATGGATGTATGGATGGAAGGATGAAAGGGAGGATGGATGAAGGATGGATGTATGGATGGATAATAGGTTGCATGGATGAATGATGGATGGATGTGTGAAAAGGTGGGTGGATGAATGATGGATGGGTGGATGGATGAATGGATGGAAGGGTGGATGGTTAAAGGATGGATGTATGGATGGAAGGATGAAAGGGTGGATGGATGTATCAATGGAAGGATGAAAGGGTGGATGGATGTAGGATGGATGGATGTGTGAAAGTGTGGGTGGATGAATAATGGATGGATGGATGTGATGAGGTCTAACAGGCACATTTATGGTTGTCTATAGTTGTTGATGATGAGGAGTACCAGTTTCTAGAAACTTTTGTCGGAAGGGGGTCCTTACGCCTAAAAAGGTTTTACAAGGGGGTCTCGGCATCAAAAAGTTTGAACACCTCTGCAGTACAGGGAAGTTATGATCAAGCTCCGATGATGCAACCTGCTAATGATTTTCAACAGCAGAATTTTCCATCCCAAGGTAGACGTTGTGATAATCCTGTAGATCCTAGAACTGGTGTTGATGTGTTGCTTTTGAAGAAAACAAATAAATGTCATGCTTGCAGACAATTTGTACATTGGAGAAGCGAGTGTAAGTCTGTTATAAATATTGTAGGAAATCATATGCAGAATGTGGAATCTGCACAGTCTCAAGGGAATAACATGGGACAGAGAAAGGACAGAGAATACAGAAATCTAATGTATCACAGCAAATGCAAATGCCCAAGGCTCTAATACCACAACAGAATGCTCAGGTTCAAAGATACAATGCGAATCAAAAACAGCAGATGAATACAAATTATTTCCAGAATCAAAATGCAGCAGAGCAGTATTTGATCCAATTGGATGACAGAAAGCAGGACCTGTTAACATTACAGTGCCTGATGGGGCAGAAGACAACGTGTTTGGCACAGCCATAGAGGTAGACCAGAGTGGTCCCTATGTGGTAGGAGAAGTGGATGGCAATCCTGTCTCATTCTATGTTGACAATGGTGCTATGCCAGCGGTTCCTACCCTACCCCTCTCAGTAAAAAGTATCTAAGTTGCAGGAGTTACAAATAAAAAGTTGTCTACACCAATTCCAGAACCAGTTACAGTTAAAATATGATCCTTCAAGGCTCTACATCGATTTGATGTGTGACAAAAGTCCAGTGAACCTGCTTGGACGTGATCTACTATGTAAATTAAATTGTTCAATTCATTGCATACCCAGATGCATTGAATTTCATATCAATAATGAGGATGTTGTTTTTAAACTTGCCTAACAGAAATCAGATGCAGGGATGTATCTTCTCCTGATGAGTAAGGATCTGCCCATCAAATTGAAGTCTGAAACTTTACAGGTAAAGATATCGGACTAATCAAAGGTGTCAACCCAGTCCAAATTACAGTTAAACCAAAGGTAGAGTTTCCAAGAATCCCACAATACAATTTATCTGCAGATACTATTGCCAGAATTATTCCTGTGAGCCACTCACTGATTGAGCAAGGGATCTTGAAGGAGATAATGTGAAGTCCATGTAACTATCCCACTATGGGCTTGCAGGAGGCGAATTGCAAGTAATATATTGTGCAAGATTTTCAAAGGTTTAACTCTATTGTTGATCATGCTGTCCTGTGGCACTGAATCTAGCTGTGATTTTATTTCAAATTCCATGTGAATTTGAATGTTTTTCAGTTGTCAACTTATGCCGGGCTTTCTTTTCTATCCCATTGCATGAAAAAAAATGTTTTCGCTTTCCAGTACAGCAGTCGTGTTTTGGAATGAGTCCCACAAGGGTATACAGAGAGACGCTCAGTTTTTAATCGGATAATCAAAATTAATCTTGTGGCTCTGAAAAATGTCAAACCATTCAGTGTTAGTGCAGTATCCCAACCTGTTTGGGGCATCAACTACAAAGGAAGCTTTCGAAATTGACACTATTGCTTTGTTGAACCATTTTGCAGAAAATGGACATAAAGTATCCCCAACCAAATCACAGTTTTAAAAATCTGAAGTCCTGTACTTAGCACATCACATTGAGGAAGGAGCGAGGAAAGTGTCACAGGAAAGAATCTCATTGATTCTTAACATGAATTCCTCCAGCTACCCAAAAGGAAGGCTGCGTGTTCTTAGGAATGGTGGGCTATTGCAGACAGTGGATTCAATATTTTTTCTTCACAGTAAAACCACTCCAGAGGTTGACACACAAAGACGTGTCTGATCCTGTAGCATGGGATGACAATTTCATGAATGTTTTCACAGAGTTGCTAGAATGCCTTTGCAGGGCACCAGCTTGGGAATGCCCGATTACAAGTGCTTTGTGATATTTTTCAGTGAAAGAGAAGGCTTTACTCTTTCAGTGTTGACACATATGCATGGACGCAATCGCAGTCCTATTGCCTAGTTTTCAGCTACACTTGACCCTGTTCTGGCTGCATTGCCTGGATGTTTGAAATTAGTTGCACTTACATGTGTGAATCTTGAGAAATGTGAATGTATCCTCATGGGTCATCCACTGACAGTATGTGTGCCCCAATTGGTGGATATACTGTTGATTCATACTCAAACACAGTACCTGACCAATAGTCGTTTGACTAAGTATAAGCAAATTTTGCCGGGTGCAGAGAATGTGATTCTTAAAAGATGCACAGTGCTAAACCCGGTAACTTTGATGCCATTGCCTGGAAATGAGAACGTGATTGATGAAGTTGAGCATGATTATTTGGATTTGAGTAAACGGTGTACTGTCCAGACCTGATATCTCAGCCGAGCCATTGCTTGAATCAGATCATGTGTTAATTGTTGATGGTTCATGTTTGAGAGACAATGCAGGTAATCTGAAAGATGATTAATCTGTATGTACAGTTGGATGTACTGTGGAAGCTTCATGGTTGCAAGGAGTGGTTTCAGTGCAAATTGCAGAGCTTATAGTTCTGACAAGAGCATGTACCATTACAGAACAGCCCAAGTTACAAGTTACACTGATAGTCAGTATGGCTTTGGAGTCCTACATGACCTTGGGCAATTGTGGTCACAGCGTGGGATCATGACGACCTCTGGTTTTCCCATTAGAAATGGACAGTGCATAAGTAGACTTTTGCAGTCCCTAAAATTGTCTGCCAAAATTGCTGTTGTCAAATGTGTTGCTCATTGGAAAGGTGCTGACTATGTAACAGTAAGCAACCATTATGCTAACGAGATGGCAGGTTATTGTGCCTTGAATGCACATTCTTTTAATGAAAAAATTCTTAAAGACACATTCAATGTCACAGATTGTAATTTGTTGTCAGCTTTAGATACCTGTGAGGAAGTGAATACATTGCCGGAAGAGGTGCTGGAAGCAGAACAGAAGGGTTGGGTGCAAGCAGGTTGCACCAAATGAGAAGACATTGTATGGGTTTATATTGATGGCAGATCAGTGTTGCCTGAAGAGCCTACTGTCACCAATGGCAAGACACTACCATGGTCCTGCACATGTTGAGAGAGATGCAATCATGCAGCTTTTCCAACAGGTGGGTCGATCCTAGATTTAGAGTAACTGCAGAAGTGCTATGTCATTGTTGTGTGATGTGTCAGCAACAAAGCCTAGGAAGAAAAACACAGCCTGTCACAGGTCACATTGATAAATCTGCAGATCCTTTCTACCGGATACATATGGACTTCATGGAAATATCCCTTTACAGCAGACTAGGATACGTTTTAGTTATTGTTTCCAAATGGGTTTACACCTATCCTATTCATAGGAATGATAGTTTGACTGTGGCGCAATTAATGTTGAAGGCATTAATTCTGAGGTTCGGATTTCCGGCTTCTCTTGAGTCAGACTGCAGAACTCATTTTAATAATGAGGTCCTAAAAATGTTATGTGCAGCACTACAGATTAAGCAGAAGCTCCATTGGTTTTACCAACCAAAGGCTTCTTCTTTGGTGGAGTAGATCAAAAGCATATTGAAATCCAGACTGGCGAAAGTACGCGCTTCTAAAGTCTCTAAAATGGTAAAAGGCTCTGATGTTGATGAGTTTGCAAAGTACTCCAGATGAGAGGACAGGATTGTCACCCCACAAGGTTATCTTGGGACAGGTGATGGGGCTTCCAGCTGTTCCTGCCAATGCTCTAATAAACAATAAACATAATAGATTATATGATTTTTGACTTCTGCAAGGGTCTCATTGATGTGGTACCTTCTGTCTATAATCAGGATGGAGAAGCTGCCTATGCAGGCCAACAGGAGCAGTGCCATGACCTCAGTATGGAGGACTGGGTAACGGTGAAGAAACACATGCACAAAACGTGTTTGGACCCTCATTGGAGGGGCCGTTCTAGATGATCCTAGTCACCAGTACCGCTGTCAAGTGCAGAGATCTCCCGAAATTCACTTGCAGAATCCCAAGTCCCCTTGATGATACAACCTGTTCCTAATGTGCCGGTGGCAATAGTAAGACAGAGGAATCAGGTTAGTCAAGCAGTTCGGGACCAGCAAGCTGCTGGGGCAGCACTTGTTTGGCCTGAGGGGCATCCAAGAGAGTCAACTGTTGGTACTGATTGATCACAGCCTAAAAACTTGACTATGAGAGGTACAGATCCTAACGAAGAACCTTGTGCAGTAATAAAGCAACTTGTACCCAGAGACCATTGCCCCAGAAAAGGTTAGTTTCTAAGAAGTTGTCTGACTTGAAGATGAGTACCACCAACGATTCCTGAAAGCTCTGAAAAAAACAGATCAAAGTGATACAGATGAGGAGCAAATAGCTGTGAGGAGATCAACAAGCATTTCCAATGCAATAGGTCTCGCATTTATGCGAGTTTGAGCTATTAACTTTGCAAATGACAATGCCTTTTATTTTTGTTTTTGTTTTTAAAACATAAATAAAAGGCACTGTCATTTGCAATGTCAATAGCTCAAACTTGCATAAATGCGAGACCTATTGCATTGCAAATGCTTGTTTATTGTTTACAACAATTAGGATCCTTCTTGCTTTGTCCCACTGTCTGCAGACTTCTTCAGTACTTACTAAGCAGGGAAGCCCATCAACTCTTGATTGTTACAAGTGGGAGAGGAAGACCCAGTATGCCATTGCCCTTGCAGTGCCTTATCTTCTGTTTCACAGAAGAGGATATGAAGGGGTCCGGGGTCCAGTATAGGTGTCCTAAGACCCATCACCTGCACCTCCATTAAAAATTGTATTGCTAGTTCATCCTGCTTCAAGAATATTCAATGGGCCCAATCTCTAGCACCGTTATGTGCACACCATGGCTCCAACTCATACAGTTGCCTAAGTGTTTATCAGTTGGTATGTAATAAAGTAGAGCGCAAAAACGTAAAGATAAAAATGCAGAGTTTATAAACGTCAAGAATAAAATATCTGGCTATAAAATATGCAAAAAAATTCAACCTTTACAACTGCAATGGGGAATGTATGTAGGCCTACAACAACATTTATTCTAACCCGTAATTCATACTTCCTTCGTAGCCCGGCCTTTTTTCCCCTTAGACTAAGTTATTTATTTATGTAATGTAATGTATGTAATGTAAGGATTTATTTATATAGCGCAACTACCACTCCAAGGAGCATCTTGGCGCTAGGAGAAAGACCAGACAGCTGGAAAAGACTGGTTTCAAACTGCTCATTGTGGTCCACCACGCAAATCAGATTAGGCTTTTGCACTGCATATCAGGCAGGCTGTTGATCCACGTTTTTAATACCTTCCTTAACACTGGTTCCAAGCTAATTTGGCGGATGGGCAGTGGAAATTTGTTCCAGGCCTTTGATCCTAGGACTGGCAGAGCTTTCCCTCCCCTGGTGGTCAGTCTAAAGGACGGAATGGTCAGCAGGTTTGCATTGGACGATCTCAGAGTTCGAGTTGGAATATACTGCTTGAAACTCTTTAGGAGATATGTGGGCCCTTTTAAGTGGAAGGCTCTAAAGGTAATTAGTAGAACTTTAAACAGTACTCTTTTTCGGATTGGTAGCCAATGGAGGGCGTCCATTGCCGCAGTGGCTGATGATTTTCTAGGCCATCTCTGCACCAATCTGGCCGCTGCATGCTGGACCATCAGTAACTTGTGGGTGACCGATTTGGTTGTGCCTGAATATAGACTGTTGCAGTAATCTAGTTGAGATGTTATAAGGGCCACTGCTACCGTGTGCCTGGCTGTAAGTGGTAGGAAATCAAAAAATTTCCTCAGGCCTTTGATGATACTAAAACACGAACCCGCTATGGCTAGAGCCTGTTGCTTGAAAGATAGGGCAGCATCTAACTAGACTCCTAGATTCCTCACTACATTATTTGTATTAGGGGGTATGGTGGCATCTTTAGGCCACCACTGCTTGGGGCTGAAAGAATTGTCGAGGCCAAAAGGCAGGATCTCGGTTTTCCCTGAGTAACATCTGAGGTGATTCTCACTCATCCATCTAAAAGTAGCTGAGAGACAGTTTTTTAGGTTTTCTTCCGCCTCTGTTGAATCCCCATCCAGCACCAAGATGAGCTGCGTATCATCCGCATAGGAAATGGTGTTTATCCTAAAGGATGATATCAGATCAATCAGAGGGGTCATATACAAGTTAAAAAGAGTAGGTCTCAGGCAGAATCCCTGAGGGACCCCTGAGGTAAGCTTTTTCTCCTCTGAGCTAAACTGCCCCAACGTGACCACTTGCCTCCTATTTTCTAAAAAAAAACCTTAATCCAGCCCAGCACGTTTCCTGCTACACCCACTGCGGCTAAGCGGTCTATGAGTATTTCATGTGAGACCGTATTGAAAGCCGCAGATAAGTCTAATAGGACCAGGACGGCCTTTTTGCCCTGGTCCATTTCTGAAGTAAAGAGGAGAGCTGATTCTGTGGATTGTTGGGCCCTGAAACCCGCTTGGTTTGGATGCCAAGCATTGTTATCTTCCAGAAAGGTGGTTACCTGTTTGTTTACAAATTTTTCAGTTAATTTACAAAGCGTGGGTAGGAGCGAGATAGGCCGTAGATTTGAAAGGGTAGTGGGGTTTGCTACCAACTTTTTTTGAAGGGGTTTAACCGCCGCTAATTTCCATTCTGCAGGTATCCGTGCCTGGTCAAGCGAATAATTTATTATACTATTGATGATGAGATTTACTGTGTCCACCATGGACTGCAAGACCATGGTGGGGCACGGGTCGAAGGGAGATCCTGATTTAAAGGACAAGATGGCTGTATAGGTTTCCTCCAGGTTAATGGGAGAAAAACGATTCATGCTAGCCTTATGTGACAATGCCCTGGTGTTCTCGTTTAGGTCCAGTGGGTTGTTAGGGTGAAAGTCTTTGATTACCATGTGGACTTTGTTTTCAAAGAAATCTGCTATCGTATTGCAGAGATTTTGAGAAGGAGGAATATCTTGCGACAGGGCCTTGGGATTCATAAAGATGTTGGCAATCTTAAAAATCTCTTTTGATTTATTTCCCTTGTTTTTTATGGCTTCCGTATAAAAATCCATTTTGGCAGTCTTAATTTGGCCGTGGTATTGCCGCCAGGCGGATTTGTAGTTGATGAGATTCTTGCTATCATAGTCTCGCCGCCATATTCTCTCTAGTGCCCTTACTTCCCCTTGTTTCTTTTTAAGAGGCAACGAGAACCATGGTGCCGACATTTTCTTATTCCGCACTTCCTTTCTCGGGAAGCTCTTCACTAAGTTCCATCATCCAATCCCCAAACTGCTGATTATCCTTGATCGGGTCTCCTATCAAGGTGGGTCTCTTTACAAGAGCTCTCTTTTGAATTTATGGATACCCCATGCCACCTCCAGCGCTGCCCTTCTCCTGTTCTTTTCTGTTGAACCTAGAGGCTGGGGGTGAGCAGAGAGGCAGGTACTGGGAATGGAGGTAGATCAATGAGCGTGGAGGCTTCAGTTAAGGATGGAGGCTGAGAGATTAACATGGAGGCTCTGTGTTGATTTTGGAGGCTCTGTGTTGATTTTGGAGGCTGGAGGCTAAACATGTAGACTGGGGGATGCTCATTATGGCAACAGATAGCTATGAAGGTAGCTGAATGAGCAAGGATGCTGGGGGTTGAGCATGTTTGTTGGGGATGAGCATGGAGGCGGGGAGTGAAAAGGAGGGCTCCATGCGAAGGCAGGGTCTGGGGGGATGCACATGGAGGCTGAGGGATTAGCATGAAGGCATGAGGTTGAAAGCCTCTTGGCAGTCAGAGCCAGATTCATAACACTTTTTCTTCCTTTGAAACTATGGACCTTAAAAAACTTGAGTTTGCGGTGGGAATTACCAAGGTGGGCCAACTGCCCCGAAGTAAGGTTGCCGCCTGCTACCACTCACTGGTTGAGAGGCTTGTTGGTTTGTGTCAGCTATTGGGACTACCAATAAACTTTCCAAATTTTTCACACTTAAGGGACACTGGGAGAAAATATAATTTGCCCAGGATCACAAAGTGCGATTACGTGGGTGGAGCTTCCATTAGAACAATGTGTAGACAAAGTGGGGCAGATTTATGAAGGGCTTGCGCCACGTTTACGCCGCCGTTGCGTGACGCAACGGCGCGGAAACGTGGCGCATCCCTGCGCCCTATTTACAACGTGACGCATCTAGGAGATGCGTCACGTTGTACAGCACTGCGCCATGAGGAGGCGTTCCTGCGCAGGGGGGGGCGTTCCTGCGCAGGAACGCCTCTTGAAAGTGGCTGAGTGAAATCTACAAGATTTCACTCAGTCACTTTCAGGGCAATGCTGCGTCAAAACCCTGCGCCTGCTCGAAGCAGGCGTAAGGCTTGAGGCAGCATTGAAAGAATAGGCCCCCCCAGAGCATTGCTGGAGCTGCGTCGCGCTTGCGACGCAACTCCAGCAATGCGCCACATTTCCGGCACAGATGCGTGACGCATCTGTGCCGTTTTGCCCCATGGTGCGCCGCATCATAAATGCGGCGCACCATGGGTGGCGTAGCTGTGGCGCACTGTGGCGCATGTTAACTGGCGCATCCCTCGGGATGCGCCAGTTAACATAAATCTGCCCCAGTGTATTTCTTTACAAGTTGCACCTTAACAAAGATCTACGGCCATTTTTGTATAGATTTCATTTTTTTATTCCCTACTTTTTCACTTCCGCATGAATTTAGTGACTTTTGCTTAAAGTTAGGCAGCAAATATCCTTATCGAACAAAAACAGAAACGTTCTACATAAGATAAACATCACAGAAAAGTGATCATCTGATGTGCACTGCCACTGTGCGTAGTAGAAAAGCGGTATCAAATTAAACTAACAGAAAAATTTGCCTGGGCCGAACCAGCTTGAAAATTACCCAGCTAGGCGTTAAGAAAACTCCAGTTAATGACAACTTTGCAACAAGCAAAAATGGTAAACAACGGAAAAGTTTGCAGGCAAAAAATAGTACTGACATCCCTAACTAGAATGTAGGATTAGCAATGACCATTAAGCAGCGCAAGCGCCCCTCCTCTCCAGCCAGTCAGTGAAGAGGAGCTAGCATTTACTCAGTGACGCGTCACTATCACACGCCCCCCTCCCCAAAATAAACACTGTGGCGTCATTCCCCGGCCCCTTTAAAACCCTCCTGGTTTGCAGACTGGGTGGCGCGTTTTTGTTCAGACTTCCAACAGCTCAGTTGCCTTTCCCTGCTCAGGAAACGCTCCAGCAAGTGAAAGTTGAAAGTAAAATGCAGTAGGTTGGTAAAAGGTGCCGCTGAACTTGTAAACCTCCCTCCAGGACGGCATGGAGGCGAGGCCTGCCGCGTGGACGTGCCCCTGGTTAGCAGCTGAGCAGGACGTGCAGCTTGACTGATTAATGGCCCCTGCGGCTGGGGGGTCAGTGACTCCACTCAGGGAGGGGATGTTTTCGTTAGTTCACAGCCAGGAAGGGTGCCAGCTCTGGTGGCCACTGGGGTTGCAGGCAAGTGACAGGCCCGGGTGATAAACTACCCACCCTGCTTTCACTGGCTCCGGGGACAGGAGATGTGCATGTGTACGAAGTGCACATCTCCTGTCCGTACGCGTGCACATCTCCTGTCGACACGTGCCATCTCCTGTCTCCCTACAGCACAGAAAGTGGCAACAATAGAGGCTCGCAAGGCGAAGCAACACATGCGCTGCATTCGCTAGCGAGAACTAAAAAGAGCAAAAGTACCAAGTCAAAGGCAAGCATCTCCTCCATTGACTTATTTACATGCCAATGAATGGGAGAGAGAGTTCCACAAGCATTGCCTTAACAATACGCTTCCATGTGAACCTCTTTGAAACACACTTTGTTGTTGATTTGAATTTTAATCTGGATGTAACAATTGATGGTCTGACACAGTTTTTCCTGAATATACTTATCAATGAAGCTCATAGGAGAGTCTTCCTGTATCTAAGAAGATTTTGAGCTTTGCCATAATTTTTGAAATTGCTCAAACCACTGCTGCCATTTTTGATTTTCCTTTAATTAAATTGTTGACATTTTTAAAAGCCAGGAGATTCTGCACCGGAATCTCCTCCAAATGCAAATGTGTATATACTTTGATTCTTTCCATTGTTGTCTTGATATTAATCACAATGCTTATTTTCTTAATGCTGCCATATTATGCTTCTGTGAAAGATTCTAAGCTTAATATGCTTGCCAGAACTACTAAAAGAAATTACTCTGACCCTATTGACTTGAATGACAACTTTTACCCAGCAATGCTTTGGGAATGGATTTTAGCTCAAATGTTTATACTATTCAGCTTAGCGAATATGTTAATACTATGGATGTTGGTGATTGCTATGTTTGAATGCAAAATACCTTCATCAGTTGCTGAGGGAGTAGCTTACCTTTAACTTCTGGAATTTCTTGCAGTGTATGTGTTAGCTAGTTTATTTGATGGTACCAACCAACTGCAATATGATATATTCTAATCAAGATGGAATCTTTTATGAACTGCCTCTTCTTAAACTTTTAAATCCCCATTTTGAAGCTTCAATAGGTGAAACTATGAGTTACATATTTAGACCAACTCAGACTTTGGACATGGCTTATGCACTTAGAAATACCCTGATATGTAAATTTGTGAGAACTGAAAAGAATTGTATAAATTTAGTGGAGAGTAGATGAGATAATGTAATATATAGTATAAATGCATTGACTAAATTGATTCCTTGGAGCTTACCACAAATAAAATCATAGAGGGAATGATTTCATTAGTTTTAGACTGGCAACACAAATGCAAACTTTGTGTACACAGAAAAAAATAAAATGCCAATACTGGTTTTGTAGGACTTAGCAAATGTGAATATACATTTGAAATGTGTGATAATTGAGGAAGATATTTGGTAGGTGTAGATCCTAAATTTCCTGGGGTGTATTATATTTGTGGGAAGAGTGCTTATTTACAAATTGCTGAAAGGTTGGTATGGAGGTTGTAATTTGGAAAAGTTATCATGTTAAAGGAATTAGAAGAACTAGTAGATACAAATGAGAAAATGAAAAGAAGTGTGAGTGCAAGTGAAATAGTGGGCGTTATATTTGGAGTTCAGTAGGAGTAGCATTAATTCTCATAAAATTAGAAAGCTGTCTACTTTTGTTGATAAACTTTTACTTGTACACCTTGGGGTTTTCTGTTGTAGATGAAGAAATGATATTGGTAAGATCAATGGTGATTCAAAATCAACTTGCCTAGGATGTCCTTCTCGCTAAGGAAGGTGGAGTCTGCCCAGTATTATAAGGCCCAAATTGCTGCACTTAAATACCAGACAGGAGTAAAGACTTAGAAGGTTATATTAAAAACGTTACTGACTTAATAAAATACTTAAAAGCAGATAGTGCCTGGGAAACCATAAGTAAGGGATTGTCAAATGTTAGCAACTGGTTGGGAAACTTAGGGAATGGATTAGTGATTTCCATTTTGAGACCTTTAGTGGCTATCTCTTTGTGCATAATGCTGAATATATTGTAAATTAAATTTTGCAAATACAGGGAGGATACAAATTGAGGAGTGAAAAGAACAATGAAATGAAAGATGAACAATGTAAAATTGTAATGAAATGAAAATTTTTGGAATAGAGTAGAAAGAAAAGGTTAAAGACAACGCACCAATATTCCGAGACGAGATCTGATGTGCTAGATAAAATGATGGCTTGATTTGCAATTTGAGGGGAGCCTGATGATGCAACATTTCACAAATCTTAATACACTACACATTAATCAATGAAAGGCACTAAAAACTGAAAGTGCACTTTGCACAGGTTAGACACAGTGACCCATGAAAGTGAGATAAGCATAGTAGTAGCAATCTAAAAGCATGCTTTAAAATGAAAGGTGAAGAAAACATACGTGCAAAGCAATACTAATATATGCAGTGGCACTACCGGAGGGCTACCGCATCCAAAGGCTGGACAGACAGGCCAAAGGGGGCTGAGGGATAGCAATTATCCATAAAGATGTCATTAAAGTCTCTAAACTCGAACAATAGTGTAATGATAAGATCGAAATCTTGATCTTTACGATGGACCTGCTATTGCAATAGAGTTGGAAATGTGCTCTTGTTTATCGGCCTCCCGGCTAGGCATGGGCGGAAAATCCGTTCCGCTCGCGGATTTTGCGGATTTTCGGGAAATTCGCAATCCGCGAGATTCGCGAATCTCCCGCAAAATCCGCAAATCCGCGAGCAGCGGATTTTGCTCGCACTGCTCGCACTGTTCGCGTGAGTTCGCGCCCCGCGAATAAGTGCAAAATTGCAGAAATACGATCTTAGCAAAACTGAAAGTAACTACTTACCAGGTTCAAAAGTTCAGGCTCATCATTAGTAGCCATTTCCTGTAGTGCTTCCTGAGGGGCCCCTCCAGAGTTCAGTTGCCAGTTGAAACTATTATGTGACCCTGCTCTGAACCTCAGAATAGTTACACATATGCCACAAAGGTCCTGAATTACAGCTAAGGGAGACAAGCAGGAGCCAGGCTGGAAGTTAAAATCCATTAATCAGCCCCTAATTCATTATTGTCAGTTGGGGCAGGGCAGGTTTTGTAACTAATTTTGCAACAATGAAAGCACTTAGCAAGTGCAAAAGATCACTAATCAGGGCGCACTAAGGAAGCAGGTGCCAGCTAAAAAAATATTCTGTGACACATTAATCAGCCCCAAATTAATTCAGGTCACTTGAGGCAGGGAAGGTGTGCTTTGCTTTGCCGAAAATAATGTACACTGGACAACCAGAGGGTGTGGTGATGAAACAGAGGGTGGCATGGGTGGGCCAGAGGGTGGCATGAGTAGTCAGAGAGTGGCAGTGGTGACAGAGAGTGGCAGTGATGAAGAAGAGTGTCCCAAACAGGCTGGACACGTAGAAACAACAAGTTCGCAAAACTTGCGACCCGACAGGTAAGTTCGCAAATTGCGAAATTGTAAAAACCCTCGCGAACTGGCAGAAACACGGGCGAACACAAAAAAATAAAAAATCCGCAAATTCGCGGGAATTCGTGGATTTTGCGGATTGCGAATCCGCAAATCCGCAAAATTCGCGAACGCGAGATCCGCAAAATTCGCTCATGCTTACTCCCGGCCCCTTTTCTGACTTCTCGTTCCAACTTACGGAATGAATAGCCCTGCATGTCTTATCCACCTAGAATTTCTTACTTCTGGGAGATTTTAATATGCACAGTGAGTGCTCCACCAATCAAGACGCCTCTGCGCTCCTGACTGACCTTAGAACTTGATGAGATCAATGACGGCCCAAACATATAGTGGGACATACATTAGATCTTATCCTCACCAACTCTCCCAATCTTCTCTCTAAACCCCCTCGCACAGTTACATGGACAGACCATGCACTAATTGACATCCACATCAGGCCCTAGGGTGCAAGATGCCACCCTGCCAGCCCCCACCATCTTCACAGACAATGGCCCAAAATCAGCCCAAACCAATTTCAGGACACTATTCCAACTTCTTGGAACCTGGAGTCTGATAACATAGAGGAATGCCTGGCTCGATATACAATTCCACTATAAAAACGGCCGTTGATCATGTAGCCCCTCTGAAAACTACACCCTAACCTGCCCCGGAGGCCCACACAGCCTGGTTTTGGCCAACCTTCGGATGGAAAAACGTGGGTGTAAGACTCTGGAAAGACGCTGGCGCCACTCACACGATGGCCAGGATAAAGAGAGATATAAGACTGCCTTGACACTATAGAATAACAATGGGAGAGGTAGGGAAGTACAAGAACACTCTCTTAATCCCCAATTATATGTCAATAAACAAAAGAAGAGAGGTTGAGGTCTCTTATAAGCCACTTAGATGGAGCCAAACGACTCGTGGAGTTCGCACCCTATTTGGGTTTGAAAAGAAAGCCCTCACACACCGACCTGGTCGGTGTCATGCTTCATCATCGGGCCCCACCGAAGAGACCTAATGCCTCTTCGGTGTGCTGCGACGCCAGGAGACTGCGGAGCTGGTTTGTGTGAAGGGTGTGTTGTGAGGTTAAATTAAACTTAAAAGTGTCTGAAGGGTATCTAAAAAAAGTTTATTAGTGATCCCTAGGACACAAGTAAAAAGGTTCTATGTGTCTGAATTATAATGCCAAAGGTAATGGATGGTTTAATTCAGATTTAACTTAGTCAACATGTTTCAGCCTTAGGGGAGGTTTTAATTTACCTAGGCATTCGTCAGGACAATGATAAACCCCGGCGGTATGGACTCTCTAATCGTCCACCCTGACCTGGGGGCGTGAAAGTGAAAAATTAATAAAAAGGTGTTAAAGTGCATAAAAAATGCAAGAGCAAATGCTCATTCCGAAAAATCACTCCTAGTTATGGAGTGTATCGGTACTTTAAAGTTTGGCGCTATCTGCACCATGGGTCTCAGGAGGGGGGTTGGAGTGTCCCTGGCAAATCGCCCTCAGCACTCGCAGCCCACTTGTACACCTCGTACTTCCTCAACCGGACCCCGACGATCGTCGGGGTCCGGTTGAGGAAGTACGAGTTGTACAAGTGGGCTGCGAGTGCTGAGGGCGATGTGCCAGGGACACTCCAACCCCCCTCCTGAGACCCATGGTGCAGATAGCGCCAAACTTTAAAGTGCCGATACACTCCATAACTAGGAGTGATTTTTCGGAATGAGCATTTGCTCTTCCATTTTTTATGCACTTTAACACCTTTTTATTAATTTTTCACTTTCACGCCCCCAGGTCAGGGTGGACGATTAGAGAGTCCATACCGCCGGGGTTTATCATTGTCCTGACGAATGCCTAGGTAAATTAAAACCTCCCCTAAGGCTGAAACATGTTGACTAAGTTAAATCTGAATTAAACCATCCATTACCTTTGTCATTATAATTCAGACACATAGAACCTTTTTACTTGTGTCCTAGGGATCACTAATAAACTTTTTTTAGATACCCTTTAGACACTTTTAAGTTTAATTTAACCTCAAAACACACCCTTCACACAAACCAGCTCCGCAGTCTCCTGGCGTCGCAGCACACTGAAGAGGCATTAGGTCTCTTCGGTGGGGCCCGATGATGAAGCATGACACCGACCAGGTCGGTGTGTGAGGGCTTTCTTTTCAAACCCAAATAGGGTGCGAACTCCACGAGTTGTTTGGCTCCATCTAAGTGGCTTATAAGAGACCTCAACCTCTCTTCTTTTGTTTATTGCCTTGACACTATGCCACAAAATATAAAAACAGCTCATATCGCGCTACAGCTCAATCAGGCAGCGAATGCCCCTAAAGTCTTATACCAAATCCTCAAATCTTTTCCTAATCCAAAGGCCTGCGACAATGAGGAGGTTCCCTCTCAAGCACTCTGTGACAGAATCGCAACACACTTCACACAGAAAATAAGCTGATCTATGATAAAACCACAGAATCCGGAGCAGGTTCTTTCGCCCTGCTGCCCCTGCACCATAACTAAGGTACAGTTGTTGGAAAATTTCCTTTTCCCTCCTCTTACTAATCACTGTTATTCACAGTAAAATCAGGCTCACCACTAGCTATTATTCCAGCCAAAATTTCCACTATGCCTTCCAAATAACATTCACCGCACATTTTCTCAATTCATAATCTCTCTTTGAGAGAGGGACATCTCTCTGCAGAATGGAAGGCGGCACAAGTTATTCCTATCTGCAAGAATATCAAGGCGCCAATGGATGATTTATCCACTTTTTGTCCTATTTCTCTTCTTCCCTTCCTGAGTAAGATACAGGAAAAATACATCAACAAACACATAACGACCATGTCGAATCCACGGGATGCCTTGATCCTTCACAATCTGGATTTAGGCCCAGGCACAGCACTGAGTCAGTCTTGATTTCTGTCATTGATAACATCAGGCAGTCTCTGGACAGCGGACAAGCAGTACTTCTCGTGCCGCTGGATCTATCAGCCACTTTCGACCAGGTCTCCCACCCGATCCTACTCATTAGACTCAAAGAAATCGGACTCCGAGGACAGGCGCTCAGGTGGATGGCGACTATCAGACTATTAGACTATCAACCTAGATCCCTTTCAATCAAAGACTATGGGACTGACTAAGGGAGTACCTCCGGGCTCCTGTCCCAGTCCCACTTTATTCAACATTTGCATGCCCCTCCCTGGCGGACGTACTGAGAACATTAGGCTTCATACCAATCTCATATGATGACAACACTCAGCTTTTATTCTCATTTAACAAATCCACCCTCAATGCCCAGTCTTCTCAGCAGATATGATAGCCATAGCAAGCTGGATGAGGAACAATTTCCTCCAGCTAAATGCAGGGAAGACCGAGATTATGTTGTTTGGAGATGCCCCGCTACTGTGGTCCTCAGATTGGTGGCTGACGGAGCTAGGCGACCTTCCAGAGCCCAAAACTGTAGTCAAGAACCTTGGTATACGCCAAGACCAGGGTATGGCCATGAAAGAGAACATTGCAACCACCGCTGGCTCCTGCTTTCATGTACTTGGCTTGCTACGGAGAGTCTTCCTCTTCCTCCCGATGTCCACACAGAAAACTCTCATCTAGGCATTAGTACTAAGCCGCCTGGACTATTGCAATGCTCTTATGGTCTCAGCTAATGAGTCCTCGCTGAGCAGATTACAGGTGGTCCAAAACACTGCAGCATGCCTTGTTACGAATACCCCCTCTAGAACTCCCTCCCTTACACTCCTTCAACAACTTCATTTACTCCCAGTACGCAAACGAATCAAACTTAAAATCTGCTGTATTGTACTCAAGGCCTTGAATGGCAAAGGGCCCAGCTATCTTGCAATAAAATTCAACCTTTACATACCTTCCAGGAACCAAGTCTTTGCTTTTTGTATCACGGTTCAAAAAAGCGCGACTTGGTGGGAAAGCTCTTTCACCCAGCCCTTCTTTTCTGCAACCAACTTCCTATCCTTCTGCGGCAATGCTCTGATCACCTCTAATTCAGAAGGCTCCTTCAAACTGTATTATTTTAAGATATCTCGCCTCACGGCCTACTGCAGCACCTCCACAGTGCGGAGATACCCCTTTAGGGGTGATTCAGGCGCTTTATAAATAAATAAATAAATATGTAAACGAGTTGCAGTAATGAGAATTTCTCATGAACATGTTGTTTATTAGCATTTACTGAGGAAATTGTGCTGTTAATAGAGGGGCCTAGTGTTTCTAATGCCTTCTGATAGAATGCACCATTTAGAAAAGTCGGTGCAAACATGTGTAGAAACTAGGTATGGTCTTGATATTTTGGCTAATAATACTAGATATTCTATAGTTTATGATAAGTGAAAAACAAATTTTGCAGTGTAAATTAAAAAATATATATACTTATATGAATGTTGAGAAAAAATGTGATAGTAGGGTATTTCTAACATTAGCTATTTCCATGTAATAATATCTGGTGAAAGATCTACCAATTCAATATGTTAAATGGCATATTACAGTATATTTGATATTGATTTTGAGTTTATTTCATTTAAAATGTGTAATGTCAATGTAAAGGCTTTTCTGAAAAAGCTTTTTCTCTAATTCTGACTTTCCCCCTGACCTAAAACAATGGTCCATTTACAACTAGTCAAATGTTCCTTTATTTGTTCTGTACATGTATTATTTTCAACATTCCTAAATGTTTGTTCAATGTTCACAGATAAATATTCCTGAGGGAACAGGATTTCAGCTGTTGCTATAGATGGATACTTGGTATTTCTTTTTCATCTGATGTTAGGCCTATGTGGACCTTTAAATCTTTCGTTTCTCATGACTAGCATGCGAAAGCATCTCGCTGTTTCCTAGGTGACATTATGTGAATCAGAGCATATGACAGTCTTTCAATAGGGGTGTGATGCTACATAACTGGGACCTTGTTAGAGACTTTATAAAGAAGTAACCCCAAAAGAGAGGCATCGCCATTCTGATTTTAACTTCTCTGAGACCTGGACGTTATGCTGATTGGTTTTTGATGAATATTAAGAACTATCCTCTTACTTTTGAAATGCTTTGCTGATGCTGCAGTCGGTAGCTGATGGACTGAAACCTTAATTGCCGAACCATTTAATATTTCCTTCATTTATTTTGGTCTATGCTGATGGACTTGCCCTAAATGGACTCTAAATCTGAACCCTTTCCACTTCTTTGTAGGATTTGAGCTGTTAGACAAACAAACTATCCTTCTGCCTTTAAAGGTAGTGGCACTCCGTAACTCTGTAAACTGATTTTTTAATTAACCATCCGATAAAGCCTTATCTAAATGTTTGGTTCTTTAATGCAAACTGTGATATTCTTAACTGAAATTCTCAAAAGATTGCTGATTGCTATGGATTTTGAATCTTTAATACAATAACTAAATTAATCTATTACCTGCTTGAGTCTATTTTTGAGTCTTATTGGTTCTTCAATTTAAACTGTGCTATTTCAGAAATAATTTGATGCATTGTAGGGAGAATCAGCAAGCTCTGTCAGAATATCAAGATTTACTTCTTTTGTTTTCTGTTGCAGAGCTTTTGGTCTGCATAATTCTAGTCCAACTTACCTTCTTCCGGACGTTGGGTCTTCCTGTTGCTATTCTTTATTTCCACAGCATGGTCTTGAGAGTGGAGTACCTAAATCTGATCTAAAATTTGTGAGTCAGCTGTCAACTAATGGTCCTTATTGAACAACTAATGTGGTGTTTTGGCCACCTTTATTTCCACCCTCCTAATGGTGGATAAAGATTAATCTGTGGATCGTAGATCAAGAAGAGTAAGCATAAAAAAAATGTTATCACGCTTGCGCTGCAACACACACATTAGGTAAACTTCTGATGCTTACACGAGATGCCATGGGCCTGGGATCAGTAGCTCCCAGGGTGCAATAATAACCAGCATAGCAGTACCCCGAAGGCTGGGGTAGACCAGGAGCAGAACAAAACATTCCTGGAATGACAAAAAGAGAAATCTCAGAGATAGGTCATCACAGCCAGCACCATGTTCCTGTGCACTAAGCCATAGTGGCCCGTTTCCCCACAGATATATCTTGCTGTTCATTAGTTCATGCCTTCCCCTTGCTAAGAATTCCAGACTCAGTCTCCTCTGTATCCAGATGTATTTCTGTTTTGTTTGAGACTGTGGTTTCTTCCCACCTTCCCCTGGTAATTCCCCCGCCCTAGCATTGTTTCTGTGTCTGAATGAATGGACAAGTGGATGAATGAAGGATTTCTAAAGCACAAAACTGTCCCCCATAAGGGGATCCTGTTGCTCTCATGAAGCAGTTTTTGTAGTAACCCCCCATCTTCTTATTGCTGCAATCACTCCTTGAGGCCTGCTCCCTTCCTTCATTGCTCCTTATTGGAAGGTAGAGCTCTGTTTGTGTCTCAGAATTAACAGCAGGCTAATTTCCTGTTCTCACCTGCTGGGCAGGGTTCACAGTCTGACTCCATGGCACTGCCCATCTTGCTCCCATATGTGCCCACAGGGCAGGGGTGATCAGTGCTAGTGCTGCTGTTCTGAGGGCAGTAAAAACCAGACAGACACAACCTTGGCATTGGAACACCATCACCTGGGGAAAAACACCAACATTATTCTCTTGCAAATTCGGAAATGTGCTAAATCCACAAAGCTACTGCCTACTGTAAAATAGAAGCAAATACACACAGTCCACTACTAACAGGAAGAATGCTGGGAATGTTATGAATAAACCCACCCTCTCAAAGTCAAGCCCCTAGCTAGCAATGAAAACCTACATGCAAAGGATTCATTAGTGGGTTAAATGTTCCACAAGCAATTAGTTATGCCGGGGCCACATTTTATGATGCAAATATCATTCAGCCAGAGTTCAATGCTTTCAAGCTGAATCTAAATTATTCAACACAACCATAGATGAACCTTTACATATCAACAGTTTTTTAGGGATAATTGCAGAGTACGGATGTATCTCTTCTGATAATCTCATTTACCAACCACACATCAAGCAAGTCAGTAGCATAGCAAGGATGCATGGGTCTTGGTGCAAGCTAGGAAAAGGACCCTTTTGACTGATGTTGGGGTAGTTAGATAAAGAAATGATCAGGGTTCAATGGGCCCCTCAGGAATCTGGGCCCCAGTGCATCTACACCAATGCTAGATGCCACGCTGAAGCAAGTCAAGACACACAGTCAGAAGAAGTAATTTATTAGACAGTTAATTAAAACCGTAACATACTAACATCATATTGATACTCGATAAAATATTAAAATATGAGAATTAATAAAAGTTATGTACACATTTGTAAGTCTGGGAATACAGATATATTTAAAGTCCAAAGAGCAACATTTCAAGTTAGTTGAATATATCACAATTGGCCGTTTGATCCAGAAAAGGTGTGTAGTATAAAAGACAATAGCAAAGAGTGTCACAATACTTGTTACTAAATGTTTACCTTCCATCAGCGTTGATTTAGGCAATAAGAGTAGAGCATGTCAGTTTCTTAATACTGAGCATTATGCAGTGCAGTTAAAATAATGGTAACAAACTTCCCACCTCTTGCTAGAACTTGGGCTGAATTGTTACAGAAGCACAAATCAGATGCTTCCCTGCAATGTCTCAGTGACTTTTCCTGAAAAACTGGAACCAGTAGGCGTCGGCGATCATTGGCAAGATGAGGGCAACAACATAACAAATGTAACCAGGACTCATATGGATAATTGCAGAGCCTACATGCTAGTTGACCATTCCTCCGAGCCCACAGCGGGTTAAAGTCATGAATGGGAAGGGCTAACAACCTCATATAAATGATTTTATTGCGGGTCTGTGATTGAAGAGAATAGTTAAAATATGGTTGAGATTTCCCCTTAATATACGATTCATTCAAAGCTGCAAGGAGTGTTTTTTTGGGGAGCCGAGCAACATCTCTCTCGAATGACACTAGAGTAATTTGGCTTTTAATCGTTTTTTTCCACATTGACAGGGAAACGATTGGATTAGAAAAGTTGATGATTTCAATCTTCAATATGGAGATGGCCAAATGCAGCTGTCTGTGCCAAGGAGAGAGTTCATCTGTAAACACTGATTGCAATTGTTCTTTCATGGATTGAGCTGGAGCACGTAGAATGCAGATATAACATTTTTATTTTTGAAAATCTTTATTGACATGAAGGCATTAGTGACATGTACAATATTGCAAATAGGATTCATCTTGGTTCTGTGCAATAATAGACCGGAAGTACAGTATGGTAGTGCGTATTTTAACATTTGTTAAATGTAGTCCCAACAGATACATGGATGTGTAACATTAATTGTCCTCAGTACAGTAATTGGATCATAACTAATCTGTCTCATATATATATAAGGTATATCCCTCTAGCCCTCAATATCATGTTCAATAATGCGCGAAAGGTTTTTAAAATAACAATAAAAGAAAAGAAAATCAAACTATTTGTCATCACGCACAGTATGTCTTCTGTATACTTCAACATCTATCAGCCATCCATTTTAATTACAGTTCGGTGTATGATTAAGCCACAATCGTGCGATAGCCCGGTGCATGAAGAACTAAACACCCACCCTCCTATTCATCCTCCCCCTCAGAATCTAGATCTTCGTTTTCTGGCAAGGGTTCACAGATTTCCCCTCTATAAGTATTCCAGGGAGCCCAGATCTTGTTCCATTTCCGGGGGCAAGCCCTAAGCACATACACCGCCCTTTCCGTCACCATCAACAAGTCCATATTTTTGGCCCATCGAGCCGCTGTAGGTAGTTCTGGAACACCCCATTTTTGTGCTATGTCCCTCTTGGCTACTGTAATGGCTAGCGTGACCCACAACAGTCCATACCTGTCCAAATCATTGGGGTCCCAAATGTTCAACAGACACTTTCGAGGTTCAGGCAGGATAGATATCTTAAGTGCTTGGGAGACAGTGCGCATAATTTGTTTCCAGTATTCTTGTATCTGCGGGCATTCCCATAGGGTGTGGAACAGATTCCCTTCCTCCCCGCATCCCCTGAGGCAGAATGGGTGTGGTGTCCTTTGTATCCTGTGAAGTAACGTTCTAGTGTAGTAAACTAGGTGCAGAATTTTGAGTTGCACTAATCTGAATTTTGCCGATATGCCTACTTCCCTCAGTGAGGCAAGCTCTTCATTCCATTCCGATTCATCTACCTCTCCTATTTCCCACACCCATTTCTCCTTGAGGTGTAATGTGGGGTCTCCCAGGTTGTTGACTAACTTTTTATATGTGAGAGAAGTTGCACTCTGCGGCATAAAGTCCGTCAGTAGTCTATCTTCTAGTGGTGAAGATTCCGGTAGATCAGTGTCTGGTGGAATTGCTTGGAGTAGTGCGTGGCGTATCTGTACGTACCTGAACGTCTCGTTGGGGCCTAAACCGTATTGCTGTTGGAGTTGCGGAAATGCAATCACTGTGCCTTTCTCCCATAGGTCCCCTATCGTGGAGATTCCTATGCGGTCCCACTGCGTGAATCCTTTGCATGATCTGAGGTTCCCCAATGACTTTGTATCCCACAGTGGCGTCAGTTTGGTGAGTTTCCCTGCCCAGCCCAGCCGTGTTTGCGCTTTATGCCACAGTGCCGCTGTGTGCTGTGTCGGGCCAATCAGTTTTCTAACCTGGGACTTGTTGTATAAAACGGAGAGCATGCTGTCTGTCCCCAGTTGAGACCAATCCGCTTTGTATGCTGGGTCCTCTCGTGGTGTGTGGACCCATTGATTGATTATCTTAAGTTGAGCCGCCCAGTAGTATAATTGGGCATTGGGTAGTGCAATCCCTCCCTCATACCAACTCTTCACCAGTTTATCATGCGCTATACGTGCCGGGCCATTATTCCAGAGTAGGCTGGAGACCAGCGCTGCAATTTGCTTAAAATAGCGCAGTGCAAACAAATAAGGGGTATTTTCCAACACATATAAGAAACTAGGGAGTGCCATCATTTTATACAAAGCCGCCCGCCCTAGGAGGGTCAGGGGCAAAGTCGCCCAGTGTTTAACGTCTGCACGTAGGCGTTCCATAGGTGGCTTTAAGTTTGTGTCAAAGAAGTCAGTGACATTATTCGTGATGAAAATACCCAAGTATTTAAAGGAGGTTGTCGTTAAGGCCAAGGGGCAGTCCTCCCGCAACAATGGCTCCGGGCCTCTGAGTACATAGACCACCGATTTTGACCAGTTCAGGGTGTAACCCGACGATTTCCCGTGTGTGTTACAGAGGTGCAACAGGGCAGGGATCCTGTTATTAGGGTCAACCATGTAGATGAGCATATCGTCAGCATATAGGGAGATCTTATCTTCCCACCCCTCCTCCCACCTGATACCTTGAAATAGTGGCGTTGTTCTAATCAGGATTGCCAGTGGTTCAAGCACTAGGGCAAAGAGCAAAGGAGACAATGGGCATCCCTGTCTAGTCCCCCGCTTCAGTGGAAACGACGCTGAAATGTGTCCATTTGCCACAACCTGTGCTACCGGTGACGTGTGCAGCAGTCGCACCCATGCTATATATTTTGGTCCGAAGCCCATACGAGTAGGCACTGCAAATAGATATTCCCATTCCACTAGGTCGAAAGCCATTTTGGCATCAAGGGAAAGGATCACCGCCTGCACAGCAATAAGGTGTGCACGTGCCATCACCCCATGGACCCTCCTGAGATTCATTGCTGTGCTCCTGTGGGGCATGAAGTCCGACTGGTCAGGGTGTATCAGCGTGTGCAGGTGTTATGTCAAACGGCTGGCCAGGATCTTTGCTAGGATTTTAGCTTCCACGTTAAGCAATGATATGGGGCGGTTGGAGGTGCATGCAGTCGGTGGTTTATCCGGCTTAGGTATAGCCACTATGGTGGCAGTACGCTGGTCAAGCGGTAGTGCCGCCCTTTCAATGCTTTCAGTATACATATTTAGCAACGGTTTGCTTAGCATAGGAGCCACCGCTTTATACCACTCCACAGGCAGTCCGTTGGGGCCTAATGCCTTACCGGATTGCAAATTTTGTATCGCCAATTGGATTTCATCTTCCGACAGGTCAGTTTCTAATTCTTGCTGTGCCTCTTGTGTGAGCGCGGGGATGGTAATGTTTTCTAGTGAAATTGTCGCCGTCTGTGTAGTGACGTCACGTTCTGGGGTATATATCTCTTGAAAGTGACGTGCCAGG
The DNA here is from genome assembly GCF_964263255.1 of Lissotriton vulgaris. Taxonomy (NCBI): domain Eukaryota; kingdom Metazoa; phylum Chordata; class Amphibia; order Caudata; family Salamandridae; genus Lissotriton; species Lissotriton vulgaris. Next base: position 1,236,721,465 of record NC_141687.1, on the reverse strand, counting down.
GTGTGTACTATTTGCTCAGGGTGTGTCTGTAGTTGACCATCATGCGTGTAAAGTCTCTGTATACCTCTGTTACTGCCCCCTCTCCTGTCCAGCCATGCTAGCATTTTCCCAGCCTTATCTCCCACATCGTATATTCTATGTAACGTGTTTGCTTGATAACCTTTGACGGTCGTTTTGAGATGATCCCGGTATTGTTGTTGACGGAGCTGTAATAAGTGTGTTGTCTCCGTTGTGGGATTTGACATGTGTGTGACGTTCGCGTTGTGAAGTGCTAGCTCTAGTTCCGTGAGTTCACGTCTGGAATCCCGTTTGTGTCCCGTTATCGCTGCTATCGCTTCCCCTCTGAGGACTGTTTTATAAGCTTCCCAAAGTACTGAGGGCGAGGAGACGGTCCCTTCATTTTCTTTGAAATATTGCGTGGTTGCCAATTTGAGTTTCTTCCTGATCTTAGGGATTTTCAAATAGTTGGGGTATATTGGGTATATTCTAGCACATTTCCTCTCTTTGGTGGTGAGTAATAGAGATACTGGGGAGTGGTCAGACACACCTCTAGGCAGGATATCTATTTTATCTATTGATCCCAGACCTACCCACAGAAATAAAAAATAGTCTATTTGTGAAAGGCTATTGTGTACTGCAGAATAATATGTGTGGTGGGTAGCCGCTGGGTTCAACTGTCGCCATACATCCGTAAGGCCCATCGCCTCTATAAAACCAGGGAGTGTGGCAGAACTCCTCGGGCCGTCTCTCACGGGGAAGGTGTCTAGCGCGGGGTCTATTATTGCATTAATGTCCCCTCCAATGACTGTGTCACCCTCCGGGAGGTCTAGGAGAAATTTACCAAGTGCTGGTAATGCCGTTGAGTGGAGTGCCGGGGGGATGTACACGGAGACCACATTCAGAGGTCTTCCTTCCCATTGTCCGTGCAATGCCGCAAAGCGACCCTGATCGTCCATCCTGCGGCATTCCACCAGAAAAGAGGATGATTTTTTCATGAGTATCCCATTTCCCCTGGATCCTTTTGTGAATTCTGCATGCACTGCCATAACATACCCACGTCTGTTAAGTGCTTTACATGTTGACCCTGCGAGGTGTGTCTCTTGGAGCATCACTAAGTCAGGTCCCTGGCGTTTAATGGTCTTGCCAGACCAGACCTCTTTTAATTTTATCCCCTAAGCCCCTAACATTCCAGGTAAGCATACACAGGGGGAGCACGTCAGCCATCGCAGGGGCGCCCTCAACGGGTACTACATTTAACTGTTGGGCCATCGGGTCGTGTAATCATTGTGGCAAGCGATCGGTGGCCGACATCAACACAGATGCGGCGCCGTGTGGTAGTGTACCATAATCGTGTGGCTTTTGGCGTGATAGCGTACCATAGAGTAGAAGTGATGACCAATAACAATAACACTAACATTCGAACTCCCCCTCCATCCCCCCTCCCTGCTCCCCTGCTCCCCTGCTCCACGGACCGTTTCCCGCCCGCTTCCCCAACTTGGCAGAGTGCTTTTCCCCATTCCCTACTATCTTACTTGCTCGTGGGGTTGGTGAGTCCCCTACAGGCACCGGCTATTGCCCACCCTACTCAGCTTAACCAGCTCCAGGTCCCTGTAGTTCGTACGTTTTGTCTCTTATGAAGTCCACCTCTAAATCGGGGCCGGCTGCCCAGAGTCAAGTGGGTCCCGCTCCAAGTCAGATTCCACTCCCGCAGCATCAACGTGGTGTGAAGGACGATTGTTCTGCTCGTCCGTGTGCTTGTCGTTACGATGGTGTGGTCGATCTCTGTGTGGACGCTTTTGTTGCCCCGCCTGTCTCCAACCATCAAGCCAGTCTCGCGCCACTTTCGGCTTGTCAAAAAACCATGCTTTTCCATCGGCTACAATTCGCAATTTGGCAGGGAACAGCATTGAATATGGCAGGCCTCTGTCTCGCAGCGTCTTCTTTACCTCCGTAAAGGACTTCCGGCGCCTGGCCACCTCTGCTGTGTAGTCTGGAAAGAAGGCCAAAGTGGAGTTCTGGAGCTTGACTGGCGGTGAAACTCTTGCCGCCTGCAAGATTGCATCCCTGTCTCTGAAATTAAACAGTCTAGCCAGTACAGGCCGCGGCGTCGCTCCCGGTTTGGGCTTCCCACCTGGCACCCGGTGCGCCCTCTCAATGGAGAAAAAATGGGACAGGCCTTTAGGCTGCAGTTTATTTTTGATGAGGTCCTCGACAAAGAGGTCCATTGCTCCCTTCCCTTCTGTTTCCGGTAGGCCAAGAATGCGTATGTTGTTTCTGCGGGAACGCCCTTCCTGGTCGTCCAGTTTTTCTTGTAGCATCTTGGTGACTTTTTCCATGCGTTCCATCGCTATTTGTAGTTCGGAAGTGTCTTCAATAAGTGATTTTGTAACCACCTCGACCTGAGATACCCTTTCGGTCATCTTTTGAAAGTCCGCCCGTAGCAGAGTAACTTCGGAGGAAATGGAGCCCACTGTTGTTTGCACCTCTGAGAGGGTCCTCATAATGACTTCCAGTGTCACTTTTTTGGTACCATCCATGTCCGGAGTAGCGCCTGTGGAGTTTCGCCCACTGACTTGTGAGTGGCCGTGTTGGCTATAGGCAAATTTATCCAATTTTGCCTGCGTCGAAACGCTTCTGTTCCCTTTGCCCGCCATGACTCGAGGCAGAGCAGCTTCGTGTCCCGTTGTCCCGTGAGCTTAGGCGTTGGCTGGGCGGTAGCAATGGCCGCTGTGCGTCACTTTCGGATTGGTGTCAGTACAACGCGATGTATTACAACGCGTTCCGTTACAACGCGTTTTTTACATCGCAAATACCATTACAATGCATGCCATTACAACGCATGGCATTACATAGCAGATGGTATTACAACGCATGGCATTACATCGTAAGTATTGGTAAGTATATTTTAATTAAAAAAATGTAATAAAGTTAATTAAATTAATTTAAAATAATAAAAATAATATAACATTTTTAAAGCAGTAATTAATTTAATTATAGTAATTTATTAATAAAAATAACATAACATTTTTAAAGCAGTAATTAATTTAATTATAGTAATTTAATTAATATTAAAATTGATATTAATTTAATATATTTAAAATAATATAATTAATGATATATAAAAAATTTATAAATAGAAAATAATATAATGTAATTAATAACAATAAAAATAATTAAATTAAATATAATTATAATTTAAATAAGTTATAAATAATACATAATATAATTATATTTAATAAAATTAAAAGAATTTAATTAATTAAACATTATTAAATAATATAATTTAATAATAATCGTTTATTAATACAATTAAATTAATAAATGTAAATATAGTTATTATTTTTATTAAATTAAATAAAATTAATTTAATTAATTTAATTTATATAAAGTCGTAATACCCCTGTACCCCAAAAAACAAACCCTGCCCTAAAACCTAAAAACACCCCTGTACCCCAAAACCCAAACCCTGCCCTAAAACCTAAAAACACCCCTGTACCCCAAAACCCAAACCCAGCCCTAAAACCTAAAAACACCCCTGTACCCCAAAACCCAAACCCAGCCCTAAAACCTAAAAACACCCCTGTACCCCAAAACCCAAACCCAGCCCTAAAACCTAAAAACACCCCTGTACCCCAAAACCCAAACACTGCCCTAAAACCTAAAAACACCCCTGTACCCCAAAACCCAAACACTGCCCTAAAACCTAAAAACACCCCTGTACCCCAAAACCCAAACACTGCCCTAAAACCTAAAAACACCCCTGTACCCCAAAACCCAAACACTGCCCTAAAACCTAAAAACACCCCTGTACCCCAAAACCCAAACACTGCCCTAAAACCTAAAAACACCCCTGTACCCCAAAACCCAAACACTGCCCTAAAACCTAAAAACACCCCTGTACCCCAAAACCCAAACACTGCCCAAAAACCTAAAAACACCCCTGTACCCCAAAACCCAAACATTGCCCTAAAACCTAAAAACACCCCTGTACCCCAAAAACCTAAAACCTAAAAATACCCATACACCCCAAAACATATACATCAGTACCCCAAAACATATACTCCTATACTCATACTTATTTTAAAAAATACTTAAATTAATATATTTAATTTAAAATATTTAAAAACGAAATAAATATTTTTAAATAATTAATAATAATTAAATAAATTATAAAATATTAAATAAAATAAAAAAAAAAAATTAAATACTTACCAATACTTACGATGTAATGCCATGCGTTGTAATAGCATCTGCTATGTAATGCCATGCGTTGTAATGGCATGCATTGTAATGGTATTTGCGATGTAAAAATCGCGTTGTAACGGAACGCGTTGTAAAAGATGCGTTGTAGTGGTAACACACCGTCACTTTCAGCTCCGCACACGGTCGCCCTACGATTGCAGCTTCAGGAGCTCGATCGGCATCTGACCGGTGTGTGGTCTGCCGGGACTCTTCTAGTAGTCCGCTCCCGGGTGTTGTCGACACCGTCAATGACACCTTAGACACTGTACTTCACGCGGTGTTCCGCAGTGCAGGGATCCAAGGGCTCCGGACCGTGTCGATGGCAGCCTCAACGATGGTTCTGTTCGTTATCGCCACATCTAGTAGGCGTCTGCACTCCTGGCGTGCCTATTCCTTTCCCGTTCCACTCGAGCTGACCAGGCCTCACCTCCAAAATGGCGCTTGATGGGGTACCAAGGTGCCGCCCACGTGTGGAAACTTTCACTGTTCAGTCACCGCCGTGGCTTCTTTGCGGGTGTTTGCCGCCCCGGGCAGCCGCCCTCCTCCACGAGTCTCAACGGCCCCCCAGAGACTCTCACCATTAGTGCTTGTACTGAAGCGTCTCTCACTACGTCCCTTTCCGGGGGAAGGGGGGGCGGCAGTCGCCACTGAGTTCAATCCGGGCAGGTCACACTTCCGCCGGGGTTCGATGAATACGCCAGGCCGATGTCGCCGGGCCGCCGTAGGCCTCACTGCGCAAGTGTTGGAAGGTGCAGTTCCCGGCACTCGATTTTCGTCGGAGTTGGATCAGGTGGTGCTGCTTCGGTTCCTGAGCAGGTACCGCCACTTCGGGCAGGCAGTGTGACGGATTAGATTATCGGATTTTACGAAAGGCCGTTATGCCGCGAGGAGCTCCCGCTTCACGCTGCCGCCATGCTTGGCCGCTAGCCACGCCCCCGCAGATATAACATTTAATTAAGTCTCCCAGACAATGAAGATCTGCGCTTTCAAGGCCCAGCTCAAGTCTCAGCCTCGTCCTCCTTGCATGCTGGGGAGCCGAAAATATTTTCTTATAGGCCATTATTTGATAATTCACTAAGAATTAATCCATTTTGCCAGGGAAGGCCAGGTGACCATAGGACACTGCCGGGAGCAGTTTGACGTGGAGGACCCTTAAAATTGGGTCCGCTGTCGGGCTGTGCAATTGCTGATTCAATCGCTTCAGACTGTGAATAACCCCTGCTCCCTTGGGCCAAAGATGTTTAAGATGGGATACTTGATTTGCCTTTTCATTAAAGCACACTCCTAGATAATTATAGCTAGTGCAGGTCACTATGTGCAGATCGCATGCTCGTCAGGACAGATTTTACTTTTTTTAATGTTTCCCAAAAATCATGACTTTGGTTTTTGATTCATTCGTCAGAAGATTGTTTTTTATGTTATATATGTTAAGGGCAGTGAGCGCTCTTTGTAGGCCTGTTTTTGTATGGTCCATGATAATAATGTTATCAGCGTATTGCATGACCTGTAGACATATGCCGCCCAGTTTTGGGGCGACCAAAGTTGCCCCTGCCAATTCTTTAGGCAAATCGGCAGTATAAAGACCATTTTTTGTTGCGATTTTTGCAGATACTGTTGTGGCACTTGTTTTGATCCTCACCCAAGTTTTCTGATGCAGAGATATCATTGCAGAGAGAAGTGCAGATGGTATCCCCCATGAGTTTAGTTTGTTCCATAGTGTTCCTCGGTTGACTCTATCGAACGCTGCACTGAAGTCCACGAAACAGCAGAATAACGGTAGATGATTGGCCAGAGTGGCTCTTCCAGACAGATAGGTCAGTGCTATTTTATTATCCATTGTAGAGCAGACTGATCTAAAGCCTGACTGAGTGCGGGGAAGAATGCTGTTTTCTGTAACCCCGTTTTCGAGTTCTACCAGCAGGACACGAGCGCAGGCCCTAGCTTCTATATCCAATAAAGTTATTAGCATTTAATTAGCCGGATTTGAGCAATTACCCTTTTTATGAAGTGGATGTAATATTCCGCCCTGCCAGGTGGATGTAATTGTGGCTGTAAGAAAGGCTTGTTTAAAGAGAGGTGTAAGGAGCTGTGCCCAAATCGATTGATTTGATTTAAAAACTGTAGCAGGTATTCCATTTGATCCTGGTGCGCCGTCATTCCTCATGCGGCTAATGATCTTAATTACTTCAGCTTCAGAGATGCCTGGTCCCTGAGTGTTATCATAATTTGGTGCTTGAGGTGAGGAGAGGGCTGGCAGCTCCCCTCTCCCACTACTGTAAAGCTGATTGATGTAATTCTCCCAAACATTCTCGGGTACCCTGTTCTTCTTGGGCTGGCCCCTGTTACTGACTTGGTTGATATATCTCCAAAATGGAGCTGGATTTTTTTCCTTAAGAAGAGAGAAGGTTTTAGGCCAGGCTTCCTCTATTCGTTTAGTGCGTTGCTCCACTGCACGTTTCTTATGGGCAGCTCGAAGCGATCCATTTGTGGCACCCTGCAATGCTTTTTCCCCTTTTTGTCTTGCATTTGGGGGAATTTGACGCTTCCATTTGCTTTCCGGCATTTCCTTATTTGGAGGCTGGTTTAGATTGTTTGGCACCTGTTTTTGTTGAGCGTCCAGTGTTCCCCCCAGCGCCCGATGCAGATCTAGCAGGAGAATGGGCCAATAGTCTAAGAGGGCTTGCAAGCCAAAAGCAGTTTTCAAATGATAATTTTTGATTGTCCATGCAGACAGTTTTGTACTAAGATTGGTAAGCCATTTTTTCCTGCGTGGGACTTTGTCGCATTCTTCCCCCGTAGATTTGCCTACAGATGTAGATTTACAAGATGCAACAGTAGAAAGACTGAAAGATGCTCTGAGGGGCCTGTGGTCACTCTCTACTCGATTATCTAGTACGGTTGGCGCGCTATGTCAGGAATTACTGACGCTTCAAATAAGGATCGTCTCGGACCTCCCTACCCATCAGGGGGGTCATACTCTTGACCCCATTTTTGCCAATTGGCAGGACATTGCAGCTAAGGCTCCTCTCCCTGTCCCATGGTCTGACCACTTCTTGATCCACTTTACCATACAGATACCTGAGCCGACTGCCCAGATGAAACTGCCATCGGCAGTAAGAACCTGGAACTGGGTGGGCTTCTCCCGGGCGAAATTCAACAGTGCCCTCATTGAGGGAGGCTCCCCGGGAGGTATGGACAACGAAAGCTCCTGTACCAACCTAATTAGGCAACTAACGGAAGCTCTGGATAGCACGGCTCCTTGGGTAAGGAGAAAGATGCAGGGTAGGGTAAAAAAATCTGCTCCCTGGTACAACAGTGATCTACGCCTCGCAAAAAAAGAGTGTAGATGTTCGAGAGAAGCTGGAGAAAGGGTTTCTCGGAACAGGAGGGGAAAGAGTACCATGCAAGGTTACACACATATCAAGGGCTCATTAGGAAAGTGAAGGCTTGCTATTATCAAGAGAGAATTGGGGCTGCAGAGAATGCGGCCAAAGAACTGTTCAAGATTTATAAGGAAATTTCCTCTCTGGCTAATCGCACTCCCTCTGTCTTGGGCTCAGTAGAGGCTTGCAATCGGGTAGCTGACTTTTTCTCTAATAAGGTAGACAAAATATACTCCACCTTCCCTGACGAAGCTAGGGATGGCAAAAGCATCGGGCTGTGTGAGAGAGGTGTTTGGGAGTGTGAAGGTATGAGCAACCTCCTGATCCCACCTCCTGAAACACTTATTCAAATATGTTTGAATGTGAAGTCAGACTCTCCTAGGAATCCCGCTGCCCCTAAAGCTCTCAAGGAGAGCATCTCTGTCCTGGAACCATATATCAGACACCTTTTGGAGATCTATTTTGGAACTGGTGTGGTACCCAACTGCTGGAAAGAAGCAGTGGTCCTGCCCTACCCAAAAAAACTCATATTAGCCCTGAACAACTCGATAATCTGCATCCCATCTCTCTTCTTCCCTACTTTGCTAAAGTGGCGGAGAAAGTAGTGAATAACCAACTGACGACGCATGTGGAGAAATTCCATCTTCTTTACCCTTCTCAATCGGGCTTTCTGGCTGGTCATTCCACTGAGACGGCACTGCTCTATGCCGTCAAAACCATCAGGCAGGTGGTGGATTCTGGGCAGACAGTGGCCCTGATCCTGTTAGACCTTAGCGCCGCCTTTGACACTGTGGTTCACCACACCTTGCTACAGTGTCTAGAGGAGGGTGATGTCTCTGGTCTTGCCTTGAAGTGGCTGGGTTCTTTCCTGGCAGAGCGTAGCTTCCAGGTGAGACGGGGCTCCTAATACTCTAAGAGCATTAAGCTACTTCAAGGGGTACGGCAAGGTTCGGCCTTGAGTCCGACCCTTTTCAATCTCTATGTGGCCCCCCTTGCCAACATCGCCAAGCGGTTCAGGAGCAGGGTCCTGTCATACACCGACGACACACAACTGGTGGTGTCCCTTACGCAGGATCTGGACTCGGCGGCCCTCAACTTCATGGCATGTCTACAGGAATTGGCATCTTGGATGTCTAATAATTGCGTGAAGCTGAACGGCAACAAGACCAAGGTGCTGATTGTAGGCCGCACCCCATCAGTTTTGTCGTTGGCGTGGTGGCCTCAGACAATGGGTCCCACCCCCATACCGAGTAATCAGGTGAAGAACCTGGGTATATGGCTGGATCGTAAGCTCTCTTTCCAGTATCAGTCCAGATGGGTGGCTGGTACCTGTTTTGGGGTCCTAAAAGGCCTCCGTAAGACCTTGGACCTGCTGCCGGTGCCTACCAGGAAGACTATGGTGCACGCCCTGGTAACTTCCTGCCTGGACTATGGCAATTTACTGTATCTAGGTGAAACGCAGGCGTATTTAAATAGGCTCCAATGTGTGCAGAATGCCGCGGCCAGGATGGTTCCCATGCTACCTAGAAGGGCGTCTTTGAAGAAGGCTCTGGTGTCTCTCCACTGGCTCCCTATCAGAGAGAGGGTGATGTTTAAGGCACTCTGTGTGTGCCATCGCATCTCCGAAGGTAAGGGCCCTGCATATTTGACGGACCTGGTCTCTCACTATGTGCCCACTAGGCAGCTGAGATCCTGTGGATCGGGTCTGATGACTGTCCCTAAGATTTCAAAGTCCAGGATGGCTGGCCCCTCAAAACTGGAATAAACTGCCATTGAGTCTTAGGCTGGAGGCAGCGGAAACCAAGTTCAGGAAGGACTTGAAAACTCACCTTTTTCGTGTGGATTTAGGGCATTCTTAATCTCTGTTTTCGCTCTCTAGCTCTGTGAGGTTGCCTCTCACCATAGCGTGGGGACTCACCAGTGGGTGTAACCAGGCGCTCTACAAATCTCTTTTATTATTATTATTATTATTATTATTATTGATGTCAAAGTCATTCAGATGCAAAGCTAATGTGCTACCAATGAAAAGATAATCGATTGTAGAGATATTCCTGTATGTTGCAAGCGGGGTCCATGTTTGATCCTTTGCTTTCTTGAGTTTATGAGCAGAGGATATGGGGCAGGCATCAAATAAGGCTTGTAATACCATGACCTCTTTAGGTTGCTTACTCTCATTTCCTGTTTTGTCGAGAAATCTAATATTAAAGTTCCCGACTATAAGTGGATTATGATGAGGATATTTAATGAGAAAATCTCCAATGATAGCTGCCTGATCATTGAGTGCTTGATTTCTCTGGTGCAGAGCTGGATTAACATAGCAATTGAATAGTAACAATTTAAGCGGATTATAATGATTTTTTATTCCATTAATAAGTAGTACTTGATCCCAGGTGAGGGAGGTGCAAGTGTGATTACTTCCAACCTTCGGGAGTGCTTGATGTAAACGGAGAGGCCACCCATTGGCCGCCCAAAAATATTGCGTCCTAAAGCCGGGACATGGGTTTCAAAGTACCCGGAAAGAGCTGTAGTTAATGTTGCACATGTCTCCTGGAGACAAATTATATCACTGCTTTGAAGGTTATGTAGGGCCGGGTCATTTTTAGTCAGTTTCTGAAGGTCAGCCACATTCCAAGAAATGATTGTTAAGTAGGTATTTTGCTCGTTCAATGTATGATTTGTATTGCCTTTGAGGATCTTAAAGGTACCGTCAGGACGAATGACGGCCACGTTCGGCCTGATGTCCAAATCAGTGTTTAATGTCCTGTTTGCTAGTAGAGACTCTTCTCTGATTAGTAGAGCAGGTAATCCTCAGAGGTTCATGTTGGGAGAGAATGCTGGTAAGTTTGTTACCGGGATGGATAATGTCAGCGCATTTTAAGATGGAGTACATTTTTTAAAATGTATTGAGTAAGACGTGAGGATATCTATCTTGAGACACGTGCCTAATCTCAATGCCCAATCTGCCAATTAATTGGCTTCACACAGCATTGTCGTTTGGTGTGACTGTTGGTACAGCCCGACCACTGTAGATTCATCATGGGAGTCGCCTGACAGGCTTTGGAATTTAACCCAGGCAACATCTGCCGAGCATATATGCTCTAATGATGGTGTGTGAGAAAATAAGCGCAAGATGTTGCCTCTGTTCAAAACATCGTAATTGCCTTTGGCATGGTATTTTGGTGTAAGTACGACCTCCACTACTCCTGGTTCTAAACGGCTACTGCTCATTAAGGTTCCCGGTATGACTTGATTTTGAGGTGCAAGTATTGGTTGATGAATTGGGGGGTGCTATATACCATTGGACCTGGAGGAGATGTTACCACCTGTTGAGGCTGCGTGTTGGTACTATATGCAGTACTGAACAGTGGTTGTGTGCAAGCCTCCGCCTGTGGCCCTGAGGTTGTGGGTAGTAATGTCGGTCCAGAGGCAAGGCTAATCCTAACATCTGTGCCTCCTGGGGACTTGGGCTGAGTTGGTGTTATATGAGCCTCCCCTTTCTTATTATCAGGAAAAGAAGTAGGGGTGACATTGTAAGACATTGCCCCTCGGGTTGAATCTTCAGCCAAACTATTAGATGATGGTGGTTTGAGGAGTTGTAGGTGATTTGGTAACACTCCTTTATCTTTCTTTCCTGATGACTTTACTGAAAAAGTTGGATGGAACTTAGCAGGGCCAATATCTGGCTTGGTTGTATGTGTCCAAAAAGAAGGGACGCTGCTCGATTTTTAGTTTTTTCCCTTTTTTGGGCTTTCCTCAGTTTTTTCTTTGCTTTCCTAGAAAGCAGACCTTCCTTCTGTTTGATCTCTGGGGCGCCGTCTAGTTCTTCTATTGTTTCACAGCTAGTTGAGGGGCAAGGCGCATCAGTTATGGACCTCATTGAAGAAGTTAAACTAGAGACAGTGGATGATGGTAAATGTGAGGTTTTAATTGGGCTTTCATGCAGGTCTTCAAGTAAGTCAGCTTCAAGTTGTTAATAGGTTCAGTATTTAATTTGGTTGGAGTCAGTTGTAAGGATGGACGAAAAGGGGCTCTTGAGACCCGGACTGAGTCTACCAGAGTAGTCAAAACTGCAGGAAGATATGCCCACTGATCCACAATGGCCGCGCATGAATATGAGCAAGTTGCTTGTGAAGTAGAGATCAGGTTTGTGATATGGTCCATTTTTCCTTTCAAATCTGCCAAACACAGAGCAATTGTCTGTAAAAGATCCATTTGCAAGTCCATCTTGGAAGATTGCCAAAGTAAAGCTTTGGCAGGTATGTGTTGTGTGTTAGTGAGTTTTGGTGATTCAGAGGCAGCCATGAAACTTGGGTTTTCGATGTTTTGAGAGGTGCAATAATGATGAGTTGTTCCACTAGATAGTCTATAGTGATGTGGGGTGGACTCCAGGGTTTGCTCAATTTTATTTTCAAGTTGCTGTAGAAATATGGCTGAAAGTTCTCCCAAATCTTGTTTATTTGAAGCAACGGGAGAGCCTAGGGCAGCAATCAAAGAAGAATCTTGCCTAATGCGTGAATGAGATTGATGTATTTGTGCTTCAGTTATTACAGATCTTCCTGGCACACTTGATGCTGACTTAGAACTCAAAAACAAAAAATCACAATGGGGGAGGTAGAGTACTGATCCGTTCAGTCTCCTAGAGTTATCAAAATATCAGTGGGGAAGGATCACTGGTCCTGCATAACCAGGGTATGCAGGTCGGTTCGTTGTTTCTCACAAATTTAAAAGACTGTCATGCACGTGTTTTTGGTAGAGATTCGTAGCAGTATATGTTGTCTCCCCGCTTTGTAACACGTGTGTGCATAATCCTTGGGTCAGTTATTATGCAACCTCCACCCAGAGGATTTACCCATGGTTAAAAACAGTAGTGATCGTGGATAGGTGACGTGAAGGGAAAGTAAAAATACCCATACAGCCAGCAGTAGGAATTTTATTAGCTCTGGATTCGGGTAATGATAGTCATTAAGTAGGCGTGTTGCTCTAGAATATTAAGGAATTCAAGCACACTAATATGTGCATCTTAAAAAATGGTCAACATGTTTCAGCCTTAGTTGCCTATGTAGGTCGGTAGGCTTTCTTCAGGACCAATGTGAGGTGAGCAAGTGAAGTGAAAAATTGAAAAGATTGTACCTAACCTGATTTAGGTAGTCCACGGTAACATTGTACCTGTTGGAAGAAGGTTAAAACATACACAGTAGGGTTGGGTAAAGAGGGTCGGGACACAAAGAAACATAACAGAAATAGACAAATAGTTAGTCGATTCTGGGTATCTAAACATCTTTAAAATGGCAATACTTTAGCTCAGATACATGCTCCATTAAAGGTGTCAACTCACACAGTCCCATGCCGTGAGTGGGAATGTCATGCATGACTATTTGCCGGTGGTGTGGTGAAATTTGTACAGAAAACGGTAAAGTAAGCTGATTGTGGCTAGTGGTCGATCTGCAGTTATCGATATAATTTACAAAATAAGTGAGGCACAGTGTAGTGCTCTCGTCATTAGGTCACTGAAGTTGTGCCCTGTGATGTTTTTGGACGTGATACATGCTGGTATAGTCTGACCGGAAAGCGAGTTATCGTAAGCACGCTTGGTTAACAAACTGGTCAGAAATGAGCGTGATTCGACTCAAAGGTGTAACGCTGCGGCGTATTGGTAGCATGTTGTGCCCCATGATGTTTTTTGACGTGATACATGCTGGTATAATCTGACCTGAAAGCGGTTTGTTATAAGCATGCTTGGTTAACAAACTGGTCAGAAAAGAGCGTGATTCAACTCAAAGATGTACCACTGCAGCGTTATTGTAGCTAGTTAAATTCGGAAATGCAAAAAGATGTGAGGGGGGGGGGGGTTGTTTTGTCGGTTAGAGCTCATGCTTTTTTGGCTCATGAGGGACATACCTGGTCGTGTGCAAATGTGCACTTCTTCGGATATAGGGGCTAAGGAGGAGTGCCTCTCTAATGGGAGGAAAAGAAATATCATGCTTTGATGATTACGGTACCTCATTTCTTGATGGAGAGAGCGGAGCGTGTTGCATCCGATAATACCTGTGGCGTTTCTCTTCCTTTGCAGCTTGTGCTGTCGCTGCCACCTTCTATCCAGAAACAGAGGCTACTGTTTTCCGGAGTAGATGTAGTGCAGCGTAGAAATGGAAAAAATACTTCCGCGAGTGTGGTTCTTCTCACGAGGTGGTTCTTAAGTTGATCAAACAATGAGTTATTAAGTTGGAAAGCGGGTTAGAAAGGATAATTACTTATGAGAAAAATAAACGATATTGGTGAACCAGATGTTTTTTCTAACGTGTTTTTTGGCATTATCATCTGTATTAGTGTTGAGTCTCACTGGCTCCCTTAAGTTGATCAAACAGTGAGTTATTGAGTTGGGGGGCAGGTTAGAAAGGACAATTCATTATTAGAGAAATGTAAAATCGATATTGGTAAATCAATTGCTTTTTCCAAACGTGATTTGTGGCATTATAATCTATAGTTAGTGTTGGGTCTCACTGGCAGTGAGTGAGGGGGTTGCTTTCATATTTGATAGATCAAACTAGTCATGCAGGATTCACAGTTAGGCAGCACTGGTGGTAGGTAAATGGTATTTATATTATTTCCATTCTTGAAAGGTCGCTGGTCCATAGAGAGGCTTAGTTGAAGATAATTGTGATGCAGGGTTATTTATTTAGGCTCAGCCACGGAATGTTGTCGTTAAGGCCTCTGGAGTCCGTGCCCAATCTGTGTATCCAGCGTTGTTCCTTTTCGAAAAGGATTTTCTCAGCGTTCCTGTCTCTAGTGTCCAGAGTTTCCAGGATGACCCATTGGAGGTCGGTTACAGTGTGGCCTGCTTCTAAATAATGGGTGGCCATTTTCGTTGTGCTTTTCTTACAGTTGACATTACTCCTGTGTTCACAAAGTCTTTGTCTTGCCTTTCTGCAGGTCATGCCTATGTATCGCATATTGCACGGACATGTGATCATGTAGATCACGTGGCTGGTTTGGCAATTTGTATGTTTTCTCATAGTCCATTTTAAGTCAGGGAGTAATTGAATTTCCTTCGTGGGTTTTGTCAAGTTACACACCGAACAGGTTCCACAAGGGTAGTGTACTGTAATTAGAGGGTTGTCCCATAGACCAGTTCTATCCCTTGGTCTTTTGGGCGGAGGTCTGGTATGGACCAGAAGATCTTTCAAATTGCGACTCCTTCTGTTAGCAAACCTGGGTTTTTGCCAGGTGAGGGAGTTAGATGTTAGGATTCTCCAATTCTTTTGGACGATTTTCTTGATCTGGTTACTTACGGGACTGTAAGTAGTGACACAAGTGATGGTGTCATCTTTTGGTTTTTGTATAGTCTCCAGAAGGGATTCCCTGGGTTGGTTTTGAGCCCTCTTTTTGCATTTATTGATCACGGAGGTTGGATAGTTTTTTACTTTCAGTTTCTCGCAAAGGTCATTTGCTTGCCTCTTGTAATCCGTAGTTCTACTGCAGTTCCTCCTCAGTCTGAGGAACTGACTGTAAGGAAGATTTTCGCGAAGAGGCCGCGGATGAAAACTATTGAAGGAGAGTAAACTGTTTTTTGCCGTGGGTTTGAAAAAAGTTCGAGTTTGGAGGGTATTGTCCTCAGCGAACAGATTAATGTCTAGAAAGTCTAAACTTTGTTTATCCGCCGTGTATGTGAATTTCAGGCAGGTGTCCAGTGAGTTCATCCACTCATGGAATTCTTGCAGGTTGATGTCGTCACCTTTCCATATCAGGAGAACATCGTCAATATACCTTTCCCAAAAAAGGATATGACTCAGGTAGGGGTTACTTTCATTGAGGATGTGGTTGCTCTCAAAGGTACTGACATAGAGGCCGGCCACACTAGGGGCGAATGTGCTCCCCATAGAAGTGCCATGGCACTGTAGATAAAGGGTGTCCTTATATTGAAAGTAGTTTTCTGTAAGGGCAAGTCTACAGCACTCCAGGACAAAATGTCTGGGTGTTCTATGTGGCCAATCAGTGTTGTACAGTATGGTCTTTAGAGTGTCCAAAGTTTTTTGTTGGGGTAGGCTTGTGTAAAGACTTTCGACGTCTAACCCAACTAGTAGCATAGTTTCTGGAGAGTATTCAAAGTCTTGTAACTTTATCAGGAGATCCCTTGTGTCTTTTAAGTACGTTTGCGTCTGTTGTACCAGAGGTCTTAAGTATTGATCTGCGAATTGGGAAAGGGGTTCCAACACTGAATCGATCCCAGAGACGATTGGTCTTCCTGGTCGTGGTGTTCTCCCCTTATGAATTTTGGGGAGTGAGTAAAAATATGGAATCCTAGGAGATCTTCTTTCCAAGTATTCTGCTTCTTTTTTGGATATCCATCTGTTGGTCTCTGCTTCCTCAATCATCATTGAGATGGTTCTTTGCAGTCGTATTGTGGGGTCTGTTGGAAGAACCTGATAAAACTTGGTATCTGCCAGGAGGTCCATGCACTGTTTATCATAGCCGGTAGATGTTAGTATGACTATTCCTCCGCCTTTGTCGGCTGGTTTTATGACAATGTTTCCATCATTCTTCAGCTCAGTCAGGGCTTGTTGTTCAACTTTTGTAATGTTATGGAACACTCTCTGTGGTTGTTGGTTGAGCGCATCTACTTCCTTCATAATGGCCTGTTCGAAAGTTGCAATTTCAATTGGAACTTGCGAGTTCAGGGGGCAAAAGGTAGATTTGTTTTTTAAGGATGTATCACCTTCCATTGAAGGTGATGGTTGGTCTTTGAAGAACGCTTTAAGTTTGAGTGTTCGGCAGAACTCAGGGAGTTCGCATTTAGTTTTGAAAATATCCAGTTTGGGGGTAGGTACATATCCTAGGCCTTTGTTGAGTACTCGCTCCTGTTCTGCTGTCAGAATTTTGTCAGAGAGATTCACGACGAGGTTGTTGGCCCCGATCCTGTTTTGGCTCGTGTCACACTCCTTGTCTGGACTTGTCTGGACTGGTCGGACCAGGTCACTCCTCTTTTTCCTGTTCTTTGTCTCGACTGGCCATTCCCTAAAAAAGGAATGCCTTGTTGGTAATTCTGGCCTGTATGCTGTTGCATTTGATGAGTCATCTGTGGAGGCATCTGGAAGTAAGGGTTCGGCCACCCCTGGAAGTGTGGATTATAAGGTGGAAACTGCATTCCTTGCGTATTGGAATGGAAAAATGGAGGGCGCCAAAAGTTGCGGCCCCGTCGGTTTCCTCTTCTGTTCTGGTACTTGCCTCTTCCACAATTGGAAAATTCATCTCCACTCTGGTCAGAACTTTCATTAGATGAGACACTGGTGGAGTCATAATTTGATGAATTATCATTTGATTTATAGTCTTTACTGCTGTAGGGATGTATGCGTTCTAAGGAGAACCTTTTAAGTTCCTTGGCTAATTTCTGTAATTTTGTTTGGGTTAAATATTCTTGGCTCTCCTTCATTTCTTTATTGATTTCGTCTAGCCTCGTCTTGTAGATGGTGATGTTGACGGTGTTGTTAAGTTTCGTCTCTAAAATATCAATTTTGATAGTCAGTTCACTTGTAAGTCTTGTTGCAGTTTTTATTATGAGGACTAGATAATCTCTGGTACATTTCCAGCTGATTGTTGACCAGTCTTTTCTAAAAGCCAGGTCTTTGAGGAAGATCCTTGGGGCATTCGTGACCCATAGGCCTCTTGGTGCGGCATTGACCATGAGATATTCTGTCATTATAATCCCGTGTACGGCCGTTCTGACTTGTTCTCTTTTTGCCTCTGTGAGTTCATCCCACTCTGTGGTGGCAGATAGAGTCTGAGTGAGGTCACCATCTAGGAGCAATGGGGGTTTGGCTAGTATTGCGTCGATTTCTTCAGTAGTATAGCTGAGACCAAAGTTTCCTGCCATGGTGGAGTTCCACGGTAGAAGTGTTATAGTGAGAATACTCACTCTTGAATTTCAACAGAAATTCTCCCACAGCTGCACGCTGCTTAATCACAAAAAATCACACTGGGGGAGGTAGAGTACTGATCCGTTCAGTCTCCTAGAGTTATCAAAATATCAGTGGAGAAGGATCACTGGTCCTGCATAACCAGGGTATGCAGGTCGGTTCGTTGTGTCTCACAAATTTAAAAGACGCTCATGCACGTGTTTTTGGTAGAGATTCGTAGTGGTATATGTTGTCTCCCAGCTTTGTAACACGTGTGTGCATAATCCTTGGGTCAGTTATTATGCAACCTCCACCCGGAGGATTTACCCATGGTTAAAAATAGTAGTGATCGTCAATAGGTGACGTGAAGGGAAAGTAAAAATACCTGTACAGCCAGCGGTAGGAATTTTATTAGCTCTGGATTCGGGTAATGATAGTCATTAAGTAGGTCTGTTGCTCTAGAATATTAAGGAATTCAAGCACACTAATATGTGCATCTTAAAAAATGGTCGACATGTTTGAGCCTTAGTTGCC
Organism: Lissotriton vulgaris; assembly: GCF_964263255.1. Lineage (NCBI taxonomy): Eukaryota > Metazoa > Chordata > Amphibia > Caudata > Salamandridae > Lissotriton > Lissotriton vulgaris. The sequence goes on along the minus strand of NC_141687.1, from coordinate 1,236,703,416 downwards.
TATGTAGGTCGGTAGGCTTTCTTCAGGACCAATGTGAGGTGAGCAAGTGAAGTGAAAAATTGAAAAGATTGTACCTAACCTGATTTACGTAGTCCACGGTAACATTGTACCTGTTGGAAGAAGGTTAAAACATACACAGTAGGGTTGGGTAAAGAGGGTCGGGGACACAAAGAAACATAACAGAAATAGACAAATAGTTAGTCGATTCTGGGTTCTAAACATCTTTAAAATGGCAATACTTTAGCTCAGATACATGCTCCATTAAAGGTGTCAACTCACACAGTCCCATGCCGTGAGTGGGAATGTCATGCATGACTATTTGCCGGTGGTGTGGTGAAATTTGTACAGAAAACGGTAAAGTAAGCTGATTGTGGCTAGTGGTCGATCTGCAGTTATCGATATAATTTACAAAATGAGCGAGGCGCAGTGTAGTGTTCTCGTCATTAGGTCACTGAAGTTGTGCCCCGTGATGTTTTTGGACGTGATACATGCTGGTATAGTCTGACCGGAAAGCGAGTTATCGTAAGCACGCTTGGTTAACAAACTGGTCAGAAATGAGCGTGATTCGACTCAAAGGTATAACGCTGCGGCGTATTGGTAGCATGTTGTGCCCCATGATGTTTTTTGACGTGATACATGCTGGTATAATCTGACCTGAAAGCGGTTTGTTATAAGCATGCTTGGTTAACAAACTGGTCAGAAAAGAGCGTGATTCAACTCAAAGATGTACCACTGCGGCGTTATTGTAGCTAGGTAAATTCGGAAATGCAAAAAGATGTGAGGGGGGGTTGTTTTGTCGGTTAGAGCTGATGCTTTTTTGGCTCATGAGGGACATACCTGGTCGTGTGCAAATGTGCACTTCTTCGGATATAGGGGCTAAGGAGGAGTGCCTCTCTAAGGGGAGGAAAAGAAAGATCATGCTTTGATGATTACGGTACCTCATTTCTTGATGGAGAGAGCGGAGCGTGTTGCATCCGATAATACCTGTGGCGGTTCTCTTGCTTCGCAGCTTGTGCTGTCGCTGCCACCTTCTATCCGGAAACAGAGGCTACTGTTTTCCGGAGTAGATGTAGTGCAGCGTAGAAATGGAAAAAATACTTCCGCGAGTGTGGTTCTTCTCACGAGGTGGTTCTTAAGTTGATCAAACAATGAGTTATTAAGTTGGAAAGCGGGTTAGAAAGGATAATTACTTATGAGAAAAATAAACGATATTGGTGAACCAGATGTTTTTTCTAACGTGTTTTTTGGCATTATCATCTGTATTAGTGTTGAGTCTCACTGGCTCCCTTAAGTTGATCAAACAGTGAGTTATTGATTTGGGGGGCAGGTTAGAAAGGACAATTCATTATTAGAGAAATGTAAAATCGATATTGGTAAATCAATTGCTTTTTCCAAACGTGATTTGTGGCATTATAATCTATAGTTAGTGTTGGGTCTCACTGGCAGTGAGTGAGGGGGTTGCTTTCATATTTGATAGATCAAACTAGTCATGCAGGATTCACAGTTAGGCAGCGCTGGTGGTAGGTAAATGGTATTTATATTATTTCCATTCTTGAAAGGTTTTTCTCGGCGTTCCTGTCTCTAGTGTCCAGAGTTTCCAGGATGACCCATTGGAGGTCGGTTACAGTGTGGCCTGCTTCTAAATAATGGGTGGCCATTTTCGTTGTGCTTGTGTCACTACTTACAGTCCCGTAAGTAACCAGATCAAGAAAATCGTCCAAAAGAATTGGAGAATCCTAACATCTAACTCCCTCACCTGGCAAAAACCCAGGTTTGCTAACAGAAGGAGTCGCAATTTGAAAGATCTACTGGTCCATACCAGACCTCCGCCCAAAAGACCAAGGGATAGAACTGGTCTATGGGACAACCCTCCAATTACAGGACACTACCCTTGTGGAACCTGTTCGGTGTGTAACTTGACAACACCCACGAAGGAAATTCAATTACTCCCTGACTTAAAATGGACTATGAGAAAACATGTAAACAACAAAGGTACCAGAGGGTCTCAGCAAATGTGCCCAGAAGTAGAGAAAACCAACCAGACGCCCAAAGGCTCTCACAAGTCGCGTCACAGAAAGCTCTCAAGGGATGAGGAAAAATACCCATCAGTCACCATTCGGATCCGCCCTTCATCATTTGGGATTTTATCCGTACCACTCGTCAGAGATGAACTGTGCCAGGTTCTTATGGGGATCGTATCCAGAGCATGGTCTTTAAACTTCCCCTAGGTCCTCCTCCACCGTATTGTTTTTGTTGCTGTGAGAAAACATACCAATTGCCAAACCAGCCACGTGATCTACATGATCACATGTCCGTGCAATATGCGATACATAGGCATGACCTGCAGAAAGGCAAGACAAAGACTTTGTGAACACAGGAGTAATGTCCACTGTAAGAAAAGCACAACGAAAATGGCCACCCATTATTTAGAAGCAGGCTACACTGTAACCGACCTCCAATGGGTCATCCTGGAAACTCTGGACACTAGAGACAGGAACGCCGAGAAAATCCTTTTCGAAAAGGAACAACGCTGGATACACAGATTGGGCACGGACTCCAGAGGCCTTAACGACAACATTCCGTGGCTGAGCCTAAATAAATAACCCTGCATCACAATTATCTTCAACTAAGCCTCTCTATGGACCAGCGACCTTTCAAGAATGGAAATAATATAAATACCATTTACCTACCACCAGTGCTGCCTAACTGTGAATCCTGCATGACTAGTTTGATCTATCAAATATGAAAGCAACCCCCTCACTCACTGTCAGTGAGACCCAACACTAACTATAGATTATAATGCCACAAATCACGTTTGGAAAAAGCAATTGATTTACCAATATCGATTTTACATTTCTCTAATAATGAATTGTCCTTTCTAACCTGCCCCCCAACTCAATAACTCACTGTTTGATCAACTTAAGGGAGCCAGTGAGACTCAACACTAATACAGATGATAATGCCAAAAAACACGTTAGAAAAAACATCTGGTTCACCAATATCGTTTATTTTTCTCATAAGTAATTATCCTTTCTAACCCGCTTTCCAACTTAATAACTCATTGTTTGATCAACTTAAGAACCACCTCGTGAGAAGAACCACACTCGCGGAAGTATTTTTTCCATTTCTACGCTGCACTACATCTACTCCGGAAAACAGTAGCCTCTGTTTCCGGATAGAAGGTGGCAGCGACAGCACAAGCTGCGAAGGAAGAGAAACGCCACAGGTATTATCAGATGCAACACGCTCCGCTCTCTCCATCAAGAAATGAGGTACCGTAATCATCAAAGCATGATATTTCTTTTCCTCCCCTTAGAGAGGCACTCCTCCTTAGCCCCTATATCCGAAGAAGTGCACATTTGCACACGACCAGGTATGTCCCTCATGAGCCAAAAAAGCATCAGCTCTAACCAACAAAACAACCCCCCCTCACATCTTTTTGCATTTCCGAATTTAACTAGCTACAATAACGCCGCAGTGGTACATCTTTGAGTTGAATCACGCTCTTTTCTGACCAGTTTGTTAACCAAGCATGCTTATAACAAACCGCTTTCAGGTCAGATTATACCAGCATGTATCACGTCAAAAAATATCATGGGGCACAACATGCTACCAATACGCCACAGCGTTACACCTTTGAGTCGAATCACGCTCATTTCTGACCAGTTTGTTAACCAAGCGTGCTTACGATAACTCGCTTTCCGGTCAGACTATACCAGCATGTATCACGTCCAAAAACATCACGGGGCACAACTTCAGTGACCTAATGACGAGAGCACTACACTGCGCCTCACTCATTTTGTAAATTATATCGATAACTGCAGATCGACCACTAGCCACAATCAGCTTACTTTACCGTTTTCTGTACAAATTTCACCACACCACCGGCAAATAGTCATGCATGACATTCCCACTCACGGCATGGGACTGTGTGAGTTGACACCTTTAATGGAGCATGTATCTGAGCTAAAGTATTGCCATTTTAAAGATGTTTAGAACCCAGAATCGACTAACTATTTGTCTATTTCTGTTATGTTTCTTTGTGTCCCCGACCCTCTTTACCCAACCCTACTGTGTATGTTTTAACCTTCTTCCAACAGGTACAATGTTACCGTGGACTACCTAAATCAGGTTAGGTACAATCTTTTCAATTTTTCACTTCACTTGCTCACCTCACATTGGTCCTGAAGAAAGCCTACCAACCTACATAGGCAACTAAGGCTGAAACATGTCAACCATTTTTTAAGATGCACATATTAGTGTGCTTGAATTCCTTAATATTCTAGAGCAACACGCCTACCTAATGACTATCATTACCCGAATCCAGAGCTAATAAAATTCCTTCCGCTGGTTGTACGGGTATTTTTACTTTCCCTTCACGTCACCTATCCACGATCACTACTGTTTTTAACCATGGGTAAATCCTCCGGGTGGAGGTTGCATAATAACTGACCCAAGGATTATGCACACACGTGTTACAAAGCGGGGAGACAACATATACCGCTACGAATCTCTACCAAAAACACGTGCATGAGGGTCTTTTAAATTTGTGAGACACAATGAACCGACCTGCATACCCTGGTTATGCAGGACCAGTGATCCTTCCCCACTGATATTTTGCTGACTTAGAACTGTCAATAGGAGGTGGTAAGTGAAGGTCTATTGAAGCAGAGCTTGTGTTAGCATTGGGGTCGGAATCTGGCGCCAGGGACAATTGGGTAGGACTATTGACAATGTCTGTGTTTGGGCAAGAAATAGAGCGGCATTTTGTTTTCATAGGGAAGAGGCCCTGAGAATTTGTTGCAGAGGGAGAGAAGTCTTCCTTAACACTTGAGTTGTTTCCTAGGTGGGCTGTCCTGCCATTAGCTGAAACTCCATTTGAAGATTTTGGAAGCAAGTCTTTGGTTATCAAGCCAGTATTGGCGTTTTTTTCATTGATCTGTGACTTGGGAGCCCCAGAGAGTTTACCCGGATTATGAGCATTTGTGCATATTATGCTGGAATCATTTGTCAATGGCTCTGCTGGGGCTGCCATGGCTGTGCCTCCGTTGGCGTCAACTGCTGACATTGACCTGGTAACTGGAATCCTTTTTTGACATCTTTGGACAGTATAAATGTGCAGTGTAATTTGTTGGTTAATCCTAGGATGGAATAGGATAATGAGCTAGGGAGGTCAAATAATTACTGGGTAAGCGTAGGTAGACGTGTATATACTGTGAGCAGGACACACTGGTGACTCGTTGGCTGCACCCAACCTAGTTGGGCCACTTCCACGGGCTCACTTGGCACGCACTCAGCGGCTGCCTCGGATGTCGGCCGTGCTCACTTTCCCCTGTGGTCCTTTGTGCGCAGACGGGGGGATTCACAAGGCTCTCAGGGACTATTATAGCAGTATGGCCTTTCCAAAGTGCCTTAGTCTTCAGTATCGCGGAGGCCCCCGCTGTGCGGCAGCTGGACGTCCGCAGTGCTCCCACTCCTCTGCTGCTGCTGTGCTGTGTCACCATGAAAACCTGGGCCGGGGTTCAAGCCATATTCCCCTTGATTCCCCTTGCTTTGCACCATGCTATACTCGCAAGGTAAGTTTAGTTAGTTGACAATGTACATCAATAATAGGGTTGCCCAGCCAAGTAGCGTGAAGCGGGGAGCAGATGAAGAAAAGGTGAGCAGAGCTCACGAGGCACACAGGATGCACAGGGTCAATTCTGCCACAAGCACTACTTTTGCTGCCTGCAATTTTCCACTTGCCGTCTCCCTTTTCAGGCTCACCTGTGCTCCTGAGCTCCCCCCATCAGTGCTGTAGTGGCGGTTAGGAGAAGTAATGGGTTCAGTACACCACCGTCAGCCGAGGCCGCGCCCGGCTGCTCACTCCTTCAAGGTTGTACAAAGGCCCCCACTGATTGGAGGACAGAGGATGCCACAGAAAAGCCGAAAACCGGGAGCCGCATTTCAGTCAGGGGCCGGGGGCCGCGGTGCAGCTGCTTTTCAATGCCTTCCTCCTCACAGCAAGGGGCCAATGCTCGGCGGTAATCAGGTACCGTAAGCAGCAAGGAGCCGCAAAACAATGCAGCGAGCCACAATCCGGAAAGAACCGAGGGCCGCGATGTAGCGTCTGCCTCCTCCTTGCTCCTTGCTCCTCGCTGCCGCTGTTGCTGACCGGTAGGCGGGGTCTGTTCACAATGAATGGGGGAGTTATACACACAGTCCTTTACATAGACCAAGAAATACTGAACCCATCACTGAAGGATCCCCCATACTGTGGGCTGCGAAGGGAATATTTGAATGGAATGGACAACATCCAAAACAACTGACAATGCTATGAAGATAACGACCTACTGTGTGGCATAAGAATGCCAATGATGAATCATAGTATAACCATCCTGACATACAGGAGCCCAATTCCCTTTCTGATTGAGATGCCTGAAGCCCTTATTGGTGAAATACAGATTCTTTCATTACTCACTGTCGAGTCCAAGCTTTCCACACCCAAGTATGGTGAGATGCCTGTGCCCCTCTGTGCTAACAATCTAATAACCACACTAACCCACAAAGAGTTATGAGTGCCTGCCTGCTGAGTGAGATGTGTAATGAAGAACCAAGGCCCATAAATTCATGAGGCTTTATTTAATGAACCTGCAGCATAGCACCCCTACAGAGGGCGGTGGACACGTACCCACACACCTCACCAGCCTCACAGATGCTATTCTTTCAATGTATTCATATTTACAAATTCCATGAACACAGTAGTATTCTCGCTGGCTGAGTGCAGAGTGGAGTACCTCATGGCCAACCACAAGAAGACACAACTATCCCCTTCTGAGATTCAGATGCCTGCACACACCCTTACAGACTAGAATGCCTGGAGCCCTCCATGGTGAAAGTCAGATACCTGTAACACTCCCTGCTCAGAGCAAGGGGATGCACTCCTATCTAAAAATCCAAGTTACATTTCTGCATTAAGCTCCCATCAACGCTATAATAAAACAATGGTTTCACCTTCCAGGTCGCGTCCTTCAAGTCATTAGTAGTCACTATCATGCTTACTTACATGGCAAGTACATTTTCTAGAATTCTCCTATGTTATTGGATTTGTAGAGCATTTTGCTGCCCCAGCAATGAAGCGTCCCAGCGATAGTCTTAAAAAAAAGTACCAACTGCAATAGATGTCCAGAAGGAAAAGTACCCCACAGAGTGCTTAGATGGAAAACAACCAGGTCTTCAGGGTTTTCCTGAAGGACCAACGGTTCTGAATACACCTCCGAGGTTGAGGAAGTGCATTCCAGAGGGCAGGAGCTTTAGCAAGGAAGAACGGCCACCTGCTCTTACTCTTCTATCACGTGGCACACAGGCCAGGTAAAGATCAGCTGAGCACAGGGACCGTGAGGGTAGATATGGCGAAAACAAATTGAACAGGAAGGGGCCCCCTGTGAGAAAAAGATCTTTTGGGCCGTACACTCACATGAATACCTCCAGTTAACAGGTATAGCTGTTGTGTAAGAAAATGAGTGATGCAGCATGCCGGGAGAGTCTTCCTAATCATGCATCCCTCTCAAGCTTAGAAATATATTATAATATATGTGTGACCACAATCAGCTGAGTATTAAACACTCTGTTGAGCAATGCAAAGCTGACAATATTGAAGTCAATTAGTCAACCCAACAAGTTTGGGTGAAGTGAAATCACATGCCCTTTGTCGGCAAAGATGTCAGAGGAACTTCACAAAGCATACAAATACGGGAAGTGGCATCAAAGGAAATAATATGAATGTTGGGCCCAATAAAAGGAATGGAAGGAATATCACCAAACTTAATTAAATAGAGGATGACAAATGCATAATTAGCAAATATCAATAAAATCTTCCTAAGACACATACATGCCAATTTAAATCACTGACCATAATTTAACTGGAGTGCTGACCTGACATCCCAAGATTGCAGCCATAATATGAGAGTGGTGCAGTCATTAAATGCCCAGCCCAAACTTGCATGGCCTGCACAATTACAGTCTAAGATGACTAGCATGACCAGGTAGAGCCCCTGGTACTACCTCATGTGCTGAGCATGGTATCAGGCACTATGTCATTAAAAAAAAGTGTATTTATTTAGCGTTTCAACACCACAAACCGGCCCCAATGTGCATCAGAGCACTTTAGAAAGAACAGCAAATACACAAAGGCCTGGAGTATGAGCGGTAGAGTGTAACCAACATTAGACCAGTGAAACTGGGCAACAGATGACTGTGAAAGATACAATATAAATGATTTGTTGAATGCGTTTTGGGCTTTTCTGTAAAACAAAGTCTTTTGAAAAGTAATTACCAGCAGAAAAAAATATTGTAAAAGAAGGCCTTTCAGTTCTTGTTTTAAAAGGTCAAATGAAGGGTTGGTCTGATAGTTGGAGAATAGAGTTTCTGGTTTTCATGGCTCTCCCAGATAACAACCGATTTATTGTTTTTGACATCTTGAAGAGGAATGTATCAAATAAAAGGGAGTCAGAACTCATTAGGAAGGAACAGTTTCCAGTTATGGGAAGTTTATAAAATAGGTAATTGGATTTTTCTTCAGTTAGAAATGTGTGTATGAAAGAAATGATCAACATACTTCTGGCATCTTGAGGTAACCAATTCAGAGAAAATAAGAATGAAGAGATCTGTTTCAATCTTGTGTAACCAGAAAAAAGATGAGCAGCAGCATGTAAGGCAGCATTGAAGGGAGCCAAATGTATTTTCAGCATGCCAAATAGTAAGCGGTTGTCATAGTCTTTCTCGAGACTATCAGCGACTGAACTACTGTCTTAAAGTCATAGATTGGTAGGAATGGCTTAATCCCTTTGAGTATTCTTATTTGAAAATGTGTACTTGGCAAAGGCATTTATGAGAGTGTGTAAATTCATGTCCTTGACCAAAATTAAGCCCACGGATTTGGCATTTTTCAACAATGGTGGGCTTGCAGTCACGCAGCTTGGAAGCATCTCACCACATTTGGGCAGGAGAGTTATTGTAGGAGGGGAGGATCAGAAGAATTTCGTTTTTAGGTTTAGCATTAGATGATGTCGTGACATCCATGTCTGTAGATTGTACAGTTATTGCCAGAAATGCTATATTTTCAAAATAAGAGATTATCATATAAAGGTGAGTCTCATCAGATTACAGATGGCAGGAGATGTTGGGTTGTCTCAGGTATGAGCAGAGTAGCTTCATGTACACTTCCTTGAGAGTCAGGGAGAGATTGGAACTTTCAGTTAATCCTTGCTTGAGAAGTGAAGGATTAGAAATAAAGAAGGATAGTTTGATCTGCTGTGAACAATTGATGAGCTAGGTTACAAATAAGTGAAGGACAATGCCACTGATTCCCAGCAGGTTTTCAAATATCATTTAGAAGGAGTCATGATTAGCAGTGTTGAATGCTGCCAATAGGATCCAAACAATTGGAAGGCATGATCCATCATCATCTAGAATACATAGACCATCATCTAATATTTGAAGCGTGGCTGTCTAAGTTTAGCATCTGGACCTAAAGAACCGTAGGCAGAAAAAGTGTAAAAATCAGTCTAAGGTAATTGAGATCTTCAGGGTTAACATCAGCTCTTCCAAGGAGAGTAGGGTGACAAGTGATTTTTAGGCAAAAAGGAACAAACCCTTGTGTCGGGGGAGTTGATCACCATTGTCAAGAAGGGGATACAAGAGTGACAAAATGTATTGTATTACCTTAACTGTGATTGAGTCAGAAAAATGTGAGTGAGTATTAAACAGGTGTTTATCAAACCAGTCTCAATGACCTTTCTGAAATTATACATACAGTCCATGGAGGATTTGGGAGAGAGTGACATAAGGGTCACTTGGGCAGTAGGACATGAATTTTCTATCAGTGAAGCAATGGGATCATTTTTCACAGTTATCAACGTTGTGTGCGAGGTCTATGGTAGTTTATGGGGTAGTAGATTTTTGTGTCAATTAACGTATTCAGCTCTTTGCTGCTGTAATCTCCTTTCTGCAAAAGGTGGCCTTAGCCTCAAAGATTAGTTTTTTTGTATGCTTTGGGGTTGGCTCAGAGAAATTGAAGATTACAGTTCAAGGAACTGTGGTGCCAAGATTATTCAACGTTTCAGAGGGACTTTGCTCTATTAGTTATTTAGTGAAGAAGTGGTTTGAATAGTATTGGGTGTTTCTTTTTTATTTTACTGGAGCAGCATCATCTGCAGTTCCAGTCACGACATTGCTACACTATTGTACAATCAGGCGAGTGTCCTGGTCCAAAAGGACAACAGTAATTTTAGAGGCAAATGAAGATTCAAGGACATACAGGTTAACAACGAGGAAGTCCCTGACACCGTTCTTCAGAGTACTCTCTTGTAGGAGAGGAGTCCACTAATGTTGTCAGAGAAGGATTCGGAGGATCTGTCTGGGTGAGCTACTTTGCTATTATGGGAGATGGAACTAGGTGGGTAGTGACTGTTGTGGGAGCATGATAGGAGGTGGTATGTGAGTTAAACATTCATGGTTCTTATGGTGGTACATATTTTGGAGACAGAGGCACAGAGAGTTTTCTAGGAAGATGCTGCTGCGTGCGGGAAGCATTATTAGTGATTGCGGTAAGTTGTGAGAAGATTTTGGTGGTGGGTATAAAAAGCAATGTGTTGTTTCCAGGTAATTGGTACAGGAAGGGTTGTCAGGGGAGTGTTTGGAAGGTTAATGGAGAGAGGGAAATCAGTGAGGGGAGATAGGGCACCTGGTGAGGTAGCCAGCTTATCATGGTCACCGGTTGGTGAGGTTGGAAGAGTAGGTATGAAGGGGGGTTTATTGGTGGTTGATGTTTGGGGGATAGCCTAAACATTAGTTTGATTTGGGGGTGAGGATTGTGGTAGATGGGGCTGAGCATGAAGAGTTAGCAAGGTGAGGATAGCTCCAGGTGGAGAGTGTCACAGCATACACAGATAATATAATGTAGAATAGAATAAAAAATATTCTAGACTGGCGTAAATAGAGTATCTTATATTTCCTTTACAAAAATACTCTCCCATTAGGTGTATATTTTCTAATACTAAGTCCAGTGGGATGATATTTATAAAAAACAATACTTAGAACATGATATTTATGTTCGACAATACTCTAACTACAATAATCAAGTACCATAATACACAGATATGTATATTAAGGTATACCTATTGTATACGGAGGGAAACCTCAGCATGTAGAGCTTTAACATCACATGTTAGATTCAGTCTCATATGCTGAGGTAAAGCCATAATAACATAGCTACAATCATCATGAGAATAGTACAGCTTCTAAGTATAGATGTGATATACCGAGCAGAGGCTCATATGGCGGGGCACAGGCTTAAAGATTCAGTCAAAGATTCATACTTCCAAGGTTAACCATTAAAATTTCATGTAAAATCTCAGATATCAAGTGTAGCATCATAGTACCAGATGCTTTCCTCATGCTTCGAGTATAGCCTATATACTGTGGAGCAGATTAGACAAGGCTACATTTGTCTTGGCACTCTCTCATCTGCACATATACTGCCTTGCTTTCATACCCAATAAACACCATACGGTCAGTAACAGACTCAGATGTCAGGTGGCATAAGACGTCAAGGTACTGTATCAAATTATCAGGCACTACTTTAAAAAAAAAAAAGATTTTTATATGGTGTGAACTAGACTCGAAAAATCGGATATCAGAGTGCTTTACATGAGCACAAGTTTCGTTACAGACCGACACAACTTTATATGATAGGTGCTGGGATGGAAAAGGTCCATTGGACAGCTCTGGAGAACTGTGCCCCTGTGACTTAGTTACTGTATAAAGTTCTGTATATTTTTTACTTTCACTTCAGCACACATGAAAATCAAGTTTGCGCAATGAAGGCTCCTGTATCAAGGACTGAGTAACACACAGCAGGGCTCTGCGGATTGGAAGGGCACTCCATGTCCACCCATATTTTAACTGTTCAGGGCTAGATACGTACCTGTAATTCAGAGCCAGGTCTTCCACTGTTCGAGGTGAGCGTAACTGTTTCTGCAAACAGACAATATCACCACACAGGAGTATGCGGTAAGCAAGTGCCTTCAAGATGCTGCCATCTTCTCAGGAAGAAAAAGTCAAAGGCGTAAAAAACTACTTTCTGATGAAGTCTTCAAAGGGTTTGAGAAAACCAAGAGCCAGGATTCCAGGAGAGAAGTCCCAAGAGTAAACATTGAGGAACAGCAATTGAAAGGCAAGAGGAAAGGAGTGACGAAACACAGCTTTGTTGTGATGCATTTTTCAACCAGACAGAGGTTTTCAAATAGTGAATGTACAGGAAAAAGAAATGATATCAATCATGCATGACTGGAAACAATGGGTTGGAAAATTCAAGAAGAAACCAAGGGAGGCATAGCCATGATGGAAAGGGTAAAGAAAAGAGAACAAAAATCTGAAGTGGACTAACTGTAGAGTCACTTTAAACAGCAGCTGCAAACTTGCAGATGGTGATTGCCATTTTTGAGTTGAAGAGAGAAGGAGCAGCCATCAGGAGCATGAGAGGAAACCTGCCGAGGTATGAGACTCTCCCATCCTGCAGCTGTGTGTTTAAACAGCTATTCCAGGGTCCCAGGAACTGTGGAATCCCACAAAGTACATCAGTTCTTAGGCACCCAGGTGGCCTGGATGCCATGAATGCAACATTAACCGAGCATGAATGTTGTCAGCTCACCGGGAGTTGAGGACTGACAGAGATGGCAGCGGGAAGCCTTTTTAATTGACTACTGCCAGAGGAAGCCACCTACTGGCCACCCACCTGTTTTTTTAATTTGGTCCACCTACCTCGTTCAACCATATCTTTTGCTCCATCATGGTACATGGATGATGTGGGTGAATGTGTTACTTCTGGGTGCAGAGGATGTGCGGGAGGTGTTTATGTTGCCTGAGGTTGTGAACACACAGAAATCCATTTTTTTCGATCCAAGTGGTACCTAATATGGGGGACATAGAGCAAGCTCTATATCAATGTGAATTGCAGGGATCCTTCAGGATATTTCAGATATTCTTTATTATGGGTCAGACCTTTTGATTGTGTAGGAGAGTAGGCAGATGTGTCGTCTACCATTTATTGCCCATTATTCCCTCAAAGGATTATTCCACTCCCAGAGTATAAGTAGTTAAGTGGGCTAACTTCTCTCCCTTTTGTGTCCTTATTTTTGGCCTGCTCTGAATGGAGACTGTTAACTCCACCCCAGCTTCCTGCTGACACCTGAAAACCTGTGTGTGAGAATTAAGATAAACATTAGATCAGTCTCAGATCTGACTATTTGAATACCCCAACTGTGCCTGCAACATTCCTATATAAAGATGGAACAGAAACTTACAGTCAGGTTGCTGGGATTTCTCTACCAGAATCTGGGGTCCATAGCCAAGCAACCCTTGCCAGGTTCAAGATCAGAAACCTGGACTGCCCTGAACCTGACTAAAGGAAAGCACTATCTAACTGTTTAAGAGGGGCATTAGAGGTACCCTTACATAAAGACGATGCTGTCTAGAAGAAGAGGTTTGCAAAGGAGCCAAAATGGCGTGACCAGAAGGGGCCTGCTGTCACACAGGGTACCTTCATTACTCAACCAGAGTGTGAAGCCTGAAAGCCTTTGGGTAACCTCGCAGAATGGACTGAAACTTGAGTACCTATGTGTAGTAGAAATCAACCGTGCAAGATATACACTCAAGAGACCAACCATCTAGAAGTAGTTGGGCCCAGAAGAACCCTGGTAGCCTACATTGGTCTTCACTGATGAACCAGTGTACCAGATGCGAATGGCATTCCCATCGGTCTGAAAGAACCTCTGCCAATAGTTTGTATTTACTACTGTGACCAGGGATAGGACCTTTGCTTGTTTGTATTATAGACGTCTGATTCGGCATGAGGAAGATCCCAAGAAGCACCATTTACTGAAACACAAGCTATTCGTCCCAGAAGAAACCTCCATCCACCCAATATTATAGCTATCTAGAATATATGACCTGAGATTGCACTAGTGCACACATCACAAACCGCAGCTGTGTTAAATGGACCAAAGCAGAGTCCCAGTGATCCTATCAGTGGTCCATGCCAAGCCTACCATATTCATGGTGGTGGTGTCACCACTACTTGTACCACTAGTGGTCAAAGGGATTGATAGTCACAATCTGAAAGAAGTAAACACTGACTGTCCTTGGACTCCTGAAAATGTTCCTCCACTACAGTAAAGTTGCATATGGTCAGATACCGGATGAGATGCCAAGTTAAGGATCATGAGGCCAGATGTTGTCCTCTAATGTAAAGTTCTGACTCCTATGTTCAGGTACAGTGTTATGTGACCAGACACAGATTTCCATATCCAGAGACAGTGCCATATATTCAGACTCAAATGCCAAGATTCAGCCTCTTAGTGGCCGCACACATAACCTGTCAGCATAGTCCCAGATGGTCCTTCCCTCAGACACACCAAAAGTTGCTCAGCAATGAAAGGGGTTTGCAAAAAGGTAAAGATGTGTTAAAGCACATATTACACTCGTTTTATGTGCTGCGTGATAGGGATTGACACTCACGAGTCACCTGAAATCATGTATTCTAAGACATAATAGTCACAATCTGAAAGAAGTAAACACTGACTGTCCTTGGACTCCTGAAAATATTCCTCCACTACAGTAAAGTTGCATATGGTCAGATACCGGATGAGATGCCAAGTTAAGGATCATGAGGCCAGATGTTGTCCTCTAATGTAAAGTTCTGACTCCTATGTTCAGGTACAGTGTTATGTCACCAGACACAGATTTCCATATCCAGAGACAGTGCCATATATTCAGACTCAAATGCCAAGATTCAGCCTCTTAGTGGCCGCACACATAACCTGTCAGCATAGTCCCAGATGGTCCTTCCCTCAGACACACCAAAAGTTGCTCAGCAATGAAAGGGGTTTGCAAAAAGGTAAAGATGTGTTAAAGCACGTATTACACTCGTTTTATGTGCTGCGTGATAGGGATTGACACTCACGAGTCACCTGAAATCATGTATTCTAAGACATAACTACGGTAAATCCATGGATAAACAGTATGCTATTTGTTTACGTACAACGTGGCATTCTTAATTTTGACATTAAAATCTGTTCAAGAAAACTCCCAATCAAGAATACAATCTCCAATTCTATACGTCTTTAAAAGCACAAGACCATCACTTGGTGGACACTAAATAAATGACATGCCATACTTATCAGTACTTACTGGCAACCCCACAACACTTGCTGAGAGTGGCAAGATCAAGAATCATTAGCTACCTCAACTCCTATGCTAAAGGGAACAGCAACAGACCCTGTTCCAGTTTTGAGACAGACTAGGCGAAAACTTACTGACAATCCCTCATTATATTTTGGACAAAAAAAGACTAGGAATCACTGACCATTCCAAACCTGGGCTAGAAAAATACCCAGCCACAAGTCCACAACAATCTGAGATTCTGTGATAGAAGAAAAAATGGCATGTGCTTTAAAGTGATCTCACAATAAAGTGGTGAAAAGTAAAATGTTGAAATATTACTAATGAACGTTTGCACTGCCTTACAAAGGCTAGTTTGCTCTCTCACGGCCATTCTATTGTAATTGTTTATGCTGTACTGGAAAACAAAGATCGGAGAAATGCTTCAATCACTGATACACCTGTTAGAAAAATAGAGGTCAGGTATATGTAATTTACACCCAATGTTGATCAACAAAAAAGTTAGCCATGCATGGGTTAAGTTAGCTCACACTACACAGGCATTCATACTTTAACTATGCATTCACAATTGTCATCATCTCTTGCTATTCAAGGCCAGCTATTCAGTCTATCACAACTCTGGGTAAACGAAAGATCGCATTCAGAGTGTGTCTTACTACATGTCAACAAATGGCCAGGTATTCAAAGGATACTTCACCACAAGGTAAACACGTCATGATTTGGAATGGTAAGCACATAGTGACATATTCACCTTACCTGCTGAAAAGCATATGTTAGCAGTCACGCCCTAACTAAACTCCTATTACACACATGATCACGCACTCACTGTTGTTGGTGGAGTTACAGTAGGAACCTGCTGGACAGGCCTCGCAGTACGCTGCTCCCTCCTTTGACTGGAAGGTCCCTCCTTCACAGGGTTTGGGAGAAGAGGATCCAGTCGGGCAGTAAAATCCCAGTGGGCAACGAAGGGCAGCTGGACTGGCAGATGTCTGGCCAGGTGGGCAGAAGAATCCAGCGGAGCATAGACCCTGAGGGGCAGATTGTCCTGCTTCTGGAAATATTAAACAACAAAAGGACACCACTTTTCAGTAACAGAGTTCCTTTGATCTGCTTCTAACGAGTATCAAACTACACCCGAAGGTGTGTTCATCTTTATTCATACACATATTTAATTTTTATTTTACACTCCTCACTCTTCTTTTAGATTTTTCACACATCATCTTGTTCTTTCCTCTCCATGCACTTCTTAACCTAATGCATCGTTTTCCTATACTATGTGCTGTATAAATCACTGCCCCGCCATATGTTCTTCCTTTCCACCCTCTTCCCCAATTTGCGACCTTTTTGTTTTTTAGTACCTCGTTCTAACTTTACCTATTTTCTTACTTTTCAGCACTATTTTCTTACTTTCCAGCACATCCATTCTTCTTTCCAATTGTTTTTCTTTGTTCCTTAATTATTTTCTTCTGTGTCTTTATGACTTCCCATTCATCTCCCCTTCTTTCACAGTCCCTGCACCTTCCAACCATTATTTCCATCAAGGAGACAAAATGTAGACTAAAATCAGCTCCTTGCAGCACAAGATTTATGCTAAAACAAAATGAAAGATAAAATGTAGTGGTGCATAAGCTCCTACAAAACATGCAGATGGAAACCTTTACAGTAGTGCTTTGATTCTTCTTTTTAAGACTGTAAAAAATGTATATGCCTCGACGTCAGCTCCCATCTTCTCCATTCACCTCTCTGGTTTATTTGTTGTTTTCCTCTCTCCTCCTCTCACCTTTTACCCACCATCTTGTCTCTGGTTCTCCACTTCCACTCTCATTTCCTGAAAATAATTTCCTACCTGTAACTTTCTTTCCTGGATTTTACTTTCACGTGTCCTCATTATTCATCCTTCCTTGCTTTCATTTTGCATCGTTTGACCCTCTTACCACACCAGCTAAACCTGGAGCATTTACCATCACAGAAGTGTCCGCCTGGACACGGCAGGCAATCCTGGCCATCCTTGTTCCCACCATGGGGTCCGTGGGTGCCAGCTTTACAGGGTACAGGGTCTTCTGTTCCTTTTGGGCAAAAGTAACCTGGAGGGCAGAACATTTGGTCTGGTCGCGTGGACTGGAAGTCGCAGAAGTAACCTGCCTGGCAATCACCTGGGACACAGTATATCAACACCAAAAAGGTAAGGGGAAGAGACATGTGAAAATATCTAGAATCCAAGGAAGAGTGAAAAGTAAACACAGATCCCAGGAAAGGATCAAGATCAGAAGAGGTGGCATACAAAAAGACATAAAAGGGGGACACAGTCACCAAGATAAGCTTTACACGGTTTTTCTCAGCAAGTCGTAGAAAGGACTCTTGTCTTATTTTCATGGGGTAAATTAACAACAACAAATAAGGGTACATAGAGCTGAACAGGTGATGGAGAACTTTCACTCCCAGCTTGTCTACTGAATACGAGCAGCTGTAGGCCACACAAAGACATGTTGTAGCATCACTGCTCTCTCGTTCTGACAGGATATGGCATGCCATCACAATTTAACACACCTCTCTTCTTGGAGAAGGCAACATAGATGATAGGAAGCACTTTGATAATTTATCAACAAGGCACTCCTTAATCCATATCATATTAGTCAACTCAATACAATAAGGAAAATACCCATACCAATAACAAGTTACTACTACTCCACTGCCCATTAACCAACATAAGCAAGGTCAACATAGATGCTGTACAGCATAAAAGAAAGATTAACACAAAATTAGCATGATAATGTGATCCCTTGGCTGTGTCATTTGCTTTAAAAATACATGCATGTCTACAAAAGAAGAAACTGTGACAATGCATTTTTTTAAATGTTAATTGGGTCCAGTAGCAGGTCATGGACAGCAGCAAAGAGGGGAGCCTGTGGGCACAGAATCATGCACAGACGAGCGCAAGCAAGACGGGGGTGCTGAAGCACACAGACGAGAGAGGTCAACATGAGCACAAGTGGTGCCCAGAAGCAAGCAGGTGAGAGACACATGGGGGAGGGAAGGGGAGGACACAGAAACCAGGGTTTGAGTCGGGGTACCACACGGGTGGACGGCGTCCCCCCACTTATTTTACCGGGTGGACGCCGTCCCCCCTGCCAAACAGCTCGACTTCACTCTTTGGCCTCTCTGGGAAGAGACCGGAGCTCACAGCACGCTGCTCACGCGCTGGCTTCTCAGATGCAATCACATCTAAGGGGTAAGCGAGGGGAGGCAATGAGCCCGATGGTGCAAGCCACCTTTCGTGACGTCACTTTCTGTCGTGACGTCACTTTCTGTCGTGACGTCACTTCCGGTGACAGCGTCCCCCCACTTCTTTTTTTAGGACTTGTGCCCTGACAGAAACTCATGGGCAAGAATTGGGATGTGGACAAATTCATACAGGTAACAGAGAGTGACATAGAGAGGAAGAAAGATATGAGGTACATGAGGGAAACAACTTGCAAACACATGCAGTGTAATTGCGTGCTTAAACAAAAAGAAAAAAGTAGCTTCCAAAACATAAGCAGTGGAAGGACATACATACATAGGCCATGGTCCAAGGGAGGGCCACACACAATAAGAGGAAGTAAAGTGCGCTTGCACCGATAATCTACTACACACAAGCAAATGTGAGTGATGATGAAGCCAACCAATGGTAAGCAATGGGTAGTCTCTAAGTCCAAGTAAGCTAACAAAATGTCACACAGCCGACAGTGCATGCAATGTCTTGGGTGAGACCTAAAAATGCATCTGCCTTTCACATGAAGCCATTAATTAAATTCAAACTAAAGGCACACAGTAAATTGTACACACTACACCGATGAACACTTCACTTATTAAACCTTACAAAAATAAAGAAAAGTAAACACAGGTGTGTGTCCTTTTGTCCATATTTCCTATGGGAACATGCAATCAAATGTCACTAGATATGTAAGTATTTTCACGCTAGAAGAGCAAATGCAAACATCTAGTTATACATCTACATATGCTTAAACGTCCCAATTAATCACACCATTATGATATTACCACAGGTACACAAAACATCACTCCGTTGCTGCAATGGGCCGAAATTGACTGTCTGTTTGTGCTCAGAGTTTTGCTTTATGGTAAAAAAAAATCCTCTACCCAGCATAACCCCCCAATGAGAAACAGTAGACAAAAATCGGGTACAAATATTTACCTGAGTAGTTGCAAAATGCACCATAATTTACATTGGTGCAGTCTATTGCTGATCAATGATCTAAAAGAGGAAGTGCTGAGAGAGGACTAGATAGGAATTTAGGCTAGAGGCAATGTAGAAACTGGTTGTGCATGTGTGAAGATGGAGCTATGTGTATTTGTAGTGCTGGGTGTGTGGGTGTAGGAAGCCGGCTCTTCATGTAGTATACAAACCGAGATATACTGTGCAAAGAGACTGGATTATTCCTTTATACAGGGCTTGCTATGGCAATCCCGAGGTGCTCTATGAGGGGGTAGTGCGGTCAAGCAGCCACAACCTCATCAGAGAGGAGTGTTAGACATCTGCAAATACACACAACTGTCAATAAACAATGCACACAACTCAATGAGATCTACACCAATTAATGAAAATTACCCAAATCTTTATGTATGTTTCAGAACCGGAATCAATGAGTTCAGGTAAGTATGGTTTTCAAGGTAAATACATTGATAATTAAACAGTCATAACTGTGCATTTTTCAGAGGCTGCAATGTTATCCAATGGAAGGAAAAACAAATATGGCATACAAGGTCTTTTCAGAAACTTACAAGACTACCCTCCTAGACTTGAGGTGAGTATCAGGCAAGGTCCAAAGCAGCACCAACAGGTCACCTCCAGCGGCATGAGGGCAGCCAGGTCCAGTGGTGCAAAACAGCGTTGGGTGCCCAGTGTAGGTCAGGGGAGATTGTTTTTTGTGAGCAGATGCTGCAGTGTCGGACTGGGAGACTAGTTGGGCTCAAGCTACAGGGGGGTCAGACCTGATGATGCTCGGATATGGGGACACCTTTGGTCCTCTTCTCCAGGGGCCAGGGTTGACGGGGCTAGAGGTGTCCATAGGTGTAGAGTTTTTGTCATTAGGAGGGGTCCTGCTAGATAGGGCCTGCCCTCAGATGTTGAAGGCGGCATTGAAAAGTCCACAACAGGGCGACGCCAGGTGGGATTCTAGTCTGAAGAGTTGGGGGTCCACGTTCACACTGTTGGTCCACTTCATCTTGGGCTATGCGGCTCGGTTGCAGTGGTGCTTCCCGGTGTCGGGTTTTCGCGATCTTGGAGCCTCGCCACTCAGTCTTTGGTACCTGCGAGATGCAGGGAAACAGCTTCACTGTTCCACTTCAGTTTCTATGTCTTTGGAGATGTGCTTGAATTCCTCCCAGGGTTTGGTGGATCAGCAGCTTACAGGGTGAGGTGACTATAGTGCAATTGTTGAGAATAAGCGAATAGGCCAGCAGGGCTGGTGCCAAGTCAGTTGCTTCCTCTGCAATTCATGGTCTTACGGCTCTTCGGCCCTTCATCTACTTTTGGTTGGCAGGATCTACTTTCCTGGTGCCAGGGCACCCATAAATACTGAATGGCAAAGGAGCTACTTACCCCTGGGGTCACTAGGCATCCTATATGACCACTTCTTAGGGGAAATGGGCATAACCCTGCCCCTGAGGTCCTAAATTTGCCATCACCAAGATGGTCACTTCTGAAAAATCGAATCCACTTCAGAAAGCCCTGTTCATGGGTGGTGCTCAACTGAGGTTGGACACGCCTGTCTTGCCTAGCTAATTTTCCCACCTGTCCAGGTGCCAAAGGGCTCTGGACAAAGGGGGTTGGTTTTCTCTCCTGTGAGAGAACCAAGATTCTCCGTCCATTTATTTTCAATACTGTCTTCCATGCTTTACTTTACTCAAGTTTTTTTCAATGTTCTTACTCTCTTTCCTACTTTACTCCTATTTTTTTTATACAAACCTCTAATTTATCGTCCGAATATGCTTACTTTTTTATATGTCTCACTTCCCTTTCTACTTTACCCTCCCCTCCTGCTTTCTTTCTCTTTTTAAACCCCTTGCCCTCTTACTGTACTCTAATTCTTTAAAAACCCTTACTATCAACTTTCTACCTTTTTTCGAACTTCGTTATTACTCCTCCAAATTTACTACTTAGTTTGCAAACCATTTTCTCCCACACCCACTTTTCTCCTTTTAGCAAACCTATGTCTTCTCTCCTGCTTTACTTCCATTTTGTTCAACCCTCTTCTTCCCCGTCTTTCTCCCACTCCCACGTTACTACCCTTCCTGCTTTTCTACAACTGTTTTTACAAAGGGATACTGACAAAGGTTAGAGGAGGAGATGCCAATAGTCATCAGAAGGTATCAGCTACATCATTTAGAGTTTGGGTTTGATAAGAGGGAATGTTACAGGAACATTACTTTGAGTAGAGAGAGATACAGCTACAGGGATCAATGGAGCAACACAGGAGCACATAGAATGCACCAAGAAATCGGATGGGGCCAATATAGACAGGCAACCAAAGAGAAAATGAAAACACAAGAACTCAGAGAAGACCTTTTAGGCATTACTTGCAGTAATACATTATCATCCTGATTCATCATACTCCCGTTTTGCGAGCCCCTAATAGCGATTCATAGCGAATCGCTATTAAGGACTCGCAAAACGGGATTCATGTAGGAATATGCAAAAAAAATGCGATTCCTACTAATTCCTTATTTGAGATTAGCAATTAGCTAATTGCAAATAAGATAGCGATTGAAAGGGTGCCAGGGGTGTCCAAAGGACACCCTGTAGCACCCCTTAAATGCTAATATGAACAGGGGTTGCGCACACATATGTCCAAAGGACATGTGTGTGTGCAACATGCAACTCAGAAAAATACTTTGAAAAGCATTTTTCTGAGTTATCGCTATTTACCACGAGGTTTGACCTCGCGGTAAATAGCGGCCCGAAATTGCGATTTCGCAATTTTTAAATGGATGATGAATTGCATTTAAGGAATCTCAATTAGAGATTCCTTAAATGTAATCCATCGCTAATTTGCGAAAACACAATTACCGATTTTTGCATTTGGGATGATGAATCCCAAATGCAAAAATCTCACTCGCAAAGGGCCAGATTCTCAGAATCTGGCCCTTTGCAAGCCGAATTCAGCTTCATGAATTAGGCTGTTAGTTCTTATATCTGAAGGCTTACGCTAGTACATAGTATTCTGCTTTTGGTAAATAGACAGCCGGTTGCCTGTCAAACAGCAGGGTTTAGATATTATCACAACTTTACTTCATCTGACTGGAACAGAGATCATTGAACAATATGGCTGCTCTGACACAAGTAATGTCTTAAAGTACAACTTCTTCATTCAATGATTGATACTTGCCACAGAATCGGAGAGTGAATGATAGACCCACTTTCAATATACTCAGAAATATATTTCAGAGGAGGACCAAAAGTGTGAATTGAAATAGAGAATCCAAAGGAGATAACCAGTCGCAGAGATCAGAGAGAGGTGTAATCGACAAACAGCCTGACGAGGTAGGTGTATAGGTGCTTTATTTTGAAGAAAGTTACAGTCACTCACTAACTTGAGAACTAGTCACATGGGATGCCTGCAGTGCCTGCCAGAACAAAGTTTGCTTGTGTTTGTGTCTGCGACTTTAATGTGTTCTAGTGTGGACTGTTACCTGAAATCAAGCCAGAGACACAGAACTTTCCCCTTGGACAGGGTCTGCCTGTCACTCCATCAGTGGGGTTCGACGTCTTGGCTCTTTGGATGCACCAGAACCCGGGCAGGCATCGCCCCGATGGCTCCTTTAATCCTTCCAAAGCACAGTAGAAGCCAGCTGGGCAAGGGCTGCACTCGGCTGTGAAGGACACATGGAGAACTGTAAGCAAAGCATCTCAAAAAAAGAACAGACGATCAAAGAGGGATAGGAAGTAAAAACGTGTGCGCGTGTGTGTGTGTGGTTATGTGAAAAGATGTGCATATGAATTTATGCACACATTTAGAGAGCTGCAGACTCAGAATAGGAAACATACAGCATAAAATGTGTTGGGACCTTACAGTACAAATCTCTTAAACTGTACGCATAGGGTGGAATGCAGAAAACAAACTAACATACACTCGCACACCTGCTGATGTCAGCTGTTTCCAAGCGCTGAATGTCCCTCGTGGGCACTTGTTCTTCACACCTGACTCGGAGCCTTTCGGGCAAAAATGGCCCGGTGGGCAAGGTTGAGGGGTGATCACACCACGAGGCTCAGAGTAGCCACAGTAGAAGCCAGCAGGGCACGGGTAACAGCTAGATTGACCCTCCTTCAGTTGATATGAACCTGCAGGAAAACCAGGGAAATACGAGACCAGCTGGTAATATACAAACTCAAGAAAGACCAAACAAAGGAAAAGAATAGGAAAAAAAATGCCAAGAGGGAGGGTCAGAGTGATTAATATGAATGCAATGGTGCAAAGGAGACGACATTAGGCCATCAGGGCATCGGGTCAAAAGTCCACCAACAATTGCTTCAAGACTTGTGAACAATTAGACACGTAAACTCAGATTAGTAAAAAAAAACTCAATCAAGTAGATGCTTGATAAGATGGAGCTGTGGTGCACATGACTTACCAATACCACAGGGCACAGGGGAGGCAGCTCCAGGAAGGCAGTATGTGCCCCTAGGGCAGAAACCCCCAGTTACCCCATCCAGTGGAGACTCCACACTAGCCCCGGAGCGGCAATATGACCCAGCTGCGCAATCGCCTAATGAAAGAGAAGAGAGATACAAGGCATGATTGAAATGTACAAATGTGTATTGTACAATTTGTGTGACATTAATAAAGAAGAAGATCCAAATGGTATTGACCCGCTGTAACTTTTTCTAAATATGTTTACTACGTAGTTGGTTCACTGGCAACATACAGTGGGTCAAAAATATCACTCTACAATGTGCTGTCTCTGTCTTCTCTCCAAATACGTTACTCTTTTTAGGGAAATTTGACTACATTTTATGAACTTGCTGATTGCCCCACTATTTTCAATGTGCACCTGATAGAGAGTCATGAATGGAGCTTTGCTGGTCAGTGATGCACCATATTCTCCCATTAGACAAGAACTTTCCATATGACAGCACTGCTTTCTCCTATGAGCGGCCACTCTCTCTCTGCGCAGTTACGAGTAACACCAATTTTACAAATGTAACCGGCAGAATTACAACTTTGCCCACCCCAAACAATGAGTAGGCTTTCCCTACCTGATTTATTTTACTACTGTCTAGTCATTGTAGAGCTGACTGGGGTTGTATCATTCATGTTCTGAGCCTGGATTTGTAGTATGTTTCTAATGAAGGAACCTATATGCAATGCTGGGTTGAGTTTGACTGTGGCGATTGCTTTTTGTACATGTTTCTCAATTTTTTGAGTTCGATACAAGTACACACTTGTGCTTGGAATCAGTTGTGATTATGTTTCAAGACCCACATCTGTCAATCAACACAGGAGCCTGTTTCACTTTGCTTCCTCTTCTGGTTGTGGCAAATGTTTAGTATGTGATCATGTTTCTTCTGTGATTTGACATTTGTGCCTCTGCCTTTCGCCACAATAGATGTGGGTTGACTTTGGTCACACTCAGGTAGTCTTTGTATCTACCATGCATGCGACTGAAAAGCCATTGTATGGCATTATATAGTTCACTTGTTATGCATGGCTCTCACCAAGCCCCAGTAGCGCGAAGGCTAGTTTGTAAACCTGGAAAACCAGTGCTGTGACATGGCAATACTGGCTAACCAAAGGTGTTACCCGCTGTTGCTATGTCATGAACAAACTCCAGGATGCTCTGGCTGGGCTCTCACAAAGCCTGTCACTGCATTTCTAGCAGAGCAGAGAATGCATCAGGAAGGGAGCGGAGGCGAAGAAAGGCACAGAGTGTAGTGGCTGTGGAGGCCAGGATGCCAAGTTTTTGTGACATTGAGGCAAGAACATGATATATATGGCTCCCCATGACTCCTTTGGAACTGCACAGAACTTGAAGGTAGGGACAGATGATGTGGGTGGTCCATACGTAAAACAAAATTATAGGTAGTTGGCAGTGAACACTAGGGGTGTTTTTCGCCTCGGGGTTCTGAGTGACATCATAGACAAATTGAGCTTCATTTTCGTTGTCTACTTGATATCACTCAGAACACCTAAGTTAAACATGTTCCCATCCGTAATTCTATGTGTTATAAATCGAGGACTGCCAGTCAAGATTAAGCTTCAGTTAGCCTTCCTCCTCTTAGAAGTGTTCTTTTTCAAAAATGTGTTATGGGGTGAGTATCACTACTTTTAGAGAATACAACATGGGCAGATGTCAAATTTCATATATTGAATGGAAAAAACACTTTAAATTAGTATTTATTAGAGGAGCCTGGCCCTTTAACTGGTGCTTTTTAGACCTAGGGAAAGGGAAGGCTGTCATAGTAAATGCCATGGGCCATATTATCAAGAACGGCGATAACATTATCTTCGCTTTAGCGGCAGGAAACTACCGCTAAAGCGGTGATAAGGGGCTCAATTCTATGCCCTTGTGAATTCCCATAGAAGCCCAGGTTCTGGTGTGCAGAACTTGGGCATCTATGGGAATCCACAAGGGCATATTATCGAGCGGCGATAATGTTATCGATGTTCTTGATAATATGGCCCCATAATCTGAAAATGAGCCTGCCAGTTTAAGGTCTGCGTACACTCCCTACTCAAGTGAAACACTGCAGCAACAATATATTTGGCCTGCTCATTATCCTTATTCTGGTACGGGATTAGCAAAATGTCCCCATGGAATAAAGACAATTACGGGGAACACTTACCCTTTAAGGTAAAATATTAAACAAGTTATAGTAGTGCAAGCGTAAAATATTTTTCTACTTAATAGTGCTTATCATAGGTTTGGTTTATTGAGTATTACTAGGCCACATTAACAAGAGTGCTTGTCACATTTCAGAAAACTACATATTTTTTGATATGCATGAGCTACACAAAGTCATGTGTATCAACTGTTTTCAGAAAAGCATAAAAATTCAGCTGCAAATGGGGGTTTCTGTCCTTGTGTGCAAATGTTCCTTATCTCTAACATCCTCAGGAAGGGTTGTGCTTTTGTTGGGACATTATAAGGCTACGAGCTGAACCACAGTCATGAATGTGCAAAAGTAGCGCATTCTGTAATCTGTGACGTTACTCCTGTTGGGGGGGGGGGGGGTACTGGAGAGCTCCCTCATCACTCCCTGATCACTTGCCCTGGATGAGAGCACCCTGTGATCTATGTCCCAGAGTGAGAGCCGTCGCTGTTGGAGACCGGCAACGCTGGGTACTGCAAATCCCAGAATTTCATCTGCTCGTACAGCTGAGCTGAACCTGCTGTAGACCAGCGCTTCTTAGGGCGTCTAGGAGACACGCTGTGCGGGCTGTGTTCAGGCCCTGCCTGGGCCCATCAGCGACAGGAAGGCATGGGCAGAGCCACCCGGCCCCTTCATAGATTTCTGGATTTCTGTGCTATCGTGCCTTCTAAGCTCATGTTACAAGCACCAGAGCTGAAAGGTGACCATTAAATGGATGCGGGGGGTATGGACTGAGGATAGGAACTGTATTGTTTGCTTAAGCATCTAGATTGCTTAAAGGCCGACACCCCTAACTTTTGACTTCCAGAACACTTGCTGTCTATTGGAGTGGTGTGGATCACTGGTTAGAGGCAGCAGACCTGCAAGCAGATGTCGGCCCGGGACCAGGGTTCAATTCCCAACGCGGCAGGGTTGTGGACCAAGGTCAGCGGACTAGATAATTCTCGCCTCGGTGCCTACTCTAACCATGGGTCCCACTGGGCAACTCTGGGCATTAGCTTGCCTAATCTCCACAACGGCCCCATCAATGCCGGGGATGCCTGGCTCCACCTTGGGGACTCCCAGTAAGGACCATCCCACAGGGAAAGCCAGGACGGGTTCCCCAGCAGTATACAGCACCAGGACGCCGGCTGGCAACAGTGCGCTTTACAAGTAATACATTACCTTACATTTACATTACATATTGCTCACCAGTCCATGTGTGTGTTCATCGCTCTACCCCCTGGATGTTACATCCCTGATTTAACTGCGCTCGAGGTGGTCACATTTCCAAGTGATATTGTACAACTTCTTGGGTGTGTCAAAAAGAATGCTTAAGGAAAATAGAATGACAAGCTGGTGGGGCTGGAGGGGTCCAGGAAAAGACCCAGACACTCGGCAGAGAACTGCACTGTGGACCAAATTTGTTGAGGATCTACCAGGAGGCTGGCTTAGTAGATGGTGCACACTTATTTAAGTGAAGCACCTTGCATTAATCCAGAAAACCCTTATGGTGGTGTTAGTGTTCACAGACAACCTTAGAAAACTCTTTAAGTGGTAGCTGTGGAGATAAGCCTTCAGGCTTAGTCCAGAAGGAGTGTCAATCAGCTTGTTTTACCAGATCTAATCATGTAGTGTAGGTTAAAGGAAAAAGAACCACAAAATGTTGTTATAAAAATATGTCTATTTATTAAACAACACTCACTAACACATTGGTATATCTCCTAGCCGGAGATATAACACAAATACATAACAATACTTCAATTGCAAGAGGTAAGTACGCACAATACACAATGCACTCCAGGGGAAGGCCAAACCATATACTAAGAAAGTGGAATGAGAACTGCGACCGAAGTCAGCACTTGAACCAGGGGACTAAGAAGAGCTGAGGTCCCAAGGAACCACCCAAGGTAAGCACCTAGTAACCCCACGAAGGCCGTGTGCTGAGTGGAAACACAGCTGTGTACTCAATAGAAGTCAAAGGGAAAGTTGTGGTTGCTTCCCAGTGGACTCTGAAGAAACCCATTGGAAGGCAGAAGTTTGGAGAGTCACCCCAAGCGTGAATACCCCAGGAACCAGGATACCTTCACCAGGGAAGTGCAAAGGTGTGAAGTGACACCGTGAACAGCCGTAGACCACAGTGGAGGACTTCAGTAAAGATGCCACTGGCAAAAATGGTGCAAGTGTCCAGTGGAGTCCAAGGGTGGATCCTTGAAGTGAAGAACCTGTAAGCAGAGGGGACAGAATCTCTGCCACTCAGAGGTGACCAGGAGGCATGTAAGAGCAATGCCCACCGATGTCGGAGAATGCAGGAGTGATGACAGTGACCTTGTCATTGCACCTGTGAGGATCAGGCAACGTTGAGGAAGTCCAGGAGCAGTGCACAAGCTGTCCCTTGTCAGGAGTCAAGAACCAGGGGGTCAGTGTCCTGCGGTAGCACCAAAATGCCTTTGTAGCAGTAACCGACTTGGAAAAAGATGAAGGAGCAACGTTGGAACCAGCAAGGTCCAAGGAACTCACCAAGTGTAGGAGAGTCAGAGCATGCCCCAAGCAAGCAGGAGAGCCCACTGAAGCAAGAGAAGACCCTCAAAAGTTCCCACAGGCCAAAGGCACAGGAGTAGAAAGAGGACCTCATCAAAGATGAAGGCCCACGGTGCACAGGATGCGGTGAGGACAAATAACTTGGCAGCAAGAGATGCTGAAGGTGGAAGATTCTTGTAGCCCAAAGACCTCTTGAGAGCAGCGCTAACAAGCCTTGGCAACTACAAGTCAACGCTTTGCACAGGAGTTTGGTCCCACTGGTTCTGACGAGGGATACTGGCCTCAAAATTGCATCGAGGACAGGTCAGGCCTCGAGGGAGTTGCAGAACCACCACCTGTGCTGCTGAGCCTTTCAAAGTCTGTGAAAAGTCAGGAGCAGCAGACTAGTCAGCTTCGTTGTGGTGCCTGCAGATGCAGGGGAGTGAAACCCTGACTCCAAGGGAGATTACTTTGGGTATCCTTGATACCCACATCCAGACTGGAAGAAGCACAGACACAGTCAATGAAGACAAAGACGTGCAGAACAGCTAGGTCAGTAGCCACAGGAGTCTTCCTCGATGAAGTGATGGTTCCAGGCGAAGTCCAGCAAAGTCCAGGTATCCAGATGATTTTTGGCATGAGTCTTGTTCTATGATGAAGAGTCACCCAGAGTTAAGCCCTTAATTACCCTAGGGAAAGGGTTGGAATGGCTATGGGGTCCCTACCAGAGAAGGGGTTGGACAGAGGGGAGGATACTCCCATGTCTTCTGTCCAGTTTTGCACCAGAGCATTAGCCAAGGGTTCCCATAACTGGTTCCAACTGGAGTATGCAAGGAGTGCATGAAATATGCCCTTCAAAGCAGTCTAGTGGCACTGGCAACTGCCCCTACCCCATCCCAATACACTAAGTCCAGACTGGGGAGGTGGTTACACCTCCCTGCAACAGGAAACCTATTGTTCTACCTTTCCCTGCTTGAGCTTGGCTCAGCAGGAGGAGGGCAGAATCGTGTCTGTGGTCAACAGTAGCACTAGCTTGCTGTCAGACCCTGAAAAGCTATAACCAGGAGTATAGAGGTACCCCCCCCATTACATTGCATAATACTTCCAACACTGGAATCGGTGTTGGGGTATGATACCAAGATGTTCAATACCAAACATGACCGGGTCCGTAGCAGCCACTATATAGACATCTTGTAAAGGATGATGTCCACTATATGTATTAAAATGGCTGACCGCACTTACAAAGCCCGGAGAATCGACTTGGGGGTTTGTAGGGGTGTACTGCTCATGCAGGGGCACCCTCAAACTTATAACCAAGCACTGTGTCTTCAGGATTGAAAGGCATGCCTGAGGGGTGACTT
This sequence comes from Lissotriton vulgaris, assembly GCF_964263255.1. Taxonomy (NCBI): domain Eukaryota; kingdom Metazoa; phylum Chordata; class Amphibia; order Caudata; family Salamandridae; genus Lissotriton; species Lissotriton vulgaris. Next base: position 1,236,673,470 of record NC_141687.1, on the reverse strand, counting down.
ATAGGGTTTAAGTGTAGTGACCTCAGATATAAGGAAACGTATATCTGTCATAGGTGGCGCTTGGACCAGCTTACACAGGCTGCAATGGCAGGCCTGTAGTCACAGGTTGAGTGGTCTCTCAGGGGTGGCATAATACATGCTGCAGCCCCTTGGAGACCCCTGGTGTACCTATGCCCTGGGTACCTGGATACCATACACTAGGGACTTACAAGGGTACACCAGTAGCCAATTGTTGAGGTACCAAAGTACTTACCATGTCAAATTTAGGAAAGAAGCACAGTGGCCCGGGTCTGAATTAGCAGGGCCCCGGCCAGGCTAGTCAAAAAATCATACTGATACCAACAAAAAGTGGGTGTAACCATGAAAGCAGATCCTACGCTCCTACAGTCTGCTTCCACCCAAAGAGAATGGTTATTGGAGTGGGAGAGAGGAGGGAAGATCAACAGCAAAAGAGAAATGTTACATCTAGATCATCCAGGGAAATCCAGCCAAACATCAACCTGGCCATAGAGACCGTACCAGAGGTACCCCAGTTAACCCCTTTATACGAGTAGGAGAATTGCTCCCTCTCTGCAATAGTTGAAATTGAGTGCTCAAATCATTATGCTGTGCTGAGGTCATCTGAAGAAAACAGCACACAGAAACTAGCTTTCACAAGCTTGTGCCGGATGGCGCCCAGGAGGGAGAACTTACGAATAACTGTACTTTGGCCACCTATGGGGTGAAATTAAGAGCCTATGTGAATTCATGATTGGGCTAGATAAAGTGTTAAACAAAAAGCTAGATAGCCTTGCAACATTAGCAGCTAACATAAACACTATATTAAAGGGCCCTACTAAACCCCTGAACTTAATAGGCCAGCCCCTGCAGCAAGCCTCCAGCCATAGAAAGGCCCATAAGAGTGCAAGGAGTTGACACCCCTTGTGGAACATCCCAGCTTGTTCGTAGGTCAGTTAAAGTAGGGAATGAGCCTTCAATCTGTACTAACTCACACAGGATGAGGGTGTAAAAACTGATGACCTCAATGAGGAATACCACTGCAGCTGAGGGAAGTACAGATAAAGGTTTTGAGTCCCCTAACTCAAAGGTTAAACAAAATGACACTTACTTAATCAATTTCCCTAAATTACCACAGGGAGCTAGAGAACCATGAGATTCACTCATCAACAAAGCCATACATTAGATCAGGAAAACTTGTGGGTGCAGATCCATAATACGGGAAGACATAAGGCATGCTACACGCAGTAGTAGCTTTGACTCCCACTTGGATTGTATAGGGCTGAAGTTAGCAAACTATGACCTAGTGGAGGGGCTCATTTCCCTCGAACACAGATTTAGGCACCCAAAAGTATCGCCAATCATGGTTAAATTAAATATCCAAATATGCTCATAACAGACTACATAACAGACTACAGTGTACAAGAAGTATGCGCACTAGAGTGCTCAAACAGATTTTCCCCCCTGATGAACATAAACGAAGATCATATGACCGCACAGCAAGCAGCCGGTACAGGATTAGTAGAGGATGGGCATCAAATTGACCCCTCAGGGACATGTAAGTGTATGTGTTCTGGTCAGCTCACAAATCGGTTAGCATATCTGATGGCACAGACAAGCATATTCATGGAAGTAGTGCGTTCATTAAAAAGCCTGATCGACAAACTTACCGAAACAGTGATAACCATTGTACAAAATATTACTTTAGATCAAACCAGACCACTCTGCCTATTTCTTCACTAAATAGTCTACCTTACCCTGGTGTAAAAAGTAGAAATATCAAAGACCTAATAAATAAACACACTGGTAGCATTGAAACAACCTAAAATAACCAGGCTAGAATGTATTCTTCTGCCCGTACCAGCCAAGATACACAGTTTGGCAACCAGTATCAGAAATTCAGATATATAGACCGAGTAGGATCATTTTGTATCCCCCCAAGGAATTCAGGCCCCATACAGCAAGGGTTAAATAGAAGCGAACACAGAACATCAGCTAGCCCTAGCAAGTGCCAAGCATTTCTAATTAACATTCCAAAACCTTCACCTAACCTGATAAAAGAAGACGAACAGTCACTGATCAACAAGAACAATCAATGGTTACGGCATGTTAGGCACTGCAGATCAGTAATTAGAGAAGATATACTTTATGCCAAGAGGGTTGAATCAAAAGGCGCCACTTCAGATTGTGTGTGTCTCACACTCAAACCATCAGAAGGTAGATTGAAGTTTATGGAACATCCTCCCAACACTGCGCAGAAATGACATCACACTGCATGGCGGCGAACTATCTAACTCAACCAGGGCCTTTCCTTGTAATGGCATTGTGGGCTCATGGTCTGAGATCGGGGTGGGTAATCCCACAGAAAATTGGAATGACAGTAAAACACACATGATGATGGACGGAATGTTGCACAATGGCAAAACATTCACCCCAGTCACAGATCTGGGTTTAATCCATCGTTATTTTGCTCACCAAGCCACCCCAGTTAAGACTGGCCATATGCAAATCAGTCTTGACCCTGTGCCTCATGGGAACAGTCCAGCCCGAACTGCCAAGCCATGTCTTCCCTGGACCAGAATCAAGCATCCTAGGACCGGTTTCTGGCTATCAGCCATCTTCAGCCACGATAGCTTGACTCCAGTGGCTTAGTGAGCAAGGGACTCACGTCTGGGCATACCCTTCCCACATAGGGTGAACAGCAAAACACACAAGATGATGGAAGGAATGTTGCACAATGGCAAAACATTCACCCCTAGTCACAGATCTGCGTTTAATCCATCGTTATTTTGCTCACCATGCCACCCCAGTTCAGACTGGCCATATGCAAATCAGTCTTGACCCTGTGCCTCATGGGAACAGTCCATCCAGAACTGCCAAGCCATGTCTTCCCTGGACCGGAATCAAGCATCCTAGGACCGGTTTCTGGCTATCAGCCATCTTCAGCCAGGATAGCTTGACTCCAGTGGCGTAGTGAGCACGGGACCCACGTCGGGGCATACCCTTCCCACATAGGGTGAAGAGCAAACCACACAAGATGATGGACGGAATGTTAAACAATGGCAAAACATTCACCCCCAGTCACAGATCTGGGTTTAATCCATTGTTATTTTGCTCACCAAGCCACGCCATTTCAAACTGGCCATATGCAAATCAGTCTTGACCCTGTGCCTCATTGTAACAGTCCAGCCCGAACTGCAAAGCCATGTCTTCCCTGGACCGGAGTCAAGCATCCTAGGACCGGTTTCTGGCTATCAGCCATCTTCAGCCAGGATAGCTTGACTCCAGTGGCTTAGTGAGCACGGGACCCATGTCTGGGCATACCCTTCCCACATAGGGTGAACAGCAAAACACACAAGATGATGGACGGAATGTTGTACAATGGCAAAACATTCACCCCCAGTCTCAGATCTGGAATTAATCCATAGTTATTTTGCTCACCAAGCCACCCCAGTTCAGACTGGCCATATGCAAATCAGTCTTGACCCTGTGGCTCATGTGAACAGTCCAGCCCAAACTGCCAAGCCATGTCTTCCCTGGACCGGAATCAAGCATCCTAGGACCGGTTTCTGGCTATCAGCCATCTTCAGCCAGGATAGCTTGACTCCAGTGGCTTAGTGAGCACGGGACCCACGTCTGGGCATACCCTTCCCACTTAGGGTGAACAGCAAAACACACAAGATGATGGACGTTATGTTGCACCATGGCAAAACATTCACCCCCAGTCACAGATCTGGGTTTAATCCATCGTTATTTTGCTCACCAAGCCACTCCAGTTCAGACTGGCCATATGCAAATCAGTCTTGACCCTGTGCCTCATGGGAACAGTCCAGCCAGAACTGCCAAGCCATGTCTTCCCTGGACCGGAATCAAGCATCCTAGGACCGGTTTCTGTCTATCAGCCAGGATAGCTTGACTTCAGTGGTTTAGTGAGCACGGGACCCACATCTGGGCATACCCTTCCCACATAGGGTGAACAGCAAAACACACAAGATGATGGACAGAATGTTGCACAATGGCAAAACATTCACCCCCAGTCACAGATCTGGGTTTAATCCATCGTTATTTTGCTCCCATTGATAGTAACACCTTGGGAGAAATGTCATTAATTCAAGAAAGTAATGGCCAGGTTGTTATCCTCCCCATTATCCTTGAACCATCCACAACCAGATTGGCCCTTGCCTCCTGAAATATTGCGGGACTGCTTACAAAAATAGCCTCAGCAGACTGGTCTGCATTTATAGAGGACCACAGTATTTGGGCCTTTCAAGAAACTTGGTCATTGAATCACATCTACTGCCCTGGCTATCTAAACTTTTCAAAGCCAGCTATAGGCGGGTGAAAAGGCAGACCCTCTGGAGGGATTACTCTATGGGTGAGGCAGAACCCGGACTACAAGGTAGAGGAAGTACCAATAGATAGCTCAGATATCCTGGCCATACTTATACGTCTGAATCATTCCCCCAATATAATGGTAATAAATGTATATGCAAGAGGGATGGTGGGTGGTAAACTATCTAACACGGTTAGCATACTTTAAAGTTTTATCAACAAAAATAAGGGCAGAAGTAAACTGGTAATTGCGGGTGATTTTAATTGCTCATTTGAGCCCCTTGATCAGGAAAATGGAAGCCTTAGTGTAGAGGAGGATATCTAATGGAACATCCCATCCCTGGATCTACCCCCAATAACGAAATGGACGGAGGCCGCACTCCAGTTAAAAGGCCTATGCTTGGAAAGGGGCATCAGGGCAGTAAATGGAAGGACTTCCTCCGATAGAATGGGCTCCCCCACATATAGTAATGGGCATAGAAGCAGTCGCATTGATTACTTTCTTATTAATTTGGAACTATGGTCCTCCCTATTTGATATGGTGATCCTCGAGAGAAATGAAAGTGACCACAATCCACTGTTGATGGCATTGCACGTATGGGGTTCTCCACAGGCACGGCCGATGGTAACAGAGGGCAAGACTGCATATGCAGTATGATGTAACAACATGAGAAGAGTAAAATGGGCCTTGATGGTAGTTGTTAGAGCAGATGAAGTAGCTGGTGGAGTGTACATTAGTAGTCCTCCAAAACCTAGATTCCCAGGAGGAAATAAATGCAAAAATTATGCACATTCATGATAACATGTTCACAAAACTCAAATCCTTTTTTATTAAACCCCACAAACCAAAAAGAATGATTATCCCAAAAGCAGTAACTTGGTACAACAAGGCCTGTAGAGAGGACTATAAGAGGCTCTCCCATGCTATAAAGTTTTAAAAAATGGATGAAATTAAAACCGCATGAAAGAGTTACAAAATAACCCAGGTCACAGCTAAGAAGCAGTGGGATAAACAACAATGACTAGACATTCTCCATGCTAGTAAAGAAAAAGGTATGCAAAAATGTTGGCAGATAGTAAAATGGGGCAGTGGAGCTTGTCGACAAACTCCCATTAATTATGTAGCCCCGGACCAGTGGTTATCCCATTTTGAGGCTCACTTTGCTGCTACTGGCAACAACGCAGATAATATACAACTACCCAAACCAGATACCATTGTTTTTTAATAGAGGAGAGGTCCAATCTGCCCTAAATGCAATCCCCAGAAGATGGGCTCCGGGCCCTGATTGGATTCCGGCAGATTTATTTTTACACGATAAGGATAACTGGCTGACATATATACAGTTACTTGCCAATGCGATAGCTAGTGGTGCTCCCATTCCAGATTCTTGGGGAGGCGCAGAAATTTTCCCGATATATAAAAAGGGGGATGGCTCCCGCCCCGGAAACTACAGGCCAATTAGCCTAATAAATTGTATACAAAAGATCATGGCTACGCTAGTGTTGAGCAGATTCCAGTCCTGGATCACAGACAACAACATTTAGTCCCCATTGCAGGCTGGCTTCTGCCAACACATAAGCACTGTAGATCAAGTCTTTAGGTTTATTTTTGATCTATTGGCATGTGGTGGTCATCGGGGAGGAACAATCTATGCTGCATTTATTGATCTCAAATCCGCCTTTGATCTGGTCCCTCGTAACAAACTATGGGGGGTACTTAAAGATTCAGGGATGCCACTAGAACTGCTTTCATTGGTAGTCAAGCTGTATGAGTCCAATTTTGCCCAGGTTCGCTGGGGGGCGCAGGGTAACATACCTGACAGGTTTCTGGTAACCAAAGGGGTATGCCAAGGGTGCGTCGCGGCGCCAACTCTATTTTCGCTAATCATCAATAGGGTTGTCAACTATTTTACCTCCTATCCAACTGATGCCCCACACTTGCCGTCATGAAGATACCCATATTTATGTTTGCCGATGATATCCTTATAATTTCGAAAAAACAAAAAGGGTTGCAGAGTGCACTGGAAAGATTCAAGGATTTTTGTGGAGATCATGAGTTAATGGTTAATGTGGAGAAAACCAAATTCATGGTTCGCCATAAATACAAAGCAATAAAAGGAAGGGTCTTTATGAATAAGGTCGACTCGAACAGACAGATGTATTTACATATCTGGGGATCACATTGGGTAGGAAACTAAACTGGAGACCCCAGGTTGACATAATGTCCCTCAAGCATGCTCAATTGGCAGGAGCATTATTAAAAGAGCAGAGGTTGTCCCATATAAAACCGGTAGGCCCGGCGCTAAAGATACATGATACAAAAGTTAGGGCTTCAGTCTTGTTTGGCACAGAGCTTTGGGGCTTCGACAACCTGACTCCCTTGACTCCTGCCCAGAATAAATTCTTGAGAGACCTTCTAACCTCCTGCAATCTATCCCCCTAAAGCCCCTATACTTAGATCTGGATTACTGTCCCCTAGCGTACTGGAGGGGGCTTTGGTCTAATCCGCAGTTGTTACATTATGCTAATGCTCTATTAGATGTAAGAGGGGCAGATTTATCGTGCAAAATGCCCTGGTTACAAAAATAAAGTGTTCACTGGCAAACACTGGCAAATATGGGGATGAGCCATCTTGGGAAGGTCCGGTAGGTAGTCTGTTTCCTTCCCAAAAAATCTTTAAGGAAGCATACTGGAATGTGGTCAAAATGAACTGTCTGAAATCCACCAATGACACCTCCCTGTCAGTCATCTTTCTGGAACACAAGCAAGATAGCCTGTTCAAGGAGTACTGGGATCTAATAACTAAACCATGTGATAGAAAGCTATTCCATCAATTCAGGGTGGGTACACTCCCCGTTAAATCGTTTACACACAAATGGAATGGCTCATCGGATGATAAATGTGTTTCATGCCCTGGGCAGGTTGAGTCAATCCCCCACATCTTATTTGTGTGTCCTGCATATAAGCTTCCTAGGTAGAAATGGTTTAAACCAACTTGCTCCAATCTGAGTACCAGATCTAGTGCCATAGCTCTTCGTATTCTGTAATGTAATGTAATCTAATGTAATGTAAGGGCACATTTCTATAGCGCGGCTATCACTCCAAGGAGCATCTTGGCGCTGTGGACCGTGACCAGATGGACTTGGCCGGCAGACTGCTCGCAAATCAGAAGGCCTGCACACTTATACTAAAGCTTTACAGGCGGTGTCCGTAAGATTGTAAATCTACATTTTCAGAGATTTCCTAAACTGGCTCTCTGCGGGGATTTGCCGGAGATGAAGTGGGAGCTTGTTCCACGCCCTAGATCCAATCACTGTAAGGGATTTCCCTCCCTTGGTGACAAGCTTGAATTTGAGGACCTAAGATTCCGTGATTCTAAAGATCAACACAAACTATAGCCATGGCCAAATTTTTGAGCTGGATGTGCGGTATAAGATTCAAAAATATGAATAACTAAGAAGCTAATGAATGGTAATTGTATCCAAAGAGTGCTGTGTCTACATTTGCTGTATATACCATTGAGCTACTGGGCTACGTTTGTTAGCTATCCTGACCATTCCTTCTAATATTCAGCAGCATGTATGAGCTTTTCATAGAAAAGGAAACATTGCACGAATGGTAGCCAGGTCGAGCAGATTGAGTAATATATTTGTTAATTTATCAAAATACCAACATTTTATTAACTCTTTTTAACCCTTTTAACATCATAGATGATTTTTAAATCAATTTTTGTACATAATGTATTTTACATTAAAGCACTTTACTGTTCATCTCTCAAAATATTAACTGCATTTTAACAGTTGTATGTATATTTGTGCTTTTACCTTTTTTATGTAACATTGTTAACACTATTGTGTCTTTTATGATCTAAATGATCAAAATAAAGACTGCTTTGACTTTGACTACAGTGTTACAATACAAAAAGGCACAACATTTAATCACTCCCCCACAGGATCACATGAATCCACAGATGTTTTATCAGAGGTTGACTGACTGAGAGGGCTGCTGGTATACCTGCTGGATAAGAAGGCACATTTTTTTGAAATACCATCAGACTCCCCCCACATATATCCATTTGGGAAGGAGGTGATGGAATCAAGTATACAGCTAGGAGGCCTGCAGGGAAACATGGATATAGAAGAGGCCCAAATAAATAGCATCTTAGCGAATGCCGTTGGTAATGGAGTGCCAAAAGGGGCCACTATTAAACTTATCTTGTGGAACGTGGCTGGCATTAGAGCAAAACTTAGCGATTTTGAAAGGTGCAATTTTATAGATTAGCACCATATAATACTCCTACAAGAAACCTTGGCCCTGAAACCGGAATTTAGACATGGGTTTCTCACATGTAGCATACCTTCACTTATGGGGAGAGCCTCCGGCAATCTGGTTGAAGCAGGGCCCCTTTTCCAGCTGTTAGGGTCCTTTCAGTTAAGAGTAGGGATTGCCACACAGGGACAAGTACCTTGCTATTGTGACAATGAATCTTAGGTCAGTCAGTACAAATATTCAATCAATAACAGTGGAGCATATAGCAGGTTCACTGATTCACTTAAAAAAGGGTACCCAAGTAATCATGGCTGGAGATTTGTAATACTCTGGTTTCATACGACTTGAATGATGAATCATCTTAGAATGGGAGATATGGTAAGGTCTTGTGCTGTCTACGGTGATGGGAAGAAAATTACTAGGGTGGCCGCCCAACTATAAGAGTTGGCTGTGAGTCTAGGGTTGAGGCTAGTGAGTTGGAACACTAAGTCTGACAGCCTGCCTCAACCTACCTTTAAAAGAGGAACACCTTCACCAGTCACCTCAATTATTATTTTCCTGGATCAAGCTCTTTGTCTTCAGGACATGACGTTGGTCACAAGAGCTGCTCGTGGTCATCTAGCTTTAAGTGATGTTTTCGACCTTTCAAATACAATAGTTTGGCTCCAAGAATTGCGATCAATAACATTGGGTCAACAAATAATTAAAGAAATGGTAAATGGTCTGCGGTGGCAAATAATAATAATGTAAATGCCAAATTTTACAATTTGCCAGTAGAAGGAAAAGCCCCAGTGATTGTGGAATTCTGCGATCCTATTCAGACAATTGTTTTGGCCATACATTGTCATTTGAAGGAGCAACTGAGGCCTCTTTTCATGGAAGAAAGGCGGATGTGCAGTGAGCCTAAAAAACCTCATTGGTGGTTCACAAACATTTTGTTGGATTGCTAAAGATAGACATTTAATTGCAGCTAAGTAGGGGGAAGAACTCTGAGAAAAGGGAAGCAGGAGGGACCTATAAAGCATTATTAAGGGAAGCTAAAAGGAATTGGGGGGCTGAGCAATGGGTGTCCTTAACAGAAGCCCTGAGGGAGGGAAACACTATGCTATTCTGGAAGTTGGTCACTGACAGCACATCAGCAACAGAGAGGCCACTAGATTCAGAAATCCAGCTGGAGACATGGGCAAATCACTTTGAGGTGCTTTATAAGGAATGGGCGAGTGATCAGAAGCAGCCACCAATAAGTACAGAGATGAAAACTGCCCCTCTCCTTGAGTACAAAATAGCGAGAGAGACGAGAAGAAAGCACCTAACATCAGCCTTGAGGAAACAGCTCAGGCCCTGAAATTATTGCAAAAAGATTTCGACTCTGGCTTTGATGGCATTCCTGTACTTATCACACACAGAAGTTTGGACACCATATCTTAACACTTTAAGTAATGCTGTCATGAGGGCGGAACAGGGTCCCCCCAACATGGCATGGTGGTGCTGTTATAGTGCCGATTTATGAGAAGGGGAGAAGAGATTCACCATTCAACTTTAGACCAATAAGTCTAATTGATATTAGCCAAAAGATATTTAGTAGACAAATCTTGGTCAGGCTCCTAACATGTCTATCTGAATAACCTTCCATGGTAACTCCCAAGCAGGGTTCAGGAAAGGGATCAGCACTCTAGATCAAGGAAAGGGGTCAGCAGTCTGGATCAAGTATTCTGTTTTCAAATATTTTGCTAGAAATATATTACCCTGAGGCAAGACCATTAGAGAACGGCTTTTGACCGGGTCCTGAGGGAGGAGCTGTGGAGGGTCCTAGAATCTTACGAGCTGCCAGATTACCTGCTTCAGATGTTGAGACTCATACACACTGACACATACAAACGAGCAAGGTGAAATTGGGGTTAGGGGGGTTCCTACAACCCAGATCCCCATAAATGATTGCATCAGAAGGAGCTGCATGTTATCCCCCACTCTGTTTAGCCTCTACATTAATGGCGGGGTAAATCGTCTTCCACAAAGCAATCATGATGCACCTAAGTTATGTGGTCTTCACGTCCCAATATTAATGTTTGCAGATGACATCCTCCTTATATCAAGAATGCTGAAAGGCCTGCAAGTGGAATTAGATTCCTTTGCAGCCTTCTGCGCATGTAGGGGACTGGAAATAAATCACTCAAATCCAAATGTATGGCGTTAAACTTGCATGAGGTTTAACCTGCATAATCTGCCATTTCAGAGTAAAATGGCTATATGGGGAGTTTCTATAAAGCAGGTTAAGCAATTTGACTGCTTAAGTGTTAGGGATAATGGATAATCTGACCTGGGCCCGCAAATTGAAAAAAGTATAACCGCCCTCCATTAAAGGACCTCAGCTATTGGAAGGAAGAATAAGGCCTCCTTGGGGGTGCCTGTTTTCCCCAGCTCCTACTTTGTACAAAGCAACAGCAGTCGCAGCAGCGCCATATGGCGCTGAGTTATGAGGGTACACTAACTGTCAAGTGCTTATGTCATCTGAAAACAATTTCATCAGGTTCCTGCTAAAATTACCCACAAGCACCCATCTTATACCGCTTAGGTGTGATATGGCCCTGCAGCACACTCACCAGGTGACTTACATAACATCTTTACTATATTGGACACACTTCTGGGTCTCAGAGGAGATGAAGCCTTATAACCTTTTCCATGCTCATGACGAGCTGAGCTCATCATGAGGCACGGTGCTCCTGTGCTCATGACGAGCTCAGCTCGTCATGGGCCGTGGAACGCTCATGTGCTGAGCGTTCCACGGGAGCCGGTGCACCAGTGACGAGCTCAGCTCGTCATGAGCACAGGACCGCTGTGCCACATGACGAGCTGAGCTCGTCATAAGCATGCGGGCGCAGTGCGCGCCCCCCTTCCCCCCAGCACAGCGGGGGAATTACCCCCGAGGCGAAGGGGTTACGGATGCTTTGGTAGAACTGATTTCCCAGGATCTTCATGCACATACACCATGGCTCAGATATGTCATAAACATGTTTAAAAAGATAAAAATGGAGGTGTTATGGTCTTCACTATGGAGGATCAGAAAAGGTGACATCCAGGAACAGCCGCGGCCTGTGGAGGGAGTTGCAGTGGGGCAGAAAGGTGGGGAGGTGCAGGGTGTGGGGTGCTAACAACTGAATATGGATAATTGGAGGTAAGTTAACAATTCAATTAATAAAACGAATTTCGTAGTGAGGGCTGCATCACATTTTGCGATTACATAGGTACTTCACATCACACATGTGACCTTCAGTCCCTCTAAAAGGAATAACCTTAGTAAATGCAGTTCAGGTGCAATTACACCTCTTTACGTCCAGGAGATGCCCTTCTCCAGACATCGCCAATCCAGACCTTCATCACCTGATGCACTTCTCATACCTTCCCTAGCTGTAGAACCAAAGTTCCAGCCCAAGAGGTGTTGATCTGCAAGATGAGCCCTGGAGGGGTTTCTCGTTTCAACTGGCTATGGGGGGGACTCCTTTTCTTCGTGCTGGGGAGGCTGCGTTCTCCTGCAGCTCCCCATGCGCCCTTGCACACATGTGATGGTGGCCCCGTTCTCCTAAGACCACCACACTTCTGCATGCCTTGCAAGGCATTATGGGGCTATTCTTTCTTTCCCTTGCATATTATAGTAGCAGCTCCCACGCTGCTTCTGGGAGAGCCGCAATCGCACCACTGTTGGTCCCACGCCGATTCCAGGCCTCGGTGGGGGGTCCGGTCCCACCCGAACCCCCAGGTGAGCCATGCTACTCAGGGAGCCTACCTCGGCTGCTCCTCTGGTTTTTTGGGGGCCCGGTCTCACCCAGGCCCCTCGACTCGCTTCCTCTTCATCGGGGTCCTGGTCCCACCCGAGAACACCGCACCTTCCAGGCTTGCTGGAGAGCCACCCCAGAAGCCGGCTCCCCATTAGGCCAGCACCCTCTCGGGCTGCCGCGGGAGCCAGCATTTCTCTTCTGGTCTGCCTGCTCCGACAGGCAGACTCAGCGACTCACGCAGCCCAGCTGGGCCTCGGGGGGGTGCAGCGGCTCTCCCCCGGCCTCCTCCTTCACTGTGGGGCACTGTGGGGCACTCCTGGGCCCGGAGTTGGGGATCCCGGGCCCCTCCAGAGAGGTATTCATGGGAAGGGGAGCACGGCGGGGCCCCCTCCCTCCACGACTATTGGGCCAGGGTGGGCTCCTGGTACCCCAGGTCGGCAACTACACGGGAAGCGCGACAGCACTCCCCGGCTTAGCTTCCCGCACTGCGGGGTTGGTGCGATGGCACTCCCCCTCTTCTTTCTTCCATTTGGGACCTGTAAACTGGGTCCTGGGCCCCAGGACATCCTCAAGAGGGGCGCGATGGCGCTCCCCACCCTCCAGAGTCTTCAGGGTACCAGGGTGGGCTCCTGGCACCCCCTTTGGGATAAGTTCATGGGGAGCGCGGTGGCGCTCCCCGACTTTCCCTCCTCGTGGGGCAGCCCCCGGGACCTGACCCACCCCAGGGGCAAAGTTGAGACTGGCGGAGGAGCCCCACACGCTTTGTCGTCGGCCCATTGAGAGGTCAAAGGTCGCCTACCTTCTAGGGGGCATATCTCGGTACCCAGGCGGCCGATTTTCACAATTTTTGCCTCTTCTTGCTCTTGGCGGTGCTCCCAGCCACTGGGAGCACTTTCCTTCACCCTCCTGATCTCAAGGAGGGTGCATTCAGCAGGGAGCTGTCTTCACCGGCTCCCTGCACCAGACTTTTGCCTGGCTTTCCTCCTGGGCCTCTCTTTTCCCTGCGCAAAGGCCCCTGCTTCTGCATACTGGTCTTGGTCTCTTCTCCTGGCGCTATTCAGGATACTGGCACAGTCAGGGGTTTCCACCTTCCAACTGCCCATTGCGCCAGGCTCCAGCACCCTCTGCCTCAGCAGACCACAACCCAGAGAGAGCTTCTCTTCCTGTGCAAGTTCTTTTAAGAAGTTTGGGAGGGGGCTGGCAGGAAGTCTCTGTTTGCCCTATCACACAGCGCCACACCACTTCTCTGCCCCTGCTCCCTCTTTCCTGTCCATGCCTCTGGATTTGTTCAAAATGGCGTCGTCCAGGATCTCCTGCTACATGGTCCCTGAGAACCCCTTCTCCCCAGGGCTGCCTTCACCCTTGTGCAGCTTGTTGCCTGGCACCCAGTGACAGCTGCTGATGGATTCGCCGGTAGCTCCAAACATCTGCTCTCCTTGGAGGGAAGGTCTTTGCTCTGGGAAGAAAGGTCATTAATATAACCTGCCAGGGCCATACCCCAGCAAGGCCCTGGTTATGAGCTGACTCAGAGAAATATTACATTTCTGGATGACTCAAAAGCAGTACAAATATGACTTTGGACTCTACAGAATACTTCTTCTCACACCTGTTACAGTGAACTTTAGTGCGTGTCTGGAATTTGTGGGCCTCAGGAAAGTAAAACTAGCCCATGTGCTCCCTCTCCCCAAAAGAGAATCATGGGATACACACTGTAAAGCACACTGACTCTCCCTGGCATGTTTCTTCCCACCGTATGAAGCCCATTCCATGTCACCACCCAATTCTGCATAAGTCCTGCCACACCATTCACTTTGTATCTGCTCTGGGGCTGCGCACACCAGGAATGTTCCCTGCGCAGCCCGTACACGTGTGTACACATGTATCTGCATGTAACTTGCCCAGTGCCCCTTACACCTGATGCTGCACAGTGGCTTGGTCAAGCCAGGGGGACACCAGTAAAATCCCCATGCAGTCTCTTTCATTATGAATTCACAGTGGGTGAGTCCCAACTTATGAGGGTCCGCCACAGTAAAAGCTCAACAATTAGGTGCTCAAAAAGCAAAAAATCTGGGCGGTCCATAGTGTCAGAACCACCTTCTAACATCCATGGATTGCTTTGTCCTATGAATTTAGCTTGATGGGGGACGATCGATGTATGCTTTTATTTGCTTTTAAATATTTGCAGGCATTATATATGCAAATTTTATATTGCACCTGATTTTATCACTTTTGACTTGTGGATGAATTTGTTTGTGGTCATTTTATATATATATTTTTTTTTGCTATAAGTGATATGTGCTTTTATTTCATTTTAGCCGATATAAAGATATTACTAGCTCTTTGTTTTCGCATTAAAAAAACAGACAATGTCTTCTGTATATCAAATAATGTAATTTACAGCCAATGAAAATCATGTACAAGCATGTGTTTTGAACTAATAATGTGACTGGTGCTGTGCAAGTAACATTTTTTGTGGTGCCCATTTATGTAAAATCATGTTATCAATTTGCATGTTTTTCTTGTCTATAACATTATAAAAGACATACTATTTAGGGACAGGCCAGTCTTCACTATTTTCTTCCTAATCTTTCAGACTTTTCTGCGTGTTACTTAGAAAGAGCTAGATGCTTAGGGACCATTCTGCATTTAGGCCAATTTAATATAATTATTAAAACGAGCTAGGAACTTTGCGAAGAAATCACAACGTTTTTCCAGGCTAAGGTGGAAACTATTTTTCTAAGGCTAAGGTGGAAACTATTTTTAGCACCTTTAAGAGTCCAGTTGGCAGTGGAGCAGGAGTTTTAACATAGGCACCCAAAATGGGGCTATATTCAAAGCCCACAGTGGATACATTTGCTCAATATCCTGCACAGAAACACTTAAGCTTCTTTTGTCAGCCAAATCAGGCTCACCTTATGACCCCTGCCCAGTGGCAATGGAAAAACTGGCTTCTGAACCTACAGCCATGACACTCACTCCTTTATTCAATGCTATGTTTTCTGAAGGGCACTTTCCTAAAGTGTGGAAAAAGGCATCTGTTATGCCACTTTTAAAAAAGCCAAATTTGAATATGAAAGACTCAACCAGGTTTCGCCCTATTTCACGTCTCCCACTTCCAGCCAAATTAATTGAGAAAAATATGAATATTGAACTGAGCACTTATCTACGCTAGGCCAAGGTTTTGGACCCAGACACGGCCCGTGCAGGCCAGGGCGTTATACCGGGGCGGTGACATCAGGTGGGGAAGGGTCAGGGCGGGGGTTGTAAAATGCGGGATATTGACCATTAAAGGTAGGTCCAGTAAAAAATATAAAAAACGAATTTCTTTGCCCGCGCTGCATCGCCAAAAGTGATGCAGCGCGGGCAATAAAATTCTTTTTTTTCTTTTTTTTGTTACTTACCTGTAATGGTCCATATCCTGCATTTTACAACCCCCCACCTTGACCCTCCCCCGCCCGACGTCACCGCCCCGGTATAACGCCCTGCACAGCCGTGCCTGTTTGGTCCCCACTCAATTTGGGTTCAGGGAAGGGCAAAGTTTGGAAACTGCCCTTCTCAAATCCACGGAAGAGATCAGGAGAGCGTTGGGTCAGGGAGGAAAGGCTACATTGATACTGCTTGACCTCTCTGCAGCATTCAATACGCTCCACCATGGAGTACTGATGGACCGTCTGTTGGCTTGCGGAGTGCAGGATAAAGCCTGGACTCTCCTTAAATCCTTCCTCTCGGATAGACTACAGATAGTCGCTTTAGGTGACTTTGTCTCAAAACCTTTCTCGCTCCCATGTGGAGTCCCACAGGGGTTATCAATTGAGCCCTACGCTTTTTAATATTTATGTATCCTCCCTCGCCCCCCTGATCGAGTCATTCAGATTTTGTCTTACATCATATGCCGACGATACTCAAATTGTGGTATCCCTTCAACCAGGGCAGGAGAAGGCAACTGGAGAGAGGCTCCAGGATTGTATGGAGGCAGTAGGATGCTGGATGACTCAAAACTGCTTAAAACTGAATGCTAGCAAAACAGAAGTCATCCTGTTTGGGAACAATGTTAATTTCTGGACCCCAAGTTGGTGGCCAAACTCAATGGGGACTCTACCAATAGACCTCCAGGAAAGTTAAAAACCTGGGAGTGGTAACTGATGAACACCTTGACATGTGCGGTCAAGTCAATGCCGTTGTCTCCGCCACAACATATATTCTCAGGACTACGAGGAAAATTCTGCCTCTTTTGCCAAAAAACAGCCAGCGCACAGTGGTTACAGCCTTGATTATATATAGACTAGACTAGTGTAATAGTCTATACTTAAACATGCAGGAGCGCGGTATGCAAAAACTTCAAATGTTTCAAAACGCAGCAGCCAGATTGCTCACTGGAACCTCGAAATTTGCATCAATCCGAGTGCAATCAAAACATTTCATTGGCTACCAGTTAAAAAACGGGTCCTCTTTAAAACACTTTGTTTAGTTTTGCGAGCCCTTCAAGGCACAGGGCAAGCCCATCTGAAACATCAATTTCAGTGGTATGTGCCCAAAAGATCTTTACGTTCGTCAGGAGCGAAATTAGCAGTAGTACCACCTATAATAAAAGTTAGATGGGGAGGCAGAAGTTTTGCCGCTGGTGCAGCTAAGGCTTGGAACGAGCTCCCTTTCTATCTGAGAATTTGTTATGATCTATTGGCCTTCAGGAAGGCGTTGAAAACATGGTTGTTCTGAACACCACTCAGGCAGCAATCTACGAAAGTCGGGAGTACTGCAGCAAGCACCAGGACACCTCAGGGTACACCGTGCGCTGTATAAGTTTTCCTAACATAACATAACATAACATAATTATTTGGAATGACTGTCAGATGTGCTGTGCTTAATTTATTAAAGGCCGATGGTATTTTGCAATATTATCATTTTGGTTTTATGTTATTTCCCTTGACGCTAATGCTTTCTCTGATGATACTATTAATTGGATATATTTAGTAATACTGAGAACTGGAAAAGGCTTGTTGTGCAGGCTTTTTTACCCACTTCCCTGCGCCGCAAATTCTGTTGCTGGGGGGGGGGGGGCTAGAGGGTGGGTGTGGCGCTTCAGTACTCATGACGGCTCTATGTCGTCATCTCTCACTGGCGGCGTGTGCTTGTGACAACGTGGTGCCGTCACAACCCTGCCCACTCATTAATTCGCCCGCACAGGTGGGGAATTAGCGCCGCGTGGGAGGAGCAGCAGTGGCATGGCTGCTCCACGCCGTCATGAGCACACGCCTACCGGGACTCATGACGGCGTGAAGCCGCCATGAGCACCGAAGGGGTTAATGATCTTGACTCCCTTTCCTGCTCAAAGACACTCCTCAATTAATTAGAGGTGGAGCGTTGATAGTAACAATAAAAACACAAAATAATGATAATAATAATTTGGTTTTATACAGCACTCAAGAAAGCAGATGTCCCTTTCTGAAGTATTTTACAGGTGTTACTATTACCTAACTTAACACAATTCATCACTCTGTGGGAGGGGGGTTGAAAGGCTGAGATGGCTCTCCCTGTTATCTCATTCATCAGCGGTCAGCATTTCAATCAGAAGCCAGCTTTGAAGTTGTAAAACTTTATCAATGAAACATGTAATAGAACAGGATTTTAATTAAATTTCATTGGCCTTCAAAAGATAAAACATTCAGCAGATCCTTCTAAGATTAAAGTTGGCATGCTTAGATTCAACAAGTCATACAATTGTTGCAGTAAGCAGTATTTGCCATTATGGTCTCCAGTCCCCACGACTCCAAACAGAGGGGCTTATTTATGAGCCTTTGTGTCACATTTACGCCGCTGTTGTGTCACTTTTTGTGACGCACCAGAGGCGTAAGTGATGCGCCACGTTGCACCATATTTATGAAGTGATGCATTTAGGCAAATGCGTCACTTCGTAAATCACTGCGCTACATTATACCTGTGTCATATTCATGTATGCAGGATGGGCGTTCCCCCACATCAATGCCTCGTAGCAGTGGCGCATTGAAATCGATAAGATTTCAGTGCACCACTTCTAGGATGCCATTGCGTCAAAACCTTACACCTGCCTCATGGCAGCTGTAAGGGTGACTCAGGCCCTTTCATGTGAAATTTCACATTGCTGGAGTTGCGTCTGTTTTCACACACCCCAGAAATGCTGCACTTTTGCGCATACAGATGCATCAATAATACTGATGTATCTGTAACTCCTTGTGACATGATGCGTCATACAGTAAATATCACGCATCAATGGTGTCGCAAGGAGGGCGCACTGAGAAGTGTTGCATCACTGCTTTGTCGCAGAGATGCGACACTTCTCATAAATAAGCCCCTGAGTACTTACCAGAGACTTTCAGTAGCCCTTCTCCTTGGCAGAACTTTCCAGCAGGGCAGGGTAGACAGGCGTTGAAAGAAATCTTCCCAGAAGATGGTAGGTAAGTGCCTGGAGGGCATGGTCTGGGCATGTTGCTGCCAGCTGGGCAGAAATGACCCGCAGGACACCGGTCCCCGGTTCCATCACCAGAAGGGTTGGGTTCCCGTGCTTTGAGTGAACAATAATATCCTGGGAGACATAGTCCAGTAGGCACAGTCAGACCTACAAGTAGAAACCAAACAAGCCATGCTGAATAGGTAGAGCTTCGACCATTATTTATCATCTATTATACAGGACAGATCCACACTCATTGCTAGTGGGAAATCCCACAAACGTTTAAATAAAATGAAAGACTAATGTAGGAAACCTATTTTAAACAATCAGATTATAATATAAGAACATGTATATATCCTCAAACAAATTTGGATTTTTTCAGGTGGTCAGGCTGAACTTGTGACTTTTCCTCGTCCAATGGGATCAGATAACTGTGAGAGGCAGTTTCTGCTTCGTGGCACTGTTTACCTAAAACTTTTATTATCAAAATGTCCGGGTCTATTTATTGTTTTGCTTGTTTTTGTGTCATTTACTAAAATGTACTCTATTTATCTATGTTAGTTTGGGATTTTTCTTTTGTCATGTTTTCACTTTATTACCTTGTGTGCTGCATAACTACTTTACACATGGCTTCTAAATTAAGCCTGGCCGAATTGTGCCAAACTACCAGAGGTCTAGGCACAGGTTAACTTAGGTGAGTTTTTGTGGTTGATCCTGACAAAGATTGTGCTAAATATTGAGTGGGGCTTCTGTCCTTTTTAATAATATTCCATTTTCTAACAATGTAGTACCATTTACAAGAGACTTATAAGTAGATTAAATGTGCCAATTAGGAGCATACTAATTTTACCATGTTTGGAAAGGAGAGCACAAGTACCTTACGACTGGTTAGCAGGAAAAACGTGCCAGAGTCCTCATGCCGACAAAATGTGCTCAGCAAACTTAGGGAGGCACAAATCTGGAGAATACCATACAAAAGATGGTTATTTCCAATATTCCCATTAAAATGACATTTTTAATTTTTATATATTTTTGGTTTGTTAAATAAAATATTTCATATTTGTGTATTTTTTTAAGCATACTTGTTTTGCATTTTTGTTCATTGTTTTGATGTTCAAATCACAGAAACCAATTAGTCCCAGGTTCTCGTCACCGAGTAGTAATTTAGCAGGGTCCCACAGAAGTCAAAAGGTTAAGAACCCCTGGTAGACAAACATACATCATAACTGAAAGGAACAGCACAAAAGACCCCATTTTATCTCTGACACTGAAACAAAAAGTGGACGTCTGAAGTTCACTTTTGATTGTAATTGGATGAGGAGTCACGCACTACCTGAATTCTAGACGAACTGCAGCTCTGGCATCTGGTGCTGTTGTGCACAGGAGGTGTGTGAAACAAACAAATCCTCCAGAAAGGGCGTTTATTAAATAATTGATTCTACAAATATATGTTGTCCTTGATTACATTGTCAACCTCAAATATCCATTTGACGTGGGACATGGTCATTAAAAGCTAGGTGATTGGCATCTTCGCTTGCAGAAACATGCCTCCCTATGACTATGTGCAGGTAGACAGCTAGACTTTCGTTGGTTTGACAGCAAAGTTGATAGCGGTGGGCGGGAACAGATTGAAAGTTTTTATAGTTTTTCTCAACTCTCCGCATCTCTTTATTTTATCTGTGAAACTGTGGCGGGTCAAAGCAAGGCACAATTAAGCAGCACTGTCCCAAGGCTTTTTATCTGCAACTGGAATAGCTGGTTGAGTACCTTCTGTGGGAGTCAAAGAAAGCAAGGGTGAGGGGAGAGATGTCCATATAGTCTAAAATTGCAAGACCTTCGATTTTTCTCTATTGCCTTTACACCTTCTCAGCTTGACTGATGTCCGTTGGGGGAACGTATGTATCTGGAATTATTGCGATCTAGGCACCATTCAAGGAGAGGGGTCAGGGACAAACCAACCGATGAGGGCTAGAGCAGGGAAGACCCCTTAAAGGAACAATTGTTATTTTTCCCATATTATGCCCTGAGGTAGTTCTTTTAAAAGGAAGGAAAAGGTAATCTGCAGGGCACAGTCACAAAATTAAACCAATGAACCATAGTACAATATCCATATTGTTTACTTTAGCGGAAATTAAAGAAAATGGAGTTAATTCACAAGGGCATTTATTTGTACTTGAAATGATACTCGTGTAGTACTACTTCATGTACTCATAAATGTATTTGTCAGTCAACCTCCTCATCAGCAAATTACATAAGTTAAAACTATTTTTCATAGTTCTCTAGATGTCAAACAACAGGGTCAATTTACAGAGTAATTTATGTGTTTATTAAAAAGTAATATAAGAGCACTATTTCACATACTTATAAATTCCTTTGTGAATTTGCCTCTAATATTCCAGTCTCTGTGGCACTTCAACTAATGACTGCTCCCTTCGTGTTGACATCATCTAGTCTTGGTGATAAAGTTTGCAGTGAAGAAATATCACAATGACGTGTAAATATCCAAGCTAGTAAAATCCCTACCGTAGTTCGAGGACAGAAACTCCTCCTTTTATCCAATCAGCCTGACACCGGCTCACCTGTGGTAGCGCAGAAGTTGCCCCCAGGACATGGTTGACATCCCTTAGGGCTCACAAGGCCAGTTGCGCTACTGTAGGTGCCTTCAGGACATGGGTACTGGTGCCCATACTGGCTTCCTTCCACGCAGTAATATCCAGCCGGGCAGATGGATGGCTTTACTGCTCCAAATAAAGCTTCAAGTGTTTCCGTAAAGTTAGGAGTATAATGCACGGGACCACAGAACCTGAAAGAGAACCCAAGCTTATAAGGTTCATGCAAGAACATGCATGCAACCTGAACTTTACTCAGGGACATCATGATTGTTGGAGATCTATTGTTCCTATCCGAAGAGATACATAAGCAAGATTTCATGCACTGGTTTCAGACCTGCCAACACACACGTGCCACCGTGTGACACACAATATCAGCCCCCATCATACCGTAGGTGCCGATATCACACGGTGGCAGGGAAAACAAGCTGAAAACCACTTTAAACAGTGGTTTTCCAGCTTGTTTCCAAGGCTTGGAACTGCTAACGTCCATTAAGTGGGGTGGGGGTGACAGCACCCCAGGACATCGGCCTCAGCAAGCTTTTTTTGGGGGCGTGGGGGACTGCGGGGCGAGGTGGGGTTCAAAAGTGCCTCATAGGTAGTTCTCAGCACGAAGCCCCGCCCCTTTCAAGGTGCTGTGTTACATCCTGCATCCTGTGTTACATCCTGCTTCTTTGTCCTTCCTTTGTGTTTCTCATTTCTATCTCTGCATGTCTCTATGATGTCATCTGTGTTCCAATTGTATTTGCTTGAAAGCTGGAACAGTTACATCTGGAGGCTGAGCTGAAGTCCATCTGCTCCTGGTGGGGTCCTTTCTATCATTATACAATCTTATTCTATTTATCTACCTGACCTGATTTTATTCTACAATAAACCTAAATTGTTACATATACTGGATTTATGGACATCAATTTATTACACTCTGCCCCTCCTCACACGGTGAAATTGTTCTTTATGTTGGAAGGTATGTTTAGGTTCTTGTATATGTGGTTGAAAATTCCATCCATAGTCTAAGATCACCATTCTTCTTTGAAAAAGTTCATGACTGTCAGCTTATTGTCCTTGCATAATAAGGTGCGGAGCCAAAGTGTTTCACGACAATAAATTCAAGTTTAAGACACTACCCACGGAAAAAAGGTTCGTGAATCAGGCCTTTAGGTATCACTCGGAGTACACCAATCTTAACACACAGAATTTTTCAGAGAAGAGAATTTTTTTTTTTTTTAGTTATTCTTTGGTTAAATGCGTACTGATTCTTTCTCTCGGACCCGTAAAGGAAATGCAAGCAACGGAGGAACTAAAGCCCGAATGTGCAAAAGGATTTTGTGACTGCAAAACCATGCGTTTCACAAAATTACTGGGTTTGCGCCTCCAAATCACTTTTCATAATGCACTGAAGCATTTTGAATCAGAAAAGTTTTTTCGACTTGTAAAATGGCGTTTGTGACCCATACTGAATCATAATTTTGAAATGGGGTAAAAAGGGACATTCCTTCCAAATTGCGATCTGGCGTGCAATGTATCAATGGTTTGTGACTGCAATTATGGTAGAAGAGCATTGAACAGTAACTGAACTGACACTTTCATACAGAGACAGAAAAGCACATGACTACAAGACATCTGTCATGAAGAGGCGCAGGCCTGTGAAACCATACTCATAAACAGGAAAGTGCGTGGCCTCATAGGAGGTGGTAACAGATTCGCAAAGGTGACGAGTGTTCCCTGGGGGTGGGGCGGTCACATCTCCTTTGAGAACTATTGTGGCAGTCTCAGGGGAGCAGGCAGTAGTCCAGGGGACTGGAAAACACGTGTGTGTTTTAAAGCAGCACTGTTTCCTTTGGAGAGCAGGGTCTACTTAAAATAAAAAGCCTTTCCTCTTAAACAGAGCAATAATAGGGACGGGGATCTGCTGTCCTTTGCAAGCAAATGTCTTTGTGTTTGTAGTCAGTCACAGGGAGTCACTTATTTGCAACAAGCTTAATATTCACTTAGCAGGTCATTCTACGACCTTGTAAATGGTGATTTTGCGACACAACCTAATAGTACATAGGGCGCTTCGCCAAATAGGAGTCAGAGCGCAAACATGCAACCACTTCGTAAGAACTGACTCTCAGTACCTTTAGCCCTAGAAGTACAAATAACCCTGCTGAGATGTTTTAGAATCCTGCTTCACCAATGTAAATGGCGCCACTTTCAACACCTTCTTTAAAATACAAACAAATGAAATGTACATGTTCACGATATATAAAACTTTTCAAATAAAAATAAAATAAAGTAATGAATGGAACAAAAAATGCAACATACGCGCCAGCTGGACAGTTCTTGCAGGATGTTTGCCCTGCTTCGTTCTGGTACTGCCCCAAAGGGCACGGCTGAGGCTTTGAACTGCCGCTCCCGCAAAAGTGTCCAACAGGGCAATCTGCAGTTAAACACAGCAATGGAGTCACTCAGGGATGAACGTGTCCAAGGGAATGTGTGAAAAACACACGTGTCAGATTAACTACAATCAAATGATCTTTCACAACATTTTGCTTATTCAGTGCTCATTAATTCACCATGACTTTGTATCTGGACAAACATTGGAGCAAAGAGGATTTGCTTCATTTTAATTGAACAAACACTATTTTATTCACTTTCAAGGTTTTAAGCTGAAACGTAAGCGTGACCTATTGGCTCTGCCAATGCTTCTTTTTAATGCTTTTTTTGAATGATTGATCCAGAATCGTGTGCCGGTTTTACCATGCCTGCCCTCCCTATTTCCTATTTTCTGTGCTCTCCCTATTGCCTTTCCATGTGTGTTTATTTTCATTGCTTTTCCCGATTGTTTAAACCATCGGTCTCTTAACCGATGGTCTTTCTCTTTTTTGTTTTTACATGAAAAAAGCTTTGACAAACCTAATAAGTCTCACTTTAATGAGCTAACATATAAGATCAGAGGCATCCAAATATGTTAGGCTCTTTGCGTTTGCCAGTGCTCCTTCTTTTTGGAAACTTAACTACACCCATAAAACTTATCTATAAGTAAAAGATAGCTCAGGTATTTTGCAATTGCTTCACATTTACACTAATGCAAACTGTTTTCGAAACATGTAACAGAGTTGAAAATGTTTGTCGAACCTCTTACACAAACTCTACAAATTGGTTCTATGTTTGAATCAGTGGCTATCTTATGTACACGACATTGTCTCTGTGGAGGCCTCAATTCCATTTGCTGGAGCAATGGCATTAATGTAATGTGAAAAAAAAGTAAAATATAATGTTCAAAGTATTTGTAAATACATACTACAGATATAATACATGATGCGCATAAAATAGTCACATGCGCAAATATTTCGTTTTCTTCCTAAAGGTGAACTGGGGAGATAATGTTGTTGGTTCATGGTAAACAGCCACAGAAACTTTAAGGTCCGGTGGAGAGGGATTTATCCCAGTGTCTCGGCCGAAGAGAACACCAAACTGATGGAACCAAAGCAGCCCAGCATCAAAATGTCAAGTCAACACCAGTAGAAATGTGATAATTATCCAGGGCATAAATCAGCAGTGGAATAAAGAAAGGACAGGACCGATAGATGTCCCGAACAAAATAGTGTATGCAGCAGCAACACACCAGGCAACACATAAAGGGTCACCAAAAAAACAGACGAGCACTCATGTGTGTAGGTCCCACAAGCCATGTCAAAAAGGATGTGATGTCAGGATCTGGGGCAACTTGGGGACAATGACTGCCCCTGCCACATTTTGCCGTCTTGCTACAACTCCAATCCCTTTCCTGCCCAAGGCTGTCATCCCAAACGGGAAGAGACAGGACAACAAGCAGCCAGGCCACCCCACTTACTTGACCTCTGCAGACCTCACAGGTTACCACAGAATACACTGGGCCCAGATCAGGAAGCAAAGGACAGGAGCAGGCACAAGCCACCACTGCTGTAGAAACAACCCCGCATCACCTCCACAAAGCAGTAGGACAATGAAGTGCTTCTTGCTAAATGTCATGTCACCGTTGAGTTCCCTTAATATGTAGTAGGGCAAAGGTTTAGTAAGTTGAGGTCCCTAATATGCTCACAGATCTCCAAGTTAAAAAAATAATGAAATCATACATATTTATATGTGAAAACACTTCCAATACTAATACTGTGTAACATTCATTTTGCACATTGATATTTTTTTATTTTTGGAGCATGGCATTGTCAGGGCTGGGCTGGTTGTTCTGTCACTCTCGCAGTACCCTGGTAGCCAGTAGGATAAAATATTAATTTTGGAGCAAGATTAGGGGCCCGATGTAGGTAATTCCGATTTACCTACTCTTAAATACCGAATCATACCGATTCGGTATTTAAGAGTAGGTAAATTGGAAGTAGGCAGATGTAGGTAATTTTTCTTTTTCAATTACCGATTCTGTAAGATTCGGTATTTACCGATTCAGTAAATACCGAATCGGTATTTCCCATTGATTCCTATGGGCCTTGAAGACCATAGGAATCAATGGGAAATACCTAATCGGTATTTACCGAATCGGTAAATACCGAATCCTGGCAGGGGGAACGGGGTGTCACTTTGACACCCTGTAGCACCCCAATTGCAGGCTTGTGTGCCATGTGGCACACATACATGCCCTAAGGGCATGTCTGTGTGTCACATGGCATAGGTGTACATGCACGGATGTGCATGTACACTGGAATTCGGTATTTTACCATCCAATAGGATTGGGTGGTAAATACCGACTCCTAAAGGGCCTGTGGCACTCTTTGAAGTGCCAGCTACATCTGGATTTACCGAATCAGTAAATATACCGATTTAGTATTTTACCGAATCGGTAAATTTACCGAATCGGTAAAAATTAGGCCCCCTACATTAGAAAACCCTAATACCGGTCGGTAACGGCCGAATTCGGCCGTTACAGACCGGTATTAGGGATCCTACATCTAGCCCTTGGTATCATGACATATCCGTGTCCCATGGCCCTATTCTAATCTCAGTATCTTGCAATGTGGGGCTGGTTCAGAAGAACAGGTATAAGGCTACACAATAAGAAACACTAAGCTACATCATTTCCTACCTTGACTACGAGGAGTAGTGGACCCCATAGGACAGAACCAGCCTTCTTCACACAAGCCTTCTGGTGATTTCTGACCCCAACGGGAGCAGAACCATCCCCCCGGACAGGACTGACAGTCCTCTGCTGAATGTCCACCTGTATGTGCCAGAAAGGAACCTGCCAAAAAACAGAAATTGAGAGAATCCATCACAACCACACTCCACACACTTCTCACAGTGGCCTTTTGTCTTGAAAAAGATCTTGGTCCACCTAGGATGCAGGGGCCTCCCTCTACCCAACCCATAGAAAACAATAAGCCATATTTAAAGTTGTCTATTGCAACAATGGAGGCTTATTGACCAAAGTACTTAAGCAAACATGACAGCAGCTCTTCTTTCAAAAATGTGATGCCAGAGAGACGGTCATGTCATGGAAGGCCTGTTCAACATTGCTTTCATTTCTCAGAAACAAATCACCATATCTGAACTGTCAGACCAGCCAGCCGGCCACTGCCCGAATGTCCTTCAGGGCAGGCCAACCATGCTTAGTTCTTCTAGTGATATACAAGTTTAGCAGGGAAAAAGATTTGTTAGACACGTCTAGTGCTTCGACCTTTGATACCGCTATGAAGAGAATTAAACATAAAAGTTTAGCACGTTTCTCTGCAACCTGTTTCAGAGATAAATCTGTTATTTGCCCATTGTATTAGGAAATCTAAATAATATAAGCATCCCATAACAGAATATATGTGTTTAGGAGGAATCTTAAAGATGATAGATCACAACTCCCTGCACACCAGAAAATCATTACCCACTGGCTCTTTTTGGACCAGCACGGGACATGCTGAAATGATTGACCAATGATTATTAATGGTTATATGTTTTCCCCTCGGAAAACAAAGTTAGTAAACAGATAACTATCTGAAGCGGGTAGGCGGAAACTGAACCAATCTGCCATTCCAGACACCAGCCAACCTAGACTGACCATACATATGCATAACTTTTTCTAGTGATAGAAGCCCTCTCTGATAACACATTTTTTTTTCGAAAGGCTTGGGACATTCCAGATCCACATAAACCTACAGATTAGAGAGAATGTGTAGGGAAGACTAAAAAAGCCTGGGGCAGTGTACAGAGAGCTCCGAAAGTTAAAGGTACTAAACTTTTGCTGTCAAAAAAGGCATTACTATATCCGAGGTGGTTTTGTGCCTCCTCATCTAAACTAATATTCTGAGGATCATCATAAAGGGAGGAGATGCAAAGCCTTGTAGAAGTGACCAAGACTGAACAAGTGCATTTAATGACTCCACTTCTAGAAATGGCCTCCAACTGAAAAATCGAGGGAGTTTGGAATACAGAAGAAAAGCAAAAAGATTCATTTGAAGGGGTCCACTTATGCGTTCAAAATGAAGAAATATTGATATGTGAAGTGACCTCTCTGCTTTCCTGCAGATACTGTGAACTACAATCTGCTTTTAAATTTGCTAGCCCTCGATGGTACTCTACTTGAATCATGATAGTCCTGTCAAGACAGAAAAGCTATCAGGACTGGGCTGGTTGTTCTAGTACATCCTGTCTGCATCACACTCCTTAACACCTTAGCTGCTATGGAACGTCCAGCTCCAGTGCTGAACGTTCCATTGCGCAGGTGCAGCTGGAACGTCCAACGGCCGACGGCAGCACTCCCGAGGTAGTGGTGCCGTCGGCCGTTGGACTGGGCGCAGCACTTATGAGGTTAACCTGACTTGCTGGTGTGTTACACTGACATGATATCCTCAAATGGGCCAAAACAGACCTTTCATTCCAAGCCTCAATTTGGGAAAACCATTAGCTCAACTCCTCCCCTGCATTGTACATGGGGAAACTAAAGCGAAGTAGAGGAGGTCACTTTTCAAATGCAGTGATTTGAGATGCAGAAGAGCCCTGTAGTGAAGGGGGTTGGAAAAATGGATTAAATGGATACAAATAACAAACCCACAAGTATGGATAACATTGAGTGAGAGAATTTGTCCTTTCTGAGAACTGTTCAGATCTTTTCTTTATGGCTTTTATCTTTTGTCTTGGAAGTAAAAGTTAGGCCACCACTAAGCCAATTACAAACCACAGAAATGGTTTATATGAGTCAGAATCAACAGATACATTTTCTGGTTTATCAAGAATCTCAAATTCTGCAAAAGTGTAATAATTTGAACAATTTGAATCTCCATCCTGCTTTGGTTCTGAGACATAATCAACATATCATGCAGATGCAGTACCACTCAAAACCCCCAAGCTCTGAACAAAGCAGCCACTGGCTTCAGGAGCTTTCTAAAGCACCAGGGAGTAGACGATAGCCTGAAGGGGACAGTAGTGAGCAGTGAGTTGGAATCTTTGCTGATTCTAGCAACACTGAAGGAAACACCTCTGACTGTGGACTGGGACAGAAAGGTACATTTCTTTCAAAACAATCTTCACCATCCAGTCTACTAGGAAAATATTATCCCTCGGAGAAAAAAGACCCTCCTTCTTGAAATTTCTGTAAAGAACAAAACCCAGTTGCGGCTCCTCCACTAAGGCAGAGGAGCGTTGTCCCACTGTGAGGTTGAAAAAGGAAAAATAAAATGATAACTTCTTGCTATTATCATTTTATTTTTCCCCTTGCTCAGCTGGGTAGGGGCAGGGCTGCTCTTCTTACAGAGCAGGGCAGGGGAGGAGTGGTTTGCCCACCCTAAGTGCGCAGAACGATATGACCGGTCGTCTCGGGCGGCCAAATCAGCATGCACACTTCAAATGTTCTCCATGAATGCTGCATTGCAGCCTGCATGGAGAACATGCCCAGCCTCCCATTCTCAGGCTGAGTGCAAATCCATAGTGCTCAGACCAATCACAATGCTGCATTGCAGCGTTGTGATTGCCTAGCAGGAGTCTGGAAGCCGGGTGCTTCCTGATTCCTGTCCTGGAAGGGGCAGAGGAGGACCCAGAGGAGGCAAAGGCTGGCAGCTGTGGCATGAGGTACCGGGTTTTTATGGACCCAGCGGTGACAGGGGAACATCCAAAGACCTCTTGAGTCCTTCCTGTTTCGGACCACAGAAACACAGAGTCTTCTAGGTGATGTCAAGTATCGAATTTATTGGTTGCAACCAGAAACAGGTATCCTAGAAGTACAACAGCATGTAGCGCATGTATGTTCTCAGGAGACTGCTCGTTTTTACAGAACCAGCCTCTTCTCTTTATACTAAATATTAAGCTTCAGGCAAGAATTCCTTGCTTTACAGTTCGGCCATATAAATATTTCTACTACAAAGAAAAAGCAGAGTCATGATGACAATCCCACATTTCAGTTTGTCCAGTTCGTGATAGATTACCCAGCAAGGCCCAGAACTTTAATCAGATATCGATGGACCCCTAATAAAATCGGGCACCTCCTCCTTGAAAAACAGGCCATAAAGAAGAAACAGGGACAGGTGTGTGTGTCATTAAACATAGCTTGTATGTGATGAACGGTTTATGACATGTTGTGCCTTGATACTAATCTCGTTCGGCCATTGGGAGAGGGACTGCCCGAACAGGTTTGTCTTGAGGCAGTGGAGTCAGCTCGCCCAGGTCACAGAGGAGTCAGCAAAGGTGTACCTGTCCTTCCAGATCGAATTCGGCCTTGGTCATTTGACTATGTAAGGGCAATCACAAAATAGATGCCGCTCACAAAATGGAACCCGAGAGTTCAAGACAAAAACCTATATTTCAGGGTGATTTCATCACTTGATCATGACGCAAATACTTAGGCATAGTATCACAGTCATTACCGGTCTGCCGATACCAAAATCGTCATGATACGATGATATTTCTGACACGAGTGTAGAGCTTCGGTACCACAAAATAGTAGGGTCCAGAATTTTCAGTACCACAGGCCCTCCTTTTGCCCTTATATAGGCAATAACCTATACTCATGCTAATCTGAGTCCAGGTCTGTATTCATAAAGTCATTGAGATGCTGCTGTAGCATCATCCTGTTACTTAGTTCGTCTCTTGACACAGGCTTCCTTACACATGATGTAGCACAGAGGCCACATATTGCAGGAGCGCACTGTACACACAGGCAGAACATGAACAGAATGGCTAAGACCATCCCAACGACTATCAAAATTCTCCATCCCCAGGCAGAGACCAGTTCCCAGAACCACCCCATTAAGTACCAGTCTCTGTCATCCACGTGAATGGATTCAGAGATCTTATGCAGTTTGGAGATGGCCTGGTATACTGTCGGAGCGTTATCGGGGATGAAAATGCAGCAACTGGATTGGATCACTTTACATACCCCACCGCGGTCTGCAAGTATGACATCTAGGGCAACCCTGTTCTGAAGAGTCATAAGGCGGTCTGACTGGAGCTCCGCAGTCAAGTTACTAAGGGCACCAGCCGTTTCAATCACGGTGGATTCAACTACCCTCGTCAATTGGCGAATGTTCCTGCTGTTCACCATAGGCCCCCAAAACGGCAGAAAACCTTTTGCGAAAACCCCAAACTCCTGTTCCGCAGTGTCGTCTTTACTCACAACACCCCTAACTGTCCTTGTCCTATGGTAATCTGCCGCGGCCGTGTAGGTGGGTGGCAACAGGAACGAGATAAAACATATACCCGAAAAGTCAGGGGGCAGCCATGTATATGCTCTATCATGGCAGACGAAGTATGTACCCTTAGCTGCCAAGAATGAAGGGGAGGTCTGGGACGGGAAGACGTACGTTTCGGTACAGACACTCTTCCCTAACTGAGCTCTGGGGTTTTTGCCATTTCCCTGCAGACATAGGTGACCCTGATGGGGTACTATCCAAATTGGGGAGGACTTCTTTGCTTGCTGGCTTTCACTCAAGGAAACTCCACATTTTGTTATATTCCATCTACTGTAAACCTTCAATTCATCTCTGGGAATCGTTCTATATGTGTCGACATCTCTGCTCATATTTCTGATTCCTGCCACTAGTGCCTTGTTGCTCGAGTTGCTTCCTGTGGAACGTGGGGGATATGGTTCGATGGCAAATAGGAACATTGTTTGAAATGCCCACAGAGAACCATAATAGCTAAATGGCAGGACAAAATATGGGATTCCCTTATCTGTCGTGTGTGGCATAAGTCCACACACCCAACAATTGGTCGTGTTCATAACAAACTGGTGTTGGTGTAAGAGCTTAACGAATGAGTTATTTATGAATTCCAATCTTCTGGCAGACTCGTGTTCAGGGAGAGGGTGAAAAGAGTGCGAGGAAACAGTAGGAGGAGGTATGGGTTGTGTAGTGGGTGCAAATGAAACTCGAAAGGTGTATAAAGCATAGCCAATCAAAAACATAATTATACTACACAACATAAAAATGCATATTATTAAAAATCGCGTTTTCGCCATCACAGTGCATATTCTGGTTTCAAAGTTCGTTGATCTGGCAGGTCTCTCCATCTTGGGAAACTCCATCCTCTAAGTTGCTGCCCGCGGTGGGAGATTGTTTCTGCTAAGGAGTGCTTCTGTCAATCCAGGGTAACTCCCTTGAACCAAACAGAACTGTCGACCTAACCGTCTCCAGCTGCACTCCAAAGACTGTGGCAACCGCGACCCTAGCAGCAGAACTGGATGGCGGTTCGAAAATCGAAAAATGAGCACGTTTCTTGGATGAGAGAGCTGCACAATCAAAAAGAAAAAAGGTTTATTTGTCCATAGTCATAGGTCTTGGCCTCAAATTGTAGCGATTTCGACCAGGTGTTGTGTGGTCTAGAAACAAGAGTTCAGGCTCAGCAGTGTTCAGTCGAATTGACGAGGCACAGCTTCTTGTAAAATGTTATTGCTTTCCTTTTCAGAAGTAGCTCCTTTCAAACGTGCATCACTAAAGGGTAGGAAGCGAGGCACAGTCTCAGCCTCAGAGTCAGCAATTCCCTCCTGGACCCACCGGTCATATGGCAAGGGCAACGGGACCCCCTTACAATGGGCTCCGTGCACCCAGTTCTTTTTGCCGTGGACACGTACTGCAGAGCGGGTAGCCAACAACACTTGGAAGGGTCCGGACCAGCGAGGCTGCTCGTTCTTGGTTCGCTGGAAGTTGCACCCCAGGACCCAGGTGCCAGGTTCAATTGCGTGGCCTGGATCATCAGACGCTGGCGGCAAAGAGCTGTGGACCTGTTGGTGTAAGGCACGCAATTTAGTCCTCAATTCGTACAAATAGTCAAGCAGTACAGGGTGTTCTACCTCACTAAACCTGGTGGGCCTTGGCACTCCCCATATGTTGGCCGGGCAGCCGAACACAATTTCATGTGGACTAAGTCCCACTCTAGAGTGAACAGTCATTCTTGTTGATAGGAGTGCCAAAGGCAGGGCGTCAGGCCATTTAAGACCTGTGCTAGCTTGAATCTTGGCCAGTTTCAATTTTAACGTGCCATTATAGCACTCTACTAGTCCAGCTGATTGGGGGTGATTTGCAGCGTGGAACTTCTGTTGTATGCCTAGCCCTTCACACACTCTCTTCATCACTCGACCCACAAATTCACTCCCATTATCACTCCAGACCATTCTAGGCATTCCAAACCTAGGGAAGAACTCTTTGACAAGGGCTTTGGCTGTGGATAAAGCAGTGTTGTCCTTAAGGGGATACGCTTCCACTCACCTGGAGAAGGCACAAACAACAACGAGTACGTATTTCAGACTGTTGCACCTTTCCATGTGGATGCAATCTAGCTGCAAAACCTCGAACGGATACGTTGGAGGCGCAAAATGACCAGCTGGAGTTGGGGTTCCCCTACCAGGATTGTGCTTCAGGCACACCATACAATTCTTGACCACATTCTCTGCACATTTAGGGATCCCACCATTCTGCCATACTGGGGCCAACAACTTACAGATTCCTTTCACACTGATGTGAGCCATTCCATGAGCCATTGTCTCCATTGCAAGCATATACGCATCGGGTAGCAACCATCTCTGATGCTCTGACAACTCGACCCAACAACCATTCGCATCCAATCTACCCTTTCTTTCTCTCCATTCATTCACCTCTTTCTCTGTGGCTTCAGCTTGAATGGACTTCACACTCTCAATCGTATCTTCACACATGCCCACATCACCAATCCATCTTGCGGGACCTGCAACATACATTCGACTCATTGCATTCCTAGCAGTCTCTTTTGCAACTTCATCCGCAAACGCATTTCCATGACCAACATCATCCGTCACCTTTTTGTGTGCACTGCATTTCACAATCGCAACTTGTAATGGCAAGGTCAGTGACTCGAGAAGCTCATTTACTAACTGACCATGTTGGATCTTAGTACCATGCGATGTCAGGAACCCACGTTCACGCCACAATCGTCCAAAACTGTGAGCCACGCCAAAGGCGTATTGGCTGTCCGTGTACACATTCACTCGCTTTCCTTTTGCCAACACACATGCTCTTGTAAGTGCAATCAATTCTTCTGCTTGCGCCAAATTATGGGGGATACGTGCAGCTTCAACAATAGTATGCAAAGTTGTCACAGCATATGCTGCCGTCGTATCACCATTTGGCAACTTGAAACATGAACCATCAACCCATAAAGTATCATCAGATTCAGGAAGAGGAGTGTCTTGTAAATCTACTCTCCCTTTTGTCTCTTCCTCAGTCCTAAAACAGCAGTCATGTTGTTTGACCTCATCTGTCTCTACTGGAATGGGCAGTATCGTGGCTGGGTTTAGTGTGTCACACCTCTTTATGTGTGCATGACTCGCTAATAGTGTCAGTTCATAACTTGAAAATCGAGCACTAGTTAAGTGCTGTGCTCTTGTTCTGTTTAACAAAATGTCTACTGCATGTGGGACCATGACAATCAACATATTATTCATTACTATCCCAGCAGACTGTCGAATACAGACAGCTGCTGCCGCAGTGGCTCTCAAGCAACTTGGCAACGCTTTAGCCACCGGATCTAAAGTCGCTGAAAAGTACGCGCATGGACGCTGTTTGTCCCCAAAAGATTGTGTCAGAACTGATAATGCACAACCTTCTTTCTCGTGGACATACAATGTAAAACGCTTAATGTAGTCGGGGGTACCCAACACAGGAGCCGAACACAATGCATCGCGCAATTCGAAAAAACTTCTCTGACACTCTTCAGACCACGGAATGGGTTTCGGTGTATCCTTACAGGTTAGTGCCACCAAAGGTTTGGCCAACAAGGAGAAATTCGGTATCCATTGTCTGCAATATGATGTAATG
This sequence comes from Lissotriton vulgaris, assembly GCF_964263255.1. NCBI lineage: Eukaryota > Metazoa > Chordata > Amphibia > Caudata > Salamandridae > Lissotriton > Lissotriton vulgaris. The sequence goes on along the minus strand of NC_141687.1, from coordinate 1,236,638,828 downwards.
CCCAAGAAAGCACGCACTTCTCTCTGTGTCCTTGGGACACTCAATTTTGCAATTGCCTGAATTCTTTCTGGGGTCAGTTTCCTTCCCTCCTTCGATAAGATGTGACCTAAGTAGGTCACTTCTTGTCGACAAAGTTGCAACTTTGAAAGAGAGACTTTGTGGCGCAGATCACACAGATGACGCAACAATGACAATGTGCTTTGTTTGCAAATCTCTTCAGTATCTGCAGCGACCAGCAAATCATCGACGTACTGAATAAGGGTCGCGCCATTGGGTAGAACAATCGTGTCAAGCTGAGATTTCAGAGCCTGACTGAATATTGATGGACTTTCATAGTAGCCCCGAGGAGCGCGTTTGAAGCGGAAACTTCGGCCTCCTAAATTGAAGCCAAAAATATCCCTGCTCTCCTCGGCAATCGGGATGCTGAAGAAAGCATTCTTCAAATCAATCACCGTGAACCAAGTCGCTGAAGCTGGAATCATAGTTAATAGGGCAGTGATATCAGGAACAACTGGAAACTGTGGCACAACAATTTTATTCACCTGTCTAAGATCAATCACAAACCTATAGACAGGTGGTTGGGAAGGATCAGTACGCTTTAAAACCAGCAGAACAGGACTGTTACAAATGTTGCCTGTTGTCTCTTCAATGACATCTTTCTCAATCAGATCATAAATGATTTCTAACAACGCCTTTTCACCATCGCTAGAGATTTTGTATTGGGGAATGCGTGGCATTCTAACATTGGCTTTCAATGTTATAACATATGGCGCTATTTCCAAATGACCCACATCATTAGAGCCAGTAGCCCAAAGTATATCCGGGAGAGAAGGCAATTCTGTTGGAAGTTTTTCCCTTGACAAATACATTGGAGAAACCACTTTCTTACCCAGTGTAAGTTGTACTCCCGAAGGAGCACAGTACTAAGTTGCATATAATCTCTTTAACAGATCCAATCCCAACAAGTTTTCACCACAACCAGTTGTAAGAATGAGGGGTGCTTCTAATTCACATGGCCCAACAGAAAGGGACATAGGACTAGAAATCGGGTTCCTAACCGGGGCGCCAGAGAAACCTACTGAAACGTTCATTTCGCCAGACAAAGGTGCGCCAGGGAGTTTTGAGTGCATAATAGAACTCTTTGTAGCACCAGTATCCAACAGAAAAGGCTCTGACACACCTGATGTAATCACCTCAACATAAGGTCCATTCTGATCTATTGGAACTGAAACAACTCCCTCTCTTTGTCCATGGCTGTCCTAGCAATCATTACCCTCATTCTCGTTTTCTGCATAGTAGTCATCAGCATAGTACTGAGCTGTCCTGGAAAACGCGTTATTCTGTTGGTCAAAGCTATTCATAGATTTCTGAGGCGGGAAAGAAGGAGCATTCTGGGAGCGATTTCCACGACCCCTACCTCTAGGGGCCTGTTGAACACCTCGACCTCTTGCGCCAGAAACACCATTCATACGCCGTAACAAAGCCGGACAACTATTCTTAAAATGACCCTCTTCCTTGCAATACGCACACTGATTCGGACCATATGGTAAACGTTGTTGAGAAGACTCGTTTCTTTGCGAGTTTCTCGAATACTGCTGGGGTTGCTGATAATCGTGCTGACTAGCAGTACGAGGTGGATAAGCTTGCTGCAGAAGGACTTTAGTTTTCAATTCTTTAGTCTTTTTATCTGCTTTCTCTAGCTCATCTTTACGTCTATTCTCATAGTACTGGGCCGTGGCTAGAATCTGCGCTGCCGTGGAAACAGCCCAAGCACTCTCAGAATCCTTCAACTTATTACATAATTCAGAAAGCAAATTATTAACAAATTTGTCAACAAACAATCTTTGGCCACCCTCGGTAGCCATATCCTGACCACTATGATCGACAAAAGTCTCCTCGAACCTCGTGAAGAAGTCGGACACAGTCTCATCTTTCTTCTGCTTACATGCAGACAACTTGTCCCAATTCACACGCAATTCGGGCATTAAAGTCTTCATATACGCAATAATCCTACCAGGAAGTTCTGCTACTAAAGGCTCGGGCTTAGAGCCACCAACTTGTCTAGCATCAGCAGCAGCGATATTAACCCATGTGTCACCTAATTCTTGATCATGATCTGTGTGACGAATCTTTCCCCATAAAGGCTGTGGAACAACATTTCCAAACAACATGTCTACATCTACTAGATTCATAATACAGGAGCTTGCAGTCTGTGATAACTCCTTATAATACCCTGAAGGATCAGGCAATGTCTGTTTTAGAGCCAAAACCTCAGATCTCTTCCAAGGAACATGTACCCACACACGCTGAAAATGCGGGGGAATGGCTGGATTAGCATTTGCGTCGCCTTCCCTCCAAACTGGGGGAACCTCTATCATGGGATACTGTCGCGCCTTTTTCCTACCTGGCATGTCATGCTCAGAAAGTGATCTAGAATTGCTCCCCTTACTCCTATAAGACAACAACGTCTCAATCGCTTGTTCAACATCGGCACCCACAATCATGCCTTCTGTGAACTTGAACCGCACACGGAATAATTCAGGCATATCCTGGTCTGGATCATTTCCCCTCAAATCTTCACGGAGAAATACACACATTTGTTCAAAAACATATCTCTGCGTAGATGCTTCCCACTGACGGAAGACTTCTATGACGGACTGAACGTCATATCGTACAGTATCGGTAACCCATTTGCGTGCTAACTCATTCAGTACTTCTCTCTCATGATAGTCAGGCAGTCGACTCCGCAACTGTCTTCGTTCTGTTTTAGGGGTCGTATTAGGCGACCCAAAGAAAGGTGAGAAAAGACCAGTAACAGTGTTTGCCACTCTCTGCCGAACAGAAGGAGAAACTGACGGAAAGGCAGATGTGCCAGAAAAGACAGGCTGATGTAAAGCAGAGGTGGAGGCAGTAGCAGAGGGAGTATTAGGATAAGCAGTTGGAGCAGTAGACAAAGTCGTAGGAAAGGCAGATGGAGTAGGTAGCAAAGGCGGCGGCCCTTGAGAGGGCTGCGCCGGAGGAGTTGAAACCAGCTGAAGAGGAGCTGGCGATTGTGATCCAACAATAGGGGGTTGTACAACCAAAGGTTGCTGTGGTGCTGTAGCACTTTGCGCATAAGGAGGTGGTGAACTCAGTAAATGAGACATTAAAGGGTCTTTATCAAGTTCTTCTTTTGATCCTCGTCCTTTATGTGGCAGAACTGGGTAGCACTTATTTACCGCTAACTTCCTACTTCTAAGCGTTTGTTCACTTTCTTGCTCTTCCTCGTTATCCCTGAATGCAACGGCAGCTTGTACCATTAACATACCTCGTTTATTTTTCTTTGCTAATTTCATTTCTTTCTGTTTTGCTTCTTTGCGCCATAGGCGAAAAGAGTCAAACATCGCCGGCCGGGCTTTCTTCTTAAAGAGTTTCACCTCTACATTATCTAAAATCTCTGTGTCAAAGCTACCATATTGGGGCCATTTTAAAACACCATTGTTTCTGGTGTATCGGATCCACACTTCATTATATGCGATAGGGCCTACGCCATGCTTCACATAAAGCTCATATGTTGGAGTTCCAATCGGAGGAACCGGACACGAGTCAGGGCAGCAGTCCCTCGTAGCAGTCGGGACGCGGAGAACCTCGCAGCAAAGACCTTCGGAACCACGTCGACATACAGGGGTCGCTGAAGTGGCTGGCCGTCCTCTGGAATTTTCACACGAAGCTCCTCACGAACATCTGGCTTGGACCGATACCGTTGATACCGCCCCGAGTTGGGCGCCAACTGAGGTACCGGGTTTTTATGGACCCGGCAGTGCCAGGGGAAAACCCAAAGACCTCTTGAGTCCTTCCTGTTTTGGACCACAGAAACACAGAGTCTTCTAGGTGATGTCAAGGATCGAATTTATTGGTTGCAACCAGTAACAGGTATCCTAGAAGTACAAGAGCATGTAGCGCATGTATGTTCTCAGGAGACTGCTCATTTTTACAGATCCAGCCTTTTCTCTTTATACTAAATATTAAGCTTCAGGCAAGAATTCCTTGCTTTACAGTTCGGCCATATAAATATTTCTACTACAAAGAAAAAGCAGAGTCATCATGACAATCCCACATTTCAGTTTGTCCAGTTCGTGATAGATTACCCAGCAAGGCCCAGAACTTTCATCAGATATCGATGGACCCCTAATAAAATCGGGCACCTCCTCCTTGTAAAACAGGCCATAAAGAAGAAACAGGGACAGGTGTGTGTGTGATTAAACATAGCTTGTATGCGATGAACGGTTTATGACATGTTGTGCCTTGATTCTAATCTCGTTTGGCCATTGGGAGAGGGACTGCCCGAACAGGTTTGGCTTGAGGCAGTGGAGTCAGCTCGCCCAGGTCACAGAGGAGTCAGCAAAGGTGTACGTGTCCTTTCAGATCGAATTTGGCCTTGGTCATTTGACTATGTAAGGGCAATCACAAAATGGATGCCGCTCACAAAATGGAACCCGAGGGTTCAAGACAAAAACCTATATTTCAGGGTGATTTCGTCACTTGATCATGACGCAAATACTTAGGCATAGTATCTCAATCATTACCGGTCTGCCGATACCAAAATCGTCATGATACGATGATATTTCTGACACGAGTGTAGAGCTTCGGTACCACACAATAGTAGGGTCCAGAATTTTCAGTACCACAGGCAGACGGGTAGTTTCATTCTTAATGAATTACCTCCTCCACCCTGACCTGCCCCGTCACCTTCAAATACCAGCCCCGCTGACAAAACCATTCAAAGGCCTCAGGTAGTTCTTCAACAAGTGGAGAGCTTTGTCGAAACATCTATTGCCCTCCACCCTGCCCAATCGGGCTTTAGGGCTGCCTATAGCACCGAGACGGCCCTGGTGGAGATGACCGAGGCAATTCGGGAATGTCTAGACGGAGGGGGCAGAGCGGTCCTAATTCTATTGGACCTCTCTGCCGCTTTCGATACTGTCCCCTATGACCTCCTTCTCGGTCGGCTGTCTGCCATAGGTATTGGGGGAGTGGTGCTGGAATGGCTGTCCTCTTTTTTATCTGATAGGACCCAGCAGGTCTGGATGCCTCCGTATGCCTCTGAGCAAAAGCCTTTGCTTACAGGGGTCCCGCAGGGGTCCACACTTAGCCCCTTACTGTTCAATGTGTACATTACACCTTTGGTATACCTAGCTGAGCAGTTCGGGGCTAAAATCTTAGGGTATGCTGATGACACCCAATTGTTGTTTACCTGGCCAGATGACAATCTAGACACGTCTACAGTCCATCTGTGTCTGTCCTCGGTATTTCGCTGGCTAACACAGGCCCAGCTGAAGTTCAATGAGGACAAGTCCGAAGTGCTCTTTTATGGCTCCTTCCCCCCCTCATTTAACTCCATGGCTGCTATGCGTTTTCCCCCTCTGTGCTGCAAATTGTTCTTTTTCATTGTTTTATGACGAGCTGGGCTCGTCATCAGTGTTTGAGGAGGCTACACCATGACGAGCCCAGCTCGTCATGAGTGTGGAAGGGGTTAAGAGCACACTTTGGCCTTCTAACATTCCCTGCCCAAAAGAGATGGGGGAGACCAGCAAAAAATCTGGGCATTTGGTTTACGGAGGATCTCAGATTTGAGCATCACATCAAAAAACTTACAGGCACCTGTTTTGCCACTCTGAAAATGCTCCGTAAGTTTTTCCCCTTGCTCCCCAGGGAAGCCAGAGAGTCGGTTGCCAGAGCACTCATACTGGCTCGCCTCGATTACGCGAATGCACTGTTTAGTGGCATTCCGGCATACCTGGTCAAACGCCTCCAAATTATTCAGAATGCAGCTGTACGCCTGCTATTTAACATCCCCAGGTGGAAGAGCATTCGCACTGAGCTGCGCTCGCTTCACTGGCTTCCCGTAGCGCAACGCATTCTGTTCAAATCTTTGGTGTTGGCGTTTCGTGCAATTCATGACCAGGGCCCCTCGTACTTGAGAAAGAGATTCACAAGGTACATCCCGGCACGCACCCTGAGATCCGCCTCTCTGTTTAAACTGTCCCTTCCCCGTTTTAAACGTGCCAGACTGGGCGGCCAGTCGCTGTCTGTTGTGGTGGCTCGGGCCTGGAATGCCCTCCCTCTCCATCTACGCTCCACGCCGACAGTGGCTGCTTTCAAAAAACACCTGAAAACTCACCTATTCAAGAGTGCAGTCTAGGAGGATCCTCCGATGTCTTGTTCTCTGCCTCTCTGTCTTTTTCCCCGCGCCAGGATACTCTCCAGTAACAGAGCGCGTAACAAAACGGTTTATACTTATACTTATACTTTACTACTGGTCAAAAACCTTTGTCCCCTTCCATACACGAAACAGATTGCTTAAGGATACTGGTGGTGAATCTATTGCTTCCATCCTGAATAAATCTCTGATCTCCTCTGAAATTAATGCCCTCTCAGCTTTGGAAGACACCTCTGGATGAGGGAAAACTAGTTGAATTGGTTAAGAGTAAAATTCCATTAGGCAGCTCTGAACTGCCTGCCTCACCCACGTACCTGAAGTTATTCTCTGCGATTAAGTGAGAAAGAGATCAAAGAGTCTACCATCCAGATTTCTTGGGGTAAAACTGTTTAAAATTTGCCAATGTACCATTGATCTTGCGGGAATGTCCTCTGGTTCTCTGAGCTCTTCCTCATCAACGACCCCACCCGAGGAGTAGAAAGAAGTACACTTAGGTGACCACTTGAGGAACCATAGCCTCCTCTGGGAGCGTAGAATATCAATCTGATATTACAGCTCTACTGAAGTTTAAAACTGCCACTCTGATCGAAGTTTGTTTCTTTTAACCTTCTCCATATAATATCTTATCCATCTTGCTAAGAAATCAGACATTTTAGGAGAGAGAACTCATTTGTCTGATCTTGGGTTAAAGAAATAGGGTTGACCCATGGAATTAAAGATTTTCCTCTCAATTTCGCTCATGTTAGCTGGTTCATCTAAATATAAGGGAATACCGAATGGAGGACTCTCTTAAACAATCTGTATCAGATTGACAAAGCTGCAGCAGCAGCCTGAAAGCCTACAACCCCTTCCTTTCTTCTTAGAGTTCTCTGTCAGGAGAGTAGAAGTTGACCCAGGTGTGCCAGGTCATTATGTTTAGTAGTGCCTCAGAAACATTATTTCATTGAACCAAATACTTTCTCCCTTCTCCGCTAGTTGCAGAAGAGGCCCCATCTTTCTAACATGTACTTTGACCGCCATCAGGCCCAGAGCAAAGATAGTAAATAAGGCTGTCAAAGGAGGCTGAAATGGAATGACTCACCGCCTCATACATCTACTTCATTTCGGCACTCACTGCTGATTGGATAACATCATTAACACTTGCTTGGCTATCTTTTTTCATAGACTACTGCTTGCTGCCCTAAAAGAATTCTTCATCTTCTGAAATGAAGCCAGACCTCTCTAACTCATGACTTACCTCTTGAGGAAGCTGAAGTAAGCCATGGGTATCTGTGTAATCCATAGGATGAAAAGGTAGGTTTAATTATAAATAGGTAGGTAAAAAACTTCCTAAAGCTAAAACTCCAAAAAGAAAACACATCTATTAAAAATTAAACATGTGATTGTGTGCTGGGAAAACTTTTTGAGAAAATTAATAAAAAGAAATCGAAAATTGACAGATGACCTCTTTGGACTACTTGCTGTATGTCGTATGTCTCATTAGATTGCCCGTATGAACTGTTGTCAATATTTGCACTAGAATTTGGACTGTGTCTAGAACTTATTTAATAAATGTTAAATGTTGTATACTTGTAAAGCGCACAGCTGCCCCAGCAAAGGGGCGTCCCGGCGCTGTATACCGCTGGGGAACCCATCCTGGCTTTCCCTGTGAGATGGTCCCTCCTAGGAATCTCCAAGGTGAAGACAAGCATCCCTGGTGCTGATGGGGCCGTTAGTAGAGATTAAGCAAGCTATTGCCCAGAGTTGCTGAGTGGGACCCATGGTTGGAGTAGGCACCGAGGCGAGTCCGCTGACCATGGCCCAAGACCCTGCCGCGTCAGGAATCGAACCCTGGTCCCGGGCTGACCTCTGCTTCCGGGTCTGCCGCCTCTAACCCGTGAGCCACACCACTCCACAATACTATATTTGAATTATTATAAATTACAAAAGGTATGCTGTAATGGCTTTGTTCTTTGACTAAATTGTATGCATGTGAGGTTCTAATATGTTAATAGCACCTTTTGTTAGAAGGTGTTTCAAGCGAATTTAGCACCCCAACCCAACAGTAGTGATAGATTGATTCACATTTAGCTAAGGGTAAAATACATACCATAGATTGATTGTGCAGTTTCTTCCCTCTCAGGGACCACTACTACCTATTGTCTCTTGCATTAAATATATTACCTACTGGCGGTCGCCAGTAGGTAGTTATAGTTAGGACCTCGTTTCTATTCAAAAAGAGTTTTTTCTTTTCCCAATAACTTTGGTGCCGGTTGACGAATCTTCGCAAAATTTTCAAAACTAGTGGCCGGCTCCGGTCAGCTCTTGTCTTGAAAGTTTCGGGGCGATTCGTCAAGCGGGGGCTGAAAAAAAATGGGGGTCCCAAAATGCGTTATCCCCATGTTAATTTCAATAGGAAACTTTAAACAAAGCTACAGCCAGAACTGCTGAACGGATTTACACCAAATTTGGCAAAAAGGTAGCCATTGGTTGAGAGAGAGACCTTTCTGTTAAATGGTGTAAATCCACTAAGTAGTTCCTGAGAAATTAAAAAAAGAACAAGTTTTGATATCTGGGGCAGTGGTGGGTTCGCGAACCCGCCCAAGCACGAGCTTCACTGTGATTGGCTGCTAACATTCCAAACCAGGAACTGTTGGCAGCCATTTTGTGACTCGGTTAAACCGAGTCACAAGAAAACTGTGAAACAAAGTGTAAAATGAAAAAAATGGGGCAGGGTGGAAACAAGCTGACCCCATAGGTCTGCTCATGGGGTCCCACAAAAAACGTCAGGAGTCTTGTTGGGGCCGCGACTCCTACTGAGAAAATTTTTAAAAAACGAAGCGCAGGGTCTCGCACTTCGTTGTCAAAAATCCCTCGGCGGGGCCAGGTCCCGGGGCACTCTCTCATTAATGTGCGGGGGCCCATGGGGGCCCAGCAGCCCCAGGGACTGCCACCTCCCTGGGGCATTGATGAAAAAGGGCGGGGGCCTCGCAGAATCCCTGCCAAAGAAGATGAGCTGAAGAGACTGAGGAGAAATATTGCCCTTGCTGTGTGTCTGGGGTTGGCCTGCAGTTTGCTGTTTATGCGTAGGAGAGAACTAAAGGACTTTGCTCTGTGCTGTGTCCCCTGCTTGAAGAAGGACATTGCTGTGTTCTCTTTCCCTCTGAAGAAAAGTCTCCAAAGGCCTAAGAAGAGCTGGCCTCCTGTTTCTGAGGTCCCAGGCACCAAAGGACTTCATCCCAGCTTCTCCGAACTTCATTGCTGGGAGTTCCAGTTTGCCAGGAGGGCTGAAGGACTGGGCTATTCTAAGGCCCAGCGGTGCCAGGGGACAACACCTGAAACCTTCGTGGGTTACCTGTTCCGGCGTTCAAATCACAGAGACACTGGACACTTCCTTCGGCGTCAAAGATCGAGATTTATTTACTGCAGGGAACACAGAAGTCACAAGAAGTACAACGCATGTAGGTCCTAGGAGACTGCTTCGAATTGCAACAGTGGATCGCTCCTTTTATACATATTTCTATCATAGAACAACATGGCGAACAAAAGGTTATAACTCAGTTCCCACAGTAAACTTCAAAAGGGTTGCTTTCATGTACCCAGGGTCCCGGAACATAATTACAGTAGCATCGCCGGTTCACAACTGTAAAAGTACGTTATCCCACCATTAAGTACATTCCATTCCGGCTGTAAACGAGTTTAAGGAAGAGTCAGAAACAGGTGCAAGGGAAGGCAAAGATAGTCAACAGATTGAAAAGAGTGTAGGGGGGTGATATCGGAAACACGATTGCAGGATCAAAGGAGACATGCCTAATGAATGCACGGCTGAAACAATAGACCGGCACGGCAAGATGAGCCTCAAGCGGGGCCATCTGCTTCTGCAGTGTCATCCCCCTCATCATAAAGACACCCGCAAAGGAACACGTGTCTTCCGCAAGAGCTTGGGAATCCCAGGGTCACGAAGCGGACAGTGTCCGTTCGCTGGCTACTTGAGGGCAAGAGACAAAATGGATGCCGTATCCAAAATGGAACCCGTGGGTTCAGATGAAGAAACCCACGAATAAGACGAACGGTTCAGGCCAGCGTAGCGAAAACGCGTACACCCACTAAACTCGTCATTTGCGGTTTATAGATACCAAACTCGTCCATATTCGAACGAGTCGAAAACACCACTATAATTGTCACGGACCTCAGACGCTCCTTTTGCCCTCATGTAGGCAAGCACTAGTCGATATCAGAATCGATCTCGATATTCATCAGATCATTCAGATGTTGCTGCAGCATCATTCTATCCATCAATGCTTCCTTGGTAACAGATGGCCGTCTTATACACGTCGTAGCACAGAGGCCACATAAGGCAGGACCACACTGCACACAAAGACAACACGTGAACAGAAATGCTACAACAACCCCAATGATCATCAGAATCTTCCAACCCCACGTCGACATCAGGCCCCAAAACCATCCTAGTAGCGTCCAATCACCTACGTCCATGTGTATGGACTCGGAGATCTTATGCAACTTCGAGATGGCTTGATAGACAGTTGGAGCGTTATCAGGGATGAAAATGCAGCAACTCGAATTGATCACCTTACATACACCACCTCTATCTGCAAGAACAATGTCTAAAACCATACGGTTTTGCAACGTCATAAGCCTGTCTGCCTGAAGCTCTGCTGTCAGATTACCAAGAGCACTCGCAGTTATATTAGCAGTCGATTCCACCACTCGAGTCAACTGTCTCAGTTTCCTACTATTGATCATAGGTCCCCAAAACGGCAAGAAACCCTTAAAGAAGTCTCCTGCCTCTTGACCGGCAGTGTCCTCTTCGCTAATAACGCCTCTCACAACTCTAGTCTTGTGATAGTCCGACCCAATTGTGAAAGTCGGTGGCAACAGATTCGCAATATAACAGGTGCCCGAGAAGTCACGGGGCAACCATGTATATGCGCGGTCGTAACATACAAAGTATGTACCCTTGGCAGTCAAAAGAACAGGGGAAGAGAGTGTTGGTAAAACATACGTTTCAGTGCAAGCACTCCTCCCAAGCTGAGCTTGCGGGCTTCGGCCAAGACCCTTCAAGCAGAAATTACCGAGATGGGGAACGATCCAGATCGGAGACGAGCTTTTAAGCTGTCTATCACCCACTGACATGCTATACTCAGCCTCACTCAGATCCTTGTATGCTCACACCTCTTCCTCCGGAATAAGCGATGCATCGAAGACATCTCTATCTAAGTCAGCAATCGCTCTTGCCAAAGGCTTGTGGTACGGGCCGGGACCATGATCTGCAGTGCGTGGCTCTCGATGGGGGTAGGAATCTAGTGCGCTACGAAACATAGTTTGGAATGCTCGAGCTGACCCCTGGGAACTGTAAGGAAGAACCAAATACGGAATTCCCCTATCCATGGTATGTGGCATTAAACCACACACCCAACAGTTAGTAGTATTCATCACCAACTGATGTTGATGTAGAAGCTGGACAAAGGAGTTATTCATGAATTCCGCACGTCTAACCTGTTCGTGTTGGGGTAGAGGATGAAAGGAATGTGGAGAAAAAGTGGGAGTAGATTTTGGTTCAGAAGAAGAAGTAGGTAAAGCAGAAGGCAATAACGACTGTAGTCCAAAATACACTCCACCCACCAATAACAAGGAAACAGTCAAGAACAGCAGGAACACCTGAAACAGAAAGCATTTAGTTCGTACAACCCTGTGTAGTGTTGATCTTTGAGCTAAAGTCTTCTCCACTTCGGACAACTTTGAGAATTCCATCCTCTAAAAACCGTCCGCAACGTTCTTGACGCACTTCGTTCTGCGTAGCGATTATCAATTCCCAGGAGTTCCCAGGAATCGACAAAAGTACCGACCTAGTGTCAGGAACCTGCTAAACAGAAGGAAGTACCTGCACGGCCCTACGGTCAACCCGGATGTAAGGTTTTCTTTAATCAAGCATTCAATTTCAATACAAAATCTCCTAGCTGTGGAAAAACACACGTGGAAAAGAACTCAGAAATTAATAGAGGATGCAATTGTTCATAATGTTCAAAATGACAGTAAGGGGGTAATATGAATTCAAAAAAAGGGGAAAAAAAACAAAAAGTGTTTTATTAGTCTTTGTTGTGAGAACGAAGAAAATATCTGCTTCTTCCAGGACGAGTCTGCTCTTCAAATAATTGTTCAGGTTGTGGAACAGAGTCCTGTCGATCAGATGACAGTTCAAGACTCGAGTTTTCCAATGATGAAGGTTCAACAAATGTATCTGACTGCAATGAAGTGTCTCCTACAAGTTGAGCATCACTGTACGGCACAAATTTTATTGGGGTCTCGGTTTCCGTTGCGGCGATTCCTGTCCTCACCCAAGAATCTGCTGGTAAAGGAATAGGCACCTTTTTGGTGTGGGTGGCATGCACCCAGTTCTTCCGGCCTTCCAGACGAACTGCAGTTCTTGTGGCCAAGAGGACTTGGAACGGGCCCACAAATCTCGGCTCCAAATTGCGCTTCCTGCCGAAGTTGCGGGTAACCACCCAGTCACCCGGTTGGAGCCGATGTCCAGGACCCTCTGTCTGTGCCCGCAGTGCTTCAAAGACCTGTTGATGAATTAACCTCAGTTTAGCAGTCAGATCATGAAGATAATCAATTAACATTGGGTACTCAAGACTATCAAAGGCCTTGGGCCTCGGGACTCCCCAAACATTCGCAGGACGGCCGAACACAATCTCATATGGGCTAAGCCCTACTCGAGAGTGTACAGTCGCCCTGGTCGACAAGAGAGCCAGAGGCAAAACATCAGGCCATGACAAACCAGTCGTAGCTTGGATCTTAGCAAGTTTCAGTTTCAGAGTACCATTGTACCCTTCAACTAAACCTGCTGATTGGGGATGATTGGCGCTATGGAATTTTTGTCGAATTCCAAGGCCCTTACACACACTCTTTATCACACTCCCCACAAACTCACTTCCGTTATCCGACCATACAATCCGTGGCATTCCATACCGAGGAAAGTATTCCTTCAGTAGGACCTTCGCTGTGGAAAAGGCAGTATTATCTTTAAGAGGATAAGCCTCGATCCATCTGGAGAATGCGCAAACCACAACTAAAACGTACTTCAAATTATTACATCTCTCCATATGGATGAAATCCAGTTGGATAACCTCGAAGGGACATGTAGGAGGAGCAAAATGGCCAGGTGGAGTGGGGGTGCCCTATCCAGGATTGTACATCATGCATACCATACAATTCTTAACCACTCTCTCAGCACACTTAGCGATACCATCATTCTATCATACAGGGGACAGTAACTTGCATATACCTTTAGCGCTAATATGTGACAAACCGTGAGCCATGGTCACAACGGCTAGCACATATGCATCCGGCAACATTCACCTCTGACTTTCCGAAAAATCAATCCAACATCCGTGCACATCTAACTTTCCTGTGCTTTCTTTCCACTTAGTCTTTTCAATTTCGGTGGCCTCATTCTGAATCGCTTTCACGCTCTCAACAGTGTCCTCACACATACCAGTCTCTGCCGGCCACCTCACTGAACTCGTAACATACATTCGGGTTGCAAGGTTCCTAGCTGTCTCTTTAGCAATCTCATCCGCAAACACGTTACCACGACCAACATCATCCGTAACTTTTCGGTGCGCGCTGCATTTAATAATCGCCACCTGCTTAGGCAATGTAAGTGCGTCCAAAAGATCGTTCACGAGCTGTCCGTGTTGGATCTTCGTGCCATGCGATGTCATAAATCCTCTTTCTCTCCACAATCGACCAAAGCTATGTGCAACGCCAAATGCATATTGACTATCAGTAAACACATCCACTCGCTTTCCCTTCGACAAAACACACGCTCTCGTCAACGCAATCAACTCTGCCGCCTGCGCGGAATTCTGACTCAATCTCGTAGTTTCCACAACCGTACTCAACGTCACCACAGCATACGCAGTCGTCACATCACCATTCGGCAACTTAAAACACGAACCATCAACATACAAAGTACCATCGGGATCTGCCAATGGAGTGTTTTTTAGGTCAACATGACCCTTCGTTTCTTCCTCAGTTCGCAAATAACAATCATGTGGTGATACATCATCTGATTCCATATGAGTTGGCAACAACGTCGCCGGGTTTAGTACATTACAGCGCTTTATTTGTATATGACTTGCCAAAAGCGTCAACTCGTAACCGGACAATCTTGCGCTCGTCAAGTGTTGAGTTTTTGTACGATTTAAGAGAGTGTCAACTGCATGCGGAACCATTACCGTAAGCATATTATCCATGACCAATCCTGCAGATTGTCGAATGGACACCGCAGCCGCCGCTGTCGCTCTTAGACAACTCGGCAACGCTCCAGCTACTGGGTCCAGGGTCGAGGAAAAATATGCACATGGACGCTGCTTACCACCAAATTGCTGCGTCAAGACACTCAACGCACAACCCTCTCTCTCGTGAACGTATAATGTAAACGGCTTGCTGTAGTCAGGAGTACCTAACACAGGAGCCGAACACAACGCATCACGCAATTCAGAAAAACTTTTCTGACAATCTTCAGTCCATGGCAAAGGAGTTGGAACATCCTTGCACGTGAGGGCTACCAATGGCTTCGCTAGCAATGAAAAATTTGGAATCCATTGCCTGCAGTATGACGTGATACCTAAAAAGGCACGCACATCTCTCTGAGTTGTTGGCACAGTCATTCGAGCGATCGCTGCAATTCTCTCTGGGGTCAACCTTCTTCCCTCCTTTGACAATAAGTGACCTAGATAGGTTACTTCTTGACAACAATATTTCAGTTTAGAAGGGGACACCTTGTGATGTAAGTCACAGAGATGCTGTAACAGCGATACTGTAGCAGTTTTGCAGATCTCTTTAGTATCAGCAGCCACAAGCAAGTCATCAACATATTGGATCAAGGCCGCGCCAGCCGGTAACACAAACGCATCAAGTTGACTCTTCAGGGCTTGGCTGTATATCGATGGACTCTCACAGTAGCCCTGAGGAGCGCGTTTAAACCTAAAGCTGCGACCACCTAATGAGAAACCGAATAGATCTCTGCTTTCCTCAGCAATCGGAATGCTAAAGAAAGCATTCTTTAGATCGATCACTGAGAACCAAGAAGCAGAGGCTGGAATCAGAGTCAGTAAAGCCGTAATGTCAGGCACCACAGGAAATTGCGGAACCACAATTTTGTTCACCTCCCGTAAATCAATGACAAAACGGTAAACAGGAGGCTTAGATGGATCAGTTCGTTTCAAAATAGGTAACACAGGACTATTACACACAGGACTATTACACACGTTTCCCCGAGTTTCCTCAATAACATCTTTCTTGATCAAATCATAGATGATCGCTAACAACGCTCGTTCACCATCAAGAGAGATACGATACTGGGGAATACGTGGCAATCGCACATTTGATTTCAATTGGACAACATAAGGTGAGATGTCCAGCAGGCCCACATCATTGGGACCTGTTGCCCACAAAGACTTAGGAAGAGAACTCAATTCCGGTGGGAGCTTATCAGTTGACAAATACATAGGAGAGATCACTCTCTGACCCAAAGTAAGCTCCACTCCCGCAGGAGAACAGTACAGGGTCGCATACAACCGTTTCAGCAAATCCAGGCCCAAAAGATTCTCACCACAACCAGTAGTCAAAATCAAAGGAGCTTGTAGCTCACGAGGCCCAATTGTGAGGGGCAAAGGGCTGGAAACCGGATTGCTAACGGGGCGCCAGAGAATCCAACGGAAACATTCGTTAAGCCAGACAAAGGTGCGCCAGGGAGTTTTGAATGCATGATGGAACTTTTCGCTGCACCAGTGTCCAACAGAAAAGGCTCAACTACGCCCGATGTGGCAACTGCGACGTAAGGCCCTCTCTGATCAACCGGAACTGATACTACTCCCTCTCTTTGTCTGTGGCTGTCCTAGTAATTACCGTCATCAATATCATGCTCGACGTAACAGTCATCCACATGATACTGTGCAGATCTACCTGACGATGAACCACGCTGATCAAAGCAATTATTTGAATCTGATGAATTATTAGAACGCTCGTTTTGATTTTGAGTAACACCATGACCTCTACCTCGTGAAGCCTGTTGAGGACCACTACGACCTCCTAGAGCCGAACCACCACTATTTCGGTCGCTTAAAACCGGACAATCAAACTTTAAATGGCCCTCACCTCTACAGTACGCACATTGATTATATCCGAGCATAGATCTCGGCGTGGAAGAGTCATTACGCGACTGCGACCTAGAAGATTGTGATTGTGATCAATTCTTTTGCTGAGAGGCATTTTGATTTGAGCGCGGAGGATACGCTTGCTGTAACAGAACTTTGGTTTTGAGGTCCTTTGTTTTCCTATCTGCACGATCATTTTCCTCCTTTTCCCTATTTTCATAATATTGAGCCGCAGCTAATATCTGAGCAGAGGTAGAAACAGCCCACAAACTCTCAGAATTTTTTAATTTGTTGCTAAGGTCAGGCAACAAATTCAATACAAATTTATCGACGAACAATCGCTCACCTCCCTCAGTGCTCATATCCTGACCACTGTGATCGATGAATGCCTCCTCAAATCTCGTAAAGAAATCGGAGACACTCTCCTCCTTCTTTTGCTTGCACGCAGACAGTTTATCCCAATTAACTCTCATTGCTGGCATAAGTGTCTTCATAAGTGTAATAATCCTCTGGGGCAAATTCTCAATAAGCTGTTCAGCTTAGCCCCACCAACTTGTCGACCGTCGGACGCCGCAAGAGTAGCCCAATCACCGCCCAACTCGGCTATGTGATTCTCTTGAAGGATTTTAGCCCAAATTGGTTGAGGTTCTACGTTACCGAACAAAATGTCGATATCGGCAAGGTTCATAATAGTAGCATCCACTAATTGGTATAACTCTTTATAGTAACCGGCCGGATTTTTGCGGGGGTCAGGCAAAGTTTGTTTCACCTGCAAAACTTCCGATCGCTTCCATGGAAGGTGTATCCAAACTCTCTGGAAGTGTGGCGGAATAATAGGATTAGCCTGCGCATCACCTGGCATCCACACTGGGGGAACTTCACGCATGGGATACTGACCAGGTGTCGCCATCCACTCCTCAGTTTCGTCCTTAAACAGTGCTCGAGGTAGTACAGTAGGCCAAAAAGATAGAAGATGTTCTACAGCACGTCGAACATTACTACCCACAATCATACCACTCGAAAACTGATGCTGAAGTTCAGTCACTTCGGGCGGCACATTGTCTACCTCATCATTATCCATCACTTCTCGTAAACATTTACACATTTCCTCAAACACAAATCTCTGTGTGGGCTCATAAATTGAGAGAAGGTCTCAAAAATTATGCGCGGGGTGTTTTTAATGGGATACCTAATCCAATTACGCGCCATTTTTATTAACGTATCACTCTCCCTACCACCAGGGATTTGACTTCGACGTTGAGGGACATCGGAAACATCGGACCCAAGGATAGGTCCAAATGGAGAGTAAAGATTAGCAACAGCATTAGGTATACGACTACGAACAGACGGAGAAGAGGAGAGAAGTACAGGAGCAACAACATGGGGACTAAACACAGAAGCAGTAGGAGCAGTAGGAGTAGCCAAAAGAGCAGAAGTAGCGGGAACAGCAGACTGAGAAGGTATAGGCAGTGGAGCAGTAGGAACAGGAGCAGGTAAGGCAATAGGGACGACTTGAGGAACAAGGGGATTTGGAAGGACAGGACCAGCGACAGGCTGACCAGCAGCTGCCGGAACAACAGGTTGAAGAACAGGAGGAACCACAGGAGCTGTAGTATCCTGTGCGTTTGGAGGTGGTGACTTCAGTAGGTAGGACAACAAAGGGTCCTCTACTGCTTCCTCTCCCTTCTTATCAGTACTCAACCGTAAAACGGGATAACACTTATCCACCGCCATACGTTGCAGTCTATCAAAAACTTCCTTTTCCTTCTCTTCTTTGTCTCGCTGAAACTGCTCTGCATTTCTCATCGTCGTAACGATACCTTCCCTCTTATTTTTCTTAAGCTGTTTGATTTCTTTCTGCTTGGCCTCCTTACACCATAACCGAAAGGAATCAAACATGCCCGGCCTAGACTTCTTTTTGAACAATTTTGCTTCGAGATTATCCAAAATTGCTGTTTCGAAACTACCATGAGGTGGCCAACTAAGGATATCCTCGCAAAAATGCAAGACCCTTGGTTTTTGGCAATTGCAATCGTCAAATAAAATCCAACAACTAAGGACCAAATACTAAGAACCACAAATGCAATGGAACCAAGCAAAGAACCAAGCAACAACAACAACCAAGGACTCTGGGAGCGACCCACAAATACTTAACTGAAAGAGCAATGGCGTCACCAGGAAGGCCCGTCAATCGTCTCGCTGTACAAAGGACTACGCCAGGCGCCAAAACAGGTCAACAGTCAGGGCATCAGTCCGTCGCAGCCGTCAGGAGGCGGGGATCTTCGCGGGAAAAGTCTTCGGACCACTTATTTCGACAACAGGATCGATGAAGCGGGGTGCACCTTCCCTCGGAGATTTCACACGAAGTTCCTCACGATCGTCGGGCTTTGGACCGGTACCGCTGATGTCGCCCCACGTTGGGCGCCAACTGAAGGACTGGGCTATTCTAAGGCCCAGCGGTGCCGGGGGACAACACCTGAAACCTTCGTGGGTTACCTGTTCCGGCGTACAAATCACAGAGACACGGGACACTTCCTTCGGCGTCAAAGATCGAGATTTATTTACTGCAGGGAACACAGAAGTCACAAGAAGTACAATGCATGCAGGTTCTAGGAGACTGCTTCGAATTGCAACAGTGGATCGCTCCTTTTATACATATTTCTATCATAGAACAACATGGCGAACAAAAGGTTATAACTCAGTTCCCACAGTAAACTTCAAAAGGGTTGCTTTCATGTACCCAGGGTCCCGGAACATAATTACAGTAGCATCGCCGGTTCCCAACTGTAAAAGTACGTTATCCCACCATTAAGTACATTCCATTCCGGCTGTAAACGAGTTTAAGGAAGAGTCAGAAACAGGTGCAAGGGAAGGCAAAGATAGTCAACAGATTGAAAAGAGTGTAGGGGGGTGGTATCGGAAACACGATTGCAGGATCAAAGGAGACATGCCTAATGAATGCACGGCTGAAACAATAGACCGGCACGGCAAGATGAGCCTCAAGCGGGGCCATCTGCTTCTGCAGTGTCATCCCCCTCATCATAAAGACACCCGCAAAGGAACACGTGTCTTCCGCAAGAGCTTGGGAATCCCAGGGTCACGAAGCGGACAGTGTCCGTTCGCTGGCTACTTGAGGGCAAGAGACAAAATGGATGCCGTATCCAAAATGGAACCCGTGGGTTCAGATGAAGAAACCCACGAATAAGACGAACGGTTCAGGCCAGCGTAGCGAAAACGCGTACAGCCACTAAACTCGTCATTTGCGGTTTATAGATACCAAACTCGTCCATATTCGAACGAGTCGAAAACACCACTATAATTGTCACGGAACCTCAGGGCCTGTAACTGTGTGTGATGCCTTTTTGCTGTAGGAACCTGGAAGTGCGACACAATGAGGGAAGCGTGATGCCGCCGCAGCAGCCGCAGTCACATCATCGAGGAAGCGTGTTGCCGCTGTTTGCCGTCGCATCACTGGAGAAGCGTGCCGCTGTACAGAGGGGGCCGCTGCAACACCAGGGAAGCATGTCTTAGGGCCTGTCGGCGGCTCAGAAAGTCACTGAGTTTGCCGCATGGCCATCGGGCGCGCACGCATCGCCTCTACGTTATCGCATCGCAATAAAGACACCATTTTCTCACATCGCACCAGATCATCGCAACACATCGCAGCCGGAGCGCAGGAAGAAGCAACGCATCGCCTTCTATGTGACCATTTTGTTTCTTTTGCATTACGCATCCGAGGTACTTCTCGAATTTCATCATCTACAAGTTTATTTTTGCAACAACCTTTCTAAAGACATTCTACTGAGTTTTTGTATGTTGGATTTTTTTGTCGTTTTGGTTTTGTTTAGTTTAGATAAAGATACTTTTTTTTCTGAAACTGGTGGGATGTCCATTTGTGGTGTTTTGACTCTGTTACTGTGAGTGTTGGTACACATACTTTACACATTGCTTTTGGGATAGGCCTGTCTGCTCGTGCTAAGCTACAAAGGGGGTGAGCAGGGGTTATCTAAAGCATTATATCCCCCTTACCCACACCAGAAGCAAGGGTTCCTATTTGGACAAAGGTACCTACCTCTGCCAACTAGAGATCCCCATTTCTAACAGGCATATGCTAGAGTATACAACAACAGTTTGGGGGAAAAACAACATCAATTCTGCAAAGGTGTCCTTCATTAGCATTTCCAGACCTACCCCAGTCAATGTGCCTAGGTCATTGCCACCACAGTGCACAATCATGAGGTCAGGGGGTTGGAGGTGCAAAAAGGTTTTAACCAAAGGCATTAATTGATGCCACTTTAATCCTCTCTGTCCAATCCATTTAATGTCTACATTTTGCAAAGCTAGGTCTTCATCAATACCTCTGTGTTCAGCATACCTTTTGCACCAGAAAACATAGCTGTGCCCAACAATCCATTCAAAAAGCATCTTGAAGGGATGTCTGTAAGTAATCAAAAGATGTCTGTAGCCGAGGTAGTCAGTTGGTAGAATGAGAGGTATCTAAAATGGTGGAAAAGATGCTGTTTTTAAGAAAGTAGAGAATTGATTGACTGTTTAAGAACATTGTACATTTAAAAATAGGGTGCATTTTACTTTTTAAAAAGCATGTTTCTTATTGGTTAGTAGAAAATGTTTGCAAGGTACAGTAGAAAGGATAAGGTCATGTTTTGAAAATCCAACCACACCTGCTGTTTGCATTTGCAACATTGTGTGGTGAACTAGAAAATATGGTGAACTTGTGACCTGTCAGTTAAGTTGAATGTTCCATGAACTGTTACTATGGAAAATGCCACTAAGCAGAAAGGGGGAAGAAGTCAGTTGTTAAGGGTTATTATTATGTGTAAGCAATGTAAATGTGTTTTACAATTTGAAAGGAAGCATGTTATTTGTCGCTAATGTGTATTAGTATGGATAAAGAGAGGGAAACCTTGCCATTACTGGTTTTACCCTGCTGAGTCTGGTGCATTATATTGATTGTGTGTAAAAAAAAAGATCCCGTCAGAGTGTGTGAGATTTTTAATTCAACATATTTATTTGCAAGGTGAGTTATACATTTGTGAGGTTTATTTAAAAAAACAAATTTACATTATTCTACAACTGTGTTGTTAGAAATATATATATTAAATGTAGAGGTGTATATTGGAATTAGTTTCATTGTACATGAATGTTGTTTAAAAAAGAGCCTGTACAGTAATATGTGTATTTTTTTTAGAAGATTACTGATGTTATTAATTAAGCTTGTTTTTTAAGTCTGTACAAAGGTATATTTGAATGATGCCGCATATTTTTAGATAGTTGGTTGAAGATGCAGTAGAAATGTGTAGTTTGAAAGATGTTCATATAAGGTGTAGTTTATTAAGCTTAATTTTCTGTTGTCTCTACAAAGGTATAGTTGAATGGCACTGCAGGATTATGGATAGTTTGGTAAAGATGCAGCACAACTGTGTTGTTTGAAAGATGATCATATAAGGTGTTAATAATTTGTTTTTTTATTAGTTTGTACAAAAGGTAAAGTTAAATGATGCCATATATTTAAAGATAGAATGGTGAAATAAGGTGCTGTTAATTAGGCTTCTTTTTGTAGTCTGAACAAAGGTATAGTTAAATGATGCTACATATTTTAGATATAAAGGTGAAGATGTGAAATAAAAGTGTGGTTTTAAAAATGCTCATAAAAGGTGTTGTTAATTAGCCTTCTTCCTTAAGTCTGTTGAGAAGTATGAATGATCTAGAAGTAGCTCAAAAGTAAAGGACCACATGTTAACCTTGCAGGTATGCTTTACTTATGTACTTAAGTAGATATTATGTAATGACTCATCTATGTGTTCAGATTGTATTTATACTATTATATGTATGCTTATTGAACTATTGAGAGGTGCCTAACTGAGTAGAGGAGTGCAAAGGTATTGTCTAGGTGATTTTAAAACTACATGAGTAATGATTGACAGATTCCATATTCTGCAATCACCCAGTTAGTATCCAAGCACTCACAAAATCACACCACCACTACCCAAACACTTATGCAATCACCCAGGCACTACACAAGCACTCTCCCAATCATCCAAGCACTACCCATGCATCTATGCAATAAACCAAGCACTAATAAATCCACCATGCACTCTCCTTGCAATACTCTAATCATCCAGTCAGTATCCATGTACTCATACAATGACCCAGGCACTAACACATGCACTGCTACAATCCCCTTAGCACTACCCTTGCACTCCTCTAACCACCTAGACACTACTCATTCGCTCCTTCAATTACCCAGGTTGCACCCATGCAGTCCAGCAATCCCCGTCACTCTCTGTGCACTCTTTCAAATGACCCACCCAGTACCAAGTTCTTATCCAAGCACTCTGCCACAAGCACTTATAAATTATCCATGCACTCTCCTTGCAGTACTCTAATCATCCAGTCACTAACCATGTACTCATGCAATGACCCAGGTACTAACTTATGCACTACTACAATCCCCTGAGCACTACCAATGCAGTCCAGCCATCCCCCTGTCACTACCGATTGCACTCCTCCAATCACCCAACCACCACCAAGTACTAATCCAATCACTCTGCCAAAACCCAAGCACTTTTAAATTCACCATGCACTCTCCTTGCTGTACTTTACTCATCCAGTCACTACCCATGTACTTATGCAATGACCCATGCACTAACACATGCAGTGCTAAAATCCTCTGTGCACTACCCATGCAGTCCTCTAACCACCTACACACTACTAATTCATTTCTTCAATTACCCAGGTAGTACCCATGCACTGCTGCAATCAACCTGTGACTGTCCATGCACTCCTCCAATCACCGAGCCAGAAACATGTACTTATGCAATCACTCCGCCAAAACTCAAACACTTATAAATTCACCATGCACTCTCCTTGCAGTACTCTAATCATCCAGTCACTACCCATGTACTCATGCAATGACCCAGGCACTAACACATGCAGTGGTACATTCACTTGTGCACTTCCCATGCAATCCCGCAATCACCCATCCAGCACCATGTACTTATCCAATCACTCCGCCAAAATCAAAGCACTTATAAATTCACCATGCACTCTCCTTGCAGTACTCTAATCATCCATTTACTCACCATGTACTCATGCAATGACCCAGGCACCATCTATGCACTCATGGAATCACCCAGGAACTACTTATACACTACTCCAAACACACATGAACTCCTCCAATTAACCAGGCACTACACATGTATTGTTCCAATCACCCAGGCACACCAATGCACTCTTTAAATCAATCAAACTCTACACATGTACTTATGCATTCATCCAGGCATTACCATAAACTTATTTCTCTTTTTTTAACAGATAAGGTAGTTCTGAAAAGATCTCTATTTTTTCTTCCTTTTTTGCTTTTTTAATTTTTTGTGTTTTTTAAATCATTTTGTATATTTTGTTGGTGTTTTTTTAGAAAAACAGAAAAGCAACAGAACTAACTTTTAACTTTTGCAATGAAACATTCATTGCAACAATAAAAAATGAATAACAGTGGTGATTTCTTGCTGAAGAAACTACAGCATCTACAGATTGCTCTCCTCAACAAACCACAGCCTTGCATTTGATGCAGTGTTGCTGAAGATTAGCAAATTCAGGATGAATGTCCGGACCTCGAGATGAGGAGCTTGAGGCTCCTGAAATGCTTGGACCAGCTCCCTGGTCATCCTGCTGCATCTCTTCTTGGGCACGTCAGAGTTGTTCACGCGCCAGAGGTTGAGGGTGAATTGTTTGAAGATGCTTTATCATGCTAGATGTTCCTCATGAGTACTTTTTGCCACTTCCCCTCAACAGTAGTCTTGGGCAAAGAGTGCAGTTGACCTTGCGGGCATTCACATTTTTTTCACTATCTGGAATGGTGAAAAACTACCACCAAATTGATTTCTTCTTCTTTTTTAAAGGTTGGTCCAAGCCCTCTTCTTCAGATGGAACATCCCCAATAGGAGTAGAAGAAGCCATTTCTGTTGAAGTAGGAAAACACCAAAGAAATATAGAAATCAGCTCAAAAACACAGCAGGTGTGTCTCCTGGGATGGTGTAGCAAGAATCTACACCATCACACATCCACTCATTCACCCACAGAGTCACTCATACATGCAGTCACAAGACTACCACGATTTTAAGTATTGTAACGTACTGCATATCTTAGAATAAAAATTGTACTGCACCTTAAAGCCCGACTCTCCGGTCTGCCGTGGGAAGTCCCGTTTGTGTTGAGGGAGAGAAGGGACACTCCGGGTCTTCGGAGAGAGCATAGCCGCCATATTGGGAGAGGTGGGGCCGCGCTCTAGCTATCGCTACTTCCAGGGAGAGCCTACTTAGGCAGGGCTCACCCGGACGTGCAGCATTAGGAGGAAACTATCGACATCTGCCACTGCCAGCTCAGATGCTTACCATATTGAATGTGCTGAATTTCTGGGAGTGACTGCTGCTATTGAATTTTGCACAAGACTACTACGATTTTAAGTATTTTAACGTACTGCATATCTTAGAACAAAAATTGTACTGCACCTCACAGCCCGACTCCCTGGTCTGCGGCGGGAAGTCCTGTTTGTGCGGAGAGAGAGAAGGGACACTCCGGGTCTTCGAGAGAGCATAGCAGCCACATTGGGAGAGGTGGGGTCACGCTCAAGCTGTCCCTACTTCCGGGGAGAGCCTACTTAGTCAGGGCTTAGCCGGACGCGCAACATTAGGAGGAAACTATCGACATCTGCCACTGCCAGCTCAGATGCTTACCATATTGAATGTGCTGCATCTCTGGGAGTGACTGCTGCTTTTGAATTTTGCACAAGACTACCACGATTTTAAGTATTTTAACGTACTGCATATCTTAGAATATAAATTGTACTGCACCTTACAGCCCGACTCCCTGGTCTGCCTCGGGAAGTCCCATTTGTGCAGAGGGAGAGAAGGGACACTCCGGGTCTTCGGAGAGAGCATAGCCGCCATATTGGGAGAGGTGGGGCCGCGCTCTAGCTGTCGCTACTTCCAGGGAGAGCCTACTTAGCCCAATGCTCAGCAGGACACGCAGCGGGCCGCCACCGGCTCGCTGAAGGCGCGCCAAAGGCAAGCCCGTTTGTGCTGGTACCACGCCTAACGCCATAATCCCTGCTCATTTTTCAAAAACTTGTTTCTCTCGTGAGGAATTGCTGGAGCTAAATACCGGTAAATGTTTAACTCCAACCATACTTCATGACCACCATGTAACGGACCCCAATGGCTGCCTATCTTGTGGTTTTGAGTTTGCGAACCTGCCAGCACACGCAACTGATCTCCACCAGGATACGAACATCACTGGTTTCGGCACTAACTCTATAAACCCTAACCCAGCGATCAGCCCCGCTCATACTACACCTACACATGGGCCCACATGTAATAATCATAAAATAATGAAAGTTATTCTACTAAACACAAGATCCTTGCCCAAGCATAAATACGAGTTAGAAACCCTAATATCTTATAACTCCGCTGATCTGGTTTTCCTCACAGAAACGTGGGTGTCTCCCATTTCAGGACCAGATTGGAACATTGCTGTCCCTACTGGATACTCCGTGGCACAGGAAGATAGGAAAGGAGCAGTTGGGGGAGAAATCACGTTAATATATCGCTCACATTTTAAAGTGAATTTTAAATCAGAAACTGGTCTGGAGGCTGAGGCTATGTCCTTCAGCATTAAAGGTAATAATCAAGAACTGCTATCAGGCTTATTGATATACAGGCCACCTGGAACAAGAGCCCTTTTTATTAGAGCACTTCAAAGCTTCTTGGAATCCTGCCTAGACACTGCCACTTTTACAGTGCTAGGAGATTTTAACTTCCATTTAGAGGAAAATAAAGACTCAGACACTTCCGCCTTAATCGATAATTTGCAGGGTTTTGGGATGGAACAGATAGTATTAAAACCTACGCATAAAGCTGGCCACACGCTTGATGGCATTTTCACCAATAACGACCACATTGAAGTAGCATTGGTCCAACCTGTTCTGTGGTCAGATCATGCGGCCATCCACTTCATAGTAAAAATTACCTCACCTATTACCCGTCGAAGGGATCGTCCCCTCTTAGCTAAAAAGCGGACCTGGAAGCACATTCAGGGAGACGAGCTAATTAAAATCCTGCCCAATAATACCTCCTGTATAGAGGATAGCAATGATGGGGCAAACAAATTCGACCTGTGGATCAAGCAGGCTATAAATGAGTTGGCCCCTGAGGAAATAAAGAATCCTAGGAGACGATTAGTCACTTCACCTTGGTACACAGCTGATGTTAAGCCTATCAAAATCAAATGCCGATGCCAGGAGCGGATCTGGAGATCCGATTATAGCGCTCAGCACAGGAAGGAATACACCAATGCGCTGCAAGATTATAAACTAATGATAATACAGGCTAAATCGGCCTTCTTTACCAAAAAAATTCCAGAGGCCATGAACTCTTCGAAGGAACTATTCAAAACTGTAGCAAAACTAGCGAAGGGTCCCCGAGACATAATTTTTGTCCCAGATCAAACTTTTGTGGACAAACTGGCCCTGTTTTTTCATCAAAAAGTTCAAGCTGTCTATGACGAACTTCATAACTTATCAGCAGCTGTGGAAATTGACTACAGGAAACAGACAAAATCCTCAGTGAACTATCTATCTCAATTTTCCTGTCTAAATGAGAACCTGGTCACAAAATTCGAACTAAATCAGGCTCACCTCTGGATCCTTGTCACCCGTATATAGTTCACCTGGCCCCTGAGGTAATTAGTTCCACCCTGACTCCCCTTCTAAATGAGTTAATAAGGTCTGGAGTCTGACCTCAAAGATGGAAAAAGGACTGCATAACACCTATCTTGAAAAAGGATTCCTTGGACCCATTGGACACCAAGCATTACCGTCCAACATCCTGTCTCCCTCTAGCTTCCAAGATCCTTAAAAAAGCCATGAATCAGGAGCTAATGGAATTTGTGGATCTAAATAACATCCTAGATCCTATCCAACATGTCTTTAGGTCATGTCATTCTACGGAACCTGCCCTAATAATGGCTCCCGAGGAAATCCGCAAGACCATGGACAAAGGTGGCAGAGCTGTCCTAATACTGCTGGATTTGACTGCAGCTTTTGATACCGTTAACCATGGGGTCCTACTAGAAAGGCTTAAAGCTGTAGGCATTACAGATACTGCCTTAACCTTACTGAGAATCCAGAGTACAACAAATCCACTGGGATGGAATTCAATCTGGAGAGTTTTTTCTCCCGTGCGGAGTTCCCCAGGTATCAGCGCTCTCACCCACCCTGTTTAACTTGAACCTGACACCACTGGCCAATCTAATAAAAGCACATGGCCTGCAACTGGTGTCTTACGCTGACGACACTCAGTTAGTGGTGTCACTTACCCAGGCAGTAGAAGTCACAGGGGAGCACTTTCGAAACTCTCTCTTAAGTTTAAAGAGCTGGATGAACAAAAACTTTTTAAAGCTCAACACCAAAAAAACAGAGGTGGTTGAATTAGGACACAAACCCTCTATCTGGAATCATCTATGGTGGCCTCCAGAAGCGGTATCTGCCCGGTCCCAGCACAAAAAGTCAGGAACCTAGGATTTGTGATTGATAAAGACCTAACATGTACTTCACAAATCAATCAAGTAACATCGGCCTGTTTCTTTACAATCAAGATCCTTAGGAAGATACTACCATTCATACCCCTTACACTAAGGAAAACAGTAGTTGGAGCCCTGGTTTTATCACGCATCGACTACTGTAACGCAATGTACTTAGGAGCAGCTCCAGTCATTGCAAAATGCTGCTGAAAGAGTATTGCTTGATCTTCCCAAACGTCACCCGACATCTAACAGCATTCGCCTACTCCACTGGCTTCCTGTTAGACGAAGGGTGCAGTTTAAGACCCTCTGCCTAGTCCACAAAACTGTAAATGGAAGAGGGGCTGAGGACATGGTAAATCTCTTTCCACGCTATGTGTCGTCTCGTACACTAAGATGTGGTAGTCTGGGCTTGATCTGCCTGCCTAAGACAAAGTGAGTCCGTTGGGGTGGCAAGTCTTTTTCCTAAAGGCAGCTAAACTATGGAACACCTTGCCCATCGAGCTACACCTGGACACAAATAAGATCCGTTTCAGAAAATCATTAAAAACCTGGCTCTTCTCCATGGTTTAATTGGTAACTCCATCTTTATTCCTCCTGTAGACGCCAAGACGCCTCGGCATAAGTGCGCTTAATAAATAATTCAGTCAGTCACTCATCAATACAACACTATCATATGCACTCATACACCTATACAGACACTCACATTCCGCCACTCATCCAGAGTTACTAACACACCTAGTCAGTCATGCAAAGAATCAATCACACTTCCATTTACTCACCTGCACAGTTATACACACACCACCTCACTTATTCATACAGATAATAACACATACTTACAAAATAGCAAACAGGCAATTGGACAGCTTGGTTCAAACTCCTCTAAACAGAAGGAAACAAGTGGCAAAAAAAGAGGGTTAAAAGGGCAGGGTGCAACGCCCTGGGCATACCTTGACCTCTCCACAGTACTCCCTCTAGCAGCTGCCTTGCCAAATTTACTATGGTTGACCAATCAGACATCCTTGCTCTGCTGAAATCTCTTAAATCAGGTTCCCCTTCGGACCCTTGCCCGGCAAGAGTTCTGGCAGGAGTTGCAGATTGCGTAGGGTCAGAGGTCACCGCTATGGTAAACTGGTCACTGCAATCGGCAGTGGTACCTAAGCAGTGGAAGCAAGCTAAACTTTTGCCTTTCCTGAAGAAGCCATCAGCAGACCCCCTTATCGCAGCCAATTACCGCCCCATTTCCCTGCTTCCGGCACTGGCGAAAGTCTGCGAAAAGGTTGTTTTTCGGCAGTTGAACGCCTTTGTGGAAGAGTCCGGGGCACTTCACCCAGCCCAGTCGGGTTTCAGGGCCTCCTTCAGCACGGAGACAGCCTTGGTGGAGGTGGTGGAAGCCATTAGGGAATGTACGGACAAGGGTGGCAGAGCGGCGCTAATCCTATTGGACCTCTCTGCCGCCTTTGATACGGTCCCTCACCAACTCCTCTTGGCTCACCTTACTGATATCGGCCTCACTGGGGCTGTGTGGTCCTGGCTGGAGTCTTTCCTGGACTCCTGTTACCAGCAAGTCTGGATGCCCCCATACTCCTCTTCGGCCAGGCCTGTTCAGACCGGGGTCCCACAGGGCTCAACATTGAGCCCACTTCTTTTCAACATTTACATGACCCCGCTGATCTACCTGGCCGAGGAGCTGGATGCAAAAATTATGGCCTACGTCGATGACACCCAGCTCCTGTTCACCTGGGGTAACTCGACATTAGAAACGGCTGCAGCACAAAAGTGCCTGGCGGCTGTATTTACCTGTTTGGCTTGTGCCAAACTTAAATGCAACAAGGGAAAATCGGAGATCCTACTATATGGCCAATTTCCAAACCAATTCACTGAACTGGTTTGGCCTCCTGATTTCCCTCGTCCCCTCTCTGAAGGCGGCCCAGCCAAGAATCTGGGCATCTGGCTTAATGAAGATTTGAGGTTCTCAGAGCAGATTAAAAGACTGACGGGTGCCTGCTTTGGGACCCTTAAATCTTTGAGCAGATTCTTCCCTTTATTGCCCCAGCCGGCCAAAGAAACGGTCGCTGGAGCCCTCATATTGTCCCGCCTGGATTATGCTAACGCTCTTTACTTGGGCTCACCCTCCTTTCTGGTTAACAAGTTGCAGCTCATCCAAAATGCAGCCGCAAGACTTCTGCTAGGCATTTCCAGACGCAGCAGCATAAGACCACAAATGGCCACACTCCACTGGTTGCCGGTGGCCCAAAGATCAATTTAAGGCTCTGGTTCTCACGCACCGAGCCCTACATGATACTGGCCGTGCCTATCTCAAGAAAAGAGTGACGTTCCATATCTCCAGTCAACACCTCAGGTCGGCTTCTCAACGTCGGCTGGTAATCACCCGTTTCCGGCGAACCAGATTGGGCGGTCAATCTTTTTCGGTCAAAGCGGCTACCCTCTGGAATTCCCTCTCATTCACTCTTAGGGATACCAGAGATCTTAGCAGCTTTAAAAAGCTCCTCAAACTCACCTTTTTAAGAAAGCTTACTAAAAATATTGTGTTATGCTGTTTTTTCTCTTGACTTCTTTGTGGTTTTGCTCCGCGCCAGGATACTCAAGAGTAGTTGTGCGCATAATAAATACCCATATAACATAACATAACATAACATTGGCCCTCCCACACCGTATTGCAGACATTGCAGATTAGGAGTGGTCAAGAAGGCCAGAGAGACAGCACACTTAGCCAAGAAAGCACAATAGGCTAGGAAGAGGAAACACATAAACAGTCCTTTGGATGTCTTATGGCAGGGGCACCGGGAGCAGGTGAATGGTCAGCAAATGGTCAGCAGTAGGTGGACATTGCACTTGTAGCCCAGGGAATTCCTGACGGCCACTCACTCAAATCTCAGTAGCACAGGAAGCCTAGAAGTCACGAACGCTGGACACCTGCTAAAGTGCCATAAATCAGGGGGCTGGGCGGAATGTGCCGTAATAGTTATTATGACCCAATTAATCATACTGTTTGATAAAGATGACAGATGTGATGAAATATTAAAACCATGGAGTGTACAATTGCCAATTATTATGTGATGTTTATATTCCATGTTTTTGAATAAACTACGGCTGTTATGCACCAACAGTAAATCTACCTGTGTTTACCGAGATGGGATAAAAAGGGTGCATGAGAAAGGCAGGGAAGGACTGGTGGTCACTAGCACGTCCGGGAGGTGCTCAGGATTTAACACTGCCCGCAGGAAAAAACAAGCATTTGCAATACAATCGGTCTCGCCTTTGGGACCTTATAAGTATTTAGAGATGCAGCACATTACTGAACATTACGGCAACAAGGTTGGTTTTGTTTGTGCTTGCCAACTGCTAATAAGGACTATTAATGATGGTATCACCAGCTGTGACAATGCTACGTGTTGGCCTGGCGATGACATATTAATAAAAATGTCATGCCCACTTTGTGACACCATCAAAATGGGCTTACACTGAGAAACCCCTGTTGGCACAGTGATTTCTGTAGGGCTTTCCAGTCAGGGACAAGGACCTACACATGTTCACAGTCCAGTGCAGCATTCCCCCACAGACAGACTTAGTTTAACTCTGAGGGAAAAAAGTATTTCCAAGTTGGGGCTGGCATATTCCATGGTGTGTAGAAGAGTCCACTAATTCCAGAATATACAATAATGTTGTCATGTCAAGCATCTAAAAGTGAACAAGGCACAAGGAGTGCTCCCCACATCCCGGTGCATGGAGTCCTGTTTGCAGATGCACACAGGAGGTAAGGACAAACCTGGCGTCAGCTACTGGTCCTGGCAATCTGTTGACAAATGTCATGTACGGTGGCTTAATGAAGGCAAAAAACACGGACAGCCTTACAACCAAATCACGAGTTGATATCATCAAACTAGAAAATCAGTTCTTGTAAAAAAATACTACTGCCATCGGTTTTAGTATCAATAGAATATTCCTCTTTAGAAAATACAGGCATTTCAGGGCGTGGCTTGGGTGCCGCGCAAGATGGACGGCTAGGTGAAGAGCACCTCCGTGCCGTATCACCTCCTTCTGGCTTCCCGGCGGTGAAGTGGGCTATTTCTGTCGCTACTCACCGGACTTCTCAACCGGAACATGGTGTGACCAGTTTGTGCCTCTTGGTGCCTTTTTCGGACCTTCCCTGAGGTTTTGAAGTCGGAGACCGGGAATGCGATGCCGAGATCCGCCCTTTTGTGCAATGCCTCAGCGTCAGCGGCTCCTCTGACGAACTTCTGCCCTTCCACTTTCTGAGAAGACTATCCTCATTTCGGTGCCTGCATTACACCGACAGTTCTTGGAGGTGAGCGTTGGGGGTTATTTCATGGCTCTCGCCGCCCTCGTTGTGTTCAGGCGCGTCTTTCACCTTGAGGTGTTGCAGCCGCCATTTTAGGATTACCGTGACTGATTTGAAAGTCGTGGTTCCTCTTTTTGGCGAATTATCTCCGCCCTGTCACACGCCTTCTTTACTAATGTGACTGTGACCTCCTGCTTCACACAGATATATTGCTGCGACATGTCCTGAGGTCAGTGTTATATGACTATCCATGCGTTATTGGTCACTGTGGCATGCGCACGTTCTTTTCTCTGAGGGATTCATGCCTTTTGCTCGATACTTTCTTGGATTTTATAGTTGAACTTTGACCTACATTGTCTACAAATACAGCTGGCTAGGCATTCCGCCTGTTTCTATGAAGTATATCATCTTATGTTTCTTATCATTTGGTACCAGTCACTCACACCAAATGGAGGTACCCGCACCTTTGATGCTGTTATAGTAAACGCTATCTTCAAATGACCTGATGTATGCTAACCCACTTGAGGCTCTGTGTGAATCATTCTGGATGAACATTTCAATGCTTTCGATGTATTAGCGCCTGTGTTCTTGATATTCAGGTGGCATAAAGTCCCTATTGTTCACTGTACGGAGTTTTTTATACATTCCTTTGCCAGGTGTGTTCTTATTGCCTCAATTTCATCTATGGTGCGGTTGCGCAAACCCAAGTTTGTGTTTAATCCCTCTGAGAGGATTCCTGTGAGTTCTTCCAACTTGGGTGCCTCCTCACAATCTGTCAAAATGTCGACTTCCGCTACTCAGCGCTCTTCTTCAGGCAATCCACCATCAAATAAGTCTTCACCCTCCGCAACATCTATCAAAAGGTTGAAGCAGAACTCTCCTACACCTGACTCTTCTCCTCCATCTTCTATGGACTTGATTTTGGAAGAGATCCGTGCGTTGCGTCCATTCATTGAGGATACGAGCAGAGATATGCAACTTTTGAAGGACAAGTGGGAAGTAATGGACACTCGAATTTCCTCCATAGAACATCAACTTCCTGAGGTCCACTCCAACACGCAACGTATTGAGTCCCTGGAGAAGACTGTCCTCTCTTTGCAAAGACACACAGAGGATTTGGAAAATCGTAATAGGAGGAACAACCTACGCCTTTATGGTTTACCGGAAACTCTTGAGGGGGATGATCCAGTCACCTTTTTTACCTCCTTCCTTCCGAAGTTATTGGACATGCCACCGTCCACATCCATCAGCATTCAAAGAGCCCACAGACTTGGAGCACGTTCGTCCACCTCTACTAAGCCTCGTGGTGTTATCATCCTATTTTTGAAATTCACTGATCTATTATCCATCCTCTCTGCTGCTAGAACCAAAAGACAGTTAGCCTGGCAAGGTCAACGTATCTACATATCTCAAGATGTTTCTAATGCCACTGCATCTAGACACAAAGAATTCCTGGCTCTACGACCATCTCTGCGTTCTCTAGGGGCCCGATATGGCTTATTCCACCCATGTACCTTCAGAGTCACCCATCAGAATAAGTCTTGGTCCTTTCAAGAACCTGGCGAGCTCCGTAATTTCCTTCTTCTTCACAACAACGATGGAATGGAATCCTCACCTTCTACTAGTGGCTGATAGATACTCTTATGTTCCTTGTGCATTTGCTGTTATTTGCTGTTGTTTTGCTCTTTCACTGCATTGACCAGCTTTTCGATTGCCTCCATTATATTGGATCCCTGCTTGACTTAGGTCTTTCTATTATTGCTTAGATTATATGTAATGCGTTCCTGATCTCATTGTTCTTCTCTTTCCCTCCCCATACAGATGTGTCTCAGTTTCCCCTTCACCATGTATTATCCTTTGTACTCCTGTGAGGTTTCGGCGTGGCTGTGTTCCTGATCCTAGTTTCCCCGTCTTGCTCCGCATCACCACTTCCCCACTTCCCTTCGTGTACCCTTCCCTTCAGGTATGTTTCCTACAGTCATCCGTATGGATTTGTACTTTCTTCTATGCGTTCTCTCTCTTCTTTCCTTTCTACCTTTCTCAATGCCTATTCCTCTTTCTCCACTATTTCCTCTTCCTCTTTTCCTATTCCTTTTCCTTTTTCCCCCTTTTCTCCTTCTTTTCCTTACTCTTCCTTCTAATATTCTACTGGTTACCTTATTTTGTATTGTGCTACTGATTGCTTTATTACTTGTACAGTATGTTCTAGCACCTTTCAATTTTGAACAGTTTATTATGTTGTGATTTTCAAAGTTATTTCATGGAATGTGAAAGGATTTAACCATCCTATCAAACGGCAGAAAGTACTCTCCCACCTCTCCTCTTATAATCCCGATATTGTCCTCATCCAAGAAACCCATCTTTCAGATGTTGAATCCTTGAAACTTAAAAGACTGTGGGTTGGCAATGTTTTGTTTTCTCCGGCCTCCCATAAAAAGAATGGTGTTGCTATTTTAATCCACAAACGTCACAAATGTAAAGTACTCCTTGAAGACAAAGATGATGAGGGGCGTTGGATTCTAGTTAAGTTGCTTATTAATAATATCCCACTTACTTTGTTCAATGTTTATGGTCCTACAGGTTTTGATTCCTCTTTTTGGCCCGTAATTACTGCAAAATGTATCCAACATAAAGATGATTCCTTTCTTTTGGGTGGGGATTGTAATCAAATCATTGACCCCTTTTTAGACCGCAAATCCTCTGTACGCTTCACCCCCCACAAACCCCATAAACAGTTTCTCAATACTATCACACAGGTTCACCTTATAGACTCATGGAGGCTCACACACCCAGACACTATAGATTTTTCTTTTTTCTCCCCACCACATGCCTCTTTTTCCCGTTTAGATTATATTTTTCTTTCTTCTTCCTTATCTCAAAATCTTATATCCTCGTCTATTGAACCTATTGTCATTTCTGACCATTACCCTATTATCACTGATTTCGATCTTTCTCCTCCACCTCCTAAGTCTTCTCGTTGGCGTTTTAACTCTTCCCTACTTACAGACCCTCTTTTTTCTTCTTCTTTTCGCTCTTTCACGTCTGAATTCTTCCAGCTTAACTCTGATCCTGATATCTCTCCCCATGTTCTTTGGGACTCTTTCAAGGCACAGCCCGCGGATTTAATATTGATTTTGTATCCAAAAAAAGAAAAAGTTTCTCCAAAAGCGTAAAGTTGCTCTTGCCCATATCAAATCGCTTGAACACCAATTTTATACCTCCTCTCCAACTCAAATTCCTTCTGAACTTCTTCAAGCTAAAATTGCATTTAACAAACTTACTACGGTTTCGGCTTCCTCCTTTCTCCTTCGAGGTAGCGCACGGTATTACGGGGGGCGCAACAAATCGGGCAAATTGCTTGCTAATTATCTGAAATCACGTAAAGAAAGAACTCTCATAGACTCTGTCTATTCCCCTTCCAACGTCCTCTTGCACACAGATAAAGACATTTTACAACAGTTTCAGTCCTTTTATGAATCTTTATATTCTCCTGAGAATCCCCCTACCCCAGATCTCCTACAATCATATTTTGAGGGCCTGCCTAAACCAGAGGCTTCTACACTTAATTTCTCGGACATTGAGGCGGATTTTACCCTCTCTGAAGTATCCACAGTGCTATCTTCTCTAACCAAGGGCAAAACCCCAGGGCCTGATGGCTTTCCCGTTGAATTTTATTTACACTTCTCTGATCTCCTCTTACCTAAACTTCTTTTTCTTTTTCAATCTTTTTGCTCCGCAGGTTTGGCTCAAGGCTCCTTTCAGGATGCTACCATATGCCTCATACCTAAAGAAGGGCGTGACACAAAAATCTGTAAGAATTATCGACCAATATCCCTAGTCAATGTGGACTATAAAATCTATGCAAAATTATTGGCCCTTCGTCTTGATCTTTTTATGCCTCATCTTATTGGGAAGGAACAATGTGGTTTTGTTAAGGGCCGCCTCACCTCAGACAACTCTAGACTCCTTCTCAATGTTCTCAACAAGGCTTCCTCTCTTTCTATCCCTCTTGCGGCTATCTCGGTTGATGCCGAAAAAGCCTTCGATCGAGTGGACTGGTCCTTTCTAAAGGCTTCACTGAAATGGCATGGCTTTGGTACGAAATGTATTTCCTACGTTTCTTTGATATATTCTATGCACAAAGCATCGGTCCTTGTTAATGGTCAACTTACCTCCCCCTTTACCCTTAAACAAGGTGTACGTCAGGGCTGTCCTCTTCCCCTCTTCTTTTTATTTTAGCACTTGAACCCTTCATTTCTTCGATTCGTAACAACCCTTCCATTTCTGGCTTCCCATACGGTGAACATCAACTTAAGTTATCGGCTTATGCGGATGATATCCTTTTATTCATTTCAGATCCACATACTTCTGTCCCAGCCCTATTGCAAGAATTTGAGAAATTTTCCCAAGCTTCAGGGTATAAAATTAACTCGGATAAGACGGAGATTCTTCCTATCACTAAATTCTGCCTTCCGCATTTCTTTGCGTCCACCGGTTTTGCCTGGAACAGTACGAAAATAAAATATCTTGGCGTCCTCTTCTCTAATTCTATCCTCTCTTCTATCCGACTTAACATGAATGCAGTCATTACTAGAATTGATTCGCTTCTCTCTTCCTGGAACCCTTTATACCTTTCCTGGTGGGGTCGTCTTGATTCGATTAAAATGATGATTGCTCCGATTTTGATATATTTACTCTCCATGCTCCCTGTACATATTCCGGCTCTCTACTTCCGGCGCATTGACTCTCTTTTATCCAAATTCCTTTGGAAGCAGAAGAAAGCTCGTATATCTCTCTCAGCTCTTCGTAAACCTAAGTCAAATGGGGGGATTAATTTTCCAAACTTCCGTCTTTATCACAAGTCCTTCTCTCCTCGCCAGGCCTCACGTTGGCTATCGCAAGATGTGACCCCTTTTGCCCCTTTATGGTTATCGGTTGAACGTGAGTTGTTACTTCCCTATTCCTTTCAGGATGTGATACGCTTTACTGCCAAGGCTCCTTGTCTTAACCCTCCATTATTCAAACATACCTCCTCTCTTTTGCGACCCTTGCTTTCCACAACCTCTGTATCCCGTGAATCCTTTTTAGCGTCACCCATTTGGTATAATTCATCCATTCTCATACGGAATAGACCTATTGCCTGGGCTTCGTGGAGGTCAAAAGGTATTATATGGGTTCATCATCTTTTTGACGGTTCATCCCCTCGTTCCTTCCCCCAATTTCAGGCCCAGTTTCATTGTCCTGCGTTGTTTGCAAAGAAATACTGCATTTTCATGGACACCGTCCTTGATCGTTACTACTCTCTATCCTCGGATGAAGTATCCACCTCCCTTTCCTCTTTACTCACCATTCTCTCTACTATTCCTAAGGCTTCTCTTACTTATCGATACTTCTCAGCTCCTGATCCTGATCGTCCCAAGTCAAAATTGGAACTTTCTTGGGAAAAAGACTTAAATTGCTCGTGGCCGACCTCTCTTTGGGACAAACTTTGGGCTAAATCCTTGAAGACCTCTCGCACTGCATCTCTCACTCAATCCTTATTCTTCTTCTATCACAGACTCTATCTCTCTCCTCTTTCTCTCTCTCGTTTTCTCTCTTCTTCTACAACCAACTGTTGGACCTGTGATGCTCTCAATGCTGATCTCTATCATCTTTTCTTTCTCTGTCCTTCTGTCCGTCATTTTTGGATTCAAGTGTGGTACCGCATCTCTCGTATCTTTAATCTCTCTATTTCCTTTTCTACCTCTTTGGTTTTTCTAGGTAGTCTTTCAGAGGCTTTAGACCTCCCCCCACATTCATGTGCTCTTTTTGACCTTTTTTTAGCACTTGCACTCCAACATATCGCCTCCAATTGGAAATCCTTGAACAACCTCTCCATAATCTCCTGGTGGAATTTACTATGTCATTCTCATAGATTGGATGTTGCCTTTGCATCATCCTGCAAACCCCCTCGAAATGTTGAACTTTACTGGTTACCTCTCACCTTATACTTAGATCATTCCGCCAAAAAGAAATATACTTCATTGACCCCTGACAATTTTAAACCCCCTTGAGCGTTTGTACTTCTGCATGTAAGTTTATGCTTCAGTTTTCACTATTGAAAGTTTTTCTATTTCCTTTGTTTATTCATATCTAATGATATTTTTAACTCGTGCATTTATTAGTTACTCGTGCATTTACTGTTCTATTTACCATTACTTAATTTGCTTCTTTTATATTGTAGTCTTACTTGTATTATACATTGTTCTAACTTTCCCTTCCCCTCCCCTCCTTTCCCTCCCTTAAAAACTCTTAAAATGCTTTGTTCCCTCATTGTGCCATCAGCTGACTTAATTTTATTCTCCTATGCTTGCCTTTCTCATTTTATTCTGCTGTTGTCACCTTATTGTATTGCTAATTCTTTATCTCAATAAAGCTTTCAAACATAAAAGAAAATACAGGCATTTTAATGTAAAAGAAAAAGCAGTTGTTCAGACTGCGTTGTGCTCGGTGGCAACTTTCCATGAGAGTCCAGCTAAAGGGCAGGCTCAGAGGGGTCTGTACTGTTCCCACGGTTAGTGGGCCGTCTTTTAGTAGTCCTTGTCACCCTCAATGCCCGGTTCCTGGTCCGAGTCATCGGAAATGTCCGAGTCCAGGTCCTACGGGAAGCCTCTGCGAGGGGAGTGATGGACGCTCATTTTCATGTCAGGGGCAGGCACCGCTCCTGCCTCTGCTCACAGGGACTGTCCGCAATGTCAGCCTCGTCTTTTTTAGCCCCTGAGGGTTTTCCTAAAGGCAAAAGGAAAACTCATACTTAATGGCAAGAACACTAGTAAAAACTAATCGTGAGCACCCTCTGTAAATAATGAAAGACTAAGCACGCGGACCGTAAGTGGACATTATTTCTGGTGCATGCTTAGAAATTGCAAGGCACTTGAGACGGTGTGTTGTGATACAGCTCAGAGTACATCAGGCCACGAATGGAGTGCGCAATATCAATAGATTTCACACACAAGAAGGAATTCGATGTCTGAAAATTTTACACTGACTCACACATTAACACTTGACTCCTGACTCGACCAAATTTTTAGGGTGTCTTTCTGTATGAGAAACCTGCAGGGGTCATACAAATGCAGTTTCGATGATTCCCAGTGCCTTAGAGAGCAGAGTGGTAAGGTCTGATGTCACATTTGCACTGGGTGTTTTATCCACAGGGGAGATGTGGGTCCGAAACCCCCGGAGTAACCAGTGTGTGCTGTTCAGTATCTTCTAAAATACAGTGGTTTGTAAACAGATCCTTTGGTGTTCAGAGCATCTTGAATGTGTTTGACTGTGCTCCAATAAAAGGGATGAGGGGTGTGATCTCAGACTACCTCTCACATTAGGTGATGCAACCATCATTAGGAACATACAAAAAGCCGGCACACTCCCAGCACCGCGGTTCACACTGGAGTGAGCCTTGTGCATTTATGCACACTACACCCCAATGGAACTATTCTACAATCAGATCTATGATTATATATATCAGTACAATTGAGTATGCAAAGTGCCCAGTGATTTTTGAATGGATTACAGGCACCTCATACTGTCACCATTTATAATGAGTAGTTTTCTGCATCGCTTTATGCCACAGTATTACCGCCTCTACACACGGTTAAGTCATCAAGGGTTCCTATTAAATAACATCCACCCTCTGGTTGGAATTCATGTCAGCACCACCTCTGGTTGTCTGGGTGGGGCATGCGCGCGGATGGGGGCAGCCGATCACGTTTCTGTTGGTCGCGGCGGCCCTGGTACTTCCTAAGCAGAAAGGCTCTCCTCCTTGCCGGTGCCTCCCTAGGTTGCTTGTGTGCGCATGCATGAGGCAGCCTGCTTGATTTTCCATTTGTTGCAGCTGCATTGAGGTCGGCGCCATATACCCGAGCACCAAGCCCTACCACTGGGTGTGGAAGGAGAGGCAGGGTCAGCATGGCTGGCATGTGTGCACATGGGGAAAGCACTCGAGTTTCCTCTTGTGGCAGGGGACCACTAGAAAAAAAATAAAGAAAAAAATATTTGCAATGCAATAGGTCTCGCATTTGTGTGCGAGACCTATGGCATTGCAAACATTCGGCTGGCATTGCCATCCATGGGAGGATACAGATGACAACATGGCCGTATTAAGGAGGGACTTACAAGCCTATTTAGGAATCAGAACACAGCATTTACGAAGGACAAAGACACAAGCCAATGAAAAATATGGGCGTGGCTTCTCCTCTGTACAGTACCTACAGCAGATCGCCTGAGCAGCGCTTGCAAGCTGTTTCAGGCTCGACCTGAAAATCCTTGGGCAAATAGCAATTGACAAAATGAAACCCGAGCAGGGTAAGTGAAATGCACACTGCTGGTAAAATACAAAATAAAGTACAATGACAAACTGCTTGTTAACCATAAACTTAAACAGTACCACCATACATACATTTAAAACTGATGGAAAACTTCTCTTGTGCTAGAACAGCCAAGAAGAGGATGCTGTATCTCAGTCCAGAATAATTTTACAGGGACTGTACGGTCATCAGGGCTATTAAGATGTAATGTGCTGCTCAAAGCATGGATTACTACCCTTTGTGTTTATTGCGCTTTTCAAGCCACCATGTTTTTTTTTTTAAATGTGTTTTTCATATATTTTATATTTCAACTTTCCTTGTAGAGAATATAGTAAATAAGGTTTGAAATAGTCCAACCTCTGTTCTTGAAACAGAATTATAGTACAGCAATTGACATTCATGAAAGAATACTTTGGCTTATTAGAAAAGATTTAGACCCGGGATGGACTAGTACAAAAAATATGTGTTAATAAATGATACTTCTTGTTGGACGCTAGCTATTTATGTTCGACTAAACATCAACAAATGAAGTGTTTAGATAATCGGATAGATGGCATAATAAATTAAGAACGTGTGTACAACAATAGTGTTTTTCAGAGGGGAAAAAAAAGAAATGAATCCCAACATAAATGGTATATTTAATCTGTGCAAATATAGGTCTATACATACAGGTCTGAATCTGAAGGCACCTTAATAGCCCTAGATGACGTATTCGAGGGAAGCTCTTGATACACGAATACAATTTTTTCCAGCAGAGCACATTTTCTAGTGTGCCGACAAATCGTGCAAGCATGGGGATTACATGAACCTCTTCGTTTCAGATTGTTTCATTATAGAATATGCGCAACCAACCCAGTCCATGGTTGGAAGAAACCATGGACACGATCTTTTATAAACAGAACGTAGAATGGCACAGAACGAACATTGCAGACTGTTTCCATTTGGCTTAAACTGTTACATTCTAAATATGAGATATGCCCCTTTTCAGTAAGCAAAGAATAATATTTTCAAACATGTGTATAATGAACTCAGTTGATTCATTATCGGTAGAGCTACACATCACGTTTATTACGGAATTTAAAGGAATGTGTCTGAGATGGGAGAAAGAAAACTTGATCTTCACAATTTATGTAGATGGAAAAACAGGCCACATATCACCACCATCATGAAACTGTTTAACACCCATCCACCATCCAAAACAGCGGATCAAGTAGTGTGACCACCTGAGAAATATATAAAAAAAAAAAAAATGTTACATCCTACACAGGGAAAGCCCAGAGATTTGTGTGGCATGTTGCAGCGTTAACTAGATCGTCATGTGCAGTCAGATTTACAGTGGTGCATATGCATCTGATATTGTATTGATATCTACATGCACGTCTGATTTCGTTACACTAGGGAAATGTCGTCTGCATGCCAGTCCTTATTTACTCCTGCTATTTACTGTAATTCTGGACAAATTCGATTTTTGCTTTCTTTACTTCGTCTTTAATGGAAACTATGTGAGCCGTTAACTTTGAGAATTGTAGCGTAAGATTTGAATGTGCTTTGCCATGCACAGCTATCATTTCTTTGAACTATGCTGTTTGTATATGCTACTTCTTGATATATAAATAAAGTTAAAACAATTGACAAATAGGAATCTGCCTAATTTGTAGAAATTCATATTAGATGAGCCTATCAGTGGTTTCATGAGGGTTTAAGCATGTAAACAAAACCCAACCCTATATATGGCTTCTTAGACATGTGACTGCCATATTGTGTCCTCCATAGCTTATGGAGCATAGCATGTTTGGCTCCTGATCTGCATGGGCCTTTTCAAATAAACATCAAAATATCCTAATATGATAAGGAGAATTTATTGATTTACCAATTGTGATACAAAGATTACTTTATGTTTTTTCCAGGCAGTCATGCAAAAGCCTTAGAATTAACAAAGCAGGTTAATAACAATATAGAGAATATTGCTTGCAAGTCAGACCAAGCAGAGACACCATTCTTCTTGTATCTCAAACAGTGCTTGCACCCACATAGATTAAGGACACAAGCATTGGTCGATATGTTTGGTAGTAGATCACATCTGGTTTAACCATTGGAGTGGGGCATTTGTGAGGACCCTGGTGTTTGAAATGGATTTATGAAATTCAATTTGGAAATGCCCACTGAAGGATTTCTATACATGCCACAGACATTGGCACAGCATGATAATGAAAGGTCTGAAACCCAGCAGTGCCACTTAAGGTTGGTGATAGTTACATCTGCAGGCATCCGCAGAGCCCTTGCTGACTATGTGGCCAATAAAATCTTAACCAGCTCTAACCCTGCTAAGGCTATCTTTTCTCTGCTTAATGATATGAAGAGTGCAGGGCTCAAGAGGGCTTCTTCCATCAGCTCTAACCAACATTGCGATGAGCTCGCACAGTACTTTTT
This sequence comes from Lissotriton vulgaris, assembly GCF_964263255.1. Taxonomy (NCBI): domain Eukaryota; kingdom Metazoa; phylum Chordata; class Amphibia; order Caudata; family Salamandridae; genus Lissotriton; species Lissotriton vulgaris. The sequence continues at coordinate 1,236,595,766 of NC_141687.1, read as the reverse complement.
GAATAAAGTGGAGTTGATCTACAGGGGGCTTCCGACGATGTCATTCCCTTTGGAAGGTGGGTTGTTAGATACACCTGGCAACCCAGGGGCAGCCAGCCTGTCCTCTTTCTCTCCTCTGACCCTGCCAGGATATGTTTCTGGTCCTTAGTGCCGCCTTCGATACGGTTTCCCATGAGATCCTTTTGAAACGTCTTAAGGAAGAGGGGCAGCCAGCCTGTCCTCTTTCTCTCCTCTGACCCTGCCAGGATACGTGTCTGGTCCTTAGTGCCGCCTTCGATACGGTTTCCCATGAGATCCTTTTGAAACGTCTTAAGGAAGTGGGACTGAGAGACCTGACACTGGCCTGGTTTCGGTCCTTTCTTGAAGACAGGTCCTTTCAGGTCCTGGTTCCTCCATACCACTCTCGGGAGGCTGCTCTACATCGGGGAGTCCTGCAGGTCTCCGTTCTGAGTCCTCTCTTGTTCAATCTGTACGTCAGACCCTTGGCAGAGGTGGCTAAGAGCAGGGGGTTGTCCCTGGTGTCTTATGCCGACGATACCCAATTGGTGTTTGCTTTCTCGAAGAAGTGCGACAACAATTTGGGTAAGTTTAAGGACGACCTCTTGGCCATCCCGGACTGGATGGCGGCTAACTGTTTACAGTTGAACGCCAGTAAGTCAGAGATTCTCCTCTTTGGCAGGGATCGTGAGCTGTGGTCTGACCAGTGTTGGCTGGATCGCCTTAAGCCCGCCCCCGGTCTAAAGAGGCAGTGAAAAACCTGGGCGTATGGTCAACAGTAACCTGACCTTTGATAAACAGTCGAAGGCCGTCGCGGGGACTTGCTTTGGACTTTTACGTGTTCTCAGGCCACTGCTCGGTTTCTTTCCCCCTAAGGTGTGACAGACCAGCATCCAGGCATTTATCATATCCTGATTGGACTATGCCAACTGTCTTTACCTGGGCCCCAATAAAGCGAGCATTAAACGCCTTCAGAGAGCTCGGAATGCGGCGGCTTGGCTTTTGTTTGCTCTGCCTAGATCTCACTCAGTTGCCCATGTGCTTCCTAGACTCCATTGGCTGCCAGTTGATCGGAGTATTGAGATTAAGGCACTTTGTTACTCTCACAAGATTTTGTCATGACAGGCCCCTCCAGGGCTATTCCACCTGCTGGAGTACTACGAGCCGGGCCGCTTGCTTCGATCTGCAGACCTTGCATTGGTCCGTGTCCCACGCATCTGGGGAGCTAGGGCCGGGGGTCGTTCCTTCCGTTATCTGGAATACACTCCCTTTCTCCATGAGAGTAATGCCGAATCATTTGGCATTTCGTAAAGCCTTAAAGACCTGGCTCTTTCCCTGTAAGTAGTCTAATCTGTTGTCGTTTACTGATCGGCCCGGGTCTCTTGGGGTTTCTGATAGCGCTGAGACGCCTCGTTGCTGTGGCAGCTTCGCGCTTTACAAATCCAAAAAATAAATAAAATCTGTTACCTATATAACTGTAGGCATTATGACCCATCACCTTCTATAAATACTTATTTTTATGATATTATTATTGCTATCAATAATACAAGTATGTTTGCTGTGAAGAGGATAAATTACTATATCTATTTCCATGATTATTTTTTTAAAACGTAGGATAAAAATGACAACACCATATAAAAAATCACAATATTAACAATGAAAATGAAGAGATTAAGGATAATTACATTAATAAAAACAATAATACAATGTTTACATATCACACCTTCTCCTTGACATATTGCCCGAGAGTGATTGATTCTTTAGATTTACAACTAGAGCAATGCCTAAAACATTACATTCAGTGGAATGTGCAACATCACTTCCTGTTTCCCACTGCAGAAAATAAGCAGATACAGCAGGCACTAAGCTACAGGGCTGCGGATGTACCTGGAGGGCATGGGGAGGGTGCTGGACTTCCTCTTGGGCAGAAATGGCCTTCCGGACAAATGTCCCCATGAATTCCATCCTGTGGGGTAGCGAGACTTGAACCACCAGTACAATAGTATCCAGGATTACAAGGGCCAGACACACCAGAAAGCTCAGGTCTGGCGCAATAATAACCTAGAGCAAACAGCAGAAGATATGTCATATAGAGGAAAAAAGAAATACAACAAAGTCCTTACCATGCAATGCCTTTACCACACAGCTTTTATCACGCATGCCTTTACCGTCCAGGTATGTGTTCCTTTACCATGCACATACTTTTTTTATATATCATAATTATATTATTTAAAAAAAGGTTTAAGTGTGAATAGTGGCAAAGTGAGGTATGGGTAATTTTAGAGTTTAGGGTGGGAAGTAGTAAGGAAAGATAAAGGAATTTTTAGGGGTGGGTAGTGTTAAAGCGAGGTAAGGGTGAATTTAGGAATGGAGAGTGATAAAGGAACATTAGGAGTAAATTAAAAACAAGAATTTGCAATCGGTCTCGCTTTTGGGATCTTATATGTATTTAGCAATGCAGCAAATTATCCTGGGTGCTGAAACATCTACTGTTCTTTAACATGGAGGGAAAATAAGCACCAAACTGCGTGACACGCCAGGTATGGGAACACACGGAGAGAAATGGTGGCTTTCAGCAGGAAATGGTATAGTCTAAAGCTCTGTTTTTAATATAAAATCAGGGCCTTCGGTGGTCATATCACTGAAAATACAAGATTTGTAAAAAATATTATTGTCTAGGGGGGTTCGAAGAAGACAATTCCTATGGTCTGGAATCTAGAAAATGCTAAAGTGATTCTGGTATTTTACTGACCTCTGCTGGCCGTTTTCTATCAAGAAAGCTAAATAGAGGCCGTTGGCAGAAAAATTAAAAAAAGAAAGTCCCTCAACAGAAAGGAATTCTGGTATTTTACTGACCTCTATTGGTCGTTTTCTATCAAGACAGTTAAATAGAGGCAGTTGAACAAGCAGAAAGCAATTCTGATATTTTACTGACCTCTACTGGTCGTTTTCTATCAAGACAGTTAAATTGAGGCAGTTGAACAGAAAAAAGTCTCTAAGCGGAAGCAGACAAGTCCTAGGGTGGAACTCCAGAGCCCACAAAGTACATACACATATAAGTATACACTAAAGTGTATACAAGGGGTCTCGAATGCTCGATCTAACAAAGGGGTTGCTGGCAACAGAATTAATGATGTAACAACCATTCCCACAGTCTTATGGGTAAGAAACAAGAGTACAGACCATGTGAAGCACATCTTGGCTGGCTGACAATGGATGGTAAGTGAATTAGGCTGAATGATAATGGAAAGGAATACTTTTTAAGGAAATGCTGTTTGGTAAGTGAGCAGTAGCGGCAGAAATAGAAGTAAATAATATAAAGAGCAAACTAATGCTTTCCAGAAAAATAAAATGCCCATCAGAAATACATTAACTGAGGTAAATATAATAACTTAGATATATATTACCTACTGGCGATAGCCAGTAGGTATATATAGTTAGGATTTTTTCTCTATGGGACTTTTGAAAATTCTATGTCTAATAACTTTGGTGGTTGTGGACGGAATCGGCTGAAATTTTCAGGAAAATGGCACATTTTAGTTCTGAGCAGCCCCTCAAAACTTGGGGGGGTTTCGTCAAGGGAGGGCCGAGAAAAAAAGGGGGTCCCAAAACGCGTTTTTCCCATTCATTTTTCCCTAGGGCGTTTGGCCTCACTTTTAGCTCGAACGGCTGAATGGATTTGCACGAAACTTGGCAAAATTGTAGGGACTGTTAGCCCGATGTGCCTTTGCTAGGTCTCAAGATATGTGCTCCAGTGGATTTTGAGAAATTAACGTTTTAAAAAACAGATATATCTGTGACAGCGTCCCGGGTAGCGCTCCGGTTCGCGAACTTTTCGCGTCACTGAACTTTGCGAAGCGAAGCTGATTGGCTCTCCGGTGTCTGTCAACATTCTAAACAGTCCGGAACGGCCGCCATCTTGTTTCTCGGTAGGATCGAGAGACAAGAGGAGGAGAAAAACGAAGGGGGAATTTAATGAAAGGGGGCAAGGTAGACCCTTCTTGACCCCCTAGGAATGATGTTGGGGTTATTAAAGGGTCCCGTGGGGCAAATAAAAAAAATTTGATTTTTTGCGGTAGAAGCGCTTTCCGGTTCGCGAACCGGGTAGCGAACCGGGACGCGAAACGGGAATTCGCCATTTTGTGTTTCGTTTTAATTAAATTACAAGATGGAGGAAAAACAATGTGAGAAATGGGTATAAGGGGGTACGGGAGTCGTATCCTGACCCCCTATGTTTTCCGAGGGTGGCTGAGGATGCTCATATATGTTGATACTTGTCTTCCAGCGGCTGCGCGTGAGCGTTTTTTTTTTTTTTTTTTGCTGCGTGACGTCTGTTAACGTTCGATTCGAAGGAAATCAGGAAGTGTTGACTGCCATTTTGACACTGCGAGTAAATATATTGTTAAAAATAATTGTTATAAATTAATCTGTATTGATAAACATTGTCTGTGCCATCTTGCTTTTTTTCCAATGCCACACTTTTGTCGTGCACGGCAGCCATTTTAGATGCCTTGACCAGACCCACTCTCTGCACGCCGCCGATCCTCAGCATGGCTCCCCACCCTCGCAAGCATCTCCCCCACGCACTGGTCACCCCCGCTCTCTCTCTCATGCATGGGTCATAAACATCCCCCCATCTGCGCTGCTCTTCCCTGAGAATCACACCCCGTGCCCGCCCGACACCTCCCTTTCACCTTATTCACTACCGCACCCTCTGACACTCCTCTTCCTCTGTGTCCGATTGTCCAGGCCGGTCCCAGGCTATCACCTAGCCCTGTGGAAGTAGTTTATGGCCCCAACTGTAAAGAATCACCCCTCTTCAAAGGAGTTACAGACAGTAGATCAAGGCCCCAACCCCATGAGATTCGTCACACCACACGCGTTCCTACTATCTGATAACGATCCTGTATTGTGATTGGGGAGGGGATTCTCACTGTGAGGGTGTGTGGGACCGAGCCTGAAGCGGAAGATTCCAGGGAGGCCTTTTTGTACATCAAAGTCTTCACAATTATGTGTCACATTAAAAATATATAGCACTCCAACAAAGTAGTAGGATTATAACACTTTAATAACTTTTAAATATATACAACGCAACCAAACAAACCAACAAAGTAAACATGTTAAAAAAAAATATTTAAAACGAAGCAATAATGGTCTTCTGTGAGATGGCGTCAGTAGCGGTCTGTTGTGCGAATAGTCCGAAGGCAGCACAACGCGCTGATTTCTGGACGGCACCCAGGTGATGTCCTTTACTTGCCGCACTGGTCTTGGCATCCTACAATGCTGCACTGAAAAACTGCGTGGGGCGCCCGGGGGGGGGGGGGGAGGCGGCGTGAACGGGTGGTCTTGGCATCCTACAATGCTGCACTGAAAAACTGCGTGGGGCGCCCGGGGGGGGGGGGAGGCGGCGTGAACGGGCCTCCCCAGGTGGAGGCTCGTCTGCTGCAATGGGGCGCCCCTTTAGCGTTTCATTTGCCAGTCAGCGGTTTTCCCCCCGCTTTTGCTGCACTGTGCCTCGTCAGTAGCGGTCTGTTGTGCGAATAGTCCGAAGGCAGCACAACGCGCTGAGATCTGGACGGCACCCAGGTGATGTCCTTTACTTGCCGCACTGGTCTTGGCATCCTACAATGCTGCGCCGAAAAACGGCGTGGGGCACCCCGGGGGGGGGGGGGGAGGCGGCGTGAACGGGCCTCTCCAGGTGGAGGCTCCTCTTTTGCAATGGGGCGCCCCTTTAGCGTTTCAGTTGCCATTCATCCAGTTCAATTGCGCCCACTCTTGCGGTGCAGCGATAGGCGGCTGCCACAGGACTCTTAAAAAGGCGGCCGGCTCTTCGGATTTGGGCCTGGTCCACTAAAATGGCCCTGGGACACCTTGGAACTCGGACGCTTGCCTGCTAGGGCTTGGGCCCCATTCTCGAAAGCGTCCCCTCAGCCTTGAAGATTCTACAAAAGTCATGGGGGCCCCCGACTCCCGCAGGCTTCCGGTGGGGAGCGGCTGCCATGATTGCTTGCGGAATGGCCACGACGGAGCTACGAGATGGTGGTGTTCTCATGCTGACGCCAGCTTCAGTCTGAAACATCCAGAAACACTGTAGACTATCAATTCGATGACTTCCGGTGGAGCCTCAACGTGACCCGGTAGGAAAGAACTTGCCCTCCCCTGTTTTGACTGATGGTTCTTGTTGCCTGTCCCCTCTGTTGTCATCTAACGAAACCTTTTTGGATTGCCGAGTGAGAAAAAAAAAGGTGGGGCTTTCATCGTTTGGGAAAAAAAAATGTTTTCATCCAATGAAAAGTGTTATTTTTAGGTCATATGATCAAACATTTCATCATTAGGAAACCAAAAGTAAAATGAACCAATGAAAAGTTTTATAAACAAGTCAAATGACCTGTTATGCGGCTTTGAGCTATAAAAAGCCTTCAAAATCCGTTGGCCTGTAAGGCGGCGTCAGTAGCGGACCGATGTGCGAATAGGCCGAAGGCAGCACAACGCGCCGAGATCCGGATGGCACCGAGGTGGTGTCCAGCAAGTTGCCGCACTGGTGTGGCCATCCTACAATGCTGCGCCGAAAGACGGCGTGGGGTGCCCGGGGGGGGGGGAGGCGGCGCGAACTGGCCTCTCCCCCCTCCCTAGGTGGAGGCACCTCATGTGCAGTGCAGCGCCCTTTGCCGTTTCACTCGCCGTTCAGCAGAGTTGCGCCCGCTCTTGCGGCACAGTGCCTCACCCTCCATCCAGCTGAGTTTCGCCCGCTGTTGCGGTAAAGCGACTCGCCCGCCATCCAGCTGAGTTTCGCCCGCTCTTGCGGTACAGTGACTCACCCGCCATCCAGCTGAATTTCACCCACTCTTGCGGTACAGTGACTCGAACGCGGCAAGATCCGGATGGCACCGAGGTGGTGTCCAGCAAGTTTCACTGGTGTAGCCATCCTACAATGCTGTGCCGAAAGATGGCGTGGGGTGCCCGGGGGGAGGGGGGGAAGCAGCGCAAACGGGCCTCTCCCTCCTCCCCAGGTGGAGGCACCTCATCTGCAGTGGGGCGCCTCTTAGCGTTTCACTCGCCTTCCAGCTGAGTTCCGCCCGCTCTTGCGGTACTGTGACTCACCCGCCATCTAGCTGAATTGCGGTTACTCTTGTGGTGCAGCGATAGCCGGCTGCAACAGGACTCTCAAAATGGTGGCCAGCTCTTTGGATTTGGGCCTGGTCCACTAAAATGGCCCTGGGACACCTTGGAACTCGGACGCTTGCTTGCTAGGGCATGGGCCCCATTCACAAAAGCGTCCCCTCTTTTGACTGATTGTTCTTGTTGCCTATCTCTTCTGTTGTCATTTAACGGAACCTTTTTGGACTGCCGAAAGGGGTTCTGGTCCGACCGCTTGTTGGTGGAGACATTTTGACTATATCCTGGACTTGCCCGGCCTTGCCCAAAATGGCGCCGGTATAAATGGGACTCGTAACTCCTTGTTGTGTACTGGTTGCCCAACCTTGATATCACGAGATACGTATGCAGTTTTGAAGCACATGGCGGGCGGGGACGAGTACTGATTGAACATTTGGACATCCCTATTGATATTAAGTTCTGATGTGTTATTGATTACTGTACTATTGAAAGATCGAATTAACGTCACTCATGGTACTTGCCCGCAAATGTATATCTAGATAATTTTATTGTAACTGGCCCTGTCGTACTTTAATTATAAAATGTACCTCCACCGATTCCGCAACTTAGACACCTTAGTTCTTGCAACCTAATGGCCCGCCCGTTACGTTCTTCTACAGTGTAAATGTCCCCTCATCATATACGATTCCAGTTTGCTCCGTGGCCGGCCCACGTGGTTATAGGCCCGTATTTGTATACTGACATTTTCACAATAAAGGTTTTTAAAACAAAACATGGTAGTAGTACCTTTTTTGGTAAAGTTTTGAATAATAGCCACTGTTTTCGAATCAGTAAAAGGCAAGTGAAATAAAGCAGCCCGATTACATAACGGTTAAAAGGTATAATACGCAGGACCGCAGTAAAGATAAATGGTCAAGGGCTGTTGTGTTTTCCACTCCTGCAACATAAAGTGATCGATAAGAATCCGATATTCATGCCTATCAGCGACTAAGACAGCAGGCCGAGCCTCTTTTGCTCAACGGCTCCCTCATGGGACGAAGAAACGCCCTTTTTCTCGAAATAGGAATATTTTACTAGCAGGACAGTTATAAATTTCCCGGGAAAATACATTAGCCTGGAACATTGTTAGTGATAAACTGTAAATGCATCTGGGTCCTTTGCTTTACAAGTCAGAGTGAGAAAAAAAAAGGTGGGGCTTTCATCATTTGGGAAAAGAAAATGTTCGAAAGCAATGAAAAGTGTTATTTTCAGGTCATATGACCAAGCCTTTCATCATTAGAATAACAAAAGTAAAATGAACCAATGAAAAGTTTTATTAACAAGTCACATGACCTGTTATGCTTACGTAACGCGCTGCGCGCCGCGCTCTGGATCGTTTCCGGGAAGCTGCGCCTCGCGCACCGGAGCACTTCCGGGTGCGCTAACGCGGCGCGTCATATGACGCATTACGCGACAACGCAGGTCCAGAATATAGTCAAAATTTCTCCACCAACCAGCGGTCGGAACACAACCCCTTTCAGCAGTCCAAAAAGTTCTGTTAAATGACAAGAGAAGGGACAGGCAACAAGAACTATCAATCAAAGAGGGGAGGGCAAGTTCTTCTCTACCGGGTCACGTTGGGGCTCCACCGGAACTGATCGAATTGGTAGTCTACAGTGTTTCTGGATGTTTCAGACTGAAGCTGGCGTTAGCATGAGAGCACCACCATCTCGTGGCTACGTTGTGGCCATTCCGCGAGCAATCATGGCAGTTGCTCCCCATCGGTAGTCTACGGGAGTCGGGGGTCCCGGTGACTTTTGTAGAATCTTCAAGGCTGAGGGGACTCTTTTGGGAATGGGGCTCATGCCCTAGCAGTCAAGCGTCCGAGTTCCACGGTTGCCCAGAGCCATCTTTGCAGGCCAGGCCCAAGTCTGTGGAGCCGACCGCCATTTCGTGAGCTCCGTAGCAGCCGCCTGTCGCTGTACCGCAAGATTGGGTGCAATTACGTTGGATGGCGGGTGAGACGTTGTAATAGCAAGAGCAGGCGCAATTCAGCTGGCCGAGCGAGGCACTGTGTCGCAAGAGCGGGCGCAAGTCAGCTGGTCGAGTGAAGCGCTGGGGTGTAGCTGAGAAACCTCCACCTGGGGAGGTGGGGGAGGCTCGTTCGCGCCGCCTCTCCCTTCTACCTATCTATTTAAACAACAAGGGGACCCCAATTAGTATCAGCGAGGGACCTCGGGGAGCTCAATTATAAAGAAACAACAATGGTCCCTGGCAAGGAGACAAGTGAAAACAGAATAAATATAGACTCAGTCAGTTCTATATTGTTGAAGACATGCCCAGCCGGGCAGTGGTCCTCAAAATTTATATTTAGATCAAAATATGTAAAAAGCAGTAACACCTTCAACAATTCACACACGGGGGGCACAAGCCTGTACCCAGCCACACGAATATACAGACAAGGACATACATAAAGGGCTTGCAAGGCAAAAACAGTCTCTGCAAAATTCCAATTTTACACAGAGAATTTCTTAGAGGTACCATTACACAGTATTGTATAGTCAATCATTTCCACAAGTATATGGTACACTGTAAGTCGACGACGTTTCGGACCCCCTTACTAAATGATGGGGTCCATCATCAGGACAAACCAATAATTGCCTTAAAGATTATAAGCCTCTTTTAGCCAAGGGGCATATAGTATGCGGGCTTACATCAGAGCGCGCAGGTAGGTTGGTGAGACAGGACCTGTTTGACCACGTTTATCCAAATGGGTTGGTCAGTTAGTACAAAAATTATAGTCCAAGAATCCAAGGGCGGGGGAGATTAGTTTCCGTTTTCGCAGTACCTTGTTCGCCGGAAAATGCCGGAAGCGCAGTAGCGCATTGGGGTCCTGGAACCAGGATAGCCGGGTCAGTCGGCAACACGCGATTTCTCTCCCTTCTACTGCACCCCACGCCGTCTCCTGGCGCAGGTATATGTGATGGTCGGACCAGGGCACCGCAGGACGTGTCTTCAGGTCAAACGGATTGTGGGACAAGGTGTGGAGCAGGCGCAATTATCTCGGGGGCCTCCGTCAAGCGGTTCAGGGAGGCACCGCATCACATTGTTTTCCAATGCAGTCAGGTCCACAAACAGCCCCCACTTACTTTGAGAATAGTGAAGCTGCAGCAGGTGCAAATAAGCTTCAGACAGTGTTACAAGCGCTGCTCCGAATCCTCAACTATGGCACCCAACATCCAGGACTTATTCCATTTGTGCAAGGCAGTGACATCGAAGCATCTCAGGGACCAAGCAACATACCATATCCAGAGTCCTTCCCACAACCTCTGCCTTCCTTCTTACCTAGTTATTGTTCTTTCACTCCCACTCCAGGCTTTTAGTCTGTGGATGGAAAACCATGAACCTACACTCACCTATGAAAATCTTACTATTGATGGTTTATTTTGAGCCCAAAATACAAAGGCTTGTTTGAATCGATGTTGCAGCAGGCTGCCATGTAAATAGTTTTTTTTTTTTTTTTTTTTGTAAGACGTTTATTAATTTCTTTCAGCCATACACAGCGTCTCACCCACAACCCTGAGGCTGGCCGCCACTTATCGTAAGTATATATATCCCATTATTAATGCAGTTTTAACGACCATCTTCATCCAGCCTTAAATCTTTGACACATTGGCTTATTACGTTCGTACAGTATTATCCTCGGTCGCAGTTCGTCTTACTTTTATGTTTTATAAACATAACTTGTCTCTATCAAAATTATGACTAAACCAGTCGTTATCGATATTCCGGAGGGTTACATGTTACAAGCATTTGTGACACAGGTCGTATGTACCACTATATTACTATTTAAACATTTCTCATCACATGCTATATAACGAGTCTTGTTTGGCATAAGTTGCGTCTCCTATCAACTCGCATGAAATACCTATTCTCTGTAATTTCTTACCCCCCCTGGGTGCATTCCATGACATGTATGATATACAGCAGTTCCTTTTACTACCCATTAGCATACATATTCCAAATGTATTTCCCTCTGTGTTCCCAAATACAGAAAGAGTCAGTATCAAAACAAAGTCCCTGTCCCACCCCCACTACGGGCTAGCTTCAGGTTCCGGCAGTTCCACCGGAGGCTCACATAAGTTACCCCGGTATTCGTTCCACTTAGTCCAAATTCTCGACCATTTCTTGGGACACCCTCTATGCACATATACTGCCCTTTCTGCTACCATAGCTGAGTCCATATCATTACACCATCTTGTACATGAGGGTTTCAGTCCAGAGCCCCATCTCCTAGCAATGTTACGTTTTGCAATGGCCAGACCCAGCGTCGCCCAGTTCTGCAATCCCCTGTTCATATTGGTAGGCGACCAAATATTCAATATACAACACTTAGGTTCGTTCTGTAATTCAACCCCCGTTGCTTCCGAAATTTCAAACAAAACCTCCTCCCAATATGATTGTATTTTGGGACAATCCCACAGTATATGGAAGAAAGTTCCCGGGGACCCACAACCTCTCAGGCAAGTAGGTTCTGGGGTACGCCCTAGCTTGTGCAGGAGAGTACGAGAATAGTATATTCTATGTAGTATTTTTAATTGTACAAGTTTCAGACGTGAAGGTATGGAGGTCTCTCTTGGCGATGCCAGTGCATGTAACCAGTCCTCATCCGCTATATCTCCCAGATCCACCTCCCATCGACTGCGTAAAACTACCGTGGGGTCAGGGAGATTGTTGATGAGTTTCTGATATGTGAGGGAGATCGCTTTCTTATCCAAATGGTCAGTGAGGAGTCTGTCCTCCAGGGGGGAGTATTCGGCAAGAGTCGTACCTGTTGGGATGGCCCCTTGCAAGGCATGTTTGATTTGCGCATAGCGATAACGTTCATTTTCTCCCATGCCATACTTCTCCTGTAGGGCTGGGAATGAAATAATCTCCCCCCTTATCCACAGGTCACCAATTGTAGAGATGCCAATTAGGTCCCATTGCCTGAAACCTTTTGAATTTGCCAGTGTGCCTAGTTTGCGTGTATCCCATAGCGGTGTGGCTCGAGTAAGGACTCCCTCCCGCCCCAGAGCCCTCTGTGCAGTGTGCCAGATCTTAATTGTATGAGCCATAGGGCCTGTGAGAGTGTGTCGACGTTTGTCAGAGTAGAGCGCCTTCATAAGTTTGTCTGGGGGGAGGACTGTTCTGTCAAGGGTGTAGGCTGGATCCTGTTGTGGGGCATGTATCCATTGATTTACCACCATAAGTTGTGCGGCCCAGTAGTATAGTTTGACATTTGGCAAGGCGATCCCCCCATCGTACCAGCTACGGGTCAATTTAGAATGTGCTATACGGGCTGGTTTACCGTCCCATAAGAGTGCCACGATCTCCGCATCAATCGACTTTAGGTATGTGAGAGGGACCGGAAATGGGGTATTTTGCAATGCGTAAAGGAATCTAGGAAGTGAGAGCATTTTAAAGAGCGCCGCTCTGCCCAGTAGAGTCAAAGGGAGGGAGCGCCAGTGCTTTACGTCCGATTTCAGCCTCTGTAGAGGTTTTAGGAGGTTTTCTTCCATAAAGATCGTGTCCTGTGGGGTGACGTATATTCCTAGATATCTAAACCCTCCGGTCACAGTTTGTAGGGTGCAATCGTGGGGTAGCGTGGGCGCTGAACCGCTTAAGACATATAAGAGCGATTTAGTCCAGTTAATTGTATACCCCGATACTTCTCCATAGGTCTTCAGTATGGCCATCAGCGCTGTTATGGATGGGGCAGGGGACATTAAATACAGCAGCACGTCGTCAGCGTAAAGTGAGATGCGGTCCTCCCAACCTGCTCCCCACGAGATTCCTCGGATCCGTGGATCCATACGGATTTTCACTGCCAGTGGCTCAAGTATAAGGGCGAATAGCAGTGGGGACAGGGGGAACCCCTGCCGGGTGCCTCGACCTAATGTGATTGTACGTGACGTGTGTCCATTCGCGATGATCTGTGCCAGGGGTGCTGTATAGAGGAGTCTAACCCAACCACAGAACTTAGGGCCAAAGCCCATTTTCCTGAGTACCGCGAAAAGGAACGGCCACTCCACCAGATCGAATGCCATTGTCGCGTCTAATGAGAGAATGGCGGCGTCTTCCCGCAGTGAGGGAATGCGGTGTAGTATTCTGTTAAGTCGCCTCAAATTAAGGGAGGTGTTTCGTCCAGGCATAAAGCCCGATTGGTCCGGGTGTACCAGTGTTGTGAGGTGGGGCTGTAAACGCAGAGCCAGGAGTTTCGCTAACACTTTAGCGTCTGCATTCATTAATGAGATCGGCCGGTATGAGGACGTCTGGTCAGGCGGTTTACCTGGCTTATGTATAGTGACAATAGTGGCTAACCGTTGATCCGGTGAAAGAGAGCCCCGTTCCAAGCAGTCATTATACATGGGAAGCATATGTTGGGTAATTTGTGGAAGCATTGTCTTATATAGTTCGACTGGTAGGCCGTTGGGTCCCATTGCCTTGCCAGTGTTTAGGGTTGCTAGAGCCTTTCCCAATTCCTCCCCCGTTAAGTCGTCCTCTAGTGTCTGTGCATCCTCCTGCGAGATTGTGGTGAGAGGTATGTTATGTAGGAATTGTGTGCACTCATCTTCCGTCACTCCATCACGTGCTGTATACACAGATTCATAGTAAGAAGCCAGTTCCTCTACTATTTTAGGGGGAGAGGTTGTGTGTGTACCATCTGAGAGTTGTAGTGTGGCTATCCATCTACTCGCCCTGTCCTTTCTTTCAATCCATGCAAGCATTTTCCCAGTCTTATCTCCTAACTCATAGACCCTGTGCAACGTATCAGTTAACCTTGTCTTTGTCATGCCTTCTGCGTATGCCCTGAATTCTTGAGTCGTCAACGTAAGTGTATGTGCTGTGTCCACCGTAGGGTCAGAGGCGTGTGCCAACTCCGCGGTCTGGACCGCTGTTTCGAGCGACTCTATGGTTGCCCTTTGTGCTTTTTTATGCCTAGTTATAGTGGAGATGGCTTGTCCCCTGATCACTGTTTTGTATGCCTCCCAAAGGATCGATGGTGAGTCGACCGAGTCCAAATTTTCCTCGAAGTAATGCGTGGTAGCGGTTTTTATCGCTTTAGCAATGGCATGATTCTTTAAGTATCCAGGATAGACCGGATAAATCCTTTGCCGTCTGGTGGGGTGTACTGTGTAGGTGAGTTGCACTGGGGAGTGGTCTGATATTCCCCGTGGTAGGTGTTCTAAGGATGTAATCTTTTCTGGGGGAACGGCTAGTGTCAGTAAGTAGTCTATCCGGGAGAGACTATGATGGACTCCCGAATGAAATGTGTATTGGCGATCCTGTGGATGTTTCAGTCTCCACACATCCACCAGCCCCATTGCATCTATGAATTCTTTGAAAAGGTGGCTGGGCCTGGTAGCTTCTCGAGGAGGCTGTCGATCCATGGCTGCGTCTAATACTGCATTGAAGTCGCCTCCAATAATTAATTCCCCTTCCGGGAATTCAAGCAGTAATTTACCCAGATCTTGGAAGGCCCCTTGATGCAACGCCGGGGGGATGTATACCGTTAGTATATTATAGGGCCGGCCCTCCCATTGGCAACTGATCGCCGCAAATCGCCCCTGGTCGTCAGTCCATGTATGTTTAATAAGTAGGGGTGCATTTTTGGATACTAGGATACCTACCCCACTGGATCCTGAGGAGAATTCCGCGTGTATGACCATTTTAAACCCCCAACGGTTAAGGGCCTTACAGGCTGTTCCCACCAGATGTGTCTCTTGAAGCAATACTATTGTCGGTGCCTTTCTTTTAAGAAATTGGAGGACCAAACCCCGTTTAATTTTATGGCCCAGCCCATTCACATTCCATGAGATGATAGTAAGTGGGGGAGAAACCAGTGATTGCGAGTGGGGGTGAGGCGTTAAAAGCTCTTGGTCAGCCATGTCTCCCAGCGCTCCGGTGTGTTAGAGTCTCTGAATATGGTATTCGGACCGGGGTCCGACATCATCGATTGTATGAAGCCTCGTCCATGTCGATGTAGAGTGCCTGACCTTGTGTATAGGTACCACAGAAGGTGTCTTGTGCTCGTGTGTATAGCTAACCCATTTAGGAACCTGAGACTAATACAACAGCTGAACCTAACTAATGAACAGCCATGGCTTACTGAGTGCCGGTGTGTTAGCGTCTCCGAATATGAAATTCGGACCAGGGTCCGACACCAGCGACTGTATGGAGTACCTCCCAGGGCGTTTACAAAACCGTCCCCAGATTGAGTGGTGGAGTGTTCTACAGAAGATGATAGGTTTACTAGGAAGCCTCGTCTGTGTCGGTGTAAAATACCTAGCATTTTGTATGGGTATGCGAGACAGTGTCCTGTGCTCGTGTGTACATTTAACCCAAGTAAGAACATGAGACTAAAATAATAACAATAGAACTTGGCAAACGAACCCCCCTTCCCTCCCCCCCTCCCTGCCTCCCTGCTATACGGACATAGAACCGCCCGCTTCCCCAACTTAGCAGAGTGCCTGCTCCCATTCCCTCCCAATGTACTTGCTTGCGGGGTAAGTGGTTCCGTGGTACTAGCGACCCCATCGGTCACAGTCTGCTCTCCCCTTTCCGATTCCAGCGGCAGCATTTCTATATTTCGTGGCTACCTGTGGATCTTGCTATGCCATCTAGGAACTCATGATTCAGGTCATTGTTCGTCGGTATCCAGTCCCGCTTCTAGCTCCTTGTCCTGATTTTCCCCGGCCGATGCTGGTGAAGCTTCAGTACTCTCGATTCGTTGGTTTCTCTGGCCTCTGCCCGCGCGTCTAGTCGCCTCCACCCGTCGCCAGCCATCCAGCCATTCCCACGCCGCCTCCGGAGTGTCAAAAAACCAAGCTTTATGATTATCCACGACCCTCAGTTTTTCCGGGAACAGCATCGAATAGGGAAGTTCCTTTGCTCGCAAGGCCTTTTTCACATCCATGAAAGTCTTGCGCCGTCGGGCCACCTCGGCTGTATAGTCGGGAAAGAAGGCTACCGTAGAGTTTTGTATTTTGATGGGCGGGGCATTCCGAGCTGTCTGAAGTATGACATCCCTGTCCCGGAAATTAAATAGTCTGGCCAGTACTGGTCTTGGTGATGCACCCGGTTTCGGTACTCCACCTGGGACCCTATGTGCTCTCTCCACGGAGAAGAAATGTGACAGACCTTTTGGTTGCAGTTTGATTTTGATAAGGTCTTCTATGTAAAGGTCCATCGCCCGCTTGCCTTCCGATTCTGGTATTCCTAGGATTCGGACGTTGTTACGTCTAGCCCGTCCCTCCTGGTCATCCAGCTTGTCCTGCAGTTTCTTAGTGACCGCTTCCATCCGTTCCATGGCCAACTGCAGTTCGGAGGTGTCCACAACCAGGGATTTCGTGACCACTTCTACCTGTGCCACTCTCTCAGTCATCTTGTGAAGGTCCGCCCTCAATAGGCACACATCCAAGGAGATGCTCCCCACTGTAGTCTGGACATTGGAGAGTGTTCTCATTAGGTCCTCAAGTGTCACCTTTTTGCCTCCGTCGCCCTCGGGGCCTTTGCCCGTGGATGTGCGCCCTTCCGAATTTTGCGATGAGGTCTTTTCGAACGCATATTTGTCAAGCCTTGACTGAGCTGCGTTGTTCCGAGCTCCCTTCCCCGCCATACTCACTCCCTTCAGGGGCGTCGTTAGATGTGTCAACTCCGGCTGCAGCCGCGATAGTCCTGGGCCCCTGAGACCTGGGTGTGTGCTTATGTTGATCCGTCGTGCAGGGAAGGTCCGTTCAAGCACCAGGGGTAGGCTCTTGGTATGCCACAGGGTGGGGGACCCTCCTATCCCGAGGCCAGCTAAATTAGTGTCCGGATATGCCAAAGATGTTCAAGGGTGTTGTGGGGCTCTGGTCAGGTGCGCCCCCCCAGTGCAGAGCGTTTCGTGGCTCTCTGGCCTCTGTGCCACATCAGTCTCAATGCCACCCTGATTGGTTTATGTCTGAGGGAGACGAGGGTGCCCACAGTGATTCTGTAACTTTAGTGCGTTGTCCACACTGTGGGGGAACACCCAAGTATCTTTGGTCCCCCTCCAAGCTTTATTATAACAGCGGCGGGGGAGGGTGACTGTTCTATAGGGCTCGAAGTGTTGAAGGCCCTTGTTTGGGTTTTTTTTTTTTTCTTTTCCTTTTTTCCCTTTGTTTGCCCCAAATTGACGACTCGCTAGCCTGCTGCCAAAGCTTCAATGCGGTCCCCGGATGTATATTGAGCAGGTGAGCTCGGTTCTGCAGGAGTGATGACAGGCCGCCACCGGGTATTTATCGAGCCCGAAATTTTGTAAGTCCCGGGTCCGCCTCGGCACTGTGATGGACGGCGCCCCCCGCCCGCCGGTAGCACAGGGGACGGGAGGAATGGTGAGGGGCGGATCGGGTGTTGGCGCTACGCCTTAGCGGTAGTCTCACCCGTCTCCGATGTTGTCCGTGACGCTCCTGCCTCCGGGGCTCCACCACCGGCCCCACCGATCTCAGACAAGCCAAGGGAGGGGGAGAGCCGCCGACCCACAACAGGAGTGCGCCGTGACAGGTGCTCTAGTCCCTCCGGTGCAGGATCTGTCCCCCGGGCGAGGTTCCAGGTCGCGATGTGGTGACTTCCGGCCAGTGCTCCCGGCAGACGATTACTTCTGGTCAGATAGGTCCTGAGGCCAGTCCGGTGCAACCACGATGTCAGTAGGCCGCAGTCGGGTACTTCACCTAGAAGCTGTTACCGGTGTCGGATCCACACCGGGGTTTCGGCGGAGGGTGTCGCTTGGTCTCCTTTCGCGGAGCCTATCTCCTTGGGAGCATATATGACGGATTAGTGGGAGGATATGCTGATGGAGTCGCTTTGACCACGGAGCTCCTCTGCTAGGCAGCCATTTCGGTCGGCTGCTAGCCACGCCCCCCGTAAATAGTTATTTAATAAAACTTTTTACCCTGTTACTTTGCTGGTGTGTTGTATATATTTACAATATTTGCATAGTGTTTGTCGTTATTTTGGGTGGCGTGGGCGGCGGAGCCGAGCTATCTTGCAGCCATCAGGGTGTCGAGCTCAGTTCCTCTCACTAGTTTCGTATTTGTCATGAGGGGTTGTTCATAATGTTTCTATTTTAGCGAGGTCAAAAAGAGATCCCATTAGTGGCCTAATGATTTTGCTTCATTCCTTTTGTTTTTTAATGATTTTTCACTATCTGCAAAGACTAAACTGAGTATTGCGACTCTGTGCTTGTTTGTAAATAGAGAATGAACCAAAGAGAACCAATTCCAAAACAACAAATGCTAGGATAACAATCAATCAAATGGAGAGGGAAGCAGGCACGACGGATTACAACGGGGGCAAAGGCCTGTGTTACCTACCCTTCACTATCTGCAAAGAGAGAATATTCCTAAAAGAAAAGAGGAGGGGGGGGGGGAGCAGCGTTCAAAGCACATCAGCATGCATAAATACGAAAATGTTTTTACCTACCACGTACTTGACATTTTACAGCTTTTGATATTTGCTATTAAAAAACCATTGAAATTCACTGAAAAAACCATAGGTTATAGACCATATATAGTTAGGAATTAGCATAAACAAAACCTTGAAGATTCACTGAAAAAACCATAGGTTATAGACCATATATAGTTAGGGATTAGCATTTACAAAACCTTAATTTACTCGCACAAAACCATTGAAATTCGCATATATAGTTAGTTGCACTAACTATATATCGCGCACCCGCAATCCACTGCTGATGATGTCACATATTACATCATTCATGACATGGTCAGTGACATCACTGATGACATCACTGATGACATCTCAAATGACATCACTGATGACATCACTGATGACATCGCAAATGATATCACTGATGACATCACTGATGACATCTCATTTGACATTACTGATCACATCACTGATGATATCATTTATGTGATAATACAATGAACATCTTCAGACTCTAATATAACCTTAGATACATTCAGTATAAACAGACACTCACAGACTGTCACTTATCCATGGAGTTACTCACACACCTAGTCAGTCATGCAAAGAATCAATCACACCTCCATTTTCTCAACTATACAGTTATACACACCTTACTTATTCAAACATATACTAACACATATTTACTCTCTTATACAATCCCTGATACATATTCACAATGATCCTTACAGCCACTCACACATTCACTGGCTCTTATGCACAGTTATTTATATATGTCAACTCTCACATGTACTGTGTTTTACAAATCCATTCACTCACCAATACACTCATGCAGACAGTCAACCGCCCATACAGTTTCCACATGCACTTTTGAACCCATACATATAGTGAGTCAACTACTCACACATCTATGCACAGAGTCACACACCTCCCAGCCACCCACACACACACTCAGTCTCCCATACAAATACTTGGGCAACCAATCAATAACCCATATAGTTACTCATATAGCTACTGATCAACACATGCAGCAGTTTACAGAAGAACAGACATAATGATGCACAAATTAAGACAGTTTAGTCACTAACCCATGCACTCAGTGAGACACATTAAATCACTCACTCATACAGTCAGTCATGCACCTACTAAATCCTTCATCCAGACACTTATACATCCACTCATTCTTCAATATGTAAGACATATTTTAACTTTACAGAAACATACAGTCACTGGATGTTGTGATCAGTGATGTCATCAGTGATGTCATTTGAGATGTCATCAGTGATGTCATCAGTGATGTCACTGACCATGTCATGAATGATGTAATATGTGACATCATCAGCAGTGGATTGCGGGTGCGCGATATATAGTTAGTGCAACTAACTATATATGCGAATTTCAATGGTTTTGTGCGAGTAAATTAAGGTTTTGTAAATGCTAATTCCTAACTATATATGGTCTATAACCTATGGTTTTTTCAGTGAATTTTCAAGTTTTTGTATATGCTAATTCCTAACTATATATGGTCTATAACCTATGGTTTTTTCAGTGAATATATATATATATATATATATTTTTTTGCAAGAACATTGCACAATGTTTTAGAATAAAAACAATAAATAAACTACAGCCTATTGTACATTTGAATCACTGGAAGTTCAATAATAATATAAATGAACCCCCTAAGTATGAGGAATGCTAAATTTTAAATGCGATTTTTTTTTAGCAAATTCTAAACCTGTAAGTGCGAGTATTGGATATATACAAATATTTTACTATTGTGCAAATCTTTCAAAGGCACAACGCATTTCTCCCAAAAAAAGGAATGTGATACCAGATCTTTTTGAGGCATACTCCAGTCGGTGATGATGAATATATAGGATGGGCATGCGGTTGTAAAGGGAGCAAGCTTAGATTGCAGTACCTTAAAAAAAACACACATTTAGGAACCACTGACATCAGGCAACATAATTAGTCCACCAAAACCACACCTTCCAGCCCAGCCCTCTCAAGATATCGCAACTAAAACCCAAATTCTTAATTTTCCAACCACCTGACAACAACTCTAACCTCCGCTGATTACATTTCTGGTTTGTAAACTAATCTCTAGGCTAGTGAAAAATCACTACATACCTGGAGTGCAGGGAACAGGACGTGGAGATTCTGCTGGACAAAATGTCCCTGGTTGGCACATCCCTGAGGCATAAGATGGAGAACTAGCCACAGCATTGGATCCTAAGAAATTAAAACAAACCAAAATAAGGAAAATGGATTCAGAAAAGAACCAAGCGTGTCCCTTCTGCGATCAAATGACCATCTCTGAATTCATCGGCTGTGCTCCAATCCAGACTTCTTTGGAACAAGGAACAAGGCATAGGAACCGAACAGTTTAACCAAGAAAAACATTATATTCAACATTGCCCTCAGACAAAAGGGGGTGAGGACTGGCAGAGAAAGAACATCTACCCATGCAAGTGTGAGAATTGAAGAGTGTGCCAAGACCATGCCTATCTTACAATATGCCCAGTATGGAGATCTGTGGTGGTGATGCTGTTGCCTCAATGTCTCTAGGAAAATGCTTGATGGATGTACAACTCCAATGCTATACTCACCAGTAGGAAATGTTGATAGAAGCAACAGCTAAGCCCATAATAATGTATAGATGAAGAGGTACAGTGTCTACTTATGCCGTGTACACGGTAAAATATTATGTGAAAGCCCAAAATGCATACATTCAACACAAGCATTTCATACTCAATGGAGGGTAAACATATTGCAGAAGGGAACCATTTTTGAAATAATAACAGTAGGTTGCCACATAGATATTTCATATCGCTTACAAGCACAAAAAGCTTTACAAGGATCATTGTTATAGCCAGCATATCATGTAAAGAGGAAGTGTTTATGTCTGGTTTCTAACAGCCATTGTAAGAGGCTGTGTGTCTTGTATCTTACCAGGATTCACTGGGATAGAAAACGGCTTCTGGGATGTTGAACCAGGGAGACAGTACCATCCAGGGGCGCACACACCTTCTGGCTCTGCCAGACCCGGTCTGGAGCAGAACTTCCCAGGTGGGCATGTTTGACAGACATGGCCATCTTTTGCCATGACAGTCTGGCTGAACGTGCCCTGTGGGCATGGGTACTGAGTGGCAAACGCTGTTCCCTGTGGGCAGTAGTGACCTAAGAGTGAGAGTGGAAAAAGATTAAGGCGATTGTGATTTAGGTTTACAAAGGAAAGAGAACTTCATATGGATATATATGCACTCACCCGATGGGCATTCAGTGTAGTTACTTGTCCCTTCTTCACAGTAGGCACCCTTAGGGCACACAAAGCACGTTTCCATTCCCAAGGAAGGGGCAAAAGTTCCTGCAAGGCAAGGTTGGGCGCTGCTGCTGCCTTTTGGGCAGAAATGCCCAGCTGGGCATGGGCCACCATGTGCCGAGATCTAGAAGAATAAGAATTAACATCTGTAGCTTCATACAGGACAACAGAATTTCGATGGGTGGCTCCATATGTTAGTTTCTTAACGTGATAAATTTGCAACAATTCATTTATCTGAGTGTTTGTAGCGCCAAACACTTGCTTCACTCTGCATATGTCAGACTACAGCTTTGACACACGCCTGTCTTGGCGGAGGAAGGCACCTCCCCTCCCCCTCGACATAATGCATTTTTCTGCCACAATTACATCATCAAGGAACTACTAAAACAAGTTATAGCGTGATATCTCATATCACCCAGATTGTAATTGATTCTTTCAGGAGGCCTAATTGTAGGGTGGAGTAAGAATGCAGCATTAAAAAAACAAATATTACTAAAAACATAAATTCCGTTGCTGTGGTTTGCAAGATATTTCAGTGTGTGTCGGGAGATGTCTGTACATGGTAGTTATTACCATACAGCATATGTTTGTGTCTTTTCAAGGTGTTGTTTGTGCTTCAGTTTTGCAGTAGACAGTGGTATTTCAGAGAAGACGACTACAACTGACAGCAATGTAAACAACTCCTATAGCTATGACGGCTGGTTGGGCTTGTGAGATCCTGTGACCACAAAAGACACAGAAAGAGAATGCAGAGAACAACAACAAAGAGGCGCAGCCTAAGGAAGGAACATGCGTGGCTGCCAAATTACAGGTTAATTTATAATTCCAATATATTGTAATGGGAAGAAATAGAAAATATGGCGTTGTGATGCAGATAATGATACAGTGATTGGTACTGGTAGATAGATTCTGCATTCCGTACAGTACACTGTGTTGTACTGGTAAAGTTGAGCTGTGTCACTTGGTACGGGCAGGGAAAAATGAACATGGATTATATAGCTGTGGGGGCTGGAACAAAATGCATCATCGTGAGGTAGTGGCTAGTACCTAGCGCTTGTAAATGTCATAAAGGGGCAGCATCTATACAATATGGAAACAAATATTACAGTTGCAGACAAAGGGCGTCTTGTAGTCTCCAGTACTAGCCCTAAAGTCTGAGTCTGGGAAAGACAAAAGAAAACACATTTGTAGCATTCCAGAACAGATTTCCTAATAAATAACAGTAAAGTAGGGATAATCTGAAATCCACCCCCACCTCCACAAAACCGTTCGCTCGAAATGCTACACTAGGAGTTTGAAGTAATCACCTGCATTGGCCTGGAAGAACTTGAACCACCAGAGCAGTAGAATCCAGGTTCACATAAACCGATAGGTGCAATCAACCCAGAGTTGTTACAGAAATGTCCTGAAACACACGAAACAGGAGGAAAATCAAACTGCCAAACACTGAGTTATAGAAAAATGGCAACGCCTAAAACCAAGATCTTCATCAACGTTGTACATGCTACCATAATACATTTCCTAGGGCCGGACTACATACATTTGGCACTGATGCATTGGCATTCCCACAAACAAGGTTTTAAAAATAAAATTTGCACTTCCTGAGAGGTGCAAAATGTGCTTTGTTTACTGGTCACGTAGCACACAAGTGCTTTTTGCCTTGCTTAGGTTGTTGTGTTGCACCGCATTGGAGCAAATTGAGATAATCTGGCCTTGGTTGCTGCTTTTCTGCAGGCCTAGCCTTACTTTCACCCTTTTATATCATGTCATCGCCTTTGGTAAAACCACACTACCTTCTAGGAACATTTGCCTTTTTGTGAAGGGTTTACCACTGTCCTTATAGCTTTTTTGTCTAATGAAAATGTTTGTCACTCCGCTTTTCGTTTTATGAAGTTTTCAATAATTCATTTATGCCTTATTTACAGCAGGCTTTTTAATTTTTAAGAAAGTGCTGAGAATTACTATTGTGTTGACTGTGAACTGTTTATCTGGTGCCTCTTTAGATTATCTCAATGTTCGCCAAGGTTGATTTTGGAGGACTGAATGGACTGTAGATTATCAGGATATTTAGATAGGTTCAATTTTCAGACAGCAAGTCAAAAATCATAATATTACATAATAAATGCTAATCCTGAAAATCCAGTATGAATCTGGCTCTTTTGGACCAATGCTCCGCACCTGCGGCAAATATTGCCACCATGGTTAAGAGACATGTCCAGCAGGGACCATCGTAACAAGTGGTTAAGGAAGTTTTAGTATCTAATGCCTCTCCAGCTCCCTCTCATCACCTATCACTTCCATCCTTTATGCACACACATACCCAATAATGAATAGCCTGAAGGTAATTAGAGGTGTTTGAAATGAAATTACTGGTTGAGGGGTGTGCAACCTAAGGATGGACGGAGGTTATGGAGTTCTGCCCCATGGAATTTAGCGAAGCGCCCCAAAAACTCTGCTCTACTTCGCGGAGGTCAGCTCACGGGCTGGGCTGCTGTGCATAATACTGCACAATGCCCTTTCAATTTAATAACCGCGGGGCATATTATCAAGGCGGGCGATAAGAGATTATCGCCGCTTTAGCATCCGTTTTCGGCCGCTAAGCGGTGATAATTCTATCGCCCTATTAGCAAGCTGTCGCTAACAGCAGTTAGCGACAGCTTGTAGGCGATAGCGAGCGGTTTGGGGTCCGCTTTGCATGTCAGCGATATTTATCGCTAATGACATGCAAAGTGGGCGTACCCAACCTGTTAGCGACTGAAAGCAGTCGCTAACATCGCTATCGCCTATTATCAACGCAGGCGTAGTGATGGAAATATTCGCGGTAAGCGCGAATATCTCCAAAACCTAACGCCTGCTCAGACCAGTTCTTAGCCTGTATATCCAATGGGAGGTGGATATTCAGGCTAAGTGCCTGTTAGCGATAATACCTGAACATCGCTGGATTTACTGCGATATTCACGCATTTCACCGCTATCGCCGGAAATGTTATCGCTTCAGAGATAAACGTTGCTAATAGCACGTTATCTCTGTGATAAAATCCGGCGATAAAAAAAATATTGCTAGGCCTATTTAGCGATAAATATTGCTAGTTGTTGATAATATGCCCCGCGTCCTCTTCTGTTAGCTTTTACTGTCAGTATAAACTATGAAGTAAAACTCGTGACGGTAGATGCTCTTTCGCTCTAACAGTAGCACCCCCCATAACAAACCAGGACGAAAAACAATTAGAAAAAACAGCTACCCGGCAAAAGCATTTTTTTGTTTGCTTTAGACTAAGAGAGAGATCTGCTTCCAGTCAGCGGCGCGATGAGTGACAAATAACCCCTGACGATTAGATTAACTTTGGTAACGCCAATATGAAATCCTGCGCAGATTACCACTGTCACCCGCAGTAATTAAATTTCCATTTATCCAAGTTTTCTTTTTACAAACCGAGCAAGAAGCCAAATAAGCAATAAACACAGAGGCAAGGAATTCTGAAATATTGGTCAAACACACATTTGGTTTACGTGATTTATGTGACGTTTATGGGTTTTGCTTACAATTTTGTATCTTAACCAGCAGGAACTGTACAATGCACAACCTAGTATTTGAGTGAGAGAGGTTGTCAGTGGCAGTGCATAGTGTGCACAAGAGACATTTTACAGAGCTGTAGATCTTTATCACAGCAGAGCAGCAACACTGCGCAATACTTTTAAAGGAACGAGATGTTTGTCCTTTGCACTCATCTCCTGGTCTACCCCAAACATCCTGAGTCCTGCGCTGTCCCCAGCCATGGTGCAGTTCCTATGCTACGCCTCCCTTCAGTCCAAGAGAATGCTGCACAGCCAGATGGGTCACGCTGAACTTACACCAAGCTCCCCCGAGAGGCCGAAGCATGAAAAAGGGTGCGAGGAGAGGCACATTCACAGCGTTTGACTAGTGTGACCAGAGAAAAAGAAGAGGAACGGGCTGCAGCCTGGCTGCCAGAGACACTACTCGCTACTTGCATAACTCAGGTATGAAAAGCCTAGTGTCACATCCATTATGAGTGTGCTCAGGCAGAGACTTTGTGATGTGCAAATGTGGTAGGTGACAGGTACTCTCCACATCAAGTCAAAGATGGCCCATCCCACCAACTCCTATTCCCCTTGGTCTCACTGTCTGGGAGCAATATACAAAGATCAACTGTCAGCTATACCTAGTCATGTGACCCAGGTTACAGGCTGAAGACAAGACTCCAAATGGTTAGGACAAGAAAATGCCAACTTTTTAAAGGTTCTACTAAACAAAGGGGATGGGCTCATAAAGTCAGTCAGGCTGAGCCACCAGCAGTGCCACAACTGACCAGTCTTTTCAAATTAATTTCCTTTGTGACCACTTTAATCAAAAAAGGCGGACACCATTTAATTTATGTTATTTTTTTAGTATTAAAAGTCATCATACAAAATGCTGTTGTTTTAAACAGAGGAAGCTCATGCAAAATTAGATCACAAATATTTTACCCATCCACCAACAAAAATCACAACACAACGGTGGATACAATTACAGTAATTGCAAATCAAATTAGAAACATATACAAGACAAAAAGCAATACAAACAATACAATATACAATGCCAGTTCTTATTTTCAAATGTCCAAGACAAGAGAATAAGCCTAAAAACATATTCCTTCATATATATGATACTTCAGAATAAATTCAGCTGCTCCATGATAAATGGACAATGTACCTCTAGAGAGACATGACTTCTGAAGCCAGGTTACAAATCTGTGAGAAAATATGTGAAGATTAGTGGTTCCATGGGAGACAGTGTCACTCCTTTGTGAAAAGGGGATATTTATAAACATAGTAGGTGCACAAATGAAGGTCAATGTGCTGACATGTATTCCTTCCATCGCACTCGTCGGCCCTCTGAGTAGTTTGACTAATGGCCGCATTGCTGTATAAGCCTGGTGAGCCTTATTTATTGTTGGCTAAGCAGCCCGTTTAGGAAAGAATATAGGATAATCAACTTTCTAAACACGACACGCTGAGCACATTGCGTTGCAAATTTTGTCACTTGAAAACGCTCTGAGCACTTCCACTGCCGTTGGTTTTGGGCCCAGCTATATTTAAATGATGGACCCCTGACTTCTTCAGGAGCTTCACGTACTTTGCAATTCGGAACGCTCAGAGTACTTCTGCTGCTGCTGTAATAGGATCTAGAAAACATGTGCATTCAGAGCCCCTGACTGCCACCACCCTTGGCAGTGCACATGCAACTTCCATGACTAGTGAGAATAATGGATTGACATCTCCATTACCTATATCCCATAAGGGTTTTGATGTGATCAGTTCTTACATCCTGATTTCAATTAGTCGAACGCACAGACTAGTGCTGTCTTTGATTCTTGATCCACATTTATGTTGGTTTTTGCCTTTTTGTAGATTGTTCTTCGTCGCCTATGAGGGGCCGTTGAAGAAGTTGATGCCCACGTTACATAGTATGGGCAGGCAGTCCCCACTGACTGTGGGTACATATGGATGGTTGGTTTTCAAGCAACTGTTTGTTTCTTTTGGTATTCCTGTTGGGTAGTTTTGGAGTCATTTTCTGCCACATGAGGTAATTGTGGTGTTGATTATGAGGCCTTTTTAACCCCCGCCTGGTTGTGATATTGATTTTTGACACTTTTTTTGTTTTATTGTAGAGTGGATATCAGTTCCATGTCCTAAGGAAAACCCCATAAAAGATGATGCAGTGGGGGTTTGGGCCCCAGTTCCTGCTCGCATTGCAGACTATGTATCTTGTATGTTTATCGCCCACCAGGACCTCTCCAGTCCTGGTCTGAACAACTGTCAAGTCTAGTGTCTTTAAGTTTAATGAATTCATCTAACTTTTCGGTTCTCTGAGATGTTAATCTTCATCTCGAGGACAAGCATGACTTGGCCAGTCGAAATCTGATAACCGACCTAGCCGCCATGAATATGATGCTATGTAATTCAGGTCCCACGCACATAGCAGGACATCTGCTTGATCCAATTTTTACTAATCTTCCTAATATGCTCTGTTCTCCTGCATTGCCAATACAATGGTCCGATCACTTCCTGACTAAATTCAACATCATATCGGATGTCACTCCAGAAGTTTTCCATTCAAGGTCCAGTATTCGCAAAAGAGACTGGAGGAAATTAAACATTGAGATTCTAAAACAGAATTATGATCTCTGCCTGCCTTCCTCTACGAATGTACAAGATGATATTGAATGTATATCGAGAAGCGTGGACAGCTGGCTTCTTAAAGCAGCAGATGCTTGCTTCCCCTTTCAATCAAAAAATATAATTCTCACAAAGCCCCAGCCCCTTGGTTCACTGAAACTCTTAAACTAGAAAAGTCCAAGTGTAAGCACTTAGAACGAGTACGGAGGAAAGATTACTTCTTGGAGTCCAAAGAAAATTATAAAATATAATTACAACTATATCATAAAGCATGTACAACTGCTCGAGCCAACTATGTAGCCTTGACTATTAAAGAGGCCACCAATAAACCTAAATCTCTGTTTTCATTGGAGAAAAAACTAGCTGGCTCCAAAACCACTGCTATTGCACTTCCTCTGAATGGTAAATAATGTGAGGACTAGCCCAATTTTTTACTAATGAAATTGACAACATTTATAAGGAAATAACTGCACATCAGGGTCACTGTCCCCATGTTCCCCAGACTCCTATACGAAACCCTTCGCCAAATTTTGATCCAGCCTGTACTACCCCAGTCCTTAATTGCTGGCCACCTCTTAGCCTTGAGAATTTGAGGGTCATTTTAGGAAATTTAAAGTCAGGATCACCGAATGATCCGCTTCCTGTGCCTATACTCAAACAACTCAGCACTCCTCAGCTCTCTGTGATTTGTAACACCCTAAACTTGTCATTACAAAATGCCACTATTCCATCGGTCTGGAAGCATGTAATGGTTTCACCATTATTGAAAAAACCAACGGCCGACCCTAATGTCCCTTCCAATTTTTGTCCCATCTCCTTATTACCAGCTTTTTCTAAAATTCTTGAAAAGAACATCCACTACCATCTTGCTCAGTTTATTGAAGATAATCATATTCTCCACGTCTCACAATCTGGTTTTCGTCCTGGCTTTTCCACAGAGACTACCTTGCTAGGGGTTACAGAAAACTTACGTAGGCTTTTGGATAAAGGTGAGACAGTGGCACTGATTTTATTAGATCTCAGTGCCGCTTTCGACACCATCTCACATCCCATACTTATTAAAACATTAGTTGATGTGGGCGTGGGCGGACCGGCTTTGGGTTGGCTGAGCTCATTTCTCGAGAAACGTACGTTCCAAATTTTCTCTAACTCTGCAACCTCTAAACTACACATGTCTCCTTATGGTGTACCCCAAGGCTCAGTCTTGAGCCCGCTTCTTTTTAATCTTTATGTTAGACAACTATCACACATAGCAGAACAAAAAGGCCTCACACTTTTCACCTACGCCGATGATTCCCAGATCACCTTCTCCCTCTCGAACACTGCTCAGGATTCGCCATCTCTTCTGCAGTCAGGGTTGAGGAGAATTGCTGACTGGATGAATCTTAATTTTTTAAAACTCAACGGAAAGAAAACTGAGGTGCTAATACTGGGCCGGAAACATGACTTATGGTCTGCCAAGCATTGGCCCGCTGAAATGGGCTCGCTCCCCCTTCCATCAGATCACGTGCGCAATTTAGGCTTTGTGATTGATAAAGCACGGACAATGCAAGATCAAGTCAACAAGGTCTCTGCCACCTGTTTCGTCATTCTACGCTGGCTAAAGAAAATTCTTCGAATGTTGCCAGAAGACTCTCAAAAATCCGTAGTCCACGCCCTCATAACTTCCCGCTTAGACTACGGAAACATTCTCTTCTTAGGGGCAAAGAAAGATGTAATAGGGCGACTGCAATTGGTACAAAATGCAGCAGCAAGATTGCTGTGCAAACTACCTAGATCTAGCCATAATTCAGGTCCTTTACGTAATCTCCACTGGCTTAAAATAGATAGCCGTATCAAATTTAAGACACTGAGCTACATGTTTAAAATTAAAACTGACCTGGCCCCCCATTACCTTAAGTCCCTTGTTCACACTCATGTACCCTCCCGGAATTTGAGATCTGCCCACAAGGCCTATTATGTAGTGCCTAGAATTAGACTAGCCAGAATGGGAGGTAGATCTTTTGCTCAGTTAGGACCAATTTTGTGGAACTCCCTGCCATTGCACATTCGAACTGAAACTAATTATGTGAAGCTCCGCAGAGCCACTAAAACATGGCTCTTTAACCAATAACTCTTCTGTAGTTGTAACGGAGATTTAATAGAACCTGCCTGTCCAGCGCCGGGAAACCCTTTTTGGGTAGCTGCCGCGCTTAACAAACTCAAATAATAAATAAATAAATGTATAAACGACCAAGGGCCAAGATCTGTGCGATGTGGCAAGAATCAGCTTTTGTGTATATTACTCGGGGTACAAGGCAAGGATGCCCATGTTCGCCCCTATTATTTGCTATTTATATTGAACCACTTTTGCGAATGTTGGAATCCACACACGGTTCACAATCAATGGTAGTGGGTGAATATCGAGTGCTAGTTTTAGCCTATGCTGATGACCTAGCGATTGTAACATCGGACCTTGAGCAAGCACTATGTGAGATTGAGCATTTGACTGAAGAGTTCGGCAAGGCCTCGGGATATAAGTTAAACATCTCTAAAACTCAGCTTGTCTGCATTGCGGGGCTCTGCCCTGGTGAGTCGCGAGTTACGCCAGAGGCTAGATATTTGGGGATCAAAATCAGGATGTCGCTTCCAGAGATAGAGTGAGAAGTTGGCCTGATATATGATGTTTCCAATTCTGGAACCACCTTGTATCAGTCCAAACAATCCCTTATGGTGTCTGGTTGTAAGTCAACCTTATAGACAAGCTATCTTAATGGTAGCATAGACTAAGCAGCCTTAAAGGCTAAACTCAGGAGGTCATGTTAAGCGAGCTGTTTTACCAATCATAATCCTGTAATATCAAATGAAAGGACACCACACAAGTATATATTATAAATATATATGTGTTTATTTCTAAAATAATCCCCAGTACTCTTTATGAGCAAAGGGGCACAAGCGTTAAATCAAAAGCACAGTATAACATATGAAAGTTGCACAATTTTGGATGAGGGCGGGTGGCCACTCAAACCATATATTAGGAAAGTGGCATAAGAGATACCAATCAAACAGTGGTTAGGCCTAGGGCCTAGGGAATCGCTGGGAGCAGTCGGGACAAGCAATGCTGAAGTCGGGAAAAGCCCGCGGGATTCGGATGCAGCGCTTAAAGCACACGCATGCACCAATGCAAAGTCAATAGTGCGTAAAAGTTACACAAATAGACTTTAAGTATACTTCCGCTGAACCTAGATGGACAAAACTTTAGACACAGACCTTAGAGGTGTGTACCAGTGTGGGAACACCGGCGTTGCTGAATTACCTCACCCACAGGAAGCGGGTGCATAGGGTCGAAGTGGCGTCGGGTTTCGTCAAGCAGGTTGTTGGTGCTTGAAGCTGAAGATGCTGCAGGCGATGTGAAGGAGAAGTGTCCGGTGTGATCCAAGGGTGGATCAGAGTAGAAAAGTACCTGAAAGCAGAGGGGACAGAGTCTGGGTCACTCAGCAGTGACCAGGGTGGAACCAGGACGGAACTAGGCAATGTCGGGCGCAATCAGGTGGTTGTCGAGGAGCTTCTCTCTGCTGCCACGTGGGCTCTGGGGCATCTGCGACGTCCAGAAGTGGGTCACGAGCTCTGCTACGCAGGCTCTCACCATCGGCGCTGTCGGCTTCAAGATCAGAGCAAACAACACTTGACAAGAGCAATCCACGCAGAACTGGAAGCTTCCTTCTCACTCGGACCAGGAGGGTCAGAGCGGGTGCTCCTTTTCAGAGGAGCTGGTGCAAGTCTAAAGCAACCAGAATCGCAAGTCGTATTTAGGTTTTTGCCGGCACAAGGGCCACAAGCCAGCTGGCAAGTGACCGGGCCAACGCGTCAAGCCAAAGAAAGCAGAAGGGCCCCACGCAGCACTCGTCGAGTGTAGAGGGGTGAGCTTTGGTGCAAAACTGGCTCAGGGTTGGGGCTTCTCAAACCCTGGTGTACAGCTTCGAGGGTCACTCGTGGGCTGCACGGTCAGCGTCTCGTGGTCTTTTCAAGATGGCGTGCCCCACGCTTCTGGTCGCCTCCACGGGTCTCAGCTCTGCAGGGACTGTGGATCGGCCTGTAAGAAGGCAGGCAAGCTTGATCTCATTGATCTCTGTTGCTCGTGTTCCAGCGGGAACTGCAACAAAGCAGATGTCGAGGTGCTGGATGGTGCCTGTTTGCACAGGGTGGTCCCTCCTTGACCACAAGGGAGATTCTTCAGTCTTCTACGTTGAGTAGGATGTCGAAGGGTCCAGAGTTTTGTTTCAAATGTTTCATCAGGATAATCTGAGTGTGTTGGCACTGCTCCCATTCTTATACCAATCTAGGGGGCTGGATTACCTGCTAGGTCCCCTTCTATGGGTGGGACCCAGGAAGGGGGTGGAAACACCCCTTTCCTTTGATCCAGGCCATGCTGGGACAGGGGCTGGTGTGCCCCAGAACCGGGTTGGCCGGATTATGCAAGGGGCAGCCTTGTGCTCCCCAGGCAGTGTCTGGTTTCTTTCAAACCTCCCTGCTACAATCCACTATCTCCTGTCTGGGGTGGTGTAACACCTCCCTGCGACAGGAAAGCCTTTGTCCAGGCCTCCTCTGCTGAGTTTCGGTCAGCAGCAGGAGGTCAGACTTGTGTCTGTGGCAGAAGCATCCATTTTGTGGATCTGAGGCTCTTTTAAAAATCAACCGCGTTTCAGTAAAGTAACATGTCTTCTCCCTCTAGAGGGGTGGAATGCTATCCCCGTCGACAGAACTGTCGAGATGATAGTATTCCAAATCGTATGACACCTTACATGACATGTTTTGATAAAGCCAAACCAAAGTTGCTATATAACCGCGAGGATTATAATGCACTTAATAGTATATGGTTTGGCATTATCCCGGAACAGCTTAGGGAGTTGTTCCCGACAGCTGCAGACAGGCTCAGCTCATGCCAGAGCTCCATCTCACATTAAACCACACAATCTGCCTCTAGAATGGATGAGGCCTTCCATAGGAGTGGCTCACAGGTTTATATGTGTCCAGATATAGGTTTAGATATAGGTATACTATATCTAAGCAAGGGGTGATTGCACCAACTTGCCCCAGCTGAGTGATCAGCCAGTTGTGTCAATTTAAGAACCAGCCAGGGGTGGCAAAATATATGCTGCAGACCCTGGTAGGCCTTGGATGCACCTATGCCCTGGGCACCTATAGTGCTCTGTACAGGGGCTGATAAGGTGACCCAAGCCAATTTAGTTATGCACCTAGGGTACATGGAATCCATTTTACAGAGAGAGCAGATAGTCTGGGGCCCTGATTAGCAGGGAACCAGGCCAACTAAGTAGAAAATCAGCTAAACACAAGGCAAAAAATCTGGGGTAACCATAGTCAGGTAGCCACCTTCCTACATAACCCCCCCCCCCCAAACAAAAGGAGATAAGGCTATCCTTGGCCAGGTAAGCCTATATTGCCTGAGTGGCCATATAAGGAAGTATCTGCACTAGCATGGGTACCCCCTGTCTCATGGTCCACTAAGCAATCCCTCCCCTTGGGGTATTAGAGGGTCTCCACCATAGGGAATCACTACCTTGGGTGTGTTTATGCAAGGAAAAAGGCTGGTTTTGATATGGAGTATTGAAGTGAGGCTCCACTAACTTAGGGCTCAGCTTCCTCCAATTATCTTCCACCATGTGTGCCTTTCTTTCTTCAACTGAGTTGCACTGTGCTCTCAGGGTCAACCTCTGGCTACCTAAAGCTGGAGGCTGGGTCCCTCTGTTTGGCTTGCTGGAGCAACAGTTCAGGTTTGGGCCCTTTGGGTCCCGGGTTTGGCTGTGCCAAACAGAATCCATCTGTGGGAGGTCCCTAACTATTTTTAAGGGGGCTCCCTCAGGATTTTTTAAAGTTTTCACCCCACTAGGGCTACTAGTTTTGGTGTCCCTAATCTGTTGATGGGGGTGCTTTATTTGACAGGGGGCCCTCTGGGTCTCACTGTCCTTCTTGTCCTCTGCAGCCCTGGGCTGACTAAGGCAAGGTAGAGAGGGGCAGGTTACATGCTCCAGACTGGGTCCCACCTGAGAAGGGTCCACTGCCATCAGAAGCTCTGCCAGGCCTAACAACCTCTGGGGCAGTTCCTTCATCAGGGGTAAGATCAGTTCCCTGAGGAGGCTGATCCTGTCCTAATGTCTGGTGAGGGGAAGATTTCTCTTCCTCCTCCATGCTCTCAGTTTGGGTGGAGTGATCCATCATGTCAGGCTTCACAACACACATATATGTTTGAGTTTGGGCTGTGGCCATCACAGCCCCACCAACCTTTTCAGGAGGAGACTCAGTTTGGGTTTCTGCTGTTATCATAACAGCTTTGCTATTCTGTTTAGGAAGAACTTCTGCTAAAGATGGGGCTGAGTCTTGCACAGCCCTACCAACCTTTTCAGGAAGGACATCTTGGGTTTGGGCTGTAGCCATTACAGCCCCACTAACCTTTCCATTGGCATTTACCATTCTAGAATGGGTTTCCTGTTCAACCTCAGCCCAGGCTGAGATTTCCAAATCATTTCCTAGTAGGCAGTCTACAGGCGAGTTTGGTGACACTGCCACTGTCTTTGGGCCAGTGACACCTCCCCAGCTGAGACTTACTACTGCCATGGGATGATTTGTTTGTATTCCATCAATGTTTGTTACCTGGTATGTGGCACCTGGTAAAAGTTGCTTAGAGGGGACTATACAGTCAGCCACCATGGTGATGCTAGCTCCTGTGACTCTAAAGGCTTCAACTTTCAAACCATTGATGATGGGTTCTTGTCTATATTTGCTCAAGGTATTTGGGCAATCAGAGAAGTTGGCAAACCCCATGCCAGTCTCATAAACAAGATCCTTTGGTGATGGGGACCTGGATAGGCCAGGGTCCACCTGGGCTCCAAAAGTAAACCCACCCAGATTCCTGGGGGTGCTCCCACTTCCTGGGGGATTACTGCTGACAGTAACAGGAGGTGTTGGAGCTGGCTTTGGAGGTATATTCTCTTTATTGCCATTCTTTGGACAACAGCTGTCTGATTTCCAATGGCCAGTCTGTTTACAGACATGACAGTATGGCTTTTTCTGGGTAGATGAAGTGTCTTGGGACCCACCCCCATCCTTGGAGTTTTGGGGCCCTGAGGAAGTCTTTTCTTTACTTTTATCCCCACCCTTATCTTGTGGCTTGGCAGACTCCTTCTTCTGGTTAGGGTCCTGATTCTTAGGCCTAATCCTGGTTCTGACCCATTTATCTGCCCTCTTTCCCAATTCTTGGGGAGAGGTCAAATCTGAGTCCACCAGGTGCTGGTGTAAGAGCTGGTTCTGACAATTACTGAGGATCTGCTCCCTCATAATCACATTATACAATCCTGTGAAGTCATGTACTTTGTTGCCATGTAGCCAACCCTCCAGAGCCTTAGTAGCACAATCTACACAATCAGTCCAGTCCTGTGTCTGTGTCTTCTGGGTGTCTCTGAACTTCAACCTGTACTGTTCAGTGGTTAAGCCAAACCCATCTATTAGAGCACTCTTCAGGACTTTGTAGTTTTTAGCATCCTCATGTCTGACAGTGAGGAGCTTATCTCTCCCTTTCTTTGAAAAGGAGTACCATAAGATTGCTGCCCACTGTTCCTCAGGAACCTTCTGTAACATCCAGGCTCTCTCAAGAGCAGTTATCCACTTGTGGATGTCATCCCCTTCTGTGTAGGGGGGCACAATCTTTGTCAGGTTTCTAGTATAATAGGACCTGTCTTTCTCTCTAGGAATATTGTTGCTGCCACCAGTGGCCACTAAGCCACACATTTTCTGTTCCCTTGCTAAAGCAAGTTTAGCTTGGGCCAGGGCTAACTCTTCCCTCTCTATCTGGAGTTCTACAGCTCTCATCCTGGCCTTATGCTCTCTTCTCTGGGAGGAAGTCATTCCCCTTTGAGATTCCCTGGAGGCACTAGAAATATGAGAGTCCCTTGAGGGACTCCTCAACCTTCTATTACCTGCAGGTACTATGGTGTAGGGTCTGGGGAGGTGCTGGCCCTCTTCATTCCCATGTAGGTCCAAGTTGGCTCGGCTAAGCCTCCCCACTGGTACCTGATTATCCCTCTGACCCTGATCATCAGGCTCATCTACTGAGCCATCTTCCGCCTCTTCTTCCTCTTCCTCATCTGGAGTTTTCTCATTCTCAGGGGTGTTCACTCCATCTCCTAGATCTAAGGGAGCTGCACTCGCCTTATCTAAGTCATCCTTTTCCAGGATGGCTATCAGGGAAGGAATGGTGGGGTTTCTACCCCTTTTTAGCCCCCTTGCAATGCACAAGGCACCCAAGTCTTTGTGGCTAAGTTTGTCATAGCTGGAAGTTGCCTTGGTAAGGTCAACTGTCACAGGGGCAGAGCCTGAAGCTCTTCCTGTGTCAGACATGACTGCTAGTGAGGTGCAAGTGGTGCACTTACCTACACTAAGTGTTTTCCTACTGTACCTTGCTAGTGAGTTGTAGTCAGGGTGTGCTAATCCCTTTAATCTACAACTACTAAATTCAGTAGAACTTAAATATGCTAAGCTTTTGATTTATATGTACCTAAGGTACTTTATGTGATCTTTCAATTTGATAAAAAGATTGCAATGGTAAAACAACAGCAAGCTCAAATCCCACCGCTGCCACCAATGTGAGAAGTTGGCCTGATATATGATGTTTCCAATTCTGGAACCACCTTGTATCAGTCCAAACAATCCCTTATGGTGTCTGGTTGTAAGTCAACCTTATAGACAAGCTATCTTAATGGTAGCATAGACTAAGCAGCCTTAAAGGCTAAACTCAAGAGGGCGAGCTGTTTTGCCAATCACAATCCTATAATATCAAATGAAAGTACACCACACAAGTATATATTATAAAAATATATGTGTTTATTTCTAAAATAATCCCCAGTACTCTCTATGAGCAAAAGGGCACAAGCGTTAAATCAAAAGCACAGTATAACATATGAAAGTTGCACAATTATGGATGAGGGCGGGTGGCCACTCAAACCATATATTAAGAAAGTGGTATAAGAGATACCAATCGAACAGTGGTTAGGCCTAGGGCCTAGGGAATCGCTGGGAGCAGTCGGGACAAGCAGTGCTGAAGTCGGGAAAAGCCCGCGGGATTCGGGTGCAGCGCTTAAAGCACACGCATGCACCAATGCAAAGTCAATGGTGCGTAAAAGTTACACAAATAGAGTTTAAGGATACTTCCGCTGAACCTAGATGGACAAAACTTTAGACACAGACCCTAGAGGTGTGTACCAGTGTGGGAACACCGGCGTTGCTGAGTTACCTCACCCACAGGAAGCGGGTGCATAGGGTCGAAGTGGCGTCGGGTTTCGTCACGCAGGTTGTTGGTGCTTGAAGCTGAAGATGCTGCAGGCGATGTGAAGGAGAAGTGTCCGGTGTGATCCAAGGGTGGATCAGAGTAGAAAAGTACCTGAAAGCAGAGGGGACAGAGTCTGGGTCACTCAGCAGTGACCAGGGTGGAACCAGGACGGAACTAGGCAATGTTGGGCGCAATCAGGTGGTTGTCGAGGAGCTTCTCTCCGCTGCCACGTGGGCTCTGGGGCATCTGCAATGTCCAGGAGCGGGTCACAAGCTGTCCCATGTAGGTTCTCACCGTCGGCGCTGTCGGCTTCAAGATCGGAGCAAACAACACTTGGCAAGAGCAATCCACGCAGAACTGGAAGATTGCTTCTCACTCGGACCAGGAGGGTCAGAGCGGGTGCTCCTTTTCAGAGGAGCTGGTGCAAGTCTGAAGCAACCAGAATCGCAAGTCGTATTTAGGTTGTCGCCGGCACAAGGGCCACAAGCCAGCTGGCAAGTGACCGGACCAACGCATCAAGCCAAAGAAAGCAGAAGGGCACCACGCAGCATTCGTCGAGTGTAGAGGGGTGAGCTTCGGTGCAAAAGTGGCTCAGGGTTGGGGCTTCTCAAAACCCCGGTGTACAGCTTCGAGGGTCACTTGTGGGCTGCACGGTCAGCATCTCGTGGTCTTTTCAAGATGGCATGCCCCACGCTTCCGGTGGCCTCCACAGGTCTCGGCTCTGCAGGGACTGTGGATCAGGCTGTAACAAGGCAGGCACGCTTGATCTCGTTGATCTCTGTTGCTCGAGTTCCGGGGGAACTGCAACAAAGCAGACTTCGAGGTGCTGGATGGTGCCTGTTTGCACAGGGTGGTCACTCCTTGACCACATGGGAGATTCTTCAGTCTTCTACGTTGAGTAGGATGTCGAAGGGTCCAGAGTTTTGTTTCAAATGTTTCATCAGGATAATCTGAGTGCGTTGGCACTGCTCCCATTCTTATACCAAACTAGGGGGCTGGATTACCTGCTAGGTCCCCTCCTATGGGTGGGACCCAGGAAGGGGGTGGATACACCCCTTTCCTTTGATCCAGACCGTGCTGGGACAGGGGCTGGTGTGCCCCAGAACCGGTTTGGCCGGATTATGCAAGGGGCAGCCTTGTGCTCCCCAGGCAGTGTCTGGTTTCTTTCAAACCTCCCTGCTACAATCCACTATCTCCTGTCTGGGGTGGTGTAACACCTCCCTGCGACAGGAAAGCCTTTGTTCAGGCCTCCTCTGCTGAGTTTCGGTCAGCAGCAGGAGGTCAGACTTGTGTCTGTGGCAGAAGCATCCATTTTGTGGATCTGAGGCTCTTTTAAAAATCAACCGCGTTTCAGTAAAGTAACATGTCTTCTCCCTCTAGAGGGGTGGAATGCTATCCCCGTAGACAGAACTGTCGAGGGGATAGTATTCCAAATCGTATGACACCTTACACAACATGTTTTGATAAAGCCAAACCAAAGTTGCTATATAACCGCGAGGATTATAATGCACTTAATAGTATATGGTTTGGCATTATCCCGGAACAGCTTAGGGAGTTGTTCCCGACAGCTGCAGACAGGCTCAGCTCATGCCAGAGCTCCATCTCACATTAAACCACGCACTCTGCCTCCAGGATTGATGAGGCCTTCCATAGGAGTGGCTCACAGGTTTATATATGTCCAGATATAGTTTTAGATATAGGTATACTATATCTAAGCAAGGGGTGATTACACCAACTTGCCCCAGCTGAGTAATCAGCCAGTTGTGTCAATTTAAGAACCAGCCAGGGGTGGCAAAAGATATGCTGCAGCCCCTGGTAGGCCTTGGATGCACCTATGCCCTGGGCACCTATAGTGCTCTGTACAGGGGCTGATAAGGTGACCCAAGCCAATTCAGTTATGCACCTAGGGTACATGGAATCCATTTTACTGAGAGAGCAGATAGTCTGGGGCCCTGATTAGCAGGGAACCATGCCAACTAAGTCGAAAACCAGCTAAACACAAGGCAAAAGATCTGGGGTAACCATAGTCAGGTAGCCACCTTCCTACAGATAGTTAAAGTCAACTGGTCTGATATATTAGGTTCAGTTTAGAGACAGCTGGAAAAAGTAGAGTGCCTTCATTTATCAGTGGTGGGCCGACGGAATGTTTTAAAGATGTGTATTCTACCCAGGGTGCTCTACTACTTTCCGGCGGTACCGCTGACTCGTGTACAACGTATGCAGCTACAATCAGTCATGGATAGGTTTATTTGGGGTTGGAAGAAGGCCAGGCGGGCTTCCAAATATATGGTGTTACCATTGGCAAGAGGAGGATGGGGTGTGCCGAATTTTGCTCTTTATTATTTAGTTTTTCTTCTACAAAATATGACATTTTTGGTTATTGGTGGAGAAACAATGCTGTTTGAAACCCCAAATATTTATCGGATGTTATTAGGTGGCCAGTCTTGCCAAGCCTTGGTTAAATATTTTGAACCAAGCTATTTTAAAAGAACAATATTTAAAACTGTATCCGCAGCATTTAAAGGTTGGAAGTGGATGTTCAAAACTATCTCCGTTAATCGTATTAGCTATTATACTCCTCTTGATTCTATAGAATTAGTTCCGTCAATATTTTGGGACACTAACATGAGGAGATGGCGGAATAAAGGGATTTGTCATTTAGGAGATATCTACATGGCTGGGGTTGTTGTTTCATTTGCAGAGTTAACTGAACTATATGGAATTTCTAAGAATGACTTTTTTAAATATCTACAATTACGGGATTTTATTTTTAAGCATTGTAGTGCTCTCCCTATGGTACCTAACAAACTTTTTGAAGCCTTGATTAAAAGGCCCAAGATTGGGACTTTGTATGATATTCTATTGGCAAAACAGCAAGATGATATTGAGGCCCAAGACTTGAAATAGAGTGCCAGATTTGGCAAATCTGGTTTGTTTGTTCAAGAATCAATTGATATGGCTAGTAAAGTTATTTTGACGGCTAACTTACGCGCCCAACATT
This sequence comes from Lissotriton vulgaris, assembly GCF_964263255.1. Classification (NCBI taxonomy): domain Eukaryota; kingdom Metazoa; phylum Chordata; class Amphibia; order Caudata; family Salamandridae; genus Lissotriton; species Lissotriton vulgaris. The sequence continues at coordinate 1,236,555,405 of NC_141687.1, read as the reverse complement.
ATAAAACATTGTTTAATTTATATTATACACCCGTTAAAATGATGCGGTGGGGTGATGCTCACGATGGGAAATGCTGTAGGTGTCAGTCGGCGGCAGCAGATATTGTACATATTTTTACAGACTGTACTGTGTTGAGACCTTTTTTTTATCTGTTGCACAATTTTTGTCTCAAACGACGAGTGTTAATGTCAAGTTATCCAGAGAGATGATATTATTTGGGGTGTGCAAAGATAATGATAGTGATCTTATCCAACTTTATCAACCATATAGATTTTTCTTTTTTATGGCAATGGCAGTCGCTCGACTATGTATTTCCTCTCTGTGGTTGCAACCAGAGGTGCCATCATACGAAATGTGGCGTGCAAAGTTTTATAATGTGTTCCATTTGGAATTTAATTTATATCGTATTAAGTCGTTGAAAAAAAACCAACTAGGGATTAAGATTTGGCAGCCCATGATACAGCATATGGAAAGCTCGATTAATCTGATTAATGTCTTTGTTTTGGTTGATTCTTGATCGTTTTTATTTATGAAATTTCTACTGCCTTTTCTACAGCTCATTGAATACTGACTTATGTATAATCTTTGCTTGTTATATATGCTATGAACTGAACAATAAAAACAAAAAATAAATAAAAAAAGATGATGCAGTGGGTTTGAAATGCGTTGACCATCATTTGTGCACCTCCTATGTTTATAAATATCCCCTTTTCGAAAAAGGAGTGGCACTGTCTCCCAGGGAACCACTAATTTTCCTAGATTTTTTTCACAGGTTTCTGACCTTGCTTCGGAGGTTACGTCTCTCTAGAGGTGCATTGTCCATTTATCATGGAGCAGCTGAACTTATTCTGAAGTATCATACATATGCAGGAATCTGTTATTAGGCTTATGCTCTTGTCTTGGACATTTGAAAATAAAAACTGGCAGTTTGTATAGTGTTGTTTGTATTCCTTTTTGTCTTGTATATGTTTCTAATGTGCTGTGATTTTTGTTGGTGGATGGGTAAAATTTATGTGATTTAATTTGTCGTGTGTTCCTCTGTGTAAAACCACAGCATTTTGTATGTTGACATTTTATACTAAAAAAACATAAAATAAATGGTGTCCGCCTTTATTGATTAAAGCGGCCCCAAATGAATTACATTTGAAAAGTTATGGCACTGTTGGTGTTGTAAACGTTATAAAAGTGGCAGTTTAAGAATTGTGACCTAAAATCTGACTTTACCATTGAAGAGGGTTTTAAATTAAAATTCTTTAGACACCAGACGTGGTATTCCTATTTGCTCCTAATTGAAAGTTAGCACTTATTCAATGTAATAAGGTAACACAATTTTATCGTATGGGAGAGGTAGGGATTGCAATAGTGAAAAACAAATTTAAGAGTTTTTCACTACCAGGACATGTAAAAGTACATGCACAACTTTTTTAATGCACTACATCCTGCCCCATGGGCTGGTTTGAATACACCCTAGGGGTGACTTATTTGTATTAAAAAGAAAAATTCAGTCCTGGCATGCAAAATGTTTACGTTGCCAAGTGGAAACAGCAGTAAACAACTACCCACACAGGCTGCAATGGCAGGCTTCAGACATATTTTAAAGGCTAGTTAAGTGGCTAACACAATCAGTGCTGGAGGCCCATCAGTAGCATTTAATGAAAACGCCCTGGGGACATGTAGTACCACTTTCCGAGGGACTTACAAGTACATAGAAAATTGCCAATTGGGTGTAAGCCAATTTTAGCACTGTTTAAAGGACAGCGCACAAGCACTTTAGCACTTGTTAGCGGAGATAAAGAGCGTAGAGTCCAAAAGCCAGCAAAAATGAAGTCAGCAGAAACGGGAGGATGGAAGGCAAAAAGTTGAGGGAATACCACGGCAAGGATGTCAGGTCCAGCAAGAGGGCATTAAGAAATGTAATGAATGTGGGAACCATACCTGGATCACACGGCACGCAATCATCAATCTCAGTGTTCCTAGTAATATTGCTGTAGAAACCAGGAGGGCATGGCAGTGGACTAGAGGATGCCAGAGGGCAGTAATGTCCATATGGACAGACATTTCCGGTGCGTCCATCGATTGGCTTGGGAGTAGTCGAACCTCCTGTGCAGTAATAGCCCGAAGAGCAGGACCCAGTCAACCCTGTTTGTCCATGTGAATCACAGTAGAAGCCTGCAAGAAGCAGTAAACACCCTGTTAGGAACACAGGCCACTCGACTTGAAGGTGAAATGCTATGAATTGATAAGACAAGCACACAATGAAGAGTTTTTGGTGCATGTTAATGTTCTTATACTGAATCAAAAGGACACATTTGTTTGGGATATTCTCCCATAGCTTTTAACTCTTGTGATTGAAATTACTGTAATGTAGCTATATACACTAGGTGACATTTTGTCTGACAAGTAATGCTCTATTTTCCACGATATGATTTTCTTTAGTGTCTGGCTTTGCTTACTGCATTTCTTTCTCAATGGATCTTCAATTACTTAACTTTAGGTTTGCGTATCCGTACTGGATGGTATCAGATTATTGTCTGACAGAAATTGTGCCCTAAATATCGTTTACGAAATTTACACCATTGAAGTTAATGATAAGAATTGGTGGCAGGAAGTAGCTTGTACGGTTGGGTAAATCCAATATGCTGTTGCAATCATTATTTTCTTTTCTTTTCTTTGTACAAAGGTTTTAAGCTGCCAAAAATTAGAGGTACAAAATATTCTGTCACTCTGTTTTTGCTTAAATCTGCGAATTACTGCATCTATGCACTTTGATAGATCAGATATTTTCGATAATTATTATATTGATTTTCTAAAGCATAGTTACAACTGTGGAATGATGCTGCCACCATGTGGTTGGAACGTTTATTTATTTCATTTTTAGTACTATGGTTTACATTTCTTGAATTCACTGATTTTTATTGTATTGCACTGTTTTAAGGATCCTAGAGCCAGATGAACTAAAAACTAGTCACAAAATATTGGTCGCAATTTACAACTCGCATTTTTGCGAACAGTGTCGAAATTTGTGAACAGAACTATGGACTAAAAGGTTGGTTAGCAAATTGCAGATTCCTAGTGGGTCGCAGTTCAACTACCTCATGAGTATTAATGAAGCAGGTTGCAAATTGGGACCAATTAGGGGTCAAAACCATCACAGGGGCGACAGCCTGCAGAGGTCAGCAAACAACCATGTATTTGATTGCTTTTAAATAAAGAATTGTTTCTAATGCACCTAGTTTTCCTTAATGGATAATGGTATACAGTTAAGAAAAAAAATGAAAACGAGATGCGGTAAAAAAATTAAATATGTTAGTTGCATTTTTTAAAAATAGGCAGTGATCCATGGGATCACTGTCTACTCTTAGAAAATGTTTTTTCCAACATTCACATGAAACTCCTCCCCTTTTAGCGATTGGCTTACCACCTCCTTTGAGGATCACGTAAAATATAGAATTTTTACAACTGGAATTCAATCTCAAAACATTAATACATATCATTGTGATTTGGTATTTGGAAGGGACGTCATAAACTCGCCCCTTCCAAATACCAAATCGTTAGTGGGTCACAAACCGAAATTACGATTTGGTCATTGTTGTGATTTGCACATAAGAAAAGGTATTATAACGATTGCAAACAGCTCAGTTCTGCGAATTGGGCTGTTTGCCACCACAAAAATGCTTTATACATCTGGCCCTTAGATTCGAATGAATAATCTGATGGAACATTAATTATCCTTTAACCTCCCTAGTTCTCCTTCCTTAAACTACATGGAGGATCTTTGCAAGGGAAAAAGTAGACGTCCACTATTGTAGGCCTCAATTTGGGCACCAATCAAATTCAGAGTGAATCAGTGTTTTGGAAGTGCTCATGTATTTGCATAAATGCTCAATGAACAAGACTTTTTCCAGGAATAAAATGTGATAGTTACATTTGGACTCAGACCTTGGGCATGCTCTTTGGTACCACTGACTCGCTCATCGCTAGCCCTGGTCTAAGGGATCAAGACGTTAGCATCAGTGGGAAAAGAAAGTATCCAGGGATCTAGGAATAATCGGTATATCCAGAGCCTTACACAATTCAATTTATTTATTTTGTTTTGGAACTCCGACGGAGGTCCACAAAAACACACTGACAATTTAAAAAGACAGACTGCACACAGTACAAAATTCCTTCCTTATACATTAATATAACATGATATCAAACATAGTGCGAAATGTGCAAATAAGCTATGATACGTAAAACAATCGCATGACCGGACAATAAAATTTCTTATATACATACTAAGTAATGTGCGGATGATACAATGAATACATGAAACAATTAAATAGCCAACCAGTAGCTATTAGAACAAAACCAGGGTACTACTGTTAGACAAAATTCTAGTAAATAGGCAAAAATGTTCTAAAGAATTGGTATATCTTAAAACAAACCATTTCATTCGGGGTTGACAAAACCAGAGAACGTGCATCCTGAGCAGAGTGAATATTAGATTTACTAAATACTGGTTTTAAAAACACTCACCTGGCACTTTGCAGCTTTGAACATGCAAATAAAACATGATTAAGATCTTGGATTTGCAACTGGCACAGTTCACAGATTCTCTTCTCTCCAAGGGCCAGATGTAGGTAAATCCGATTTACCGACTCTTAAATACCGACTCATACCGATTCGGTATTTAAGAGTCGGTAAATTGGAAGGAGGCAGATGTAGGTAAAAAATTACCGAATCTGTAAGAGTCGGTATTTACAGATTCTGTAAATACCGAATCTGTATTTCCCATTGATTCCTATGGGCCATGAAGCCCATAGGAATCAATGGGAAATACAGATTCGGTATTTACAGAATCTGTAAATACCGAATCCTGCAAGGGTGCAGGGGTTGTCACTTTGACACCCTCTAGCACCCTAATTCCGGACTTGTGTGCCATGTGGCACACAGACATGCCCTAAGGGCATGTCTGTGTGTCACATTGCACAGGTGTGCATGCACAGATGTGCATGCACACCTGAATTCGGTATTTTACCACCCAATAGGATTGGGTGGTAAAATACCGATTTTTAAGGGCCTGTGGCACTCTTAGGAGTGCCACCTACATGTGGTTTTTCCGAATCAGTAAATACACCGATTCGGTATTTTACCGATTCTGTAAATTTACCGATTTGGTAACTTTACAGAATCGGTAAAATATAGGCCCCCTACATCTGGAAACCCTAATACCGGTCGGTAACGGCCAAATTAGGCCGTTACCGACCGGTATTAGGGCTCCTACATCTGGCCCTAGGTGTTTTATCCCAGATGCCAGTGACGTCTCTGAAAGGCAGCAGAATAAATCTCAGTAGGAGTATCAGCCTTCTAATCCCATGAGGGATATTCCAAGTTAAATAAGGCTGTGGTTTATTCCCCAATGTACTCCCACTGACCGCCACGTTGTTAGGCCTGGATTTACTTAAAGCGATGTCTCTGGCTAAACTGATAGGGGATCTAAATTTCTTTAAGAACTGTTTCAATCCAGATTTAGGCATTGGAGAAGCGGGAGTTAAACTAAGACCTAAACTGTCAATTGCACATAAAAAAAGACCTAAAAAACGTGAATTGTACTTTTAGATTGCAAAATATTTCTGTTCTCAAAGCAGCCCTAAGAGGACCCTCTTCCCCCAAGAAGAGAGAGTTACCCCACCTAAGAACTGTTGCCTGGGCTAAAATAAAGGACGAGACTAATCCAAATTCAAGGTGCAGAACATGTGGGGCAGCCAAAGAATTTAAATTACAGATTTGGCGCATAATTCGTCCTTCTGCCTTGTCAAACATATGCCAATGACTCATGTCCACCACCTTAGCAGCATATATTAATGAGGGTGAGATTTTAACCTTAAAAACAGATAAGACATGGCTAAAATGGCGTCTCCCGCAGGTGTTATAGAATCTATTTAATGCACTTGCCTGGGAGACGGCTTTATCAACGCAGTGTTTAGTATGTTCCAAATCTCGACCTGTTTTTGAAAAAACTTTCCCTAAATATACGTACGAATCCACCAATTCCATTTTTTCAGAACCAAGCATCCATCTAAAACATCTCTTGATTCTGAGCCCCATCTTATGAAAAACCAAGATCTTGCTTTTTGCAATGTAAGGGGCATATTACCAAGCAATAGCGATAATTATCGCTATTGCTTGGTTAGAGACAAAAATGTACCGCTGAGCTGCGGCGATTTTTACCGCAAATAAACCTTGGTATTACCAAGGTTTTATCGCAAATGCGATAAAAATCGCCGCAAATGAATGAATATCGCTGAAAAGTCAGCGATATTCATGCATTACCGAGCTAATGCTCTTAGCCATGTTATCCACCTCCCATTGGATAACATGGCTAAGAACTGCTCAGGGCAGGTGTTAGCTTTTGGAGATATTCGCGCTTAGCGCGAATATCTCCAAAAGTTGGTAATAGGAGATAGCGATGTTAGCGACTGTTTTCAGTCGCTAACATCTTGGCACGCCCACTTTGCATGTCATTAGTGATAAATATCACTGACATGCAAAGTGGGGCCCAAGATGGTCGCTATCTCCTACTAGCTGTCGCTAACTGGTGTTAGCAACAGCTAGGTAATAGGGAGATAATTTTATCTCCGCTTTCTTGGCTTTTAAAGCCAAAAAAGCGGAGATAAACCCCCTTGATAATATGCCCCTTAGGGGCATATTATCAAGGACAGGCGATACATTATCGCCGCTTTTATCGGCAGGAAACTGCAGATAAAGCGGCGATAATGGCCTTGATAATATGCTCTATGAATTCCAATCGAAGCCCATGTTAGATGTGTTCACATCTAACATGGGCTTCGATTGGAATTCATAGAGCATATTATCAAGGCCATTATCGCCGCTTTGTCGGCAGTTTCCTGCCGATAAAAGCGGCGATAATGTATCGCCTGTCCTTGATAATATGCCCCTTAGTTTTTAAAAAATGAACCTCTGCATATTTATTTAAAACGTCCAGACGGCGTTGCAAGCCAATAGGTGTTAAATCGAAAATTGCAACATCGTCTGTTTACAATAAAGACCCAACTGACATTCGACCAATTTTGGGGGCCTCCCCTTTCGCCAAGTTCAAAGCGCCAGGGAGATCAACAATGTACAGTGAAAATAAAAGTGGTGCTAATAGACAGCCCTGCTTAAGCCCATTATGCGTTATAATTTTGCATGTTAACCCCCGCGAGCCTCTCATTAGAACCTGGCACCAGGTGTCAGTATGCAATTCCATGATCAGACCCAGGAGATGATTTGGAATGCCGAGGGAGACAAGTTGTCTCCACAGGGTCTGGTGGTCCCCCTTGTCAAACGCCGTGAAGAAATGAATAAAAGCTGTATAAACTGGCATCCCTCGGGAAAAAACATATTTCTCCACAATTGTCTGAACAACCACTTTATTATCTAAGGTGCCATGGTTCTTTTTAAAACCGGCTTGTTCCGGCGGAAGGATATCTTGATCATGGACCCATTGTTGTAAGTGGCATAATATGCTTTTTGCAAATAAATTGCCAGGGGCATCCAGGAGGGCAATCTGCCTAAAACTAGTTGGCACCGTTTTTGGTCCTTTTTTATACAGGGGGGCTATAATGCTCCCCTTCCAAGAGGGGGATATTTTATTCATAGAAAAGCAATATTTAAAAAGTGGCTCTAAAAAATCACCCCATGCTTCTGTCTCCTTTTTGATTAATGCAATAGGGATACCATCCGGCCCTTGTGCGCCGGAAGTTCGGAAGTTCTAGCCATCTTTATGTACTTTATCAGTTCCTGTCCTAGTGGGGGACCAAATTCAGTAAGGACAGCAGATACTGGTTTAACCTCATCAGGCAACACGGGAGAAACTGGGCTATTATTTCTATATAATAGAGAGATGTAATCCACCCATTCCTTTTCGGGAATCGGTATCGGAGTAGCTCTCTGCCTTGAATCTTACACACCACACCCCTTCATTAAATGTGGTCGGAAGGTGTTAGGAGTCTGAGGTTTGGTCAAGCGATCGACTGTGCAGGATGATCGATCATCAAAAGTGTGTGATGTTATTTCTGCATTGCATGGCATGTTCGTTTCTCTATGCACATGTTCGCAATTATGTCAATAGAGAAAGTTCATATTCGTAAAAAATGCACAATGATACAGTGAGTTTTAAACCTGTTTTTTTTCGAACTCATGGCTATTTATTGATGCAGGTATTGCACTGACTTCAGTTAAATATTGCAGGTTTTCTCACACATAAATTACGAGTTCTGCACCTATTTTACAAAAAAAATGAGATTTCTGTACTGGGGTGGAAAAACATATCCCTAAACAGCATCTAATTCGAGCAAAATAAGTTATAGCTACAGGTGATGTAGCCATGGAAGTACATCATGTTTAGGCGTAACACAATTAGTATGTTGCTCCTGAGTTTAGCCTATACAGACCCTGATCTTGAGTCAGGCAGAGAATAATCACCGCATGGCATTACACTTCCTATGATTCAGCGTGGGTTGGTTTTTCCACTCCCGGTTTTTCTGGGCCTGCGAGGACCACACCCAATTTTTCCTGCTGGTTATTCCGGCTAGAAAAATCATTGCCACTTTGCCTCCAGCAGCAGTCAAGCCTCATTCACCATTTCTTTGACAGGGAGCCTGAAGGGGGCATACAATGCTCCCCCTGACAAAAATAATTACCTCTCTGGTGCCCACATACAACATCACAACTCAATACTAATAACTGAGAATGCAACTACCACTTTCTATTTCATTAGGAGGATGGGTAGACACCTGGGACTGAGCTGTGTTCAATGCTCGCCAGGAAGGTGTTCTTCCTAACGGTTCGTTTTTAAACCTTTGCTGGAACATTTTGAGGAGATTTTAAATTGTTTTACTGTTAATATCATTCAATACCTGTAACTGAGACGCACTGGGCACTTTACCTTTTTTTTCATTCACGCTGGCACGGTGACTGCTCCACTTAGAAGGAGTCGGGGGCAGGACACCGGTAGCCATCTTGGGGGTTAGCGGTCTAGGCTTTCCCAGCCGCAACACATGAAATTGTCACGCTGACGCGACTGCAAGCCCATCTGCGCCCGTCTGTGCTCGGACCAGGCTCAGGGCCTGTCCCCCTGGCCTTTCCATGTCAGAAATGTTGACTTACTCTAGAGAGCATCCCTTGAGGCTGGACTCTGAGGGGGGCAATGCGTGCTGCCCAAGGATTGCTCCCAACCTATTTCTGGAGGCGCAGGCTCAGCTATGTCCAAAGTGTCACCTATCCCTCTCCGGCATCATGATACATGCTACTAGTCTCCAGGCCAGTACAATGTGGATAGGATCAGTCAAGCTGATCAGACATCACTCAAATGTCTTCTTCTAAATGCTAGGTCTCTGATTAAGCATAGTGTGGAATGTGCCCTGTTTATAGAGGAGCATAATATCAAACTAGCTCTTATTACAGAGTCCAGGTCCGATGAAGCCTCTGGACCCGACCTTGTCAAAGCCACTCCACCCGGTTTCTTTTGTTATACACTTGACAGACTTTTCAAAAGGGGTGGCGGGTGGGCAGTTATTTATCATAACACCTTAGAGCCCTCCTTTGTTGAAGCCTCCAATCAGGCATGTGAGGCACTGTCAATTACTGTTTGAACATCTGACCATGACACACTTAAAGCCGTCCTCCTCTATCGCCCCCCGGGCCCAGGAGGTGCATTCCTAGATTCCATTGGAACGCCTCTTGAGGAGTGGATGTACGGCAAGTCCTTTAAGGTTACGGGGGATTTTAATTTTCATCTTGAACACCTCACCGACACCGATAACATAAGACTGCAGCAAATTTTTAGTGGAGGCGACCTCAAGCAGCTTGTAAAAGACCCCACTCACACCGCAGGGCATACATTAGATGGAATTTTCTCTAGTAACCCCAACCTTGCATACATGGAAGAACTGCCACTCTTCTGGACAGATCATACTGCAATTTTATTTGAATTTAAACAGGCCAAGCGCCACCAGCATTTACCTTTTTCCATGTCTGGTCAACTACAAGGGCCTGGAGAAATAATAGCAGCCTAGAGCTAGGAAGTGTCTTGAAAGCTAGAGCTTATCCACCGCTACTTAATGTAGAGGAAGCCATGGCCACCTACATGGAATGGGTAGATTCCGCCTGCAGGAAATTAATGCCGGGCAAACAGTGCATTCCCAAGCGGGCATTTCCATCTGCCCTTTGGTACTCAGAAAACCTAAAAACCCACAAACTTGACTGTAAGCGGCTAGAGTGAGTCTGGAGGAGAGGGTACAACAACATTGATAAAGAGGCCTATAAAGTATGTCTTACACACTACAAAAAACTACTTTTTGACACTAAAAAGTCATACTTTGGGGAACAAATTAGGAAGGCTAAATCCTCATCTAAAGAATTTTTCAAAACTATTATTACAGTCACAACCTCCACTAGCTTCAGGATAGACAGTAGCCCGGAACTCTGTGAAACTCTGGCCACCTTTTTTTTTTGTTGCAAAAGGTGGAAATCATTTTTTCCTCCTTTACTCTCCAGCTAACTGACGCCAACAAGGCCTCAGCAGTAGAGTTGCCTATTGACAATATGCCTACCCCCATATTAGATTGCTTCACGCCGCTGGACCTACAAGGGGTAACCAAATTACTATAAGATATTCGATCCGGTATCCCTCTGGACCCCTGTCCAGCTTCCGTACTTAACCTGGTTCCAGACACTATAGGGGCAGTCCTTACCCCACTGTTTAACACAATTTTTAAATCGGCTCACTTTCCTGGACCCTGGAAAAATGCATCTATCCTTCCTTTATTAAAAATTCCAACCTGGATCCAAAAGACCCGAACAACTATAGACCCATCTCGCGTCCTCCGTTTCCAGGAAAAATGAATGGCCAACTCAGTACGTTTCTCCAAACTAATTCTGTGTTGGACTCCATGCAGTTTGGTTTCTGTGCGGAACACAGTACCGAGCTGGCTCTGATTAAATCTACAGAGGAGATCAGATAAGCCTTGGACAGGGAGGCGCCCAGATACTGATCATACTGGATTTCTCGGTGGCCTTCGATATGGTCCATCATGAAGTTTTGATGGACCGTTTATCTAAATCTGGGGTCCAAGGCAAGGCCTGGGATCTTCTTAGATCTTTTCTTACCGACAGGACCCAAACTGTGGACCTGGGTGGGGATAGATCTAGGCATTTCTCTCTTCTGTGGAGTGCTGCACGTGTCTTCTCGAAGTCCCACATTATTCAATGTGTATGTGTCACCACTGGCAGCCCTGATTAGATCTTTTGGGTTTCAGTCGACCTCGTATGCGGACGAAACACAAATCATGTTGTTGCTTCAGAATGGTAAAGAAGTGGAGACGGGATCCAGATGCCATGATTGTATGCAGGCGATCATGGGTTGGATGGCATCAAACTGCCTGAAACTAAATGTAGACAAAACAGAGGTGATTATATTTGGGAACATCTCCAACCTCTGGGCGCCGGACTGGTGGCCAACTGCAATGGGCACGCTTCCAGTTCCTGCGGAGAAGGCTAAGAACCTGGGGGTGATCGTTGACTCTAAATTTTCCTTTGGTGACCAAATTAGCAAGGTCGTCTCAACCAGTTTCTACATTCTTAGAATTCTGAGGAAAATCAAATTCCTCCTTCCCGAAGACAGCCTAAAGATAGCAGTCACAGCGCTCATTCTGTCACAACTAGATTATTGCAACAGCCTCTACTTGCAAATCCAAAAGAGACATTTGAACAGGCTCCAGATCGTACAGAATGCGGCGCCAGGCTGATAACAGGTACACCTAGGTTTTTCTCTGAGAATGGGACTCCGAGATCTTCACTGGCTTCCTGTGAGACAAAGTGCACAATTTAAGGCTCTTTGCATGGCCTTCAAGGCCCTCATGGGTATTGGTCCTGCCTTTCAGAAACATGATATGCAATGGTATATTCCAGGAAGAGCACTGCACTCCTCGGAAGCAAAACACATGATTGTTCCTCGCTTTAAAAAGCCACATGGGGTGGTAGGAGCTTTCATCATTGTGCCACTAAGGCCTGGAACAGCTTGCCTTGGCACCTTAGAAACTCAACCGAGCTCCTCCCGTTCAGGAAGGGATTGAAAATCTTGTTTTTTACATAGACAGCTTTATCTGTATCTCTATCCAGGTAGGCATTGCTCAGCGCCAGGACAACCTAGGGTAACAGAGCACTTTAGAAGTCTCAGTAACATAACATAACAAAACAACTATTCTCAACCAGTTGGAGAACACCTTGGGGCTTTGGCGAGTAGTAGAAAAGTGCTATTGAAATTGCTCCTGGGTGAATTGGGTGAATTACTGGTAGTTTAACAGAGCCTCCATGGCATCTGTCTCGTATTACTATTACAGTGGTTTACTGGCTGACTAACTGTGCTCCTAGAGGTTGGACACCTACTGCTACTGGAGTGCTTTTTAAAATGATTTATTGGTGCTTTAACAATGCATCCTGATCACATATGTCAACCACAGCCCTTTGAGGGTTCCGTTTGACCTGTCATGCAAATCTTGGACTCCATTCCTATAAATAAATATTTTTCATAAGTTACTAGTATTTGGATCGCCACAAAGACTTGGGCTGTCCTAAAATGAAACACAGGTGGCCTCAAATGCCTCTGGTTTATATAGATTGCCTGTGAATGTTCCCCTGGACAGTCTTTCTTGTGCACCTCTCATTGGTGGAGCACTGCTACATGCTCCTGCACCATGTCAGGACCACACTCTGTGAGCATCATGTGTTACTTGGAAACTGTGGGGCAGATTTTCAAGCCCCTTGCACCTCTTTTGTGTTACTTTCCCCATGTAAAAAATTACGCAAAAGTGGTGCAAGGGGCTTGTAAATCTGCCCCTGTATCTTTAGTTGACAATGCATCCAATACCCTTTTTCGTCCATGTGCTGAACGATGGGTGCTGCCTGAAAGTCTCCTCTGAGAGCATTTTAAACCTTTACAAAAGGTACAGAATGTACTACAGAAATGCTGCAATATTATTAAATATGGTATAACAGTAACTTGAGGCCTACAAGATGTTAGGAAAGTATCATTGTTCAGGCTTAGAGATAATTTAGCAGGCCTCCAAGAGACTGCAATCAGAGCAGTTCACATAGGTTTGGCCACATCTCACAATGGTTTAATTTCCTCCCATGTGAAGACAAATCCAACATAAGCTTGGATGAATTCGCAAAAAAGTCAAGAACTATTCCTAGACTACTTACTATATTTGCATTAAATTTCGAACTTTTTTTTAACTTTACAAAGGTTTCAGTGGTAAGCTTGGAACTCTAGACCTATGTCCAGTACCAGCCAAATACTACAGTTTATTTTAGAACATAACATTTTGCTGGTCATGTGTTAATTAACAGTCGATTAGAGATATGTTATAGAGTAAATTAAAAGGTCATAACCTAAAGACATCTGAATATACTCCCGAATGTACTCCATAATTGAGATACATAGTGCAGAGCAAGCAGACATTAAAGTCTCATGATAAACATTCGTGCATTGTGTGGCCAGCTGTGCTGAGAAAATTACATTTGTTTGGTGGAATGCTTGCAAAAGTCTCAGCTAGTCGGGAATGTTTGGAGTTGCATACCAGTCCATCACTTTTCACCCACTATGAAAATTCAGAAAAAGTTGGATCTTTAAAAAAATAAAATATTGTCCTAACGAAACCCAGACTTCGTACAGCCCACAGTGCTAGGCCAGTTGCCCTCCAACGGGCCTCCCTCATGAGGCCAAACAAAACCGAAACTGATCAGGCGTCGCTTGCATCTCTGTTAAGAAGGGACCTAGCCTAGCAGATTAGTTAAACCAAGACCAACCATGATTTGCAAATGGTTGGTCTCTGGAATGGCATACTGGAAAATAAATCAATGGATGAGAATTCGGCCCTGATTAGTGCCAGGGGCTGAGATTCATTTTAACATCCCTCCTATCACGCTTTTGATGCTATCATGTTTTTCACAACTATTCTTGTGTCTAGGTAAATGATGTTATCTACCATGACACACTGCAGATAGCCCCAGATGTAGGATTCATTTATGACATTCCAGCTTATCTTAGCATTTGTAGCCAAGTATAATTTGTGGCTGCAACATGCATTCAGCACTGAGGTCCGAAAAACAATACCGCGTGGATATGCTGGCTGTGGAGAGCTGCCCTTCTTCAGCCCTAACTAGGGATGACTGGTCTGTGCCCTCCCAGTACACCTAACAGTGACCACATGCAATTCCCGTCGCTTTGGCGTGGAATGCTCTCCAATGCAGCCACATGGATGATCCCTGCTTTTGATGGGTGCACATTTGAGTTTAGAGGGTGAATTTCCACATGACCGGCTTTGACCATTTGCTAGTGTTTCCAGTTTCCTACATTCACTGGTCTTCCTGAGCTAATGACTTTTCACACCTTTAAAATGAAGCTCTAAAGCATCAGCTTAGACACAAGACACTCAATGTCTGGACATTGCTTTGCTGTTCTCCTCAAAGTCAGGTCTGCGTTTAGAACCAGATAAGACAATCTGCAGCCCTTCCTGCAAAGACAGGAGATGGAATGCCTTGAGAAGAGAGGAGCTTTTATGTCCATGATTAGGATAAGACTACAGTGAATAACCTGTGTGGTGAACTGACACAAAGAGACAGCGGGCCCAAGTGCCACGAGGGCCGTGACAAGCTGACCCTTGAAGCAAAGCATCATCTCACCTTGACAGGGTCAGCGGTGTACCTAAAGACAGTGCAGGACTGTGCCTGCTTAGTGGTCCGCCCTACTCCACTGACCGAGGACCGTGCCCTATTTTCCCTGTGCCAACAAGCAGCTAATTCCATCAGCGGTTTAGTTTTTCATTCTAATTCTAGTGCTTTGTTAGAGCGATACTGTATCAGCGAAACACTCAGAGCTACAGGAACGTCCATGTGGCCCTTTCAGGACCCTGAAGCCAATCATGACTGGGAGTCATTTATACACTGTGTTAAACGAAGTTGGTGTGGTTGTTTGTTGTTTGAAATGGACTTAAGGCTTCTTTTCTAAAATTGCCATTGATATGGACACTTTACAAGTCCATCAAAAGATTACTTTCAAATTCCATAATATGTGTATTGATAATCAACTATGTGATGCCCCGAAAACAGGTTGAAACGTAGATGACAGGGGTCTCTAATTCGATACAGAATTTCGGGATGGTAAAATGTGTGACTGAGAGCTAGGCCGATGCTTTTAACAATATTCAGCTTTGATTCAAAGACCGCTGTGAAGGTCAAGCCGAAGAGTGGGCTGCAGGGTGCACTGAAATCGAACACCATCTGGAACCCCCTGGATAATGGAGGGTTCATTGGCAGATGAAGTTTATTGTCAATAAATGGAGGTTTAAGTACTAATTACGCAATAAAAATCAGATGCTATCATTAAACCAATTTACACTTCAGTCTTCAGGCAGCAGCAATCCTTCGTGGGTATTGCAACTACAGATATTTAGGATTAAGGTCAATATGAAGTGGACGATGAAGATAACTGTCTCCAAAGTGATTTGTCCAAGAGAAGGCAGCGTCAGCAGTATTCCCACACACCCCTTTCAAGAAACCGGCACAGGGTTCTACAAAACAGAGCTATTCTCCACATGCATGATCATTTTCCTGAAAGCAACTAAGCGCCACGAAAGTCAAATTTGTAATATATAGCTTGAAAGCACAAAAATATTCAGAATTCAAAGTTACATTGCATAACACATTTTGAGTGGCCCAAAATATATAATCGTGTACTTCTGGTGCAGGCTGATGGTCTGCCTTTCTTCTGGTCTGTGATGGGTCCCACCTTCTGGAAACATTTATGTGAGAGGTGAGAATACCACAGCTTGAGATGCTTTTGAGGCATGTGCTTAGAGCTTTTCTCTTAAGCTACTCTTTATGGGTTGTGTATGTAATTCTAGTTCCTCTTGAATAGGGAAGAGAAAGAAATTTGAGTGACGGCAACAATGTGTGACCCTACAATGCACAGTAACAACGATTATCAACCTCACTGCAATGTAGGCCGCAGCATGGTTCATGAATCATTGAAACCATACTTTGTTGTTGTTACGTTTTGTCTACAAATCCACCGACAAGGACAGCTTGGATTAGTCCATTTACAGCTAGTTAGGGAAGTTGGTAAACCAGAGTGATGGTGGAAGGAATCTGTGACAGGAGAAATAGTAGAAAGAGAGCAAATTCACTGGAAACAAACTGGAGAAAGAATGAGGCTGGATGTGAGCCAGCGAAAGAGCAAGAAAGTTGAAATGGGGTACTGATAGGTGGGAAGAAGTAGAAAACAGAGAGGAAGTCTAAAACAAGCACTGGCTTTGCCAATAGGTCTCGCAGTAGGAAATTTGGAGGTATTGGTTTTGTAAATGACATTTTATATTTATATATCGTTATTGGCATTGTCAATAACAATATATAAATATAAAATGTCATTTACAAAACCAATAGCTCCAACTTTCCAAATGCGAAACCTATTGGCAACGCCAGTGCTTGTTTTCTCTAGATGTGGTAATACAGTCTGCAAAGAAGACCATCATTCAACAGAAACAGGCGGATGTGGTTATTTTGCATTCTTTGTACTCTGCATGATCCCTTAAATATGTTAACATTGGTATACCATGTGTTAAATAAAAACAATATAATCATTATGTCTCTGCAGTTTGTTTGATTTCTAAACCATTAGGAAGTGCTTCACAACATCGGCCCACTGAGAATTAAAATGGTAACACAATTAAGTAAAACAATTTTTGTGCACGGAGAAGTGTGTAATTAAATCACAGATCGGGCTTGCACTTGCTGGGCTAACTGTGCTTCCCTTCCGGTCTGCAGTTATCTTTTCTTCTCTGTATACAAGTTCCTTCCTGTCTGTCCCTATCATCTTTGTTCCCCACAGGCTGCCTCGCCCATTCAAGAGCTTCTGTGCTCCCAGCAACAAGTAGATCACACTGTAAAATAAAATGGGTCATAAACAGAACGCATGTTCAGTGCTGTTGTCATGGTATTGTAACTGGCTGAATTTAAAAGCCAAATTGCAATGAAAATCACGTGCTGTTCCTTGAAACAGATGGGAGAACAACAAGAGCGGCAGGGAAACTGAAAGTACGGCCGGCCACCGGCCAACCATGAATAATTAGGGGAGGAGAAGCCGCACAGCACACGCTGGGAGAAGCCCTTTGATGTGCTGTGCGGCCGTGAAAAAATTTAATTAGGAGGGAGGCTGATGCGCGTGCTTGTTTGGTCACGTGATTCACGTGAACTTAAAGAAAACCGCACGAACAAAACCCTTGGTTTGACGAGCATTTTGAGCACTTGAATTCTCGCTCCACTCAATGCGCATGCGCCCATTGATAGGTCGCGAGACCTAAAGAGAGAAAAGGCAACTGGGAGAGCATATGAACTGAATACTGCTGCCTACCTGACACCACATCGTCTGGGGGAGCGGGACCCGGACAACAAGTTCCAGCATCCTTATCGGCTCGTTGCTGCCGACTCCAGTATTTTGCACCAGGAGGCACTTTAACATTGCCTGAGGGCTCCCCCAGCACGGGACGCCCATCAATACTGCTGCCTACCTGCCGCCACAGCGTCTGGGGGAGCGGTACCAAGACAGCAAGTCCCAGCATTCTTAACGGCTCGTTGCCGCGGACGCCAGTATTTCTCCCCTGGAAGCACTTTAAAATCGCCTGAGGCTCCTGCAACATGGCACGCGTGTGGGCGTTTGCCGGCCGCGCCCGGGCTAAGCCCAGGTCAAGGGCGGGCCCATCTATGCCCGTTAGAACCTGACTGGGGCTGGGCCAACTCTCTTTCCTCTGGAAATCGTCAGGGGTGAGCAAAAACTGCCTTCTTGCAGCGATGGGGTAAAGTGAAAGCGAAGATCCCGCAAAATTGCACCTCCATTATTTCATATCTAACGACAGCTGTTGGGGCTTTAAATGAAGAAATTCATAATGTGGAGGAGCAGCTGCGGTTAGGGGGTCTAAATCTGGTAATAACCTCCCTACCACGCCCCCTACGGAAGTATTACAAAGGGAAACTCCTAATGAAAATACCGAAACAGACTCGGAAGTGGAGGAGGGCGTTTCTACCTGGGCAGCACAACAACAAACAACCTCTGTTCAGGAACTTGTAAAACCTGTGAGAAGACTGGGTCGTGATGTTTCCCGTACTCTGACAGTAGCCCCAAAGTAAAAAAGGTGGAAAATAGGCACAAAGGGGGCCAAGACAGATGACACCCAACCCCAGGCAGGAATTTTAGGTCCTCAGGGCATAGAGGCCTGGGCTAAAGCGCATTTCACTGCCACAGTAAGAGAACTCATCCAAACGCACTTTGAGGCAATTTTTGGGACTCTTAAAGAAACGCTGACTACTTGCATTAAAGATGTTTTAGAAGTCAGGTTGACTAAACTCGCCTCCATAGAGCTCAAATTAAGCAAGTCAAGGCAGTGAAAACAGGGGTTAAACAAAAATAATGTATTGAATAATGTGTCACATGGTGTTCAAAATGCTTTATGACCCCCACAGGCAGGACCATTGAGGGGGGCCCAATATATCACACAAATTTCAGGGGACCCACAGCCCGACCACAATAAAATAGGGAACAAAAATAAATAGTCGCAACCGGTGGCTGCGAAACAGAATTTTAGGGGGTCCCACTTACCGCCTGATTTGCCAGAAACTCTTGTTCATAGAGAGCAGAGTGCTCATTCCATGCGTGGGGTTGGAAATAAATGCAGGCTTCATTTACACCTGGAGGCCACCCCTTTAGCAGGGGTGCTAGTAGCTCACCTTCAAGATAACATAATTGAGACCCCTGATGAAAAAGTTACTTACCTTCGGTAACGATATATCTGTAAGAAACATTAGTTAGTTAGATTCCTTACCTTAGAATATCCCCAGGCGTCAGACTGGATCCGGATAGTTTTTCGTCAGCAGTACCCCTGCGCGTCGGTAGAAGTTGTCTGCGGCTCCCCATCCGTCGTCGGCGTCGTGATCGCCGGGATGACATCGGAGTACTTAGACGCCGCCCTCGCGCGCTGACGTCAGTTCTGTACATAGCTCTCCGCACCAGGAATGCAGAGCCATGCAAGAAACCGCCACTGGTGCCATTAAACTAGGGCCCTCAAGGGGAGATACCTTAACCCTAGATATCGGTTCCCAGAACGGGGAGGATGGGTGGGCGGTAAGGAATCTAACAAACTAATGTTTCTTACAGATATATCGTTACCGAAGGAAAGTAACTTGTTCATCTGAAAGAAACACGTTAGTTAGATTCCTTACCTTAGAATAGATACCCCAGCAATACCAAGCCCAGTGGTGGGCCTGCGAACCAAGAAGGAAGTCCTGGAGAACGGAACAGCCATAAAAGCCATCTCTCCGGACCTGACTGTCCGGGCAGTAGTGCTTGGCAAACGTGTGCAATGAAGCCAACGTAGCTGCCTGACAAATATCCTGCAAGGGGACTCCCCGACCCAGGGCAGTAGTAGCCACCGTGGCCCGAGTGGAATGGGCGTGCAGCCCCACAGGAGACTCCTTTTTAGCCAAGGAATAACAGACCTTGATGCACAAAATGACCCACCGAGGGATGGTCCACTTGTGCACCGCCCATCCCTTCTTAGCTCCCACGTAGCCAACAAAGAGTTGGTCATCCACCCGAAACTGTTGTGTGTGGTTGAGATAAAAGGAGAGTGCACGTTTTGGGTCCAGACGGTGGAGCCTCTCTTCCTCTTTCGAGGGATGCGGAGGCAGAAAGAAGGTGGGCAAGGTAATGGACTGGCTGATGTTAAAGGCAGTAACAACCTTGGCTAGAAAAGAAGGACGAGTCCTCCGAACAACCTTGTCCAGATGGACGGAGAGGAAAGGAGGTTTAGAGGAAAGAGCCTGGAGCCCACTCACTCTTCTGGCAGAGGTGAAGGCAACCAGGAAAGCAGTCTTGAGAGTCAGAAGACGAAGAGGGCAATTATGAAGTGGCTCAAAGGGAGCGAACATCAGACAAGTAAGAACCAAGTTCAAGTCCCAATGAGGCATCACAAAAGGAACAGGAGGGAACATGTGCATGATGCCCTTCAAGAATCTATTTACAACAGGGGACTTGAAAAGAGAAGGCTGATCAGGAAGCCTCACGAAGGCTAAAATGGCCGAGAGATAGCCTTTGATAGTGCCCAGAGCAGATTCCTGCTGGGCAAGAGAAAGGTGAAAGAGGAGAACCTCTGAAAGAGGGGCAGAGAGTGGATCCACAGCCTTTGCTGTGCACCATGCCCAAATTTTTTTCCACCTGCAGGCGTATACCGTTTTTGTGGAGGGACGCCTGGCTGCCCGAATGACACCACAGACTTCAGGAGGCAAGTCAAATGGCCTCAACTGTCACCGCTCAATCTCCACACATATAGGTGGAGACTGGACAGGTTCGGGTGGAGGACCGTCCCCTGGTGCTGCGACAGAAGGTCTTCCTGAAGAGGCAGACAAATCGGGGGATCGACTGACATACTGAGTAGCTCGGGATACGAGAAGCTTCGTGCCCAGTCCGGAGCCACAAGGATGACTTGGGCCCGGTCGCGTCTGATCTTTCTCAGTACTCTGGGCCGAAGTGGTATAGGCGGAAAGGCGTACAACAGACCGCAACTCCACTCATGACGTCGCCGAGCGAGTGCCGCCTTGGAAATTCCAACACACCAGAACTGATGACATTGCGCGTTCTCTTTGGTGGCGAATAGATCTAACCAAGGCTCTCCGCACTGCTGAAAGAGACCTTGCGCCAAGTCCAAGTTCAGACACTATTCGTGAGCCATCATGCACGGGCGACTGAGTTTGTCCGCCCTGACGTTTAGGGAACCTGCCAGGTGTTGAAACACCAGGGTGAGGCCCTGGTGTTCCAGCCATGTCCAGAGGTGCGGAGCCTCCTGACAAAGGGTCCACGACCCCACCCTGCCCTGTTTGTTGCAGTACCACATGGTGGTGGTGTTGTCCGTGAACACCTGCACTATACTTCCCCGGACAGAGGGAAGGAATACCTTCAGTGCAAGTTGGATCGCCCACAGCTCCAGAAGGTTGATATGGAACCGGGACTCCGCCAGAGACCAGAGGCCTCTGATCTCCGTCTCTCCCATGTGGCCCCCCCATCCCAGGAGGGACACATCCGTCACCACTGTGTGCTTCGGTTGGGGTAGGGAGAAGGACCTGCCACTGACCCAATTGTGATCCGTGAGCCACCACTGCAACTGTCTTACAGTGCCCTCCGAGATCAGGACTTTGCCGGACAGGTTTATTTTATTTTTTATTTTTTTCATTTTAGGAGTTTTGTATAGCCCTAGACAGACCCAAGGGTATCAGAGTGCTTTATAGCAGTTATAGTACAGGAATTACAAATCATCTAGTACAGGAATCTCAAATAGGCATCAGTGAACATATCATTTGGAAATCCCGGCCTGTAGTGCAACATAGAGGCATGGAAGTCCTGTGAGCCTCGCAGAGTGCATAGTTCAGGGAGGGAGGGAGCAAGGAGGGGCTAAAGGAAGCTGGAAGAGGTAGATTATGTTGAAAAGTGTCCTGATGCTGTGCCCACCGGAACTACAGGTTCCATTGCAGAGCCTGCATCCGCCCCCTGGCGTGATGTACCAGCAGGATGCAGGAGGCCATCAGCCCCAGGAGCGGCAGCGTCATCCTGACAGACTCGGGAGAAAGGCTGAAAGATCAGAATCAGAGCCTGAATATCCTGAACCCGCTGCTCGGGAGGATAAACCCGAAACTGCGCGAAGTCCAGAACCGCTCCGATGAAAAGGAGCTTCTGAGAGGGACACAGGTGTGACTTTGGCACGTTGATGGAGAACCCCAGCCAGTGCAGGAGATTGGCCGTAGTCTGGAGGTGGGAGACGACTGTGTGGGGCGAGCTCGCCTTCAACAACCAGTCGTCGAGATAGGGGAAGACTGGAACCCCCAATATGCGCAGATGAACTGCGACCACCGCCATCACTTTCGTGAACACACGAGGGGCACTGGTGAGGCCGAAGGGGAGCACGGTATACTGAAAGTGCTTGTGTCCTACCATGAACCGCAGGTAGCGTCGGTGGGCCCACAGGACGGGGATGTGGAAATATACGTTCTGCAAGCCCAATGCTACCATCCAGTCTCCAGGGTCTAGGGCAGCCAGGACCTGAGCTAAAGTCAGCATTTTGAACTTCTCCTTCCGGAGGAAGCTGTTGATGCTCCGGAGGTTCAAGATAGGGTGCAGGCCCCCTTTGGCGTTCTTGGGAACCAGAAAGTAGTGGGAGTAGCAACCACATCCTACTTCTGGCCCAGGAACGCGCTCGATGGCCCCCTTGGCCAAGAGGGCCGTAACTTCCTCCTGCAGAAGTTGCAAGTGATCCCCCGACATGCAGTGGTACTGCGGTGGCATGGCTGGAGGGGTTGCCTTGAAGGGGAGGGAGTAGCCCCTTCGGACGATTTGCAGCACCCACCTGTCCGAAGTCATGGTACGCTAGTGGAGTAGGTGATGGCGAACCTTGCCTACTACTGGTATCGAATAGCCTGAAAGCCAGGAGTGGCAACAGATCGCCACCGTCGTGGAAAATTGCTCTGCCCAGTGAGTCCGTGGTATCAAGTCCACATCGGATGGAATACCATGCCGCATCTCGCCCCTCAGCAAGAGCCTGGGCGAGCCGTGTCCAGACCTCCTCCGGACACTGAGGCAGCACTTCCGCCACCGTATCCCACAGAGAGTGGGTGTAACGGCCCAAAAGGCACGCAGTATTAATGGACCGCAACCCCAAGCTGACTGAGGAGAACAGTTTCTTCCCAAACTGATCGAGCCTTTTAGATTCCCGATTCCGGGGGAGTGGACGGGAATGGGGTCTGGGAAGTAGAGGCCTGGATCACCAGACTCTCAGAGGTGGGGTGTACGGAAAGAAAGCAGGGGTCGCCCAGAGCCGGGTGGTGGCATCGGGCCACGTTCTGATCCACAGGGGGCACTGTGGAGGGCCTGGACCAAGTGCCCATCAGAACATCGGAGAGGCACTTATTGAATGGCAGCATAGGCTTCGAAGAGCTTACTGGCGGTTGAAGCACCTCAGTGAGGAGATTAGTCCTCACAGCCACAGCAGGGAGCTCAAGAGCCAAGGCCTTGGCTGCCCTGCACAACACCACGCTATATGTAGCACCCTCCTCCGTAGCCATGGAGGGAGGAGAGATGAAACCAGTGTCTGGCGAAGTGTCAAGATCACTGGCCTCCCCCAGCTCATCTGCCCAGTCCGGACTTAAATGGAACTGTTGTGCCAGAGGGTCCTCAGACCCCTCTCAGTCCTCCCCTTCATCCGTGTCCTGATAAACAGACATAAAGGACAGAGCCGGGTCATAGGTGAAGGCCTCACCCATCGACGTCGGAGGCGGCGCCATTCCGGCATCGGACCCAAAACAGGGCTGAAACCGGGGACATTGTCGTCCGAGGATGGCATCGGGAGTGGCACTGTAGGGGTCGGCGCCAGTGGAGGAGTCGTGAGGTCGACTGGTGCCGACCAGGATCCAGGCCTGGATCCCGAGGGGTCCTGCAGCGTCGGGACCGAAGTCACCGACGGCGCCGTGGAACGAAGCCGCCGGCATGCTAGGACCCCCAGTCGGGTCAGCGGGGCCCGAAGGCGCACCAGCAGGCCTCGACAGCGGAAAGAGAGTCCTCATGGCCACGAGGAAATCTCGAACCTCGCCCAGAGTCGCATGAAGCCCAGGGACCGGAAGGTGTGGGGCCGGACGTGACTCCTGCGGCCCCAGCAGAGCCGTACGGGTGGTGCCACCCGAACCCTAGGCCGAGTCGCGCGACTGTCAAGGGGAGTCAGAAGAGCAATGTCGCCTCTTTGACTTCTTCTTCCCATGCCTCGCCTTAACGGAGGACTTAGAGCCCGATGATTGCTCAACGAGCGGCGATGGTTGTGATTCCGCGACCGGTCCCTCGACTTCCTCCTCGACTGGGACCTTGAGCAGCACGGAGCTGACTGCCGGAGCTCAAGAAGCTTATGGGACCGCTCCCACCTAGCTTTCAAGGTCAAGGCCCGGCAGTCGGGGCACGAATTGTCGTCGTGGTTGGCCCCGAGACAGTAGAGACACCGGCAGTGGGGGTCGGTCACCAACATCAGTCGGTGACAGGCGTCGCACTGTTGAAATCCAGTCATCCCTACCGGCACAAGGAGTCGAATCCACTCGAAAACAATAGTCAAAATAGACCAAAAAAGTTAGTCAAAAAGTGACTAAAGGTACTAGCTCGTCACTGATCTGCGCTTGCTGGCGCAGAGAAAAGAAGAACTGACATCAGCGCGCGAGGGGGGCGTCTAAGTACTCCGACAACGTCATCCTGGAGGTCACGACGCCAACGACGGAAGCGGAGCCGCAGACAACGCCTACCGACGAGCAAGGGTACTGCTGACGAAAAAACTTTCCGTATCCAGCCTGGGGATATTCTAAGGTAAGAAATCTAACTAACGTGTTTCTTTCAGATGAATTGATCCGTAAAGTCAAATTTTGATGCACCAAGCTGTCTGACGGTGGGGCTATAGCATCATCTCACATTATAATGGCTAAGCAGGCGGGGTGATTTGTACGGGGTATGAAAGTGGATGAGGGTGACTTTGTTATTATAAATTTCAACAAGGTAAATGTAGATGGCCTCCTTTTTGTAGAGGGAAACAATCCTGGCCCGGCGGATATTAAAGCACTCCCTCTTGGGTATTTTTATCGCCCAGCTGTGAGAAATCTGACTAGAAACCCTACATCACTGCTTGGTTATCCATCAGAGAGAGCATATAAAGGGCCAGGCAATAGATATAATAATAGGGACAGCCTCTCTCTCACTCTGAATTCAATTGACCAAATCTTAAGTTGGCCCCCCATCAGAGTTTGTCACTGGCAAGAGAGTAGCTGGGAACACCTTGGGCCTTATTTATGAAGGCCTTGCGTCAGTTTTGCGCCACCGGTGCATCACTTTTTGTGACGCACCAGCGGTGTAAAAAATGCACCTTGTTGCGCCATATTTAAAAAGTGACGCATCTAGGTAGATGCGTCACTTTTTAAACCCCTGCGCCACATTATACCTGCGTCAGGTATAATGTATGCAAAGGGGGCGTTCTCCCGCAAAACGCCTCGTAATAGTGATGCAGTGAAATCTATGAGATTTCACTGCGTCACTTTTAGGCCGCTGTTGCGTTAAAATCTTGCACCTGCCTCACAGCAGGCGTAAGACTGACGCAAGCCCTTTCACATGGGGATTTCCCCATGTGAAAGGATGCATTACTGGAGTTGCGTCACTTTTGTGACACACTCCAGCAATGCGTCACTTTTGCGCTTACAGATACATCAGAAATACTGACGTATCTGTAACTCCTTGCGACATGATGCGTCATACATTAAATATGACACATCAGGAATGTCGCAAGGAGTGCGCAGTGAAAAGTGACGCATCGCTGTTTTCACGCAGCGATGCGTCACTTTTCATAAATGAGGCCCCTTAGATTTAGTGAATAGATTTTCTCCCCTGAGTCAGTTGGATTCCAACGACTGACTATCAAAATACCCCCCTATGCCTGGTCTGCACCAGTTAAATCAGGGCATTTCTATCCCAAGGATAACAATGATGGAGGAAGGTAGATCGAATGAAGCCTCTAAGGTACTTAGCTGGGTTTGAAGAACAACATAAATGATCCTACTTGGCTTGGTTTGGTAAGGGAGTTTGATATAGTGGGGTTTCAAGAAACATGGGAGACAGAGAATACATTCTGGCAAAATTGTGTATAAATGAAAATCTAAAGTTTAAATCACTTTTTAGATTTATACAGCCAGAAACAAGTCACTCGGTTCTCAATTATTTTGTTAGTAGATTTTATTATTCATTTGTGCAAAAAGAATTCTCAAGTCTTTGATGAATGACCTTGGCCCAGGTTATCATATAGAGACTCATTTTGAACACACTCAACAGGGGGGATATTTAGAGGATTTTCTAGCTGAATTTGGATTGGTATATCCTAACCTGACATTGGATGGGCCTGGTATTGGGGTATGCTTTCAACAATTGATTATATATTTGTTAACATAATCTCACTTCCACAAGTATTGGCTTATTCTGCTTAATGGTCACATTTTAGTGACCACAAACCAATTCACCTTTGTTTACAAAGGTGTTTTAGGGATACAGCTAAAGTGAAGAACATTGCCCCAGCTTCTACTATAAAAACCAGGGATCAAGGTTGAAGACTTAAATGGGCAAAGGTTGTACCAGATCTTTTTTTACATGACTTATTAAATTATGTAAGGAACAACATAGTTATATGTCAAGATGGCAGCCAAGGGGAAACTAAAATTATCACAGCCTTTGATAGGGTTTGTAAGCAGGTAGCTAGTGCCCTCTCTTCCCCAATAAGGAATACCTTAATAACAAGAGATGGATCGATCATAATTGTACAGCTGCTCATCAGAATATATTATCTGCTTTAAAGCAAAAACCATAAGACAGAATATTATTAGCAGCTTTAAGAATAGACTATAAGCAGACATTGTGCACCCGTAAATCTGAGATCAAACAGGAAGCCTGGAATGAACTGCTGTCCGTAGATATCATTAAGAATAGTGGGAAGTTTTGGGACCTTTTTTCTCTGGTCTTGGGGGCACTACTGTTGAATGTAATATACCAGAAGAGCAGTGGTTTAATAATTTTAAACACATTTACGGTGATCTGCCAGACCAGGTAGATATAGGAACCATGTTTATGGCTGTAGCTTATAGTATGGACTTCTCTGAAAAAGAAGTGGCTATGGCCATTGGCCAAATGACGTGCAATAAAGCACCTGGCCCAGATGGGATTCCTGCTGATCTTAAGGTGGATATCAAACTATGTAAAAAAAAATTGCAAGTGTATTTAATATGGCATGTCATCTTGGCCTGCCAAGATCCTGGTCAAAATTAATCTTCGTCCCAGTTTTCAAAAAAGGGCAGAGAGAAGATCCCAGGTGCTACTGGCCAATATCATTGATTGATTCAGCAGTCAAGGTGTTAGGTAGAGTGGTCCTTAGTAAATTAACAGATTGGAATAACAAACGCAATGTCCTGTCAAACCTCCAATACAGTTTTAGGAAAGGCAGGAGCACCTTGGATCAGTGTCTTAACCTACATTTAATTGTAGGGAAATATACCATAGCAAAGAAGGGGACACTCCATCTTGCTTTTATGGATCCGTCCTCGGCCTTCGACTTAGTGAACAGCTTCAAACTCTGGGATGTGTTGCTCTCATTGGGCATAGATAAAAACATAGTGGGCCTTATTTATGAAGGACTTGCGCCGCTGGTGCGTCACTTTTAAAATGGGAAAAAGTGACGCACCGGCGGCGCAAGTCCTTCATAAATAAGGCACAGTATATTTTATGTCTGACTTATATAAGGATCTTTTGGCAACAGCAATGACTGATTAAAAGGGTAATCTTATGCAAGATGTTGGTATTATAAGAGGAGTCAGGCAGGGATGCATTTTGGCCCCCTTGCTGCTCACCCTTTATATTAATAATTTAGATTCAGTCCTGTGTGGAACCAGCAAGGATATTCCTTGTGTGGGGAATTGATTGATTTCGGCACTACCATTTGCAGACGATGCTGCATTGCCGGCACGTAAAGCGATGGGCCTTCAGCGTCTTCTGCACTCCTTTGCTGCTTTCATAGGTTCTTTGGACCTGAATGTAAATCTTTCGAAATCGCATACTATGATCATGGGAGTGACTCCAAGAAAACCCAAAATACATTACTGTGATGGTAATGAAATAACTAGGGTTACCACATTCCCGTACTTTGGCGTCTTATTTGACGGCAGAAGATCATGAGCCCTGCAAAGGAAGGCGAAGACAAATGCCAAGGTAAGATCTTCGTCCGCAGTGCTCGATTTTGTCCGTAGGCTGGCTGCCAAGCCTGTGCAAGTAATAATTAATATATATAAAGATAAGAGTATCGCGATCTCGAATTATGGTTCCGGGATCTTGGGGTATAAAGATTGTGTAGAGCTTCAAATAGTGGAAAATACATTTTTAGGAAGCCTGCTTTCAGTTCCACAATCAACACCTTCTTATATTATTCACCAAGAAGTGGGTATTGGTTTTGTGGCAAACCTAATTAGAATGGCCCCCTTTCTTAAATGGATCTCGATTTGGATCAACCCAGAAATAGGGATGAATCAGGAGATTATACGAGATTGCAATGCACTGGACAAGGAAAGTAGCATTCCTTGGCTTAGCTACGTGCAAAGTACAGCAAAGCTGGTAGGATGCCCGGAGGTACTTGTTAACCCGGAATCCTTAAGTAAAAGGTATCTAGTGTGGGGAAAGACAACTTTTACACATTTGGCTTCTACAGTAAGAGAGGCCAAAGAGCTATTGAAAACCTACGGTACGGGCTCACCAAATTGTAAAAACTAGCTTTTTTATGGAGCCCTACATAGCTACAGTTAATAAGTTTCAACATTGTTTGCTCTCAACAAGATTGAGCCTTAACCATCTGCATTTTTTAGTGGGTGAAACCCAGGGTTGGAGAAAGATGGAGGATTTGTGACCCTGAAATTGTGATAATTTCTCGAGTCAAGACACTTTGCACTTTATCCTGTTTTGTGAGCACTGTTTGCTCATTCGCAAATGTTTTATCTTCCCAATTTAAAGGACAACGCCCGAATATACCTGCAGACGTTGAATATTCCAGGGAAACCTTTAATGTAGCTAGGTTTTTAGTAGTGGCAGTTAGAGATCTGATTTATCAAATGTTTACTCCTTTTTAATGTGAAATGATCTTCCCTTCTACACATTTGGCTTCTGCAGTAAGAGAGACCAAAGAGCTATTGAAACCTACGGTACGGGCTCACCAAATTGTAAAAACTAGCTATTTTATGGAGCCCTACTTAGCTACAGTTAATAAATCCCAACATCGTTTCCTCTGAACAAGGTTGAGGCTAATGTAGCTAGCTTTTTAGGTTTCGCACTGCGAAACGATCGCGAAGCGATCGTCGCTGCGAAACTTATTGTGATCGTTTCTGCTTTCAAGGAGTCAAGGGAGACAGGAGACAAGTGATGTGCACGCGCGCGTAAACGGATCAGGTCACGCGCGCTTCCTGTCTCCCATTGCTCCTTGGAAGCAGAAACACTCGCACGCACGCACGCACACACACACATACAGCCCCCCCTCCCCCCCGCGCATACACACACTGACACACACACACACATACATACAGAAACCCCTCCCCCCTCCGCCGCGCATACACACACGCACGCACATAGAGCCTACCTCGTCTCTGCGTGTCTTCTCAGCACAGCTAGCGCAGGGACAGCCAACGTGCAAGCGCACGTCGACGGCGTCTCCTGCGCTACAACCATGGTTTCGCGCCTAACCTTGATTTATGCCCTGTGGCCGTCGTTGGCGGGTAACCCCTGGCACTGCACAACCACCATGGACCCTCGGCCTGCGTCATGCGCCCCTCCTGCTGAGTGAGGTAAACTCATCTGGCAGGCTCTGTGTTGTTTCCGATGGTCTGTTCACTACTCCGCCCTCGCCTGTTGTTGGTTTCGTTTCTCTTGCTGCGAACTGTAGGTGGGGTTGGGGGGTGGGGGGGGGCTGTGAGGAGAGACTGCACCTCTTGAAGCCTGAGAGGAAACCGCTTAAAGGCGCCTGACCGTGAACGGAGACTATACCATTAAGGTAAGGGCCCTTGCACCAGTCACCCTGGAGTATCTTGTAGCTGGGGACACAAGCAAAGTGGGTAACTGGCACAGTGGTCTCCAGGACAGACTGCAGCGTCTTCTCTTTACTGAGCGCGGAGTCTAACAACACCTGTGATTACGTCTATCTAAGAGCTGCTTCCTTCACTGGAGGATGAGCAGTTTCACTTGTGTTTCAGAAAGGGGCGCCTATGCTTTTAAAATCGATCCATTTGTAAACTTCGTTAAGATTTTAATTTTCACAAAATTCCCACGAACTTCTTTTAAGAGTGCTAATTGTGTGTTTCCAGGAATGGCGGGGCGCAGGAGCTCAGTATTTTAATATCTCTTCTCGAAGGTCCGATGGGTGAACCTAGAGATGTCGGTAGGTGCTGTGGAAATGCCGAGTGTGCATATCCGGGCGCATGGATGTGGCATGTTGACTCAGCCCTTCACTCTCCTGAGGTGCATAAAATCGGCGCCATCGTACGTTGCTCACCGTAGTTTTGTAACGCCTCTCAAAGTGTGCGCCTTCGCTCTGGTAATCGGATTTTGTGCTAAGCAAAGCAATCACAAGTATAATTTATATTTTTATTTTCTCGTGAGTAAACGTGACAGCAATTAGTTAATTAATGGGTAAACTATTTCTCGTGTGGTATAATCTAGTCAGACTGTCAGAACATTAGTTTGCCCTTCTCTCTGGACTGCCTGGGGCTATTCTTTTGGAAGATGATGATCACGCTGAAGGAATTTGAAAAGTTTACCGTTATGCTTACAGTTACTTTTACATCAACACTAATTATCGCCGGTATCATGTTTCCTGAGTATCAACAGTCGGTTTTCATTATCCAAGTGCCATTCTTTTCATAACCATTGAGCAGTGAATAGAGGAGAGTGCCTCGTGGAGATCCATTACTGTCTGCAGCAGGCAGTCCACCCGCTGAGCTATTTTACAAAAAACAAAGATAATCATATCTGATATTCAGTATAAGAATAAGGTGATCGCCACTGTTTGTGTGACCCGTTGGTTCGGTGGGGCTCCGGTTTCTAATCGAGAAATCCCACACCTTAAAAGTAAGGACTAGTGGTGCGTGACAGTAACTGCAACTGGATGAGAATGTGCGAGTGAGTCAATGGGAATAAACAAGACTGAGGAACAATGAGAGTGAATGAGTAAAAGGGAAAGTATGCGAATGAATGAGAGAGTGAGACTGAGAAAGTGAGTGAGAATTTGTATGAATGTGAATAAGTGTTGGGGGATTGAGTGGAGAGGGGAGTGTAATTGAGTGGTAAATGGAGAAGTGGGAGTCCGAGTGAGCACGAGTCCGCATGAGTGTGTGGCCCTAGCATACTAGGGATTACACTTGGTATTTGTGCTACCATGGCACAATGCTGGCACTAGCGTATACATGGAATTCTTGGATTAAGGGGCCCTTCTCAATTTACTGACACACTAGAGGTAATTTTTAGCATAAGTGACACCCATAGCAAACAGCTGGTTTTGGCATATTTTTAGTAATTCTTTGTATTAGGGTACCTGTGATAAAATATTGCCTCTGGCATACTGTAGGTAGGGGGTGGGAGGGGCAGGCACCAGTGACAAAATGCTGACCCTCACATCCTAGAGAAAAAAATACTTTTAGGTCACCCATGGTAGATGGAAAGTATCACGGGTCTAAGGTGCAAAGCTAATGCTGGCACCGGCCTAATGGAGATTGTTATTGACTTTTTTTAAATTTTCAATTGGGGCACCTATTGCTCATTTTTGCAATAAAAATGGGGGTCAACTCCCGGGGAGTGCCAGGCATCCTTGCCAGACTGTGAAACCGAAAGCAACCAACAAACCTGCTGTAGCCAGCCCCGCTTTTTTGCCTCTCCATCCATCATACTCTGTCTCCTTCGCACCTCTCTCCTCCCTTTCTGTTCTCGAACTCTCTCCCCATTCCCTCTCTGTTTCTTGAAGCTCCGTGTGCATGCTGCTACTAATTTCAGTGAACTGCGGAAAGAGCTGCTAGAGGTACCAGAAGCAGCCCCGGACTTTCAAACTTGGCCTGAGGCCTCCAGAGCTCCAGTCCACCTCACTGGATAAATGGCCAGGCCGGGTGTGGGACGCATTTAAAAATGGGACCGACGGAGCAAGTAGGTTTTCCGACAGGGCAGAGGGACTGTGAGAGAGTTAGCCTTATATGTCATGCTAATATATCCCGATACGTCGGTGCCTCAGAATCCTGGTGTGAATGGGTGAGCGCCATGTCCGGCTCAGGAAAGATCTTTACTAGCCCCTGAAGAATCTAAGGCTCTTGAGAAATGGTCACTTTTTTGACAGTACACAGGTCAGTGTTTTTTAAATGCCAGTGGGCTGGATCCGTGTCAGACGCACATCAGAACGAAGAGGTATGCGAATAGACAGCTACCTTTGAAAGACCAGTAGGCCTTCCTCTGTGTCGCCTGCTCGCTTTCTTAAAAGACCTCTGCCGAGGGTGGGCACATACAGGGTTCACACACCACAGCTCATATGAAATTGTGCACAGATGCAATGAAGGAGCAACTCTATTTCCAACATTTTTTATGCTTGTGTAAGACGAAGAAGGAAAACGATCTTCGCACCATGGCGAAACATAGAACAATAACTTTTTCACTATTTTTGTTAGCATATGTACAAAAACAGCTAGGGGAAATAAACGTGATTTGTTTTCAGCATGGACATGATTAGGCTCGAAAAAAACTATTTATCTGCCACCTGGTGGGACCTTTAGTGGTATAACATGTGACCTTATTCAATTTGTGAGTCAGTGAGGTTTTTTGTAGGGGGTAAAAGAGTTATTTGGTTAATCTGAAAGGGTCATGGACTGCACAGGGGGGCCTGGCACCCTTAAGTCAGTTTATGTACATACCATGTGTGTGAAGTGCTTGTTAATTTTCACTATGGGAGAATCTCCTAACACGAGACACACAATCCGGGCCTCCTCCCATGGTGCTTTAATTAAACAGCCTATATTTTGTTGTTGCATACATCAGAGCAGCATCCGTTTACATCTTAAAATAAGAACAAAGGAAGCCCGGCTGCAAAGAAATAGGCGACAAGTCTGGTAACATCTCTGTGTGCGGTGATAGGAGTGACAGGGTGTTTCTATTTAACATCGTAAACTTTGCTACTACCGTATAGCACAATTTCCACCTCCTCCCGACCTGCTTTAATTAAACAGCATATATTTTGGTGTGTATCATGCACGTAAAAAATTTTTTGGGTGAAAACATTGTTGTATTAAGTTACAAAATATATAAAATTATTTAAGCAGCTAACAAATACACTGCCCTTTAAAAACTAGAGCATTCCGCAAGAGCTCCTCCTTTAGCAGCGTTTTATGTTCACCTTCACCTACTGACATTATAATAACAAACCTTATATTTATTTGTTGGTTTAAAAATTAAATACATAAAAGACATTGCCATTTACAATACCAATAACTTTAAACTTTGCAAATGCGAAACCTATTGCATTGCAAATGCTTGTTAGTAGCTGCAGTTAGAGAAAGGAAAAAAGAGGCTCTTCCTGATCTGATTTATCAAATGTTTACACCTTTTTAATGAGAAATGATCTTCCTTTCTACAAAATGCACTTTATGTTGTATTATTCAAGTTTTTTAGGGAATTCTTGAACTATGTGTATTTTTAACCTGAATTGTATATACATTATGAGTGATATTTGTTCAATGAATATGTGTTGTCTGGTTCGTATTCGAATGGATATTTTTACATGCTTTTATGGTTTTAAATAACCGAATAAAGTGATTTTGACTGACTGACTGAATAGATAAAAAGAGGTTCTGAAGAGAACATCGGAGATTGAGATATTAACTAGAAGACTGAAGGGTGCTCCGTAGTTAGCTTTGCAGCACATATCTTATTGGTCTTGAGCTTTGTCTCCCAGCAAATGATGCTTTTGCAGAGAACTAGTCAATAGCAAAATCAGTAGAACAGGACAGACCA
Organism: Lissotriton vulgaris; assembly: GCF_964263255.1. Taxonomy (NCBI): domain Eukaryota; kingdom Metazoa; phylum Chordata; class Amphibia; order Caudata; family Salamandridae; genus Lissotriton; species Lissotriton vulgaris. Next base: position 1,236,521,687 of record NC_141687.1, on the reverse strand, counting down.
ATACCAAATGTAAATCAATGTTAGGCTCCCTTAAAGGCCTAATATAGATTTTTTTATCAGAGCCACAAGTCTACTGACTTCCACTTCATGCCACATATAGGATTGTTTCTTATTGCCTCATAATGTTCACTAATGACACACTTTACCTGGGTCACATAATACACATTTGTTGATGTCATCACTCCCTCGCTGTGCGTTATATGTCCCTTTTGGGCAGGGAAATTGCACTCCCGATGTAGTCCCTCGTGGGCAGTAATGACCAGCTGGGCACTCCTTTCCCATCAATGTTGATGAATTATGAGGACAAAAAAATCTGTCTCCGGATTAAGAGAAAACACAAGGCAAATAGAGTGAGTAAAAAAAAGGTTCAAGCAAAGAAAGAGAAACACTGAATCACCTCACTGAAATAGTGTAGGGATAATTTTCATAAACAATTGTAAATCAAACTCCATCTTGGCACTGTCATTCCCAAGCATGGAGCACATATGTCGAGTGCCCGTGGCCGCAGGATTACTTCCAGCCCACCCTAGTATTTAATCAACACAGTATAAACCCTCGTTAATTGAAGTCCAGTAAAGAGAGGGAAGGATACCTGGGCCAGAGTTAACACATCCCTCCAGTAAATCACCTCCCTCCCCGCATTACCACACATCGCAAATTTGAGGCCCGGAATGGGAACTAAAATACCAGACTCAAACACTCCTGGCCCTTTCACTAATGTAGTTCCTAATTCAAAGGCCTCGTCTGTGGACATTTTCCACTTGCTTTCAGGAGATGAAAAATGCCTTGGTAATTTTGAAATCAGGTGAAACAGTATCCTCGTCAGTATACTCCCAATCAACTGACTAGGACTGAGGCCAGAGGAATGGTATGATTTGTCGGCCAAGACATATAATGAGAAACAAGAAGTATTCACAATACTGTTGGCAGAAGAAACAGGACTGCAGGCTTATCACTTCATTTTGTGCAATAAAACAAGCTTCCTCACGAAATCCTAGACGCATGAATCACTGCATAACGATCAAAATACACATTGGTGTACAACAAGTACACGTGTAATCATTGGCTAGAAACAATAGCTGTACTCTCACTCGTGTATATATATAAACATATTTGTGCAAATCGGTGCTTGGGGAAACATGCACGGGGACATAATTAACTCTAAGAAACTCTAAAATAAGACAACTTATTATTAGGGCTCAAAAAGGAATATTTAAAAATAACTTCAGTATTGGGTTAATGAAGCAATTTGAGGATCACTGGCTATTTTTTCCACACATTAAACACGAGGCATCGGTAAGAACAGATCTTGGGAAAAGAGAAGCATCTTATATAAGATATCACTTTTCCAGGATCTGTAATGATTTCTCATCAGCACTAGGCTGGTGTACCTCAGATAATTTAACCATCGACCCTGACATGAGGTTGTATTATTTTGTTTGCATGCATGGTATGAAATTGAACATAATACCTACCCTCTGGGGCAGGGTAGACAGACGGCCTGCCTTTCTTCTGGGCCGTAAGTTCCTGTAGGACATGGCTGTGGTAGTATAGATCCCTCGGGACAGAAGTGCCCTAAGATTTAAAGAAACATGTACTCAGTATAAACCGAATTACAACTTTTTAGTTACAATAGTGAGTCATCCACACATTTCCTCAACAAAGGCCTCTCCACACAACCCACTAACAATTCAACAGTCTCACACGGTAGGGCGATTCTTTTTTATACCTTTGATGGTTCTTTTTGTCATGTTCTTTCTTTCTTTTGCCTTTTCAAAAAGCCAATAAAACAATTTAAGTACAACATTCTCACATGACTTCAACAACAGGACTTCGCACATTGAACCAACAGGATACCCCCAAATCCTCCAACATTGGTCTTTCCAAAACCTCTTGAAGCATAAAACTCCTGCACAGGACCCACACAAATCTGCAAACAATGGAACACCATATCCTACATTCATCTCTACAAAAAGGGCCATCTAAAAACAACTAAAGACTGCAAATCCTGAACACCCTAGACATTTCCAGGAGGAGATTGCCCATTTTAGAAGATTATCCTTGTGAACGCTCTATTCGCACAGGGGAACGGTGTTGCATCTAATCTGGGAGACAGTTTAGGCCAAAACTATGGAGTCTATAATAGACTAGGAAGTAGTGCAAATAGAATCTCAGATCAAAGACTGGACCACTTCAGGGAAAACCCAAAATGCAAACTATTCAACGGTGTTAGCTGCACAAAAGATTAGGGTGACTGCACAAATGTGCAAGGAGTCAACATGCAAAAATAAGTGGACTGTAGTTAGACAGAGCAGAATAAGTACAGGCAATGACAATATGTTTGCCTTTTCAGTAGAGGAAGCATTTGTTAATAAAAGGGCAACAGTATGTTTTTGTGTGTCTGTGGTGCCCTGATATTCTATAAGGAGAATCACCAATCAAGCACCATCTTTGTCACACAAGTATATGAAATTTGGAAGTTTGACCGTTTGCACAACCAAAACAGGTTGGCAACATCCTTATGGGAGACAGTCAAAACAACGTGTATGTCTCTTACCACCATATTGCAGGTGCCATAGGCTATAATTCACTTCTTGTATGATGGACAGGACATCCACCACGCTTGTGAAAGAATATCCCTCTGAAAACTCTAAATAAGGCACTTAGGGCCTCATTTACAAAAATTTAACTCAGGGCATCGCTGCATGTCACTTTGCAGCGCAGCCCTGCATCAAAAGAAAAGGGCAGGAATGTGCCGTATCTGTGGGATACGGTTCATTCCTGGCTACTTGCACAGCGCTGGCGAACAAATGGCTTCCTTGCCTCAACGCAGGCACCCTTGCCTTATGGTGCAAGGGTATCCACATTTCAGAAATTATTGTTTTTGTGCAGAAACGGATACCTTCCTGCACAAAAAGAATCAATGAAGGTGTTTTCCTCTTTCTATGTGTGCTGCAGAATACATCACTCATAGAAAGAGGAACAAAACCGGGAGAAATAATGTTATTTCTCCTCGTTACACCACCCCTGGGGAGGCACAGGTTTTTGATGCATTCCCAGATTTACGCTGTGTTGTAAATCTGGGAATGTGTCAAAAACTATGGTCGTTCAGTGGAAACACCCACTGCAACGTCCATGGCACATCTTCGCCTCACAGTGTGGGGCAATGCAGCAACTTGTGCTGCATTGGATTGGATTGGATTGGATTGGATTTGGTGTTTGTATAGCGCGATAGCTACCCGCAGGTGTCCTAGCGCTTAGGAGTGGGAGGTGTATGTGGCAGGGGTTGAGTTATCTGCTGAAGAGAAGGGTTTTTAGTTTTTTCCGAAAAGGCAGGATGTTAGGCTCTGAGCGAAGGGAGAGCGGAAGGGAGTTCCGGAGTTTTGCCGCATTTACTGAAAACATTCTGCCTCCACTCCTCGCTCTTTTAATCCTGGGGTTGATGGCTTGGAAGGCATAGGCCGACCTAAGCTGTCTGCTGGGATGGTAGGGGATGATCAGGGTGTGGTTCAGAGTTGCTCCTTTCCTCCAGTAAGCACGGTGGGCTATACACATGCTTTTGAAGTGGATTCTTTCCCTCACTGGAAGCCAATGGAGATCTTTTAGTTCGGATTTCACAGATTGGCAGCAAGGGATGCGCAGGAGAGTGCGGGCAGCGCAGTTTCGAATCACCTGGAGTTTTCTTAGAGTTAGTTGGGGGGCTCCCAGGTAAAGGGCGTTCCCGAAGTCCAGCCGGGAGAGGATTAGGCCCTGGATCATGATCTGTCTTGCCTTGAAAGGAAGGAGCGGAAGGATCTTCCGGATGAGCCTCAGAATGCCCATGCAGGTAGCAGATAGTTTGACTGCCTGCCTGCCTTATACCATATCTACGAGGCCATGAAAAGCTACGCAGGCTCGCTTTTCGTGGCCTCGTAGATATGACTCTGCACTCTGCGCTGCCAGTGCATCAAAAAAAGTGACGTTCCAGGGGTGCACATGCACTTTTTAATAAGCCCCTTAGTTTATTTGAGTGGTGAACACAGCAGAGTAAAAAAGAGGATATTTTTTCAAACTCCCATTGTGACTCCCATTTGCATTATGTGCACAAGCAATGGAAGAAATATTGTATTGCTGATGAAAAAAACATATGATGTAAATAAATAAATATGAAACTTTAACACAATGATTGATGGAGATTGAACCAGGGGTGTGTCTCCACTGTTCATTTACACTAAAATAATGCAAGTCAGTGTGTCTCTGAAGTTTTCAAACTTCTGAAAGTTTGAATAGAAAATGAACTCGCAGAGCACAGCTTGGAGGCAAAACAGTGAATAAGTGAGCTGACTGCCACGGATGGCCATTGTGTCAAATGCATATAAAAAATGAAGGGCCAGATGTACTAGCATTGACAATTCCTAATCTATCAAAGTTTTAAATTTAAATTAGTGATTCCTAGTGGGTTGCAAATTGATCTACTTCCTGAATAATAATGAGGCAGGCTGTAGTTTGTGCCCCATAGTGATAGCCACCACATGTCTGTGATTGCGTCTGTAGAAAGCAATATTTTTTTCTTTTCTTCGACGCATAACATTTTTATCTAATGAAAACGGGATATGTTAAAAAAAAGTGTACATTTCATTTTTCAAGAGGCGATGGAAAAATTTTAGGGGCATATGTAGGAAGCCGTTTGTGATTCCCAAACGCCGGAATTCGCAGAATTCCGGCGTTTGCGAATCGCAAAAGGCGTTTCGGTATGTATGGGCCACATAGCAAAATAAGAAATCGCAAAAATTGTGATTCCTTATTTTGCTCAAGCATTTAAGGAATCACAATTTTGCGATTCCGTAAATGCTATGTAGGAGTGCCTTATAAATTGCGATTTTGGCTTAAGGAATCGCAAAATACCACCTACTCCAAGTAGATGGTATTTTGCGATTTCCTGTTAAAATGCATGTATCTTAAAAATTCAAAGTGCCATGTGGCACACAGACATGCCCTTAGGGCAGGGGTCTTCAAACTGTGGGGCGCGACCCCCAGGGGGGCCGTGGAGCGATGCAAAGGGGGTCGCGCCTTCACAGTGTCACTTCTGCCCTAGCCTCCAGGGCTTCAGCCCCCCTCCTCCCCCATCCTGTGTCTCAGCCCGAGCTGCTGCAGTGCAGCTAGCGCTCCTGGGGCTGGGCAGTGTCTGGAGTCTTATCTCCGGCCAGAGTTTTTCACAGGTCTTTAAAGACCATTAGCATAATTACATGCCTTTGTTAACTGATTACCAAAGCTTAGTTTTTTTATGGTTCCAGTACCCCCTGGGCCCCCACTCTGCCTATTCCTTACATTTGTATTTTTACACTTACTGCTGTAGTGTGAGAATGCATTTAATGAAAAGAAATATAAAGTTGGGTTGCCAAAAGAAACATGGCTGCTATGTGTTGTTTAAAGATCCTGCAGAGACCTGCTCTTGACACTAAATTGAGTTATAAATAAAAAAGTATGCATTAATTAGTTATGTGACTTTTCTGTCTTTATTCTCTTTAATTATTAGTCATGGATCATTGAGGCATCCCTAGAACTCAATTAAAAGTGCTTTCTATGTATATTTGCTGTTCTAAGTATTCACAGATACATGCAAAAAATACAGCTGTAGGTGCCTGCCTATTTCTGGGCCATCAAAATAATGAGCTGGTAACCCTAATCATTAGTCTGGACGTTTGTTGCAGGATCAGCACATTATTTATTTCCTTCACCCTCGAAACCTGATTAATGCCATTATAGCAATAGTTTAACTTATATCTGAAACCCTACGCTTCAAGTTTCTGGGAATGCACCCTGCTTTCAGACTACTCACTTCTCATTCTCGTCTTCACTTTCACGTTCACCCTGCACTCCCAGCGATCACAATGCACTCATAGCGTTCACCATGCACTCATAGCGATCACCATGCACTCACAGCAATCACCATGCACTCACAGCAATCACCATGCACTCACAGCAATCACCATGCACTCACAGCAATCACCATGCACTCACACTGATCACCATGCACTCACACTGATCACCATGCACTCACACCATTCATCCGCTCACCCTGCTCTCACAGTGATCACAATGCACTCACAATGATCAGTGCACTCACACTGATCACCATGCACACACACTGATCACCATGCACACACACTGATCACCATGCACACACACTGATCACCATGCACACACACATATCACCATGCACACACACTGATCACCATGCACTCACACTTATCACCATGCACTCACACTTATCACCATGCACTCACACTTATCACCATGCACTCACACTGATCACCATGCACTCACACTGATCACCATGCACTCACACCATTCACCCGCTCACCCTGCACTCAGTGATCACAATGCACTCACACTGATCACCGTGCACTCACACTGATCACCGGGCACTCACAACATTCACCCACTCACCCTGCACTCACAGTGATCATAATGCACTCACAGTGATCATAATGCACTCACACTGATCACAATGCACTCATATCATTCACCCGCTCACCTTGCACTCACAGTGATCACCATGCACTCACACCATTCACCCGCTCACCCTGCACTCACAGTGATCATAATGCACTCACAGTGATCATAATGCACTCACACCGATCACAATGCACTCACACTGATCACCATGCACTCACACTGATCACCATGCACTCACAACATTCACCCACTCATCCTGCACTCAGTGATCATAATGTACTCACAGTGATCACAATGCACTCACACTGATCACAATGCACTCACATCATTCACCCGCTCACCCTGCACTCACAGTGATCACCATGCACTCACACCATTCACCCGCTCACCCTGCACTCACGTGATCATAATGCACTCACACTGATCACAATGCACTCACAGTGATCACCATTGACTCACACAATTCACCCGCTCACCCTGCACTCACAGTGATCATAATGCACTCACACTGATCACAATGCACTCACACTGATCACAATGCACTCACACTGATCACCATGCACTCACAACATTCACCCGCTCACCCTGCTCTCACAGTGATCACTCTGCACTACAAATCTGCTTGCATTGTTCACTCTGTACCTCACCCTGCAGTCACACGAGCACACTTCTCACCCTGCATTCATGTGACACTTCACTCACCTGTCCCCCCCCTTACTTATCAATCTGTAGATCACTCAAACAAGGCCATCACTAACCGAGCACTAATTCGTCCCACTCTGCACTTACAGGCGAACCCAAATTCATATGGTCACCTCACTCACCCTGCAGTCACTCCTTTTACCCTACTCTCACACTGTTGCATTGCTCACTGTGCAGTCACATGGGCACTCTTGTCACCCACACAGTGCAGAAGGTTAAAGTGCCTGGTACAAAGAAGATGTACCAATCACATCACAGAACTGAGTGAGAGTAAACTATGAGTAGCGCTATAAAAAAATGAAATATTTGTCAGACAGGTGCTACAGAGATATGAGGTGTATTGTTGGTGAGTGGTAGTGAGGGAATTCACGGAGAAGGTGGAAAGACTGTTGCACCGTGTGCGACCAGTGCTTGGACAAGCCCTGGCTGGGAGTGTTAACCCCCCACCCCCGAAGTTCGGGTCTAGTGGATCCCCTGCTTCTGCCTATTATTTACATTTGTAGTGCACTACTGTTACCAAAAGGAGTCCTGGGGCTAATAACCATCTGACTGCAATGTGAGAGAGGGATCCGGGGCTGGGAGAGGAGAGAAGAGAGGAATGGAAGGAAGGGGGTGAGAGGAAAGGGGCATGGGTAAACTGCTTAACTCTGCAAAAGACCGCCACGGTTTGAATGCACCCTTGCTGCTCCCGGCCATGGCCAGGTGAGCTTCTAATGTGGCAGCGTTTATTCCTGCGGATTGGTAGGCCCTTCACAGAGGTTGACTAGACATCTTTCTGATGTTAATTGCTGTATTTTGGTTATAAACTGGTACTGATGGGGTGAAATATTTCCTCAGTATTACTGTGTTTAAAAAACACTCTAAATAATAAAGCAATGCTACCCCAAAATACGCAGCATCACAGAACATTATTTACATTTTCTACTCACACAATTTAGTCAAGCCTGTCGCATAATTTGGTCCTCACCTTCCTCATAACCTAGAGGTTTAGAAATTTTTGTCAGAAGAGGGTCCTTACGCTTGAAAATGTTGACAGGGGGGTCTCGGCATCCAAAAGTTTGAAGACCTCTGCCTTAGGGCATGTATGTGCGCCACATGTACTTACATACACATTCCAAGGGTGCAAAAGGTGTCCTTTGGACACCCTGGCACCCTTGGAATTGCGATTCTCAAATTGTGATTTTCTCATAAAAAATCGCAATTTGAGAATGTATCCCCATTCATTCCTAAGGGCCTCTTGGCCCATAGGAATGAATGGGACATTCATTCCTTAATTGCGATTCGCAATTTGCTAAACGCAATTAAGGAATTTTAGAGATTCGCAAAAAAATTGCGATTTATTACATACATTCCATTTTGCAATTCTCAAATAGCGATTCCTTAATAATCGCTATTTGAGAATTGCAAAATGTGTATTACCTACATATGCCCCTTAGTGATTTGCAAATGGAATTCAGTTTAAACAAGTCCCTTTCAAATATCGAACCGCAAACCTAAATTACGATTATGTAGAATAGCAGTTTGGTATTTGTACATAGCAAAAAGCATGTAAGTGGTCACAGATGGCCCAATTCTGTGAATCATGCAGTTTACAACCTTAAAATGTTTCGTACATTTGGCCCTAAGTGAGGATCTGGGCAACCAAAATAGGGTCAGATGAGAATCAAGGCCAGCATTTCCCTCGTGTTCCACTCTTGGGAACCTGTGAATGGAAATTTGCAAGAATTTGTAAGAATTTTGTAAGAATGTAGTTTTGCTATGCACATGCTAGTGTGGAAAAGTGCATCAGAAACACTTGTTATTACCTAATTTTGCAGGTTACATGAATGTACTAAGTGATATGTATCACTTGTATATATATATATATATATATATATATATATATATATATATATATATATTTTTTTTTTTTTTTTTTAAACAAATATGCCCATCCAGGGCGCTAAAGTTACCTATGGACTCACAAACATGTATGAAACAACATGAAAGAGAAAGACCAAATGTACACGATGCACTTTTATATATTGTCTTGAAATGAAGGTTGAATTACATTCATATTTCCCTTCAGTTGATTATGTAGTTCCCCATGTAGATCGCTCTTGTGGAGGACATATAACGATATTAATTGTTAGCATCTGAAGTATAGAAGTATTGCAATATATACACATTTATATTGATACAATGTATATATGTACATACCATGAATTGAACTGGTCGAAAACTTATTCTCTTTTAGTTGTCTGTGAGCCAAAGAATGTCTAAATGTATCACGAAGGGACGTTTTTGCCTTCTTTGTTTTTTTAATGCACGAGCACTTTATTGATCGCCATTTCTCCTATGCTGCATGGAGAATCTGTATGCATTTGCACTTTTCAATATGTCTGCCACTATTTTCATGTATTGATTGGCTTAGTCCTCTTTCTATTGTTAATAAGAGATGGAGTTTAAATGGCGATTTTTTACATTTCACATTTGACACTGAGGAAGCCGTTTCACGGCGAAACGCGTTTGTCTTTGGAAGGGGTGACGGGGGTCTGTCAATAAACCAAGAAGTATTCAGCTCCGAGTGCCGTCTGCTTTCTTTGATGTGAGCGAGCGTGCAGCAGTATTACGCGGCTCACCACCGCGAGACGAGAGCACCCGGGACGTGTTTGGAGCGACGGCGGTGATCGTCTTGTGCAGGAAGTTAATTTGGCCGTCCGCCCCGAGGGAACAAGTATTCATCACGGTACCAGCATTTCGGAACCTACAAAAACGAAGGAACCACGGAGGAACCTGCGTACAGCCTACCCAATCCGTGTGACCGCGGAGTGCCGCCAGCCGCCGCGGACGTCGGAAGACGGTAAGAGCTGCTTGCACAAGTACCCGGAAAATGTTCTTCTAATCATTTCCCTAAGTCCCGCTGTGAGCGTACTTGACAGACCCCCCTTGAAACTTCCTTGTAACTCCATACTAAGATATCGCTGAGATTAACACAGCGGTCAACGCTAGTGCCACGGACTCCCTCGACATCATGTTCCTGATTGCGGAAAGGGAGAAAGAGGCGGATGATGTCTTCAAGAGTTTGAATACTGTAACAAAAAGATCAGAAACTGCAAAATCGTCCCAAGCACCACTGAACAACTTACAGACTTTGTTCCATCAACTTGAAAAAATCCAAGAACGAGAAATTAGGAAGTGGGGGGAAGCGACGTCATTACAGAGATATGTGGACTGCAACAGGGTCCCCAGAGGCTTACGCATCTTCACCATTCCTTCCTATGAAAACCCAGATCCTCAGCTGTTGAAAGACTGGGCAGCCTACACAGCTGATTCTAGCAAGGGCATGCTACTATTGCTCATTAAGTATGCATGGAGCGATAGGGACAAAGCCCTTAACGAAATGCAGAAAATAGAAGATCTAATCGCAAAAGAAAAAGACACAAAGAGCACCGAAGAATTACGTGCAATCATGCAAAGGCGTCTAAAGGAATATGAGAGCGGAATCAAAAAGAGGAAGCAAACGAAGTTCCAGAGGGACGAGCAAGATTACCTAACGGGCAGGATACTCACGTTTGCGAAGAAATTCGACGCAACACGAAAAAGGCTGGCCCAGGGAACCCAACAGGCAAAACAATATGTTACCTCGGAATCTGAGGTCTCGGCATCAGAAGATGAGGCGCCCAGGACAAGCGGGATACAGAATACGGGACCCACCCCAGAGGAGCCGTTTTTAGACGAATTTCAGGTCATGCAAGAGACAAGACAACGTCCCCCACCTCAGAAGGCGAAAAAATCCACAAAAAAAGGAGGAAAACCAGACGGGGCAGAAGGGGCCGCACAAGATACAGCACCCATGATGACCCGAAGCCGGGGCAGGAGGGGAAGACGCTAAAGCAAGAAAACACCACCATAATAAACCTCTCTCAGAGAAAACTCACGACCCATGAGGAACGAGTACTGAGTAGAGGCATGACTTTCTGCCCAACAGCCAAATTTGACCCCGTGGAAACGAGGATTGACATCTTCAAGTTTGTTCGAAAATTAAAACTGGACAAAATCTATGCTAATCGTCCACCACCAGACCCAGCAACAAATACTGGCTCTATCGATGGAACAACTAATGATCTCATCGACGAAGACCTGCCCCTCCTCCAGATCACACACTCCTTAGCTGGTACTGAAGATCTACCGAGCACAAGTGAGGTATTCAGGAGGGAAGAAATCACACAAAAACGGGATCCAAGTAACCTCAAGAAAAAGTCGAGATTCCTACCTCATGCCATACATGACGCCATTGATGTCTTCAATGATGCGGTTTTACAGGACCTGGAGAAATTAGCTGCCCAAAAAGTGGAAATTTCAAGTAAAAATTCTAACATCTCAAGTATGGAGTGGCAAGCCATAAGATCGCTCAAGGAAGATAACTCAATAGAGATCAAACCCTCAGACAAGGGAGGGAACATAGTTATCTTTGACAAAAACCAATATAAACTGGAGGCCCTCAGACAACTGGAGGATAGAGACTGCTACGAGACGATCAACAAGAGAGACTTTGAGCAATGTGTCTTAGAATATCATGGACTGTTGAAAATGTGGCGAGATGATGGCATGTTAAGCAAAAACGAATACGAATATCTATATTGCGAACATCCAATCATTCCCACATTTTACCACCTGCCGAAGGTGCATAAAGATATCAGGCACCCTCCAGGAAGACCAATCGTCTCCTCAATTGGCAGTCTCTTGGAAGCAACCTCTAGATTTATTGACAACTATCTATCTCCATTCGTTAAAGATCTTCCATCCTTTGTCAGGGATACTCAAGACTTCCTGAGAATAATAGATGTGATACATTGGGACACTGAGATGTTATTCATTACTCTAGACGTTGCAAACTTGTATACGTCCATAGGACACCAAGATGGACTCCAAGCGATTGAATGGTTCTTAAAAAAGAAGAACATGCAATTTCACCAACATAATCGCATGTTACTGAAAATGACTGAATTCTGTCTCTTTAACAATATCTTTCTGTTTGCAGGTACATTATACCGCCAAATCAGGGGGACCGCCATGGGCACGTGCTTCGCCCCCAGCTACGCGAACCTTTTCGTGGGCTGGTGGGAGAAGCACGTGGCCTGGGGGGGGACCAACGAGTACTGTCTTGACCATATTATGGTCTGGACAAGATACATAGATGACTTGTTTGTTGTTTGGCGGGGCGACAGACCCTCGGCTGAGAGGTTTGTGGCGGCGCTCGACAACAACAGTCTCAACCTGAGGTTTACCAGTGAAATAAGTGAGAGGTCAGTCCACTATCTAGACTTAGAGGTGTTTGCGGCAGAAGGCAGTATACAAACTAAACTCTACCGCAAACCTAGGGCAGGAAATGCCGTCCTACACGCTGCCAGTCACCACCCTAAATCAATGGTGAAAAACATCCCCTATGGTGAACTGTTACGCATCAAACGGAACTGCTCTGAAACCAGCGATTTCCTAGATGCACAAGAAGCAGCGATATCTAGATTCCAAGAACGGGGCTACTCCAAAACATCTCTATTAGTAGCCTCAAAAAAAGTGGAACAGAAAAACAGAAAAGACCTCCTGGTAATCAAAAACAAACAGGTAGAGACAGAATCCGCAACAAGGATGATAACAACTTACAACATGAGATCAAAAGAATTGGTCCAAATCTTTAATAACAACTGGCATATTCTGACCACAGACAACATCTTAAAGAACAGAATATCGCCAAGACCATTGATCACATACAGACGTTGCCAGTCAATCAGTGATCATCTTACCAGGAGTCACTATAGTGAGCCCCCTATAGCGCCCAGATCTAAACCCATACAAGGTTTTTATCCTTGCATGCACTGCAAAGCGTGCAAGTATAGCCAGAAGAAGACCAAATATGAGGGTAGACCGAAAGATCCACGACCAACCAGAAATATCACGAAATTCCTGAATTGCAACTCGGAATTCGTTGTATATATTCTAGTTTGTCCATGCTCCAAGAGATACGTTGGTAGTACCATCAATCCAGCAAAGAAGCGCATCTTGGAGCATATGCGTGCCATCACAAACAGGGACAAGAACTACCCGGTGGCACGCCACTTCGAGACCCACCATAACAGTAACAGGGATCTCCTGTCATTCTATCTAATTGACCAACTGGGAAGACAAGAAAGAGGTGGAGATAAGATCAGAACCCTCAGGGCTATGGAATCCAGATACATTATAGACCTTCAAACAATGAAACCGACAGGTCTTAATAATGATGAAGAACTTTGGGTACATCTGGATTGATATATAGGGGTATCTCTTTACAAGTAATGTTCTGCAACCTCTGAAAATGAAATACAACATCATCTGCCGTACTCATCCCTGCACACAGTAGAGTATGTCAACTATGTACTTATATCAGGGAGTCACATGCCCATACAGGGCTAGACGTACAAAAACAAAAAACAAATATGCCCATCCAGGGCGCTAAAGTTACCTATGGACTCACAAACATGTATGAAACAACATGAAAGAGAAAGACCAAATGTACACGATGCACTTTTATATATTGTCTTGAAATGAATGTTGAATTACATTCATATTTCCCTTCAGTTGATTATGTAGTTCCCCATGTAGATCGCTCTTGTGGAGGACATATAACGATATTAATTGTTAGCATCTGAAGTATAGAAGTATTGCAATATATACACATTTATATTGATACAATGTATATATGTACATACCATGAATTGAACTGGTCGAAAACTTATTCTCTTTTAGTTGTCTGTGAGCCAAAGAATGTCTAAATGTATCACGAAGGGAAGTTTTTGCCTTCTTTGTTTTTTTAATGCACGAGCACTTTATTGATCGCCATTTCTCCTATGCTGCATGGAAAATCTGTATGCATTTGCACTTTTCAATATGTCTGCCACTATTTTCATGTATTGATTGGCTTAGTCCTCTTTCTATTGTTAATAAGAGATGGAGTTTAAATGGCGATTTTTTACATTTCACATTTGACACTGAGGAAGCCGTTTCACGGCGAAACGCGTTTGTCTTTGGAAGGGGTGACGGGGGTCTGTCAATAAACCAAGAAGTATTCAGCTCCGAGTGCCGTCTGCTTTCTTTGATGTGAGCGAGCGTGCAGCAATATATATATATATATATATATATATATATATATATATATATATATATATATACCAACAATCTTCACCACTTCCGAACTCGGCCTCGGCGAAATGAAGACACGGACCCCAGGCTGTCGGCAAGGCAGATTTATTGACCTTTCAACGGGCGACGCGTTTCGAGCAACGAGTGCTCTTGTTCACACACCGTACACCCGGTCAGCTGACTATATATATCCGTTTGTTTTAAGTGATGCTCCACCTCTCAAGTGAATCACATGATCAACCAATAAACATAGAGAAAATACTAAATAATACACCGCATTAATGCATTGTGAGTAAAAAAGGTTAAAAAAATAAAATATATATATATATATATATGATATATGTTATGATACATCAAATAAAAATGTAAATTGTTTTGAGGGTAATTTTTTTTGCTTTCAGCAATTGTTACAAAGCTATGAATAGAGATGCTATGAAGGTTATGCAATTTGGTACATTAACTTGTGTGCATCGCGTCCTGAGCTGACAAAAATGTTCAAAAAGAAAGCGGTCATTTTTTAGAAGTAATGGGAAGGTATTCTGAAGAAAGGTGTGTTGAGGATTTATGAGTATTAGTTTATTGTACAATAAGGCAAATATGTTTGCTTAAAAGAAGAGATTTGAACAGTTCGAATGTGGTGTATTTTTGGAATGTGCGAACAGGTACTGCAAGGCTGTTAGGTGTAATAGGACGGCAATACTTTGTTATATTTGTGTTTGTACAAACAATTTAAGCGAGAGAATGGCTGCATAGCATGCTTAAAAATGTGAATTTTAGTTATTGTAGAAAGAGCATGGTGTGTATCCAGATCCAATGGTTTAAGGTGGTTGTAAAATAACTAGCTTTTGGAAGCTTATGATGGAAAAATAATGATACTTGTTTTCATTAACAACATGCCAACAGCAGCGGTACAAAAGGCAAATGTTTTGGTTGCATTGTTAAGATACTACCTGTGTGCATGCACATCATTACTCGGTCAAATGACAATGGCGTACGACCATTGGAACGCATGTGTTACATCGCATGCTTTTACGTCATGTGCCGTCATAACGCACGCAACGTTACGACGCGTGCGTTCACTAAGCACGCCATTACATCGCAGATGCCATTACATCGCAGATGCCATTACATCGTGGGCGCTTTTACAACACAGGCGCCGGGACACGAACGGCTGGGAGAAAACGCTTCTGGAACCACGACGAGAGACAGGTATGGACGACCCTGTACTCGTAGTGTTTTAGGGTTTAGGTTAGTTGATGGGGAATGTAGTGGAGGGGAGGGTTTTAGGCTTTAGGGCTTAGGGTTAATAGTAGTATATGGTAGTGTTTTAGGCTTTAGGGTTAGGGCTTAGGGTTAAGAGTTGTATATGGTAGTGTTTTAGGCTTTAGGGTTAGGGCTTAGGGTTAAGGGTTGTATATGGTAGTGTTTTAGGCTTTAGGGTTAGGGTTTAGGATTAAGGGTCGTATATGGTAGTGTTTTAGGCTTTGGGTTTAGGGCTTAGTGTTAAGAGTCGTATATTGTAGTGTATTAGGCTTTAGGGTTAGGGCTTAGGGTTAAGGGTCGTATATGGTAGTGTTTTATGTTTAGGGTTTAGTGCTTAGGGTTAATAGTATATGGTAGTGTTTTAGGCTTTAGGGGGTCGTACTGTGTTTGGTACGTTGCTATATTAGGTCGTTGTGTTGAGTCGTTTATACACTTTACTATTTTGTGTCAGGGCGTCATAGTGTGTTTTGGGGGGCTGTTTGGGGGAATTTTGCAGTGTAATAGGATGTGTGGTCTTTGTTTGCGTTGTAAAGGTCTTTTGCATGCATGTGAAGGTGGGGTGCGATGTAATGGTTTGCTTGGTAGATGCATGCAATGTGAAAAATGCGATGTAATAATGGTGCGCATTGTTTTTGTTTGCTTTGCATCATCATACATCCATGGCAATAGCAGTGGAACATATACAAAAGGTTAGTATTACATTACATCTGTGAAAAAGCCTCAGTGTGTCCGCCTCCTTGGTTTGTGACCACAAAACTGTACCACTAATAACATATTATGACAGCAAATAATAAGATTGCAACACTTGCAATAGTGAGAAGTGAATAAAACCGTACGTGTTGGAAAAACTAGTGCACCCATTTTCTTAAATAAAATAGGAATACATCAACAACAGAAATGTTGTTGTGCCTGTAAAGCAAAAGTTCAGCTACCCCTTGCTGTGCATTCTTGGCCTATCCACCTTTAACCTTCACATTCTCAAGCTGTTGGTGGCAAAAAACAATCTTTCTGTGTCATTTCGTTCTCCTCTCCTCCCTTCACCTCACTTCACCTATTCTACCTTAACCCTCACTCTTAATCTCTATTTACCTTCATTCTCTATCTCAGCTCCACCCACTTTTTTCTACCTCACCGCTCTCTAAATATATCCAATATATCTCCATCAGCTTCATCTTACCCTATCTTTCGCTCTCATTACCCTATCCACTCTTAATCACACTCCGTGCCTTCATCTATAATGATCACATTGCAATCCCCTATCTTTTTCAACTCTCTCTCTACCTCATCTCTTTTTATATATCTCACTGCACTTTTTCATTTTGGACTCCTTGTATCTACCTCACGTCTATTGCTCTCCTCATGTCAATACCACCTTAATGTTAATGTTAATGTTATGGGTGTCTTATATAGCGCTCGGCTACTCCGAGGAGTGTCCCGGCGCTTTCAAACCCACAGCAGACTAACAGAAGGCATAGGAAAGAACGCAAAAGAAACAGCAGATCACTGTACATAGAGCCACATCTTCAGGCCTTTTCTAAAGGCCAACAGGTTCGAGGTACCGCGGAGCGACAAAGGGAGGGCATTCCAGAGCTTGGGAGCCAGGTGTTTAAAAGAACGCCCCCCCACCCTTGCTTTCCTAACAGAAGGAACCGTGGCCAGACCAAGAGATTCCGATCTTAGGGATCTAGCTGGCTTGTAAAAAGCAAGGCGTTTCTGGATGTATTTAGCTCCCACAGCATGGAGAGCCTTATGCGCCAGCGTGAGTGTTTTAAAAACAATCCGCTTACGAATAGGGAGCCAGTGTAGGGAATGTAAAAGGTCCGAGGCTCTCGCGCGACGAGGCAGACCAAAGACTGCCCGAGCCGCCGAATTCTGGACCACCTGAAGTTTATGTAATAGATAGTCTGGAAGACCCAAATACAAAACATTTGAGTAGTCCAGCCTAGAACAGATGAGAGCCTGGACAGTGGTTTTCCTATGCGCAAGCGGGTGCAGGGGAAGAAACTTGCGCAACATTTTAAGGAGACCAAAGCATGTGCCCGTCAGACCAAGGATCTGGGACTTAAGTGACAGGCAGTTATCAATTTTGACCCCCAAATTCTTCGCAACCTGAGAGGAGGACGTAGGCGGGGACATGTTCACAGGCCACCAATCCTGCCACTTTGGGTCAGCCTGACACCCGAAGAAAAGCACCTCAGATTTTCCAGGGTTACATTTGAGGCTGTTTCGCTGAAACCATTCGAACACAGCCTCAAGACACCCACGGATGCTCTCTTAGTTGAACTCAGCCCCCTTCCCACAAGTGAAAAGGAGCTGAGTATCATCGGCGTATGATACGATCTGAAACCCAAATGACTCGGCCAGCACCGCCAAAGGGGTCATAAAGATGTTAAAAAGAGTCGGGCTAAGCCCAGACCCCTGAGGAACTCCGACCTCCAAGAGCGGCACTTCGGCTGAGTGTGGGGGGGCCCAGACCACCTGTCGACGACCAGCTAAATAAGATCTAAACCAGTTCAACACCGTCCCTCTCAGACCGATCTCATAGAGTCTGTTGAGGAGACCCTCATGAGGGACGGTGTCGAAAGACGCCGACAGGTCTAGCATTACCAACATAGCTCTTCCTCCCTCATCCAACACTTCCTTGATGGCCTCATTAACCTCCAAAAGTGCTGTCTCTGTACTTAGATTAGAGCGAAAGCCCGACTGGGTGGAGTGCAGCAGGCTATGGGTCCCAAGATAAGTGGAGAGCACAGTATGAACATGCTTTTCCACTGTTTTAGCGAGAGCAGGCAAGAGGGAAATCGGCCTATAGTTGGCGAGGATCTCGGGATCGAGACCCGACTTTTTAAGTAGTGGAACCACCATCGCCTGTTTCCAAACCGAAGGAACTACACCACTTGACAAAGACAGGTTAAGAATGGGGTTAATTAATGGGTTCAAAGCCTCACCAGCCCTAGCTAGAAAACTAGCAGGGCAGGGGTCAGATGGTGAGCCTGATTTAAGTGTGGAAAGGAGGTCCCGGGAGACTGACATAGGGATAGATGGAAACTCAGAAAGAGAGGGTCCAGGTTCAGTTATCAAATTCAACTGGTCCTTTGGGATGGTAACAGCACTAGGGTCTGGGGAGGGAAAGGACTCTTGAATCTGCTTAATTTTAGTAGAGAAAAAACTAGCTATCGAGATCACCCATGGCTCGGAAAACTCATGATGTGAAGCACTGGCCTTCAGAGTTACAAACTCCTTGACAATGGTAAAAATTTCCCTGCAGGAACTGGAGGCGGTCTCGATTCTTGCTGCATAATAGTTCTTTTTTTTGGCCAGAAAATCAGCATGATAGATCTTAATAGTAGCCCTATAAGTGGCCTTGGCCTCGGGATCATACTGCTTGCGCCAGAGCCTCTCTGCTACCTTGCAATTCCACCTGTCTGTACATTTCTCTCAGCCTTTTCTCTACCTCACTCCTCGCCCTGATCTCTTTCAGTCTCATTTCAATCTCTACTACACCTCTCCTTCACTACTATATCTCACTATACCCACCACTCTCTCACTAACTAACCTTTCAATTTGTCTCACCATCAGATCACTATCTCTCTCTACACTTCCTCTTTCTCTCGTTCTACCTCTGTTCTACCTCTGTTTCCTTTCCTTCATCTCTCTAAATATCCTACAACTTTCTGGCTACTTCTTTTTCTTTACCTCCACCCTCTTCATATAGCATCATAACTCTCTACCTGACGTGCTTGAGACATTGCCTGAGCATGTAATGTTGGGCCCGGTACCCTTGGAAATCACTGATACCCTGAATGACGTGCTAACAAGTGAGGCACAGTCACAGTTGTTGCAAATTGAACGAAAAGGGCTAGTCTGTGACATGACGAGAAACGGTGATGGGGATCAAGATACTGAAAGAGAGGATACTCGAAAGAAGGCGACAGTGTGTGAGGCCTATAACCCGGCTTTAGGCATTCATGTACCGGAGGGTACTAACGTACCAGAAGCAGGGGAAATTTTGTATTCATTATCAGAGGCATCTTCAGATGAGAGCTCCACCCTGAGCAAGGACTGGGTAGATTACAACGAAGACGAAGGCGAAGCGAGTAGCCCGGATACGGCCTCAGGTGGAAGTAAGACATCGCCTAATTGTAGTGCAACAACTATAAAAAGGAAAACAAAGAAAAAAGGCTATCACAGAGGACACCAGAAGGCCCTCCAATACCCGGGGAAAATGTGAATGGAACTCAAGTAGCTAGCACTCCAGCTCAAACTGGGGGAAAAGAAGCTTCTAACTCCGTAGTCAATCAGGGGCCTCAGGAAATTACGTTGGTCACCATATATGAAACAATGATGGGCCACAGAGCGGAGAGCAAAGCTGAGAATATTCGTATGCAAGCTACTTGCAGTAAGGTTAAAAATGCTGTTCGGCGGGCGATAAAATTAGGGGCAGAAACTTTGAATAGAGTCACAGAGGCAGAAGCTCGGATATCTGCCCTTGAGGACTATGCTGTGGCACAGAAAGAAGAACTAGAGTCGATCAAGGCTCATCGGGATGACCTGAGTTTTAAGCTGTCAGAACTTGAAAATCACTCACGCAGGAATAATCTGCGCTTTTTGGGAGTACCTGAGAAATTGGAGGCGCTGATGCTCGTAAATTTGTGGTCGAGTTATTGCAAGAAGCCTTCCCGGAGCTCACAACCTGGGACTGGTCCCGAGAAATTCAGTGGGCTCATCGGTCCCCGTTTTCAGTTAAAAAACCCAGCCAAGGAACAGAGGATTTACCCAGGGTGATCCTAGTTTGCTTCAACAACTTCCTGGCAAGAGAAGATATTTACGCTCTGGCGAGACCGGACAAGAAAGCAACTGCTAAAAACTGTAATTTCTTTGTAAGGCTGGATTTTTGCCAGGCAACGGTCTCCAAGCGCTGGCATCTAGCACAATTTATTCCTGATTTTCAAAAGAAGGGGGCGGTGGTATATTTACAAAATACGGCCAAACTAAAAGTTATGTTCAAAGGGCAAACCAAGTTTTTCTGGTCAGAGATTTAGGCTAAAGAGTACTTGGAATCTATGCAGGGAGTGTAGAAAGATAGCTTGGCTGAAAACTGGATGTTAAGGGATTGGATATGTCTTGTCGGGGTGAGGTCTTCTGAGTGCGCTGTCGAAGGAGGTTGATTTTTTTTTTATTCTGAGCCTTATTGGTAATATCAGTAGAGTGTGCCATAGGTGCAATTTTTTAGGTCACAGAGGGCAGGGGGGAGGACATGGCACTCCATCAATGCAGGGACTGACAGTCCTTGGGCCTCATATGGTGGGAAGGATGGGAGGAGGGGAGGGAAGAGTAGACGGGGAGGGGGTGGATAGGAGGGTGCAGGGGGGGTGCGGTGGTGGGGGGGGAAAGGCAGCAGCAGGCAGTTTGGAAGAGGAATTGGGCTGTATGAGTCAGATGGTTGGGACAAATCGAGCATCTTACAACAAGAAAGGGAAGAGAAGATTGGTAGAATGGGGCATAGGATCCACATTTGGCTATCTTAATTCAAGATATGGCGTCAACAAGAGGAAGGGATAGAAAGCTCAAGATCTGTACTTTAAATATTTGTGGCTTGAACGATCCGAGGAAACGTCAAATGTTAGCAAAACTGGTTCAAATATTAGGGGTTGATATACTTTGCCTACAGGAAACACATGTGGCTTGGACCAATAGGGACTATTTAAAAAATAT
Organism: Lissotriton vulgaris; assembly: GCF_964263255.1. Classification (NCBI taxonomy): domain Eukaryota; kingdom Metazoa; phylum Chordata; class Amphibia; order Caudata; family Salamandridae; genus Lissotriton; species Lissotriton vulgaris. Next base: position 1,236,500,408 of record NC_141687.1, on the reverse strand, counting down.
GGGCTTGAAGCTGATCGTCTGTTCTAAACAAACAGGTATTAAAAGGGGGGTGGCGATACTCAAAAAACGGGGAGTGGGGGAGTGTATGAAGACATTGGCAGATAAGTGGGGTCGTTGTGCCATTGCTGATTTTAATTTGGGAAGGCATAGGTTTACAATTTGTAATGTTTACGGCCCAAATTTGGATGATGCGGAGGTCTTCAATTTTTTAAATCTTGAGTTGGCACAATGGACTACTCCTGTGCTGCTGTGTGGTGATCTTAACATTAACATAGGTGTAGATGTGCACATAAGATCCAATCAAGTGTATGCTGGCAGAAAGAAGCTAACGTACACAGCAATACAACAGTTGTGTTTGGACCATGGTCTTTATGATGTATGGCAGGTGAAGTTCCCCGCAGACCCGGGTTTTACTTTTTTTTCTGCTCCCCACTCAAAATTTGTACGGTTGGACTATGTTTTCTCCTCTTCTGAATTTTTAGCTAAAAGTATTATAGCAATTTATCCTAAATTGGTCTCCGATCACAATCCGGTTGTAATTGACTTGACTTTAGAACTCGAAGGACAATTAGATCTCTCCCCATGGTCGTTTGACCGGAAACTGTTATCAGATTTTTTTACATAAATAAAGGCACAGCAACACAAGAAACAGTGTGGGATGCATTTAAATCCGTGGTTCGTGGAGAGACCTTGAACTTCTCTACATTCAGGCGTAAACAGATACGCCTTAAACAACAACAGGAGCTTAATCTGGTTTTGCAGGCAGAGAAAAAATTTGCAGAGGTTCTAAGATTAGGAGCAGAAGTAGAAGAACGCAATCAAGCTCAAAAAGACCTCACTATTAAAAGGGCTAATGTTTATGCCAACATTGCCGAACAAATAGCAGCCTATGACTTACAACATAAAGAAACAGCATATGAATTCGGGGAAAAAACAGGTAGAATTTTGGCGAAAAGGGCAAGGGAGAAAGTGGTATATAATGCGATATCGAAAATTAAGAATGTGCAGGGAGTCATGCAGGAGACAACGGAAGGGGTGTTGACTGCTTTTCAAGAGTATTATCAGCACTTATATAGCGACGATAATGAGATTGATACAGCCGCGGTAGGCGAGTATTTATATGATGTGACTCCTGTGACATAACTGAAACCCAAAATGCAATCTTACCGGCACCGCCACACTGGGGAGAAATTGAGATAGCTATCTGTGGGTTAGCCCAGGGAAAGGCTATGGGGCCTGATATTATCCCTCTGGAGTTCTATAGAAAGTTTAGACACCTATTAAGAAGAGAGCTAGAGGAGGTGTGTCAGAATGCGTTTTTGGGAAAGGCCCGCGCTCTTGGGCAGAAGCCACCATTGTGGTGTTTAAAAAGAAAGGCAAAAAAGAGGATGAATTGGGGTCTTACAGACCTATATCACTTCTTAATTCAGACAGAAAAATTTACTTGAAAGTGATGGCTAACCGGCTAAATGATCTGATGCCAGGATTTGTTTCCCCTAGACAGCATGGCTTTATACAGGGTAGAGGCACCACAGACCATATAAGGCGTATAATATCGTTGTTGGTTCACCTGTAGGCGTGGCCCTGTTGGACGCCGAGAAAGCGTTCGACAGGGTCACGTGGACCTTTTTGTGGTTTGTTTTGGCGAAAAAAGGCCTCCCGGAAGAACTGGTTAAGGCTATTAAGGCACTGTATTCACAGCCATGTGCTGTGATTAAGATCTCAGGGAAGACTTCCGGTAAGGTGCGGATAGCAAGGGGGACGAAGCAGGGCTGCCCCTGCTCTCCCTTGCTGTTCGCACTGTACATTGACCCGTTTATTAATAAGCTGGAAAAAAAACGGCAATAAAACCAGTACAGATAAATAACTCGGATTTTAAAGCTTGCGCTTATGCAGACGATATAGCCATACTATCGTCGGAGATTGCTAGGGCATTACCCATCATAGTGGACTCTGCTGAGGAATTCGGCCAGCATTCTGAATATAAATTGAATATCGATAAGACGCAGCTTATCCATTCGGTGGCAGGCCGTCCAGAGAATATAAAATTTGATAAAGAGGCAACCTATTTAGGAATCAAGATTACTGCAAATATGGAAGATATTATTCCTATTAATTTAGATCCCATAATAGGATCGTCCAATAAAATACTTGAACGGATAAACAATTTGAAGCTCTTCCTTTTAGGGTGTAGTAACGTGTTGAAAATGCTAATTTTTCCCAAATTTCTGTATGTATTTCGCTCTATTCCCTTCCTAATTTCTTCTGGTTATTTTGTTCGCATCGAGAGAATGTGCTCAGGATTTCTTTGGGGGTACCACCGGGCTAGGAGAGCATTTAAGTATTATGCATTACCCAAAGAGAGAGGGGGGTGGGGCATTCCATATTTCCAGTTTTACCATTGGAGTGCATTACTGCAGCATATGGGGTTCCTAATTTTTTCGGAAGACCCCACAGAGGATTTTCTGAGACCATCTATATATGAAATGCTCTTGGGCACTGAGGCAAAGCAATGTTTAACTCGGGTTATAGAACCTAGTTACTACAAAAAAAAACAAATTTAAGATTTTTGTAATGGCTAATTATATATGGAAGAATTTAAAAAAGAGGTTTTGCTTCGGCCCGAACATTGATATTTATACTCCTCTGAGGGGTTGCACTTTTTTACCGGAATTATTTCAAGACGGGGTGATGTTTAGGTGGCATAACCTGGGGATTTGTAAGTTTGGGGATGTTTTTCAGGGGAATGAGTTTGTCTCTTTTGAGTATTTAATGAAAGAACATCAGGTACCCCGCATGGATTTCTTTAAGTTTCTCCAGGTTCGAAGTTTCTGTATGCAGAAAATGTCAAAATCCTTGATAGGATTTAAGAAGAATGGGTTGCTTGAAGCAATTAAAAGCCAGCAGAAATTAGGGTTTCTATATAGATTATTTCTGGAGACGTTGGAGGACGATATAGCAGAGAGAGCTGTCAAGTGGCAAAATAAATTGGGTATAGAGTGTGTTAATTTAGAGAAAAGTATCGAGATAGCTGGGAAAGTATTGCTGAATTGACCCCTGATAAGTCAACATTTTATGTCAATATTTGAGCTTTATTATACACCAAGTAAGTTAGCAAAGTGGAACTCTGGGAGGGGGAAGATGTGTAATCGTTGTAGCCTCTATGCAGCAGATGCTACTCACATGTTTTTTGTTTGCCCTAAACTGGGTCAGTTTATTGCCGATATAGAATACTTTGTGTTGAGGAATCTAGGTATCCCAATTAAAATAACGGCATCACTGGCTATTTTTGGCTATGATGAGGGATTAAATCAACATAGATCTGATGTAGAAGAAGGTTTTATTTTTATTTGCATGTCAGCATATCGTTCATGTATTACATTCCACTGGCTAGATACGGACTCACCTAACTTTATAATGTGGCAAACAAAGATCTTATCTATGTTTTATCTGGAAACTGCATTATATAAAATGAAGGGTACAAGAAAGAAAACGTTTGGTCGGAAGCTTTGGTCTCCAATCGCCAGCTGGATAGGTTTATGAGTTTTTACTCTAATTATTGTATTTGATAAGGCCTGTTGGAAGCGAAAATGTATGTATGTATTCTTTTTTGTCCTGTCTGCTGCTAATGAAAAAAAAAAACTCTTTACCTCTTTCTAAACCTCACCTTTCTTTCTTTCTCTATTCCATGCATGTCTCTCAACATTCTCTTTTCACTCTACACCACATTCTCATTCAACTACCTTGGTCTCTACCTTTCTTAACCACTCTCTTTACGTGATCTTGAATTCTGCAAGTAACTGCGTAGCCAGGGAAGCGCACACATATAAATAGGAGGAGAGGAGAAAAGCAAAGGAAAAGGAATTAGGAAAAGAAGAATGTTACATTTCGAGCAATGGAATGCTGAAAATCCTCAGAGCTCCAATGGTGTGCGGGATATGTTTGTGATTACTAAAATATTCAGCAACTAATGCTACATTTTCAAGCACAACGTGGATATGTCTTACTTTAATATTGGGCACTTGGCCACTAAACATGTAACAAGTAAGCATTAGCATGTTTTTCCTACAACGTGAGTAATAAGTTGGTTAGACACTAAATTCCACATAAAACGTTCAAAGTAAAAAAAAGTCTAGATTCAAACTCAAAATGAAATGGCTGTATCAATGCTGTTCAAGATTCTTTATTATTTGGCTGACGGACAACAGTCAGCTCGAGCTTTTGGCTGTTCTTGCATGTGCCTGTTCCTGAAGGTTTAACATATAATTAAATATTTGTTGGTGTCATGAGGTGGTTTTGAGCAATCCAAAAAGACGTCATGAATTCAAAGGGTCTCCAAACAATGGGCTCCGAAATATTCCTTGCCCAGGGCCCCATAAAAGCTTAAGATGTCAATGCGAAAACTGATTTACCTGTGGGGCATGGACCTCCAGTTAGTCCTCTATAAGAGATGCTAGGTGATGACGAGCCAAGCACGCAGTAGAATCCATCCGAGCATTTGCCACTTGGAACCACAAGGGCAGTGGAGTTACAGAAGTGTCCAGGGAGACAAGGTGTGCAATCACTCTGTAAGGAAGGAAATGAGGCTTCAGTGTCAAACCAAATCTTAATTTCTAAGTTAACCACAACTGATGACAAAAGTAAGGGAAACCTGCTGACTTAGGGGACATCTTACAAAGGGCATCATAACAAATAATGTCACATTCACACCGTAGATCTGCCAAGCCCATCGTGAACAATTGTGTTTGACCTCCACTAACTATAATACACACATATATGAATAAAACTATTCTATAAACTCTAAAACTAAGTCTTAAAACAGATTATACAAACCGCAAATGAGAAGTTAACAATAGTATTTAAAGTGCCATATAGGTCTTGTCTCATTTCCCCAGGCCATATATTTTACTTTACATTTCGAAATCGATACGGAACAAAGTCAATGCTTTTCTTGGCTGAACTGAATTTGAACTTCCAGAATGTTCATGTGTTTCATAATTCCTGCTTTGTGATATATAGGGTAGACCCTGCAGCTGCTGCACAGCATCCTTGGAAGCAGATCCACAGGGAGCAGAGGTAGGGAGTAACTCTTTCTGCTAGATATATCAAGACTTTTTATGGAAAGTATCTATATGTTTAATCACAAGAATAGCACTGGTGATAGAATCACCATATCACAGGTTCTGGACCCTCATGCCTTGAAAGTGTGGGTGAGGAGTTTGAACTGTTCTCGTTTGATTGAGGAGCCAGTGGAGCTCCGTCATCTGTGGCATGATGTAAGTGACGCATCGGAGGTTGAGAGTGATTCTGGCTGCTGAGTTCTGAATGGTCTGCAACCATCTACAGATTTTGATCTTAATCCCGGTATAGAGGATGTTCCAATAGTCCAGTGTGCTTGTGACCGGTTGTGATTGTCATGGAGGCAGTGGTAGTATTTTTATAGCAAACATGTCTGGTATGTGCTTTTGAAAATAGAGCAGATGAGTACATCAACAGTGTTTTGAGTCACCTTGTTCTTTATTCGTGGCAGTGGTCAGACATGCCTTTCTGCTGTTGGAAGTATCCCTGGGATATTTTTCGTCTTTAAATACTTTCTATGTTTGAGACAGGAGAAATGTGCAAAGAACCCTCACATTCCACTTCCCAGTACTCCCGGGCATTGAGGCACCTGCGATCTTTCACCAAGAGCAAATACTGACATACAGAAATCTTTTGATTCCAATGCGGATCTAGATATACTGTTTGTAGGATCTGCACATGGTTAAAAAAAGAAAAAGTCAAAACCTGTCAAGGTGCTGAACCACATTCAATGGAGTTTCCTTTTTAATAACAGAGATGCTGCCCATCGAACTGGAGAAGTAACTTATAATTATCTGTATGAAGAAACCTTAGTGGAATAAATCCTATAACTTAGAAATGTGCCTAGAAGAAAGTGCTATTTTGCTCTAAACATTATGCTGTAACAATGCCTGACAATGAATATGGTTGTGCACAAAATAAGGATTCATAGGCTGCTAATCTTCCCACTATAACACTGATGCTGTTTTCTAACTGTAATTACAAAACGCAGGTGGTCTCAAACTGTGGCGTCTACATGCCACAGTTTGAGACGACCGTATGGAGGGATGCGACATGTATTGATTCAGGATTTATGACTTATGCTAGAAGAGAAAATTGAAAAGGACACATGATCAAGCTCTTGAACTGAACATTTGATATAGATTGAAATTTCTTATATTGATATACATTATTACTGCCCAAGTCGCTAGTCGATATAGAAGACTCTTACGTTTTTTTGCCCGGAGGAAGTCTGTGGCTTACACCACACAAGACTAAACACGTGTTGGCGGCTAGACCTTTTCACTTTGAAGAAGCATTATGAAATAAAAAAAGATTGAGAAGAACGACTTGTATTTAAGGACTTTAATTATTGGAAAAATAAGCTCAGGATATATTGTGTGTTTGGTTCAATGGTATGGTCTTCTATACCATCTGGTAAACGGTGGATGGCCGTTACCTTATTCTTTGAGCTACTACCACTTGGATTATTTTGACTGTCTCACAACTGTGCGCAATTGTCACCCAGCCATCCTTTTCTCTGTATAATATAACCTTAGGAAGCAATTTGCACTGTTGTGCATTACTCCAGATTTATGAAGCCATGCAGGGCCCGGCAAGTTGGCCTTGTGTGCCTTGATAAATCTGACTTTAGTGTTGCGTCCCCCTTGCATCCTCTTGCACGGCACAAGGGTGACACAAATATATGATAAATATGGGCCCTGGTCTTAAATATAAAGAGGCTGTTAGGTGGGTACTGTTCTTGTGCGATATAGATATTTTGCACAAAACACCAACATTTATTAAGTTTCAACAAAAATTCTGAGAAAGAAACTGAGAACAATCAAAAAACACTGTCCATGCAATTGTAGATATTGATGTCAACATGATATTTGAAAAATGCTGTTTCTATAGAAGAGAACTGATTGGGATTTATACAACATATTTTTTTATTTCTGCTTCCTGCCCTTGGATGTGTACTTTGCTTTGAGCTCAGACTTAATGGCAACATGATACACCACAAGTCTCTCTTGTATTAGAAATTTGAATGGAAATTGTGTTTAGCAACCTAGCTTTTTACATGTTGAGCTTTGAATTGTGAGTTTAAACGTTAGCTCTATGCTATTTGAAAGTAGAGATCTTTGGTCATATTAATGAGGGGTCTCTGTTTTGAACTTCCCGCAGGTGTCTCTTTTCTTAATAATATTATTAGTGGAACCTTTGACAAAAGGTAAAATATAAGAGTTGATGTTGATGGAGTCGCAATGAATTCCTATATCAGAAAGGTCATGTTTCAGCCATAAGTTATCACCAGTAGGGTCAGATGGCTTTCTTCAGGACCAGTATATAGAAAGAGTCCCTAGTTATGTTACGTCTGGGACTGAACACTACTTGTGCAGTCAAATCATGTGTATGTGACCATTAATCATGCATTTTACTGTGCATGCCTTATGATTCGAAGCAATGTTAAGGATTATCCTCAAACGTGTGTGTTTATTTTAATCTAGCGCCTTAGAGGAGGGCGGACCCTACTGTCACACTTTTGTCAGGAGACCTCGCCCGCTGAGGACTTAAGCGTGTTTTCCAAGCCCTGCAGACATAACTCCTGCATGTCTTACATCAGATGGGCCCCATGGTTTTAGGCATCCTATTGGTAAAACACACCAAATGGCAGATGAGGTTACACCAGTGGTGCCAGCGAAAACATTGGCTTCAGCACCAAGCTAGCCTTTCTGCTCAGGTGCAGATCCTACAAACAGTTCATCTGCATTTGCATAGAAAACAAAAGCTTTCTGCATGTCAATATTTACTCTTGGTGCAAGATCGCAGGTGAATTAATGTTCTGGAGTGCTTGGAAGTGGAATGTAAGGGTTCTTTGTAAATTCTGACTGTTTCAAACATAGAAGGTGTTTAAAGACAAAAAAAATCCATGGGATACTTCCAACATGACTAAGGCCTGTCTAATCACTGCCTGGAATAAAGGACATTGTGACTCATAACAATATTACTGGTTCAATGTACTCATCTTCTCTATTTTCAAAGGCAGATACCACACGTTTAATTTAAGAATACTACCACCAACTGGTCATAAGCAAGCTGGACTACGGGAACACCCTCTTTGCTGGGATCAACATACAATTCACCAGATGGCTCCAGACCATTCAGAACTCGGCAATCAGAATCACTCTAAACCTTCCACACCGCACTCACATCACACCACTGCTGAAGGAGCTCCTCTGGCTCCCCATTCACAAATGAGCACAGTTTGAACTCCACACCCACCATTTCAAGGTACTATGTAACCCTGACCCACCATACATCACCAATCCCATCTGCTTTTACAAAGCCTCCAGACTCCTCCGCTCATCCGGACACCTACTTGCACACATCATGCATATACGTAAAATGAGATCCATATTTGAGCAATCTCTTACATTGCTTCTAAAGTGCAGAGTAACTACTTGCTTCACACAAGAGCCTTCTTCTCACTCTTTAAGTTAAGCAAGTAGCTGAAGACCTGCCCTTTGAGTAGTCCCACTAGGCTCTAGGCACGACAAGCCTCACAACTGCTCAGCAATGTGGCAAAATGAAAATCTAATGTGAGGAACTCTTCCATGCACTGTGCCTTCCTGAGCACCCTGCCACTTGCTCTTAATACAAACATTGAACCCCAGGGGAGTATCATATAATTTTCAGGTGCCTTATTTAATGGAACTACAAATAAATCTCTGTATTATTGCAACATTATTTACCCATTAATGTAATAATCAAACAAATTGACACAAATAAATCTTAGATTCCATAAAGAATATAATTTATGAAGTGACACATAAAGAAATTATCGAACAAATCATACTAAATTGCTCGAGTGGAGGGGGGGGGAGCTCATCTTCAAGGAAAATGGCCACATCCTAAACAGGCAGTGCCAAACTGGATCAATGTTTCTCCCTGTCAAGTTGTCTAGATTCTAAGATTTTACTGGGGAAGGTGCTTTTCCAGCCCAGTACACCAAGTTGAACAACTGGTCAGGAGCGTTACATGCTGCTTACCCTGCTGGGGAGTGCAATGTCCGGAGTGCTGGGAGTGTTGCTGGTGAAGTGTGGAACATAGGGACCAGACTTAGGGGTGACACATGGGCAGTTTTGTACTGGCACCACCAATACTTTTATGTCCTAGCTGATTTATAAAGAAGCAAAATCGCCTAAAGCGGGTATTTTTAACCCCAAAATCCTACATACTTCAAGCAAGAAATATAAATGGAAAGCGATTTTAAATAGGGGTGGTCCATTTTTGCTGGTGTTGGCATTGCCCCACTATATGTGTGGCACCCAGTCCAGATTTGTGGTCCCCTCAAACCCCAGTATTAAATTTAAACTTAAAAAAAAAATAACCTGAGCTGCGGCAGTCATGTTTTTTTAGCTAGGGGCCAGTTCAGTTGTTTGTTTGAGTTCCTCCACGGGAAGGTGGGAGACTCTTAAATAATTGACAGTGAGTCACACATGATCAGGCTCACCTGGCGCTGCACAGTTGCATAACCCTACCACAGTCAGTCTTGAGAAAGTGCAAGACTGGCGTATTTCGGGTTGGAGAGCAGCCTTTCTGTGGCCAGCCCGACATGCACACTACACGTCTCTCACATGCTCAATTAGTGAGCCATGGGGAATCACAGCTGCAGCCCCCTGGTCTCCTAATGAGCGCTAACTTCACCTGCTCAAGCCAATCCTGGCACTGCTCTCATGCTGTGTTGCTAACCTGGAAGCATGGGAGCAGTGTCTGTATTGGTTCTGGGATGAGGTTAGTAGGCTTCGCTCAGCGCCGGGGTGTGATGTTCCCTGTTCAGGTCAAAGTGCTCTCATGACCAACTACTGTACGGCTTTGTTATGAAGCCATGCAGTGATTGGCCATCTATGTTGTTGCCCTACTCTTAGTCTCTTTTGCCTCCACGGCTCCACCAGCAGTGCAGCCAGCACTGGAGACACTGCAACGTTGGCTGCAGAGACAGGCTACTACAGGACAGCTGCACACCACGCATGAGGAAGGAAGCGAAAAGGTGTGGTGTGGTCAAAAAGGAGGTATTTAAATATATTCCTCTTTCTGACCACCACCTCATCATCTCTCCGCCTTGCATGTTCCAGCCCAGGCTGTCTGGATTCTCCCCTCCGCAAGTCTGCAACTGCGCAAGGCGGCACTTGGAGCCAGACTCGGAGATGCTGCAGAGAGGCAAAATACATTGACAGTAAAATTAAGTTTGGTCATGGTCTGTCAGTTGTGTATTATTGTAGTACTGCAGTTCAGGGGCTGCAGAGGCCTATGTTATGTATACTAGTATGCCTGTAGCGTGTGCTGGCCACAGCATCTCCACCTGGCATCACCCACCTCACGAGACCTCGTAGAGAAAAAAGAAGTAGACATTTCACAAATGTTCATAGAATTTAGGCTTTTCAATACAAATAGAAGATACTGATAAGATACTTATAGTGTGGCTCTGTAAAGTTAAGAGAATATTGCAGGATCTGTTACGACATGTTTTTATTCATGGTATGTTAAGCTTCTCTCGATGCACACTCATAAGTGTCATGTAGCTAACATGTGATATGTGCAGTATGTACCATTTTTGCTGTATCTGCACTCCATGGCTTGTATGTTGGTAGTGTAACAGTCCTTACACATACAGCAGTGTGCCTCACATGAAAATGAGCGAGTAGAGGTGTGACAGTCAAGTGTCTATTAAAGTTGACAGCACTGGTATGATCTTGTGACTCTGGTCAAGTCATGTCCCATAAAAGCGAGGTGCATCAAATAAACCTCAATACTGCGACTGACAGAGGGAGTCTACTTCTCCATGTTCAGACTTGTTTGCTTTGTGTGTTTCATTGCGTAGTGTTTCTGTTACTATATAAAAAGTCCATGCATATCACTGGTGGACACTTAGGGCCAGATGTACAAAATCACATGTTTGTGATTTCCCAATACCGAATTTTAGCGATTAACTATCAGTAAATTGCTAACTCTGACGTACAACAGTGTGTTTGAAACTGTAAGCGATTCGCAGTGTGTTACAAATGAACCTGCCTCATCAACATTCACGAGGCGGGTCGCAAATTGCAACCCATTGTGAATGGCTACAATCACAAGGATGGTGGCCAGCTGGGGTCAGCAAACCACCATGTCTGTGATTGGTTTTTAAAGAAAGGTTTTTGTATTGCAGCTCTTTTCCTTAAAGGAAAATGGGATGTATTTAAAAAATAAAAATGAAACGCTAACTTTTCATTTTTTAAGAGCAGTGCCCCATGGGACCACTGCCTGCTCCTAAATAATGTTGGCGTCCACATTCTTAAAGGAGAACAGATCCCTTGGGGACCCCTTCCCATTTGCAAATAGGTTACCACCAACTTGAAGTTGGTGGTAACAGCAAATGATTTTTGACCCCATTCTCGGTAGTAAAACATTCATTCATTCCAGTGCTATGTGGTATTAGGAAGGGATGCCCTAAACACACCCCTACCTAATGCCAAATCGGAAAATGTGATTCAGTAACAAGTTATAGAGTCGCATTTTGCCTTCTGTACATGGCAAGAAGCATTTTACCAGTCACAAATGGCCCGAGGGGTCGTTTGTGAATGGTAAAATGCACATCTGCTCCTTAGAGCCAAAGGCTGTCTACTGTCTGTGAATGAACTCCTCTGAGGTGAGGTCACATGATTGTAAAATCCCTCACATATCTGTGTATCATTTAAGGCACATTTTTTTTAATACCTAGTTATTGGATCGTATTTAACATTGACATGTTAGTAAACCAGCAGGGCTTACCTGTTCAGTTTAGGCCAGACTGACACGGAGGACGATTGGACTGTGCCTGCGGGTCGGTCTGCCTGGGCCACTGTTTGAAAATGTCTCTGATCTCTCTGTCCAGCCTCCCAGAAGATGACAAGCCAGACTTCCAGCAAGCCAGACCTCATATGGCAATGAACTCTCCTGACCCTCTATGCAGATGACACACAAATAATCCTTAAAGTGGAAAGCCCCAAAGACATTCAAAACTCACAAATTTACAGTTGCCTCAAAGCCATTTATCAGTGGATGACATGTAGCCATCTCAAATTGAATGCTTCCAAAACGGAAATACTCACATGTAGTGATTGGAAAAATGATTACCCACTAGCCACCTTGCCTGACAATCTGGGAACACCGCCTAAAGTATCTAAGGAATTAAGAGAGCTTGGAATTACCATGGACGCCAAGCTATCAATGAATGTCCAAGTGGAAACCTAGCAAGCTCAAGCTTCATTACCATAAAAACTCTGTCTTGTTTTTTCTAAACTCATGTATGCCAATAGTCTCTACCAGCGATCATCTTTAACTATGAAAAGACTACAATGGATTCAGAACTCTGCTGCCAGACTCCTCCTACATACAAACCACAAGCCCACATCTCCCCTTCCTTGAAGGCCTTACATTGGTTACCGGTTGGCAGAAGATCCACATTCAGGCTGCTTTGTACCACCCAGAAATCGATGCATGGAACAGGACCGCTCTGCATGCATCAGGAATAAAATCAACAAATGAACCTCCGCTCTTGGTTGGCACCTAACCTCAAAATCCCAACATACTAGAAAACAAACATAGGTGGCACATCCTTCTCTGTTCATAGCCAGACTGTATAACTCTTTATCCTGAACATAAGATCCACAAATAACTACCATATCTTCAGAAGACTACTCAAGAGTTGGCTCTTCCCCATATAGTAGCTATACTCACAGATATAAATACAGCATATTCCTGCGTATAAAAGCATTTACTTTGACTATAAATGTGTATCTAGATATGTGTATTCTTTTGTATAAAAGTGTACAATAATTATTTTTATATAGATATTCGTCAGTTCTGCTTAATAAATGTACATATTACTTATGGTTATATCATTCTATGTTTAACATGTATATAGGTCACTGCATATATAAGTACATTTTTATCATAACTATTTGTCTACAATTTCTTCGCTACCGAATTATTTAAAAAAAATTATTATTAATCATAGAGCCAAATAAATAAACTTAAACTTCAGCAACACTTGAAAGCCTGAGTTTATTACAAGCAACTTAAATCTACATATATTACCATCCTTATACATATTTAATTTCAACGTACCAATGTATCTTTATATTTATTACTTTAATCTAATTCAGCATTTCCAATTCACTACCCAATATCTCCCCCTAAACCTCTCTCAATATATCCTATACCTCCACTTTCTGACTCTTCCCAAACTTCATTCTAATACTATGATCTCAAAATAACCCTTTCTAGACTCTTCTCTCCTCTACCCCTCCTTGCATCATCTCAAATCCCTTTTACTATTCAGATCTCCAAACCAAGCCTTTCTAAACCCTTCCATCTGATTCTTACCCATTCCACCTACCCTTTATTCATCCCAAACCTCATCCTACTGCTATAAACCTCTTCTATCCCTCCATCATCTTTTTCAATCCAACTAACAGACTCACATGTTCACCGTTCAAATTAATTTCATATTTCTCTATACTAATCCACCACTAATCCTTTATGGGCTCTGGAGTAGCGTGCTAATCACTGAAAAGCACTTCGACGCCGCATCAGGTGTAGCAAGCGCAATATAACTGCATACCCTTTCCCTGTTCTATCCCTCCTCTATCCTTTTACAATCCTCCAAATAACAAACTCACATGTCCGCTGCTCAAATTAATTTCATATCTCCCTATACTAATTCACCACTAATACTTTTTGGGTTCTGGAGTAGCGTACTACTCACTGAAAAGCACTTTGACGCCTAGTCAGGGGTAGTAAGCGCTACATAAATGCATTTACAGTTACAGTTGGCTGCATGGGCAGGTTTTAAATCAGGCAGCACTGCAGAAGCACTACTCGCACTCTCCCATGTTCCAGCCCGGGACTGGCCTGTTTTGTGAGGGTTTCATGGGTGTATGTGGCTGTGCCGTGTACTGCAGATACATGCCGCTAAATCATTCAGTGGAGCATCTGTAAATTGGTTGCTTGAAAGGAGAGACAGAGGGAGACTGCTGGAAGAGGGTAGAGCGATTTGACGGCAAAGTAGTAGCAATGGGAAATGCTACATTTCCATCCCCTTGGGAGTGAAATGTGAGAAACGATGTTCCAAAAGGGGAACTAGTACTCACACTCCCAGGGCACCGTACATGTGTAGGTAACTTAGAGTAAAGAATATACATCACATGATGTTCAGCTCAGGCTGCAAAAATCTAAAGTACAACTGAGGATATTTGCAAGGTGCTGCACTATGCACACCGGTAGGTTTATTAAGCTAAAAGACTTCATGGGTTATACAGCCAAGCATGCATGTTCTATGATATGCAACACGCAATACAAGAGACAAAAGGCACATACCCAGAATTACAGGCTCCTACCCACCACAATACAAATCAAGCTTCACTGATTGTACAGGACATGAGGTATGTTACATGAACCGAATATGTCTGTTCTCTTCTTAGTTTAAATAATTTGTCAAACTGTACAATTTACACAATGAGCTAACTGTTGAACGATTATAATTCTGGTAAGATATTGATATGTGTTTCAATATTTTAAGGGCCTCATTTACAAGTTTTTGATGCAGGGCAGTACAGTAAGTCACTATGCTGTGCTACCCTGCATCAAAAGGATAGGGCAGGAATGCTTTGTATTATATATATATATATAAAACGCACCTCTGAAAGAGCGCCAGACCTGCCCGAAATGGACGACCTTTGAAAATCAGCGTGAAGCTTTCAGGGCAGCGGCTGCCACCAGACACCGGAGCCTGGTCAGAGTCCCCACCGCGCATCAAAGAGGCGTGTGAGGAATTCACGGAATTTAATCAGGTCAACAAACACAGACATCCAGCCTACGAATACCAGGGAACCTTGCAAATGAATGAACTAATGTAACGCCCACCAGAGGCAGATGAATAAAAGCAATAGGATTCAGCTGCGTTCGTGAGGCAAAACATGCTGATGCCTGAAGATCACTTTCCCCCGAAGAAGGCCGAGTTAAGTGCCGAAATGCATTGGGACAAATGAAGAACATTGATAATCCTGAATAAATATTGGAATGGTCCGTGAAATTGTGCGACTCAAGTTTCTCCTTTGGGGAAGGTTTGTGGATGTAAATCACGGCTTTGTCCAGCCGCGGAGTAAAGCATCTCTGAAAGAGCGCCAGACCAGCCCGAAATGGACGACCTTTGAAAATCAGCAAGAAGCTTTCAGGGCAGCGGCTGCCACCAGACACCGGAGCCTGGTCAGAGTCCCCATCGCACATCAAAGAGGCGTGTGAGGAATTCACTTAATTTAATCAGGTCAACAAACACAGACATCCAGCCTACGAATACCAGGGAACCTTGCGAATGAATGAACTAATGTAATGCCCACCAGAGGCAGATGAATAAAAGCAATAGGATTCAGCTGCGTTCGTGAGGCAAAACATGCTGATGCCTGAAGATCACTTTCCCCCGAAGAAGGCCGAGTTAAATGCCGAAATGCATTGGGACAAATGAAGAACATTGTTAATCCTGAATAAATATTGGAATGGTCCGTGAAATTGTGCGACTCATGTTTCTCCTTTGGGGAAGGTTTGTGGATGTAAATCACGGCTTTGTCCAGCCGCGGAGTAACGCACCTCTGAAAGAGCGCCAGACCTGCCCGAAATGGACGACCTTTGAAAATCAGCGTGAAGCTTTCAGGGCAGCGGCTGCCACCAGACACCGGAGCCTGGTCAGAGTCCCCATCGCGCATCAAAGAGGCGTGTGAGGAATTCACGGAATTTAATCAGGTCAACAAACACAGACATCCAGCCTACGAATACCAGGGAACCTTGCGAATGAATGAACTAATGTAACGCCCACCAGAGACAAAGCATTCCTGGAAAATCCTGATGTTAGATGATTCATTGAAAAAAACTCTCCCACCAACTCCTCAAATAACTTCCAGAAAGACAGCTTCTCTGGGTGATATCCTCACACCAAGTCATCTATCCACCATCAATCCACAGAATGAGAGAGGCAACAAATCCTATGACTCATTAAGAAATAGAGCAGCTATGGATAGATGCATTAGTCATGACAATCAGGGTGTCTATGATAGTTCTGATCCGAGCTCAACAGATGAAGAATCAGACCTGGCGAAGTTGGATTTTCGTGGGGAAATGAGGCTAGCCCAAATGGAGATGCGACAACGAGGAAGAGCACGAGGGACCACATGGGGAAGAGGGAGGGGATCAAATCCCCCGCAACCAGACGTGGCAAAAGAAAAAACAAGGCCCAAAAGAGGAGAAGAAAAGAAAAAACAAAAATAAAAAAGATGGCACAGAATAAAGACTTGGTCATAATCTTGTCAAGTATGATCCTGAACAAAGACCATATCAGTCTCCTTAATAAAGGACTTTCTTTTAGCCCAAACACTAAAATGGACATCCCCAATTTTCAGATAGACCTATATAAATTTTGTCGCAAGGCGAAACTAAAGAAACATTTTGAAGAGAGACCGCCCAAGAAAACCCAACTCACGTTTATTACCAATTGAAACATCGCTGTTGACACGAAAGGAATTACCTGCCCTGAGGGTGATGTCAAATCTAGATAGTGAAACAACAGGAAATAACTCCCTTGAGTCTACAACCAATAAAACTGATTTCGACATCTGCAGACGGGAAGGCATCATGACCAACAAGGGTGGAGAGATTGGACTTAAGTCACAATCAAAATTTTGCTCACAATTGCCACCTGGCAATAAAATTGATCTCTTCCATGAAATAGTTGTAGAGGAAATGACCAACTCACCAAACAAAAGAAAAAATATGAAAATACGAAAGGAGAACAAAGGGCCTTGAAAGAATTGAGAGACAATCAAAAAGTCATCATAAAGACCGCAGACAAAGGCGGAAATATTGTTATGCAAGATCGAGAGCAATATATCACAGAGGCCTACCGCCGAATGAACAACCAAGATCACTATACTAAGTTAGAGATTAATCCAACAGAACGATGGACTAAAGAATATCATTCCCTACTTCTGAATTGGAAAGATAGAGGACTCATAAACTTTGAGGAATTTATGTACTTGAAGGTAGAGAACCCTATTACAGCAACGATATACTTTCTGCCAAAAGTACATAAGTCTCTCAGCAGTCCACCAGGCAGACCCATAGTCAGCTCTATGGGTTCGCTACTTGAGAAAACCTCACATTTTATAGATGTGTTCTTGATGGAGTACGTGAAATCTCTTCCGTCCTATCTAAAGGACACAACAGCCTTCCTGAACAAACTAAAAAATCTTACTTGGAACGAGAATCTTACCATGGTAACAATAGACGTAAATTCATTGTACACGTCCATCCAACATCAAAATGGACTGTCAGCTGTGAGGAAATTTTGGATTTACGGTCACTTAGCTTCCTCGAACACTCAGATATGCTACTGGACATGCTGAACTATTGCTTAACCCACAATGTTTTTCTCTTCAATGGGGAAATTTACCTTCAAAGGCAGGGCACTGCCATGGGGACATCTGTAGCCCCAACATACGCAAATCTTTTTATGGCAACATGGGAGGAAAACATACTAAGAGGCAAGCACAAGTCCAATATACGAACCTGGATAAGGTATATTGATGACTTATTTGTCTTGTGGGAAGGAGATCAAAACCATCTATCAGAATTCTTAGAGGATCTAGACCACAATGACTTGAAGAGGATCTAGACCACAATGACTTGAACTTAACATTTACATCTTCCAGCAACAAAACCAGAGTGTTCTACCTAGATGTGGAAGTGTTTGTCAAAAACCAACGGTTCTGCACAAAAATACACAGGAAACCCACTGCCACTAACAGTGTTCTTCAAGCCAGCAGCGGACATCCGGACCATCTAAAGTGGAACATCCCGTATGAAGAGATGCTCCGCGTAAAAAGGAACTGCTCAGAACATAAGGATATAGAACAAACTATTGAAGACACTGGCCTCAGTTTTTTGGCAAGGGGATATCCTATGGAGATCGTTGAACAGGCAAAAACAAAAATTCAGGAAAGACCAAGATCCACATTACTGGAAACAATGGAGAAGGTGGATAATGAAGAAACAACCCGTATCATCATGGATTTCAATGTAGAAAACCAAAGTCTAAAAAAAATCATAAAGAAAAATTGGAAAATCCTGATGTTAGATGATTCATTGAAAAAAACTCTCCCACCAACTCCTCAAATAACTTACAGAAAGACAGCTTCTCTGGGTGATATCCTCACACAAAGTCATCTATCCACCATCAATCAACAGAATGAGAAAGGCAACAAATCCTGGCTTACAACACCTGGCTTCTGGAAATGCTCTAAATGCAAAGCCTGTGAGCACGGCAAAAACACACACTCATATGAACTACAAAACGGAAACATAGAAAAAATCACCGATCACATAACGTGTGAATCCAAATTTGTAGTTTATGTCCTACAATGTCCATGCCAAAAACTATACGTAGGTAGTACAATAAATAAATTGAAGCTACGTATATTACAACACCTCAGGGCGATCAAGAATCAGAATCTCGCTTATCCAATGGCCAAACACTTTCAGGAGAAACATTCTAGCAACAACCAAGAACTCAAATTTTTTGGTGCAAAACTGGTAAAGCAGAATGAAAGAGGAGGAGATAGAACCTTAGACCTAAGAAGAGCAGAATCAAGGTTCATCTTGGCACTGGGGACAGAGAATCCTTTTGGACATAACCTGGACGCAGAACTATATGTACATTTATAGAATAACAACATTTCTGGACAACACATGTAAATATTATTGATCGAATGGGAAGAGAGAGAAAACAATCCAAGGTTTAAGAGGAAAAATGAATAAAAGTCCTATAAACTTGTCCAAAAATTGTTTAAAGCAAATAATGAAAATGACCATATGAGTACTACACAGACGTTTATATTTAATGACATAATGTGAGGGTAAAGCATATTGAATCATTGAATGAGGTGGTTTTATTTTGTTGCTCACTATGCTCTGTTTGTGTAAGTCTACTTTAGCTTGATCGTAAAATAGATAGTGGGTTACCTCATACTTCCTCGGCTCTTCAATGTATATAGAGTGATAGGGTAGACCTTGTCAAGAAGGGATATGGGAAAGGTCAAGGATAGGAATGCGTCTTTGCACATCAATGCTATTTGCACATAATATGTTTACACATGATAATTTGCACATTGCACTTGGCACTTTATTGTTAGTAAAATTGATTGACCGATCCGATAGATAACTGTTACCTTTCCCCTCAATCCATCTACCCTTTTCCTTTACCTTCTACATTTTTGCCATTAATGATTAATTTTCTGATGTTTGCTATGAACTAATGAAATTGTTTGATATAGTTATTAGGAATACATAGTACCCCATACCTACCCTTCCCTTATTTTATGCAATTCTTGAAAATCTGTATCTTAATTAAGAAGTCATGATGGGAGTGATGTTGCTCAAATGAGGTTTGACTTGCCATCTTTCTGACATAGGGTACTTCACCAATATGTGTCTTTGCTCATAAAACTGTGAATATAAATGGAAGTCTAAAATGGCCACTGAAAAACAAGTGATTAGAAGGGTTAACAGTCTAGTCTGTTTTTAATGGAAATGAAGAAGTACTTTAAGCACTTTTCACTTTAAATAGACTGTTTGGACTGCGGGACTCTATGGTCCAGTCGAAGGCAACCGTCGAAATGCGTTGACCGTCCTCCTTGTCTGCACAATGGCGTTGAAAGAACAATAAAAAAACCTACCTGAAAACAAGTGTTGGACCCTGTTTGTGCTGTGGTGCTTCTGACCTTCTGGCTGCGAATTGGAGCTGGTTGGGTCCGTTCTTCATTGAAGATATATATATATATAAACCTAAGTCAATATTTTTGCCGCAGATCCGTAATGAAGTGATTGATGTATTTGAAAGGAGCATGACAAAAGAGTTTGAACAAATTGCCAATAACAAGAGGTATAGAAGTTGGAGAAATAAGACCCAATCACAATTAAAAGCATTGGAGAACCTTAGAAATGATCGCACTATTGTAATTAAGCAAAGTGACAAAGGCGGGAATGTAGTTATTCAATATAGACAGAATTACATTGATGAAGGTTTGCGACAACTTGCTGATACTAAAAGTTACTGCAGGAGTAATCGTATGGAATATGAAAATTCCATAAGATCTTTTCATGTACAGCTAAAACATTGGAAGGACAAAGAGATCATTGAGGAGAGTGAATTTAAATTTCTTTATTGTCAGTTCCCTAAATTACCAGCTTCATATCTTCTACCAAAAATACACAAGTGTAGAGAGAGCCCACCGGGTAGGCCAATAATATCATCTAATGGAAGCTGTCTTGAATCTACATCTAGGTATGTCGATTATTTCCTGCAAAGTCACATACAGAACTTACCCTCTTATGTTAGGGACTCGAGTGACTTTTTGAAAAAGATTCAGAGTATCGAATGGGATGAGACATTCTCCCTTCTTTCACTTGATGTAACAAGCCTTTACACATCCATCCCACACCAGCAAGGTTTAGAGGCTTGCATGCACTTTTTATCAAAAAGATCAGTGTCCTATTTACACCACACGCAGATGCTCGTCAAAATGATGGAGACATGCCTGACACAGAATTACTTTCTGTTTGATAATAAGATTTTCAAACAGACTCTCGGTACGTCCATGGGGACCTGCTTTGTGCCTTGCTTCGCGGGTCCCTTCATGGGGTACTGGGAGGAGACTGTAACATACAAATCGTCCATGTACAGAGCACATGCAGTAAAATGGATGCGCTACATAGACGATATCCTGGTGGTATGGAGAGGGACAAAAGAACAAGCAAATGAATTTGTACTTGAATTAAATACCAACACATTTAACTTGAAATTCACAAGCGACTGGTCACAAGAACATCTAGAATTCCTCGACTTGAGATTAAGGAGAGTAAACAACAAGTTAGAAACTTCCCTGCATAGGAAGATCACGGCAGGGAATAGCATCCTGCATGCGCGCAGCTGTCATCCCAACTCCCTCATTGAAAGTATTCCAGTTGGGGAGTTTTTAAGGGCTAAGCGCAACTGCAGTACATTAGAAGCATTCAGGATTGAGGAAGAGAACATGACACTGAGATTTAGGAAAAGAGGCTATTCAGATAAAGTTATCGCAAAGGCCAGGAAGGCTGTAGTTGAAAGAACTAGAGATTCCCTCTTAGAAAGACCTGCAAGCCCCATTACTGATGCAAATGGTGAGAATACAACACGATTTATTACAACGTACAGCAGCAGGGCCTTTATGGTAAGAAGAAGCCTAAACAAATTCTGGCCTATTCTCCACACAGATTGTGATATTTCGAAATGTGTAGATGAGTCACCCAAAATCTCCTTCAGAAAAGCAAAATCATTGAAAGATCATTTATGCAGAGCAGTAACTCCGAAACCAACTAAAACATCTGATGTACAAGGGTTTTATCCATGCAGGAATTGTAAAGCCTGCAAAAATAGCCGAAACACAAAAGTGGTGCAATTGTCATCTGAATCACAGCTTTTCACTATACGGGAACACACGTCCTGTAATAGTGATTATGCCGTCTATGCTTTATTTTGCCCGTGCAAGAAAGCCTACATAGGAAGCACAATTAAGGAGGCAAAATTGAGAGTATTGGAACACCTACGAGCTATAAATAACTCAGATAAACCCTATCCAATAGCTCGTCATTTCCGGACTCACCACAACCAGAATTCCAATCTGTTGGGTTTTTGTGTACTGACCACCATCAAGCATGATGATAGAGGTGGCAATCGGTTACAACTTCTACGCCGATTAGAATCCAAAATGATCATTGAATATAAGACAATGACCCCGCTGGGCCATAATTGTGACGAAGAAATGGAAGTGCACCTTGGCTAATATAAGATTTACCCTGTGATATTTATTATATGTGTCCTAGATCTTTAGTGCTACCACAGCTGATCCCCAAGAGTCTGATTTGGTACATGTATAATCTTGCCCGTTGAATTTAATTTTATCCTTCATGTCTTTTACTTTGCGATGTGATGGTTTTAATAATTTTACTGACCTGACAGTGATAGCATATAATTTCTTTTCTTGCAGGTTTGGTTCTGCAGAAAAAGTGGATTTACGATTTAGATGGGCATGGGATTTTGCCCCGGAACTTTTTGCCCACTTGGGCTTCATGTTCCAATGTGGACGGCTGGTTTTGGAAGCCCACTTGGGCAACATGTAACTTTGTTGTAGTCTTTGAAGATCATATGTGATGGCCATGTGTTATTGCACACTGGTAGTTGGATATGCCAGATGTGACATTATTTGAGTGTATATCCGTTCTGTCACAGAGATGTGCTAAGCCGATATTATTTAAATGACCTTGTTGAGGTTATGCGTAGTAAGGTGAATTCAGACCTTCCGGAAGATAATTAGACCAACTGCAAGTCTTAATTATATCCATCGTCCAGAATCATTTCTTTAATTTATGTTGTGCACTTGCCAAAATTATTTGCAAAACCACAAGTAATTTAGAATATGCGCGAACAACCCTGCATGTTTACATTTCAAACTTGAATGTATGTGTTTTCTTTATGTCTATCACCCAAGAGTCACATGTTTATTTAAATATCCAATGTATGCACACATCCTTAGACTCGTGATAAAGGGAATCCTCCCGAAACGCGTCGAGTGGCTGTTTGCTGCTGATGAAACTAACTTTGAAAGAATACAAGAATTGATGCAATTTTTGAGTTCGTGCTTTCCGCATTTTCCGGTGGCAACTAAGGAGAAATTCTGTGTGGAGTTTGTTTGGATTACTGGGCTCGCTACCCAGCACGGACCGCCGTTGTTTGCTTGGAGGGGTCATGGCGCGGTTCAGCGGCTGCTGAACCAACGAGAAATGACATTGATTTGACCCAGCCCACGGAGAACGCAATTGAGGGAAACAAACTGCTTGAAGGAGAAGCCGCGCTTGGTTTGGACAATTACTTTTACAAACATACAAGTGAGTCGGCATTTCTAATTAAAGCGCATTTGATTTCTTAAAACAAAACTCCGTAAACGGAAGGTGTCTCTGAGCTGAAATTGTATGACGCTTTTTCACACAGCATCAAAAGATACCGCGACGAACTGAAACGCGCGTCTACATAATAACAGCATGGCAGCAACAAGAAGGGATAAAGGGGCTAAGGAAGCTGACAAAATGTTCGAACAATGTCAAGCAACAAACTTTGCTGGAACAAGTACAAGCAATGCTGGTATACAGCCTAAATCGCCGAAGAGGAGCTTGTGGGACAGGCTGTGGAAAGCACTAAAATTGGAACAAAATAAATGGTGGGAGGCCACCACTCTGCAAAAATATATTGATGTAGCAAGGATACCTTGAGGGTTGCGGATTTTCGTTACCCCCACCTTTCAAAATCCTGACCCTGAATTAATAACAGAATGGGCAACAAACAATCACGAATGTTCACTTAATATGCTACGGATGCTGGTGAAGTTTGCATCTAAGGATGTTGAAAGATTAAATCAAGAAATTGATGATTGCACCAAGGAGTTACAAGAAATGTGTACAGAAGAAGATTTTAAATCCGAGATGGATAAAATGGAAACAAACTTGGGCAAAATTGAAATTGATATTCGAAACAGGAAACAAAGAAAATTCCAAAGGGATTTAATCGATTACCAGCGAGGACAAATATTGACTTTCGCAAAAAAATACGACCACATGCAAGCAGCAATGCAAACAACATCAAAATCAGCCGCGCAATCAGCACAAGCGGCCACCGCACCTGAAACCTTAACTGAAGATGAAGAACAGTCGGCAACAAGCGGCAGTGATATGTCGACTAGTTCCAAGTTCACTGGAGTAAAAACCAGCGTTTTAACGGAGTTTTCCATGGTAATGAAGAGCAAACAAGGGAACAACCAAGGATATCAAAAGCCAAAAAGAGGCAACAAAGGAGGCAGAGGCAGAGGCAGAAATACATCGACCCTAGGAGGACTAGGGAGCCCCGTGGGAACACGTACAAGGGGCCAACTGAAAGCCAAATGACAGACAAACAGACGGTCATTAACCTCTCGGAGAGGCAACTATCCACCTTTGAGGTAGAGTTATTATCTCTTGGATTGACCTTTTGTCCCTCTAACACTTTTAATTACACTCAAAGCAAAATTGATTTGTTTTTCTTCACAAGGAAACTTCGTATAAGGAAGTGGTACGCTACCAAAGTGAGCGAGAAAAGCTCAACAATTGGGGTACGACCACATGAACTAAGTATTGCTGACGTTAATTTGACACATACTCTGAATGTATTAAGTGAAGAATATGATGAAGACTGTGATCCTTATACTGATTTGTTAGCGGATAATATTCCGTTAGGATTGAGTGTCAATACCAGCTTTAAACCTAAGTCAATATTTTTGCCGCAGATCCGTAATGAAGTGATTGATGTATTTGAAAGGAGCATGACAAAAGAGTTTGAACAAATTGCCAATAACAAGAGGTATAGAGGTTGGAGAAATATGACCCAATCACAAATAAAAGCATTGGAGAACCTTAGAAATGATCGCACTATTGTAATTAAGCAAAGTGACAAAGGCGGGAATGTAGTTATTCAATCGAGACAGAATTACATTGATGAAGGTTTGCGACAACTTGCTGATACTAAAAGTTACTGCAGGAGTAATCGTATGGAATATGAAAATTCCATAAGATCTTTTCATGTACAGCTAAAACATTGAAGGACAAAGAGATCATTGAGGAGAGTGAATTAAAATTTCTTTATTGTCAGTTCTGTAAATTACCAGCTTTATATCTTCTACCAAAAATACACAAGTGTAGAGAGAGCCCACCGGGTAGGCCAATAATATCATCTAATGGAAGCTGTCTTGAATCTACATCTAGGTATGTCGATTATTTCCTGCAAAGTCACGTACAGAACTTACCCTCTTATGTTAGGGACTCGAGTGACTTTTTGAAAAAGATTCAGAGTATCGAATGGGATGAGACATTCTCCCTTCTTTCACTTGATGTAACAAGCCTTTACACATCCATCCCACACCAGCAAGGTTTAGATGCTTGCATGCACTTTTTATCAAAAAGATCAGTGTCCTATTTACACCACACGCAGATGCTCGTCAAAATGATGGAGACATGCCTGACACAGAATTACTTTCTGTTTGATAATAAGATTTTCAAACAGACTCTCGGTACGTCCATGGGGACCTGCTTTGCACGTTGCTTCGCGGGTCTCTTCATGGGGTACTGGGAGGAGACTGTAACATACAAATCGTCCATGTACAGAGCGCATGCAGTAAAATGGATGCGCTACATAGACGATATCCTGGTGGTATGGAGGGGGACAAAAGAACAAGCAAATGAATTTGTACTTGAATTAAATACCAACACATTTAACTTGAAATTCACAAGCGACTGGTCACAAGAACATCTAGAATTCCTCAACTTGAGATTAAGGATAGTAAACAACAAGTTAGAAACTTCCCTGCATAGGAAGATCACGGCAGGGAATAGCATCCTGCATGCGCGCAGCTGTCATCCCAACTCCCTCATTGAAAGTATTCCAGTTGGGGAGTTTTTAAGGGCTAAGCGCAACTGCAGTACATTAGAAGCATTCAGGATTGAGGAAGAGAACATGACCCTGAGATTTAAGAAAAGAGGCTATTCAGATAAAGTTATCGCAAAGGCCAGGAAGGCTGTAGTTGAAAGAACTAGAGATTCCCTCTTAGAAAAACCTGCAAGCCCCATTACTGATGCAAATGGTGAGAATACCACACAATTTATTACAAAGTACAGCAGCAGGGCCTTTATGGTAAGAAGAAGCCTAAAAAAATTCTGGCCTATTCTCCACACAGATTGTGATATTTCGAAATGTGTAGATGAGTCATCCAAAATCTCCTTCAGAAAAGCAAAATCATTGAAAGATCATTTATGCAGAGCAGTAACTCCGATACCAACTAAAACATCTGATGTAAATGGGTTTTATCCATGCAGGAATTGTAAAGCCTGCAATAATAGCCGAAACACAAAAGTGGTGCAATTGCCATCTGAATCACAGCTTTTCACTATACGGGAACACACGTCCTGTAATAGTGATTATGACGTCTATGCTTTATTTTACACGTGCAAGAAAGCCTACATAGGAAGCACAATTAAGCAGGCAAAATTGAGAGTATTGGAACACCTACGAGCTATAAATAACTCATATAAAACCTATCCAATAGCTCGTCATTTCCGGACTCACCACAACCAGAATTCCAATCTGTTGGGTTTTTGTGTACTGACCACCATCAAGCATGATGATAGAGGTGGCAATCGGTTACAACTTCTACGCCGATTAGAATCCAAAATGATCATTGAATATAAGACAATGACCCCGCTGGGCCATATTTGTGATGAAGAAATGAGAGTGCACCTTGGCTAATATAAGATTTACCCTGTGATATTTATTATATGTGTCCTAGATCTTTAGTGCTACCCCAGCTGATCCCCAAGAGTCTGATTTGGTACATGTATAATCTTGCCCGTTGAATTTAATTTTATCCTTCATGTCTTTTACTTTGTGATGTGATGGTTTTAATAATTTTATTGACCTGACAGTGATAGCATATAATTTCTTTTCTTGCAGGTTTGGTTCTGCAGAAAAAGTGGATTTACGATTTAGATGGGCATGGGATTTTGCCCCGGAACTTTTTGCCCACTTGGGCTTCATGTTCCAATCTGGACGACTGGTTTTGGAAGCCCACTTGGGCAACATGTAACTTTGTTGTAGTCTTTGAAGATCATATGTGATGGCCATGTGTTATTGCACACTGGTAGTTGGATATGCCAGATGTGACATTATTTGAGTGTATATCCGTTCTGTCACAGAGATGTGCTAAGCCAATATTATTTAAATGACCTTGTTGAGGTTATGCGTAGTAAGGTGAATTCAGACCTTCCGGAAGATAATTAGACCAACTGCAAGTCTTAATTATATCCATCGTCCAGAATCATTTCTTTAATTTATGTTGTGCACTTGCCAAAATTATGAGCAAAACCACAAGTGATTTAGAATATGCGCAAATGAGCGCTTGAACAACCCTGCATGTTTACATTTCAAACTTGAATGTATGTGTTTTCTTTATGTCTATCACCCAAGAGTCACATGTTTATTTAAATATCCAATGTATGCACACATCCTTAGACTCGTGATAAAGGGAATCCTCCCGAAACGCGTTGAGTGGCTGTTTGCTGCTGATGAAACTAACTTTGAAAGAATACAAGAATTGATGCAATTTTTGAGTTCGTGCTTTCCGCATTTTCCTGTGGCAACTAAGGAGAAATTCTATGTGGAGTTTGTTTGGATATATATATATATATATATATATATATATATATATATAATTCACTGAAAAAACCATAGGTTTCACACCAGTTATAGTTAGCTGGAAATTTTACTGATATAAAACCATTGTAATTCCCACGTTATAGTTAGTCGGACTCACTATAACTTGCGCGTGCAATGCACTGCTGATGACATCACATATTACATCACTCATGACATGGTCAGTGACATCACTCATGACATCACTGATGACATCACTCATGACATCACTGATGACATCGTCCAGTGAATGTGTGTCTTTCTGAAAAATAAATATATTTTATATATGTATATGTTAAGGTCGATGGAAGAATAAATGTTTAAATAAGTGTCTAAATGGATGTTTTTTTTAAAAAAATTGATTGGTTAACTGGCTTATTAAGTGTATCTTAGTGAATACATATATTAGCGAGTAATGTTTAAATATTTAAATATATGTATCAGTGTTTTACTTTGTGTATAAGTGGCTGCATGGGTTGGTGAGTAGCTACATGTGTGTGTATATGGGTTATTAGATGTTTTTTTAGTATCAGTATGAGGGTCTGTATGGTTTGGTGGGGCTGTTACTTAGCACATAGATGCATCAATGACTGACTCACTGTTTGTATGTGTTTTGAAGACAGCATTTGTGTAGAATTTTATGGGTGGATGAGTGTGTATATGTGTGTGTTAGAGAGTGAATGCCTCTCTCACTAGTGTCTTTATGAGTAACTACATATGTTTTAATCTTGTATATATGAGAATTGATGTATATAAGTAAGTATATGTGAGAGTGAGAGATTGAAAGAGTTCCTGTTTAAATAAGTATGTGTTTCTATAAGTGATTGTGTAAGAGAGTAAGTATGTGTAAGTTTCCTTAGAAGTAATGTGCTAATGTGTGTATAGTTGTATATGCAAATAAATGGATGTTTATAAGTTTATTTGCATGTGTGAGTATATGTGTAAGCAACTTTTTGATGACTGTCCGTGTGTAACAGGATGAATAGGGGTATGACTACATATGATTGAGTGAGTATATGTATGAGTGAATACATAAAACTGTTGGTGAATGTGTGAATTTGTATATAGATGGTGAAATTACTGAATTGGTTGTTGTAACTGGTATGGGTATATCCACTTTTTTGTTAATGTTAGTTTCTATTTTTGAATATGTGTTTCAAAGGTTACTTTACAGTGAAAGGAGGTCTGTCACTGTGTCACAAGGATGGTGTCATCAGTGATGTCATGAGTGATGTCACTGACCATGTCATGAGTGATGTAATATGTGATGTCATCAGCAGTGCATTGCACGCGCAAGTTATAGTGAGTCCGACTAACTATAACGTGGGAATTTCAATGGTTTTATATCAGTAAAATTTCCAGCTAACTATAACTGGTGTGAAACCTATGTTTTTTTCAGTGAATTTCATAGGTTTTTTAAATGCTAATTCCTTTCTATATCGAGTTTCTAACCTTTTTTTTGTTTTTACAATTTGCTGTTTTTTTGTAAGTATTCATTTTTTTTTATATAATTTTTTTTTTTGCGCTGTGGGTGCGCGCTCAGGGAAGCTTTCAGCTAAGCTCTCCGGTAAGCTTTCCGGTGAGCTCACCTGAAAGCGCACCCAGAGCGCTACTGTCGTTCGTGAAAAAAATATGAATGGAAAGTTAATAATAATGCAAAACATTTCGTACCATACAAATAAAATCAGTTTTTTTTTATAAGGAAAATGATTATGCATTTCTGTAAAAGTTTGATGACGTCACTTCGGCGCGCAACGTAAGTGCCCTCGGAAGCGCCTACGTTCGCGCTGCGTAAAAGCACCCAGAAGCGCCTTCGATCGCGCCACGTTTGCGCCCCGGAAGCGCCTACGATCGCGCTGCGTAAACGCACCCGGAAGTGCTCCGGAGCGCGCAGCGTAAACGCGTCGGGTCATGTGACTCTAAAATAACACTTTTCATTGGTTGCTAACAGTTTTTTTTACAATGAATGAAATCCCCACCCATTTCCTTCACTTCTTCTTTCACTTTTGTGACTGAAAGACCTGTTTTTTGCACCTGGATCTTTCGTGATTTACCATGGCTGCCAGAGAATCCAGCAGTGAGGATGAACCTGAGTTCATCAATGAAGAGCCTCCTACCCCAAAGGTGAAGGAACATTTCATATGGAAATTTTTTAAGATTCCAGCTGACCAGAAGAAGGTGAATGCACCAAAAGTGGAGTGCAGGATCTGCAAACAGGTCCTGTCACGGGGTGACCCCAAAAAAAAGTACTCTTTTGGGAACTTTACAATGATCCGACATGTGGAGAGGAGGCACCCCCAGAATTTTGCCCGGGAAAGTGTCAGGGTTCTGGCACAAGAGGTTCCCAGAGATGGGGCCTCTACATCAACCGGAGGAGCAACTTCTTCTGGGAGAGGGCAATCGCAGGAGCAGGTGCCAAACATACAACCTGCTTTTAACCATGGTGTCCTCAGATGCAGATACTGCAATCAACTACTTACCTTTGGAGAACAAAGTGTCCAGCTCATGGTTCGAGCTTTAGAAAATCATCGCTGCCCTTTCCACCCCTAATTTTTTTTGTTCTTTTTGCTCCTGTTGAGCAGTTTCCATTCCCTGTTTTTGTTCCTCTTCAGTTAAAAGAAGAAAACCAAAAGTTCTTTTCAGAACTACCTCCAATTCTCATCAAAGAGCTATATTCTTAAAAAAATGAAGAGTAAGTGAAATATAGTGCATTGATAATTGAAAGGAGAATGAGTAAGAAAGAACAGAAAGGTATGAGAGGAAAAAAGAAGTGAAGTAGGAGGACTGAAAGAAGGTGAGTGTTAGAAAAGAAAGTTATGAGAAGAAGAATGAATATGGGGAATGTTGATATTCAAAGAAAATGTTGAAAAGGAGGGGTGTGGAAGGGTAAGAAAAGATGCATTGCTGGAGTTGAAAGTAGAAGGCCTCATTTATGAAGCCAAGCGTCACTTTAACGCCACCAAAGCATCACTTTTTGTGACACAACATTACAATAAAAAATGCACCTTATTTATTCATATTTACAAAGTGGTGTTCCTTGGTAAATACATCACTTTGTAAACCCCTGTGCCACATTATTCCTACGTCAGGTGTAATGTATGCAAAAGGGACGTATTGACGCAAGAAAGGGTCGTAGAGGTGACACAGTGAATAAACTGGAGGCCTCATTTCTGAAAAGTGACGCATCGCTACGTGAAAACAGCGATGCGTCACTTTTCTGGACGCACTCCTTATGACATTCCAGATATGTCATATTTAATGTATGAGGAATCATGTCGCAAGGAGTTACAGATATGTCAGTATTTCTGACGTATCTGTAAACACAAAAGTAACGCATTGCTGGAGTGCGTCACAAAAGTGACGCAACTCCAGTAATGTGTCCTTTCACATGGAAAAAGCACCATGTGAAAGGTCTGCTGTGAAGCAGGCGCAAGATTTTGACGCAACAGCATCCTAAAAGTGACGCAGTGAAATCTCAAAGATTTCACTGCGTCGCTATTACAAAGCTTTTTGCCGGGGAACACCCCCTCTGCATGCATTATACCTGACGCAGATATAATGTGGCGCAGGATTTTAAAAAGTGACCCATCTACCTAGATGCGTCACTTTTTAAATATAGCGCAACGAGGCGCATTTTTTTACACCACTGGTACAATGCGTCACTTTTCTGTGCGCACTCCTTATGACATTCCAGATATGTCATATTTAATTTATGACTTATCAATTCGCAAGGAGTTACAGATATGTCAGTATTTCTGACGTATCTGTAAACACAAAAGTAACGCATTGCTGGAGTGCGTCACAAAAGTGACGCAACTCCAGTAATGTGTCCTTTCACATGGAAAAAGCACCATGTGAAAGGTCTGCTGTGAAGCAGGCACAAGATTTTGACGCAACAGCATCCTAAAAGTGACGCAGTGAAATCTCAAAGATTTCACTGCGTCGCTATTACAAAGCTTTTTGCGGGGGAACACCCCCTCTGCATGCATTATACCTGACGCAGGTATAATGTGGCGCAGGATTTTAAAAAGTGACCCATCTACCTAGATGCGTCACTTTTTAAATATAGCGCAATGAGGCGCATTTTTTTACACCACTGGTACAATGCGTCACTTTTCTGTGCGCACTCCTTATGACATTCCAGATATGTCATATTTAATGTATGAGGAATCATGTCGCAAGGAGTTACAGATATGTCAGTATTTCTGACGTATCTGTAAACACAAAAGTAACGCATTGCTGGAGTGCGTCACAAAAGTGACGCAACTCCAGTAATGTGTCCTTTCACATGGAAAAAGCACCATGTGAAAGGTCTGCTGTGAAGCAGGCGCAAGATTTTGACGCAACAGCATCCTAAAAGTGACGCAGTGAAATCTCAAAGATTTCACTGCGTCGCTATTACAAAGCTTTTTGCGGGGGAACACCCCCTCTGCATGCATTATACCTGACGCAGATATAATGTGGCGCAGGATTTTAAAAAGTGACCCATCTTCCTAGATGCGTCACTTTTTAAATATAGCGCAACGAGGCGCATTTTTTTACACCACTGGTGCGATGCGTCACTTTTCTGTGCACACTCCTTATGACATTCCAAGTAACGCATTGCTGGAGTGCGTCACAAAAGTGACGCAACTCCAGTAATGTGTCCTTTCACATGGAAAAAGCACCATGTGAAAGGTCTGCTGTGAAGCAGGCACAAGATTTTGACGCAACAGCATCCTAAAAGTGACGCAGTGAAATCTCAAAGATTTCACTGCGTCGTTATTACAAAGCTTTTTGCGGGGGAACACCCCCTCTGCATGCATTATACCTGACGCTATTTTTAAAAAGTGACGCATCTAGGTACATGGGTCACTTTTTAAAACTCTGCGCCACATTATATCTGCGTCAGGTACAATGTATGCAGAGGGGGCATTCCCCCGCAAAAAGCTTGGTAATAACGACGTACTGAAATCTATGAGATTTCTCTGCATCACTTTTAGGATGCTGTTGCGTCAAAATCTTGCGCCTGCCTCGCGTCACTTTTATGTTTACAGATATGTCAGAAATACTGACGTATCTGTAACTCCTTGCAACATGATTCGTCATACATTAAATATGACACATCTGGAATGTCATAAGGAGTGCGCACAGAAAAGTGACGCATCGCACCAGCAGTGTAAAAAAATGTGCCTCGTTGCACTATATTTAAAAAGTGACGCATCTAGATAGATGCGTCACTTTTTAAATATAGCGTAACAATGCGCATTTTTTTACACCGCTGGTGCGTCACAAAAATTGACGCACAGGCGGCGCAAAACTGGCAGCGCAAGGCCTTCATAAATATGGTCCTGGATTTTCCCCGTGCTTCGCTCCCCGGTGCGCGTACCATGCGCTTCCCCCGCGCAAAACGAAAAAAAAAAATAATAATTTAATGCCCCGCAGGACCCTATTTTAGCCCCCACATCAAACCTAGGGGGTCAGAGGGGGTCTACTCTTCCCCCTTATGGTCATTTGCCCCTTTTTTTTTCAAACCCCTTGTGTCTCGATTTTACCGAGACACAAGATGGCGGCCGCTCCAGACTGTTTAGAATGTTTACAGACACCCAAGAGCCAATCAGCTTTCTGCGCGCAAGTTGCGTGTCGCGCCAGGAGCGCTCTCCGGTGCGCGCACCGGAGAGCGCCTATAGATATATATATTTTTTTGAATCTAAATTACTCAAAATCCACTGGAGCACATATCTTGAGACATAGCAAAGGCACATCGGGCTACCAGTCCCTACAATTTTGCCAAGTTTGATGGAAATCCATTCAGCCGTTCGAGCTAAAAGTGAAATCGACCGCCCTATGGAAATTAACATGGAGAAAACGCGTTTTGGGGCCCCCCTTTTATCTCGGCCCCCGCTTGACGTATCCCCCCCAAACTTTCAAGGAAGAACCGGAGCTCGACGAGGCCATTTTCAGGAAATTTTCAGGCAGATTCGTCAACCGGTGCCAAAGTTATTCCAAATAGAATTTTGAGATTTAACATTGAAAAAAATCCTAACTATAACTACCTACTGGCGACCGCCAGTAGGTAATATATATATATATATATATATATATATATATATATATATATATATTACCTACTGGCGGTCGCCAGTAGGTATATATAGTTAGGATTTTTTTTAATAGGGATTTCTGAAAATTCTTTGGTGAATAACTTTGGCGTTGATGGACGGAATTGGCTGAAAGTTTCAGGAAAATGGCACATTTTGTTTCTGAGCGTCCCCATAAGGTTTGGGGGGATTTCATCAAGCGGGGCCGAGAAAAAAGGGGGGTCCCAAAAAGTGTTTTTAACATTGAGTTTTCCATAGGGCGGTTGGACTCACTTTTAGCCCGAACGGCTGAATGGATTTCCACCAAACTTGGCAAAGTTGTAGGGACTGGTACCCCAATGTGCCTTTGCTATGTTTCAAGATATATGCTCCAGTGGTTTTTCCAAAAATTTACTTTGAAAAATATATATTGGGCTACATTGGGCTATATATATGTTAGAGCCCAAATGTAGCCCAATGTAGCCCAATGTAGCCCAAAGATGGCCACCAGAGACAACAAAAACAAATGTAGCCCAAATATCAGCCAGATGTAGCCCAACTATAGCCCAATGACAGAATGTCCCAGAGTGTCCTAAAGAACAACTAGAGCGCTAACAGTCTTACTTATGACAAAAGTATGGCACACCTGAAGTCATCTTGATTGGAATAAAGTGTTAACACTTAAAACATTTAATTTGCAAAGGAACAAAATGAGGGGGTTCATTTTGCCATAGAAATTATGATTATTGCTGAAGAAAGAAAAATTAGGGCACATTTTGAGTGACTTCTCAAATCCTCTTATATTTCATGAAAAAAATTCTGATATGCAGTCTCCCAAGATGGCCACCAGAGACAAAAGAGCCCAAATGTAGCCCAAATATCAGCCAGATGTAGC
The DNA here is from genome assembly GCF_964263255.1 of Lissotriton vulgaris. NCBI lineage: Eukaryota > Metazoa > Chordata > Amphibia > Caudata > Salamandridae > Lissotriton > Lissotriton vulgaris. Next base: position 1,236,465,967 of record NC_141687.1, on the reverse strand, counting down.
CCAACTATAGCCCAATGACAGAATGTCCCAAAGTGTTCTAAAGAACAACTAGAACGCTAACAGTCTTACTTATGACAAAAGTATGGCACACCTGAAGTCATCTTGATTGGAATAAAGTGGTAACACTTAATACATTTAATTTGAAACGGAACAAAATGTGGGGTTTCATTTTGCCATAGAAATGATATTTATATATATATATATATATATATATATATATATATATATATATATATATATATATATATATATATATATATATATATATATATATATATATATATATATATATTAACTACTGGCGGTCGCCAGTAGGTATATATAGTTAGGATTTTTTTTAATAGGGATTTCTGAAAATTCTATGTTGAATAACTTTGGCGTTGATGGACAGAATTGGCTGAAATGTTCAGGAAAATGGCACATTTTGTGTCTGAGCGTCCCCTGAAAGTTTGGGGGGGATTCGTCAAGCGGGGGCCGAGAAAAAAGGGGGGTCCCATAACGTGTTTTTAACATTGAGTTTTCCATAGGGCGGTTGGACTCACTTTTAGCCCGAACGGCTGAATGGATTTCCACCAAACTTGGCAAAATTGTAGGGACTGGTACCCCGATGTGCCTTTGCTATGTCTCAAGATATATGCTCCAGTGGGTTTTCCAAAAATTACCTTTGAAAAATATATATTGGGCTACTTTGGGCTGTATATATATGTTAGAGCCCAAATGTAGCCCAATGTAGCCCAATGTAGCCCAATGTAGCCCAAAGATGGCCACCAGAGACAAAAAAAACAAATGTAGCCCAAATATCAGCCAGATGTATCCCAACTATAACCCAATGACAGAATGTCCCAGAGTGTCCTAAAGAACAACTAGAGCGCTAACAGTCTTACTTATGACAAAAGTATGGCACACCTGAAGTCATCTTGATTGGAATAAAGTGTTAACACTTAAAACATTTAATTTGCAAAGGAACAAAATAAGGGGGTTCATTTTGCCATAGAAATTATGATTATTGCTGAAGAAAGAAAAATTAGGGCACATTTTGAGTGACTTCTCAAATCCTCTTATATTTCATTAAAAAAATTCTGATATGCAGTCTCCCTAGATGGCCACCAGAGACAAAAGAGCCCAAATGTAGCCCAAATATCAGCCAGATGTAGCCCAACTATAGCCCAATGACAGAATGTCCCAGAGTGTTCTAAAGAACAACTAGAACGCTAACAGTCTTACTTATGACAAAAGTATGGCACACCTGAAGTCATCTTGATTGGAATAAAGTGGTAACACTTAATACATTTAATTTGAAAAGGAACAAAATGAGGGGTTTCATTTTGCCATAGAAATTATATATATATATATATTCACTGAAAAAACCATAGGTTATAGACCATATATAGTTAGGAATTAGCATTTACAAAACCTTGAAAATTCAATGAAAAAACCATAGGTTATAGACCATATACAGTTAGGAATTAGCATTTACAAAACCTTATTTTACTCACACAAAACCATTGAAATTCGCATATATAGTTAGTTGCACTAACTATATATCGCGCACCCGCAATCCACTGCTGATGATGTCATTCATGACATGGTCAGTGACATCACTGATGACATCACTGATGACATCTCAAATGACATCACTGATGACATCACTGATGACATCTCAAATGACATCACTGATGACAACATCCAGTGACTGTATGTTTCTGTAAAGTTAAAATATGTCTTACATATTGAAGAATGAGTGGATGTATAAGTGTCTGGATGAAGGATTTAGTAGGTGCATGACTGACTGTATGAGTGAGTGATTAAATGTGTCTCACTGAGTGCATGGGTTAGTGACTAAACTGTCTTAATTTGTGCATCATTATGTCTGTTCTGTAAACTGCTGCATGTGTTGATCAGTAGCTATATGAGTAACTATATGGGTTATTGATTAGTTGCCCAAGTATTTGTATGGGAGACTGAGTGTGTGTGTGGGTGGCTGGGAGGTGTATGACTCTGTGCATAGATGTGTGAGCAGTTGATTCACTAGATGTGTGGGTTCAAAAGTGCATGTGGAAACAGCTGTATGGGCGGTTGACTGTGTGCATGAGTGTATTGGTGAGTGAATGGATATCTCAGTGCTACATGTCAAAGTAAGTACATATGTAAAACACAGTACATGTGAGAGTTGACATATATAAATAACTGTGCATAAGAGCCAGTGAATGTGTGAGTGGCTGTATGGATCATTGTGAACTTGTATCAGGGATTGTATAAGAGAGTAAATATGTGTTAGTGTATGTTTGAATAAGTAAGGTGTGTATAACTGTATAGTTGAGGAAATGGAGGTGTGATTGATTCTTTGCATGACTGACTAGGTGTGTGAGTAACTCCATGGATGAGTGACAGTCTGTGAGTGTCTGTTTACACTGATTGTATCTAAGGTTATATTAGAGTCTGAAGAGGTTCATCGTATTATCACATGAATGAAATAATCAGTGATGTGATCAGTAATGTCAAATGAGATGTCATCAGTGATGTCATCAGTGATGTCATTTGAGATGTCATCAGTGATGTCATCAGTGATGTCACTGACCATGTCATGAATGATGTAATATGTGACATCATCAGCAGTGGATTGCGGGTGCGCGATATATAGTTAGTGCAACTAACTATATATGCGAATTTCAATGGTTTTGTGTGAGTAAAATAAGGTTTTGTAAATGCTAATTCCTAACTATATATGGTCTATAACCTATGGTTTTTTCAGTGAATATATATATATACTAACCCTGGGCGAAGAACTACGCTCCGTTTGCGGAGTTTGCGGAGTTTTGGGAACTCCGCGTTCCGCGGAGTTCGCGTAGCTGCCGATAACTCCGCTATCCGGTGCGGAGCGTAGTTGTCGCGCGCTAAATAACATTGTCGCGCGCTAAATAACATTATCGCGTGCGCGGCAATGGCTTACCTTGGTTCTGCGTTCGCTTTTTCCCGGTCGCGTCTGCCACCATGTTTGTAAACCCTTTCGTGCAGCTGTGCGAACGCGATAACGTCATTGGAAGCGCGATAAAGCCATAAGGACGCGCGAGTATGTTTGTTGGTAAGATCGAGTTGCCGAACACGCAGAACCTGCAATCTTGCACAGAATAACTCGCGAGCATGTTAAAAGTTAAACCATAATAATAAATTACCATTTTGGTTAGCAAACAAGTGAAAAACCCCTCAAAGTTGTACCTTTGGATGTATTTTTTGGGGGGAAGGAGTCCTCTTTCTGTTTCTACTCTATTTTTGAATATTAAGGAGGAAGGGCTCTGGAGTTTACAACTTCCTGTTCCTGTCCACCAGGCTCCTCCCAGTGCTTTGTCCATGAGGTGGTCACTTTCATTTGGATTTTGAGCTGGCAGGATCACTTTCTGTGTGTGTTGGCTGCATTACTGCTTTTTTTGAATTTTACTGAGGACTTTTGGATTTTGAATTCTCTTTTTCAAGTAAGTTCAGTAATGTATGAGTGAGTATGATGTTGTAGACTTGTGTTTGTTTGATTTAAAAATTTTTTAACTACAGTATTCATTCCTTGATTTAAATTATTGATGGGTGCCTATACTTTTATGAGGTCCCAACTTGTATTTCTTTTTAAATTTCATCCAGGCTGCATAGAGAGGTACCCATGGGTAAAATCATAATTCTGTGTTTAAATTTTTATTCAAGTTTGTAAACAAACATCATGGCTGGCATTGGATTATGGTCATCATTATGCAATAGCAATGTCTGCTGTTGAATTTCTGTTTGTGTAATTAAAAAGTTTTTTATTTTTTTAAGCCAATAGCTGACCCTAGTACTCCATGTAGTTAGTGTGTAGGCATGTTTGAGTTCATTGTAATAACTTTCTGTGGTTGGCCTGGCCATGTGTTGTTGGCGGCCATTTTATGTTTCCCAGCCACTTTGCTCTTGCCATAGGCCTCCAAACTTGTGGCCTACTCTGCCAGTAGGCCAGAGGTACTAGTCATAGGGTCATGAAAGGTAATCAACTGTTTTTCTGGTGTACCTCTAATTAGAAAGTCATGGATGGACTGGTTTGATTTAGAAAATCTTATGTTTATGTGTGGGGTATGTCAGGTTTTGGGTGTCTGTCAATTTCTGCCAGTAGGTAACCCTAGGAATACTGTTCGCGTACTTTTGGTAACGTCGCACCGTGTGAGAACGCGACCGTACCTTTTTTTGTCTTGTTCGCGCGCTCAATGTACTGGCTCGGGAACGCGATAACGACTTTTCACTCGATTCGCGTTGCCGAACACGCCGATTTTGCATTCTCGCGACCAATATGTCCCGAGTTGCATAAAAGTTCCTCGAAAATGTTTAATGTGTCCCCTGTGCTACAAAAAAGTCCTCATTTATGTGTTATTTGGTTGTAGTTTTGTCTTCCTGGAGCATGGGCCACTCCCAGTCCCTTTCTGTCCTCTATGTAATGATTTCTTGTTTATGGTTGGGGTGACCAATTTGGGGGGTGGTGTCTGGTGTGTCCATTTTGTGAAGCTAAGCATTGTCCCTTTGGCATAGGCATTTATTGTCTCTCCTCTCTTTCTTTTCATGTAGTGGTGAGGGCCATTTTGTGTGTACTTACTTCCTTTGTGATGATTCTGCTATGTTGTTGTTGGTGGGCAGGCCATGTGGTGGCGGCCATTTTGTGTATGCTTCCTTTGTGGCTGATTTTGCCATGTGGTGGAGGCCATTTTGGGTGCATCCCTTTTCCAAGTTGTTTTTGGGTGTCCCTGTCCTCCTGGCCCTATGGAGGCCGCCATTTTCTGTGTCCTTCCCAGGTTCTCTTCTTTTGCCATAGCCATCCAAGGCTTTTGTAGGTACTACTACTCACAGCCATAGGTGCATTCAAGTTAATCAACTATTTTTGTGGTGTAACTTTAATTACACCGTGTATGGCTTTGGATTGCTTCACATTTTTTGTAATGGTGGTACTTTCAGTTTTTGGTTGCTTGTGTGTAGCTAATATGGCACTCCCTGCCAGTAGGTAACCCTAGGAATACTGTTCGCGTACTTTTGGTAACGTCGCACCGTGTGAGAACGCGACCGTACCTTTTTTGTCTTGTTCGCGCGCTCAATGTACTGGCTCGGGAACGCGATAACGACTTTTCACTCGATTCGCGTTGCCGAACACGCCGATTTTGCATTCTCGCGACCAATATGTCCAGAGTTGCATAAAAGTTCCTCGAAAATGTTTAATGTGTCCCCTGTGCTACAAAAAAGTCCTCATTTATGTGTTATTTGGTTGTAGTTTTGTCTTCCTGGAGCATGGGCCACTCCCAGTCCCTTTCTGTCCTCTATGTAATGATTTCTTGTTTATGGTTGGGTTGACCAATTTGGGGGGTGGTGTCTGGTGTGTCCATTTTGTGAAGCTAAGCATTGTCCCTTTGGCATAGGCATTTATTGTCTCTCCTCTCTTTCTTTTCATGTAGTGGTGAGGGCCATTTTGTGTGTACTTACTTCCTTTGTGATGATTCTGCTATGTTGTTGTTGGTGGGCAGGCCATGTGGTGGCGGCCATTTTGTGTATGCTTCCTTTGTGACTGATTTTGCCATGTGGTGGAGGCCATTTTGGGTGCATCCCTTTTCCAAGTTGTTTTTGGGTGTCCCTGTCCTCCTGGCCCTATGGAGGCCGCCATTTTCTGTGTCCTTCCCAGGTTCTCTTCTTTTGCCATAGCCATCCAAGGCTTTTGTAGGTACTACTACTCACAGCCATAGGTGCATTCAAGTTAATCAACTATTTTTGTGGTGTAACTTTAATTACACCGTGTATGGCTTTGGATTGCTTCACATTTTTTGTAATGGTGGTACTTTCAGTTTTTGGTTGCTTGTGTGTAGCTAATATGGCACTCCCTGCCAGTAGGTAACCCTAGGAATACTGTTCGCGTACTTTTGGTAACGTCGCACCGTGTGAGAACGCGACCGTACCTTTTTTGTCTTGTTCGCGCGCTCAATGTACTGGCTCGGGAACGCGATAACGACTTTTCACTCGATTCGCGTTGCCGAACACGCCGATTTTGCATTCTCGCGACCAATATGTCCCGAGTTGCATAAAAGTTCCTCGAAAATGTTTAATGTGTCCCCTGTGCTACAAAAAAGTCCTCATTTATGTGTTATTTGGTTGTAGTTTTGTCTTCCTGGAGCATGGGCCACTCCCAGTCCCTTTCTGTCCTCTATGTAATGATTTCTTGTTTATGGTTGGGGTGACCAATTTGGGGGGTGGTGTCTGGTGTGTCCATTTTGTGAAGCTAAGCATTGTCCCTTTGGCATAGGCATTTATTGTCTCTCCTCTCTTTCTTTTCATGTAGTGGTGAGGGCCATTTTGTGTGTACTTACTTCCTTTGTGATGATTCTGCTATGTTGTTGTTGGTGGGCAGGCCATGTGGTGGCGGCCATTTTGTGTATGCTTCCTTTGTGACTGATTTTGCCATGTGGTGGAGGCCATTTTGGGTGCATCCCTTTTCCAAGTTGTTTTTGGGTGTCCCTGTCCTCCTGGCCCTATGGAGGCGGCCATTTTCTGTGTCCTTCCCAGGTTCTCTTCTTTTGCCATAGCCATCCAAGGCTTTTGTAGGTACTACTACTCACAGCCATAGGTGCATTCAAGTTAATCAACTATTTTTGTGGTGTAACTTTAATTACACCGTGTATGGCTTTGGATTGCTTCACATTTTTTGTAATGGTGGTACTTTCAGTTTTTGGTTGCTTGTGTGTAGCTAATATGGCACTCCCTGCCAGTAGGTAACCCTAGGAATACTGTTCGCGTACTTTTGGTAACGTCGCACCGTGTGAGAACGCGACCGTACCTTTTTTGTCTTGTTCGCACGCTCAATGTACTGGCTCGGGAACGCGATAACGACTTTTCACTCGATTCGCGTTGCCGAACACGCCGATTTTGCATTCTCGCGACCAATATGTCCCGAGTTGCATAAAAGTTCCTCGAAAATGTTTAATGTGTCCCCTGTGCTACAAAAAAGTCCTCATTTATGTGTTATTTGGTTGTAGTTTTGTCTTCCTGGAGCATGGGCCACTCCCAGTCCCTTTCTGTCCTCTATGTAATGATTTCTTGTTTATGGTTGGGGTGACCAATTTGGGGGGTGGTGTCTGGTGTGTCCATTTTGTGAAGCTAAGCATTGTCCCTTTGGCATAGGCATTTATTGTCTCTCCTCTCTTTCTTTTCATGTAGTGGTGAGGGCCATTTTGTGTGTACTTACTTCCTTTGTGATGATTCTGCTATGTTGTTGTTGGTGGGCAGGCCATGTGGTGGCGGCCATTTTGTGTATGCTTCCTTTGTGACTGATTTTGCCATGTGGTGGAGGCCATTTTGGGTGCATCCCTTTTCCAAGTTGTTTTTGGGTGTCCCTGTCCTCCTGGCCCTATGGAGGCGGCCATTTTCTGTGTCCTTCCCAGGTTCTCTTCTTTTGCCATAGCCATCCAAGGCTTTTGTAGGTACTACTACTCACAGCCATAGGTGCATTCAAGTTAATCAACTATTTTTGTGGTGTAACTTTAATTACACCGTGTATGGCTTTGGATTGCTTCACATTTTTTGTAATGGTGGTACTTTCAGTTTTTGGTTGCTTGTGTGTAGCTAATATGGCACTCCCTGCCAGTAGGTAACCCTAGGAATACTGTTCGCGTACTTTTGGTAACGTCGCACCGTGTGAGAACGCGACCGTACCTTTTTTGTCTTGTTCGCGCGCTCAATGTACTGGCTCGGGAACGCGATAACGACTTTTCACTCGATTCGCATTGCCGAACACGCCGATTTTGCATTCTCGCGACCAATATGTCCCGAGTTGCATAAAAGTTCCTCGAAAATGTTTAATGTGTCCCCTGTGCTACAAAAAAGTCCTCATTTATGTGTTATTTGGTTGTAGTTTTGTCTTCCTGGGCATGGGCCACTCCCAGTCCCTTTCTGTCCTCTATGTAATGATTTCTTGTTTATGGTTGGGGTGACCAATTTGGGGGGTGGTGTCTGGTGTGTCCATTTTGTGAAGCTAAGCATTGTCCCTTTGGCATAGGCATTTATTGTCTCTCCTCTCTTTCTTTTCATGTAGTGGTGAGGGCCATTTTGTGTGTACTTACTTCCTTTGTGATGATTCTGCTATGTTGTTGTTGGTGGGCAGGCCATGTGGTGGCGGCCATTTTGTGTATGCTTCCTTTGTGACTGATTTTGCCATGTGGTGGAGGCCATTTTGGGTGCATCCCTTTTCCAAGTTGTTTTTGGGTGTCCCTGTCCTCCTGGCCCTATGGAGGCCGCCATTTTCTGTGTCCTTCCCAGGTTCTCTTCTTTTGCCATAGCCATCCAAGGCTTTTGTAGGTACTACTACTCACAGCCATAGGTGCATTCAAGTTAATCAACTATTTTTGTGGTGTAACTTTAATTACACCGTGTATGGCTTTGGATTGCTTCACATTTTTTGTAATGGTGGTACTTTCAGTTTTTGGTTGCTTGTGTGTAGCTAATATGGCACTCCCTGCCAGTAGGTAACCCTAGGAATACTGTTCGCGTACTTTTGGTAACGTCGCACCGTGTGAGAACGCGACCGTACCTTTTTTGTCTTGTTCGCGCGCTCAATGTACTGGCTCGGGAACGCGATAACGACTTTTCACTCGATTCGTGTTGCCGAACACGCCGATTTTGCATTCTCGCGACCAATATGTCCCGAGTTGCATAAAAGTTCCTCGAAAATGTTTAATGTGTCCCCTGTGCTACAAAAAAGTCCTCATTTATGTGTTATTTGGTTGTAGTTTTGTCTTCCTGGAGCATGGGCCACTCCCAGTCCCTTTCTGTCCTCTATGTAATGATTTCTTGTTTATGGTTGGGGTGACCAATTTGGGGGGTGGTGTCTGGTGTGTCCATTTTGTGAAGCTAAGCATTGTCCCTTTGGCATAGGCATTTATTGTCTCTCCTCTCTTTCTTTTCATGTAGTGGTGAGGGCCATTTTGTGTGTACTTACTTCCTTTGTGATGATTCTGCTATGTTGTTGTTGGTGGGCAGGCCATGTGGTGGCGGCCATTTTGTGTATGCTTCCTTTGTGACTGATTTTGCCATGTGGTGGAGGCCATTTTGGGTGCATCCCTTTTCCAAGTTGTTTTTGGGTGTCCCTGTCCTCCTGGCCCTATGGAGGCCGCCATTTTCTGTGTCCTTCCCAGGTTCTCTTCTTTTGCCATAGCCATCCAAGGCTTTTGTAGGTACTACTACTCACAGCCATAGGTGCACTCAAGTTAATCAACTATTTTTGTGGTGTAACTTTAATTACACCGTGTATGGCTTTGGATTGCCTCACATTTTTTGTAATGGTGGTACTTTCAGTTTTTGGTTGCTTGTGTGTAGCTAATATGGCACTCCCTGCCAGTAGGTAACCCTAGGAATACTGTTCGCGTACTTTTGGTAACGTCGCACCGTGTGAGAACGCGACCGTACCTTTTTTGTCTTGTTCGCGCGCTCAATGTACTGGCTCGGGAACGCGATAACGACTTTTCACTCGATTCGCGTTGCCGAACACGCCGATTTTGCATTCTCGCGACCAATATGTCCCGAGTTGCATAAAAGTTCCTCGAAAATGTTTAATGTGTCCCCTGTGCTACAAAAAAGTCCTCATTTATGTGTTATTTGGTTGTAGTTTTGTCTTCCTGGACAGGCCATGTGGTGGCGGCCATTTTGTAGGTACTTCCTTTGTGCATTTATCATTGGCCTCCCTGCTTTTGGTCTGATCTGATAGTAGGCCAGAGTCCCAGAGGTGGTAGTTAGTTACTAGTTAGCGGGGCTGCTTTATGTAGCTGTTTCTATTTGGTCTATTTAATTACCATCATTACGGCATGTGTGTATGCCATTGCATTTCCAAGTTGGTTGTCTGGGCAGGGGGGTAGGTAACTTTTTTGTGTGTGTAATAATTTTATGGCTTGTATGTGTTTTTGCAGTGAAGTTTTACAAACTCTTAGCCATGGGGTATTTTGATTTTCCTTGCATTAACCTGTCATGACTCATGTGTAGCAGGCATACTCCTTTTTCTGTCCATATTGGTATATGATAGGCCTGCTTGACTTTATGATTGGTTATTTCGGGACTTCATGTGGCTGGGAGCTGTGGTGCTCGTAGTATTAGTCTTCTTTTTTGTGTTTTATACATTGGCCTGTGTGTCTTTCAATTGTTCATGTGTTGGCTTACTGCTTGTTTGACTGACGTGTTCTGTCTTCTTTGCTTGTAGGTGCACAGAAAAAGACTGAGGAGGTGCTGGCTGTTTTCATCCATCGCCCGTCCAACTGCCAGACGGACGTCCTTCAATTGTACGCCACGTGTGGTGTGTGACTCATCTGACCACACATCTCTGCAATTTGTGCTACTGAGTGCTGCTGTGTGCTGACATCAGAAGAAGATGGGTCCTAAGAGAGCAGGTACCAGGTCCTCCACCACCAAGAAAGTTGCTGAGAAGAAGGTACAGAAGAAGGAAGTGTCACTTAAGGCTGGTATGGACCCCCAAACCTTTTTTGGGCCCCCAAAACGTACGCCTGCAGCAGCGGTGTCCGTGGTGCAAGCTGGAGCCAGGCCCAGCACATCCGCATTAGCGGGGGCAAGCCACCAACCCAGGGCCAAGCACATGAGGGTCGAAGAGGTAGCCGGCCTAGTGTTACAAAGCAGTGATACTGAGCCTGAACTTAACTTATCGCTGTCTCAAAGTAGCACACAATCCACGCAAGATGAAAGTGCTGAACAACCGCCGCCAGCAGTAGATGTTCAACAACCACAACCACTTCCCGCAATAGTTGTTGAAAAACCACAACCACCGCCCGCAATAGTTGTTCAACAACAACAACCAAATCCCACAATAGTAGTTGTTGAAGAACCACAGCACGCTATAGTACTTCCTCAAGAACAACAACCACCGTCTCCGCACGCAATAGTGGAAGTTGTTCCTCCCGATGTCGGGGCAGTTCAGGAAGTAGAGCCTCATTCCGAGCAAGAAGAAGAGGAAGCCACTTCTGGAGGTGATCTACTGTCTTTAAATTTACCAAAGGAAAGGAGGGTTAGTGGCAGTGCATCGAGTTCTTCGCATAGCATCCCTTCAGATGACCTTGATAAGGAATGGCATCCACAACGAAGAACTGAGCATTCAAAGGAGAGGCATCCTAAGACCAGGCTGGGAAAAAGGAAGGATCCGTCAAGGCTTGAACTTCCGGAGTTCGATGTAGGTGAACAGAATACTGATGGTGATAAAGACGGGTCTGACACTGACAATGTCATCATCACAAGCGTTATTCCTGGTGCAGAGGATGTAGAGACCAGCATTTTCACCCTATCCAGAAGGGCTGCGATTAGTGATGAGCAGATAGCACGTGTAACTCCTACACACTCAGCGCCCAATATAACACCAGCTCCCATTTTTGCATCAGCGAAGGCCCGGCAGCGTGCGACATCCAGCGCAAGCGCCACCTCAACAGAAGGAGGTAGTGGCAGTACTAGTACTGAACTGTCACATAGGGAAATTCAACAAAAAGGCTCCAGTTCATCCGGGATTGGAAGTGGGTCCTCCTCTTCCTATGGCAGGAGACAAAAGTTTAGCTCCCCAGTCTGGGATTTTTTTACGGTTCACCCACATCAGGAGAACATTGCTATATGCACCATTTGTCACACCAATGTTAGTCGTGGTAAGATTGGTACAAACTATGGTACTGGAGGCCCAACGACCCATATGAAAAAAACACACACAATTGTATGGGAGAACCACCTTGCAAGCTTAAAAGATGTAAGCACTGGTGTTGGTGGGGAGGATACAGTACTACAAGGTCCACTCATGGAAGAAGAGGGAGACGATGACCTTCTATCTGGGAGTGGTACACAAATGAGCCCTGTCGCCAGCACTGGAGTGGTGCAGTCCAAATCCTCAGCATCAGCAACTTCTCAGTGGCACCAGAGTCAGCCGGAGACACCAAGGGCAAGGAGTGAAAAGTCTGCGTTGAAAGGTGGTCCGTCTAGCAGAACAGAAAGAATTACCAAGCAGCTTACCATTACTGGCATGTTTAGGCAGGAGGGAAAGTACGAGCGGAACCACCCAACAGCACGTTTGTACAATGCGAAACTTGCAAAAATGTTGGCACTCGACCTTCTCCCATTTTCATTTGTTGAGGCAGTGGGATTTCGGCAATTAGTGGCAACACTCGCCCCAAAATGGGACGTTCCCAGTCGCTACTATTTTGCAAGAGTTGCTATTCCAGCACTACACCACGACGTGCTGGGATTGATTGGGAAAGCCTTACAACAGAGTGTTGTCCATTGTATCCACCTGACAACCGACATGTGGAGCAGTCGCGAAGCCACAGCAGATTACATGTGCATCACCGCACACTGGATCTCTTTTGCAGGTGTGAAAGACAAGTTAACATCAGGCCTTCTTGACGTTGCTGGGATTTTCAATGACACTCGCAAACATGCAACTGTAGCCATGTTTGGTATGGAGAAAAATCATACTGCTGACAACATTTTGTCTGACTTTAACAGCAAGGTCTTTGAATGGCTGAAACCAAGAGGCCTTAAGATTGGTTTTGTTGCCACCGACAATGGCAGTAATGTAGTGAGGGCAATGAAAGATGGACAGTATTTCAGGGTACCCTGTTTGGCACACTGCATTAACTTAGTCGTGCAAGACTTTCTAAAAAATGAACTCCAAGTCAGCACCATACTGACCATCTGCAGAAGAATATGCACGCATTTTAACCATTCTTTCAAAGCGCGGAAGCTGCTACGCGTCATTCAGCGGGAGCATAATTTGCCAGTCAAAGCACTGATCCAGGAGGTCCCAACACGTTGGAACTCGACTTATTTCATGCTTGAGCGTCTCTTTGAACAGTACATACCACTGAATGCTTATGTAATGTCAAGAAGATTAGTGGATCCTACTGTTAATCTTAAAAGCCTGACCGTTGAGATGTGGCAGTGGGACATCATTAAATGCTTGACAGAGATGCTACAACCTTTTGAGGTGTTCACACGTGCAGTTAGCAGGGAGGACTGTACTATGGGCCAAGCCATCCCATTGTTGTACATGCTCGAGCAACAGCTGAAGGAGGTCTGTGAAACATACGAAGGTGACGAAGAAAAAGTTGAAGCATGTACCTTGGCCAAGGCCTTACGCAACCGCTTATCTGTAAATGCAAGGCTTAAAATGATTGTGTCAGATCCAAATTACATAACTGCAACAATCTTGGATCCACGGTACAAATTGTTTGTCAGCAGTAGCGCAGTCATTCCTTTTTCAGATGGGGATGTTGCCAATTACAAAAGTTCCATAGCTGTGGAAGCTAATGATTTCGAAACTGAACGGCTGTTACTTAAAGGCCTGACAGTGCCAGCCCAGGACAGTCAAAGTACTCCAGGCCATCCTCCTGAGGCAACTCAGGCAAGTTCATCAGAGCATGAGAGCGGTGCGTCCGCTTCCCAGCAGGCACCAACAGTACCAAAAGCAGCACCTACACGATCTGATTCAGCAGACACAACCAAAAGCATAACTGCTTTTTTTCTACAGAAGGGGATGGGTAAGTCCGTTGCTGTTGCAAAGGGGAAAGAGGAGCAGCAAAGCCGAGCACCAATGAACACTGAGCGGATGGTTCAGGCCTATCTGGATGACACAACAGAGGTGTTCATGGAGCAAAGCCCATTGGTCTATTGGTATGAAAGAAGGAGACAGTGGCCAGTGCTGAGCAGGCTGGCGATAAAGTATTTGGCTTGTCCTGTAGCCAGTGTCGCCTCTGAGCGGGTTTTCAGTGCTGCTGGTGCCATTGTGACATCGAAAAGGACCAGTCTCTCCCCCAAAAGCGTCGAGAGGCTGACAATGATAAAAATGAATCAACACTTCATACCACCAGACTATACTGTACGTGAAACCGAGCAGGATGAAGAAAGTGAGCCCGAAGAATTCATCACTGCTGGGTTACATGACCTACTGCTGTCCGGACCCATAGAGTTTGAGGACGAGCACCTCTTCCCTGACCAATAGGCTGTTAAATTGTGACTTTTTCCATTCTTTTATTTGTGTTATTTATTTTCTTATTAAAAATGACTTTCTGGTGCAAAACTGCTAATCTTAAAATAAAAAGCTCAACCAAATCCATCCCCACCACTCATTCTTTTAATGTACCTACTGGAGTTGCACACCTGTGCATTTATTTTCGCTGTATCTTTTTTAGTTACCTCCTGGAGTTGCACACCTGTGCATTTATGTTCCATGTTGACTGCACTCCTCAGAGTCTTGCTCCATCTTCTTGACTCCCACTCAAGTCAATACAATTCCATCTTGGCAGCCATACATTTGATGTTGTAGATGGAGTATAGTACAATAACAATAATGTAGCCTCTAACAGTCCCTCCATAATAAGTGAACCGTACATGACTACAGCCATCCTCTATTTCATTTGAAATCTGCAACTCATAATAACTGCCTTGCTGAGTCTTACTCTTAAGGCTACCACCTCTGTCTGCAGGCATTCAGAGACGACTGTGTCAAAAGAAACTTGAGCAGGCATCCACAACTGAAGTCAACTTGTTGTGATGACTCGCATTACAAAGGCTCGGCAGCATCTGTGATCAATCTTCTGACAGTGAAAGAGAAGAGCAAAACAGGTATAAAAATGAATGATGCCATGCATTGCATTGGATGTATTTTTTTGCTGACTCTGAGCTAATGTGCATGGACTTGAAGTATACTAGTAACTTCAGTTCAGACTCACGTGATAGCCAATTTTTCCATGTTATTTACTAATAATAGAAATTATTTACGCACTTGTGTTCCTACTACTACAGATGCAGTCAGGACTTAATTTATCGTAGTCACTCACTACAGACTGAGTTGCTGATGATAATGATGGTGACCACCATATCTTTGCTGTCAGGCAGTTGGATCTGAGCTGATTGATGCACGATGTTTCTTGGAGTGGAATACAAGGTAATAAATAAATACAAATAAGAGTCACAGCACAGTAGACCCAGGCTACATGTTTGTGCACAGTGCTGTGGTAGAGTACAATAGTGGTATGATTGATGACTGAGAATGACGCATTGATTTTGTTGATTAATTTTGTAAATGCTAGGTTGCTTTTTCAATTTCATTCACCTTTCTGTGGCTCTGAAATTTTTAGGGAAATGCAGTTTGTATAACGGCCAAACCTGTGTCGTCGTGGGCCTGTTGTTGTGTGCTGGCTCCTGTCTTTTTTTGTACTTCTAGATTAAAAATGATATGCAACTAGTAGACTTATACAAATTGTATCCAAGCCGCCTCAGTCTGAAAGTCCTCTCATACAACTACTCCTCTTGTATTGTTTTTTTTATCTTCACTGTATTAAAATTTGTTTAGGTCATTCACATTCTTTTGTATTTGCCTTTTCTTTTTCAGGCTGGACATCTTTCACCCACTGCTTTATAGTATGAGCATCAACTCTCACCCTTACCACAAATCCTCATCATCAAGCAATTGGATTGCGGGAAACCAAGAATCATATTCAGCGTGTCCTTTTCTTACGTCCATTGCTTACAATCATTAGCTAGCGGATCAACATCATAAATCATCGTCTTCATTGTTTTGCTTTTGTTGTCTCCAATCTCCATGCGTACTGTTTTTCTTTCTCAAACCTTTCCCAAAACCCCCGTACCCATCCATTAAACAAACCCTAACCCTCTTCCCCCGGGCTGCGTGGTTACATTGAGGTGTGATGTTTCTTACATTAAATATACACCAACAATTTGATCACGCGCTAGCTGGGGCAGATGTGGTCAAAGCAACAATAGTGAAATGTCAACAAGGCATGGCCAGGATCTTCTGCGGCTTCCCAACTCAAGCTCTGTGTATAATAACGCCAAATAATTTACCATTAACATCAAACAACGAATGCATCTAATGAATTGGCGTAATTTTTTGGGTTTAAAGTGTAAAGCATTATGATTTAGAAAAGTTTGACGTTGCCGTGAGTACTACGAGTAAAGTTGAACTTCTTATCTTCTCTTGCACTTAGTTTCCAGTCCCCAAAACCATTGTTTTGTTTCAGTTTAGCAGTTGCAATATTGGGTCACCCATGCAATGTACTGTACTTACTTATACTACCCCCACATTGTCTGTCACGCAAATGACTGTCTCTTTCTTTTTGTCGCTACTGGCAGGGTCTGTCTACTACTATCACAGAAGTTCTGATTCTGAACCACAGATTCTTCGCCATTGTCTTGGAAATCAAATGCAGCCCTTGCAGTGCCACACTTCATGATAAATCATCATCATCTCATCAGCAATCACAGGTAAGATAAGTTTGCAGTGAGGTATAACGCAAGACAGACTGGTCGTTCTTCTAATACTACAAATATAACTCGGTGAGGGTTTACTGCATCTATCTGTTTGCATGTTAAAGATGTGGGCAATATATTTTATTATTAAAAAGCACTGTCCGCCGACCTGCATGGCCAAATTAAACCTTGCGAGGTTGCACAACGTACATTATTTGGTGAAACACTCCCCCCTCCAACCCCAGAAGAAACGCAAATGAACTTCAAATGTTTTCTTTTTAACATAACTTTGTGTCTCGTTTATTTTAACATAATGTAATATATAACTAAAGATGATACAAAAATAAAATATATATAAATCCTACACCACAGCTGTCCCCCTACCCGCCTCCCCTAACCCCAACCAAATTCCCACGCTCAATGTCATGTAAAAAAAAAGTAAAAACCCAACACCCAATTCCCACCCACCAACAAAAGGATTAAAAAAGGGGCAAACAGGGTCCATCTCATAGCCGGCGGGCTTTTAAGTGTTGATCCACCAGGATCTTTACACGCTCCTCTATTTGTTTTTTAGTCTGACTGCTTTGAGCCTCCAGCCTGGCTACCCGGAGGAGAATTTTTCGCTGGAACTGGCGGCACCTACATTGGCAGCCATGTTGTTGTGGGGGGGTGGACGATGCGGGGAAAATGTGGCGGTGGGCGGCTGCCTGACCACGCCGACGTACTCCTGCAGGCTTGGGGGCCGGGGCATTGGAAGAGGCAGCAGCTGCTGCCGCCGCCTCCTCCTCCTCCTCCTCGGCCTGAGCCACCAGCCGGCGGTAGGCCTCAACGATGGCCTGCAGTTTCCGCTGACGGGCCCGGACTGCCAGCTCCTTCCTCGTTGGTTTAGAAGGAGTAACTATAAAGAAAGAGACAGAATTGTTGTAATCAAAAATCCCAGCAAATCAAGAACACAACATGGATCCAACACATAGTGGGCGGCACAGTACAGTAGCAATAGCAAGCAAGTTGAGTACCTAAAATGTTGTTTTATCTATCTTGAACATTCTACGCCTTATGTACCTCATCTGTCTGCCTTTTTTGCACGGCATTATGCCTGCCCTAGTAACATAGGTAGCATGGGTGTACTTCAACGGTCACATACGAACACCTGTCTTTTTCATATCTCGTTTTTTTATATCATATACTCTGTGCTTCCGGGAAAAGTGACAGTCTCCAACTAACATTAATTAACAGTGGCCAGCTAGTACTAGTAAATGTCTACTCTAGAGACTATCATTCTTTATATCGCCAACAAACGTTAGGTGGTTTGTGTTTCGCCAGCAACGACCCGGAATGCATCCAGTCGTCCCCTCCTTCCCTTGCCTTTGGGTTTAACCAAAACACCGCTGCCAACACTAGTATCCACTATCCACTAACCACCGATATTGGATGTGTCTCCCACCCACGCAGGCAGCTGTGTTTTCCCCTTTCTATGCTTCCACAACAACCCACGCATCCAACTGCTCTCAAACACCTGCATTGCTGATTCCAAAGTATCCTATATTATATGATTGGAGCTTTTTCCTTGCTCCTTTCATCATACTTAAAATCAATCTCATGTTAATCCATCGCGGTCATGTAATGTTGTGGATAAGACTTTTTCAGTCTGCCACCAACCTTTCACAGCTGAGTTGTAGTCACATAGAAGAGGCCTGTATAACTTATTTTATCAATTCTCGCCGGTGGTAATGCTTTTGCTAAGCTTGGTAATGACAACGGTGGCGTCATATATTGTCCAGTAGAACTTCAAGTTCATTATAAATATCAGAGTACAGTGAGGAAGTTTTCCCCACCCACCAAGTAATGCGGATCACTATTGAATGTAACTTACCATCGCCCACCGTTGTTGTCTCCTCCCCCGCTGCTGCCGGTGCTGCTGTAGGTGCCTCTGGTGGTCCTCCATTCCCCTCCGGGATCGCCTCTGCTGCCGCCGTTGCAGCGCCGCTGCCCCCGTCGGCACTGGTGGATGGTACCGGTTCTGCAAAAATAAAAATAAGTAATTAAGTACACCTTTTTAGATGGATGCACAGCCCCCATTGTACTTGTTCACCAAAAACGGAGTTCTGCAAAACAGTTAAGTACAACGTAATCAGTAGTAGTCCACATTGCCTAGTACAGCAGAGTAAGTAACACACTACACATATTAGCATTTGTTTGGTATGGTACCCAAGCTCATCTCATCTATACTCCTACTCTAGTCTAGTCCTTGGAAAGTTAGACTGAACCATGTAACCTAACCAGTTTGTACATCAATGACATGTCTACAGTTTTGCGCATGCTACCTCACACCTTGTTGCGCAGTACGAGAAGACGCCTTTGAGGCCACATGATAGTTCAAAGCATACACCTGAAGAGTTCGGAAAATAGAAAGGCCCGTATTTACTTTTTGAATGTGGATTGTGGAATTTCCTTACAGCCTCAGGTTACACCTTTTTTTTAGCATGACAGCTAAAAAGTTGAATAAATGTATGTAATGTAATGTTTTCATACTGTGTAACGTGCGCCACTTTTGTCATTATCTTTCGGCAGATGAGAAGATTTCCTTCTACGAAGCAAAGATTTCCAGAGCTTACCAAAAAGAGGCATATGCAACCAGTATACGTTCAATGGTGAGGGGTCTCCGACATTTCCCACATTTCCCTATCGTGCACTGGTAGCTGTACAAATGTAGATTACTTTTTATTCAGCCTTTTTTAACTCTGGATTTTTTCTGGTGGCCCTGCCCTTGACGCATTTCACAGAACAACTTAAAAACATTGATGTTACTTACTTAGTTACTTCTAACAAAATAAAGGTTTTGAAGTACCACATTGACTCGGAAGTATATTTTCAGTGTCTGTTGTCTTGTAGACTTACACGAGAGAGTGAGCAAAAGGGGGTTACTTAGGTTATGGATTGTGTAATAAAAGCATTTGGCATCTTCATATTGGGGTTCAGGAAAGGGGTAATTGAATAATTGACCAATGACTGAGCCCATATAGGTTGGCGTTCATTAAATTGTGGGTTCCTCTGAGTTTTGTGACTGAGGTGTAAGACTGTAAGTAAGTAAGGTCCAACCTGCCTATCAACAACAACATCCAATTTTGGGGTGCATACATAGTTATGTATGTGACTGCATAGAAGAATACCCGCAAGAGTAGTAGTGGTATTCATTACTAACGCTTACAAAAATAGTAGACCAACATCTGGATGCATACTTGGTTGGTGTCAATTGGCAAAGAAGAGACATTACAGAGGAAAAAGCATAAGACAGGAGTGGACCCTGTGCCTTCCGCTATTCGATCACAGATTTTTTGAAAAGATTGATACCTTAACTAAAGAGTGGGCAACAGGGCAAGCTTACCTACAGACAGTATAGTAGTAGTACAGAGAGTCATAAGAGAGGCTCTTTCAAGGAACAGAAAGGCAGGGACAGATAGTAATACCCAAAATTTTGAAAACATAAAACAAAAACAAGCATTTGTCAAAATTTAGTTAGGTGAAATGTCATTAATCGGTTGGAAAAAAAGCTCCGTTAGAAAGTTAGGGAAATATCATTGTTCCAAAAGAAAACACTGTTGGACTTACTAGGGACAGCAGCAGGATCCTCAGTAGAGGAGCTCTGTGCCTGTGGTTCACGATCACGTTCACCCGCCGACTCGGTCCCAGCCTTCTGCTTGCCCCTGGGTTCTGTGGTTCATGTAAGAAATAATAAAGAAAGAGAAAACATTGAGTGCTGTGAAACATAGACAGCATTTCAAAAACCACTGCTACAACATTAAAAGAAACAAACATTGGTCTACCAAATGACTACTGCCTTGCATGATTCACTGACTAGTGTACTTGGAGAAAACAAATCAAATGTTCCATAAACATTCTGATTGCAGATTACTAAGTAACACAGAGGCAGTAAGACCTGAACAACACCACAGATTCAAGAATGGGGTAATCAATCAATTATCTGTAAGTAGCCATTTCTTTTTCATTTTTTGCCAGCAAAATGCATAGATCACAAGGAGGAGACATGCTTAACTTTGTGCATACTAACTAACACGAAATTGTACGTTCATGGCATCATATTTTGTTTTGCTACTGACTGAATGCTACTGCTGCCCTACCCACTCAATAAACAAACTACATCAGTTCTATGGAGGGCTGAGGCAGGGGCGGCTCTAGGCTCATGGTGGTCCTGGACTCCTGGCCAGGGAGCGTAGGTGGGGGGCCCGGAAGAGGAGGTCGGGGCGGAGCACGGAGGCCAGTGAAGAGGGGGGAGTCGGAGTGTTTGGAAGTGGAACAGAGCCGGAGGCACCAAATCCCTGCCAGGGGCCGCCACGCAAATATGTATCCATCCTCTGAGGATTATTAAATTAAGGATATATATTGGTGGGGTGGCCCCTGGCGTTTGGTGGCCCTGTGCAGTTGCACAGCTTGAACATGCCTAAATCCGGCCCTGGCTGAGGTAAGAAGAACAAAGTAACTTTTGCATTCATTGCCAGAGGAGTATTCATGCAGAAGAGAAGGCCGTGAAAAAAAAATGATACAATATGCATTGCAAACACGTACAATTATCCATCAACGGCTATTTCACTGACGGACAAAGGAAGGACAAGACTCTATTAATAGCATTAACTAACTTCAGTTCTCTACAATAAAGAAAATCTCACACCAATAAACAGCAAAAGCTAGCGCCAAATTGAACACGCAAGAGTCAGTGAGGATGAAGAAGCGCAGCATAGACCAGTGTCATACAATTACAGTAGATATAATAACGGAATACATCGGAAATGTAACTAGGAGCACCAGTCATCGCGTTACTTATTCAGCCAAGATTTACAAAGATACAATAACAATACTTATACTAATATAGAGATATATTAAACACACACTTTTTTTTTTTGGGTAGCCACTCACCAAGACCCATGACCTCGACGCCAAGCAGGTCCAACAGGTCCTGCTCCCGGTCCAAAATGTCTGCCCAACGGTGGGTCAGCTGATGGTGGGTACGCCGGATACCGGAGCAGCGGAAGACTGCCCGGCGCACCTTCACCCACCGCCGGAGACGCTCCTCAATATGCTGGTAGCCGGAGCCGGGCCTGCCACCTGCTGCCAACATCAAGGGGAGGTAGCGCTGGATAAAAAACACCTGGGCAGCCACCTCCTCCTCCCCAAAAAGTTGGCGGGGCCTCACCCCTAGGGGGCGCATTCTGCCGCAAGGCAGCCTAGTTTTTGGGGGCACTGGCGCCTTGCCCTTTGAGCCGCCGCTGCTGCTGGCGCCCTTGACCATGGTTCTGGGTGGAGGGTAGAAGAAAACTAAAAGTTCAAGACAAAAAGGTAGGGGAAAGAAGAAGCAAGGTAAAAGAACAAGAAGGAAGTAAAAAGCAATAGAAAAGTTGTAAAAGTAGAAATAAAATGAAAAATATAAACCTAGGCACAGAGAGAAATAGGTAATAACTAAAGAAAGTTAGAAAAAGTGGGTAAAAAGACAAGGATTACAGAGATTTTAACAGGATGCAAAAGTAGGCCCAAAACCATAGCCAGAGTGTGTGATCCAAGATGGCTGCGCCCATCGTGACCGCATGGGTAGGTTCGCGCGATATTTAGCGCGATCACGCACTTTTGTAGTGCGAACGAGAAGATGAGTTCCCGAACATGTCTTGCACAACGCGACCACGTTACTTGTGACCCGGAACAGGAAATAAGGGAACGCAAGCAGGCGGGACAAACCTCTGGGGTAATTTAGCGCGCTAGCCATCCCGAGCATGCAGGCAACGCCCCGAACACGCGCACCGCGCTCCCGAAGACGAAAAACGGCGCGCGAACGGGCCCAGCAAGCAACTCCGCATGGTTGCGGAGCTACGCGTAGTTCGCGGAGTGCAACTACGTCTTCGCGGAGCTTCGCGGAGTCCGACTCCGCGAACTGTTCACAGCGCGTAGCCACGGCTACGCAAATGCACTCTCTTACGATAAGAAGTAGATCACTCCAATCACTCTTTGCGCTTTCCAAAAAGATTTATTATTTCAGTTGCTGCATCGTGAATACGGGCAAGGAAAAAACCCAACGCGTTTCGGCGAGGAACTCGCCTTGGTCACGGGTCACGCGTTGGGTTTTTTCCTTGCCCGTATTCACGATGCAGCAACTGAAATAATAAATCTTGTTGGAAAGCGCAAAGAGTGATTGGAGTGATCTACTTCTTATCATAAGAAAGTGCATTTGCGTAGCCGTGGCTACGCGCTGTGAACAAGTATTTGGACACAGGGCTACCTCTGCCCCTGAAATGCACCGCTGTCCTGGTGTCCCGGCGACTATGCAGAGGATGTGAACTGTATATATATATATAGGGTGCATTCCACTCCTTTCCCACTACGCTGGCTCTGTTTTGGCTGCGTTACTCCAACACAGGTACCCTTGTAACATGGTGCAAGGGTGTCCGCATACAAGAATGATTGTCTTTGTACAGAAAGACACACTTTCCTGCACAGTAACCAACTATGGAGGCATTTTCCTCGTTCTATGGATAGAGGAAAAAACAAGTTGAAATGAAAACATTTCTCCTCATCACGCCTGCTCTGCAGTGGTATAAGATTTTAGCTCTGCCCCAGGTTTTCCTGATTTTGTAAATCTGGGGCAGCATCTTAATCTATGGGTGCTGGGTGGGAAAACCTACCGCACTGCCAATGGGACACCTCCTTGATGCAGAGTAAGGCAACGCAGAGCCTTACTTCATATCTATGAGGCCATGCAAAGCCATGAAGGGTGACTTTGCGTTGCCTCATAGATATGACAGAGAGGCCTACGCCACCAGAGCGTAAAAAAAGTGAGTTTCAGCGACAAAGTCCTCTTGTAAATGAGGTCCAAAGTCCATGCTTTCACAATTGCTTTTTTAACCTTCTTTTTTCGCTCAAATTTGCTTGAAAATGCACCCTTTACCCACTCTTTTTTTCAAAATGCACCCAGGGGGAGACCCCCTTAAGACGATCCTGCTCACTCTATACGCTTGCTTGCCACAGGGCACACATCACAAACTTTTTCGCCCCACCACTTTCAAATGTCCCCAGCCACCACTGCTTTTAAATGTGTTCCAGGGCTGCGTTAACTGTCCCTGACTTGTAAATAAAGGCAGATTAGTCATTTTACACCAGAATACATAGGAATTTCTTTAAATTGCTTTGTTTAGTATCATGTCTGGCCATTTGCAGACTCTTAAAACAACCACTAAAGGCCAGTGTTTTTCTTTTGGAAAGGTGCCAACCCACGGAGCAGTGAACTGAGTGTGCTAAGTGGATAGTTTGCATCTGTGGGGCAATACCTGATGATCTGGTGGCGTTTTGGTAAGGAGGTACTGGGAAATTACCCCCTTTCTGGAATGGGAGACATATAAAGTCCTGGAGCCCTCAGATTCGATGCAAACAATATTCTCCCTAGACTTCTAGTGGACATACTGAGCATTATCTTGTCCTGGGCTGCCCTCTGCTGGCTGCAGGCCAGAAATGCAGGATTACTTTCCTGGTTGTGAATGTACGAAAGTTTGAAATTGAGAGTACCCACTTGGGATTCTATGCAAATCGCATTTAGGAAATCGCAATGTCAAATATATGAAACTCTTTAGAGTTTCATTTGCGATTACCAGTGGGTCTCAAATAGACCTACTTTATTATTCTTCATGAGGTAGGTCGTAATTTAGATCCCATTGTTAATCGCTAATAACACGGGGATGGTGGCCTATTGGGGACAGCAGACCACCATGTCTGTGTTTGCTATTAGATAAAGCAACATGTGTTTTTTTTAAATGCAGCTCGTTTTCCTTAAAGAACAAGCATTTGCAATGCAATAGGTCTCGCATTAGGAAGGTTTGAGCTATTGGTATTGAAATTGACACATTTTTTATTAATGTGTTGATTTTGAAAATAGCGAAATGAATAGCTTTGTCATTTACAATGCCAATAGTTTTAACTTTCGCAAATGTGACACCTATAGCATTTGTAATGCAATACGTGTTGTATTTACGTGACTTAGATGTATTGATATTACAAATAACAATGGCTTTATTTTTTGTTAATAATTAATACTTAAATAAAAGCTATTGTAATGTATAATGGCAATAGCTTAAACTTTTGTAAATAACTTTTGTGAAGATTATGTTCAGTGTATTTTATTGTGACATAAATCCAAGAACAGAAGTGAAATATTAACATCTTTTTGTCACATTTGTAATAAAGCTTGAAGCATTGAGAGAACATATTTGAACCAGTTGTTGTTGAATCGTTGCACAGATTGATGCTGTGGTGGCGCTGAGTGATGCTGTGGTGGCGCTGAGTGATGTTGTGGTGGCGACGAGTGATGCTGTGGCGTTCAGTGATGCTGTGGTAGCGCAGAGTGATGTTGTGGTGCCCCTGAGTGATGCTGTGGTGGTGGTGGACGTGGTGGTGGTGGACATGGTGGTGATGGACATGGTGGTGGTGGACGTAGTGGTGGTGGACGTAGTGGTGGTGGACATGGTGGTGGTGGACGTGGTGGTGGTGGACATACTGGTGGTGGATGTGGTGGTGGTGGTGGACGTCGTGGACGTGGACGTGGTGGGCGTGGACGTGGTGGTGGTGGATGTGGTGGTGGTGGTAGTGGTGGTGGACATGGTGGTGGTGGACATGGACGTTGTGGTGGTGGAGGTAGGTGTGGTGGTAATCCTGCAGGAGTCTGCCAGCGATAGATAGATAGATAGATAGATAGATAGATAGAGTGAGGGCGATAAATAGATAGAGTGAGGGCAATATATAGATAGAGTGAGGGAGACAGATAGATAGAGTGAGGGCGATAGATAGATAGAGTGAGGGCGATAGATAGAGTGAGGGAGACAGATAGATAGAGTGAGGGCGATAGAGTGAGGGCGACAGATAGATAGAGTGAGGGCAATAGATAGATAGAGTGAGGGCGATAGATAGAGTGAGGGCAATAGATAGAGTGAGGGCGACAGATAGAGTGAGGGCGACAGATAGAGTGAGGGCGACAGATAGATAGAGTGAGGTGGCCTCGTGGTGGACGTGGTGGTGGCGGTGGACATGGTGGTGGTGGATGTGGTGGTGGATGTGGTACACATGGTGGTGGTGGACGTGGTTGTGAACATGGTGGTGGTGGGTGTGGTGGTGGATGTGGTGGTGGATGTGGTGGTGGATGTGGTGGTGGGTGTGGTGGTGGATGACTTTTTCTAGCACATATATTTATTAAGTATTTATTTTTAAATGACCAATAACCAATTAAAAGGTGTTGTTTTATCTTTTATAAACACATGGGCACTTTTGAGGTACAGCTTTGTAGACATATATCTAAAGCATGTTTCATGACATTATTCGCCATGAAGCTTTATAATTGTGAACTATAATGAGGGCAGATAATGTTAAGAAATGTTTTACCTTAGTATATATTCCATCAGTTCACCTCGGTACACAAGGCACATCTTTAGACTCACATTGAAGTCATATGGAGAAAGTTCAATTTGATTACACATTGAATTGTTATTGGTGAAAACGCTGTTTAAACCAGTAACACTTCCATTTGTTTTGCTTCATATACAGTACATAATGCAATGTCCTAAGATGCCCGCGCTGCATCCGAGCTCAGCAGAAATAATTCACATATGGAGAACTGGAATTTTTCAGCAAAGGTCCTCGCTCATGTCCTGAGGAATGGGTCTTATTTATTGGGCACCGTGTTGCCAGGTTTTTTATAATCAAATCTATTCAAATATAGTTATCTTTCGTTAAGCTCTTGTATCGGTCTCCGAGTGTTCAATCGTGTATTTTATTGGTACTTACTGACGGGGCCATAAGCAATGCATCTAAATTGACTTGTGGTATATATATCATGTGGGGAGGGCGACCCCCTTGCACATTCACACATATGGTGGTCCCGCAAATCGCTCAATGTGGCATGTTGGTTACTGCAATCTGTTGTTCTGTATGTGTGTACCCACCTCACCATGATGGCCACAGCTTTGCTTCTCTTGTAGTCACGGCGGCAGAGATAAGACGGCGCGGAATGTGCATAAATATATCTCCTCGAATGCCCAACTTGCCAGTACAAGCAGTTTCCCCATCATAATTGGGATGACTCTTCCGTCCAGAGACGCCGATATTAATTACTCTGCATACGAAGCGCACGTAGGCACTTGAAAGCTGAGGCCATGAGTTCATGAAGGGCCACCTTGAGTCCTGCCCGCAGCACTTTCCTGGTCCTCGCGGCTGTGGGCTGGACTGAGTTCAAGATTCGTCCTGGCGATGGCGGAGCACGACTCTGAACCAGTTGAACACCGGTACAGCCATTTGAATCAGTGCCTAGCAAAGAAATGCAACTTTTCCCTCTGTGAACAGGCACAAGATGCATAGCATTGAGCAAATCCAAGGCAAATGGTCCACCCTGCAAAAGCTCATTGTTAATTGCAGACATTTCTTACAAAATCACTTCTGCTGCTCACTGGGTGTCTCTCACGCCCAGACAAAGGGCATTTCATCCCAGGTTAGTCAGAGTTGCTGAAGTCTGGCTCTACATGTGTGGCTTTGTGCTTTGACAGATGTGGGCAAGAAGGAGCCAGAGGGATGAGTGAGAAAGAGGAGAGGAACATTAAGAATAGGGGACTGGTGAGTCTACAGAGTGAGAGGGGATGGGAGACAGACATGGGAACCCAAAGGGAAACAGGGGAAGAAAAATAAGAGCATGGGGAGTGACAGGCGAGGAGAAATGACAGTGTGAGAGGGGAAACAAATTAAAGGGGTAGGGAGGCGTTACAAAGTGATAAAGGAGGGGATTAACAGAGACAAGATAGACGACTGTGAGAGAGATAAGGAGCAAAAGAAGGTTAACTTCTGAGAAAGAAGGGAGAGAACGAGAAATGCAAGAAAGGAAAGAGAAGAGGAACTAAGAGCGAGCCGTGGGAGGGGGAGAGGAGAATGTGTGAGGCAAACAGCAAGTACGAAAGAGAGGTGGAAGAAGAGAGTGAGAGTAGAAAGGAGAGAAGAGATAGTGAGAAGAAAATAAACGAAGCAAGATAGAGAAGTGAAACCAGAGGATGGAAAAGAAACAAGAAGAGGTGGTAAGAGAGACACATAGACCACATGGTGTGGAGAATAGGATAGAGAGAGAAAGAGAGGACAATGAGACAATTTAAAAAGTCGGGGGCGGGGAGACGGCAGGCAGATAGAGAAACAACAAGTGGGAAGGTAATACGGAAAGAGAGACAAGGAGAGGGGACGACAGCGATGAAGGAGGGGGAAGACAGTGGGGAAGGGAGTGGGAGATGAAGAATATGGAGGAAACAGTTATAATGGGATAATGAGAGCAGTCTGACATGGGGAGTGAATGAAGAGAGGGTCGCAAGAAGAGAGAAAGGGAAGAGATAGTGACAGGATGGGGGCACACAGCCTGCATGTGTTAGAGGACACAGGAATAATAGAAGAGAGAAGGGAACACAACGGAAAAGGGGCTTATGAGAGTGTAAAAAGCAGTAATGAGTTGCTGGAGGAGAACGGGTCACCATTGTCCGATGACGATGGCTGACATCACATGCCAGAGGTGGAACTAGCCTTGAACAAGACCGACCTACATCTTCATCCTCCCAGGTCAAGAAACGAGTACCAACGGCTTACTAGATGCTTATGCATAAAGAGACTAATTGCTGAAAGAATTTGATGTTTATTTCAAGCGGTTAGTTTTAACTCCATGAGTGTGTTACAGCTGTCATCTATAAATAAATATAAAGGCCACAAGTAACTGAGCTGGAGCAGCCCGTGCCACAGCACAGATGCTATCCCTGGACAAACAAAAGCGCTGAGATGCTGGTCTTATGGCCAATTGAGCGCTATGCCAGTTGCACGCAAAAAAAAAAGTACTCGCCATTGCTGGACCGGGGGGAGCGGCAGCCTTTGAAGTCTGATGCGAGGCACAGACAAATGGTGGTGCGCAATGTGCACACGGGGGCGGGGGAGCGGCAGCCTTTGAAGTCTGATGTGAGGCACAGACAAATGGTGGTGTGTGATGTGGCTGGCCATGGCGTGCACTGCAAGTTTGGTAGAGTTTTTGAACTGCCTACTATAATCTCAACTCTCTATCCTTGCGGGATATAATCGTCGAGACCTAAAAACGGGATGTGTTTCAAAAATAAAAAAATGAAACATTTCAGTTTCATGTGGGACCACTGACAGCTCTTAAAAGTTTTTACATGCATTCATAAAGGGGAATGTGCCACTTGTTGACCCCTTCCAAGGTGTGAATGGGTTACCGCCAAATTAAATTTGGTGGTAAAAGGCAAATGTTTATGACAGCATTCATACATAACCTTGCGATTCTGTATTAGGGAGGGACGCACTTAACATGCCCCTTCTTAATATAGAATCTCAAAACTCAAATTGCGATTCGGTAACAAGTTACAATTTGCCTTTTTCCTGTTGCAAATGGTCCAATTCTGCAAATCGCTTTGTACATGGAGCCCTCGGGTCTCAGACTGTAAAAACATACTTATACCATATCTTCTACACTTGAGGCTTGTCAATCATTACCCAGGTGAGGCCTACGCTGTAGTGTACACCAGTGTGCCTGGTTGACCAATGTCTGGACATGTTGCAAGTAAGAAGTGGCGTCCCTCTTGGCAATGCATGCCAACAGGAAAAGCATACAATCAACTCCTTTTTTTGGATGCAATACAAAGAAAGCGGGATGACACCCTGCAGTGCCAACCTGACTTTAACACCACTTGTCCACCCTGGATGTGATTACGGCAAAACTCACGACAATCAAATTCACAATGTAGGCAGGGTTACAAGCATCATTGGACACAAATAAGGAACTTAAAACTATGTATGCCGAGTTGGACACTATAAAAAAGAAACTGGCCAGTCATTGCAGTGCAGGTATTAGTGGTGGGGCGGGGTTGGTGGGGATTCAACAGGCGACCACGAGGGAAAATTACATAAATAATAATTTTTCTCTCGTTGTTCTCTTTCGAAATTCCCAGCCCTACTCAGTCCCACCACTCCACCACTCTTACCTGCATTGGCCACTGCTGAAACTGGCCCCGAAGAACACAGGGTGTTCCTTCAGGCATTATTCTCCAGCCTCTCCATTCTATCTAGGGCCTCTTTATTTGTTTGTATTAGGTGCACAACTTTCTCTGCGTTTGACTCATTGTAGCACTCAACTTTTCAATGGCCTTTTTCAGGCGCTTAGTACAGGCTATTAAAGAGTCCAGTTTCTTCTCAAAACTCACGCAAG
Source organism: Lissotriton vulgaris (assembly GCF_964263255.1). Lineage (NCBI taxonomy): Eukaryota > Metazoa > Chordata > Amphibia > Caudata > Salamandridae > Lissotriton > Lissotriton vulgaris. The sequence goes on along the minus strand of NC_141687.1, from coordinate 1,236,436,410 downwards.
TGCGCCCACTCTCCCATTGATTTGTTTCTGAGATATGAAAACCTTTCCTCACCCCTGCTGATGGTTCCATAGTGTAGTGTCTTCCTCAGCCTTGCTACCCGCAAATGACTACTCTACACATGGGGCTTAATATTACACGTTTCTATTTGTGTGCATGTAACTACAAAACCAACATCCATTAGAAGTCAAAAGGATTCCATCCTAAAATTTGACAGACACTTGTTTAATAGAAACAAGGTCCTAATCGCCAGTAGGTAATATATATGACAATTACATCTCTTCAATCAACCTTTTTGGTGCTTTAATTGTTCTACCTGATCTGGTTACTCGAATCTGGGAGCTGTCACTTTCAATGCCAGAGATTTTTGAAGATGGTGAAGAGGGTACAGCAGTCACTGAACTTTCAGGGTCAGTCTTTCCTTCATTATTTCAAATAGAAAACCTATTAATCAAACGCCAAAACTGAGAAGACTCTCTGGTAACAGACTTTCCAGGATTCTGGGCCGCCACCATGTGTCACTAGGTGGACACAACATGGAAAGGCTCAGCATCGTAGGGAGCATCAGATTTCCTCCTTCGCAATTGTCGGGCAATCACCAATTCTCCTGTCTTAAACTGGAAGATCTTTGCGTGTCACATTTTTTCGACATAGGCTTTAATTTTCCGATTGTTAACCAAGTACCTTGTATGTATTGTGTTCTCATTTCCTTCTCTGTAATTGGTTCATTGAGGTAACTTGATTGTCATTGCTGTCCCAAAACATCAAAGTCACAGAACTTTTTACTGGGGTCTAGTGAGGTGCTCGTAGGGAAAAATAGAGGTTGTCAGGGGGCCTCCGCCGATGACGGACGGGGTGGGGACATTAATGGCTCTTTGTTTCGACCGCGTCCACAGGACACCTACGGTCCCTTTAACGCGGCTTGGGCTTAGGAGTCTCCAGTCCTGACGTCACTGGCTGTGAGCCTGTCAGACCCGGAAGAGGCAGATAAAGAGACGTTAGCGGAACCGGTAGCTGCGAAAGCCGGAGGAAGAGTTGGAGTTTGGGAGCAGAAGCGAGAGACGAATAGTGAGAAGAACGGAAGGAGAACAGACCGAGCAGGAGACGGAGAGGTCAGGAGGACCGAACAGCCAGGAGGCCAACGATACCACGATTCGCCCCGCCACGCTTCTGGGGAAGCATGGCTGGAAAAAGTACAAAGTCGTATACTGCGCTTTACTTTTTCACGGGGAGGGACAGGGTAAAACCATCTGGGGAGGTCTCGGCTGTGTGTGTTTTTTTTTTTTTGGTTCTTTTTGCACTTACCGTCCTTATCCTATACCATCGTTTTTTTTTGGGGATAAGTGTATGGTGGCAGCCCTTGGTGACTCATCACACCCCGTCCCCCTCTCAAAAAACAATGGTACTTGAATCCTTTCCTTAAAACCGTCTGGTCTTTCTATCCTCATATCACGCCGGAGAGGAACCGAAGACCACTTCCCTGGAGAGACGAGCCCTCGTGGAGGCCAGGAGAACAAGGATCGCCCTTCTCTCAAGCCCCGGAGTGAGTCAGCTGATCCCTACCAGTTTTGAATGGATGTTTTCATCTTTTTTGTTTGATCCCGAATAAAGCCATTAAACTATTATTGTTCGGGCAGTCGTTGCTTCATCACCCAGCCCATCTCACTCATTCGTGACACAGTTTTTAAACTCATTCTCTCAAGAGTTGCACACTATACTGCTTTCTTTAGCGTACCCATAAAATGCTCAATGAGTCCATTGGCCAGCAGCTATAAAGGGCTACTCTTCTGATACTTTATGTTCAGATGCTCCAGGAAATCCTTGAATTCTTGAAGGGCCATTATCAGACTTCAGTATGGCTGGAACGCCCCGTGTTGCAAAAATGCCATCAAGTCTCTCAATGACTCATTCGTGATTCATGGGTGAGAGATCGTCGATCAATGGAAAACATGAGTACTCATTCACAATTCCATGAGATGATGTCCTCTCCCATGCATGCTTAGGGAGCTCCGACATGTTGAGAGTATGTTGAATTTGCAGAAATGCAGTTGCATAGATGACATGCACTTAGATCCTTTTCAACCCTTTCATCTAAATGTGGAAAACAAACTCGGTCTTGGAGAGCTTTTTTGATAGCAACAATACCAGGGTGTCCTTCATGAGCTACTTCAATTATTTTCTGTTGCAGACTCTCTGGAATTAAGATTATCGACCCTCGCAGTATAACTCCTTCCTGAGTTATGGACAGTTCATCATTCAACTTTTTGTATTTTTGGTATTCATCACCACCATTGAGATGTTGAGTGTGTTGCTTACATGATTGATGTGCAATTATGTCTTTCATTGTCAGCATGTCACTATCAAGACTTGTGGCAGTGATGATCTAGGCTAAAGATATAGCAGCTGACTTATTTGATTTTACAATTACATTCATGTAGGCTTAAGCCATCTTGGATGGAGTACCATGACCTTGATTGAGGCTCTCTGGAAAAGTAGTCAGCAGGGTTATGATCCTTCCCTGGATGAGGCACAATAGTATAAATGTACTCTTGTAATCGCAGTACCCCCCCCGTTCAATGACAGGATGCATCTTGGCTTTTGGATTGCCAAACCCACGCCTCCGAAAAGACAGGAGAAGCAGAGCCCAGGTGAGAGGGGCTCGCCGTTGCACCCTGTTGGTGCCTCCCAAGGCACAGTGCCGGTTCCTTTTTGTCACAAGCCGACCCGTAGGAGGGCAGGCCGCTCCAATGATGGACACATCATTTTCTGGGCCCCGGTGGGGGTCCAGAGGGCACGGGGTGCCCGTGCCTTCTCTTTGATTTATTTTTCACAGCTGCAACGATGGCCACCTCTATTGGCCGTAATTTATTCTTAGGGCCCCAGTGGGGGGTCCAGAGGCACAGTGGTGCCCGTGTTTTTTTACTGCAGATCCTAGCTGCCCTGAGAGAGCACAGGCAGCTGCAATATTTGGGAGCACATTGGTTGTAAGGCCCCAATGGGGGTCCGGAGGGTACAGAGGTGCCAGTGCCCCATTTTAATTTGTGCCCACAGTGATCTTCTCAGCTGCACAGCAATTAGTGGCAGCTGCAAAGTTTAGGCCAGCACAATTGCGCACTTTTGGGATTCTGCTGCATTGGCAGCCAGCCTTGACATTTTGGACATAGGGCATTTGAGCCCTCTGAGAAGGCCAGTTGGCCAGGGGGACAATATTATATTGATAGGGCGCCAGACGCTAAAGTGATTTATGTGGTGCCTAGGAAATGTGATTTATGCACTGTAATTTATGCCTCTGATGTTTATGTTTAGGAGGTTATTCCCTAATCTGAGGTTCAGGCTTATGGGGTTATTGCCTAATACGATTTCTGCTTATGAGGTTATTGCACACTGTGTTTATGCATGTGAGGTTATTGCATAATGTGTTTATGCTGGTGAGGATATTATTACCTAATGTGTTTAGACTTATGAGGTTGGTGCATAATGTATTTTACGTCTGATGTGATACTGATTGCATAATATTATTTATGTTGCAGGATATAATGCTGAGTACAGTGTTTTGCCAGTAGTTACTGGTTGTGTTCTTCATTTACTATTTTTACTTTGTGATGGTTCTGACAGTGGCCCAATTGGCCCTGACATGTGTATATAATCCCCTGTAAATATTGCCTAGTGCCAGTTGGCTTAGTGTATATTGTGTGATTACTATTCTAATGTCCTTTGGATAATACAAAGGCTATTTTTATATCTCACCTTGTGTGGATTTCCTTTTGTGGTGTGCCTAGTGTGTTGCTGCTGTTTGTGTGTGTTGCACAAACGCTTTGCACATTGCCTCTGGGATAAACCTTACTGCTAGTGCCAAGCTACCAAGGGGGTGAGCAGGGGTTATCTTCAGCGTGTAACTCCCTTGCCCTGACTACAGTGGTGGTTTCTGCCTGGCTTAGGCGCAAGCCCTAGCCAACCAGAAATCCCATTTCTAACAAGGGTGAATACCATAATTTTGGGATTTGTATCTGAGGGCTGCAAATTTAACTTACAAAAATTTAAAATAGCCCACATCAGCAATCTGTTTCTAGGATATGAGCTTTCAAGTGAAGAAAAAATACGGGCAGCCAATTTTTTAGAAAAATGCGTGCTGCTCCAACTTCCAAAATCATTAAAAAAACATAAAATCAAAACTGGGATTCCTGAATTTTGGTCAACATACATTTTGGATTACGCAGAAAGAGTAATACCTTTCTACGACTTAATTAAACCTGATTTCTCAGCAAGAAATTGGACACAGGAACACACAGATACACGACGTACCTCAGAAGCTGACATTATAGCTTCTAAACCAGCGTTTCCCAAAGTGTGGTCCGCGGACCCCCAGGGGTCCGTGACACATTCCCAGTGCCTAACATCGGTATAAAAACGAAATGCTTATGAGGTGTGAATGTACTTGGCACCAGGCAGCAAGACTGCAATACAATCTGGCCCCCAGGCGCATAGTACATGAGAGGTGTGAATTTTGCTGGTGCCTGGTGCCTGGGCGGCAAGACTGCAGTGAAATCTGGCCAATCACCCTTCAGCTATAGGTGCAAGCTGAAGGGTGATTGCCCTTATAATGTGTTATTTACTTCTGCCCATCACCCGACGTCTAGCTCGCACAGGAGTGCGTGCGTATCCTGTTCTGTATGTGACCAGGCCCAGGGCATTTTGCTATCTGTCCCCATTTGCCCTGAAAGGCGCTGCGTGGCGAGATAGAAGAGCATTGGAGGCTGGAACTGCATGTAAGTGTTTCATTTGTGTGTGCGTGTTTGTGTGGGTATATTTGAAAGCAGTCCAAAATCTGTGACGCATCCATGCCCTGAAGTTAAAATGATTCATGCATTTGAATCTTTTCCTTTCCTTTCGCGGACTGCAAAAGCTTCTTAAACCATACCCAGTAGTGACTGTATATTTCCAGGTACAATCTTCTTTACTGATGACCCATCCCCTTTACTTCTTGTCTTTTCATCTGCTGCACACTTGACTATAAATTAATATAACAAAGGCCTAGGATTTCATGGCTTCAGGATTGATGCGCTGTAGCAGTTTCCACAAACAACCACTTTCTTCACATTCCTCAGTTTGATCCAGCTGAGAGTCAGAGTCAGAGGTTAAGAATAGCACTTTCGTAAATGTTGTGGTGGGTACGTCCCTGTGTCCTAATTTTATTTTAATTTTAAAAGTGTTATATAGCGCTAGCTTTACCCGTAGGTATCAGAGCGCTTTACATACCTTCTATCTCTTTAAAAAGTACAACAGTCAGTAATAGGACTAAGAGCAAGCCTGTGGAACAAGATGCTCACACCACACGTGGGAAAGCGTGACATCTCCCAAGTGTTCCCAGGTGCCGTACCCGGGGGCGACACTAAACGTGCCCACAGGAAATGAGTTAATGATCATTATTGCACATTTACACGTGGGTTTATCATGAAGAAAATGCACGAGCGCGGTGAGAAGCATCAAGTCTGCAATTAAGAGTGACATTCAACAACTATGAGCACAGTTCTGTCTCTCTATCTGCGGGTTTCCCTACAGGCCAGTCTGACACACAGCATAAGAATCATTTAAACAAGCATTTACAATGCAATAGGTCTCGAATTAGGAAAGTGTGAGCTATTGTTTTTTTTAATATGTGTTGGCTTTGAAAATATATAAATTAATAGCATTGTTATTCACAAAGCCAATAGCTTACACTTTCCTAATGCGAGTCCTATTGGCTATGGCAATGCTTGTTGGTAGCAAGAAAGGACAGTGCTGTTGTGATGCTGAGTGATGATGTGGGCGGGCTGAGTGATGTGGTGGTGTCCCCCAGAGTGATGTGGTGGTGTCCCAGAGTGATGTGGTGGTGTCCCGAGTGATGTGGTGGTGTCCCGAGTGATGTGGTGGTGTCCCCGAGTGATGTGGTGGGTCCCAGAGTGATGTGGTGGTGTCCCAGAGTGATGTGGTGGTGTCCCAGAGTGATGTGGTGGTGTTCCAGAGTGATGTGGTGTTGTTCCTGAAAGATGTGGTGGTGTCCCCGAGTGATGTGGTGGTGTCCCCGAGTGATGTGGTGGTGTCCCTGAGTGGTGCCCCTGAGTGATGGGGTGGTGTCCCTGAGTGATGTGGTGGTGCCTCTGAGTGATGTGGTGGTGCCCCTGAGTAATGTGGTGGTGTTCCTGAGTGAGGTGGTGGTGTCCCCGAGTGATGTGGTGGTGTCCCCGAGTGATGTGGTGGTGTCCCCGAGTGATGTGGTGGTGTTCCCGAGTGATGTTGTGGTGTCCCCAAGTGATGTGCTGGTGTCCCCGATTGATGTGGTGTTGTCCCCAAGTGATGTGGTGTTGTCCCCGAGTGATGTGGTGTTGTCCCCGAGTGATGTGGTGTTGTCCCCAAGTGATGGGGTGGTGTCCCTGAATGATGTGGTGGTGTCCCAGAGTTATATGGTGGTGTCTCTGAGTGATGTGGTGGTGTTCCCGAGTGATGTGGTGGTGTCCCTGAGTGATGTGGTGGTGTTCCTGAGTGATGTGGTGGTGTCCCAGAGTGATGTGGTGTTGTCCCAGAGTGATATGGTGGTGTCCCTGAGTGATGTGGTGGTGTCCCTGAGTGATGTGGTGGTGTTCCTGAGTGATGTGGTGGTGTCCCAGAGTGATGTAGTGGTGTCTCAGAGTGATATGGTGGTGCCCCTGAGTGATGTGGTGGTGTCCATGAGTGATATGGTGGTGTCCCCGAGTGATGTGGTGGTGTCCCCGAGTGCCACCCATTTTTTTAAAACAAATACATTGGCAGTCAGTTTATATGCATGGACCTGCGGATTATCTTGCCCAAAGAGCACTGAAGAGAGTGTAAAACCAATGTAGCGACGGTCAGATCTTCGCATTACCAAATTAACACACACTGTACACACTTGGCTGGCTGCAGCCCTCACTTGCGAGTCCCCACACCACTGCAATGGTACACGTCTGATGCATGATACTTGGCTGCTGTGCCTGGCCTTGAGCAGGGGGGCAGAGGATGCATGGAGCTTCGGAAGGTTTGGGACTCCCTTGCCCGCAAGGGCTTCATGGGATTGTGTTACGCCTGTGATGGGGACTGAGCATGGGTCATGTTAGTAGGTTGTTGCTACATATGAATATGTGCAATATTGTGGCTCGTAGACAGAAAGATTTCTACAGTCAGGCCTTGCAAAAATAGTCAAACATTGCAATTAGAAGGACCTACATTTTATTTCTAAGTAAGGTCTCGTTGACAAATTGCGAACTTTGTGTTTTCTAATACAGTTTGTGGAAAAATGGTGCGGAGAGAGTTGATGTTTATTATAATCGTCTTTAAGCACATGAGCACAAGGGACAAAAAGAAGCTGCGACAATGAAAAAATTGTTGTTTCTCATATTACGCATCCAAGACCCGGGACACAAATGTGTAATTTGAAATTTCCCATATTTGTACCACGGTCTTTCATTTGTCAGTAACGCTCTCTCGCCTCCGTTAACCTCGTGCTTCTCCATTTATTTTTGGGTTCACAAGCGGTCGTTTATTATTTTATTATAGTTATCATTGGATTGTAGTTGTTGCACTTTTAGATCTTTTCTTCTCAATTCAATAAAATATTTTTTTAATTAAAAGAGTTCTTCGTTTTAGAATAAAAAATTCCCCCTGTCAAACTATACTAACAAGTAAACTCAACTTCTGAAAGTGTTCCCTTCCCAATGTGCAAAGCCTTTGGCCAGCCGGTCCCTGTGCCTAACCCACAATTAAGCCTGGGTGGAGTTTCCTTCTGTCACTCCTTTATTGTAAATTTCCAGCATGCTGCATTCTTCTGTTCAGCACAGCTTAAAGACATAGGCAAAGTCAATATCTCTGGCTAAACACTTATAAGGTCCCAAAGGCGTGACCTATTGGCTATGCCAATGCTTGTTCTTTCAGCCCCACCTCGCCCCTGCTTCTAAATTTAAAGAGGACTGTAATGGAAATACTCATCTGATAGACTCAAGGAAGTGAGGACTGTACCACTGACCCTCCCAGGGGAGACTGAGCTGGAATTCAAAAAGTGTTTTGCTTTGACAAAAAAATCACTTACATATCACTGATCATCAGGTTGACAAAGTAATATATTTTTGTTTAGGGATTAGTTTGCACAAAGACCTACTCCCCTGCTGACTTTGAACAGGGCTGTCCTGTCATGCGAGGTCAACCTCGAAGCTGGTGAACCGGGTTTGAGTCTCAGAAGGGACGCTCAGCATCCTGTGATTCTGGGCAAATCACTTAATCTCCCAGGGCCTAACAAAAATGAATGTGTCCATCTGTAACGAAACTGGTGGTCATGTAAAGTGCTCTGATACCTGATATCCTCGGGTCTAATTTGCACTATATAGAACTCTTAAAAAAAACTGTATGAAGGTACACAGGTCTGAACCTGGAGGAACTAGTCGCTAGGGTCTTCGGGGAGCTACGAATTGCCCCTGTGTAAAATCCTATTTGTGTATGCCTGAACGGTTGTGGAATATGCTCCCTTATCAGGATCAACTGTGTAGCCTTTGTGGTTTGTTGTTGGCAGGGGATGGAGGCAGTGGGCACCTTAACAGGAGAGGGTCTTGTCAGGTGCCATGTGAGGCCTCTCTAAAATATGCCTTAACTGCACTGCTCACCCATTGGTGGTAAAATGTTGTTCTACTGTCTGTGACTAAAGATTATGCCAACCAGGTGTTTATGGTAATTGGAATAACATTGTTCCATGATCTCGCTGAAACAATATACCTCCTGTGCAGATACCATACTGCCATCTCTTGCACTTCCATGAGGAACTCCTACTATAGGGCTTGATTTTGCTCTATACACTTGGTTCATTGATTTGTGTACTATCTTGTCAGAATTTTCAAAATGCTTTGCTACTTGGGGCATGTCTTTATTATAAAGTGCTTCATAAATGTATAATATTTTTAGACCTTTTTAAACGGTGTATAGGTAAACATGCTAATAATTCAGTCATTCAGCCTGTTTCTGCAAGGAAGGGTCACCACTCGTAGCCTCTGAAAGGAGAATGTAGAGGTGCTGCTATGTCTGATAGCAGGATGCTTGTACCACTAAATAATACACCACTGTATGCATACATGGCCATGCCAATGGACCAACTTCAGGCTGTCTCCCGCCTGAAATTGCCTCTGCTTCGATAGACGTAAATGGAGGAAATACATTCTCCAAACATTTTTTTAAATAACCCACTTTCCTCTTCTAAAATGTTGGGATGTATGTGTATGCATTTAACTATTCTCAATGTCACATCAGCTGCTCATGCCATGTCCCATGGCTGCCAGAAACCACACAGGAAACTTCTGTGACACTCAGGTGTAAATTGAATCTCAACCTCAAACCAACGGTCAGTGTGTAGCAGACAAAATGACTTTCTGAAGTGTTCTCGCTTAACTCCAACCCTGATCATATTTTCCCATAATATTGTGCGAATCTCTCTGTACAATCAACAATGGACTGCTTCCACAATGGAGGCCAAATGAATGAGCTATGTTTAATTAAACTGAGCAAGTGGAATTATCTTGACGCAGTGTACATAAGATTCTCATATCAATGCATATGATTTGCTAGTGTCCTCTGTCTTTTCAACAAGTGCTGAAACAGTGTTAAAATCTTCTTACAGGTGCTGCTTCATCTCTAAACGTCAAAGCATATGTAGTCCGGAAACATCTGATGGGGGCAACCTGTAGTAGGTAAAGTAGCGAAGGTCTACTACGTGCCTCACCAAAAAGCTTGGATAGTAATTGATTCCATAACCTGTTGTGAAATAGACTTGTCATTTGTATCCCAAACGAACAAGTTACTTACCTTGGGTAACGCTTTTTCTGGTAGATACTATATCTGCCTGTGGATTCCTCACCTTGTGAATATATCCCTTTGCGTCAGCAACATTCGGAAATTCTTTTTGTAGCCTCGCGCCGACGTGGACTTGGACGTCATAGAGACACGGCATCGCACGCGACTCCGCTGACGTCACCGACGCCTACAATAGGCCCACGCCGGCGTGATGACATCAGTTCCGCCCTTTTTTCCGTATATAAACAATACAATAAAGTAACTCTGGTAAAGAAGAGTGGACAACGGGGAGGCGGGTGGGTCAGTGAGGAATCCACAGGTAGATATAGTATCTACCAGAAAAAGCGTTACCGAAGGTAAGTAACTTGTTCTTCTGATAGATACATCTGCTGTGTGGATTCCTCACCTTGTGAATAGAGTCCCACAGCAGTCCCCACTCCCGGAGGAGGGTGTCCACTCTTCTAAATCAGGAAATCCTGAAGGACAGAGCACGCAAAGTGGCCGTCCCTCCTCACCTCAGTGTCCAAGCAGTAATGCTTTGCGAACGTGTGGAGGGAAGACAAAGTTGCCGCCCTACAAATGTCCTCTACAGGAACACCTCTAGCCAAAGCTGAGGTAGACGACTTAGCTGTAGTAGAATGAGCCCTTATACCCTCTGGAGGATCCTTACCAGCCAAAGAGTAGCAGATCTTTATACAGAGGACGATCCATCTCGATAAAGTTCTTTTATGGACCGCTCTTCCTCTCCTGCAGCCAGCAAAGCCAATGAAGAGCTGGTCATCCAACCGACGGTCCTTAATTCTGTCCAAATAAAAAGACACCGCCCTCTTCGGGTCCAGACGGTGTAACCTCTCCTCCTCCTTGGAAGGATTTCGGGGAGGATAAAAGGTAGGGAGGGTAATGGATTGACCAAGGTGGAAAGGAGTCACCACCTTAGGTAGAAAAGCAGCCCTGGTCCTAAGAACCATCCGATCAGCATGAATGGTCAAGAAAGGGGGCTTGGAACTAAGAGCTTGAAGCTCACTTACCCTCCTTGCCGAGGTTATTGCAACGAGGAAGACCACCTTAAGAGTTAAAAGCCTCATAGAACATTTATGAAGAGGCTCAAAGGGAGCACCCATCAGAAAGGTCAAAACAAGATTTAAGTCCCACTGAGGCACAATAAAAGGAGTAGGAGGGAACTTATTTGTGAGACCCTTCAAAAACCTTAAAACTACAGGAGACTTAAAAAGAGACGGCTGGTCAGGCAAACAGAGAAAAACCGACAGCGCCGAAAGATAGCCCTTAACCGTGGCAACAGCAAGTCCTTGCTGCGCCAGAGAAAGGGCAAACTGGAGAACGTCAGACAAACGGGCTCTCAAAGGGTCAATAGAATTCCCACCACACCAAGTGACAAATTTAGACCACCTATACGAATAGACAGATTTAGTGGAGTCACGCCTGGCTGACAAGATGACATCCACCACGTCAGGTGTGAGAGAAAAGGAAATCAGGTTGCCCCGTTCAATCTCCAAGCATGAAGGTGCAATGTCTGGAGGTGGGGGTGTAGAACCTGCCCCTCCATCTGAGAGAGGAGGTCTGCCCTGAGAGGGAGACGGAGCAGCGGGTGAGAGGAGAGGTGGAGAAGATCTGAATACCACACCCTTCTTGGCCAGTCCGGGGCGACCAAAATGACTTGAGCCCGGTCTTGGCGAATCTTCCTCAGAACCCGAGGAATCAAGGGTATGGGAGGAAACGCGTAAAGGAGTCGATTTCCCCAACTCAACTGAAACGCGTCCCCCAAGGCTCCTTGCATCGGATACTGGAGACTGCAGAAGGACGGGCAGTGAGCATTCTCGCGAGCAGCAAACAGGTCCACCTGGGGAGTCCCCCACGTCCGAAAGACGTGACGCACCACCTCTGGGTGAAGTCTCCACTCGTGGTCGGCAGAGAACTGCTGACTGAGAACGTCTGCACGAACGTTCAGAACTCCGGCCAGATGATTTGCCATCAGACAAATCTGGTGGTCCTGAACCCAGGACCAGAGGCGCAGAGCCTCTCTGCAGAGACACTGCGACCCCACTCCCCCCTGCTTGTTGATGTACCACATCGCGGTCGTGTTGTCCGTCAGGACTTGGATCGACCGACCGCGAAGGGAAGGGAGGAAGGCCTTGAGCGCCAGATGTATCGCCTGCAATTCTAGAAGGCTGATGTGAAGCAACCTTTTCTCTGGAGACCAAAGACCCTTGACCTCCAGGTCCCCCAGATGAGCACCCCACCCTAGAGTGGATGCATCCGTAATCACTGTGGCCACCGGAGGAGGCAGCTGAAAAGGCTTCCCCTGAGACAGGTTGGCTTCCACGCCCCACCAAGACAAATCCGCTGCAGCTTCTCTGGAGATCCTCACTGACTCCCTGAGATCTCCGTTGTGCTGATACCACTGCCTGCGGAGGCACCACTGGAGCGCCCTCATGTGCCAGCATGCATGGTTGACCAACAGAATGCAAGAAGCCTTCAGACCGAGCAGGTGAAGGACCTTCAGGACTGGTACTGCCGCTCCATTGAAAAACAAAGGAATCATTTCCTGTATGTCGTGAATTCTTTACCACTAGCCTCTGCTAGATCCTCGAAATAATTTTCATCCAGCTCACCTTCTTCCAAGTCAGAATAAGACTCACAATACCTCTGCTCTTCCAGTAGACGTTGAGCCTCCCTTCTAGATCTCTGCTTAGCACGGAGTGCAGCCGGATCCACTGCCGACCCCGACGGCGCCGGAGCCGACGTCGGAATCGAATCCGAAGGCTTAGAAGGATGTTCCAAAGATTTGCTTGGAGCGGGCGACGCCGGTGCTGGAGTCGTCGACTTCAGACGAGCCGGCATCGACATCGGCGTCGACCTCGGTGGAGCCTGGTACTGCCACAGTGGGGTCGGAGCCGGCAAAAACGGCATGAAAGGTGCCGGGGCATATGAATGAGGCACCCTCAAAGTAAATGCCATTGGACCCATAGGCCCCGAAGGCGCTCCAGAGGGTTACCAAGACTTTGAGAAAACATCATACATAGCGTTAAGAAACGCCGAAGGATCCTGACCTGGAGCAGGAAAATGTGGATGCTCAGGTCGACCTCGAGGTAGATTCGAATCTGTCTCAACAACAGGAGTCGATCCCTCAACCTCCACAGGAACCTCCACTTCCTCTTCCTGTGCCGGAGACAGAGCCGGAGTCGGATCGGGTGCCGGAGCCGGCGAATGTACTGGCGACTCCGAAGGCGAAGCCTCGCCCTCCTGATCCGAAACCTCTTGTGGAGGTATTACCTTGGATCTAATCTTCTTGGGTGATCTCGACCTCGAGTCCGACTTATCACCCGAATGGCGCCGGGACTCATGTCTCCTCTTCTTATGCTTCCTTCGCGACCTCGAAGCATGATCCGAGGAAGACCTCGAAGCCGACGCCTCCCGAGACCTCGATCTCGACCTCGACTTCTTCTAATGGGATTTCGAAGATTTTCCTTCTTTATCGGCCTTCAGCTTAGCCACAAGAAGCTTAGACTCCCTTTCTCGCAGGGCCTTTGGATTCATTTTTTGACACAACGAACACCCATCCACGTCGTGGTCGGAGCTCAAACACCAAATACAGTCCTGGTGCGGGTCCGTAACGGACATCATTTTTCCACATTCCCTGCAGGGCTTAAAACCCGTCTTCTTTGTCGACATATTAGCGAAAAAAATGAAGAAATACAGCTACAGAGTAACTAGAAGCTACAGAGTATCCCAAAACCATTAGCGTCGACGACGTGGAAAAAAGGGAACTGATGTCATTACGCCGGCATGGGCCTATTGTAGGCGTCGGTGACGTCAGCGGAGTCACGTGCGATGCCGTGTCTCTATGACGTCCAAGTCCACGTCGGCGCGAGGCTACAAAAAGAATGTTGTTGACGCAAGGGGATATATTCACAAGGTGAGGAATCCACACGTCAGATGTATCTATCAGAAATAAGGAAGATGGATCGCTGGCTTAACCTTAGGCAGAAAGCCAATGATGGGTCATCATGGTCAAAACAAAGTGATTTAAGTGAAAAGAAAAGGAAGTGTCACAGATACAATGGTGAATATTTACCAATGGGTTTCACATGTTCAGGTTCAGAACATGAACTGCAACCACAATGCGTGCTATGTTATGAAATGCTGGCTGCCCATCCATAAGAGGGTTTTGTTTAAAATCCTAGTCATCACCTTCAGGGCCTACCACCAGCTGGGTCCCACCTACCTGTCAAAAAGGTTTGGAAGATATGTGCCCTCTCACTCACTCAGATCCTCCAACCTAAACCTACTGGTGACTCCCAAGTTTAGACTAGCTACGAAAGGAGGAAAATCCCTGGGAGTGCTAGGTGCCAGAGCCTGGAATAAACTCCCACTCCAATTGCGTCAGATCCCATCAGAGAACCTCTTTCGGAAGGCTTTAAAAACATGGATCTTCAAACTCGCAGACACAGCCTGTTTAGCCCTAGTCTAAACCCTACCCCCAGAGACACTAGACACTATCCTTCTGAGACCTCACTAGCTCCCTGGGCTAATACCTCTTAGACACAAGTGGTCAGCGCCAAGATGCTCCATGGAGTGTAAGTCGCGCTTTATAAAAATAAAATTACATTACATTACAATTACATTGTCAAATGAGGCCATGAAACCTTCTAAATTACGATGACACTTGGAAACTAAGCATAAAGAACTTGCAACTAAATCCATAGAATTCTTCAAGAATAAAGAGCAAGAGCTCCTAAAAAGTAGAAAAATAATTAAGAAACCTGCAGCAGGATCTGTTAATGAAAATGCTCTGAAAGCTTCATATAAAGTGTCCATGCTCATAGCAAAAGCTGGAAAACCTCATACAATTGCTGAAGAACTAATAGTACCTGCTGCTAAAGCCATGGTGACCGCAATGGTTGGAGAAAAAGCAGCAAAAGATTTACATTTGATGCCATTATCTAACAACACTGTAAAGAAGCGAATTGACAACATTTCAGACAACTTAAAGGAACAGTTGATCGAAAGAATTTGTAAAAGTCTGCATTATAGCCTGCAAGTATATGAAAGTACAGACATAGTAAATAAATCTCATCTCCTGTGCTTTGTTAGATACAATTTTGAGGGGAATATTATTGAAGATTTACTGTTCTGCCGCTATTTGATACACACCACTGCTGAAGAGGTCTTCAACTGTTTCGATGATTTTCTGACATCAAATGGAATTCAGTGGCCCAAATTCATAGGAAACAGCACAGATGGGGCACATGCCATGTCTGGGAGACTAACTGGACTTGTAGCACGAATAAGGGAAACTAACCCTTCAGTTGTATGGCATCATTGTTGCATTCATCGAGAATCATTAGCCACTAAGAAGATACCAGAGGAATAAAAAAAGGTCATGAATGAGTCAGTCAAAATTGTAAATTTTATTAAAGCTAGGTCACTAAAGTCAAGGCTTTTTGAACAGCTTTGTCAGTCCGTGGATAGTGATCATCATCAGCTTTTGCTGCATACAGGTGTCGGATAACTGTCTCGTGGTAGAGTTTTGTCTCTGCTTTTTGAATTATGAGATGAAATTAGAGTTTTGTTCACTGACTTGGAATCTCCATTTCCACTTCACGAGCGTTTACATGACTATACTTGGCTAGCTATGCTGGCATATATTGCAGACATCTTCACCCATTTAAATGCACTCAATTTGAGTATGCAAGGAGTAGGTATCACAATTTTTAATGTTGAAGACAAGATTGAGGCAATGATAAAAAAATTAGACTTATGGACTCGTCGCTTATCACAAAGAAATTTTGATTCTTTTCAGAACCTGAAGGCATTCTTGGAATCTGCTGATGACGAATTATCGAACAAAGTCTTAGAACTTTTTATCCAGCATATCCAAGATATGCGGTGTAGTTTTCGCCAGTACTTTCCACTTCCAGATGAAAGCAAAAACTGGATTAAAGATCCTTTTAATGTAGATATTGACAATTTAATGGGGCTGACCGCATCTGAAGAAAACTGTTTGATTGAAATCTCTACAGATAGTGCACTTAAACTTCAATTCAAGGAAAAGTCTCTGAGTGTGACAAATTTTTGGCTGCATGTACGCACAGATTACCCTGAATTATCGCACAAGGCACTTAAGGTTTTACTTACTTTCCCCACCACATATTTATGTGAGAAGGCTTTCTCAAATCTTATGTACCTTAAAAATAAGTGCAGAAATCGCTTGCAAAATGTTGAATCTGACCTAAGGATTCAACTTTCTGAAATAAAACCAAACATTGAAAAGTTAGTAGCCGAGCTGCAGCACCATCCTTCCCAATACAATGTTTTGATTTTTGCATATTTTTCAATATAAAATAATAAAAGCTTTAGTAATGTAAGTATTTGTTTGGTGTGTACTTGTTTGTGTATTTTTTGCGAATTACTGTTTTCATTTTTTTTTTATTGAAATTGTACAAATTGCTTGGGAGTCCCCGGCTTCCAGTAGTGATTCAGTGGGGGTCCTCAGGAGTCAAAAGTTTGGGAACCACTGTTCTAAACACTTACAGACACGCGCAAACGTATGCAACCTGGTGATCCGTATAGTTGCTGGTCAATCCGAGTACACCTATTCAACATATAATGAAGGTGAAACTGTACCAATTGCATACAAGTCACATTTGGTGGCTGTTATTGCTTCACGCAAAAACAGCGCCGCAGTACCAAAAATATTTCTACTCAAGTACTCCTACAAGTTAGATGCCAAAAACATTCCATTTGCTCAGATTCCTGGAGTCGTGGACAAAGTAATTCTAAACATAGATTGTAGGTTAGGTTTAATTCTGGCAGCACACGAAGGGATAGGTTCTGCTCATGCAGGAGTTATGGCGGCTGTTTCTTTATTGAAACAATGCTATTGGTGGCCTTGTGTAACAAAGCAGACTATAGACTATGCCTTGAAATGCGACATCTGCCAGCAGATGAAAGGTTCCACTGTAACACATCCTGCGCATACACAGTTGTTATTAGCTGACAAACCACTAGCGTGTGTCTACCTAGACCACTGTGGCCCGTTGAAAAGAGATGGGGCTAAAAAATAGCTAATGGTAGCAGTGGACTCCTGCTCAAGATTCCTATGGGTGTGGCCCAAGCGCTCGGCTGATGCTCAAACTGTTATAATAGATTTGCTAGTTTTCATAGGAACATACGCAATTAGTACATTACATTCTGACCAGGGTCATACGCAATTAGTACATTACATTCTGACCAGGGTCATGCGTTTAGCTCTAGGGCTTACAAGGAGGCCATGGGAAGTTTGGATGTAGCATAGTGGTACTCATCTCCGAACCATCCCGAGGGAAATTCGGTAGTGGAGAGAAAAAAATTAGACTTAAAGCAATCTTTAACAGCTAGAGAATTAGGCACAGGTGAACGTTGGGTTAAACATCTTTATGGAGGTTCTCGAGGGGAGGGGTCAGTCCATCTGAGGTCCTATGTGGGACAAGAATGTGTGTACCTGATCTTGATTGTGACGGTGCAGTGGCAAATAACAAACCTTTTGACATCCATGATCATTTGGCTGTTTTACAGGATCTAAATGAATCCAGGAAAAAACAAAGTAACATCCCCCTTAAGCAGACCGCCACTGGGGAAGTCAGATCAGTCACAGCAAGACATGTCTGGATCCCAAAAGTCAGAAATATGGTTAGAGAGAAAATAGCTGACAAGAAAGAATTTGGGCCATCCTACAGAAAACCTCGCTCCCCTTGAACCTGAAATTCAACTTCAAAATGAAACTCAACGTAACACACAAGTTTGCGATTCGACCAAATACAGACGTCAACATGCCTGGATAAGAGCAAAGTACGATTTTAACAAATGCTGATGCAATTCCGACAATTGATCTAACTGCTTCTGGCTACTTCAAAAACTTTGATACATTTTCAACGAGGAGTTTGGAAAAAGCACTCCTGGAGCGGAAATACCGTGACCGAATGGTACAACACATAGGCACACCTCGCCTGAGAGAACTAAGTGCATCTTGGTTCCTGTAATTTTGACCAGTCTGGATGGACTGCATCTTACCTGTCCTCCGATGCCTGTTTTGTGGAGAAGAATGCATGTTAGACCTTTGACACTCCCATCATGTGCGCAACCGGACGTGAATGCTGTACTGGACCCGATAACGGCCCATGTTCTGCAGTGTCCTCACCGCATTCCAATGTTATTGGCGGCATTCCTTGAGCCTCCACACGTTGTAACTGCACCCGTTGGTATGAACGCCAGCTCCTCCACTGGCACTCAAGCTTTGGACGGCACACAGGCTGCCCCAGCACCGGCTCTGGACAGCGTGGAACATCATCTGTGCTCAACTGACGTACTCTGCAAGGTGTTACAGGGGCATCTACTGCCGAAGCAAGCAATGAACATGTTGCATCTACCAGCCAGGACACAAACAATTGACTAATTTTGGCTCGTCGTGTGCTGGAAGAATAGAGTTCAAGTCGGCCCTGGCTGCTTCTAGACCCAGGTTGGTTGGAGAGCTCGAGGACCAGGTAGCAGGGTTCTCTAGCTGGATCTCTACTGCTGTTGCCAATGTAGTTCTCCCTTGCTCTTCTAGACTGGCTAGAGATTCACCATCTAAGCCTTGGTTCAACTCGTCTCTCAAAGACCTGAAGCATGTTTGTAAAACTCTGGAACGGGCATGGAGGAGGAGTGGCTATGGTTCAGCTGTTAAGAACAAGCTTAGGGATAAGCAAAAGATATACTATGCCGCAATTAAGCTGGCTAAAGGGCAATTCTATTTAGTCCGTATTGAAGCTGCCACTAATAACTTCAGAGAAATCTGTGCGATTGTCCAGAGTTTTATGCCCCCTGCAGTCTAAGCATGTGTGATGCCATCTTCGCCCGGCATCCTCAGCTGAGGTTGTTAACGAGGAAGTGAATGCCATTATCAATCTCTCCCGCCAGACAGCGGTGGTCCCCCGAGGCTTGGAAGAGGGCAAAAATCCTGCCTCTTTTGAAAAAGCAGTCACTTGACCCTTGCTGCCCAAGGAACTATCAGCCCATTTCCCTTCTCCCTGCTCTGGCAAAGGTTTGTGAGAAGGCGGTTAATAAACAGCTTACCGATTATGTGGAAAAGGAGGGACTGCTTCACCCAGCACAATCTGGGTTCCGGCAGTCACACAGCACTGAAGCAGTACTGGTCGAGGTGGCAGAGGCCATACGGGACTGTTTGGATGCAGGAAGGAGGGCGGCACTTATTCTGCTTGACCTCTCAGCCGTGTTCGATACGGTCCCACACTCTTTGCTCGTTTCACGCCTGGCCAGGATTGGGTTATAGGGTGCTGTGTGGGGCTGGCTCCGCTCTTTTTTGAGGGGGTGGTCAGAGCAGATATGGATTTCTCCTTGTTCCTCCGCTTCTCAGTCAGTTACAACAGGTGTCCTGCAGGGCTCTTCCCTTAGTCCCCTCTTATTTAACATCTATTTGACTCCCCTGTTATATTTAGCAGAGGCGATGGGGGCTAAGGTTTTGGTCTATGTGGATGACACCCAGCTGTTTTTCACCTGGGCTAAGGGGGAAGATTCGGTGCTCCGGGCCCAACATTGCCTGTCATCTATTTTTAGGTGGATGGCAGAGGCACAGCTCAAATGCAATGAGGGGAAATCAGAGATTTTACTTTTTGGTTCATTCCCTGAAAACTTCAGAGAACAGCTCTGGCCCCCTGAGTTCCCATGTCCTACCTTCACTGGGCAGCCAGCAAAAAATCTTGGGATCTGGTTCGACGAAGACCTCTCTTTTGCAGACCATATCAAGAAGTTGGCCGGTGGCTGTTTTGCTTTATTAAAATCCTTTAGTTTTTTTTTCCCCTTCTACCTCCGGCGGCAAGGCAAATGATTACTTGCTCACTGATCTTGTCCCGGCTGGATTACGTGAATGCCCTTTTCGCTGGTATTCCTGGCTACCAGATAAAGAGGCTTCAGGTGGTACAGAATACCGCAGCCAGACTATTATCGGGTCTGTCATCCAGGGACAGTGATCATCTCCAGCTGCGACTGTACCATTGGCTGCCCTTGGTTGCTAGGGTGAAATTTAAGACATTGGTCATGGCCCACTGTGAGCTCCACAGGCATGGCCCTCTCTATCTTCAGAAGTGCATTTCTTTTAATGTTCCTACGCGTTCTTTGCGCTGCTTGTCCCTATTCTTGGCCCAGGTCCCTTGTTTTAAGCGTCAGAGGATAGGGGGTAGCTCCTTTTCAGTCAAAGCTGCAGCTGCCTGGAATCCTCTTCCTTTGGTCCTGCCTACCATCCAGGACCTAAGTGTATTCAAGAAAAAACTGAAGACTCATCTATTCATGTGAAGCCCTCTGCCATTCCCTATGGTTCCGCGCCAGGACACTCACGTTTAGCCGAGCAAGTAATAAATTCATATAACATAACATACCATAAATGTCTTTCTAATGCTTATAGTTGTTCGGACTATAACAATGGACACTTTTAGAGCTAGGGCCTGCAAAAACGTTTTTCATGCTACGTTTTTAAGTCTTTTCAGAAATTTGTAGACGTTTTTAAACATTTTAACTAAAGAAGTGTTCTGACCACTTTTGTGCGTACCAATGTCTAGTTAGATCGGTAGTACACTTAGATGTTAGATATGTTGTTTAGTCGGAAGAGGAGGGGGGTTTATATTCCATATAGGTACTCTATATAGGTGCAGGTAACACTGCAACCTTTCACCTATGTCCTTCCCTACATTTCATACATAACGGTTCATAAGGGACTGACGTTTTACCTAGATACAACACTGCAATCAGAATACATGTTTTTGCCCAGTTTGTAACTCATACATTATGCATGAGGCTTCTTGGAAGCACAGCAGGACAAACATCTCCTGTATAATATCTATGTATAAAGTTCAAGCCTGATGTCCTCCTTTAGGCCACACAGTAACACCCTGCCGTCCATTACCACCTACTTTTGTACCGCTTTGTTCGCCATAAGTTGGCAGGGTATGCTCAGACGTGAATCCGTCCATCACCACCCCCTTTTGTACGACACAGTAACACAGCATAGTAGGACCCCTGGGGAGACCTGTGGATATATATACATCATGTCTTGCTTAGACAGACAGAGGAGACCATAACTTCCCGGCTGACACACTGGCCAGAGATGCTGAGGTTCCTGCATAAAGACCCTCCAGCTAGCAGTGGTCTAACATTCCTTGCGGGGTGTCCAACTCGAGACCAGGACAGGGTCCCATTTTCTCTCCTTACTCAGGTAATGGGGTTGACTAGACCTTAGAGGGATTCTTGGAATAACGTGTAACACCTAAACCGATGCTAGGTACATTTAGGTACATCTAGTTATGGAGACATCGTAAGAGTACGCACCTTCTTATCATGTGTTTTATGTACCCGTATATATTCATGATTACTGCAAAATGGTAGAACTGTACCATCCCTTTACTTTCATAGTACTGCTAATCATATATCTCTGCTACTGTCTGGTGCTTGTTACAGCAAAACATTGAGCACGAGTGACTGAGCGAAAAGTAGCATATTGTTTCCACGATCCTGGGGGATCAGGGTTGTCATGTTCTGAGGTTGCCAGAAACTATTCTCTACCCAATAAGAGGAGATTCTAGTGGCACTGTGAGCTAGCTAATGCAAACAGGTTAACCTATCTGGTGGGGGTGCTCAGAACCAGTCTGCCACCAAACCTACACTTTATGTTATCCAAAAACGCAGATCCTGTATAGGATATATAGGAACTACACAACATTCTGAGCATTCTCTTTTCAACTTCTGCGCCACAACAAATTTGTTTATAGTAGGCAACCCCTCCTTTCTGTACACCATATTTCTACCCAGGAACCGTTGGATGGACATCGCCTCAGAGATGCCTCAGATATGTACCTCACATCTATGTCAGCATTTCCCACAAGCTGCTATCCTGAAGCTACACTGGGTCATCACAACCCTGGGGTCACCCAGTGCTAAGACTGTGGAGCAGCATAATTTCGACTTCATTCTGAAGTACTGTAGGAGTGCATAATAATCATGTCAAATATATCCTCACTAAAATATATTCTGTGTGATAAATGTTAGAAAGAGAAGATGGGGTATTGTATATTTAAGTTCCTCCATGTGAAAACAAATGAGATTTACAAATTGCGTGCCTAGAAATGTTATTATTAGCAATTCTGACAATACATTATAGCCTTATAGCCCGCCTTAGCGGGCTATACCAGCTATTAAAGACCCGCTCCAGTGTTAAAGGCCCGAGCCGAAAGCGAGGGCTTTAACAAGGGAGCAGGACTTTAATAGCTGGTATAGCCCAGCTACGAAGGGCTAGAAGGGCTAGAAGGCTATTAGAACATTCCGCCACTAGAGCGCAGAATGTTCTAATAAATTAAACAAAGGTCTCTCGGAGCCTGAGTGGATTGAAATCCCCTCAGGCTCCGAGAGGCCTTTGTTTAAACAACATTGGAATGTTGCTCTGCTGGCCTTTACCGGCCCGTAGAAGCACGGAGTACCCCGCATTCCAATGCTCTAAATATATTTAAATTGTAAGTAAAGCTAAGTTTATAATGTGTCTTGTGAAGTTGACGACATGATGTGTATATGTAGACTAATGTTTGTTATAATTTATTAACATCTTTATTAACATCTTTTCTGAAATGTATTCTTTTGTTTGGAAACTGCTTATGCAACATGTTCAAGTATTTGTAACCTTGTGCACTGTTGAGTTGACATGATTTTAAGGCCTTAAGCACAGTTTTTAGGATAAGCTCAAGCTTTAACTATAACATTTATTTGCATTTAACCTTCAGTGTAGAACGTGTTTGCTTGCCTGCATGTTTCCACTGCAGATGCGGACACAGCCTCATTAGTTAAAAAAGAAGGGTTTGTGTTTTAGTAAGATAGCGAAGTATGAGAAAATGTATTTTGGCAAGGAAAAAGGTGGTAACAAGCAAGGAGACAAGTTACAATGGAGGAGTAGAAGAATGGGCAATAACAAATGAAGTAGCAACTAATCAATGTGGGAAAGATTGTGCCAATAACTTATTTTTTTGCCTGGATCATGGAAAGGTATCAAAGCTGATCACATGATGTAGCTTATAAGCAAAGCAATGTCTTCTATGCTGAATGTAGTGTCAGAAATACATCTTAGACTCTAATAGCTGGCGCCTTTATTTTTTTCTTTCTTATTCATGTTTCTAGTTCAGGGTTGTCCCTTGTAAAGTAGTGTTGTGAGAGATAGCATGCTCATGCTTACCGTTGCTAATCAATTGATGTAATTTAATGTTCAATTCTTTTTCCTATTTCTTGCATCATTATAACCAAATTAGTTGTATGTTTTTTGTTATATAGGTTGAATCTCTTTAGGAGATTTGGACTCATTTTGCTTATTCTATGATGCGGAGACTGATTTATATAAATCTATTTTTTAATTTGTAATAAATCCTTACTAATCACAAATGTAGTTGTAGAGTAGTTATTTTTTAACCAAATTGGTTAAACTGTATTGAGATTTTAATCATGATTGATTCTCACTCTTACATCTCAAGCAGCTAAAAAGACCATCTGGTTGAGTAGGGATGTTTAAGTGGACCGAGCTGTCTCAACTGCGATCAAACCAAACCCAGACCAAACCACCCCTACTTCCTCCACGCACCCACTCCCCATACGGGTTCCCACCAATGGCACCCTATGTGTGTCTGGGTTGTTACCACCATCTTTTGGAAAGCAGCTTTAATGCAACAAATCTCCCTTTACAGATAATCTGTCTTGTTCCCATCACTCCTATGTATCGTAAACACACATAAACCATAAGAAAAATCATTATATACTCATAATACACTCAAAATGTCTAATATCACAGCCTGAATACACCCACAGAAATTCAAAGGTTTGCACACCTTTTTTTATTACTGCCCCTGCCCAGAGAATTTTCTGTTGATTATGTGGGAACGATGAATGGAGGTGGGCTATTCAGACATTAAGACAGGCCATGACCAGAAAAAATGTGATTGTCTAGTGCTTTCCTGGGCTATTTGTGCCTGTCCTACTTCTGCCACATTTCTTACAAGTTTTTTTTTTAATGTAGGTTTGGGGTGTTTCCAGCAGCAAAATCACCTGTGGCCAGAAGTTGGTAGCAAGCAGTCTCCAGAACACTTAATACACATTCTACTTCTCTAAAAAATACATTAATTGTTACATTTGTTGTAAGAGCAATGCCAAGAACTAGCTACTCAGGTGCCTCTGTGTTCACAGTCACTTAGCTAGGAGTTCTTTGAGCTGCTTTGACCAACAGGTGTGAAGGGCAGTGGTGCGGCTGTGAATTCAGCACTTGGTGAATTATATCACACTTGCCTTCTTTTTATGTAATAAAGGAACACTATGACTTTCAGTAAAGGGATGTGAACATACTTTCTGAGCTGCCATTACCAAGATGGTTGTCTATCCATGGGAGGCTAAGTGAAGTCCTTAATCCTAGATGAAGCAGAGCCATTTTCTGTGATGTCAGTTCTTGTTTGAATCATATATAATGAGGCATTTCCAAATGAAGAATACATTGCAGTGCACGTGTTTGTTCAATTATGTTTTTTACATTCTTCTCCTCTTTACTATTAATTGTGGACATGATTTCTGCTTCTCGCAGCTGTACCTTAAACTAGATTCTACTCTTGTATATTCTTACTATGCTTTTATCTCCTTCCAGGTATCAGGGGAACTCAGGGCCTTGCTAATTACGTCATTAGAAATCTTGATCTGCGGGGGCGTGGCTTACTCGCCGACGAGGAAGGACGGCGGCTCCGTGAGCTCCGTGGTGGAGAGTGATCGCGGATGCCGTAAGGACCTCTTTTGCCGCTTCTTCAGGCATTTTTCCGGTATGCAGCGTTAGCGGAAGGTGGACTGTACATGAGGACGAGGTCGGAGGCTGTCTGTGAGCCGTTTGTCATCTTTTACTAACAGCGGTAATTTTCTTTCACTCCCGAGACGCGGGAGGCCGCCATTTTGTCTCGCTTCGCCCGCGTCTTTCCTTTTCAGTATTTTATGCCGCTCTGCCCCTTTTGAAATGCCGTGTTTTTCTCCGGTTTGACTGCACGGCTACTACAGTATATTGAGATACATCCTGTTATTGGTGGCTCTTGTACACAATGATGCCCAGTTATAAACCTCCTGCCTATATTTTTTGTGGAGAAATACAGCCGCCATTTTGTCTATTCTGGGTCTGAAGAAACTGTTTACACTTTACCAGTCTATGATGTTTCAATGAAGCCCAAGTTCAACATTTCCCCATGATGTGGCATTAATTGGTGCTAACCCATGAAGGTGTTTTGTTTGAAGGTTTCTGGTCGCCTCTAAGATCACCAGTAAGTTGTCTGCTCCTGAGTCTCTCACTTCAGTGCTCCAGCCAGCATT
The DNA here is from genome assembly GCF_964263255.1 of Lissotriton vulgaris. NCBI lineage: Eukaryota > Metazoa > Chordata > Amphibia > Caudata > Salamandridae > Lissotriton > Lissotriton vulgaris. The sequence goes on along the minus strand of NC_141687.1, from coordinate 1,236,411,176 downwards.
TATTTAAGTGTCTTGTGTGTACTTTCTCTTATATTCTACTGCTTATCATCTTGGATATATTGACTCCAAGTACTGACTCAATCTATATGTGGCAGTGAAGGTTACACACGCGGTATAGAATTTGCTGATTTTTGCAGTGTGCGCCACATTCTTTATACATTACTGCTTTTTTTTTTTTCTTCTTTTGGCGCACCCCCACGGCAGCACAATGGCGAATGACTCTCCTAACCCAAAATTATCTCATACTGGAGCCAAACCTAAGAGACCAAAAAATGATCCACCTTCACCTAACCAGTCCTCGTCCAACCCTGTTCTTGACTCCATTTTAGAAGAAGTACGGGGTCTCCAACCGTTCATGTCTGCCACCAACGAAAAGCTTAAACAGATTGAAGAGCGCTGGGTTGTTATGGAGGGCAAGGTTTTGCATTTGGAGCAACGTGTGAGTGATATACAGGATGCCTCTGCAAAAATCCCATTCTTGGAGCAAGAGATCCACAAACTGAAATTACACACTGAGGACCTTGAAAATCGTAACTGTAGGAACAATCTACGCGTTTATGGCATTCCGGAAAATGTGGAGGGGCCAGACATGGTGTCTTTTCTACGAAAATTTCTTCAGGAACCTTTAGATCTTCAACCTTCGTCTTCTCCCCTAAACATACAGCGTGCACACCGTTTGGGTCGTCTGAACTCCACTTCTACCAAACCTCGTGGTAATATTATGCTTTTTCTTCGAGTTCACAGAGTTATTGTCGGTTCTGAAGGCTGCTAGGCTCAAACGGCGCCTCCAATGGTCTGGTCACAACATATTTATTTCACAGGATCTTTCAACTGCTACGAATACCCGACGCAAGGAATTCTTGAATCTCCGCCCTCTGATGAGACAGTTGAACATTCAATATGGCATCCTGCACCCTTGTTTCTGCAAAATCACACATAATGGTCGCACCCGCTCCTTTGATAATCCACAAAAGCTTCAGACGTACTTGCAGAGTTTCTCTCCTTCATGGACACTGCTAATTAGTGTATATCATCCTTTAGTCTTTCAATGTGGCCTTTTTTTTTCTTTTCTATCTTCACTTTGGCTTCTGATGACTTTTTCTCCTAGTCATTGTTTCCTTTTCTGAGGTTCTGTGTTTCCATTCTTTTTTTTTCCGCTTAAGTCCTTTCTGTGGATGCTCGTGGGGTTGTGTCCCTTCTTCAGTGTATCTTCGCCCCTGATGACTTTGTTGTTTTCCTCTTCTCTGATCAGGCTCTTATGCCTTGATCTGTTTACTCTTTTTTTCTTTCTTTTTAACTGTTTTCCTTTCCCCTTTCCTATCTTCTGCTTTTTCTTTTGCTTGCTTTCTTCCTTCTCCTTCTTGCTTTCATGTTATTTTCTTCTTGCGTAGTCTCTACGTTCTTATTTGTTCTTCATGTTGATAGTCATTCGTATTCTAGGCATTATGTACTACAGTATCATAAGTGTGTTGGGTGTTTTCTTCTCATGTAAATTAATTGTTTGTTGTTTCCCTCTTTGTAGTTGCCTTCCTGAAGTGTGTTTATTCCATATGTCGCCCATCCTTCCCTCCTATCATCATGTGTAACTTTGTTTCGTGGAACATATGAGGTCTCGGTCACCCTGTTAAACGTCAAAAGGTATTGTCACACTTATCTAAACTTAATTCGCAGGTTGTTTTTCTTCAAGAAACGCATTGCTCTGATGTTGAATCTCTTAAGTTGAAAAGGAATTGGGTGGGCCAGTTTGTGTTTTCTCCTGCCATTAGTAAAAAGGGGGGGTTGCTATTTTGTTTCATAAAGCGTTAAATGTTCAAATTATTTCCTCTCAGAGTGATGATGAAGGACGTTGGGCAATGGCTAAGGTTGTTATCCAAAATAAGAATTTGGTTTTGCTAAACATTTATGGCCCAGTTCGTCCGGACCCCAAGTTTTGGAATGATATTAAAGTCCTCATTCGTCCATTGACTGTCCAGACTTTGTTATCGCTGGTGATTTTACTCAACAGTTAGACCCCTTTTCAGATAGATTATCCTCTAGTAAGTTTCAACCTGACGAATCTCATAAGAGTTTTCAATCTGCCATTGCCTCCCGTCCTTTATATGGTTCTTGGAAATTGTGCAATCCTGATGTGTTAGAATATACTTTTTTCTCCAATGTTCACCACACCCGTTCCAGGATTGATTATATTATGGTTAGTAAACATCTGCTTCCTTCTATTCAAAAATCTGTCATTGGTTCTATATTTATATCTGACCACGCCCCTGTCTATACTTCCCTTGACCTCTCCCTCACTTCTTCCACATTCAGTTGATGGAAATTCAATTCTTTCCTATTGTCTGATACTGCTTTCATGAAAGAAATCGAGGGTTTTTTTAATGAATTTTGTACTTTTAATATCCCTTCCGACACCTCTGTTCCTAATAATTGGGATGCTTTAAGGCTGCACTTAGGGCCTTTACTATTTCTTATGTCTCTAAGAAAAAGAAACGTAACAAGTAGAAATATGAAGACCAACTCAAGAACATTAAAGGGCTTGAACATTCTTATTTTTCCTCCAAAACCCCCTCTACATTACAGGACTTAATCAAAGCTAAAACTGACCTAAATAAAACTAGTACTCATGAAGCTTGTAACACCCTTATTAAAATCAAATCCAAATTTCATGGCGGTCAAAATAAAGCGGGGAAAATGTTGGCAAATTATTTAAAAATCAAATCAGAACGTAAGAGTGTAGGTCCTATCTTCAACGACACAATCAATAAGTTAGTCTAGTCGGATGAGGATATTGCAGAAGTATTTCACAACTATTAACAATCCTTGTATACTGACGATACTCATCCTTCTGAAGTAAACTTAACCTCCTTTTTTGATGGTCTTCCCTCACCCCCTTCCATTGCAGATGAATTTGCGTTATTGGAAAAAGATATTTCTCTCCAGGAAGTCCCCCGGGCCATTAACTCCCTTAAAAAAGCGAAAGCGCCAGGCCCTGACGGGCTGCCTGTTGAGTTTTATTCTACTTTTCATGCCTTTTTGGCACCTAAACTCCTACAATTGTTTAATTCTTTTATTGCGGATGCCAAAGCATCTGGATCCTTTCTAGACGCGCTAATTATCATAATCCCTAAACCCGACAAGGATCATTCACAATGTAAGAATTACCGCCCTATATCCTTAATTATTTGTGACTGCAAAATTTTTGCTAAAATTCTGGCCTCGCGTCTTGACTCTATTATCCCCAGTCTAGTAAAAACGGACCAAGTGAGGCTTGTGAAGGGTAGGCTTGCTGCTGACAATGCTCGTATGTTATCTAACATCATATCTCATAGTAAAAATCTAAAAGTCCCTATGGCAGCTTTGTCCTTGGACGCAGAAAAAGCGTTTGACCGTATTAATTGGCAGTTCATGTTTCGTACCCTCCAATGGTTTGGTTTTGGTCCCTCTTTTATTTCCCTAGTTAAACTCCTATATTCCTCTCCCCGTGCCAGTATATTTGTTAATAATCAGTTTTCTAAGTTCTTCTCTTTGTCAAGAGGTACAAGGCAAGGGTGCCCCCTTTCCCCTCTGTTATTTATTTTATGTCTTGAACCTTTTTTAGAACGGATTTGTTCCAATCCTAAGATTGTTGGCTTCAAACTTTCATCTTCTGAGATTAAATTGTCCGCTTATGCAGATGATGTACTGGTATATATGGCGGACCCCACCTCTTCTCTTCCACATTTTTTTGGCGAGTTGCGGTTGTATTCATCTATATCGAATTATAAACGTAATTTATCCAAAACCGAAGTTCTGCCCCTAAATGCAGTTTGTTATCAATATATGTTTAGTAATACTGAATTTGCATGGTATCCTACCAAAATTAAATACCTTGGTATATGGTATTCATCATCCTTAGTTGATACACTTAAACTTACTTTTGATTCCCTCTTAAAGAAAATCCAATCCCTCCTTCAAATTTGGTCCCCCTTATTTCTTTCCTGGTAGGGTAGATTAGATACGATTAAAATGATGATTACCCCCCATGTGCTTTATACTGTCTCAATGCTTCCTTTTAAAAACCCTAATTCATATTATTCCCGCATAAACTCTGTATGTTCTAAATTCTTCTGGAATGACAAACATCCTCGCATAGCCTTACATAAATTGATTCGCCCTAAAAATGAGGGTGGTGTTCGTTTCCCCAGCTTCAAAACATACCATTCTGCATTCCTGATTAAACAATCCTTTTCACTAGCTGATGACTTTTCAATTAATCCTGTGCCCTCATGGGTACTTCTAGAACATTCTCTTTTGAAAGATTTTTCATTTCAGCATATTGTATTTATGTCAAATTGCTCTTTTTTGTCTAAACTCCCTATTTTAAAATACTCTCAAACACTCTCACATAATGTCTTCTCCTCTAATCTCTCTCCTCTTCAATGTTTCCTATCCTCTGTTGTGTGGTATAACAAATTCCTCAAATACAAAGGTAAATCGTTTTATTTTAAATATTGGAAAGAGAAGGATATTATGTTTGTACATCAATTTTTTGATGGTAACTCTATCATTCAGTTCCATGTGTTGCAAACTTTATATCACCTGCCTTCATCGTCCCTACATGAATACACTATTATAAAATCTGCCATTCAAACACATTTATCTTCTCTTTCACTACCTGACATCTTTCCCACTTTCTCTCCCACCACTCAACTTTACCCTTTATTTTCCACTCAACAGCCTAAGGCTGCTCTTGTTTATTCAATTTTGTTATCTAATGTTAAGGATCGCCTTAAAACAAATGTAGAGACTGCTTGGGAAACTGATCTTGCTGTTTCCCTCTCTGTCTCGTTGTGGGATCGTTTATGGTCTAAACTGTTTAAAGTATCAATTTCAGCTCGTATTACTCAATCTTTATTTTTCATTTACCATAGAGTTATTATTACTCCTGTTACTATTCATAAATTTCCCCAACTGCCTCTCCACTATGTTGGTCATGCTCTAAAGACCCAGGTTCACTTAAACATCAGGTATTTGAATGCTCTCCTGTTTTGTTCTCTTGGAATGATGTTTCGAATATCTGTATGCCAATGTTTCATTGTTCCACCCCATTATCGCTATTGAATGTTTTTTTAGGTTCTTTATCGATGGATATTGATATTATTTCGTCCTCTGCTAGATTGCTTGACCTGTTTATTGCTCTTGCATTTAAAGTTATTCTGTCGTGCTGGAAAGATAATTCTAAACTGTCTGTACATACATGGTAGAATTTCATATGTGATGAACATCGGATTGCTATTGCTCCATCCTTCTCTATTCCCCTAAAAATCAAATCTGATCTCCTCTGGCTCCCCTTTACTACGTATCTTTCTTCCAAATCTCCTAGTTAATTGCATTGTTTTATTCCCACATGTTCATCCTTAATGCCAGTTTCTCATCCTCTTCTTTCTTCTCCCCTCTTTTCTTCCTTCTTCCCTCTACTCTTCTCTCCTTTCTCTCCCCCTGTTTCTTCTCTGTCCCCCTTTCTTTTTCTTTCTTTCTCTTGTTCTACACTTAATTCCTCTCATTACATATGTTTTATGCTCCATGTTCTTTTGTAAATCTTCCCATTATATATGACATATGTATGGTTATTTCTTGTAAAATACTAATAAAAATCTCTTTAAAAAAAAAGAAAAAGAAATCTTGATCTGCATTCAAGAGCTACAACATCGCTATATCTGATTTTTAACCTTTGTTGCTTTTTCCTCATAACTGTGTATCTCTATTGGAGACACTTGACATCTTTTACATACACTATTCCATACAAGGTGGCCTTGTGGCCACTAGAAGAAGTCATCCTTTCCTTGGGCAATCAAGCATGGGGCTTAACCAGCCATATTGCTTTCCAGTCCTTGACAGTTGTTCACAAACAACAGGTCATTGTATAGAATCACACTGAACCATTCTAGTTTCAGGCTGCCCGTGTGATGATAAATCACTCCCTATACGGAATATGGCAGAATAATGCAGTTTGAGCTAGAGACCCTTCTATGAACCTGGTATTTTTGAATAACAAACTATAGATGCATTATGCTATAGTGCATTTTTGGAACTGGATCATTTGTGAGAAATACAGTTATTACCATACCTCAGTAGATAATTGCACCCTTGAAGAAAAGGTTCCAACAGGGCAGGCTCTAGGAAAATCACTTCCCTTGGGACAGTAATGACCAGCGGGACAAGGTCCACCTACACCAGGAAACAAGAAATTATAATGTTTAAACAACAGGTGGTTGCATGCAGACACAACACAAATTAAAACGTAGAGTTGACGAGCGATGAAAGATAGCAATAGAAATCAAATGCATATAAACCCTTATTTAATATACCAATAGGTTATTTTGTTCAATAACTATACTTATATTGTACTATGTAACACACTGTTAGCCACATGGTATGTGTCATCAACAAGAAGTCAAAAGCCATTTCTATCCACAAAATTGGAGCCTGGATGTAAGGGAAAATTATTATATAGTGTCACATTTGCTAATTAAGCGGTTGTGTTTCGCTCCCAAAATAAGAAGACACTTTATTAGAGCACCACAGACCAACCACCACCACTGTCAACGTGAATATCAGTGATTGCTAATCACACTTTAGGGCGTTATGTAGTTCAGCTACAGATTTATTTACTATGGATTTTACTATTATTTTAAAAGCTTACACTATACACAACAATACACTTACTGTCCTTTTTGCATACTCAAAAAGCGGGCTTAATACCCCTTTCATAGACCAACTGGTAAAACTGCATATACACCCCATCTCTCATATTTGAATTTATAATTGTTTACATGGTCTTCCTAAAGTAAAGTCCACTGTGTAATGATTCTACACTACACCTCCATGCACATTGATATAGTTTACATTTTTTAAAGCAGTTGTTGTTCGTGGAAAATATCTGAAATGGACAAACAACTCTGATAGAAACATGAACTGAAGAGACAGAGAAAGGCCAGGGTCAGGATTTGATTACATAAAACACGCGCTCATAGGATTATTTTGATTTGTATTCGCTGGTTCAAATTGCATGTGAATGTCAAATGCACAGAGATTGCCACTGCCATGGTTAGAAAAAACGACAATAAACCACATTAAATTAATTCAAGAAATGTACACATAAGGTTTTTCCAGACTTTACACTACTATTGTTCAAGGGGAGTTTAAGATACGTCACATAATGACTGCTTCATATGGGCAGTGCGAAAAATAATTTTATAGTATAGTCAGAACTTAAGAATATATACTTTTGGTGAAATTTCGCAAGAGGTGCTTTAGAGGTAGGAAATGCCAGACTCATTGAGCACAGGCATTCATCTAGAAACGTTTTGGAGGCCATGGATAGGACATCACTGGTTTCCCACCCAAACTGTTTTTAAAATAAGAAGTCAAGCAAGAGGATTCATTTCCATCATCTATCTGCACAGGAAGTGACATCACTGGATTTCCCATCATCCAGCTGCACAGGAGGTGGCATCACTAGTTTGGTACAAAAACTCTCTTTAAAAGAAGTAGCAAGGCAATGAAGAGTTAGTTCCATTAGCCATCTGAAGTGGCATCACTGGATTTCTTATCATCCATATGCAAAGAAAGCTATATCACTGGATTCCTGCCAAAACTGTCTTTAAAAGAAGAAGCCAAGCAAGAGGAGTCAATTCCATCACTCATCTGCCTCAGAAGTGATGTCACTGGATTTCCCATAAACCATCTGCAGTGGATGTGACATTATTTGATTTCTCCTCATCAACCTGCACCTGCACAGGAAGTGACATCACTCCTCTACACTCCCAGGACGTACTTAATGGCTGCCACAGCGTGAATATGCAGCATACGTGAGCAGTGATCACATCAAACGCATGCCAAAGACAAACCCTTCTGCACCCGTCCGTACCAGGACCATGTCCAGCTGACACTCATTGCAACCACCCACACAACACTTCACACTCACATGTTTGCTCCTTAACACCTGCTCACTCACCAACCATCCCACTGAGATCCGGCGCATGCTGCGCGACAATGCCCATGACTTACATTTCCTCACAGACACCTGCATTGGCACCTGATATTGTTCAGCTACAAGGTTGCCAGGTAAGACAGACTTTACACGCCTGGAGGCGAAATCGCCATCATCCACGAGAACACCATCAGCTGCACCACGTCTATGGGCACGTCATCTTCCAACATGGAACACCTGTCGTTCGACTCCACATCACAGCCAACTTCACCCTAAGCAGCACTGTCATCTAAAGACCACCGTGACTGCGCACCAACTTCACCAACACCACCACGGACTTCGTCACACCATGTGCCCTCAATGTTAGTAATTACATTCTACTCAAAAACCTGAACTTCCACCTGAAAGACCCCAGCAACCACAAGCGAGAACACCGCTCAACACCCACTGACTAGAACACAGCAAGAACCTCCGCAAAGCCCTCAAGGATTTCAACAATTGGATCAATTCCTGGGCAGACACCCTCACCCCCCATACACAACAATACTGCAAGGTCCAGGCCAGTTGGTACATGGAGAAACTCAGACTGATGAAACGCCACTGCAAACAAAGGGAGCTTAAATGGAGAATGAGCCAGGACAATGCACACAGGAACATGTTTATATCCGCCATGAGATGCTATCAATAAATGATCTGAACTACCTAATGTGACACTTTAGCAGACTGCATCAATGCCAACACCAACAGAAGCAAAGAAATCTTCATCATTGTTACAGATTTTACCTCACCATCTGCCGCATCCAACTCCATCACTCATTTGCAGAACCTCTACAACAATCTGTATCAATTCTTCAGCAACAAAATCACTTCCATTTACAGCAACTTGAGCCCACAACCAGAACTGACAGTGCAAACTGCATGGCCTGTCTTTACCCCAGAAGAAACTTCCAATACCATGAAGTTCATCCACTCATGGGCCCTATCGGACCCCTCACCATACCCTGCCTGCTCAGGAGGACTGCTACCCATCAGCACCATACTCTCACCCATTCTGATTTGCCCTCCGCATCTTCTGTCACCTTCCCAGATGCTTGGAAACATGCAACTGTTCTTGCATTGCTGAAGAAACTCTCTGCGGATCCTTCAATGCTAGCCAACTACAGCTCAATCTCCCTGCCACCATTCCCAACAAAAACCTCACTGAATACTTCAATGACCACCAACTTCTCAACACCACTCTGTCTCGTTTCAGGCCCATCCACAGATTGAAAACTGCACTCATTGCTGCCATGGAAGACATCCGCAAGACTATGGGCTGCAGAGACACGACTGCCCTCATTCTCCTGGACCTCACCATAGCATTTGACACAATCTCTCACCCCATACACTTCCTACACCTACACAATATCAGAATCTAAGGACACACACTCAGATGGATCTGCTCCTTCCAGATTGGAAGGACCCAGTTAGTCCACCTGGCACTGAACATCTCGGACGCCTCTGACCTTATCTGTGAAGTTCCACATGGATGCCCCCTGAGCCCAGCCCTCTTCCATGATACTTCTAGCCAGCATCTACCGCTCTCATGATATCTAACAACAAAGGGTGGTGATGGACAGAGTTTCTGAATTAAGCAGAATACTCTCACCCAGTCAAGAGATCAGGGCTAGATCCAACACCGTTTTTTAGCTCACTGCACAATCCCAGCTCAGAACCTGGCTATATGCAAATTAGTCTGTTCCTGTCCCAGTGCATGATGGGAACAGGGCAAACCAAACTACCAAGCCAATTCTTACATTGGGAAGGAAACAAGCTTCTGGGGACCGGTTTCTGGCATTTCAGCCGTCGTCGGCCCGGCTTGCTTGAATCCTGATGGTGCAATGAGCAAGGGACTCACATCTGAGTATACCCTTCCACGCTTATGGTGGACAAAATATTTAACAACAAGGGGTGGTGATGGACAGAGTTTCTGAATTAAGCAGAATACTCTCACCCAGTCAAGAGATCAGGGCTAGATCCAACACCGTTTTTTAGCTCACTGCACCATCCCAGCTCAGAACCTGGCTATATGCAAATTAGTCTGTTCCTGTCCCAGTGCATGATGGGAACAGGGCAAACCAAACTACCAAGCCAATTCTTACACTGGGAAGGAAACAAGCTTCCGGGGACCGGTTTCTGGCATTTCAGCCGTCGTCGGCCCGGCTTGCTTGAATCCTGATGGTGCAATGAGCAAGGGACTCACATCTGAGTATACCCTTCCACGCTTATGGTGGACAAAATATTTAACAACAAGGGGTGGTGATGGACAGAGTTTCTGAATTAAGCAGAATACTCTCACCCAGTCAAGAGATCAGGGCTAGATCCAACACCGTTTTTTAGCTCACTGCACCATCCCAGCTCAGAACCTGGCTATATGCAAATTAGTCTGTTCCTGTCCCCGTGCATGATGGGAACAGGGCAAACCAAACTACCAAGCCAATTCTTACACTGGGAAGGAAACAAGCTTCCGGGGACCGGTTTCTGGCATTTCAGCCGTCGTCGGCCCGGCTTGCTTGAATCCTGATGGTGCAATGAGCAAGGGACTCACATCTGAGTATACTCTTCCACGCTTATGGTGGACAAAATATTTAACAACAAGGGGTGGTGATGGACAGAGTTTCTGAATTAAGCAGAATACTCTCACCCAGTCAAGAGATCAGGGCTAGATATCAACGTCCTCTCCTGTGCCGACAACACACAACTCATTCAAGTTCCAAGCCGCTTGGTCTTCATCCCACTGGATGAAGAACAAATGCCTATAGCTAAATATCAACATGACCAAAATCTTGATTTTCGGAAAGAGTACATCACTGTGGGACTCCACCTGTTGGTCAACATAGCTAGATCCAACACCCATCCCCACCACCTCAACCAAGAACCTCAGGATCATCATCAAAAGCAAAGTCAAAATGACCCCCTAAGTCAATGCCATCACCTTCTCATGTTTCCATACCCTGAAGATGCAGAGGGAGATTTTCAAATGGGTCACTATCACTACCTGGAAAAGAGTCACTCGAGCCCTGGTCACGACCAATATGGACAACCGGAACACCCTCAATGCCGGGACAGATGAAAGAAACTCACCAAAAAGCAACAGAACACTCTGCACTTGGCAGAAAGAATCCCTCACAACCTCCCACACCGCACTCAGTTCACACCACACCTGAAGGAACTCCACCGGCAGCGCATTGACCAATGAGTACAACCCAAGCTCCTCACCCACACTTTCAAGGCACTACATAATTCTGGCCCAGTATACCTCAGCAATCACATCTACTTTCACGAACCTTCGACACCTCTGATCATCCAGACTCCTACTTGCACAAATCCCATATAAACAGAAAACTAGATCTGGCAGTCAAGATTTCTCCTACATTACTCATATAGTGTGCAACGACCTTCTATTACACATAGGGGCCTCCTCCTCTCTTCTTAAAGAGCTGTGTTTTTGAGCAGTCCAACTAGGCCCTAATTGTGCCTAGATTCACACCTGCCCATCTCGAGGATATCTCCAGGATACCCTCTCAGGTGATAGTGCACAACATGACATGACATAACTATAATCCTGAAATGTCACCAACTTGGACAAGGTAGAGTAGATACAAATAGCTTTAAGATGTACTTCAAAGAGTTTTAAAGAGAAAAAAAACCATAAAAGTATCACATTTGCAGTGCTGTTGGGTACTTCGAGGCTATTATGATATCTAAACGGCAACATGGTAAAGTGAGTTGATTTCTGTGCAAACCAGAATAAAATAAAATCTAAATTGTACTTTATTATCAAGTCTTAGTTTTAATTGAAAGTCTTATTTTTAATAGCAACAATTGTAAATGATTGTAAATTTTTGTTTTATGTACTTGCTTTAATGAGTGAACCTCGAATAAAGCATTATTTGACTTGACTTGAGAATAAAAGAGCAGCCTGAGATAGGGAGAATTTTATATATGAGCCACAGGGTATATTCAAGCACCTGTAAAAATATGGTTATTTTCTTGACTAGACAAATTATTACATGTTGGTGCCAGGAGACATTCTGGTGATGGGGCTTAAATTTGTGCACTGCTGAACAGGTTATTAGGAAGGATGCATTCTATTTAGATATTTAAATTATAAGCTGTAGAACATCAAAGGAAATGCCCTAGTGATGTCACACACACACTAGCACACACATATGTGTACACAGAGTCAGGTTAGATTTTAATAAAGATCAAAACTGGCATCATGGAAAGACGAGTGCCGACCTGAAAATCCGACTATGTGTCCTGCTTCTTATGAAGGCTGACATTACACTGGCTATGAAGCTCGTCATTCCCTCACCACTCCAGACCTGCACATGACCAGCCACTACATGTGAGGGCCCTGCAGAGGGTGACACTCCCTCAACAGTTCTTTCTCCCCTTCAAAAGAAAAAAGAAGGAGACAGCTCCCAAGCCCACTTCCAAGGGTGCGAGGTTTACTTTCTCTGCAAGGTCACTTTCTCCTCCAGGCCTATGCCACCACCCTTCCACAGGTAGGAACCCTTGCCATGTGGTCATGGCTGAACTACAGAAGCTTGAAGAGGCGCCAGTGATCAAAAAAGTCTCCAGCCCAACCTAGTGACTCTTGCCGATGGTGATAGTGAGCAAACCAAAACAGGCCGGCTGCTTGTCACATCTGCGCAAACAGCTGATGACCTTATTGTGGACCTGAATGGATCTGGATGTTTGTCTAAGCTAGATCTTAACTCTGACTACCACCAGCTCGAACTCCAGGAAGACTGCCTATACATCACCAACTTCTTGATTCAAGTCGGTCTTTGCCACCACCGGATTCCCAATTTTGGGATCTCTTCTGCGGCGGAGGTGTTCCAGAACACCATTCAGGAGTTCCTCCCTGGGTTGAAGACTGTCATAAATGTAAGCAATGACATTCTCATCCACGCCCCCATGATCAAGAGCTTTGGAGCCATCTCTAAGCTGTTCTCACAAGACTGAGTGAAGTGGGCCTGTTGCTGAATCAACAAAAGTGCCAGTTCTGGGGCAAGAAATGGAATTCTATGGCTACAATGTCCCAGGAAGGATGATCAAGGTCGATCTTGCAAAAACGGCATACATCAGAAACGCAGCAACCTTGACATCCCCCTTGGAGGTTAGTAGCTTCTAGGGCTAACAACATACTGTGGGGGGTTCATCCTGAACCTGGCTACGCTGGCTGGTCCACTACCAGACGTAATGAAGTCTACTGTCCCATGGGCCTGGGGAAGAGAAGACTAAGCTTTCGAAGCCAGCAAGCATACATTCATGCAGAACACTGTGATGGCCTACTTTGACCTGGTCAAGAAGTCAGAAATTGTAGTGGATGTCAGCCCCATAGGGCTAGGAGCCATACTTATGCATAAAGCCACAGATGGGCAATGGACACCCATTACATTTATCAATCAAGCTCTCACGGAGACAGAAAAAGGGTACCTCCACATCAAAAAATAGGCACTAGAAATCAAAGGGGTGGAATTTACTTCCACCTGTATGTCTAAAGCCAGCCCATTAAAGTAAAAATGGACCACAAACTACTAATACCCATGTTTGTGTGGAGAGCGTCTAACTGTCCAAATAGAAAGTAGGCCCTCTAGCTCCAAAAGTACTAAATGTCAGTAAGCTACAAACCAGGGTGCACCAATCCCGCTGACTATCTCTTTAGATACCTGGGTGTATCCACTGACACCTAACAAGACTTCAGTGCAAGGATGGATGACTATGTCCAGTGGGTTCTCCAAATTCCCAGTAGTGGAATGGCTCATGAACAGAAACTTTAAGCAAATAAGATTCTGCCTCCACAGAGTATTTATAACTATTGACGTCCTCTTGACATTAAAGAGTGACAACAACCCTTAGTTCCACAGCCAAGATTTCTGAGATTACTTGAATGCACCAACTATTACGATTCAGAAAAGGGGGTGGTGATGAACAGAGTGTCTGAATTAAGCAGACCACTCTTACCCAGTCCAAAGATCACCGTTATTTATCTCACTGCACCATCCGAGTTCAGAACCTGGCTATATGCAAATCAGTCTGTCCCTGGCCCAGTGCATCATGGGAACAGGGCAGACTAAAGTACCAAGCCAATTCTTCACCAGAAAGGAGACAAGCTACCGGGGACCGGTTTCTGGCATTTCAGACGTCGTCGGCCCGGCTTGCTTGAATCCTGATGGTGCAGTGAGAAAGGGACTCATGTCTGAGTATACCCTGCCACACCTATAGTGGCCAAAAACGATTCAGAAAAGGGGGTGGTGATGAACAGAGTGTCTGAATTAAGCAGACCACTCTTACCCAGTCCAAAGATCAGGGCTTGATCCATCACCGTTATTTATCTCACTGCACCATCCCAGTTCAGAACCTGGCTATATGCAAATCAGTCTGTCCCTGGTCCAGTGCATCATGGGAACAGGGCAGACTAAACTACCAAGCCAATTCTTCACCAGAAAGGAGACAAGCTACCGGGGACCGGTTTCTGGCATTTCAGCCGTCGTCGGCTCGGCTTGCTTGAATCCTGATGGTGCAGTGAGAAAGGGACTCATGTCTGAGTATACCCTGCCACACCTATAGTGGCCAAAAACGATTCAGAAAAGGGGGTGGTGATGAACAGAGTGTCTGAATTAGCAGACCACTCTTACCCAGTCCAAAGATCAGGGCTTGATCCATCACCGTTATTTATCTCACTGCACCATCCCAGTTCAGAACCTGGCTATATGCAAATCAGTCTGTCCCTGGCCCAGTGCATCATGGGAACAGGGCAGACTAAACTACCAAGCCAATTCTTCACCAGAAAGGAGACAAGCTACCGGGGACCGGTTTCTGGCATTTCAGCCGTCGTCAGCCCGGCTTGCTTGAATCCTGATGGTGCAGTGAAAAAGGGACTCATGTCTGAGTATATCCTGCCACACCTATAGTGGCCAAAAACGATTCAGAAAAGGGGGTGGTGATGAACAGAGTGTCTGAATTAAGCAGACCACTCTTACCCAGTCCAAAGATCACCGTTATTTATCTCACTGCACCATCCCAGTTCAGAACCTGGCTATATGCAAATCAGTCTGTCCCTGGCCCAGTGCATCATGGGAACAGGGCAGACTAAACTACCAAGCCAATTCTTCACCAGAAAGGAGACAAGCTACCGGGGACCGGTTTCTGGCATTTCAGACGTCGTCGGCCCGGCTTGCTTGAATCCTGATGGTGCAGTGAGAAAGGGACTCATGTCTGAGTATACCCTGCCACACCTATAGTGGCCAAAAACGATTCAGAAAAGGGGGTGGTGATGAACAGAGTGTCTGAATTAAGCAGACCACTCTTACCCAGTCCAAAGATCAGGGCTTGATCCATCACTGTTATTTATCTCACTGCACCATCCCAGTTCAGAACCTGGCTATATGCAAATCAGTCTGTCCCTGGTCCAGTGCATCATGGGAACAGGGCAGACTAAACTACCAAGCCAATTCTTCACCAGAAAGGAGACAAGCTACCGGGGACCGGTTTCTGGCATTTCAGCCGTCGTCGGCCCGGCTTGCTTGAATCCTGATGGTGCAGTGAGAAAGGGACTCATGTCTGAGTATACCCTGCCACACCTATAGTGGCCAAAAACGATTCAGAAAAGGTGGTGGTGATGAACAGAGTGTCTGAATTAGCAGACCACTCTTACCCAGTCAAAAGATCAGGGCTTGATCCATCACCGTTATTTATCTCACTGCACCATCCCAGTTCAGAACCTGGCTATATGCAAATCAGTCTGTCCCTGGCCCAGTGCATCATGGGAACAGGGCAGACTAAACTACCAAGCCAATTCTTCACCAGAAAGGAGACAAGCTACCGGGGACCGGTTTCTGGCATTTCAGCCGTCGTCGGCCCGGCTTGCTTGAATCCTGATGGTGCAGTGAGAAAGGGACTCTTGTCTGAGTATACCCTGCCACACCTATAGTGGCCAAAAACGATTCAGAAAAGGGGGTGGTGATGAACAGAGTGTCTGAATTAAGCAGACCACTCTTACCCAGGCCAAAGATCAGGGCTTGATCCATCACCGGTATTTATCTCACTGCACCATCCCAGTTCAGAACCTGGCTATATGCAAATCAGTCTGTCCCTGGCCCAATGCATCATGGGAACAGGGCAGACTAAACTACCAAGCCAATTCTTCACCAGAAAGGAGACAAGCTCCCGGGGACCGGTTTCTGGCATTTCAGCCGTCGTCGGCCAGGCTTGCTTGAATCCTGATGGTGCAGGGAGAAAGGGACTCATGTCTGAGTATACCCTGCCACACCTATAGTGGCCAAAAACGATTCAGAAAAGGGGGTGGTGATGAACAGAGTGTCTGAATTAAGCAGACCACTCTTACCCAGTCCAAAGATCAGGGCTTGATCCATCACCGTTATTTATCTCACTGCACCATCCCAGTTCAGAACCTGGCTATATGCAAATCAGTCTGTCCCTGGCCCAGTGCATCATGGGAACAGGGCAGACTAAACTACCAAGCCAATTCTTCACCAGAAAGGAGACAAGCTACTGGGGACCGGTTTCTGGCATTTCAGCCGTCGTCGGCCCGGCTTGCTTGAATCCTGATGGTGCAGTGAGGAAGGGACTCATGTCTGAGTATACCCTGCCACACCTATAGTGGCCAAAAACGATTCAGAAAAGGGGGTGGTGATGAACAGAGTGTCTGAATTAAGCAGACCACTCTTACCCAGTCCAAAGATCAG
Source organism: Lissotriton vulgaris (assembly GCF_964263255.1). NCBI lineage: Eukaryota > Metazoa > Chordata > Amphibia > Caudata > Salamandridae > Lissotriton > Lissotriton vulgaris. The sequence goes on along the minus strand of NC_141687.1, from coordinate 1,236,394,448 downwards.
GGCTTGATCCATCACCGTTATTTATCTCACTGCACCATCCCAGTTCAGAACCTGGCTATATGCAAATCAGTCTGTTCCTGGCCCAGTGCATCATGGGAACAGGGCAGACTAAACTACCAAGCCAATTCTTCACCAGAAAGGAGACAAGCTACCGGGGACCGGTTTCTGGCATTTCAGCCGTCGTCGGCCCGGCTTGCTTGAATCCTGATGGTGCAGTGAGAAAGGGACTCATGTCTGAGTATACCCGGCCACACCTATAGTGGCCAAAAACGATTCAGAAAAGGGGGTGGTGATGAACAGAGTGTCTGAATTAAGCAGACCACTCTTACCCAGTCCAAAGATCAGGGCTTGATCCATCACCGTTATTTATCTCACTGCACCATCCCAGTTCAGAACCTGGCTATATGCAAATCAGTGTGTCCCTGGCCCAGTGCATCATGGGAACAGGGCAGACTAAACTACCAAGCCAATTCTTCACCAGAAAGGAGACAAGCTACCGGGGACCGGTTTCTGGCATTTCAGCCGTCGTCGGCCCGGCTTGCTTGAATCCTGATGGCGCAGTGAGAAAGGGACTCATGTTTGAGTATACCCTGCCACACCTATAGCGGCCAAAAACGATTCAGAAAAGGGGGTGGTGATGAACAGAGTGTCTGAATTAAGCAGACCACTCTTACCCAGTCCAAAGATCAGGGCTTGATCCATCACCGTTATTTATCTCACTGCACCATCCCAGTTCAGAACCTGGCTATATGCAAATCAGTCTGTCCCTGGCCCAGTGCATCATGGGAACATGGCAGACTAAACTACCAAGCCAATTCTTCACCAGAAAGGAGACAAGCTACCGGGGACCGGTTTCTGGCATTTCAGCCGTCGTCGGCCCGGCTTGCTTGAATCCTGATGGTGCAGTGAGAAAGGGACTCTTGTCTGAGTATACCCTGCCACACCTATAGTGGCCAAAAACGATTCAGAAAAGGGGGTGGTGATGAACAGAGTGTCTGAATTAAGCAGACCACTCTTACCCAGTCCAAAGATCAGGGCTTGATCCATCACCGTTATTTATCTCACTGCACCATCCCAGTTCAGAACCTGGCTATATGCAAATCAGTCTGTCCCTGGCCCAGTGCATCATGGGAACAGGGCAGACTAAACTACCAAGCCAATTCTTCACCAGAAAGGAGACAAGCTACTGGGGACCGGTTTCTGGCATTTCAGCCGTCGTCGGCCCGGCTTGCTTGAATCCTGATGGTGCAGTGAGGAAGGGACTCATGTCTGAGTATACCCTGCCACACCTATAGTGGCCAAAAACGATTCAGAAAAGGGGGTGGTGATGAACAGAGTGTCTGAATTAAGCAGACCACTCTTACCCAGTCCAAAGATCAGGGCTTGATCCATCACCGTTATTTATCTCACTGCACCATCCCAGTTCAGAACCTGGCTATATGCAAATCAGTCTGTTCCTGGCCCAGTGCATCATGGGAACAGGGCAGACTAAACTACCAAGCCAATTCTTCACCAGAAAGGAGACAAGCTACCGGGGACCGGTTTCTGGCATTTCAGCCGTCGTCGGCCCGGCTTGCTTGAATCCTGATGGTGCAGTGAGAAAGGGACTCATGTCTGAGTATACCCGGCCACACCTATAGTGGCCAAAAACGATTCAGAAAAGGGGGTGGTGATGAACAGAGTGTCTGAATTAAGCAGACCACTCTTACCCAGTCCAAAGATCAGGGCTTGATCCATCACCGTTATTTATCTCACTGCACCATCCCAGTTCAGAACCTGGCTATATGCAAATCAGTGTGTCCCTGGCCCAGTGCATCATGGGAACAGGGCAGACTAAACTACCAAGCCAATTCTTCACCAGAAAGGAGACAAGCTACCGGGGACCGGTTTCTGGCATTTCAGCCGTCGTCGGCCCGGCTTGCTTGAATCCTGATTGCGCAGTGAGAAAGGGACTCATGTTTGAGTATACCCTGCCACACCTATAGCGGCCAAAAACGATTCAGAAAAGGGGGTGGTGATGAACAGAGTGTCTGAATTAAGCAGACCACTCTTACCCAGTCCAAAGATCAGGGCTTGATCCATCACCGTTATTTATCTCACTGCACCATCCCAGTTCAGAACCTGGCTATATGCAAATCAGTCTGTCCCTGGCCCAGTGCATCATGGGAACATGGCAGACTAAACTACCAAGCCAATTCTTCACCAGAAAGGAGACAAGCTACCGGGGACCGGTTTCTGGCATTTCAGCCGTCGTCGGCCCGGCTTGCTTGAATCCTGATGGTGCAGTGAGAAAGGGACTCATGTCTAAGTATACCCTGCCACACCTATAGTGGCCAAAAACGATTCAGAAAAGGGGGTGGTGATGAACAGAGTGTCTGAATTAAGCAGACCACTCTTACCCAGTCCAAAGATCAGGGCGTGATCCATCACCATTATTTATCTCACTGCACCATCCCAGTTCAGAAACTCTGTCCATCACCACCCCTTGTTGTTAAATATTTTGTCCACCCTAAGCGTGGAAGGGTGTACTCAGATGTGAGTCCCTTGCTCATTGCACCATCAGGATTCAAGCAAGCCGGGCCGACGACGGCTGAAATGCCAGAAACCGGTCCCCGGAAGCTTGTTTCCTTCCCAGTGTAAGAATTGGCTTGGTAGTTTGGTTTGCCCTGTTCCCATCATGCACTGGGACAGGAACAGACTAATTTTGCATATAGCCAGGTTCTGAACTGGGATGGTGCAGTGAGCTAAAAAACGATGTTGGATCTGGCCCTGATCTCTTGACTGGGTGAGAGTATTCTGCTTAATTCAGAAACTCTGTCCATCACCACCCCTTGTTGTTAAATATTTTGTCCACCCTTAGCGTGGAAGGGTATACTCAGATGTGAGTCCCTTGCTCATTGCACCATCAGGATTCAAGCAAGCCGGGCCGACGACGTCTGAAATGCCAGAAACCGGTCCCCGGAAGCTTGTTTCCTTCCCAGTGTAAGAATTGGCTTGGTAGTTTGGTTTGCCCTGTTCCCATCATGCACTGGGACAGGAACAGACTAATTTGCATATAGCCAGGTTCTGAACTGGGATGGTGCAGTGAGCTAAAAAACGGTGTTGGATCTAGCCCTGATCTCTTGACTGGGTGAGAGTATTCTGCTTAATTCAGAAACTCTGTCCATCACCACCCCTTGTTGTTAAATATTTTGTCCACCCTAAGCGTTGAAGGGTATACTCAGATGTGAGTCCCTTGCTCATTGCACCATCAGGATTCAAGCAAGCAGGGCCGACGACGGCTGAAATGCCAGAAACCGGTCCCCGGAAGCTTGTTTCCTTCCCAGTGTAAGAATTGGCTTGGTAGTTTGGTTTGCCCTGTTCCCATCATGCACTGGGACATGAACAGACTAATTTGCATATAGCCAAGTTCTGAACTGGGATGGTGCAGTGAGCTCAAAAACGGTGTTGGATCTAGCCCTGATCTCTTGACTGGATGAGAGTATTCTGCTTAATTCAGAAACTCTGTCCATCACCACCCCTTGTTGTTAAATATTTTGTCCACCCTAAGCGTGGAAGGGTATACTCAGATGTGAGTCCCTTGCTCATTGCACCATCAGGATTCAAGCAAGCCGGGCCGACGACGGCTGAAATGCCAGAAACCGATCCCCGGAAGCTTGTTTCCTTCCCAGTGTAAGAATTGGCTTGGTAGTTTGGTTTGCCCTGTTCCCATCATGCACTGGGACAGGAACAGACTAATTTGCATATAGCCAGGTTCTGAACTGGGATGGTGCAGTGAGCTAAAAAACGGTGTTTGATCTAGCCCTGATCTCTTGACGGGGTGAGAGTATTCTGCTTAATTCAGAAACTCTGTCCATCACCACCCCTTGTTGTTAAATATTTTGTCCACCCTAAGCGTGGAAGGGTATACTCAGATGTGAGTCCCTTGCTCATTGCACCATCAGGATTCAAGCAAGCCGGGCTGACGACGGCTGAAATGCCAGAAACCGGTCCCCGGAAGCTTGTTTCCTTCCCAGTGTAAGAATTGGCTTGGTAGTTTGGTTTGCCCTGTTCCCATCATGCACTGGGACAGGAACAGACTAATTTGCATATAGCCAGGTTCTGAACTGGGATGGTGCAGTGAGCTAAAAAACGGTGTTGGATCTAGCCCTGATCTCTTGACTGGGTGAGAGTATTCTGCTTAATTCAGAAACTCTGTCCATCACCACCCCTTGTTGTTAAATATTTTGTCCACCCTAAGCGTGGAAGGGTATACTCAGATGTGAGTCCCTTGCTCATTGCACCATCAGGATTCAAGCAAGCCGGGCCGACGACGGCTGAAATGCCAGAAACCGGTCCCCGGAAGCTTGTTTCCTTCCCAGTGTAAGAATTGGCTTGGTTGTTTGGTTTGCCCTGTTCCCATCATGCACTAGGACAGGAACAGACTAATTTGCATATAGCCAGGTTCTGAACTGGGATGGTGCAGTGAGCTAAAAAACGGTGTTGGATCTAGCCCTGATCTCTTGACTGGGTGAGAGTATTCTGCTTAATTCAGAAACTCTGTCCATCACCACCCCTTGTTGTGAAATATTTTGTCCACCCTAAGCGTGGAAGGGTATACTCAGATGTGAGTCCCTTGCTCATTGCAAAATCAGGATTCAAGCAAGCCGGGCCGACGACGGCTGAAATGCCAGAAACCGGTCCCCGGAAGCTTGTTTCCTTCCCAGTGTAAGAATTGGCTTGGTTGTTTGGTTTGCCCTGTTCCCATCATGCACTGGGACAGGAACAGACTAATTTGCATATAGCCAGGTTCTGAACTGGGATGATGCAGTGAGCTAAAAAACGGTGTTGGATCTAGCCCTGATCTCTTGACTGGGTGAGAGTATTCTGCTTAATTCAGAAACTCTGTCCATCACTAAGCATGGGCGAATATTGCGAATCTCGCGTTCGCGAATTTTGCGGATTTGCGAACTCGCAATCCGCAAAATCCGCGAATTCTCGCGAATTTGCGGATTTTTTTTTTTTTGTGTTTGCGCGGGTTTCTGCCAGTTCGCGAGGGTTTTGTACAATTTCGCAAATTGCGAACTTACCTGTCGGGTCGCAAGTTTCGCGAACTTGTTGTTTCTACGTGTCCAGCCTGTTTGGGACACTGTTCTTCATCACTGCCACTCTCTGTCACCACTGCCACTCTCTGACTACTCATGCCACCCTCTGGCCCACCCATGCCACCCTCTGTTTCATCACAGCACCCTCTGGTTGTCCAGGCAGTGTACATTATTGTGGCAATGCAAGCACACCTTCCCTGCCTCAAGTGACCTGAATTAATTTGGGGCTGATTAATGTGTCACAGAATATTTTTTTAGCTGGCACCTGCTTCCTTAGTGCTTCCTGATTAGTGATCTTTTGCACTTGCTAAGTGCTTTCATTGTTGCAAAATTAGTTACAACACCTGCCCTGCCCCAACTGATAATAATGAATTAGGGGCTGATTAATGGATTTGAACTTCCAGCCTGGCTCCTGCTTGTCTCCCTTAGCTGTAATTCAGGACCTTTGTGGCATATGTGTAACTATTCTGAGGTTCAGAGCAGGGTCACATAATAGTTGCAACTGGCAACTGAACTCTGGAGGGGCCCCTCAGGAAGCACTACAGGAAATGGCTACTAATGATGAGCCTGAACTTTTGAACCTGGTAAGTAGTTTCAGTTTTGCTAAGATCGTATTTCTGCAATTTTGCACTTATTCGCGGGGCGCGAAATTGTACTGGGAAGCCGCGAACTCACGCGAACAGTGCGAGCAGTGCGAGCAAAATCCGCTGCTCGCGGATTTGCGGATTTTGCGGGAGATTCGCGAATCTCGCGGATTGCGAATTTACCGAAAATCCGCAAAATCCGCGAGCGAAACGGATTTTCCGCCCATGCTTATCCATCACCACCCCTTGTTGTTAAATATTTTGTCCACCCTAAGCGTGGAAGGGTATACTCAGATGTGAGTCCCTTGCTCATTGCACCATCAGGATTCAAGCAAGCCGGGCCGACGACGGCTGAAATGCCAGAAACCGGTCCCCGGAAGCTTGTTTCCTTCCCAGTGTAAGAATTGGCTTGGTAGTTTGGTTTGCCCTGTTCCCATCATGCACTGGGACAGGAACAGACTAATTTGCATATAGCCAGGTTCTGAACTGGGATGGTGCAGTGAGCTAAAAAACGGTGTTGGATCTAGCCCTGATCTCTTGACTGGGTGAGAGTATTCTGCTTAATTCAGAAACTCTGTCCATCACCACCCCTTGTTGTTAAATATTTTGTCCACCCTAAGCGTGGAAGGGTATACTCAGATGTGAGTCCCTTGCTCATTGCACCATCAGGATTCAAGCAAGCCGGGCCGACGACGGCTGAAATGCCAGAAACCGGTCCCCGGAAGCTTGTTTCCTTCCCAGTGTAAGAATTGGCTTGGTAGTTTGGTTTGCCCTGTTCCCATCATGCACTGGGACAGGAACAGACTAATTTGCATATAGCCAGGTTCTGAACTGGGATAGTGCAGTGAGCTAAAAAACTGTGTTGGATCTAGCCCTGATCTCTTGACTGGGTGAGAGTATTCTGGTTAATTCAGAAACTCTGTCCATCACCACCCCTTGTTGTTAAATATTTTATCCACCCTAAGCGTGGAAGGGTATACTCAGATGTGAGTCCCTTGCTCATTGCACCATCAGGATTCAAGCAAGCCGGGCCGACGACGGCTGAAATGCCAGAAACGGGTCCCCGAAGCTTGTTTCCTTCCCAGTGTAAGAATTGGCTTGGTAGTTTGGTTTGCCCTGTTCCCATCATGCACTGGGACAGGAACAGACTAATTTGCATATAGCCAGGTTCTGAACTGGGATGGTGCAGTGAGCTAAAAAACGGTGTTGGATCTAGCCCTGATCTCTTGACTGGGTGAGAGTATTCTGCTTAATTCAGAAACTCTGTCCATCACCACCCCTTGTTGTGAAATATTTTGTCCACCCTAAGCGTGGAAGGGTATACTCAGATGTGAGTCCCTTGCTCATTGCACCATCAGGATTCAAGCAAGCCGGGCCGACGACGGCTGAAATGCCAGAAACCGGTCCCCGGAAGCTTGTTTCCTTCCCAGTGTAAGAATTGGCTTGGTAGTTTGGTTTGCCCTGTTCCCATCATACACTGGGACAGGAACAGACTAATTTGCGTATAGCCAGGTTCTGAACTGGGATGGTGCAGTGAGTTAAAAAACGGTGTTGGATCTAGCCCTGACCTCTTGACTGGGTGAGAGTATTCTGCTTAATTCGGAAACTCTGTCCATCACCACCCCTTGTTGTTAAATATTTTGTCCACCCTAAGCGTGGAAGAATATACTCAGATGTGAGTCCCTTGCTCATTGCACCATCAGGATTCAAGCAAGCCGGGCCGACGACGGCTGAAATGCCAGAAACCGGTCCCCGGAAGCTTGTTTCCTTCCCAGTGTAAGAATTGGCTTGGTAGTTTGGTTTGCCCTGTTCCCATCATGCACTGGGACAGGAACAGACTAATTTGCATATAGCCAAGTTCTGAACTGGGATGGTGCAGTGAGCTAAAAAACGGTGTTGGATCTAGCCCTGATCTCTTGACTGGATGAGAGTATTCTGCTTAATTCAGAAACTCTGTCCATCACCACCCCTTGTTGTTAAATATTTTGTCCACCCTAAGCGTGGAAGGGTATACTCAGATGTGAGTCCCTTGCTCATTGCACCATCAGGATTTAAGCAAGCCGGGCCGACGACGGCTGAAATGCCAGAAACCGATCCCCGGAAGCTTGTTTCCTTCCCAGTGTAAGAATTGGCTTGGTAGTTTGGTTTGCCCTGTTCCCATCATGCACTGGGACAGGAACAGACTAATTTGCATATAGCCAGGTTCTGAACTGGGATGGTGCAGTGAGCTAGAAAACGGTGTTGGATCTAGCCCTGATCTCTTGACGGGGTGAGAGTATTCTGCTTAATTCAGAAACTCTGTCCATCACCACCCCTTGTTGTTAAATATTTTGTCCACCCTAAGCGTGGAAGGGTATACTCAGATGTGAGTCCCTTGCTCATTGCACCATCAGGATTCAAGCAAGCCGGGCTGACGACGGCTGAAATGCCAGAAACCGGTCCCCGGAAGCTTGTTTCCTTCCCAGTGTAAGAATTGGCTTGGTAGTTTGGTTTGCCCTGTTCCCATCATGCACTGGGACAGGAACAGACTAATTTGCATATAGCCAGGTTCTGAACTGGGATGGTGCAGTGAGCTAAAAAACGGTGTTGGATCTAGCCCTGATCTCTTGACTGGGTGAGAGTATTCTGCTTAATTCAGAAACTCTGTCCATCACCACCCCTTGTTGTTAAATATTTTGTCCACCCTAAGCGTGGAAGGGTATACTCAGATGTGAGTCCCTTGCTCATTGCACCATCAGGATTCAAGCAAGCCGGGCCGACGACGGCTGAAATGCCAGAAACCGGTCCCCGGAAGCTTGTTTCCTTCCCAGTGTAAGAATTGGCTTGGTAGTTTGGTTTGCCCTGTTCCCATCATGCACTGGGACAGGAACAGACTAATTTGCATATAGCCAGGTTCTGAACTGGGATGGTGCAGTGAGCTAAAAAACGGTGTTGGATCTAGCCCTGATCTCTTGACTGGGTGAGAGTATTCTGCTTAATTCAGAAACTCTGTCCATCACCACCCCTTGTTGTTAAATATTTTGTCCACCCTAAGCGTGGAAGGGTATACTCAGATGTGAGTCCCTTGCTCATTGCACCATCAGGATTCAAGCAAGCCGGGCCGACGATGGCTGAAATGCCAGAAACCGGTCCCCGGAAGCTTGTTTCCTTCCCAGTGTAAGAATTGGCTTGGTAGTTTGGTTTGCCCTGTTCCCATCATGCACTGGGACAGGAACAGACTAATTTGCATATAGCCAGGTTCTGAACTGGGATAGTGCAGTGAGCTAAAAAACTGTGTTGGATCTAGCCCTGATCTCTTGACTGGGTGAGAGTATTCTGGTTAATTCAGAAACTCTGTCCATCACCACCCCTTGTTGTTAAATATTTTATCCACCCTAAGCGTGGAAGGGTATACTCAGATGTGAGTCCCTTGCTCATTGCACCATCAGGATTCAAGCAAGCCGGGCCGACGACGGCTGAAATGCCAGAAACGGGTCCCCGAAGCTTGTTTCCTTCCCAGTGTAAGAATTGGCTTGGTAGTTTGGTTTGCCCTGTTCCCATCATGCACTGGGACAGGAACAGACTAATTTGCATATAGCCAGGTTCTGAACTGGGATGGTGCAGTGAGCTAAAAAACGGTGTTGGATCTAGCCCTGATCTCTTGACTGGGTGAGAGTATTCTGCTTAATTCAGAAACTCTGTCCATCACCACCCCTTGTTGTGAAATATTTTGTCCACCCTAAGCGTGGAAGGGTATACTCAGATGTGAGTCCCTTGCTCATTGCACCATCAGGATTCAAGCAAGCCGGGCCGACGACGGCTGAAATGCCAGAAACCGACCCCCGGAAGCTTGTTTCCTTCCCAGTGTAAGAATTGGCTTGGTAGTTTGGTTTGCCCTGTTCCCATCATACACTGGGACAGGAACAGACTAATTTGCGTATAGCCAAGTTCTGAACTGGGATGGTGCAGTGAGTTAAAAAACGGTGTTGGATCTAGCCCTGACCTCTTGACTGGGTGAGAGTATTCTGCTTAATTCAGAAACTCTGTCCATCACCACCCCTTGTTGTTAAATATTTTGTCCACCCTAAGCGTGGAAGAATATACTCAGATGTGAGTCCCTTGCTCATTGCACCATCAGGATTCAAGCAAGCCGGGCCGACGACGGCTGAAATGCCAGAAACCGGTCCCCGGAAGCTTGTTTCCTTCCCAGTGTAAGAATTGGCTTGGTAGTTTGGTTTGCCCTGTTCCCATCATGCACTGGGACAGGAACAGACTAATTTGCATATAGCCAGGTTCTGAACTGGGATGGTGCAGTGAGCTAAAAAACGGTGTTGGATCTAGCCCTGATCTCTTGACTGGGTGAGAGTATTCTGCTTAATTCAGAAACTCTGTCCATCACCACCCCTTGTTGTTAAATATTTTGTCCACCCTAAGCGTGGAAGGGTATACTCAGATGTGAGTCCCTTGCTCATTGCACCCTCAGGATTCAAGCAAGCCGGGCCGACGACGGCTGAAATGCCAGAAACCGGTCCCCGGAAGCTTGTTTCCTTCCCAGTGTAAGAATTGGCTTGGTTTGCCCTGTTCCCATCATGCACTGGGACAGGAACAGACTAATTTGCATATAGCCAGGTTCTGAACTGGGATGGTGCAGTGAGCTAAAAAACGGTGTTGGATCTAGCCCTGATCTCTTGACTGGGTGAGAGTATTCTGGTTAATTCAGAAACTCTGTCCATCACCACCCCTTGTTGTTAAATATTTTGTCCACCCTAAGCGTGGAAGGGTATACTCAGATGTGAGTCCCTTGCTCATTGCACCATCAGGATTCAAGCAAGCCGGGCCGACGACGGCTGAAATGCCAGAAACCGGTCCCCGGAAGCTTGTTTCCTTCCCAGTGTAAGAATTCGCCTGGTAGTTTGGTTTGCCCTGTTCCCATCATGCACTGGGACAGGAACAGACTATTTGCATATAGCCAGGTTCTGAACTGGGATGGTGCAGTGAGCTAAAAAACGGTGTTGGATCTAGCCCTGATCTCTTGACTGGGTGAGAGTTTTCTGCTTAATTCAGAAACTCTGTCCATCACCACCCCTTGTTGTTAAATATTTTGCACCAACTATTAGGCACAGGAAGGTGATGAACCATTGGCCTCAGGCTAACAGGGAGGAAGAAAGACCCATTAGAATGTGCAACAAAGCCATAAGAATTGGTATGGAAGAGCAGGAAGATGTAGAAGACGTTCTCCATAGGACCCTTGGATCCCAAACAGTACCACCCCGAGTACCGGCTGATGTCCTATTCAGAAGAGCAGTCAGGAACATCATTCCTCATGTGGAGATTTGGGCCAAAGCACCCGTAAACAAAGGAGCCAGTCTGTGTCATCATGAGCAAACTAATACAAGGGTCAGCATATCTCAGAAGGTGAAGGAAAAAGACATCAAAGTGAGTGACTGGATCTTAGTCCGCAACAGAGACGCCGGGGGAAACACTGCCTTCCATTTAAAGGCTGTACTTTTAGAGTCAATCAAAGAAACAGCACAAGGATAACAGCCAAGAGAGGATATGACTTTTGATCTTAAGGGTGTAAGCAGACTGCATTAGGCTCAAACGTCAAGCAGCACTTTGACTAGCCAGATCTCAAGTAGGGACAATCTGGGGACCAGCCAAGCGGTGCCCACTGGAGTGATCTCGACCCCCTGGAACTAACTGAGACCCCGTGCAGCCCCTTACTGAAAATTCCATTTGCAGTTTTGAGAAAAGAATCTTAGGCATTTTACTGTCCCGGCTCTGAGCCTGTACAGTCCTTAATGTTATTGATGTAAGCCTGTATGGTAGGCTAATGCATTTGCATAATGCTAATGCATAATGGTGCATCTTTCTCAATATCTGCTCTTCTTTGACTACTTTGGAAAATACTACAATGTATCGACGAGTGTGGACAAGTTTAGGTTAAAGACTGGAAGGATCCAAACCATCTAAGTGCCCAGTAAAATATATACTTCTTGTCAATTGCATGATAGGCAGTATTTTGCCCTCACATTCACAGTATGCTATGAAAGTCAAAGATTTCATGACCTTCTGAGCTGTGTATATGATATGGCATGGTAATAATAAATATGCAATCTATTTCTGTCACAAACTGCAAAAGGTACCATGTGTTAGAGACAATAGTAAGTACTACAATATAGTTATTGCGCATTGAAGGAGGTAAGTTCAAGTGAGACCTGTGAGTATTTTAACTTTCAGTTTGTACAAAGGGCAGTTCGGAGACACATTAAGCCACTGATATCCAAGTCCCCTGACTCGTATAATCACATCCTTTAATGTTGGAAGAGGCTGATGGGAATGATAAACACATGAGATATAGGAGCTACAGGAAAGCACCAACAAATCCACCTTTACAGTGACAGATTTTGTCTGGGTTTTGAGACTTGCATACATCTTCCCATATGCATTTCAAGTTCACATTCTACAGGTAATATTGCACTAAAGAAAACTTGGCTAAACAGCAATGATGACTTTACCTGATGAGCAATATGTTCCTGAAGGGCAGGAAACACCTTTGTCCTTCTCACTAGGATTCTTCTCTACAGCACCCGCCTTACACCAATATCCCTCAGAACATTCACCTGAAAAGCATGAAACAGACCCATGCACTGTTCAGTTAGAGGACTTACAAAGAACAAGAGGAACTTACAAAAACCTATAAACCAAATGTTAGAAAATATTATAATCCCAAATATTGCTTTGCCTGAAATTACATTGTCCACAAATGATCGCCTCCACTAGACACAATTTACCTCTTATCTGTTGAGGCTTTTTCCACCCCAGTGCTGTGTCCTTAAATTCATGCTTAAGCCTTCCTAACATTTTTTCTTTTTTACCCAAAAGGTATCAAGAAAAAATGTTGCCTCTTTTCCCCACGTGCTGGGGATTCTATAGGTACCCAGGATTTGTGGATTCCCCTGGATGGAACAGAGAAAATATCCAAAATACTGCAACGTTGTGGGTGTTTTTTTATAAAAGGAAAAAAAGTGCTCTGCAAGAAAGCATATTTTTTTCCAAAAACTGGCACCAACAAAAGGGTTGCCGTGCTAGGATCGCCATCTTCTCAGGTTTCGGGAACAAGCAGAGATGTAAAAATACTCAATTTTTGTAACTCAGCTTTTTCATTTTTCATTTAGTCTTTTGTTCCAAATTTTTGGGTTTCTAGCTACTTGCAATTTATGTTGGAATCAAGTGTGAAACCCCTGGATGAACCCAGAAATCCATACTTTTACGAATAGTAGACAAAATCTGAATTTCAGCGAGGCATCATTTGTGTAGATCACTCATGGTTTTCCTAAAGAAATTAATAATTGAAATAAAAAATGATGTACAAAACTAAGAAACAAAAAAACTGAAAAAAAGGTCACAAAGATATACAGTGTGTATTTATTTACCAAAAACACCCAAAATCAGAGTCAAAAACAGATGCAACTTATAATACTGAACCAACCATGCACATGCACCAATTCATATGGTAATGAATCCAATGGAAAAAATGAGTATGAAGGAAACACATGATTATTTATTTTTTTGTGCCTTAATTACTGAGTTGAACAGTACTGAGCACGCAATGTTTTGTAGGAGCTGCAGAGAGTGCATCAGCACCCCACCAATTAATTAAACATAGTAAGGCTCCTGGGTCATTAAATATATGACCCATGGGAGCTTACCATACGATTTTTTTAAGCACTCTGAGCTGGACCTGCATGCTTTTCAGCTGGATAATAGGGCCCGATTATGATGAGATCTATGCCCTCACCTTATGGCCTGAAATTTTTAAAAAGAAATACTCAAAGATATGTTGATGGTTTTTTTCATAAGGCTTTAGTAAAAACAAATATGACAATCACTTTTTTTAAACATTGCAATGTGTGAATTAATATAATGTACGTTTGATTATACATAATGGTGACTTTTTCACACAGGCAAATAGGTCTGTTTTATATATGAGAATTTGCTGATCCATCATAAAGCCATTAGGTCCACTTTTTTATATTGGTGTTCTGATACTTAGACAAAGTCAGCAAGTAAGCCGTATTTGAAATGACATCCTTTATATTCATGACCACACCCTAGCCGCATATAGGTCGATCACTCACCTTACAAGTCGGCTACAAAAAATGTGATTTTTTACCTGCTATACTAAAATGACTCTCCCTTGTACGTTTGTCTCTGTCCTTGTTTATGTTATATGTAGCAAAGCTAGAGGGAATCCCCCTCTTTCATATAATCGCGCCTTAGAGAGTGCGACACATAAACCAATAACACAAACACTATAATTTAGCTTTTTATTTAACTTGCACCTTATACACATACTCACTTGGTCCTGAGGAAAGCCAGTTTTAAATTAAAAAAGGCCTGGCTGAAACATGTAGACCACACAAGACGCAGGAGGTCTCAACTCGCACTCCAATGCGTCTAACTGCCTTTTTATTGCTAACAGGGGACCAGTCATTAAAAACTTATTTATTTACCCTCGGGTACTGGGACCCACTGTATAGCTTTTAACTTCACTTTCTCACTCACTATACTGCACACCCAGCGAATATACCAGCTCCGCAGTAATATGGCGTCGAAGCACACCCGGGGCACATTCGGTGTCACTGTGGTGGGCCCGATGATGAAGCATGCCACCAACCAGGTTGGTGGGTGAGGGCTTCATGAACAAACCAATAGGTTTGCCAGCTTGCGTACTTCTTTAAGTCCCCTTCCCCCCTGTAAACATAGCTAGTCCTATTTGATTTTTACATATAATCCTGGGGATACGGACTAGCTTTTCTAGTCCTCGCTCTCTACTTTGATTTGGTGTGATCCTTTATATTGTAACATCACGTAGTCCGCTGTGCCCATGTGCAGTGTGCCCAGCCTCATACCACTGGTGTGCATAGTGGGTGGTTTGGATGCTGGTGGGGGGTTAGGCCCAGGCCCTGCACCCAACCCCATGCAGAGCAAAGGTTTTGTGCAAATGAAGGTTGTGCACTGTGTGTGGTACGGTGCCAAACCACAAGCACTCTTGGCCAAAGGCCATGCATGCGCTACATTGGTTGGGAGCCAGTGGGGGATGGGGACAAAGCCTCGCCACAGGCCAGACTCCCATGCCTAACCCCACACCACACAAAGTGTTGGCCATCATATTTTACGTTATAAAAACCCTACAAACTCACAGAAAAAAAAGAAAGGCTAAAGATACGTTTAAGTTAGGTGAAAATGTCAGTTATAACATAGCATTTTACATTAACAATATCACTGGTATTCACCAGTTATAGTTATTACACCTAACTATAATTTATGCCCTCACCATGCACTGCTAATTTCCTCACATATTACATCACTCATGACATGGTCTATGACATCATTATTAACATCACAGCAACATTGGAAACAATTTAATTGATGCCAACACTGCATGTGTAAAACTTGGCAGTAAGGGGCAGTAACAACTACAAAATGCCCCACTCGTCAGTAAAACATTTCCATGGCAAGTAGAGCATTGCTTTTTCATTTTTCATTTTAGAAAACAAAATCTCACTTAACCATTGTAAATTTGCCATGTAGCTCCGACATAGTGATTGTTAGACCTGACATCATTGGGGTGAGTCTCCCCTCCATTTTTGACGGATTGCCTCATCTGTTTTGATATGTTTTTGCTGGATTTATGCTTTGGGCACTGTGCCACTGCTAATCAGTGCCACAGTGCAAGTGCTCCCTATGTTAAATTGATATACTAATTGGATTCCATGATTGGGTTATTTGATTTATCTGTCAGCCCCTAGTACAGTCCACCGTGTGTGCCCATGGCTTGTAAATCAAATGCTGATGTCGGGCTTCCAGCACTGGGTGTGCCACCCACAGAAGCAGCTTCTGAAATGTGTATCAGGCCTGCCATTGCAACGCCTGTGTGCAGTCTAGCACTGACATGTCGACTTGGCCAAGTGCACCCACTTGCCAGTCCCTAAACCTTACCTTTGCTTCATATTAGACACCCCTATGGTAGGCCCAAGGACAGGGTGCATTATAAGTATAAGGTAGGACATGCTCTGATGTGTGTAGCATGTTCTAATAGTGAATTACAGCCATTTTCGTTTTTCATTATTGAAGGCTACCTCTTCTCTTAGGCCAGAATGGGCAGTTAGATTATTACATCCTTATAATCCTAACTGACTCAGGGAACATGGTATAAATTTGAATTTAGTATGCCCGAACTCAGAATAATAAAATACATCTTTTAGTGAAGTTTATTTTAATATTCTGTTTGCAAATACCACTTTCAGAAAGCAGGTATTTGATTGACTAACCATTTGAGACTGCCTCTGCTGGGTTGTGTATTCCTTTTCTTGGTTTGTGAGTGACAGGGCTGGGGAATTCCAGGAGACAGGCTGGGGTAGCCCTGTGGTGAATAGTGAGATCTGCATCTAATTGGGAGGGAGGAGTTGCACCTGGGACCTGAATAGGTCTGGGCCTTCCCTCTACAATGCTAGCTCCACCCCCTGTGGCTTGTCTGATGTTCATGCTCTGCACAGTGAAAGGAGAGGAGGAATCATGTCAACAGAGTTCTCCAGAGCTGTATCTTCCCTCCCCTGTGCTGGCTCCACCTCCTGTGGGGCGGCTGATGTCTCTGCCCTGCACAGTGAAAGGAAGAAGAGAGTCATGTAAGCAAAGTGCTCAGGAACTGGTTTGGACTAGGCAGAGAACAAAGGATTTTGGAGAATAAATATTGGGACCCTGATCCCAAGAAATTAGATCACTTCTGGAACAAGAAACCTTCTGCCAGGGAGAAGAACCAAGGAAGCTGCAGGAGTTTGGATTGCCGCTCTGCCAGTGTGCTGTTTGCTGGGTTGGCCTGCAGTGGTTGCTTCATTGCCAAGGGAAAGGAGAAGGAACTTTGTAAGGACTTTCATCTACAGAATATTCTCCAAGGGCTTGAACTGTGCTTGCCTCCTGCTGAAGTCTCAGGGACAAAAGACTCCAGCTCCCTCCTGAATTTCCTTGCTGGGAATCCCGACTCCAGACACTTGCGTGCCGCTGGGAGCTGGAAGCTGGAAGCTGGAAGCGTGTTGCATCGAGAAGAAGCGTGTCGCCGCTGCAGCTGAAATCATCACAACGCCGGAGAAGCGAGCTTTCGTCGCATCTCCCTGGAAGCGTGTGTTTATCGAAGCTGTCTGCTGTTGCATCACCGGAGAAGCGTGACGCCATCAAGAGAGTGGCCATCGCATCACCAGAAAAGTGTGTCGCAGGGCCTGTCGCTGCTCCAAAGTACAGATTTGTCGCAAGGCTGCCAGGGCGTCATCGCATCGTCATCGCATCGCCGCATCAAGGGCGCCATCTTCTCGCAACGCAACCGGATCTTCGCATAGCATCAAGGCGCCATCTTGTGCACCGCAATGGGCCCGCAGGCCGAGAATCTACGCATCACCTCCGCACCGGTAAGGCTCAAGACTAGTCCCCTACTCTGCGCAAGCATTGAGGAAGGACGCAACCGTTCCCCCGGGTCATGGAACCGACGCATCTCCCCTTTTGCGAGCCTTTTGTTCACTTTGCATTACGCATCCAGGTACTTTGTTGAGAACTTTGTCGCATTCACCAACAACTTGAACTAAGAGACTTGAATCATCTTTTAAGCAATCTTAAGTGTAGTATTGTGGATTTTTATCGTTTGTGGTCTTGTGTTTAAGTTTATATAAAGAATACTTATTTTTATAAAACCTGTGTTGTGTCCATCTGTAGTGTTATCACTATATTACTGTGTATATTCACAAATTCTTAACACACTGCCTCTATAATAAGCCTGTCTGCTCATGCCAAGCTCCCAAGGGGGTGAGCAGGGGTTATCAAGGAGTGTAATCCCCTTATCCTGACTTAGAAGTAAGGGTCCCTATTTGGACAAAGGTGATAAC
This sequence comes from Lissotriton vulgaris, assembly GCF_964263255.1. NCBI lineage: Eukaryota > Metazoa > Chordata > Amphibia > Caudata > Salamandridae > Lissotriton > Lissotriton vulgaris. The sequence continues at coordinate 1,236,376,865 of NC_141687.1, read as the reverse complement.
CATTGCCAACTAGAGACCCCAGATCTAACATTGGTGGTCAGCATTGAGGATTTGGACTTTGCATTTGTGTTTCATATACAGTGATTGGTGTACACTACTAGTGAGTGCAGAACCAAACGCGCCCACATATTTTTTTTAGAATGTTTTTCCTTGGACTCTTAGTTTTTTCCTGAAAACCCCCAATTTTTACTACCATGGGTAAACCAGCATCTGTTGCATCTATGGATCTTGATTTTGAAGAAGAGAGGTTGGAAACCTACACTGTGAAACAGCTCAAGTATCTCTGCAGGAAATTGAAAGTTGCTAAAAAGGAAAGACTACCAAAAGGTGCTGAGGGCCTGGGTAGGAGCCAGAAATGTCCCTGATCTTGTGGTGGAGCCTTTTGGGGATGCAAATGGGCAAATTGATGGGCCAGAGTTTCCAGCCAGGGGAGGGGTGCCGTCCCCGCCTGGCAGCAGCATCTCTTCCAAAGACCTGTTCCCCAGAGTGTTGGAAGACAGGGAGAGAAGTAGGGCACACAAGCTGGAGATGGCTAAGCTTAAGATGGAGAGTCAGAGGGAAACAGAGAATAACAGGTTGTCTTTGGAAAGAGCGAGAATGAGAATGAAGCATGAGAGAATGTTGAGGGAGTTATAGATCAAGGCCAAGGGCCTAGAAATCAATTCCTCTGGTGGCAGCGCACCATCTGTGCCTTCAGAAGGCAGAGTACATATTCCCAAGGATGTCATCAAAGATTTTCACAAAGGTGAAGATATTGGTAAGTGGTTTGCAGCCTATGAGATAGCAATGCTGGCCCACTGGGTCCCTGCGAAGGATTGGGGAGCAGGGTTGTAGGGCCGCTTTCTGACTGAGGGGAGGGATACTTTGTTAGACCTACCCAGTTAGCATAAGATGTCTTATCATCACATGAAACAATCACTGATGACCAGGAATGGGTTAACTCCAGAGCTCTATAGACAGAGGTTCAGGAATTGTAAGAAACTGGAGGGAACCACTTGGGTAGAATATGTGTCTTTCTTTTGCAGAGCTATGGATGGTTGGGTGAGGGGCAGCAATGTTGATAATTTTCAAGAGTTCTAGGATTTGATTGCTAGGGAGCACTTGTCTGCTAATTGTTTTCCGGAGCTATGCCAGCACCTTATTGATAGCAAGTTGACTAATCCTAGAAAGCTTGCTGAAGAGGCCGACAGCTGGGTCAGTACCAGTGTCCACAAGGGTCTTGTGGGAGACTCTTCCAAAGATGGGCAGGGTCCCCAGCAGAAGAGTGGGGGGGGGGGGACAAGGGTAAACAGAGGTAGTTCCAAAAAGGTCCCCAAAGTAATTCCGAAGGGAACCAAGGTAAGGGTTCCCAGCCTTCCCCTAAGAAGTCCGGACCCCCGACAGGTAAACCTGTTCATAGGGGGCCTGTTACCTGCTTGTAAGCAGGTGGGACACCATTGGTATGATCCCCAGTGTCTACATAAAGGACAGTATGTGCCACCCCGTGCACCACCCTGTCAGCTGGCCAGTGTAGCCATGGGTGGGGAGGAGATGGGTGCCCAAGGTGAGGGGGTCCCTCAGAAATGTCCCTTGTCTCATTAGGAGACTTTGAGATGGTCCCTAAAACTCAGCTGCCTGAGTACACTAAAAAATACAGGCAGTGGGTGACCATCAATGGCCATAGAGTGGAGGCTCTGAGAGACACAGGAGCAAGTGTGACAGATGTCAAGTGTCACTTGGTCTCTGAAGAGCAGGTAGTCCCTCATGCATTCTTCCCAGTTGTTGCCGCTGACAACACAGAGAGCCTTGCAAGGTGGCTCAAGTTCCCTTTGAGTGGGGGGTCTTTGGTACTCTTCAAGTAGCTGTGAGACCATCCATGCCTGTTGATTGTCTGTTAGGCAATGATTTAGAAAGTTCCCCTTGGGTTAAGGTGGAGAGGAGGGTGCATTTAGAGATGTTGGGTTTGCCTGAGTCAGAGAGCCTTGCAAGGTGGCTCAAGTTCCGTTTAAGTGGGGGGGGGGTCTTTTGTACTCTTCAAGTAGCTGTGAGACCATCCATGCCTGTTGATTGTCTGTTAGGCAATGATTTAGAAAGCTCCCCTTGGGTTAAGGTGGAGAGGAGGGTGCATTTAGAGATGTTGGGTCTGCCTGAGTGGGCATGTGTTTCCACTCGGTCTATGGCAGCTAAGGGTGTTCAAGAGACCCTGGAGCCTGAAAGTATGGCCCAGGGACCTGCCTTAAAGAGAAGAGGTAGGGGGTGTGGGAAACCAGCCCCCATTGTTCCCACGGTCCAGGAGGAGGCAGACCTTGAGGGGGATGCCCTGGAACCTACAGGGGAGCAAGTTTTTGAACTGAGGAACCTACCTGAGCTGACCCATTGGCAGCAAGAAGGGGGTCCCTCCAGGAGGAATTTTGTGAAGAGCAGCAGAAGTGCTATTCTCTTGTGGGTTTTGAGACAACAGGCCACAAACCAGGCAGCAGGTGATCAGTCTGGATCACATTGGATCTACTGGGAGAATGGTCTCCTGTATAGCGACCCTAAGGTTGCTGAGCCTGGGTCAGCCTCTGTGCTGGTGGTACTCCAGCGCTTCAGAGCCTTCCGACTGGGTTTGGCTCATGATGTTCCTTTAGCTGGTCATCTGGGGCGGAACAAGACCTTTGAAAGGCTTGTCACCCACTTTTATTGGCCCAAGATGCGGAAGAGTTCAGATACTCATTGTAGGACCTGTCAAACTAGCCAAACAAGTGGAAAAAGTGGGAGGAGGCACAAGGCCACTCTCCAACCTTTCCCTGTAGTCAGTGCCCCCTTTGAACGGGTGGGCATTGACATTGTGGGGTCACTGGACCCCAAGACAGCCATGGGCAACAGGTTTATCTTGGTCTTGGTGGACCATGCTACCCGGTACCCGGAAGCCATTCCACTCAGGACAGTGACGGCCCCATGGTGAAACGTGCACTGATGTGGATCTTCTCCCGTGTGGGGTTCCCCAGAGAGGTTGTGTCTGACCGAGGTACAAACTTCATTTCTAATTGTATGAAGTCTCTGTGGAAGGAGTGTGGTGTTACCTACAAGTTCACCACTCCTTACCACCCACAAGGTAATGGGCTGGTTGAAATTTTCAACCGGACCCTCAAAGGCATGATCATGGGTCTTGAAGAACCAATGAGGCGTAAGTGGGACGTTCTCTTGCCATGCCTTCTGTTTGCCTACCGTGAGGTGCCACAAAAGTCTCTAGGGTTCAGCCCTTTTGGGCTTTTGTATGGTCACCCGGTAAGAGGACCTTTGAGATTGGTCAAGGATGGCTAGGAGCAATTTCCAAGGAAACCTCTCCAGGATGTATATGGCTACATGCTGGCCTTCAGGAACCAGACTTGGCGTTTCAGAGATCTCGCTCAGGTGAATCTGGAAGCCAGCCAGGAAGAGATGAAGCGGTGGTACGACCAGAATGCCACTCTGATTGAGATTCAGCCTGGACAGAAAGTTTGGGTCATGGCCCCTGTGGAGCCTTGTGCGCTCCAGGACAGGTGGACGGGTCCATATGAGGTGGTGGAGCACAAGAGTGATGTCTCCTATCTGGTGAACTTGCGGATTCCCCGGAACCCTTTGCGGGTCCTGCATGTGAACCGCCTGAAGCCCCACTTAGAAAGGTCCGAAGTGAGCATGCTCCTAGCGACAGATGATGAAATGGAGGAGGCGATCGAGCCTCTTCCTGACCTCCTGTCTGCAACAGAGCAAGATTGGTCAGTGGATGGTGTCAGCCTCTCTGCCACACTGACCCCTGATCAGCAGCAAGATTGTCGCCAACTGTTGGGGCAATTCTCTGATCTATTTTCCTTGGTTCCTGGTGTCACAGAGTGGTGCGTCCATGATGTGGACACTGGTGACAGTCCTACTGTGAAGCACAAGGCTTACAGAGTGACTGACAAGATTAGGGCTTACATTAGGGAGGAAATCTCCAAGATGTTTGCTTTAGGGGTCATTGAGCCCTCCAACAGTCTTTGGGCCAGCCCAGTGGTCTTGGTCCCAAAGGCTGCCTCGCCGGGTGCCACACCTGAACTCCGGTTCTGTGTGGAATACAGAGGGATCAATTCAGTCACCAGGACTGATGTACACCCCATCCCCAGAGCTGATGAGCTCAATGATTGGTTATGGGCTGCACGGTACCTCAGCACGTTTGATTTGACGTCTGGGTACTGGCAGATCGCCTTGACTGATGGGGCTAAGGAAAGGTCAGCATTCTTCACACCAGATGGGCACTACCAATTCCGGGTTATGCCCTTTAGGATGAAGAATTCCCCTCAACCTTTCAGAGGTTGGTCAACTAGGTGTTTGTTGGGCTGGAGGATTTCAGTGCCGCCTACCTGGATGACATTGCGGTGTTCAGCGCCAGTTGAGAAGAACACTTGTAGCACCTCTGGGAAGTGTTGATGGCGCTGCGAAAGGCAGGCCTCATGATCAAAGCAAGTAAGTGTCAGATCGGGCAGGGCTCCATTGTGCACGTGGGTCACCAGGTAGGAAGCGGCCAGGTGGCACACCTACAACTCAAGATTGATACCATCCTGGCATGGGAACCCCCACAGACTCAGACACAGGTGAGAGACTTTTTAGGACTCACGGGGTACTACAGGAGGTTTGTCAAGGGGTATGGCAACATTGTTGCACCCTTGACTGAGCTGACTTCCAGGAAGCAGCCCAAGAAGGTGAACTGGACTGACACCTGTCAGAAGGCTTTTGATGCTCTGAAGACTGCCATGTGCACAGCACCCGTGCTTCAGGCGCCCAACTTCTCAAAATAATTCATTGTACAGACAGACGCTTCGGAGCATGGTGAAAATGGCCTAGACCAACCTGTAACCTTCATCAGTAGGAGGTTACTTCCATGGGAAACAGAGGTGGAGTGCAATTGAGCGTGAGGCATTTGCTGTGGTCTGGGCACTGAAGAAGTTGAGACCATACTTGTTTGGGACTCACTTCCTGGTTCAAACCGACCACAGGCCCCTCAGATGGTTGATGCAGATGAGGGGTGAGAACCCAAAGTTGTTGAGGTGGTCCATTTCCCTACGGGGTATGGACATTACGGTGGAACACCGCCCTGGTATAGAACACGCCAACGCTGATGGTCTGTCCAGATTTTTCCGCATTAGTGAAGAGAACTCCCAAGGGGAAGGGTAGTTCTCCCTACATTTCAGCTGGAGGGGACAAGTGTTAGACCTGAAATCATTGGCGTGAGTCTCCCTTCCATTTTTGACGGTTTGCCTCCTCTGTTTTGATATGCTTTTGCAGGATTTATGCTTTGGGCACTCTGCCACTGCTAATCAGAGCCACAGTGCAAGTGCTACCTATGTTAAATTGATATACTAATTGGATTCCATGATTGGGTTATTTGATTTATCTGTCAGCCCCTAGTACAGTGCACCATGTGTGCCCAGGGCTTGAAAATCAAATGCTGCTGGTGGGCTTGCAGCACTGGTTGTGCCACCCACAGAAGCAGCTTGTAAAGTGTGTCTCAGGCCTGCCATTGCAAGGCCTGTGTGCAGTCTAGCACTGCCATGTCGACTTGACCATGTGCATCCACTTTCCAGTTCCTAAACCTTCCCTTTGCTTCATATTAGACACCCTATGGTAGGCCTAAGGGCAGGGTGCATTGTAAGTATAAGGTAGAACATGCTCTGATGTGTGAAGCATGTTCTAATAGTGAAATACAGCCAATTTCGTTTTTCACTATTGAAGGCTACCTGTTCTCTTAGGCCAGAATGGGTAGTTAGATTATTCCATTCTAATAATCTACGGAATATTCTCCAAGGGCTTGAACTGTGCTTGCCTCCTGCTGAAGTCTCAGGGACAAAAGACTTCACCTCCATCTCCCTCCTGAATTTCCTTGCTGGGAATTCTGACTCCAGACACTTGCGTGCCGCTGGGACCTGGAAGCGCGACGCATCGAGAAGAAGCGTGTCGCCGCCGCAGCTGAAATCGCAACGCCGGAGAAGCGAGCCTCCGTCGCATCTGCCTGGAAGCGTGTGTTCATCGAAGCTATCTGCTGCCGGAGAAGCGTGACACCATCAAGAAAGTCACCATTGCATCACCGGAGAAGAGTGTCGCAGGGCCTGTCGCGACTCCAAAGAACAGAGTTGTTGCAAGGCTGCCAGGGCATCATCCTATCATCATCGTATCGTTGCATCAAGGGCGCCATCTTCTCGCATCGCAACCGGATCGTCGCATCGCATCAAGGCACCATCTTGCGCACCGCAACGGGCCAGCAGGCCGAGAATCTCCGCATCACCTTCGCACCGGTAAGGCTCACGACGAGTCCCCTACTCTGCGCAAGCATTGAGGAAGGACGCAACCGTTCCCCTGATCATGGAACCAACGCATCTCCCCTTTTGCGAGCCTTTTGTACACTTTGTGTTACGCATCCAGGTTTTTTGTTGAGAACTTTGTCGCATTTACCAACAACTTGAACTAAGAGACTTTAATCATTTTTTAAGCAATCTTAAGTGTAGTATTGTGGATTTTTGTCGTTTGTGGTCTTGTGTTTAAGTCTATATAAAGAATACTTATCTTTATAAAACCTGTGTTGTGTCCATCTTTAGTGTTATCACTATATTACTGTGTATATTCACAAATGCTTAACACACTGCTTCTGGGATAAGCCTGTCTGCTCGTGCCAAGCTACCAAGAGGGTGAGCAGTGGTTATCAAGGAGTGTAATCCCCTTATCCTGACTTAGAAGTAGGGGTCCCTATTTGATCAAAGGTGATAACCATTGCCAACTAGAGATCCCCAGATCTAACAGTGATGGAGCTGTTCATCAAACTTACAATGCTTTGACAGGAACTGTTGCAATGGCAGTTCCTGCCAATGCAGGAAATATGTGTCAAGCCGGTGGTGTCCTGTTAGGTGCCATGTGGGCACCGCACAAAGAATCAAGGTCATTGCGGGAGGCACTGTGTGTCAAATATAGCACCTGACATCTGCAGCACTGAATTATCGGCAGGTGTAAGGCCGTTGCACTCAAGAAGAAGTGTCAGATACTCACCTGAATGTTGAACTTAGCCCAATCATGCATCAAGTATCCATGGGGGCACGGGATTGACCTGCGATCTGCAGTCTGCTGCCCAAAAGAGGTATCTCTCAAGAAGAAACTTCCACTGCTACAGCAATACTTTGAGTGACACGCTGCATGGTTAGCTCCTGTGCAGTTCCTGAGAAGTCTGCTGCTTGCTGCCAGAAGGCTCCTGTTGCCACTGAGATTCCCACTGCCGCGGGAGGGATAAATGCAACCGCCTCACTGCTACTAAGAACATGGTGAGGGAGTGACCAAGTCTAGGTCCGAGTGTGCTAAGCCTAGATCAAAAGGGTGGGGAGAAATAGCTGCACCCACTGATTCATCTCAAATGCTGAACCTGAGGTGTGGACCCACAAGAGACAGGTGGATGAATAGTCAGCAGAAGCTTTGAGTGCAACGACCCTCACCTGTGAAACAGGTATTAATGCATTATTGATTGTGTAGTGGAATTCTATGATTTGTGTGTAGTAAAGTTCTTGTCCTTTCTACAAAGAGAAGTATTAAGGTGGACATTAATAATATTGCATTGCTAGTGAAGGGGGTGTTATGTAATCTTGAGCCTAAGTAACCCCCACATTAACGCCACTCAGAAACCAGTGACTGCTTGCCCTAACTATTGAGAGTCAAGTATGGAAAGGGTTGTACTTGACCAGACTGCAGACCCATAGTATGGCAAACCCTGGGACCTCAGTGGTAAAAGGCCTCAATCCCCACGGTTGTGGTCCAGTAACCCAGGCCTGTTCTGTGGCATCCTGAATGGGATCTCAGACTCTTGGTCAACTTTTATCAGGAAACATGCCCATACAAAACCTTTATGTATGTATGCTTAAATAAATAAATCATTTATCACCCACCATACAAAACGCTCATAATTGACACTATCTAGTTTATTCATTGCCTAATCTCATCGAACCTAGTGTGGAAGCTAATCCCAAATGTACAATTTTAGGTGACAAATTATTTTTGAATAATTATGATTTATTTTGTGAACCTAGTCGTAAATGATGAACTATTAGTATTTCACTTGAAACAATTTTTTTATACATTTAAAATGTGTATTAATGTAGTTTAGTTGTGCAGCATAACAACAGAGATGACATTTAATTAATATGGATGCTGTCTTGATGTGTTCTGTTCATCTTGCCCCCACCCATTATTCCTCCCCATCAATGTCCCTCTGCATGTCTTCTCTCCCCACAGTCTTCACAAAGTACAGGATAGCACAGGATGTAACTGGTTTCCTTAGAGAGCATTTATTGTGAATGAAACTTTCTTCGTGTTCTAAAGGTTTCCATCCCAAAAATAATTCCATATTGGTTTCCTATGTGTGCCTGCTAGAATATACTGGTCTATGGGATTTAGTTTGACAATGTTTCATATTTTGTTGTGCATCTCTGAACAGCAACAGCACAAAAGCTACTAGTGCTTTTTTTAAAAATAGGTCAGTATTATGTGCCTGATGATCTGTATCCTGATCTGCCCAATCTGTGTTATTATTAGTCATGCCATGCTTAATTTGCAGTTCTTGCTTATTACCTATTCATACAATGCCCCTTAGTTTTTGGGTTGAGCCAGGGTTTTTATTTTTCCACTAAGGATGACACTGAAGACTCCTTGGCATAATTTCTGAATTTCTCTATAATTTGATATTTTTGTAAAACCCTTTAACTTTTTCATGATCTAGAACTAAGTTATTGAGTGGTCCCAGGTACTATTATATTACTAAGCTAAAGTAATGTTGGGTCCGATGTTGAGGAGTGTTTACTTTAGTTCTAGATCAGTATTTTGTGGAGCAAATCTCTGAAGGTAATGTTTTGGGGTATCTAATAGTTTGGGGTTCTGGGTTCCGCTCCTACAAATAAAATGGTGGCAGAGGATCCTCTTTTGTAGGGGACCCCCAACAGATTCTCCCTAGGTATCTCAGTGCTTAATGCCCAGTCCGAGGGAGAAATTCGTTGAATACATTACATACATTACATTACAATACATTACATACATTACATTACGTTTTTTGAATTCCGCCAAAAGTTCTGGTGCTGGAGATTCCTGAGATGTGATTTGCTCTGCATTTCGGAACAAATCAGAGTGAAAGCATGAATAGGTTGAACTGGTTAATGTATGGTGCATATATTTGTGATGCATGTTGAAGTATGTGTTTGAGAGAAGGATTTCTTTGTCTTTTATGAGTTGTTTGGATATGCAATGATGATTGTGGGTTAAATAGGCGAATGGATTACTGTTGCATTGATGTATTATTCATATTTGTAAATCCATTTGAACCTCTACTGGTTGGTTTGATTATCTGATTGTTCTAAATCAAAGTGCTCGGGACATATTGGTTTCACTTGTCTATATAAAGTGGTATTTAGAGCGAGGTGCTGCATACACCTTCATGGGGTTCTGAACTAACAACTTTTCTTTTTCAGGTGTGTACTTTATTTGAGTTGGTTATTCCTTATCTTGAGTGCACAAGAGCAAGTGCACTGGCTAGGTGCATTGCATCTCCACTGCCTCAGATGCTTTAAAGTCCCTGATATCATTCAGTATGGTTAGTAGCATTTTTTGAATTGATGCTTCTTCTCCTCTCAGCCCTTCTCTTAAAGTCTCGGACAGTGACTCCACTGTGTTTTCAGTGCTTGCTTGCCACCTGCGCAGTGCAGCCAGTGAAAAATGCTTTATACCAAGGGTACTTTGAGTGGGAGGAGTGACTGTACAGGCTTTTTGTAGAAGATTTGTTGCATCTTTTGCTACCAGGCCAGCTTCAACTTCATTGTGGAGTTGCGATGTATCTGTAGGCTTACTCACAGTCTGATGTTTTGGAGGTTTGTAAAAGAGAGGGTATTGCTTTGGGCTAAGTAGAGCTTCACTATTTGCATTCTGAGTCTCTTCACTTGTTTTTAGAGCTATGCTTCTGTGCACCCCCATCTGACCATCTGGTGATTGGCAATTTTTATATGAACCATTTTCTATTTCCAGATCCAACATGCACTCTTCATCCTCCGATTGATCAATGGGGTTATTTTGCCCATGCTGTTTTCCTCTCTCGGCTACTGCCTTGGCCTTCAGTTCCATCTATATTGTGTAGTTCTCTGTCCTCTTTTTACTCCTCTTGGGGCTGGTGAGGGTGTGGTTGCCTGACCTGACATCACTGATGTTTCCTTTTCTTCTACTGGTTTGGGTTGTTTTGTGTGTATTTTGCTTTATGCGCAGGGAGGGGACATGGCCACTAACAAGCCCAAACTGTAGGTATACTATACACACCTATAGAGGCAGGCTATAGGAGGCTAGCCAGTATTAGGTCATTATGATCCAGATTGAGAACAATTCAGCCTATACATTAGTTGCTGATTTCTCCCATATTCACTTGTGTGTTTATAATCCTCACAGTGGTAAAAAGATTAATGAAAAAAAATAAAGGAATCAGTGAGTAGTAGTGAGCAGTAACGCAGTAGTGCAGTGGACTGAGAAGTAATGTATGTGATGATGAAATAGTTGATATAGAATACTGTCTGGCACTGAACCAACTATCTCTGTGGTTTGCCAGTAAGTATTCCCCCCCCCCCGCTGGACCAACAAATGAAACACCTTTGCAGCACCTTTTGGACTTAATTGCCACTTTACTATTCCGCCAGAGAGTCTCTCACACTGCCTGTCACACTGTTGTTCCTGTGAGCGTTAGCTGCTGTTATTGTGCTGTCTCCACTCCTTCCCCTTTCTTACCTCCAAGCAGAAGCAGAGCCGGTGGCCCGAACCAAGACTGGAAATGCCCTGTGGAACCGATAGATCAAGGGCTCTTCACAGCGGGCTGGGAGCGTCAGCCACAACGTAGAGGTGAAGCTGTGCAATACGTCGGAGCAGAGGCAAGTGGAGACCAGTGGTATCAGCGAGGACAACAAAGCCAGACCCATCAGTGTTCAGCCATCCCCGTCCTTGTCATCAATGATGGCGTAATGGCACGACTGCAGAGCGGGACTCAACAGGCAGCACACAAACATTTGTCCCCCATCTGCCATCAACGCCGATAGCAGAAAGCAGATCTATGAGCGTCTGTCGGCATCATAGTACCATCATGGCAACACTCCCCACCCCCAAGCACATATCATGCATGCAAATAATGAAAAAAGTACAAGATTACAACATTCTCACCATGCTTCCTACCACCGACCACGCCGGGTAAGCGGTAGGGTGGGAGACGGCGTGTCCCGCGAGGCAGCGGCTACGCGTGTCCGGTGCGATGACAAAGAGGTTGTCAGCGTGGTGAGGGGGACATATATACCCCTCACCCCGCCTTGCGCACCGGACATGACGCAGCACTGCCCGCACCCAGGAGGGGACTCCCTGAGAGTCCCTGCCCCCTTAGGAGGAAAGGTGGGTGTGGTGTGCCAGATGGCACTAGAGGGCCGCCGTCTTGAGTGACCTCCTGCTGTGGCCTCGGGCAGCCGCATAGTACCATCATGGCAACACTCCCCACCCCCAAGCACATAGCATGCATGCAAATAAATACGCACCACACAAATTTTGTTATTGGGAAAAACTGCTGCAGGTTTATTACATACAACGTTGTGTAATATGGTGGGTTATTTTACAGGCGATCCAAGGTCAGGCAGCATTCTCGCCACCTGCCCGCCTGACGAGCCAAGCAGCACTAGGGCGAACCCAATCTGTGCTACCCCTTCTGTGATCCTCATCCCGGATCACGTGACACCTGGTCCCTTATTACTCACTCCCCTTTCAGGGCAGAGCATAGCAAGGCAAGCCCCCGGTTGTTCAGGCCCACAACCGCCCGAAGGACAAACAGGGCGCCAACACGGTTTCCAGGAACCTCCCATGAGGCTCCTGGGCTCTGGCTCTGGCACCCCTATGTGCCGTGCAGAGGTACCCTTCTGTACCCATTTGCTTCCAGATCGCCCTGTAACTTCGCCACAGCTCTGGCGGCGGCCACCGTCGCCGACCGAGCCACCCACCAAAACCGCTCCATTCTCACCTGCAACTTCTCATATACAGGCCCCCTGCCAACATGGGAAGAAGATCCCATCTCTATCCCAACAACCCTTGACATTAGACCACCAGAGTCCAGTGTGAATGCCTTTCTGGCAAGTGAATTTGTGCCAAGCTGATCACACCTGGCTGCCATCCAAATAGTACAGTGTGTCTTGCACACCTGTGCCCCACATCTAAAGGGCAGCAGCCCACTTGTTAGCTGACCGCTCCCACACCTGCCTGCCTACTAGGCTGTTGGGGTGAAAAGGATTATACTTTAGCATTTGCACAGTCATTCTGTTTTCTAAATCATGCCGCACCTGGTTGTCCATAACTATAAGTATGTGACAAAGGGCAAGGGATCGTCAACTCAGCTACCTCTGAGGTGAATCCTTCTTGGCCTACCGACTCACAGAATGTCTGGATTATACTGTGCCCACTGCCGGTCATATGGTGCCTACCTTTGAGGACCGACTAAGTCCTGCTTTCACCCTCCCTAGTATATTCACAAATGGGGAGTCGGGGGCTTCACCTGCCCACATTGAGCAGCCCCAGGGGTAGGAATGTAACCTGCCCTGTGGAATATAAATTCTTGTAGCATACTGGACATGCCACATGCTTTATTACATAGTCTTTCGTGCTTGACACCTTGTAGTCCCCATTTCTTGGGACGGCAGAACAGGATGACCTGGGACAGTCCGCTTGGTGTGCCACGATAAACCAGTGGTCATGAGGACCCAAAAAGCACCCCATTCCCATCTGGGCGTACCTCAAACTTGAGGATGACTTCACACAGCTGTAAGGCCATAGAGCTACATCTTACCTATTTACTGGTTGTTGCCACTTGGCACTTTTCCGGTTGCAGCACTGTGTTTTAGTGAAGCACGCAGTATGTTACCCATTTGCTGCATCACCATACAACACCGCCTGCCTTCATGTGCTATGTTGTAAGTATTAGGTGCCTAACTTCTCTTCCCCTTGAAAAGATATCACCTGCAAGGCCAAAGGCACGCATGGATTAACCTATTTACTGGGTCTTGCCACATGGCACCCTTCTGGATGGTGATGCGAAACTTCCCACCCAGTCTAGCGTTGCCGTTACCCCACCTGTGTCCCCTGACTCACCCTCCATCCTCCTGTGCAATAGTCATGCTGCTAAGGGGGGGCACTCACTTCCACATCCCTCCTATCCTGCCATACTGTTGCCTGTTCAGTTCAATCTGTGGTGACCGCCCCCAGCTTTCCCAGGCAGCTTGCTGGCAGTGTGAGCTGTTGCTGGCATTGATGGTATCTCACGCTTGTGGCTCGTGCCTACCACAAATTTTAAATTAACATAATACTAGGTATTTGAAATGACTATTCACAGGTAATAGAAACTCTCACATGTGCGGTTGCTGTGACCAACAAGGGGATGAACAGGATGTGTTGGGGGGGCCTCCCCTTACCAGTCTTTGCTGTAGTTTGAGGTGTAGGCTGAAAATGTTCCTATGGAGCCTCAAGCATCGAGCTTGACGAGCAATGGCGCTTAGCAGGGATCCAGAAGGTCCGTCAGATGGAGGACCCCTAGTGCCTGAACTATGCCCCTATCGGACCAGTATGTGTGTACTATCAGGTACCTAAAGCTTTCTTCTATCTCAAGCAAGGAATGGCCACCCACAGATCTCAATCGTTCCAGATTAGCATTGTCTTCTTGCCAAGTTTAGCAAGGCTAAATTATTACTTGATGTTGAGTATGGGTCCTGCCAACACTTGATAGACATGCTTGCTTCCTTGGTGTAGGTGATGCAGCCAGCATATACGAAGCTAAGGGATCCTGCTCTGTGGACCCGTGGCTGCTTACCTGGCATTCCTATTCACCCAAGGATAACTCAGGCAACTCTGTACATCCAAATTGATGGGACTGTGTAGGAACTGACTTGAGGCTTCACCTGCACAAGGGACCCAACAGGCAGGTTGGCCCTGATTAACCTTGTGTTCTGGTGCCAGATTTGGGAAAGCGTTTCCCATGTTCTGTGAACTACTGTGCTGTTGGAATGGTAAATGTAAGGAGGGGATACTAACCTGCCCCAAACTCTGCGGCCACAACAGCCCGCACAAGCTTGCGAAAACATCGAAACGCTTGACAAACAATCAAACCGCCTGCAAAACCCAGGGGCCATGCAACCAATCTTTGGCCTGTAACTATGCACTGATAATGGAAAACTACTACACCTTCAGTAAATGTGAAATATTCTGACCTGTGCCTCAACTCTAGGCCATAACGATTCAGAAAAGGGGGTGGTGATGGACAGAGTATCTGAATTAAGCAGAACACTCCTACCCAGTCAACAATCAGGGCTTGATCCATCACCGTTTTTTAGCTCACTGCACCATCCCAGCTCAGAACCTGGCTACATGCAAATTAGTCTGTCCCTGGCCCAGTGCATCATGGGAACAGGGCAGACCAAACTACCAAGCCAATTCTTTTACTGGAAAGGAAACAAGCTTCCGGGGACCGGTTTCTGGCATTACAGCCGTCTTCGGCCCGGCTTGCTTGAATCCTGATGGTGCAGTGAGCAAGGGACTCATGTCTGAGCATACCCTTCCACGCTTATGGTGGACAAAACGATTCAGAAAAGGGGATGGTGATGGACAGAGTATCTGAATTAAGCAGAACACTCGTTAATGAATGTATGCGATTTTCTCAAAGAAGATGGCCCGTTACGCTCCGCTCCTTCCCTGAAAGTTTCGGGGGGATTCATGAAGCGGGGGCCGAGAAAAAAGGGGGGTCCCAAAATGTGTTTTCCCCATGCAATTTTCCATAGGACATCTAGACAAGACTACAGCCTGAACCGATGAACGGATTTACACCAAACTTGGCAAAATGGTGGAGACTGGTACGCAGCAGAGTCTTATGTTTAAATGGTGTAAATCGCTCCAGTTTCTGAGAAAATTGAATTTGAAAAATATATATATCTATAGGCATTGCACCGTGAGTGCACTGTAAGCTTACTGTACTCTGTACCTTCCCGAGTACGAGCTGCATGCTGATTGGCTGCCACTGTCTGTCAACACTCCAAAACAGAAATTGTTGGCAGCCATCTTGTGCCTCGGTAGACTGAGGCACAGGAAAGCAGAAAAACAAACGTGTAGAACTCAAAAAGGGGACAGGGTAGAAGTACCCTGACCCCCTAGGCCTGCTCAGGAGGTCCCACAAGGACCCCCCAGGCCCAAAAATCACAGGGGCGCACGCACCGTAAGCATACGGTGCACGTACGGTGCGCGCACACCGCGATTTGGGGGGGCCAAGCACCCCTGGATGAGGTCTGGGTCTCCCAACCTTTTGCTAATGTGTACCAGGGAGCAGACAAGTCAGTGGGCACGAAGGAGGGGGAACAGTATGACCGCTACCTGCCCATTCTAGGATACTGGGAATGCCTGGTGTTCCTTACTACACCGTTGCCCCTTGTGCTCTAAACCAGTGTTACCCCCAACCACTTAAGTACAGCGCACTTTTAATGGGGACAACTCCCACACTCGCCATGCTGCCATGGCTAAAGGGCAGGTGCTTCTAGCTTAACTGAAGCCACATGCCCATGCTTAGCAGCCTCGCCCAGACATTTTGGAGCTAAACTATGGCAGCAGTTGAATGGTGTCAATCCGGTTCACACATGTATGCATGTATTCCCCTGAATCCACATGTTCTTATTGTTTGTCTCGTCCGAACATGTAGCTATGTAGCTGTGCTCTAATACTGTATCCTTTGTAACAATGTAACTTGCAATTATGATCTGCTACTCATGTAAAGCGCTCTGATGCATCCGGTTCTAGCCAGCGCTATATAAAACCATTCAAGTATAAAACCTTTCAAATATAAAACCTTTCCAAAAAGTATGTCTACTTTGGATCCGACACAGGGGGCCCTGCTGTTTTCGGCTGGGTATGACCCGTTGCCTGCCCACCCTTACGGCCTATAGAAATTGTGCAAAACTCACACTCCCTACACTGCTGAGGGAGCCTACAGCATTTCAAAACATTCCTATCAAATTTCCATACCCGACTGATTGTGGATATGTTCCCCCAATAGTATCTTGGCGCTGACCAACATGGTTATTGTTGCCCAATTCAATGTTACAGTGTCATTGACCTCTGAAGGATGCAGTGCTGAGTCCCTGCAGTGCCCCCGGACCTCATTGCTTTCACACGTTAAGTGCTTGAATGGGGAACCATGCCAGGCAGACATCATTTCATTTCGCACCCCATATTCCTCCTGCCTTGCTGCCAATCATACATCACAAATTAACCCTGACACTTGTGCAGTTATCTGCCCGGGATCCCGTCAGGCAGCCACTTTGTTTTATAACACCCATTGCTCCTGCCATGCTGCCAATCATAAGATCACAACTACTAACCCTGACCCTTTGGCAACTATATGGCAGGGTTCCCGACATGCGGCCACTTAGATTTAGACCACACGTTGCTCCTGCTGCCAATCTACTAACCCTCACAGTTGTGCCAGTGTGACACTACAAGCTAATCCAGGTCCCCAAAATTGTCCGAATGCTAAAGATCCCACCTCAACAATGGCCCCTACATGAACCTTGTGTGCCCAATGCTTGAGCCACTCGGCAGCCACACTGTCCAAAATTCCCTGTTGATGATCTGCTCACACAATCGGGCAGCTAATAGCTAAATGCAGCAACAATTCCACCACCATCTGAGATGGGTGGGGTTGCGTGGCCGGGCAGGTAACTTTCAGTGTGGGGCAGGCGGGTTAACTCAAGGCCCGAGGGCCAGACCGACCGCGAGGAGGTACGGTGATTGTGGCCGGGCGCCGTCATGCCATCTGGCGAGTTGAGTGAGTGGTGTCTGGCCTGGCATTAGGGACGGCGGTGCGCGATTACACTCCTGCACGCCGTCACGGAAGGTCCTGGGCAGAGGTTTTCGTGAGGCTATGAGGGCTGGATTATTCACTAGCTGGTTTCGGAGGGGAATTTATCAGCCAGGGGGCTTTGTGGGGTGCGCTAATCCAGCCCCCCACCATATGGGCAGTTTGTGTAATTAGGATTATTCACTAAGGGGTTGCATCATGGGGGAATTGACATTGCACAACCTCTTTCCATTTATTTATTTATTTATTTATTTATTAAATTAAACACACACTCTCACCCAGATCAACACACATTGATACGTTTTTACAAAAGTGGAATTTGGCTATTTATTGTATGTAGATCGTAAAATTCCTGGGAGGTCTGACCGTTCGAGGTGGAGGGAAAGTAAATTGTTGGCACGGTTCAATGCATCAGCCAACTGCCCCTTTCACTAAGAAAGTGAGTATATAAGTATTTTGCCTGCACTGACCTTCAAGCACCTGCTACCACAACTATACAGTAAAAGTGCATAATTGTATAAATTTTGTGGTGCTGGCACAATCATATGTGGATCAGTGCTGTGAAGACCGGCCAGCGCCTATTGCTTAATTTCAAAGGACTCGTTCTGCCAGTCTAAGTAAACACCCTTTGAAGTGAGCTCTGTCCCTTAATAAAGAAAGACGGCCCAGTAGCATTCTAGCCACACTACAATGTAATGCTGGTAGGAACAATTTTTCAAATTCCACGAGGCACTGGTAAATTAGTATTAGGAAAACAATTTCATTTTCAGACAGCCATATCAGCATTATTATTTATAGCA
The DNA here is from genome assembly GCF_964263255.1 of Lissotriton vulgaris. Lineage (NCBI taxonomy): Eukaryota > Metazoa > Chordata > Amphibia > Caudata > Salamandridae > Lissotriton > Lissotriton vulgaris. The sequence continues at coordinate 1,236,359,171 of NC_141687.1, read as the reverse complement.
AAAAATATCTGCCTCTTAGGCACAAGGTTACTGCAGTGTAAAGAAGATGTATTTATCCAGAAATGATTGCAAGCAGAAGCAGGATATAATCCAAAGGAAGTTTTATTCCAAATATAAATCAGCATCTACACGGGAATGCTACAGCCTTCCAGAAAGTCCAACAGCTTAATAACATTAACAGCAGCTGTGGCTCTAACTGAAAGATACCTCACAGGGATGCATCTTCAAACATAAACATGTTTGAAGATACACTCCTCTGCGAGGAATCAGCTGGTGAAACAATAGAGCGTGCCAGCTGGTTGAATAAAGTAGCATGCAACAGAATGTAAATAAATACAAAACATAGAAGAAAAACTATACCTTACCTCATCCCCCTTCCTATAACATTAACAAAATTTGAAAAAGTATAAAGTTAACTTATGACATATAAAAATCTCTAAACCTTGAAGGAACAGAACAATTACGATGAGTCCTAGGAGGTATACACATTTCATTTGTAGAAGAGCTACTCTGAACAGTAACAGGAGTAGAATGCAAATCCGTACCTTCAGATGAAGTAGAAGGGAAAACAGGAAAAGAAACATTGCACAAAACATTGTCAGAAGGGGATCCTAGAGGAAAATGTGAATATTCATGAAGAGCAGAATCAGATTTGTGTAATAGAATTCTTTTAGCTTGATCAAAGGAAATTTTCACAATAGCTCTCTTATTCCACCACCCTGTCCCTTAAAGGAAGACTGAACCTTTAGAAACGTTTACAACCTGAATGGGAGATGAAAACTTAGACATACCCTTTTTAAGCTTATTTGGATTCTTGAACAAAACCCAATCCCCAACCTGAAAGTCTTTTATTACAAAACGAGAAGCATCAAAATATTTATTTTGCAAATTCTGATTTTTTAAAACATTCTCCTGCCAAGTGTTTTTATTCTGACATGAAATACAAGAAGAAGTGTCTTTCCTCAAATCCTTTAACCAATTGGGGCAAATTACACCATTAGGGTTCCTTTTTTTTAAAAGTCTAAAGGGCGAAATACCTGTTGTCGAATGTGGAGTGATCAAATATGACCATACTTTCTTTCTTAAAAAATCTTCAACTGGAAAATTGCTTGCTAAAACTGTCTGAACACCCTCCTTTAAAAACCTATTCATCCTTTCGATAAGGCCGTTGGAAGTAGGAGAATAGAGGGCCACCCTTAAATGCTTGATGTCATGCTTTTTGAAGTACTCTTGCGTGGACAGGGAACAAAAATGTGAGCCATTATCAGTGACTATTTCTCTTGGAAAGCCCTCTGTAAAAAACACTCTGTCCAAAAATGTAATAACAGCAGAAGAAGTGGGTAATTGACAAAAATCCAAATCCACCCATTTGCAGTGGTAATCAATCAAAGCCACTATAAAGCGTTCATTACTTGGCAGCAAATCAAACGGACCAGCAAAGTCTAGTGCAATTTTTGACCATGCTTCTTGTGGAATAGTTACAGGGTGAAGAGGAAGTTTATTAATCCTCCAGTGTTTATCTGACAATAAACAAAAATCACATTTATCTATGAAAAAGGTAACATCCTTGTCTAAGGCGGGCCACCAGAAATACTCTTTAAGCTTCCTAGACGTGCTACCTATACCCAAATGACCTTCATGTGCACATTCCACCAACTTTATGCGAGTAGAAGAAGGTGGAATACACTGGTCTCCACGCATCAAAACATCCTTTACAATCGAAAGTTCTTGAGATACTTGGGCATATGACTTAAGTGAAGCCGGTAAAGAACGTTCCCTGGCCACCCATTAATAATCATGGGGTATATTATCAAGGGGGTTTATCCCCGCTTCTTTGGCTTTAAAAGCCAAGAAAGCAGAGATAAAATTATCTCCCTATTACCTAGCTGTCGCTAACACCAGTTAGCGACAGCTAGTAGGAGATAGCGACCATCTTGGGCCCCACTTTGCATGTCAGAGAAATTTATCACTAATGACATGCAAAGTGGGCGTGCCAAGATGTTAGCGACTGGAAACAGTCGCTAACATCGCTATCTCCTATTACCAACTTTTGGAGATATTCACGCTAAGCGTGAATATCTCCAAAAGCTAACACCTGCCCTGAGCAGTTCTTAGCCATGTTATCCAATGGGAGGTGGATAACATGGCTAAGAGCATTAGCTCGGTAATGCATGAATATCGCTGACTTTTCAGCGATATTCATGCATTTCGGCCAATTTTTATCGCTTAGGAGATAAACCTTGATAATAGCAAGGTTCCTAAGTGATAAAAATTGGCGCAGCTCGGCCATAAAAATATTGCCGCTAAGCCAACATAGCGATAATTATCGCTAGTTGTTGGTAATATGCCACCCTGTTTTTCACAGCTTGTAACACCTCATCATCTTTATACGCATTCAACCAACTATCTTGTGTTAAGAATGGAAAATCTTTTCTTGAATCATCAATTGAGGCCACTACGCATTCAACATCTCAAAATTTTGACTCTAAGTAGTTCTCTTGAAGAGGAAGCCTAGACAGACAATCCGCTCTAACATTGAGACCACCAGCAATATGCCGTATGGTGAAATTGAATTCATGTAACCTTGAAAGTAACCGCACAAGACGTGCAGAAGCTTTACCAGTTCCATTACCATTCATCAAGTTAAGTAAAGGTTTGTGATCACTCAGTAGGATGAAGTGTGTTCCCCAAATAAAGCTCTTAAATTTTTCCACAGCCCACGAACAAGCCAATGCTTCTCTTTCAATAGTCGAATAATTCCTCTCTGCAGTGGAAAGGGACCTAGATCCAAAACTATTGTACGCTCACTTGAACCCATATGTTGACACAAAATAGCGCCTAGACCAAGCTGGCTTGCATCAACTGAAATTGTGCACATAACTCCTGGGGTGAAAGATGACAAAGCTGTAGAATTAAGAATTGCCTTCTTAATTGTATTGAAAGATTTATATACAAGTTCAGACCACTCAAACTTAACATTTTTCTTAAGAAGATCCCTTAAAGGTTGCACAATTTGCGAGTACCCTAAAATGAACCTAGAATAGTACTCTGTCATACCTAGGAAAGATCTTAATGTATCTTTATTAACCGGTACTGGGACATCAGATATAGCCTTTGTAAGGGAAAATGTAGGTTTTATGCCACTTGAAGAGATGCAGTGACCAAGGTAATCCACTTCAGTTTTAAAAAACTTACATTTTTCCTTACTTAAAGTGATACCTATATTCTTAAAACGTGAAAGGACTTCTTTCAAAGATTTAACATGCTCCTCAACATTCTTTGAAATGATCAAAACGTCATCTTGATAAGCCTGAACGTTATTAATCTTGTCAAGCAGGGAAGTCCATACATTTTTGAAAAACGCTAGCGGCTGATGCCAGCCCAAACGGTAATCTCAGGTACTTGTAAGCACCAAAGGGCGTTATAAATGTAGTTAAATCGGTTGACTGGGACGATAAGGGAATCTGATGGTAAGCGCTGCGCAAATCCAACAGCGTAAATAATTTTGAGCCGTCAATACCTACAAGGAGATTTGGGGAATGGGATGACAATCAACCAGTATATTCTTATTTAATGACCGAAGGTCCGCACAAAGGCGAATACTTGAATCCTTTTTTGGTACAATCACGATCGGACTAACCCATTGTGATGAGTCTGTAGGCTCAATTATTTTATCTGCAACAATATTTTCTAATAACTTCTTTAAATCTTCCCTAACGCTAAGGGGAGTAGATCTCAGTTTATGTGAAACTGGAATTGCGCCAGGTTTCAATTTAATGAGATGTTCAAATTTTTTTATTTTTGCTATTTTTGAATTAAAAACTTCTGGAAACTATTCAATGATGCCATTAACAATGGAGCTACTGTCCTCATCTATCAGTGATATCGCAATATCATTCAATTGAACTGGATTCTTAGAACCTGGGACAAGTTTCAATCTCATTTTAGCCAAATCTTGCCAACCCACAATATATTTTCCCTTAATAGCAACGTAAACTTTTGTATAAGTTTTCCTCCCTAAACAAATTATCTCTGACATGAAATAGCGAAGCATATCAATACTCTTATCTCCGTATGCTTTTGGAATTATGTCAACTTTTGAAAGCTTAGTTGAAGATGCCCACAATTTGTCAAATGTAAGATCCGAAATAATTGTGACAGGTGCGCCTGAATCGGCCATCATGTCAAGTACATGTTTACCAACAAACACTTCACAAGTTGGATCTGTTGCATCTTCATTATCAAGTAAGCTTTCACATGAGTCAATTGCCAAAATCTCTTTTACCTCATTTGAAAGTGAAGGTAATTCTATAGTGTTAATATTCATATGTTGCATACTAGACTCTAAGGGAAGTACATCAAGCCCTGACATAACATCATTCTGTAGAGTAGTGCACACACCAACTGTGAGTGCATCCCTGCATTGGGCACACCTTTAGTTATTCTAAGAAGACTCCATATGAATCACATTGAACGTTGCTTTAGTTTATTTATTTTTCAAAGTTTGAAACCTGTTTCCATTCAATATTATTCCTTCATATTATGGGGCTTATTAGGATAGCAGATTTTCCGCATCCTCTGGGCCGGCGGAAGCCACCGTCGGCCCAGATTATGCGGGAAAATTGCTGCAGACCCACCGCCACATTAGGATGGCTGGTGGGTCCTGGTTTCAGTCCGCTGCTTTTCCGCCGCGGTTGGCTTACAACCGCGGTGGAAAAGCCCTAATATGGAGGCGGTGTCTCTCAGACACCGCCAGCCATATTAGGATAGGTTTCAAAACATACTTTTCCGCGGCGGGTTTTCTGCCGTGGAAAAGCATGTGGAACTTCACTGCAGGGGCCCGTTGCGGGGCCCCTGGGTGAAGGGGGGGTGGGGGGTGCACATGGGGGGTACCTATGGTACCCCCTGCATTTGTATGCAGAGATCGGCAGGCACCGCACGGTGCCTGCCGCTTTCTGCATACAAATGCAATGTATGCATTTTTACCATTGCGGCGGGTGCAGCTTGAAGCTGCACCCGCCGCAATGGTAAAAATAGAGGATGTGACCGCCAGGGTGGCGGTCACATCCTAATTGCACAGGAGGGAACTCCACAGGCCATGCGGAGGTTCCCTCCTACTCTGGGGCGTCCGTCCGCGATCCTAACGGGCCCATATGTGTTCATCAGACAATCCATGTTTTTGATACTTAATACTTCTTCATCAAGTATTTAACCACTCTGATGCATTTCGGGCTTCTTAGCCCTTTGTCAAGGAGGTCTAGAAATGCAAATAAACAATATTGCCCATAATTTCAAAATTCACAAATATAACAATCACAGTATATACATTGAGGTCACATGCAAGAATAGGAGGATGCATTCATACGTTAGTGCCTGGTGAGTGATGTGTGGTCAAGTGCACGGTTCGGTAAGAGTGATGTGCCAAATACAATTGTGTACAGCATTAACAGATATATCATTCTGCACCAAAGGTGAGACATTTTCAACAACAATACTTTTCGAAGAAACAATGCTCCTTTCGATGCTTTTAGCCATGTCAATCACTTCAGCTAACGTTGGATCTCTGCACCTCAAAATTCTTTCTTGAATTTTTTTATGACAACAGCCATAAACGAATTGATCCCTGATGTAGATGTCTAGATCACCACCAAAGTTGCACTCAGAAGACATGTTCCACAAGACTGAGATAAAATCTTCTACACTTTCATCAATGTTTTGCTTTCTTTTCCTAAAATTAAAACGCTCAAGAATGACGTTTGGTTGTTCCAAGAATTTCCTGTTTAGTCTTTGAATTGCGTCTGTATACACATTCCAGACCTCACCTCTCCCTGGAGGTGGAATTGAAGTAGGCAAGTTATCAAATATTTGTCTTCCAGCCCTTCCTAAGTGGCTGTAAAGAAGAGCTAGTTTCCTCTTTGGAGCATATTCCTCTGCATCAACTGCTACTAAATAATTCTCGAAGCTACGAAACCATGTTTTCCATGGCTCTACTGGTTTGCCATTGACAGGTAGGAAATTGTTCAATATAATCAATTGTTGATTATTAGCCATCTTTGAAAATAAGTGTGAATGTAAGCAGACTTAAATTAATACTCTTTTAAACCTTTCTCCTTCAAATGCCTCTTCTTTTCTTTAAAATTGTCTATTATTTTGTACTTACAAATAAAAATATGCTTTCAAATATATGTAGAAAACATGTCTCTTAATATATTTCTTCTCTCTTCAGAGTTAATAAGTTCACAATCTTTAAAACATCAAATGAATGCTTCCTTCTAACTTTATGCACTCTTGTTAAGTCGTAAATCAAAACTTTTACATACCATTCCGTAGTTTGTGTTCTTGTAATGAGATGTAATCTCAAATGAACGCTTGCGCACCGACTTTCAATTGAAATAACAATTTAGACAACTGAAAATGAGCTCGTTGCGTTTTTCCTTTTCAAATCGGCTTCAGGAATGATTGACTTTGTTGCATGATGATGTCATCACGTTCAAATCTCGCGTGGTTTGCCGATTCTGAAGCTCCGTGTAAAATCACAGAAACACTCAAAAATGCATTGTAGGTTGAAATCTCCTCGGTTTTCTTCCTTTTAAAGAGGTAAGAGATAACCACACGTTTCGCTTTAAAACGTGCGCAGTAGAACAAATTAATTTTTAGATTAAGATCCTTTCGACCAGTGTAATGTTCTAAAGATTATGGTGAAGATGCTGAAATTCTTCTTTTTAGAATAAATCCCGTCGCCAAATGTACAGAAGATGTATTTATCCAGAAATGATAGCAAGCAGAAGCAGGATATAATCCAAAGGAAGTTTTATTCCAAATATAAATCAGCATCTACACGGGAGTGCTACCGCCTTCCAGAAAGTCCAACAGCTTAATAACATTAACAGCAGCTGTGGCTCTAACTGAAAGATACCTCTCGAGGGATGCATCTTCAAACATAAACATGTTTGAAGATACACTCCTCTGCGAGGAATCAGCTGGTGGAACAATAGAGCGTGCCAGCTGGTTGAATAATGTAGAGTGCAGCAGAATGTAAATAAATGCAAAACATAGAAGAAAGACTATACCTTACATGCAGACAGTGTGAAATGATGTGTGAAAGTTACCCATTCAATTTATATCAGTGGGAGAATATTAATAACGGTTAAAGCCAACTGAGCTTGATTTGTCAGCGTGCAAATCCGTCCTAATTGAGCATACTAAAGGGGCACGCCTTTGGCTAGGACAGAGTGGTCCTGATGCCGTATACCAAAGTTTATTCCTGGCCACAACCCTCTGTCAAACGGGCTTCGAAAGTGTTTTCTGTGAGCCGAAGGAAACATCCTTTTCAATGAACTGAAGCACTGCCCTTGTGAGGCCGAGGGGAATGTGAAAAGTACCGTGGGCGTCACTTGTCCTCAACAGCCCGCTGACAATACAATCATTTTGTGCAGATATAACTTTGTCATCACCGAGCCACACAAACAACATAAATTATGGTAGCCGGCTGTAGAACTGAATTACGCTGTGCATCTGCCCAACAAACCTAATAGTTTTACCTTGTTGTGTCCACCCCAGGACAGATAGCACGCCAATAACTCACGATGAGTAACTATGAGGAAATCTCAAGAAGCACTGAGGCCAGAGCCTCTACCTTCGCGTTCAAACCAGACGAAGCTGATCGAATCTATGCATTGATTAGGGAAGAAAACGCGCAGGAAACCAATACCCGCTCCAAAGAACAACACATCAAACAACTGATATATCTAAGCAAGAGACGCATCAACCAGCAATTACACGCTAGCACTTTGGTTAAATATCATCGCAACCAACGTATACCAAGGGGCCCAAGGATAGCCCTAAAACCATCGCTCTGCAAAAATTCAAAAAAATTCCAAGAAAGGTGGTATGAAATCCTTAATAAATGTTCTCTGGGCCTGATTCTTTTAATCATCGAGGAACTATCTGGAATACTGGAGGAACTAACTAGTGAAATCACTGAAACATCAACAGAACTATCCAAAATGCTTTCTGAGGAAGAATTAAAAACTATACTCGAGGATATAAAATCGCAAATGGACAAACATACTAATGACATAAACGACAGGAAAATTCGAAAATATAAGAGGGACACCCTTGATTATAGACTTGAAGAGGTCTATACATGGGCCGAAGTTTATGCCCAGAAAAGAAGAAATAGACCATACAATTCACAAACAGAAACCTCCTCATCGGACAGTGAAAGTACTCAAAGAACTAGGAGAACCCAACCTACACACACTAGTCCAGATACTCACCAAGACCAACAACCCACTATCAGCCAAGTAATCGAAACAAGTCCTTTTTTAGAACAGGGCCAAACACAAAAAGGAGACCCCGGAGAGGACAGAACAAAAGAAAAAGAGAAGGACAAAGAACCACCTATCACGAGAAGTGTGACGGGAACCATCAAGGACAAGAAAACAAAGAAGACAACATAGATCAATTAGTCATTAACATCAGCAAATACCAACTTACCAAACATGAAGAACTACTACTACAAAAGGGCACATCATTTGTACCCACGACTAACACAAACAGCCTGGAACTGGAAGTCAGCTTCTTTAAACTCATGCGTAAATTACGTTTACGCCACTTTTTTGACAACGTACTACCTAAACAACCACATCAGCAAGAGGATCAACTACATGGATTAAGACCTTATAGCACATTTCAACCACTGATCAGTCATAAAACACTGGATCTATTTGAAAACAGAGTCAAGCAGGATTTACAAAACATTAAATATGAAAAAAAACACACCAGAAATATCACTCAAAAAGATCTTGATACTCTAAAAAAGATATCCACTAACAATCAGATCAGATGTACAAAAGCAGACAAAGGGGGAGCCCTAGTCATCATGGACCAACGTATGTACGAATCAAAGGTTATGGAACACATCTCAGACACTACCACTTACATGAAATTGGACTATAACCCTACAATTGAATTCATGAAAACCTTGACAAACATCCTTGAGAGAGCATATGAACTGGGCACAATTAATGACAGAACTAAGAATCTCCTCATTAAAGCAAATCCAAAGAGCCCTACCCTCAGAATGGTACCTAAAATTAACAAAAACCTCATGGACCCTCCCATGAGACCAATAGTATCTACATGTGGAAGCATCCACGAACCGATTGGTCAACTCTTGGATAAATATCTCTAACCAGCAGTACAATCTATGAGAACATATACAAAAGACACTACGGATTTCATTTCCAAATTGAATAACTTGAAAATCAACCCAGATGATAAACTGATCCTATGCACCGCGGATGTGCGATCACTATACACCTCTATACCCCACTCCTTAGGTATAGAAGCAATAGAAAAAGCTTGATGGAACTCATGCTTTTCACTTTGTATCAAAGTTATTTTAAATATCAAGATACATGGTACCAACAGCTCGTAGGCATGGCCATGGGCAATTCGGCGGCGCCGGTATACGCCAACATTTTTATGCAACAATATGAAGAAACTCACATTTTTACTAAAACAGAATGGACTGACAATCTACTACTGTTAACACTATATATTGACGACATCTTTATCGTTTGGAAAAACACCAAGGAAAAACTACAAAAACTACTGACTGAATTCAACCAAATTGACGAACGCATACAGCTAACTTGGGAACTATCCGACAATAGTGTAAACTTCCTGGACGTCAAAGTTTCCATTAACCAACAGGGATTTGAGACAGACTTGTTCGTTAAGCCCACAGACAGAAATAACATGCTTCACTACACGAGTTTCCATGAACCAAATCTAAAAAAATATCTCCCTTTTTCGCAAATGGCACGAGCAAAAAGAATCACATCAGATGCCATCAAATCCATACAAAGAATCGAGCAAGCTGCTACCAAATTTCAAAACAGAGGATATCCACATAATATCATTGAAGAATCCAAACACAAAATTCTGAACACAGATAGACAAAAATTATTGCAACCAGGCCCAAAGAAACAACAGACCCGCATAGTGGTAGTCTCTAAATACTCAACAGCTAGCACAAAATTCAAACGGATCATATACCAGCACTGGTCACTACTAAACTTGGAACCTGACTTCAACCAAATCTTTCTGGAACCTCCCCTATTTGCGTTCACCAGAGCACAAAATTTAGGAGAATTGGTCCAATACAAACCAGCAATGATTGTGAAATATACAGGTACCAAACCATGTTTGAATTGCGGGAACTGCAATAGTATTATAAAGGGAAACGTAATCAATCATCCAATGAAGGGTAATACAATTAAACTTCAAGTTAACGCCACATGTGACTCCAGCAATGTTATCTATGCCCTCAAATGCCCCTGCGGGAAACTCTACGTTGGCAAGACGGAACGTAAAATGAAGATCAGACTGACAGAACACAAGTCAAACATCCGATTGAAAAATAGCAAATCTTCCATAGCCACACATTTCCAGGAAGAAAAACATAACATCTCCCAATTAAAATTCATTATACTGGAAACCATCACAAAAACGGAAGGTAGAGACAATACCAAATACCTACTCCAACGAGAAAATACCTGGATCCAAAGACTATCCACACAGAAGCCATTCGGCTTGAATGATAGAATTGAACTCTCTTGTTACCTATAAGTGTTGCAACTGGGGCACTAAAAGGCTTCCTGTGGGAATTTATTATTTCCACTTTACCCTAACTGGAATATTGTTTTATTTAGAATTTAATCATTGTATTTATAGCTGTTGCTTCTTTATTTAGTCATTGTGTTTACACTTGTTGCTTCCCACCCCACCCTTGCCACTACAGACCAACACCGAGGATTATTTCACCCATCGCCATAAATTCCACTTAACCATATTATACCATGACCACTCCTATTCTTCATTCATCTTCTCTTTATTTTATTTCACATTTTCACTTTACCGCCGAACACGATATAGTAACGTTAGACCGCGAGTCTTTGTTCACTGCCTATGAACACGTGATCGCAATATCTGAAGGTGATCAAACGCGGCAGGAAACGCCTCCGTCCTGACCGGCGTATGCGAGCGGAATACTTTTGAACTTCAGGCTACACTAAACAGGTCAGTCCTTGACAAACATTCGAACCTTTAAACAGAACCACCCCGACATCATCATGTTTCTTTACTTATTTATCCTTCTTGCTTTCAGAACTATGCCTCAATAGAATTTCGGCACACGTAAGCATTACAACGAGAATTTTCCTATCTTCCCACGGGTTTGGAATTTCTTAAGGTGACCTCGTAACTTGGCACCCACCCTTCCCCCACACTTCCAGTAGCTTCTCTCCCAAATAGTTTAAAAACCCACCCCACACCGATCATACTACCCCACGCTCATTTCATTCCATTTGATTTTTGTTACAGTACCTTTTCCCCGATGAAGGGGCAGATAATAGCCCCGAAATGCATTGGATGTATACGAGGGACAGTGCCAAAATGTTAAGAAAGGATTAACCAATGAAAATTGTACATCTATGATCAAATAGACTCTTGAACTGTTTTGCTGAATAAATACGAATAGCAATCAACCAAAATTGCGTGAAACCTCTGTGTGTATAGAGGAATACTAGTGTGCACATAAGGATGGGATCAGTGATCCATTGACCTCACAACCTACTCGACCTCTCAATTAGCCATGGTATATTACTTTCAACATTATTTATTAGCAGTAAAATACTATGCAGTGACTAAAATAACGTGCATTCTAGAACAAAATACACAGACATTGCATAAAAGGCTTACTTACCTGTTGGTGTTGACAGACCAGAAGCCTCACAATATTTCCCTGCTGGGCAGCTTTGACAGTCCATGATGCTGTGAAGTCTTAGACTGGGTCCAAAGGTACCAGGTGGGCAGCTGTACTGAGTGGGATGGGAAGTTCCAGGAGGACAGAAGAAGCCTTGAGGACACGGGAAGAGGGCGAAGTCACTGATGGGCCCTAGACTGCCATCACAGTAATACCCTAGGTTAAAGGAGATGGAGAGATGAGAAATGATGGTGGTTGGGGTGAAAGATGTAAGGGAAAATTATTAAAATGATGGAAATGGGGCAGAAAAGAGGAATGAATGTAATTAATTGTCAACTGCCTTCACAAGCTAAAGGTAAAGTGGCTTGTAAGGAAAAGGGAGGTACTGTGACGCACTTGTGCTTTTGAAAGGCTGTGGGCAAACTTAAGCCATAATTAGTATAGTAGAATTTCAAAGGACCTGCCTTTCATTACCTCTCATAATTTGCCCACGAGTCGGTCTACCGGTTCATACATGAATTAAATTAATAACAAGTTCCTCAAACAATAATTTCCTTACACATCAAGTACTAAACTAACTCTTATACAATCAATAGTTTACCTCCGTATCAAAACACAAAGGTATACTTATCTGACATGCCCAAGGACACGTATTTACACCCACACACACACACAAAGCGATCCCACCTCTGAGAACGCCGTGAGCAGTCACACACCTTTTTCACAAATCTGGCAGGATATCTGCTTCTCCTCATTCTGGTAGGAACCCGAAGGACATGGAACTGGCTTGGAGCTTCCAACAGGGCATCTATGTCCCACTGGACAAGGCAAAGAGATATTCAGAATGTGGCCCTCCAAACAGTAATAACCTGCAAAAAGAAAGATCAAGAAAATGGGGCGAGTCAAATTCAATTGTGGCAAGTAAATTCGCACGTCACAATAATCTTAAAATCGAACTATAAGATATTAACGAAACTCAAGGAAATAACCATTGCCATAAAACATTCTGCTTAGAATTCACCATAAAATGATTTCTGCAAAAGGATAATTTACATAAACTTAGCCATGTGGTATGACAAAGAGGATCTAGTAGCAGCCGCCAACACAAAAACGAGTGCTTAATGGGCAAAAACAGCAATCCAGGGGTACACCATTCACTGAGATTTTTTCTGAAATGACCTGAAACGAAGACCTACAGAAATACCGACAAAACAAATGCCAGCCCCAAACTTACACTGCAAATATCCATATAAAGAATATTTGTCGGGTAAAATAAATATGTTTCAATGGTAAAGTTTATGAAAAATAAAATAATATTGCACTTAATCAAATGAGAAGAGACATCTTTGCAGCGAGGCTCTGGTTTCGGCACAATTTACAGATCAGACGATAGAAAAGTCAAATACGTAATTTCCCTTTCCATCAGTTGTTTACCTGCATGTAGTACAATGTTTGTTTCATTCTTGCAGCCAAAGCATAGATTCCATTTGGACTCTCCCTATTCTTCTTCATACTCTTTTCTCGTTCAAGAGCTCTAAGTCTTCCCTCTATATCAATGTCAGAGAGCTATATGCCTGCTCTCCGCAATACTTTATTATATTTGCCAATTTCACAGTTTCAGGAACTCCCTGGTATTCAGCGACTGAGTCTAAGATGGTTATCCTAATATTTCCAATGGGGCCTGTCTAACTTCAAAGATGGCCTTCTTCTTGTGAGATCTCATTTCTCTATATATTTTGCACGGTTTGTTTTTGACCCACGGACCTGCTTGCTGAATGGGCTGGAGGTGGGAGAGGAGGTCATTCTTTTTGTCTTTCTCCTCAACCCAGTTGCTCTTTTATTTATTCCGTTGGTTTACAGTTCCCGAGAGTGCTGAATGGCACCTTACGTCTCGTCTGTGTGCCTCCTGTTCTGCACAGTGACACGGTTGGCACCCCATGCGTTCTCTTCCCTGCCGTGCTTCTCTCTTCCACCATACGGTTTTGGTCCTTGTAGTATTGGGCAATCATAAGAATAAGATGTCTTCAGATGGAGATGTTGAATAAAAGGTTTTTATTCTCCAAGTTGCAAACATATAAGAACCACGACCACCTGTGCCTGCCTGGATGGGTAGCCAGCTATAAACTGACTCTCACCTAGCAACCAAAGTTGAACAATCTAAAACCATGGAATGAACACCACATCATAGGATTCTAATACTATGATGTGGCCAAAGCGATATGCATAGACATAGAAGAAATATAAGCAGTAAACACCAGCCCACTACAGTCCTTTAATGTTTATGCTCTGTAGAACAAGGGAGGTTCCGCTTCCATGTTAGACACTGCAGTATTGAAGAAGGTACTTTTTATTTACTTTCAGCTTCGGTGGGGGTGCTGGAGTTTGGTCACCTCTCCCTTTATTACTGCTGATGAGGCTGAATTGAGGATGTGTACTGAGGAGTATGCAGAGCTAACTACTTGTGGCTTGTTAGCAGCATCATCTGGAGGAGTGCACTGCAGCCGGCTGCTTCCTCAACATACATGACTGCAAAAGTCCTTTGTTGCCAGTTGTCGTGACCTGAGTGCTGGGTAACAAATCACATGGACACCAGCATAGTAAGCAAGCTTCATTCTACTTGCCCTCTCTAATACATTGTTTTACTACTGGGTGAACTTATCTCCAACCCATGCTCTCCTTGTGATGCCCTGCACTGAATGCCCAGTTTCTTCATCCTTTGCCACACTTCCTGTCAGGTTGCAGGGACAGGAAATAATGTCTAGTATTCTGAGTACTCAAGTCCTGCAGAGTCCTAAGTGGCATGACTTGGTAGTGCATGAAACATGCATGAGGTAGAATAAAGACTAAGTAGCTTTAGTACTCTGCACCCTGATGTTGGCTAGCACAGGCAGTTGCCTTCTGAGCAAAACTTTGGGCCTGACACATCATTTTTCATAAACTAAGCACTGTCTATTACAATGACTTCTTATACTTTATGTCTTAGACTCACTGATCTTCTACCTCCTTTAAGCTTCACTATGTATTTCTCCAAAAGCAGCTCCTGGAGGTTTTCCTTTCTCTATTTAAACCTCTCTGCTTTGGTCATCTCCGCCTCTGGTCTATGCTGTCACTGCTATATTGCTGATTTTCTTACTTAGCTTCTCTCGTCCTAAATAGAGTCACCAATTGACTTCCTTTTCCTTCTAAGCTTTTTTGCTGTCTTCACTTTAGCTTCAAGAACATTTGAAATTTCTCAGTACGCCTGCTAACGTCAGTCTTATATTTTATTTCCCTTTGTTCTCCAACACATATCCTCCTTATAATCGTTTACCCTTACCATTCTTTATCTCATCACATTTGAATGGTTCCCTGCAGCCATAGAGTCCAAATCCACAGCATTCATTAAATCCACTGTGAGAGCAACCAAACACTCCCATCTTATCACTGTTGTTGCGTTGATAATTGATCCTCTCTTTATCTGTGTCAACAAGTAGTCCCTCTAGTTTTGTTCATCTTCAGCTCCTCATCTAATTTCACTGCAAGTACTTCCCTTTTCTTTCGGACACCAAATTCACTTGTTACATATAGTGTTCAGATGTTGCTTTGCTCCTTTACCAACTTGCATCCCTTGTAAAATGGCATCTCCTCTTCCTCTGCCAAAATTCTACTTAAACCTTCCCCTCCCATCTACACTCCTTTCAAATTTAAATGTTTCACACATGTTGATTGTCACTTCTTCTACCCAATTCAGATTCAGCTGCAGGCTTAAGAGGGGCATGCTTACAGCTGCCTCTCTTATTGTTACTTCTTATTTTACTTGTATGCTGTTGGCTCTCTATTCATTTTACATTTTATCTTCTATTGACTTTTCTAGGGTTTATCAAAAGTGCTGTAGGTCACACGCGGAATGCTCTCCTTAGTAAATATAGTAATGAATAGCAGGTCTGGTGTAATTTACATTAGTTGGTTATGTGGTTCACTAAGTTGGCACTAAGCATGGGCGGAAAATCCGTTCCGCTCGCGGATTTTGCGGATTTTCAGTAAATTCGCAATCCGCGAGATTCGCGAATTTCCCGCAAAATCCGCGAGCGGAACGGATTGGGTCAAAAGTTCAAGCTGACTTTTGTAACTCTTTTAGAATAGCACCGCCAAGCTGCCAGAGCCATTCTAAAATAGTTACAAAAGTCAGCTTCAACAGGAAGCTCTAATAGATAAAGTAAAGCAGGTGCTCGAGTTGAAGGTCAAATTCAGTTACACAATCATTAATCACCCCAAACTTGGGGTGATTAATGATTGTGTAACTTAATTTGACCTCCAACTCGAGCCCCTGCTTTACTTTATCTATTAGAGCTTCCTGTTGAAGCTCTTTGTAGCTATTTTAGAATGGCGCTGGCAGCTTGCCAGCGCCATTCTAAGTGGGGCTGAGGGCAGAAGGGCACAAAAGTGGGACAGAGGGCAGAAGGGGATAAAAAATGAGTGGGGCAGAGGGCAGAAGGGCACAGAAACGAGTGGTACAGAGGGCAGAAGGGCATAAAAAACGAGAGGGTGGCAGTGATTAACCAGGCAAAAAAAAATCAGCGAACACGCAAAGCGCCCCGCGCACACCCACGAACACGCAAAGTGCCCCGCGAACACCCGCAAACTCGCAAAAATAAAAAAATTTGCACGAATTTGCGAATTTTGCGGATTGCGAATTCGCAAAATTCGCCCATGCTTAGTTGGAACACTCATATGTGTTAATTGGCTGGATCGGTCTTGAGAATGAAACATCACTGGTGATGTTTTTGCCAACACAAAAGCAGACAAGCAAACTGGTGGATATCTTCAAACCTGGAAAACCCTTGTGGGGGGGTGCCCACCTACTTCAGCCTTCTGGCTGGCACCACAGCATGTGGGGACCAGGCCTCCCAGGTGAGATTTGTGGCTTCGCCCAACTCTCACAGGGGATTATGGGAGCTGTTCAGCCCACAGGAAACATGGACTCTTCCTTATTCTGACATCACTGTGCCGCAGTTAGCGAAGGTGACCCTGCCTGTTGCCTGGAATCCTGGCCAGGAGGTATCGGGTATCCTTGGGGCCATGGGGCTGCCTTCCTCTCATTGGGTATTACTGGAATTGTTCATCCTGCATGTGTTCCAAACTCCTCCTCGGTCCAGCGCCCGCCTGCCCCAGGATCTCCCCAGTGGCTGGACCTACATTGAGGTTTGATTCCGCTCCACACCCCAGAGACATGAGAGCCCTCCACAGTATGCAGCCATAATGCCCTGGGAAGGGGCTGTCACACCAGCCCATCGGTATGCCATAGAGGAAATGCACCCTCTGAGGGACAGGTGCACCCTCCCAGGTGACTGTCCTCCTAGCTGTGTAGAATCCTCCGGGACCGCACCTGTTAACCTCTCATGATGGATTTACACTCTCTCTTCAAAGTTCTTCTCAGAGAGAGAGACATACAGAGAAAGAAAGAGGGAGGAAGGGAGAAAGTGCATTTTAGAGGGGAGCAGATGAGTTGCGTTCTGGAATCAGTGAGAATGTGCCTGTGTTAAAAAAGTGGGAACAACCGACTGGAGGGCTGCAGTGATATTGTCCATGTAAATGTGTGATTAGTAATATATATGAAATTGATATGAGAAAATGAGTCACAGCAGATCATCTCCTAATTGTAATGTTGTTTATTCAATACTTCATAAAGACACAGGTTCTCTTCTGCCAGATCAAAACAAATTTGACAAAAAGGCGCCATTATCAGTCGGTAGACCGAATCCAACCACCTTAGCCTAAGTCTTGTAAGGCCAAATCAAAATAGAAGGTATAACCCGGTGCCTCTAGTGCCTAAAGCTCTAAATCTGTTTCACAGGAAGCAAGCTCCACTGTTCATGTGATACCTTCAATGACCCCTAAATAAGCTGTCCTCTTTAAACTTCTGATCCAAGTCTTCTAGAGAAATTCGTCACATCAATCAACCAATGCCAAACTCTGGTCTTCAAAATGCGTCTTCTCTTCTTTACAATCTAAAGAGGAATGGTTTCGTTTTAACTGACCTTCAGGGCACTTTCCACTGGGCATACTCAGGCCGGACTTCTCGCAGTAAAAGCCACCTATGCAGGGCTGGCAAGCGGAAAGACTACTCGCACCAAGGCTGCTAGAGAAGGTTCCAGGTGGGCAAAGAGTAGGGAAATACGATCCCATTGCTGCAAGAAAAGAGCAAGTAAATTACTTACGAGACATTATAAGTGCTCTACTTTAGTGCACTACAACATATTAAAATTAGGAACATGGTGGGAACTGAAAAATGTCTTCCTTAAAATCGGACTGAAACTCATGTTTTTGATTTACGTAAAACTGAAGTATCTTGTGACCTGCATTCAGCTTACTGGCCTAGTCTTATTCGTGAGTTCAATTTATTATAGGTGCCATTGGGGATACGTAGGTGCTGTGGAAAACACCCACTTAAAGTATGTTTATGTTTATGCAATTTTTATACACAACTACCCGGGGGTGTCTCGGCGCTCAGTAAAAATATAGACATGGAGGTCTTGCTTATCATTGCTAAGTAAAATATATATTCATTTAAGCGCATCTTAATAAAAAGAAATACCTCAAAGGTAAGTAGGTATACTTATTATATGGTATGAAGCTTGGGGGAGGGAAGAACACAATATAGAATGAATAGGGCAGGGTTATCTTAATTTCCACAGCTTTATAGCAACGGCAGTTTTCGATAATGCTAAAATCGGATTATTTTCCATTGCTTGGGATAGCAGGGATAAGGATGTTTCTGAAAGGTTACAGGCGAGATAGAAATCACTCAGATTAATCTGTTCAACTTGCTCTGAGTTTGTTTGGAAATACCAGGACAGACGTATTCCTGTCCATACTCCTTCAAACACGTGGCCATAGATTAGGTATGGGCATAAAATTCCACTCCGCTCGTGGAGTTTTTCCTCTCTTGCAGCTCGCCAACGTTAAATTGGCGAGCGTGAGTGAGGAAAACCGCATGCTAGACCACCTCCTGGCAAGATTTCTAAATGTGGGCGGGCGTGGCAAGTCACTACCACTCGCATTAAGAAACCTGCTGCTCGCGTTAAGTAAGCTGTCGTTCGAGTAGAACATTTACTCAAGCGGCAGAAAGAAGCTGTGCCCTCTTGTGTTGCAAGCGATGGCATTTGTGCTGATTTTACAGCACAGAATAAACTCCTGGTGCTAAAAAAACAGTGCGAGCAGCGCAACTTACCTCACTTCGCTGCTTGCTGAACTCCGCGGAGTGCTGCAGAGATTTTTCAGCACTTTGCGGAGTTCACTGTATCAAAACTCTGCAAACTGCCCAAGCCTACCATGGCTCTGGCGAGCATCTTGAAAAAGCAGGAGATGGAAAACATCAGCATGTTGCAGATGTGTGAGGTGCATAAAGAAACTATATTGTACAGAATGCAGGCTTTGTCCATTGTTCGGATAAGTGTAGGCAAACCAAACGTCATTCATTAGGGACTGGGCGAGAATGAGACTCAGCATGAATAATCTCCATCATGTCAGCATGTTTTAAGGCTAATTTACTATTCTTACTCTAGTCCAAGAATGCACTTTCCCAAAATGGTCAAGGAGACGTATCAACTGTTTTAAGTCTGGTCCCTGGACATTCTGGTGGAAGTTAGAAATTCACCTACTATTTTAAAACATTTGCTGAAATGTCATAATTTAGCAATACATGTGGGTGCTGGCATGTCCTGCTGCTGGCGGCATGTGAATACTGCACTGTAACAATCCACTGATGACTTAGCAATGATAAGCAAGACCTCCATGTCTATATTCAGTGTGCCTATCTGTAATGGGCAACAGCAGACTTGCCCTTCAGTTTTACTCACGGCAGACAGCTCCCGCAGGACACAGGTTACCACTGAAACCATCTGTGGGATTTGGGCTGCTGGCTCCTCCGCTGCAGTAAAAGCCGGCGCTGCACTCCCCGGAAGGGGCAGAAAGACCTGGGGTGGAAGAATTTATCAAGACATTAATTACTGGACATGATTTCGAGTGGAATAGCAATGTTGTAAATTATCATAATGTGTTGGTTTTATTTTTTAAGCGAGATAGAGAGGTTTCCATGTACATATTGGAAAATGATAGATCCTGCCTATGTAGTAGCACCTTCTCACTCACAGCTACTCCACCTCCTTTCTACTTAAAAACAACGCTGTGGGCCTTCCTCCCTATTGCTTCCTCCGTGCCCGCCCAGTGTTATTTTGGAAGCACTCATGATAAAAAATGAATTTCAATGAGATGCTCACAGCTATACCAAATAATTAGGGCTAAAAATGGCTAGTCCCAAAGACCATCCAATACACGGCAAAATAGATGAACCCGTAATGTTGCCTATGGGTTAGCTACTACAGAAATGAGCATTGTCCAAGTCAGACGGCCATTACATTTCGACGTTTTGGCAATACCAATGCCTTTTAGCGATGCTGTGAAGCACTGCCAAGAGAAAGAAAGTAATACAAATGGTGCAGTGACGCGGCTGACACTGGTGGCCTCATCTTTTTAACATGACATGTGTATTTGTAAAGTGCACGTTCACCCATACGTATCTTGGTGCTGCATAAAGGATGTTTTTTGTTACCCATCTCAATGGTAGTCATTTTATCGACCTCAGATGGATGAAAGTTGAATACGGCCTAATAGCACACACTACAATAAACAAGAAGTCCAGTCTTCAAGAGTTGTACACAATCTTCAACATTTATGAGTTGCTTTATTCAGGGATCAGCTTTAATCCAAGTTTGGCAATCCAACATTAGTCAACACTTTTTTTTTCTCGCATTCACGATTTCATCAGGGCAGGATATCTGTCTAATTGGTGTCTGTTTAAAGTTACCAATTCAATTGGTGTATCCACTATCAACCCAACAAAGACTTTTGTCGATATCTTCAAATTGTTGAAAAGAAGTTCTCAATTCATATATGAGCTCCGTGAGTTCAATTAAGTAGCACTCCAAGCTTAAATTCCCGAGTAGGTGTTAACCATAATTCTCACTCCGGAAGCTATCACATCATAGAGGGATAACACATTACGAGCACTCTGAGATTAACCCGTGGTAAGTACGCGATGGTCCATGGACTTACTCAGGAAGACTGGACTTCTTGTTTAGTGTAGCGTGTGCTATTAGTCTAAGTTTACTTGGAACCTAGGTTCTGTTAGTTGATGTTGGGTGGAAATTCCCTTTTATGAGTGCACTGCATTACTTATGTTTATATATATTGAAATTAGGGGAATATTATCAAGCAGGGCGTTAAAAATTATCGCCGTTTTAGCGGCAGAAAACTGCAGCTAAAGCGGCGATAATGGACTTGATATTAGGGCCTTGTGAATTCCAATAGAAACCCATGTTCTGGTGTGAACATGGGCTTCTATTGGAAATCTCCAGGGCATATTATCAAGCCCATTATCGCCGCTTTAGTGGCAGTTTTCTGCCGCTAAAACGGCGATAATTTTAACGCCCTGCTTGATAATATGCCCCTTAGTGTGTACTTCTTGGAGAGTGGCAAGGAACCTCACATCACCCCCTGCTTTATTGTTCAGATGAAAGAAAAGCTCTGTAGACCCGCTGGAATTTAAACCCGCTCCTGCAGTGTACGCATTTGTTCACTGACCACCAGACTAGGGGGCATATTATCAAGGGGGTTTATCTCCGCTTTTTTGGCTTTAAAAGCCAAAAAAGCTGAGATAAAATTATCTCCCTATTACCTAACACCAGTTAGCGACAGCTAGTAGGAGATAGCGACCATCTTGGGCCCCACTTTGCATGTCAGTGATATTTATCACTAATGACATCCAAAGTGGGCGTGCCAAGATGTTAGCGACTGGAAACAGTCGCTAACATCGCTATCTCCTATTACCAACTTTTGGAGATATTCGCGCTAAGCGCGAATATCTCCAAAAGCTAACACCTGCCCTGAGCAGTTCTTAGCCATGTTATCCAATGGGAGGTGGATAACATGGCTTAGAGCATTAGCTCAGTAATGCATGAATATCGCTGACTTTTCAGCGATATTCATGCATTGCGGCCGATTTTTATTTTATTTTTAAGGTTTATCTGCGATAAAAATCGCCGCAGCTCAGCGGTAAATTTTGTCTCTAACCAAGCAATAGCGATAATTATCGCTATTGCTTGGTAATATGCCCCTTGGTATTTTGTAAACAATTGCATGCATTATCTCACATGCACTGTGGGAGCACTTTTTTTTTGTTTTTACTGATTTAAGATGAATCAGTAAATAAAAAAATTAAATTGAAGCTTCGTGAAAGTGCTTTATTTTTTCAAAGCGAAGTTGCCGGCAGCAATTTGTAGCCTGGGCCTCCAAAAGATAAAAAATTAAAAAAAGTACAGTGAGTGTGAGGAAGGCAACAGTGAAGCGGTAGGGGGCGCATGAGTGGGAAGCAAAACAAAAATAAAGCCAGGTGGGGGGAGAGGAAAAGCAGCAAGAGAGAGAGCAACACAGATGGCAGTGGAGAAGCACATATGAGGAAAAGAGCTACATGGTTGTGAGGGGAGAAGCACATGAAGGAGAGAGAAAGAGAGAGAGAAGCACATAAGTAGAAAGTTGCAGCCCGGGCGTAGTGGGTATAGCGGGGCTATGCGGAGGACCACGGAGTTGATAAAAAACTCTGTGGAACTCCGTGGAACTTCGCTATGCCACCCGCCTCCTACCCGCCCTATTAACAATTACTTACAACTTTCCACAAAATACATTAAAGTAAATAAAAACACCTTACCTTAGCTGCGGCGTCCCCGGGCTGCCCTCCTCCTCTTCATCGCACTCTCTGTGAAAACAGCGCATGCGAACGTGCATGCACATTTCTCGCAAGGGCTGTTCAACTCCGCTCTGCTGTGGAGTGTAAGAAGATTTGCCTCCTCAGCATTCTCCGGGGCACGCAGGGTAGGCAAATCTCTGAACACTCCATGGGCGGAGCAGAGCTCTCCACCCGTGTTTATACAGAGCCCGGGAGATTTGGGGAGAAGCATACGAGGGAGAAAGATGGAAAATATATACATTCTAATGGTGTGCTTAACCAAAAATAAAAGATGTTCTGTAATCAGCTGATCAACATGATGGTAAAGAGGCTAAGCTCCAGGGAAGGTAAAAGTATAAGATGAGGAAGGCAACATAAGCCAACGAATAAAAAGCAAAAAAATTATAGTGACAATTATGCCAACTAATGGTAAAGAATGGGTGTTAGACCTGACATCCTTGGCGTGGTTACCCCTGACTTTTTGCCTCTGCCTCCTTTGTTTTTGATGCTATGCTGGATTTCACTTTTGCTGGTTTAGATGCTTTGGGCCCTTTGGTCACTACTAATCGGTGGCCAGGGGCAAGTACTTCCTGTGTAAATTATTCAACATGATTGGTCCTCCATGATTGGCATATTTGCTTTACCTGTAAGGTCCCTAGTAGAGGGCACTAAGTGTGCCAGGGCTGGTAATTCAAATGCTACAAGTGGGCCTGCAGCACTGATTGTGCCACCCACATGAGTAGCCCTAAAATGGTCTCTCAGGCCTCCCACCGCAGTGCCTGTGCGCTGTCTGTGAACTGCCATGTTGTCCTGGCAAGTGCCCACACTTGCCAGGCCCTACCATTCCCTTTATGTGCACATAGGATACCCCTATAGTAGGCCCAAGGTACCTCCCTTGGCAGGGTGCAGTGCAGGTGAAAGGTAGGACATGTACTGATGTGTGTAACATGTCCTAATAGTGAAATACAGCCAATTTCGTTTTTCACTATTGAAAGGCCATCTTGCCCATAGGAAAGAATGGGGAAGGCTGTGTGCCATTATACCAGCCTATCTTCCCATAGGAACAAGATGGAGACATGGAGTCTGGTACCCTTGAATTCAGAATTTAATAAAGCATCTTTTAGTGAAGATGGTTTTTAAATCCTGCCTATTTTTCTGTTCAAACCTTCCTGTGTTCCTCTGCCTGGTTGTGGATTGACTGTCTGGCTTTGGAGAGTGACAGGGGCTGGTGAAGTGTCTTGGCTCCTGGAGTCTGGGTGTGTAGCTCAAGGATGAATAGGCCCATCTGCATTTAGAGAGGTGGGTGGGGAGATCCTTGTAGCTGAGTAGGGCTGTGCCTGCCTCCACAAAGGACTGGCTCCACCTCCTGCTGGGCGTCTGAGGACCCTGGCCCCCTTTCTCAAAGGAGGAAGTTGTGCACTGGCAGAGTGCCCCCAGGACTGGTTTGAACTAGGTCCAGAACACCCAACACATGAAGAACGAAGAATTTAGGGGTATAAAAGTAGGACAAAGACCCCTTGAAAATTAGACTTCTATAATCAAGAGGAACCTCTGCCCGAAGAAGAACAGCTGGAGAAACTAAGGAAGATTGCCTTTGCTGTGTGCTCTGGAGCTGGCCTGCTGTTTTGCAGATTCAACTAAAGAAGAGAAGAAGGGGACTTTGCTGTGTGCTGTGATTCCCCCCTACCTGCTTGAAACCAAGTCTTTGCTGTGTGCTGTGTCTAGCTAGAGTCTCCAAGGACCTGAGAAGAGCTTGCCTCCTGTTGGGAACACAGGGATATCAAGATTCCCAGGAAACAACTTTTATTGGCGAGCTGAATGCGTGTTGGGGTGCATAGTTGGTGCCCGTGGGTGGTCTGTCTTTCGATGTGCAGTCGGCACACATGGGAAGCCCCCGTGAGGAGAAGTAAGCCTTTAGGGCTGGTATCTTTTCACCACCGGCCCCCGTTTGCCTATTGTGCTGTACAAACCCCCCTTTTCTTTCATCACCGCCGCATCTCGAGCTAAACAGCCCAAGGCCGGGTTCGCCGTGGAGAGAAGAGCCGCCATGAAGCTGCACTGCTGCGCCACGCTGTGATTGGCCCCCGCTGTCAGGGACTCCCTCCTCGTCATCAAAGGGCGGCGCTGGGACTGGTTCCAGCCGCCCGGGAGTCACGCCGCATCATCGTAGTGCCTCGCTGCCATTGGTTCCGCCCGCTGCCGAGTCCCGCAGCATCATCGCGAAGCCTCGCTGCCATTGGTCCTGCAGCAAGGGCTTCCCCGGAGAGCGGAGAACTGCACCAGAGGCCGGGGAGCCTTACAGGAAGAAACTTACCTCGCCGGAGGGCGCATAGAGAACCCAGGATTGCCCGCAGTGAAGCTTTATTCCCCTAGGTAACGCTCAGAGCATAGTCCTCAGCCGTGTTGTGTGTCCTTGGCTGGGGGTTGGTTGCGGAGGGCTGCCTGGTCGCCATAGTCGCCTGAAATTGTGAGTTAAAGATACGCCTTTAACTTTGGGGGCAAGTTGGCACCATAGCTGACCTCGGGGTCAGCGGAAGATACCGGAGAGGCTATCAAAGGACTGAGGGGCATTGTTGGTAGACATGTGTGCAAGTAAAATCCCTGATAGTTGCACACAAGGACAGAACTGTTTGGCCCCATAGCTGCTATTAAGCAGAAACCAGGATTACACGTGAAAGGGCTGAAAGAACATTACAAGAAAACCCTTTTCTTTTTATTTGCAACAGAAGTTTACTGTGTATGTTGGCCTTCCACGATATTTGGTCTTGCCTAATTGCTAGATAAAGAATCTATTTTTGACAACTACCTGTTTGGTGTCTTATTTGTGGTGTTTCACAGTGTTATTGTGGGTGTTGGTGCAAAATACTTTACGCATTGCCTTGGGGATAAGCCTGTCTGCTTGTGCCAAGCTACCAAGGGGGTGAGCGGGGGATATCAACAGTGTTTACCCCTTTACCCTGACTAGAAGTAAGGGTCCCTATTTGGTTAAAAGTACCCACCTCTGCCAACTAGAGACCCCCAATTCTAACATTGGTGGTCAGCGGTGAGGATTTGAAATTGTATTTGCACTTGACCTACAGTAATTAGTGTACACCACTAGTTTTAGCGCAGACCACGATGCAGCCACATACTGTACCTATTGTTTGACCTATTTTTGAGAAGCCCTTGCAAGCATCATGTCTCGGAAAGGAAAGGAAGCAAGGGAAAGTGCGGAATTGGAATTTGCGATTCAGGATTTGCTGACATACAAGGTGGAGCAGTTGAATGAATTCTGCAAAACTTTTGGATGTCCCATGAGGAACTTCTCTAAAAAGGAGGAGTTACAAAAGGCCTTAAGGGCCTGGTGGGAGGCCAAACAAGTTGAGACAGAGATGTCACTGGAGAGGTGGATACAAATGGGGATGGTTTTATATCCCATGATTTGCCGGTGGGCAGGCCAGCTTCTAGGCCTGGCAGCACCCATTCCAGTAGGGGCTTTTCTCCAGAGGAGCTGGAGGAGAATGAGGGGGTCAGAGACCATGAGTTAGAGCTTTTTAAACTCAAAGCTCAAGCAGAAGAGAATAAGTTACGCCTTGAAACTGAAAAGAAGGCGGAGGAGAGCAGGAACGCTCTCGCTTTCGAGGAAAAGAAACTCCAGTGGGCTCCAGAGTTGAGTCTGAGGGAGCTGGATCTCAATTCCAAAGAAGTGGAGTCTAGTTCCAATGGTGGCAGCGCACAGCCAGTGCAGGCAGGGAAGGTGTACATACCCAAAGATTTGGTACAGAATTATCAGAGGGGTGAGGATATCTATGCATGGTTTAGATCCTATGAGCTTGCCTTGAAGATGAATGAAATGCCTGAGAAGAGTTGGGGGCGGGCCTGTGGAAGCATTTTAAAGCCTCTGGGAGGGGTGTCTTGTCACCCTTAGAGTCAGCAGGTACCCTAACATTCCACGCTATGAAGGAGGCCTTATGCCTCCGGTATGGTTTTACTCCAGAAAAGTACCACCAGAAGTTTAGAAACCTCAAGAAACTTGATTCCAGCACCTGGGTGGAGTGTGTGAGTATGTACACGCGTGCACTGGAAGATTGGATAAAGGGCAGCAAGATAACTAATTATGTGGGGTTGTGTCTTGTGTCTATGTGTTCCAGAGCTGTGCCAGCATCTTTTGCATAGCAAGTTAACTGACCCCAGTGAGATTGCTAAGGAGGCGGACTGCTGGACTTGCACCAGGGTCCACAAGGGGGTGGTGGGTACCACAGCCAAAGGTGGGCAGGGTCCCCAGCAGAAGAGTGGGGAGGACAAGGGTAACCAAAAGGAGTTCTCCAAAGGGCCCCAAAATAGTTCCCAGGAGAAGGAGTCCCAACCCCCCAAGCCTAAGAAGTCCTGGCCCCCTAAGGGCAGACAGGACAACCGAGCTCAGCCCACATGTTATGCATGTAGGGAGGTGGGTCACATTGCCCCTAAGTGCCCCAAGAAACCCCCAGCACCCACTGGTGCTCAGACACCGGTTCTAGTGAGTATAGCGTTGGGGGAAGAGGTGGTTTCCAGTGAAGGGGGGAGCATGCAGTGATGTCGCTGGTCTCTTTAGGAGATTGAGAGGTGATCCCAGAAACCTACTTGCCTGAAAACACAAAAAAATACACGCAGTGGGTGACCAACAATGGGAAGAGGGTGGAGGCTCTGAGAGACACCGGAGCAAGTGTGACCTCTGTCTGGTGTCAATGGGTGTCTGAGGAGCAGGTCATTCCCAAAGCACTTCACCCTGTATTTGCAGCAGACAACTCTGTGCGCTTGTGTAAGGTGGCGCTAGTTCCCTTTGAGTGGGGGGGGGGTCTCAGGTTCCTTGAAGGTTGTTGTTCGTCCATCCATGCCTGTAGACTGTCTGCTTGGAAATGACCTGGAGAGTTCCCCCTGGAAGGAGGTGGAGCACCAGGCTCATATGGGGATGTTGGGTCTGCCTGAGGGGGTCTGTGTGACCACTCGGTCCATGGCAGCCTGTCAAGGTAATCAAGAGGACCTGAAGCCTGAAACCATGGCCCAGGTACCCGCAAGGAGGAGGAAGGGCAGGGGGCATGGGAAACCAGCCCCAGCCGGTCCCACAGTCCAGGAGGAAGCAGAACCTGAGGGGGATGCCCTGGAACCTACAGGGGAACACATGACCGAACTGGGAGACCTGCCTGAGCTGACCCATTGGCAGCAAGAAGGAGGTCCCTCCAGGGAGGAGTTTTGCAAGGCACAGATGGAATGCCCTTCTCTCATTGGTATGCAGCAACAGGCTGCAGACCAGGCAGCGGGTGGTGAGTCCAAAGATCACCTCATTTACTGGGAATATGGATTACTCTATAGCGAGCCTAAGGTCACTGAGCCCGGTGCATCCGTGTGCTGGTAGTACCCAAGCGGTCAGGACCTTCCTACTAGGTCTGGCTCACAACGTGCCTCTCGCAGGACATTTGGGGTATGACAAGACCTACCAGAGGCTTGTCACCCACTTTTACTGGCCCCAAATGAGGAAGCATGTCGGTACACATTGCAGGACTTGCCAGGCAAGTGGCAAGAGTGGAGGGAAGTGTAAGGCTCCCCTCCAACCCTTTCCTTTGGCGAGCACCCCTTTCGAGCGGGTGGGCATCGACATTGTGGGGCCTCTGGAACCCAAGACAGCCTTAGGCAACACGTTTATCTTGGTCTTGGTGGACCATGCCACCACATACCCAGGAGCTGTCCCTCTCCGGACAACCACAGGCCCTGTGGTGGGCCGTGCGTTGATGGGGATCTCTTCCCGCGTGGGGTTCTCCAGAGAGGTGGTCTCCGACCGGGGTACCAACGTCATCTCAAAATACATGAAGTCTTTGTGGGAGGAGTGTGGGGTAACCTACAAGTTTACTACTCCTTACTATCCTCAAGGAAATTGGGTTGTTTGAGAGATTCAACAGAACCCTAAAAGGCATGATAATAGGCCTTGCAGAGCCCATGAGATGGAAGTGGGACGTCTTTCTACCATGCCTGTTGTTTGCCTACAGGGAGGTACCCAAGAAGTCCTTAGGGTTCAGTCCCTTTGAACTCCTGTACGGTCACCCTGTTAGAGGACCTCTCAGTCTGGTGAAGGAGGGTTGGGAAAAATCCCCTGGTAAGACCCCCCAGGACGTGTTCACTTATGTGCTGGCCTTCAGCAATAAGACCCAGCGCTTCAGGAAACTCGCCCAGGAGAACTTGGAAGCCAGCCAGGAAGAAACGAAAAGATGGAATGACCAGAATGCCACTCTGGTCGAATGTCAACCTGGGCAGAAGGTGTGGGTGATGGCCTCAGTGGAGCCTTGCGCGCTCCAAGACAAGTGGAATGGGCCATATGAGGTGCTGGAGGGCAAGAGCGATGTAACCTATTTGGTTGACTTGCAATCTCCCAGGAACCCTTTGAGGGTCCTACATGTGAACCACCTCAAACCACACTCTGAGAGGACTGATGTGAATATGCTCCTGGCCACAGATGATGGGATGGAGGAGGAGAGTGCCCCTCTCCCTGACCTCCTGTCAGCCAAGTTGCAGGATGGATCAGTGGATGGGGTAAACCTCTCTCCCACACTGACCCCAGAACAGCGGAGGGACTGTCGCCAGGTGTTGGGTCAGTTCGCCTCCCTGTTCTCCCTGACACCAGGAGTCACCAATTGGTGCGTCCATGATGTGGACACTGTGGACAGCCTACCTGTGAAGCAGATGTTTTACAGGGTAGCTGACAAGGTCAGGGCCAGCATCAAGGAAGAAGTTTCCAAGTTGTTGGCGCTAGGGGTAATTGAGCCCTCAAGCAGCCACTGGGCTAACCCAGTAGTCTTGGTACCGAAAGCTGCTGCACCTTGTGCGACTCCAGAACTCCGGTTTTGTGTGGACTACCGTGGGTTCAATGCGGTCACCAAAACTGACGCACACCCCATCCCCAGAGCTGATGAGATCGTGGACCGGTTGGGCGCTGCCCAGTGCCTCAGTATGTTTGATTTGACATCTGGGTACTGGCAGATTGCCTTAACTGAGGGGGCCAAGGAGAGGTTTGTGTTTTCAATGCCAGGAGGGCACTTCCAGTTCCGTGTCATGTCCTTTGGGTTGAAAAACACCCCTGCCACTTTCCAGAGACTGGTCAACCGGGGACTGTCCGGGCTGGAGGAATTCAGCGCCGCCTACCTGGATGACATTGCTGTGGGAAGAACATTTGCAACACCTCTGTGAAGTGTTGAAGGCTCTGCAAAGGGCAGGCCTCACTATCAAGGCCAGTAAGTGCGAGATAGGGCAGGGTTCTGTGATGTACTTGGGACACCAAGTAGGGAGCAGCCAGGTGGCGCTCCTCCAAGCAAAGATCGACACCATTCTAGCTTGGGAGTCCCGTAAGACCCAGACAGAAGTGAGAGCCTTTCTAGGACTCACTGGGTATTACCACCGATTTGTCAAGAGATATGGCACAATTGTTGCCCCCTTGACAGAGCTGACTTCAAGGAAGCAGTCTAGGAAGGTGATCTGGACTGATGCCTGCCAGCCCGCATTTGATGCCCTGAAGGCTGCCATGTGCACGGCACCCGTGTTCAAGGCCCCTGACTTCTCCAAAGAGTTTGTGGTACAGACAGATGCTTCAGAGCTTGGAGTGGGAGCAGTACTCTCCCAGGTGAACAACCAGGGCTGGGACCAACATGTAGCTTTCTTTACTAGGAGGCTACTTACCAGGGAACAGAGGTGGAGTGCAATTTAAAGGGAAGCTTTTGCTGTGGTTTCGGCGCTGAGGAAGCTAAGGCCCTACTTGTTTGGGACTCACATCCGGGTTCAGACAGACCACAGGCCCCTCAGATGGTTGATGCAGATGAGGGGTGAGAACCCAAAACTGTTGAGGTGGTCCATCTCCCTACAGGGGATGGACTTTACGTTGGAACACCGCCCTGGTACACAGCACGCCAATGCTGATGGTCTGTCCAGGTTTTTTCGCTTTAGTGATGAGAACTCCCAAGAAGGTGGGTAGTTCTCTCCACTTTTCAGCCGGAGGGGACGCATGTTTCACCTGACATTCTTGGTGTGGTTACCCCTGACGTTTTGCCTCTGCCTCCTGTGTTTTTGATGCTATGCTGGATTTAACTTTTGCTGGTTTAGATGCTTTGGGCCCTTTGGTCACAACTAATTGGTGGCCAGGGGCAAGTGCTCCCTGTGTAAATTATTAAACATGATTGGTCCACCATGATTGGCATATCTGCTTTACCTGTAAGGTCCCTAGTAGAGGGCACTGAGTGTGCCAGCGCCGGTAATTCAAATGCTACTAGTGGGCCTGCATCACTGATTGTGCCACCCACATGAGTAGCCCTAAAATGGTATCTCAGGCCTGCCACCGCAGTCCCTGTGCGCAGTCTGTGAGCTGCCATGTTGTCCTGGCAATTGCGCACACTTGCCAGGCCCTACCCTTCCCTTTGTGTGCACATAGGACACCCCTATAGTAGGCCCAAGGTACCCCTCGTGGGCAGGCTGCAGCGCAGGTGAAAGGTAGGACATGTACTGATGTGTGTAACATGTCCTAATAGTGAAATACAGCCAATTTCGTTTTTCACTATTGAAAGGCCATCTTGCCCATAGGACAGAATGGGGAAGGCTGTGTACCATTATACTAGCCTATCTTACCATAGGAACAAGATGGAGACATGGAGTCTGGTACCCTTGAATTCAGAACTTAATTATATCTTTTAGTGAAGATGTTTTTTAAATCCTGCGTTTAGAAATGGCACTTTTAGAAAGCTGCTATTTTTCTGTTCAAAACTTTCTGTGTCCCTCTGCCTGGTTGTGGATTGACTGTCTGGCCTTGGGGAGTGACAGGGGCTGGTGAAGTGTCTTGGCTCCAGGAGTCTAGGTGTGTAGCTCTAGGCTGAATAGACCCATCTGCATTTAGAGAGGTGGGTGGGAGATCCCTGTAGCTGAGTAGGGCTGTGCCTGCCTCCACAAAGCACTGGCTCCATCTCCTGCTGGGCGTCTGAGGACCCTGGCCCCCTTTCTCAAAGGAGGAAGTTGTGCACTGGCAGAGTGCCCCCACGACTGGTTTGAACTGGGTCCAGAACCCCCAACACATGAAGAACAAAGACTTTAGGGGCATAAAAGTAGGACAGAGACCCCTTGAAAATTAGACTTCTACAATTAAAGGGAACTTCTGCGGGAATAAGAACAGCTGGAGAAACTAAGGAAGATTGCCTTTGCTGTGTGCTCTGGGGCTGACCTGCTGTTTTGCTGATTCAACTAAAGGAGAGAAGAAGGGGACTTTGCTGTGTGCTGTGATTACCCCCTACCTGCTTGAAACCAAGACTTTGCTGTGTGATGTGTCTAGTTAGAGTCTCCAAGGGCCTGAGAAGAACTGGCCTCCGGTTGAGAACACAGGGATATCAAGATTCTCAGGAAACAACTTTTATTGGAGAGCTGAGTGCGTGTTGGGGTGCACAGTTGGTGCCCGTGGGTGGTCTGTTCTTCGGTGTGCAGTCGGCACACAAGGGAACCCCCCGTGAGGAGAAGTACGCACTGAGGGCCGGTATCTTTTCACCACCGGCCCCCGCATCTCGAGCTAAACAGCCCGAGGCCAGGTTCGCCGTGGAGCGAAGAGCCACCGCGAAGCTGCACCTCTGTGCCGCGCTGTGATTGGCCCGCACTGTCAGGGACTCCCTCCTTGTCATGAAAGTGCCGCGCTGGGATTGGTTCCAGCCGCCCGGGAGTCCCGCCGCGCCATCGTAGTGCCTTGCTGCCATTGGTTCCGCCCGCTACCGAGTCCCGCAGCATCATCGCGAAGCCTCGCTGCCATTGGTCCTGTAGTGAGGGCTTCCCCAGAGAACGGAGAACTGCACCGAAGGCCAAGGAGCCTCAAAGGAAGAAACCTACCTCGTCGGAGGGCGCATCGAGAACCCAGGATTTCCCGCAGTGAAGCCGTAATCCCCCAGGTAACGCTCGGAGCATAGTCCCCAGCCGTGGTATGTGTCCTTGCCTGGGGGTTGGTTGCGGAGGGCTGCCTCGTCGCCATAGTCGCCTGAGACTTGCGTGTTAAAGATACGCCTGTAACTTTGGGGGCAAGTCGGCACCATCGCTGACCGCGGGGTCAGCGGAAGATACCGGAGAGGGTATCAAAGGACTGAGGGGCATTGTTGGTAGACACGTGTGCAAATAAAAGCCCTGATAGTCGCACACAAGGACAGAACTGTTTGGCCCAATAGCTGATACTAAGCAGAAACCAGGATTACACGTGAAAGGGCTGAAAGAACATTACAAGAGAACCCTTTTGTTTTTATTTGCAACAGAAGTTTACTGTGTATGTTGGCCTTCCACGATATTTGGTCTTGCCTATGTGCTAGATAAAGAATCTATTTTTGATGACTACCTGTGTGGTGTCCCTTTGTGGTGTTTCACAGTGTTGTTGTGTGTGTTGGTGCAAAATAATTTACGTATTGCCTTGGGGATAAGCCTGTCTGCTCGTGCTAAGCTACCAAGGGGGTGAGCAGGGGTTACCAACAGTGTGTACCCCTTTACCCTGACTCAGGGCTTAATTTGAGCCGGAGCTTGCCGGTGATTAGCACCGGCACCTAATTATCAGGGCCGGGTCTACAGTCTTGCTGCATTAAGTGCACCTGCCGCTGCCATCAGTAATTGATTTATATGTCGTGCATGGCACTGGCACTACTGCCATGGTGCCGTAAGTGCTGTGCTGCTGTCACTTAGTTTAAGTTACCGACGCAACATACTGGTTGTTGAGTGACTGATGTAAATTGTAAACACTTACTGTCTAAATGGTGACGTGACCTGACTGACTCTGATTCTCAATTTCCTCCTCCTCACTCTGTCTTCAAAACTTCCGGCCGAGGATCAGGCCCATTGGGCGGGACACTGTAGTAGTTGTGTTGTGCAGGGCTTTGCTGCCCTGGGCTGGTCTTCTTCTGCGGGGGTTGGGGCAAAGCGCGGCAGAGGCAGCGGCGCATGCGCAGATTTTGCAATTGAATGCGCGTGCATTCGCTGCCTTAATTTTGCCTCACTAGGTATCAATAACAAAGACAATTCAGATTTTTGCATACAGTACGTATCGCAAGAAAGGAACACCAGGGAGTCTCAATACATTTTGTGAAAAGGTTGTTAATCACCAATTGCATTAAACACGGGAAGCACAGTTAAAGGCAGCACTGTACATGAAAAACATCATGAAGCAACCCAAATAGCACTTGGTGAAAATGTGATGACGCAGTGATAGTGACGACGCAAGTGAAAGTGAAAGACAGCGTGGTCGGCGCAAAGTAATAAAAACAATCAATTAAAGGCTTTCACATTAAATATATACAAGTGGACAAGTTCAATTTGAGATGGTGATAAGCCTATTGGTAGTGCGCCGTGAAATCGCGCTGTTGTTGTCGACGGCGTTTCGATCCTCTATGATTCGGGATCCTCTTCAGGACAGGGTTGGCGTTGAATTAGGGTGCTGCATGGGAAAATAATTAATTTTAGGAGATCGGGCATGAAACGGAGGCTAAAAGAGGAGCGTGGAAGTGAGCCGAGTGATCTGGCGCTTCACAATTAACATGAAGTCAAAAGAAGGGGGGGGGGGGAAAGAGGGGAAGAGGAAGTATCAATTGGTGTGGCCAGTGATGGATAGCATACAATTATAGGTGCTTAGGGATGGTGGGACTAGAGTGGAGGAGGGGGGGGGGGAAAGCGAAGGGGGCAAGGGTGAAGTTGGACAAACCTGGAAATTAGGTACACTAACTGGATCCAGGGGTCAGTCATTCACCAGGTAGTGGGTCCGGAGCCTCGTACGCATTTGACGAGTGTTGTTTCAGGTAACTGTAGGGCGCCTAAAAATTGGAAAGGGAATGCATAGATCGGTCTCTGGGTTTAAACAAACAGTTAAGGGAAGGTACAATTCGTCCCTAATGCCAACGAATCACAGTGGTTTTGGCAGGTTACCTGAATCGCTGGAGGCTGAGAGTTGCGAGTCAGGGGATCACGCTGGGCGGTAAATAATCCCTCCGTTTAAGTGGAGTGCCTAAAGGAGGATGGAAAGAGCGATTAGGCGCGTTGGTATAAGGCCCGAAGCGGCGGTGGCACTTTAGTGCGTTGTTTACGGGACCGGGGGTAGTCAATTACCTGGGTTAGTCAGGCAGCGGCTGCTGATTCAATCTGAGCGGTCGCGTCCCGCGGAGAGTAGCGGGTTGACTGCAGTTAGGGAATCAAACCAGGAAGTAACCGGTCCGGAGGGGGCGGGGCTACAGGGAGAGGGGGGCGGGAGGGGGTGGGAACCAGGAGTGGTGATGACGCCCATAGGCTGAGTCTGTTCGAGTGAGCAGTGAAACGTGGTGGAAGAATTACATACATCACACTGTTGCAATTACAATTAGATGAGTGTTTACAAATTACATCAAGGTGAATATATGACCAAACTCAAATTGCAGGGTTACAGTAAAAACATTTTACGAGCCAAATCACAGTGTAAACATTTATAAGGCAAGCGCTCATTGTGCCTGAACGTTCAGAGTAAGACAGAATTCTAGTGTAGGAGGTTGGGGAAATTTATACAAGTGTTTGTAATTCCACAAGGGTCGTAGTAATGGTCGGGACTGGGAAAGGAAAGGAGAGTAGTAATGGTCGGGACTGGGAAAGGAAAGGAGACATTCATGGAATTGCAAGGGGGTTCAAGTAATGACCGTGCTACTCCATTCATCAAGGGTATTAAGGCCCCTATTTACGGAGTCTGTGAGTGAGATCCATTTACATTCAGCTCGATTTAGGAGTGCGTTTATATTGCCACCTCTGGTTGGAAGGGTAAGATGCTCAATTACTTGCCACCTAATATCAGTGTCCCGGTGACCTTTTTCAATGAAGTGTGAAACAAGGGGGGCTGACAGCACTTGACAGTTGACTCGGCTCTTGTGTTGGATAATGCGCTGTTTCACCATTTGTGTGGTCTGGCCAATGTAAAGTAGATCGCAGGGACAGCGGATTGCATAAATCACGTTAGTGGTTTTGCAGTTGGTATGACATGTAAGTTCGTGTCTTTTCTCATTATACAAAAACTCTTTAGTGTTAGTAGTGAGTTCGCAAACGCTGCAACCTTGGCACTTGAAATGTCCAAGGATTGGGGGCAAGCCCCAGGCAGAGGTGATACTGTTTTGGTTTCTGGTTGTTTCCGGCCAGGTAATTGCACGTACCAAATGATTCGCAATGTTGTTATTGCGTTGGTATGAGAACAAGGGTGGATCTCGGAATTGTTCATCGGATCTTAACACCGTCCAGTTTCTCTTAATGATGGAACTCACTTTGTTGCTGTTTGGTCCAAATGTCGAGACAAAAGGAATCCTAGTCATTGGTTCTCTGGTTTTGGGTGTTAGTAAGTTTTCACGATGGAAGTACCAGGCACGTTTCTTAGCTCTGGTGACCAATCTACGAGGGTAGCCTCTATGTATAAGTTTGTTCATCAGGATGTCTGCTTCGCGAAAGTAGTCTTTTTTCCATTTACAGTTGCGTCTGATACGCAAAAATTGACCAAAGGGCAATCCATCTTTGAGTCCTCTTGGGTGATGACTTGAATAGTGAAGCAGGGTGTTCCGTTCTGTAGGCTTCCGGTAAAGGATGGTCCCCAATTTACCTTCCTCGGCGTGTATAATCACATCTAGGAATGGCAGATCGTTTACTTTAGATTCACTGGTGAAGTTTAGATGTTCTTGACTGTTATTGAGCCACTCGATGAAAGGTGTTAAATCATCGGACGAACCATGCCAGAGGAGAAGGATGTCGTCAATGTAGCGATTTCACGGCGCACTACCAATAGGCTTATCACCATCTCAAATTGAACTTGTCCACTTGTATATATTTAATGTGAAAGCCTTTAATTGATTGTTTTTATTACTTTGCGCCGACCACGCTGTCTTTCACTTTCACTTGCGTCGTCACTATCACTGCGTCATCACATTTTCACCAAGTGCTATTTGGGTTGCTTCATGATGTTTTTCATGTACAGTGCTGCCTTTAACTGTGCTTCCCGTGTTTAATGCAATTGGTGATTAACAACCTTTTCACAAAATGTATTGAGACTCCCTGGTGTTCCTTTCTTGCGATACGTACTGTATGCAAAAATCTGAATTGTCTTTGTTATTGATACCTAGTGGGACATTGTTTTTTGTTATAATTTACGCACCCAGTCCCATTTGGTCTATGGGTTATACTCCTGTCTCCTTCACTCATTAGTGAGCAGCTGCTGAGCTGCGAGAGTAGTACCACACGGTACTAATTATATGTGCTTTATTCATTCAAGCCTTAGTTGTGTAGTAGTTTTTAGATACACACTATGTCCAAGGAGTCTCTCACTTACTCAGAAGAGTACATCCAATCGAGGCTTACAGGGCCGTCACTCCTGACAGGTTCTGCTGCCTCTACCTCGACCACTTCCACCCCTAACTCTTCAAAAGTTTTACTTGACAAACTTGAAAAATTAAAGAAAAAGCAAATACGCACGGATCTCCATGCACGAATGCTTACAGATTATTTAAGATCGGGTGTTATACCGGTAGGCCTACAAATAAGGAACGTTCCTGCTATCTTCACTCAAGATCCAAAATTCAGATCTAGTTTCAGCCACCTCGCCACCACATGCTCACGCCATTGGATGGTTCTAGGAATTGACACCGCCGTGGAACATAGTCGCTTGGAGCTTCAAGAAATTGAGGAACTTGAAAAACTCATCGCAGCAGACGACTCACTGGCCGATGCAAAAAATCTCCTTGAGAAAATTAATAAAACAATTGAAACCTTCTGCACCTTTGAAACCAACAAAAAGGTAAACAAAATAGAGAAGGATATTAAATTCTACAAAGTGGAAAATACATACCCCTACCTAAACGAGGAGTTCTTCAACACTCCATACAATCCTCCAAGGTCACGCAACTGGGGTAGATTTCGGAACAACCAAAGAGTCACCTTCTCTGATTCATCCAACACCTCAGCAGAAGAATTAGATCCTGGAGCCTCCACCTCCAGCAACAGGCCTCAACCCCTCTTGCCACCCGGTTTTTTAGGCAGGGGCCGCGGCCGCGGACAACCCCCCCCTCAAAATCGTCAAACAAGAAACCGGCAATACCAACCGCAAGTCCCAGGAGAACGACGGACTCGGAACAGGTTCTACCAATGGGGTCAACAACAATAAATATTGAAAGTGCAGCTCAGGACATGGACCTTACCATCCCCATATTCAACCTGTCTAAGCACGTCATGACATCTGATGAAACAAGTTTACTTTCCAGGGGACTGTCTTTTGTCCCCACGGAACGTACGAACTTCCTTGATCTCCAAGCTGACCTACTTAAATTCTTTAGAAGGATACGGCTCAAACACTTTTTTGCGGATAAAACGGAGTCCAACTACCAGAATCAATCGATATTACGACCTCCTTCAACCTTCAATCCTCCCACCAATCAAATGTCACCGGAAATCTTGACCTTTGAGAAACTGGTTATGAAGGAAGTTCTGGATCTTAGAACCTCCTCAAAATTCACCCCCTATAACTTACCCTTAACAGGAAAGAATGCTCTTCAGTCTCTTAAAAACAATAACCAAATTATCATCAAGCCTGCGGATAAGGGCGGAGGAATTGTCATAATGGACATTGATCAATATGACACTGAAATCAAACGACAACTGTGCAACTTGGAACATTACCGTCCTCTCACAAAAGACCCCTTGCAAGACATCAAATCCAAAATACTCAGGACGACAACCTCAGCTAGAGAACTTGGCATTATTACCAAAAAAGAACATGCCTTTCTTAACAACTCTCACCCCAGGACACCAGTCCTATACGTCCTGCCTAAAATTCATAAGAATACCACCAATCCCCCGGGTCGACCTATTGTTTCCGGATGCGGATCTATCCTTGAACCCTTGGGCAAATTCATCGACGCCATCATAAAAGAATTTGTACCCTTAACCGACACCTATATACGAGACACTATGGATCTCATTACCACCATAGAGAACAAAGATTTTGACATTACCACCCAACTCATGGTCAGTCTGGACATAGAATCGCTATACACTAACATCCCTCACAGAGAAGGCCTCCAAGTCATCCATGACCTACTACTAACTAGACCACTACCCGCAAGAATTCCAACGGAATTTATCATGGACTTACTTCGAATTGCCCTACAAAACAACTACTTTTTATATCGCAAGACTTATTATTTACAAATCAAAGGAGTCTCAATGGGCGCTTGCTTTGCACCCAACTTTGCGATTCTCTATGTACATAATCTGGAGAAATCATTATTCCTTAACCCAGTTAACCCCCACCTCCAGCATGTGGGGCTTTGGCGTCGCTACATTGACGACATCCTTCTCCTCTGGCATGGTTCGTCCGATGATTTAACACCTTTCATCGAGTGGCTCAATAACAGTCAAGAACATCTAAACTTCACCAGTGAATCTAAAGTAAACGATCTGCCATTCCTAGATGTGATTATACACGCCGAGGAAGGTAAATTGGGGACCATCCTTTACCGGAAGCCTACAGAACGGAACACCCTGCTTCACTATTCAAGTCATCACCCAAGAGGACTCAAAGATGGATTGCCCTTTGGTCAATTTTTGCGTATCAGACGCAACTGTAAATGGAAAAAAGACTACTTTCGCGAAGCAGACATCCTGATGAACAAACTTATACATAGAGGCTACCCTCGTAGATTGGTCACCAGAGCTAAGAAACGTGCCTGGTACTTCCATCGTGAAAACTTACTAACACATCTGGACATTCCTTTATATGTCCTTTTTTCTTCCTTTTTGGGACAGTTCAAAATTTCTTTTAAATTGTGTGACATTTTGTATGCAAAGGTAATTCTCTCACTGAATAATCCTTTCAAGTCAGGTTCTCCTGAAATTATTGCCCAATGTTGGTTGAGGATTCGTTTGATTCGAATTGCTTCAGTGGAATATTTCAACACACATACGTTTTTTTCTGTGTTACATGGAGTCTTTTGTTCCAGTAGCTTGCTTCTAGATTTTGCTTTCACTCTGTCTAGAGATTCCTTCAGAATGGTTTCAGGATATCCCCTTATACGATATTTCTGTGTCTGAATCTCCAAAGAAGTAGACAAATCAGATTCATGACTGGTTATGCGCTTGAGTCTTGTAAATTGGAATGTTGGAAGGTGCTTTTTGAGTGCCTCTGGGTGAAAACTTTGAAATAATAAGCACGAGTTGCGATCAGTTGGTTTTGTATACACTTTGGTGCTCAATTTGTTGTTGCACAAGGTGATTTCGACATCAAGAAAAGATATACAAGATTCTTCTATGAGATGTGTAAATTTGATTCGCTCATTGTGCGTCAAATCATAAAATCATAAGATGAACATTATGAACATGTGAATAATGAAAATAAATACTTGAATCATCGAAAAAGTGGAGTATCATTGTGTCGATTACGATCAATATCGAAACCTAAGGAACGAGAGTTCCGCATGTTACAGAGCGCACATCTTTGTGAGGAGTGGTCCTTCTCACTCTACCTTAATGTTGTTTCAAGGCACGGATTGACGACGTGCAACAGACGTAGCACCAACCATAGAGTTTTAAAAACCTTTTTTTGAAAGTATTACACTTACGAGTGCACCTGGATAAGACAGATTGGATTACTTTTGAATCGTCAACCGCATCCCGGTTGCACCGCAGTCAAAATGCAACTAGATGACATTGCCCAATTAACAAGCAACAAAGCAGTAACACTTGGATACACAGCAGATGCTGCTAAAGAAATTTATGGACTCATTCAGGAGACCAGGCCTTTTACCAATCAAAAGACCACCAATGCACAACTTTTAAAACAATTGGAGTACATCAGCAGAAAAGAAATCAATCAAAGGTTGCACGCAACCACTTTGATCCACTACCATAAAAATCAAAGGATACCAAGGGAGTTAAGAATAGCCCTAAAACCGATGCTTTGTAGGGATAACAAAAAATTCATGGAAAAATTGTACCAGATACTTAATAAATGCTCTTTGTACTTAATTTTGTTAATTGTCAAAGAACTATCAAAAGTGCTCATTGAATTGGAAGAAGAAATCAAAACATTGAAAATGGAAATAAATAAGATCCCAGATCTGGATAAAACTCTAGAAGATATCAATGCTAAACTAGATCGCTATGCTAAAGAAGTTAATGAACGCAAGGTACGCAAGTACCGCCGCGACACCATTGATTATAAACTTGAGGAAGTTTACACCTGGGCGGAAATCTATAATCAGAAAAAATGGCAACCTTCATCTCAAACACAGAAAACTACTGTTACATCATCACAGGAAAGTGTAGTTCCGGACTCAGAGATTGCACAAACCAGGAAACCGGTGCAACAGGTGCAAAAACAACAGTAAATCAACACAACAAAACAGGTATCTTTTTTATAGAAACCATCCCTGCAGCAAACGCCCCTCCACAAGCATCAGAAGGGGAAAAGGAGACAGAGGAAGAAATCGCCAGAAGGACAAGGAGCCAGTTGGCGAAAACAACTTGATAATTAACATTTCTTCAATTCCACTCACACCTGCACAAGAGAATTTTTTGAATAAGGGTACGACATTTGTCCCAACTTACAGATCATCTTTGGGAGAAACAGAAATAGCTCTGTTCAAATTTTTTCGCTCGTTAAAATTAAAGCATTTCTTTAAGGAAAATCCTACAACAGATAGGGATGAAATTTGGGATAAGGATTTCAAGCCAAAAAGCACATTTTGTGCTCCAATTTCACATAAGACTATTGAAGCCTTTGAAAGGTCAGTGCTCGCGGATGTACAAAAGATTCCATTTTCTAAACCAACCAAAACCAATTTATCTACTAAGGAGTGGAACACGTTAAAAAATCTGAGTCTCGACAAGAAACTAAAATTTAAAAAAGCTGATAAGGGAGGTGCCCTTATCGTCATGGACACAGACTTCTACATCAGCAGTGTGAATAAGCATGTTGCTAATGAAAGTATTTATCTGCCTTTGGAACAAAACCCCACACATGAGTATCAATCCATCCTACAAAAAATCATTGATCATGCAAAAGCAATGGATTGGATCAGCGACAAAACCAAAAGATTCTTTGAGGTTAAATATCCTAGAAGACCGCAACTGTATATGTTGCCAAAAATCCACAAGAATCCCATCAATCCTCCGTTCAGACCTATTGTCTCGGCCTGTGGCTCCATTTCGGAACCGATAGGAAGATTTGTTGACAAATTCCTTCAGCCCATTGTACAAAAGTGTGTCACGTATATCAAAGACACAACTGCCTTTTTGAAATTATTGGATGCCATCCAATTTGAAGCTGATGCCACTTATTTATTGTGTACGATAGACGTAACATCCTTATATACGTCGATTCTACACAATGAAGGAATAGAGGCGCTTGAATGGATTTTATTACAGGTGACATGGATGAATCACAACAAATATTCATTATGGAACTGATGCAATTTGCTTTGTTTTTCAGTTACTTTGAATGGCAAGAAAGATTCTTTAACCAGTGTAATGGAACATCTATGTGCTTTGGGGGGGGGGGGGGGGGGGGGGGGGGGGGGGGGGCGCCCTCATATGCCAACATCTATATGCACAAATTCAAATGTGACCACATTTTTGAGAATCCTATTTGGAAAAATGGCTTGACCCTATTTAAGCGCTATATA
Source organism: Lissotriton vulgaris (assembly GCF_964263255.1). Taxonomy (NCBI): domain Eukaryota; kingdom Metazoa; phylum Chordata; class Amphibia; order Caudata; family Salamandridae; genus Lissotriton; species Lissotriton vulgaris. The sequence continues at coordinate 1,236,316,969 of NC_141687.1, read as the reverse complement.
GATGACATTTTCCTAATTTGGAAAGGGAACAAGACTGATCTGGAACGTAACATTGAGTTGCTAAACACGCACAATGAGCGAATCAAATTTACACATCTCATAGAAGAATATTGTATATCTTTTCTTGATGTCGAAATCACCTTGTGCAACAACAAATTGAGCACCAAAGTGTATACAAAACCAACTGATCGCAACTCGTGCTTATTATTTCAAAGTTTTCACCCAGAGGCACTCAAAAAGCACCTTCCAACATCCCAATTTACAAGACTCAAGCGCATAACCAGTCATGAATCCGATTTGTCTACTTCTTTGGAGATTCAGACGCAGAAATATCGTATAAGGGGATATCCTGAAACCATTCTGAAGGAATCTCTAGACAGAGTGAAAGGAAAATCTAGAAGCAAGCTACTGGAACAAAAGACTCCATGTAACACAGAAAAAAACGTATGTGTGTTGAGATATTCCACTGAAGCAATTCGAATCAAACGAATCCTCAACCAACATTGGGCATTAATTTCAGGAGAACCTGACTTGAAAGGATTATTCATTGAGAGAATTACCTTTGCATACAAAAGGTCACGCAATTTAAAAGAAATTTTGAACTGTCCCAAAAAGGAAGAAAAAAGGACATATAAAGGAATGTCCAGATGTCAAAATCGCGTACACTGCGGCAACATGATCTTAGGTAACCAGTTTACGCATCCTACTAAAGGATATCAGATTGAATTACAACACTCAGCTACGTGCGACACCAAAAACATCATATATGCGATCAAGTGCCCATGTGGCAAAGTATATGTGGGACAAACAGAAAGGAAATTAAAAGTACACATTACTGAGCACAAAAGTAACATTAGACTTGCAAATATAAAATCCACAGTTGCCAATCATTGGATGGAAGCACGCCACCAAATTTCACAATTGAGATGCACGATTCTTGAGGTGGTAAAATAATGCCGAGACATGGATCCCAATAAACAAAGATTACAAGCAGAGTTTTTTGGGATAAGTAACTCAATTCCCTCCAACCGGTGGGGTTGAATGACAGGATTGAATACACGTGCTTCTTATAATTAATAATCATATATGACATTGGTTTATGGATTGTTCTTCACCTTGGAACCTGTTTGCACAAACAATTGATTTTTAATGAAATCCAATTGTTTGAATAATGTGCAATATACTTGCAGATATTTTTGTCTTTAATCATTATCGTTTGTGATGAAAATGTTTTTTGTTTTTCACTTCGGAATACTGTTTTAAATTAACTTTCCGTTTTTGTTTATGCAGCGCATTTTATAACCATGACACAGTTATTATAGAACGTAATCATTTGGGTGCTTGTAGTCAAAGTATCGTATTCCCGTATAACTTCCTGTTTTGAAGCCGATACCCTCATATCACGTGACCAGGGTCACATGACGAGGTCTTGGTTTACGATTGGTTAAAAGTTTACAGAAGCCGTTCAACATGGCTCCTCAGTTGTTCACGAAGACGCTTTGCTCCCGGTCTTCAAGTAAGTGGGGGAAGTAATGTTAACGGATGGTTTGTTAACGCATTTGGTTTAGAATAGGAAAGACACGCATGTGATTAACCTGTCACGCATTCTGTTAAGAAATGGTTGAATGCACGATAATTTTTCAGTCATGCTTTCCGCTAGCCCGCCATTAGTCTTAACGTTAGTGTGTTCAGTCCACGTATGAGGGATGCAATGAGTTTGGCTTTTCCAGCATTAAGAATTCTATATGAACGTGTTTGCTTAGATTTCTGTTACCTTTTTTCTTTGCTTTTTATACCCAAGTATAATATATGTGGGTTAATTAACCTGGTCCTGTATGTTTCCTTTACAGACCCCTGAAGAAGGGTCCTTTATATGTGACCCGAAATGGATTGGGTTTATGAAATATTGGGAAAAAGAATAAATGATGAAAAAATCATAAAATCATAAGAAGAACATTAAGAACATGTGAATAATGAAAATAAATACTTGAATCATCGAAAAAGTGGAGTATCATTGTGTCGATTACGATCAATATCGAAACCTAAGGAACGAGAGTTCCGCATGTTACAGAGCGCACATCTTTGTGAGGAGTGGCCCTTCTCACTCTACGTTAATGCTGACCTAACTTTGCCACTGACAAGCATGGCAGAGTAAAGTGTGTGAGCGTGCAGCACAGACAAAGCTATTGCTAAATACACGAGTAAGGGCTCATTTACATTTACTCAGGGTGGTTGGGAGAGGCCTGTGGCAGCACAGGGTTAAATTGCCCCAGTGCGGTGAACTACAGCCTAGCCGGGTGAGGGTGCAATGTATTTAAAATGTGCAAAACTGTAAAAATAAGAAAAAGCACTTGTAGATAGAGCCTGTCCGGGGTTATTTTAAAGGCCCTGCCAAGCACAGGCAACATCAGAACACCCTGGATCTGATCTCCGGTAACAGAGCACATAACACTGATGGTGCTATCTTCTGTGGGAGGATTGCCCCCTTCCCTACTGGTCCACTGGGGGAGTGGCCATGTGTTATTCTGAGTACAAGAGATCTTTACTGTGATGTATAAAACGAGCATGTTCAGTGGCGGACAGCTGTGTGTGTGCCCTCGCGGTGCCCTGCCGGCCGGATGTTGGTTTGTGCACATGTAACTGTGAGCCTCCTGTCCTTTGTGTTATGTACCCCTCCTGCCCCAGGATACGTTATCTCTGTGGTGTGTATTCAGCTGTGGTTTTGTTGGCTTCCCAGTACCGTAGCAATGAAGCCATGAGCCCGGGTGCAAGCAAGGAAAATTGTCCATTGACTGCTGCCAGGTTAGTAAAAATGCAGAAATCACCAAGGTCCATTGGGCCCTTAAGGAGCCTGGGGCCAGGTGCCACTGCACCTGCTGCACTAATTATAGCTACGCCCATGTAACCCCCCGCCATTTAATACCGCCAACTTGGCATATGCTTCCCCCCCACTGTGTGCCACCATGATACCGTCAGCTTGGCATATGCATCTAGCTGTGTGTGCCCTTGGTATAGCGCCCCCTTCTTGCTCTAGTGCAGTCCCTGTGCCCCTACACTCCCGGCCTGGCGTGCAATATGTATATATGTGTCGAATTAACACTGACTAAGATAGCCATTATATTCAAACAAGCACTACAACCCCTAGAACAGCGATTAGCACATCTAGAGTTACAAATCTCTAAACTTATATAAAATCAACAGCTGAACCACCCGTCAGGACCACAAAAAGCAGGAGGAAATAACATTAAACAGCCAGTTATCACTAAAACTGCCAATGCAAATCCACCCTCGCTTAATCTCCAACAAAAGACACTTCAGATAACAACGCCCACGGTCCCTACTACCAACAATGCATCAAATTTAGCTAGAACGTCAGAAAAAACTACTGCCCCGAGTATTCCTAACAACTCAAAACAGACCATCACATTGACCTCCCCAGGTGCGGCAATTACACCCGCCCCAAACCTCGAGGTAACCAATAAATCCGCGAACAAAACTCTCGGTAAAAATACAAATAAACCATCAACTAAACCACCGGTCCCTCAGGTTCCAGCTTCAAAAACCCCTTCGGACAGGCCCAAGAGAAACACTGCAAAGAATTTAGGCCCTCCTAGACTCCCAGCAGATTTTCCTCCTGAGGCTTCACCGTATGTGGTGGTCATGGCTGGTGTTCCTGAGCTAACTGACCTTAGCTCGGAACCTGGCTGGTCCCTAAAAAATAAGGCCCAGCATTGGCTCCAGACCAACCGACCGATCCCATCTACCTGGCGTGGAAGGATCAGATCTGTTGCTAGGGTCCCATGGGTGGGTAATACTAGAAAGACGATCCCCGGGGACTGTATAGTGATTACTTTTGAGGACCCACGCATAGCAGACTACGTCTGCGCTTGGGAAGACATTGCCTCAAATGGAGGTATTAAGATCAAGTCACTTTCCTTTTTCTATCCCTTTAGGCAACTGGATGGATTCATCCAGGAACAAGAGCCTCCCTGGACTGTTCCATTTCCCAGACAGGAGGACTTACCAAACCCCAGATATCATGGCCCCCCCAGCGCACATGACCCAGATTTTTCCTGGCATACTGTGAGACCACGCCACCAGGGGGGACGATGGGAAGATAGAAGACCCTACTCACAATGGCCGTTAATCAGGGACCAATCCCGGTGGGATCCTTGGCATAACATCCCGTTGTATAATAGGTATAGTGGCCTTGAAATGGTCGACTGACCACTAACAGAAAGCCGACCCAATGACCTGCACGTATCCCTTTCCCCGCAGACCTTGAATATCTCCTCTGGACCCATGAATGTTGAAGCCATAGCTTTAACAGAACAACTAAAAGATGAGCCCTCGCCAATCTCCATACTCTATTGGAACATCGCAGGCCTCCGATCCAAAATCGAGGACGGGTCTGCGCAAAGCTTCCTAAAACCCTACCAAATAATCTGTCTTCAAGAGACCTGGTTAATAGAAGAACTACACTTACAAGGTTATAAAACCTATTTTGTACCAGCACTAAGTAGTTTAATGGGAAGACCCAAAGGTGGGCTAGTAACTTATATAGCCAACACCCTAACCCTCACTAAAGTGGTCATAGTTTCCCAGGATTCTAATCATCAAATTCTCTCATTAACCTTTTCTAACAAAGAAACTATTTTTCTGACCAATGTATACAATAACCTATCGGAAGAAAACTTTATAACTCTCCTCACAAATATGCATGAGAACTTAAAACAATTCTACCAATGGAGAACTGGCAAAGGGGCAACCCACATAATATGGGGAGGAGATTTCAACCTCCATCCTTGTTCAATGACTAACCCACTTTGTTGTGGGATGGCGGATGAAATCGGTGCCCCGTTAGCGCACTTTGAACATAATAAATTGGGAAATATTCTAAATGCTGTCCTTTCGGATCTGGATCTGCATATTGTTAATCATCATGACGCAGATCCTAACATATTCAGCCCGACCTACGTGGGTAGAGGCCATCAAACAACAGTTGATTTTATATTTCTTTCCCCTGGCCTGACAAACATAGCTAAAGATTTCGGGGTCATTGATAATCCGCTCAGTGACCATTCAGCCTTAACGATTAACCTTTATATGTCTGCAACCACCACCCACAATTCTGATATAGCGACCACCCTCGCACAGAATAAAATAGAGGTTGGTAAACACAATGGATTTACAATTAAATGGGCAAAAATTAATCCCACCGAAACCACAAAAAAATTAATAACTTTGGCTTATCCAAATATTTTAAAATGTCTGGACCTTTCATCAAGCCATAAGGAAGTCCTAATGAACTTTAAACAAATTCTGGTTTTCATAAAGGACTTACTTACCTCAAAACCTAAACCAAATCACACTGCAAAACAGAAATGGTTCAATCATAACTGCACAGCTGCACTAACCAAACTAAAACTAGCCCTCCATAATAAACCGCGAGACGCAGCCCAAATTCAACTTTTAAGGCGCCAATACATAGGGGAACGGAAATTGAGAACTGCCCAACTCAAGCAGAAACTTTGGGACGACCTCCATAAGGGTGCCGTCTCAAAAAATAGTGAGCTTTTTTGGCGCACAGTCAGAACTCCTTATCTCTCAGAAACTGGCATCCCTAAAATAGAAGTCGCTATTGATGAGAACACCTGGGTTACACATTTCTCGGAGATCTTTAAAAACACTTCACCCACAGACCCATTGCCCTTAAAAGCCCAGTACCCCATCCCGCTTCTTTTTGATATTCCAGACCTCTTGGGGGCATTGCAGAAAAGTAAATCAGGTAAAGCTCCAGGCCCTGATGGGGTCCCAGTGGACTTTTTTAAAAACAACCTAGATCTCTGGGCCCCCATTCTAACGAGAGTCTGTACAGCGGCTGCGAATGAGGGAATCCTAAGCTCTTGGACTAAATCAATAATGGTCCCCATCTTCAAAAAAGGGGACCGTCAAGACGTGAAATGTTATCGGCCAATCTCACTGCTGGACTCGCTGGGGAAAGTAGTGGGGAGAGTCATCCTAGAGCGTCTCCAGCAGTGGAGTGAGGACCGAGGCATTATCTCTGATATTCAATTTGGTTTCCGTGAGGGCTTTGGTACATTAGAGCAGGTCCTCAATCTTACCCTAATAATGGGCAAATATACGCAGGCCATCCCAACTAAAATCTATATGGTCTTTGTCGACCTATCCGCAGCTTTTGACTGCGTTTCGCACGCAAAGCTGTGGAAAGTCCTAGCCCAATTGGGAGTAGACCTCCCTCTTTTGGACTTTCTGAGAGAGCTCTACACCGGGGCAACGGCCAGAGTGCGTTTTGGCCTAAACGGAGAGCTGACGTCTCCGTTTGGAGTAGGGCGTGGAGTCAGGCAGGGTTGTGTCCTGGCCCCCTTCCTCTTCTCACTCTACACTAACGGTCTGGAGGGGGAGATGTTGAGGGGGGCTCAGGACCTCCCGCGCATAAATCGACGCCTGATCCCCGCCCTGCTCTACGCGGACGACGCCGTCATCCTCGCACGAACTCCCCGTGAGCTCCAGCAATCATTGAATAGGTATACGACCTTTATGGGCAACCTTGATCTAAGGGTGAACGTGAAGAAAACGTTCATAATGACGGCAGGTAGGGGGCAAAAAAGAATAAAACCCATTCACCTTGATAATCAAAAGCTTGAAGCCACCCCTCAATACCCATATCTGGGTGTTATGATAGATGATCAACTGACCTGGAAGCCAGAAGTGAACACAAGGGCACACCTATTCAAGAGATCAATTGCCGCTCTAACGAGCTTCTCTCAGAGACTAGGAAAAAGGCCCCCAGTGGAGCTATTAAAGATCTACAATGACAAATGCCAGGCTATCGCATTATACGGTGCGGGAGTCTGGGGTTACACTGACACTAGCTCTATTCAGAAGGCGGAAAACGTCTTTTTGAGATTCTTATTAGCTACTCCTAAAGGTACCTCAACATATGCAATGCATTTAGAATTAGGTATACCCTATATAGAGGACCTAATCAAAATAGAACCAGTGATGTTGTGGCGCCGTATCTGGAAATCCGAGAAAAACGCACTGACTCAATCCATTGTTGCTGATTCCATGAACCTGGACAAATCATCAAAAATAAAGTGGCTCCTCTATGTAAGGAATTTTTTTAAAGATCTAGGATTTGAGAACTATTACTTGGATCCAAAATCTATAACAGACGTTTCTAAAAGAGATCTTAAACAATCAGCACTAAGTCATTTGGAATCCTTAAGACTTGCATCTAATTCAACTAAAACAGCAGTTGCACATGCTAACATGATCCAAATAGCCTATGGCATTCATCTGTACCTGACACTACAAATATCAAGTTACGAAAGAATGCTAATAACAAGATTTAGGCTAAATACTTTTTTTAGACTGGTCACATTCCCACTGAAAAACTGTTGGAATGCTACTCTTCCGCCCTGCCCGTGTGATGGTTTATCAACACAATCCAACTTGCATGTGATCATGCTCTGTAAATTCCATCAAGCCCACAGAAAGATTTGGCTACTACCAATACTAAGGTCCTGGGGGTTGAGACAATGCAGACCCGCCCTCTTAAGACTCCAAATGTTGAAAACTGAAAATGTCTGTTATTTTGTTAGCAATTTTTTAAAATGCATTATGAAACATAGAAAGAACCTGTAAAAGTCCTCACTAAGATCACCTTGAGCGGTTTCCTATATTTTAACTAACTCTTTTTTAATGTATCAGCTATTCTCGTATGAAATGTTATGAAATGCGTGTACTTTTTTAATAAGCAAAAATGCAATGTATGATATTATCTGTCTCTTTTATGGTTTTTCCATTGTGAATAAGCCGAATAAAGATCTTTATTATTATTATATATGTGTCCCCTTCTGTAATGGAGCTCCATACTCTCAATACTTTCATCCGTAGTACAAGCTGCTTGATTTGTGCACCCACTTAGTTGGTACAGACCTCCCCGCGAAATAGCACACTTTATGTAGTGTCCTCTCTTCCTTTCTACTTCGCTTTGTGTGCCCTCCTACACTGGGGCTGTTGTGCTTATTTACACTTGTGGGCCCTTTCTTGGTATCATTTGTATATTTCCACGTCGGGCCGTGGGCGGCGCCTCTCACACTTTGTGCCTCGGGTGATGCTATTGTGAATTCAGAGCATAGGTGGGGTGCCTGTTGATGCCTTCTGCGTTGCCCACACTCGTGAGCATAGAGTGAGCCACCCATTAACACATGTGGAGGAGCTCAGTTTGTTCTTACTGCCTGCTCTTCCTGACAGTTGGTGTTAAGTGGTTGCTCCTCGTGGGTGAGTGTATGCGGGCTGCTGCCTGTGTTCCCCCTTCACAGCTTGTTTGCTGTGGAGCCCGGCATTGTTCGACTTGTAACAAATCCCTTGGAGGCGACACAGGACAACTTGTATGATTGAAGGGAACATGTAGAAGAGTGGCCCTCAATAGAAGAGAGGTAGAGCAAGATTGATGAAGGGCAGAAAGAGGAGATGTTGAGAGAAAAGGGGTGAAAAAAAAGACAGAGGTGAAGTAGTGAAAGAGAGCTGAAGGTGAAAAAAACTAGAGAGTGGTTGAGGTAGAGAGTAAGAGGTGATATACAAAAGTTCAAAAGGATAGAGGGCGAAGTAGAGGGCTGCCCCTGAGTGTCTTGACAGTGAGGAAGGGAGAGTGGGTTGATACCGGGGAAGGGGCACAGAAAGATGCGAGAGAGACAGAAAAAAAGAGTTAGAGAAGGAGAGGTGTAGTAAGAAAGAAGCAAGTGGAGGAAGTGGGTCGAGCTGGGGGAAAGTAGGTGTGGCCTCCGACAAAAATCTGAGCCCCTGGACTTCATATTTTACAAATTAAGCACTGAAGGGTCCCTATTTGGTCCAAGGTACCCACCTCTGCCAACTAGGGACCCCCAATTCTAACAATGGGCAAGCACTAAGACCACTGTATATTCTGTATATGGCCATAACAGGTCTTTTGCAACCAAACAGCTCGCTCTGTCTGGTAAGCGAGATCTAAAATGACAGGTGATGCAAATAACAGTGTTAAAGAAATTTGGAGCAAGCAATAAACCAGTGTCCCATTTGGCAGTTTTATTATACCTATCTTACCTGACTGATTGCAGAAGGTGCCAGGAAGACATGGGATGGGTTCAGGACTTCCTTCTGGGCAAAAATACCCAGGCAAACATTTTCCTCCAGTAGCTGTGGCTGGACACAGACAGTTATCACTGGTGTAGTTGTCCAAGTCATAAGGCTGTGGGGTCCAAGCCGCAAATATACAAAACCAACCTAGAGAATTCAAATAAAGAGGAGGCAATATAAACCTTGTGAGAACCAATAAGACAACCCCATGGCCACTATCAAAGAAATGTAGACAGCAGGAAATAAAGACCGAGGAACAGTGTGCATGCTGTGATCACATGAACATGTCCATTCTAGGATCATATAATTAACACACATTGACATACCGCCTGCACACAACCACACATATGTAGTAAGGTTATTTTGCTAAACATTTGTTGCATTGCTATTTTATGCTGCAAGCTATTTTAATATTTTCATGACCACAACAAATCTCACAGTAAAAGCATACATGCTAAATATTGCGAATAAAAGGCAAGACTGTAAGTAACCGCACAACCACTGCTAACATGGTGGTCAGACATACCAGGATCACATTTCCCAGACACGGTGGTGAGATTCTCCTTTCCGCAGAAGTATCCTGGGGGACAGGGCAGGCAGCTGTCAAGACTCTGTGCCAATGTGTCAGGGTTGTAGAAGCCCCTGGGACAAGGGAACTGGCCAGCATGCTTAGTAGCTGAGAAATACAAGATAGAAAGTGCACTAGATGAAATTATGGCACATGTAAATAGTAGATAGAATTCATAGGGTCAATGTATCACTTACGAAGAGGCACACTCATTCACTTCACTCTATCTTGAAAGCAAGATCAAAATCTCCAGTGGGCAACGGTATACCCGCAGAGGTATCCTCTTTAGGCTCAGTATGAACAAGCATTGGTAATGCATCTGTTTTGCTTATGTAATGAATAAAGTACTGTTTTTATCAATTATAGTCTGGGAGAAGTAAAGAGCCTCCTGACAAATAACATGGGAGTGGAGGGGATGTGGCACAGCAGCAAGATGAGCTGACTGAATAGCTGGGGATCACAGTTGGTGTCTGGGCAGACGCTGCATCCTTTAATTCTATTCAAATCACTTAATCTTCCTGGTGATAAATTGTTATATAAATATGTTGCAAGAGTAAAAAGTGAAAAGAGGCTAAATGGTATGAAAAAATAACTCCACTAAAGTGGATGTTAACAGTATTTCGGTGAAGGGAAACTGATAAGAGAAGTAGACAGGGAACAAGCAATGGTAAATGCAGGAAAATATACTACAGCCAACAGAAATGAAGGAAATGTAAGTAGCACACACAGGAACTAAACAGAAGCCAGGAAAGAGAGGAGGTGGGATCGAAGTCCATTTTTAAGTTTATATTGAAAACAATAGATTTCTCAAGCACAGCACAAGCACTGTGCAGGCGAAACCTAATAAGAAGTAAGAAAGAAGATAAGACAAAAAAACATCTCTTTCTATGTACTGGCTAGATCCCCCAGACTGCTTTCTAGGAAGGAAGGAAGCAAAATGTGATCTACATTAACCCCCTGGATGATAGACTCCTGCCAGAAATCTATCTTGCCCTGCTTTCATCAGAACCCCTTTTCCCACCTCTGTGCTTCTCCCTTTAAGCCATCTGCTGTACACAGTTTTCTAACTTTGTTGCTGGATCCCATCTATTTAAATCAACATGAATTAATGCATCCACAGGGATAGCTCAAAAGGTATTTTCATCTTTCGAAAAGAACACACCACTACTTTTCATTCTGGATAAGTACATGACAGCTGTTAAAAATATCTTCAGAATTCACATGTACCTATCTAAACTAACAGCATACCTTCAAAATCACACCTCCTCCCCCACTCCTTAATGCAGCATCAGTACCTTCCTCAGAAACTAGACCCTTTGTCTCACTGTCTGTTCTTACAAAATTCTATTAGCATCAACCTTCTTCCAGCATATTCACATGCACATTTACCCCTTATACGGCCTCAAATTATCTCTCGTCATAAAAACATATCACCCCGTCCATCTCAACAAAAGCATCCTTTCTCTTCTAAATTCCTTTATCATTTTTCACATGCGATTAAATATACCTGCTTCATCACACAACCACTGTCTATTCGTTTCCCTCCCTCCAAAAACTGCCATCTCCTTTACTGGGTCCTTAACACATTTCCCTTCCACCACATTCTCCCTCAATGGTGTGTAGGGTCCTTCAATTAAACCATGACACATCACACACTTGAAATATTTTGTACTCCATTAACAAACCCTCCACATATTTATTGACTTCATATGCTCATCAAATCCTAAGTTTAATTCGTTCTTCTCTAAACAACTTTTTTCACTTCATTCCAATCTTAACATGTCTCCCAAATTTGCCACGCCCTTAATAACGCCCCTAATAGCCTCCAAAACAGTGTTAAGTTGCCCTTTAACCATCAATGAAAACGTAACATTTTCTCTGTTCTTCTAATAAATACTTTGCTGACGGACATTTCCAAAATTAACGCTCCTCTTTCCTGCCTTAAAGACATTTCTCTACTACCAAAAGGATTTGCCTCAATCATATACTCAGCCTCTAACCTACTCTTCTGCAACATCCTACTTCAAACAACACACACATAATCCAACAATATTTTCTCACCTTCAAATGTAATTTAGCCCATTTCCCCAAACCCTTGACATCAGGCTTTCTATTACTGAAACAAAGCCAGTATCCCCATCAACCACTCCTTTGGTTTTGTATTTATGCATGCATTTCTAGTAGGACCGCAATTCTTAAAAAAAACACTCCAGTATTGTTTGGTCATTAGCAGTACAAGATGGTTACCTAACAAGGTGGTTAAAGTGGCTTCTGGTATGTCATAAAATGTGTTAATAGTACATGACAAAGAGTACAATGCCAATAATTAGCTGTATACAATTTAGGCACAATGAGAAAAATGATATTTCTCCAGAAAGAATGCTCCAAGACCACTGGTTCATACAGGAAAGAAAAACATTACATGGCAATAATTGGGAATGATTATAACGATGATTGAGAGAACGAGCTAGACCTTGGAACTGAGACTGATGAATGAATTTCAAGCATGAGTTTGATTGTACAAATATATGGAAAGTTCTTACATTGTAAAGCAGTGAGCTCCAGTGAAGAAATTTGAGGAGGCTGAAATATATAAAAGCTGCTGGGATTTTGGGCAATGACCATATGTCAGCGTTCTACTCCTAGAGCTCTAGGCAGAGTTTAGTGTGCCAATATGTTGCTCTATATAAATGCAGTTGAACAGCAGGATACCAGACACCTCACCATCCGACAGACCCTTGACACTTTACCATGTAATGGACCCAGGCTCCACAGCAGTCAAGGAGGCACCATAAGATAATACTGAGCTTTGGTATCCCCAAAATCTCATCTATAATTCCCAAAATAATTCAGCTGCATTTATATAGAACGAGTCTGCTGTTACAGTAACAAAGGCAACTCATGTTGGCAAGTGAAGGACAAGGGTGTAATTGGAATGCTGATACCTAATGAAGAACTGTTGATACCACGACCTAAAACCTAGAAATGCTATGAGTGCTCGGAGAACCCGAGGTTCTCAGAATTTTGGCCTTGACATACAGCCAAGGACACTGAACTTAACAATTTAAGAAATGTACCTCAAACAGACTGTGCTCTGGCAAGCTGGTACAGGAAAGTCTTACTCGCACTGGGGGTTACATTGCAAATTACATGTTTGCGATATAGTGCTAATAATTAGCAATATATACATTTTTTTAAACAGAGGAGAATGCCAGTCTATGTTGACGTGTTTTATGAACGAACCAGTTAAATCCTGAGGAAGGAGGAGGCTGCTCCCCCCGAAACACGACGGTTTGGTTTGGAGCTTTAGCACAAACTTGACCGAAAGTGCTGAGCATTTTAATCGTCTGCTTGAAGTCTGGACATAAGAATTGATACCTTTTATGAACAAATGTATCTAAGTATGAAAAAATGATTTGTTTTTGTTGTTCAGACTCTGGACGATTTGGCATTGTAGATATGGAGTTTGGAAAATAATCTTTGACTATTTGGTTAGAGCACTTTTTGGATTAATTTCTATTCACACATTTACGAAACTTTCAAAGAGATGAATTGTGCACAGTTAAAGATGTTGGGATACCAAAGGGGATGATGGACGAAGTGTTGGAGCAAATCAAACACTCACCCCCAGTCAACTCATCTGGGTTTAATCCATCATCATTCTTTAGCTCACTCCACCACCCCAGTTCAGACATGGCAATATGCAAATCAGTCTGACCCTGTGCCTCATGGAAACAGTTCAGCCCAAACTGCCAAGCCATGTCTTCCCTGGACCGGAAACAAGCATCCTGGGACCAGTTTCTGGCTAGTCAGCCGTGATCAGTCAGGTTAGCTTGAATCCAGTGGCAAAGTGAGCAAGGGACCCTGATTTGCATATGGCCATATCTGAACTGGGGTAGCGTGGTGAGCAAAATAAGATGGATTAAACCCAGATCTGTGACTGGGGGTGAATGTTTTGCCAATGTGCAACATTCCGCCCATCACCTTGAGTGTTTTGTTGTTCGCCCTATGTGGGAAGGGTATGCCCAGAGGTGGGTCCGGTGCTCACTACGCCACTGGAGTCAAGCTATCCTGGCTGATGACGGCTGATAGCCAGAAACCGGTCCTAGGATGCTTGATTCCGGTCCAGGGAAGATATGGCTTGGCAGTTCGGGCTGGACGGTTCCCATGAGGCACAGGGTCAAGACTGATTTGCATACGCCCATGTATGAACTGGGGTGGCGTGGTGAGCAAAAGAACGATAGATTAAACCCAGATCAGTGACTGGGGGGTGAATGTTTTGCCAATGTGCAAAAATCTGTCCATCACATTGTGTGTTTTGCAGTTAAAGATGTTGGCATGAACTTTGTAAGAACATTTTGCACTTTATATTAACGTAACAAGGCTCTGAATTGCCACAATGGAGCAGTGAGACTCAAAGGATTGCATTTCATAAATTGTTCACCAATAATAGTACTTTCTGATTTAATGAGGATAAATACAATTGAAAAAGTGGGGTTCTTTCAAGAAACTCATTGCTTGTGGACTGAGTGCAGCCAAAGAGTGTTATCCGAGAGACTAAATAGTTAAATAAAGAGAAAAAGATGCATAAACATTTGCGTCTTACCAAATAAATCGAAGATGGTCAACCACGATGGGCAAATCTATTGTAATTGGATAATCACACCAGTTTTTTTAAAAGGTCCAAAGCACAGCCATCCCATATGATCAAGGAGCATGATAAGTCCTCTATATTAAGAGAAAAAGAGAGAAGCAGTCCTTTGTCTGGGTCTCTCTTTTTCTCTTAAAAAACCTTCGATCTATTTGGTAAGGTGCAAATGTTTATGCAACTTTTTCTCTTTCTCTTTTGACTTATAATGAACTGTACAGTATCCAAAAGGCACATTTTTTTGTATTTATTTACTATTTTATTAAAGCAAAACACAAAAACACTTCATGGTACATCAATACACGCTCATTGTCTACCGGCCAACCAGGCACACACTGTAAACATCTTACACAGCCTATATGCCAACAACCCAGTTCGGGCACACGGCGAATCACGTTTAGGCCCAGTGATGCTCCATGCATGTGCCCAACTCGTAGTTTCTGGGGGCCAACCACCTTTATATGCTCTATGTACAGTGCAGTCCAAGAACCATCACCAAATTCAGTGTTTCGAAGCCTTGCAGCATACCCGCACTCGGGTTCACCAGATTCACCCTGCTCTCCCCCAGTCTCACCCCCCCATCTACCCTTGTAGTGTACAGGTTGCCGCTGTATCCTGTATAGCAATTGACCATTCGTTTAGCATGGGTTCCATGGGTCCCTTGTGGTGCCGGATATACATGTCTCAGCTTCCCCGGTTTCTGCCCCCTCCCTCCGGGTCAACACCCCGTGTCTACTAAGCTTATAAGCGGTGTACTTCCCCCAAAAGTTTTTGGGTTGACTCCTGGTTGGGAGCAACTCGTGGTAGGTTTCTGACTGTGTGAAGAAGTACAACATATCATTAGACCATTGCTGAAGGGTCGACCCCTGACCTCTCATCCAGCACCGTGCCACTTTATGCTTGGCCATGAGTAACCCCATATCTACCATCTTATGTACAGCCTTAGGTAGTTTCTTGGTGTATCATAGTAGTGCCATCGCTAAGTCTGGTGTGAGTTCCATTTCCACTACTGCCCCCAATTCTCTAAAGATATTCACCCAGTACGCATGTACCCCCAGGCTTTGCCATGCCAAATGGAGAATGTTTGCTGTCTGGGCGTGGCATCATCCGCAAGTTGCCTCCTCACGAAGGACGTACCTGCAGAGTCTCTCCGGAGTGTAGTAAGTCCTATTGAGATATTTAAAGTGTATGAGTCTGTGCCTGCCGTGAAGCAAAATCTTTATAGTACTTATACAACAGTGAGTCCACATGGAGTCGTCTATCTGTGTCTGCAAGTCTCTTTGCCAGGCAAGTCTAGCTGTGGTGGAGCTGTTTTCCCTATGTGACATGGTCAATTTATATATGGCTGTGATCATCTTGCATGGCGAGGCGGTCTTAATCATGTGAGTTAACTCCCGTATTTCAGGGGGCTCTGCTAAGTCCTACCCTAGAAGGTCGTATAGTGCCTTGCGTACTCTATGGTACTGGAATATGCCCAACAAGGTGCCAGCGCCCACTGTTTCCGCACCTTGTTCCCAAGTCTTCACTACCCCCTCTTGGAATAGGTCCCCTGTCACCCCTAGTGCCATTGTGCGAAGCGCCTGTGTCACACCTTTGTCCCTGCATGGCCCCAACCACTGTGTCCATTCTATCGGCATGGCAGGTGAGTACAGCAATGCTCCCACCTGATGTTGCAATATACAGTGCCAAGCATAACGTGTTGCGTTAATAGAATCCAAAAGGCCTGTTCTACGGTCAATTGGTTCAAATATCGTGGCTGGGAGCGGAATCGGGTCTGCAAATAATCTTTCCATACGGAGAAATGGGATGTCCGCCTCTGAATAAATCCAGACATGCATTTGGACTGCCTGCGCTGCTCTATAATATAATTCAAAATCCGGGGCGCCTAGATCTCCCATGTGGTATGGCAGCGTAAGGACCTTCCACTGCACTCACGCTTGTTTACCAGCCCATGGCAGTTTTGTCATTGACTGATGAAGCCTATGAAAAAAGGTACGAGGCAACACTATTGGGATGTTCATAAATAGGAACAGCATCCTGGGTAAGATCACCATCTTCATAATCAATATTCGTCCCATTAAGGACAGTGAGAGGCGAGTCCACCTCTCCACATCGTCTTCAAGTTTATCTATAGCAGTGCCATAGATTTCCCAGAAGACTATCTCAGAGTCCGTATGCAGTTTAATTCCTAAATATCTAATGGAATCGGTTGACCATTGCAAAGGGTACTCTATGTCAAATTCCGTCGTGGCTGGAGTTAGAGGAAAGACTATCGATTTTGCCCAATTAACTTTCAGCCCAGACAGCGCTCCAAAATGCACAACCTCCCTGATAACTGGGGACAAGTTATTTTCCGGGTTTCTCACTATCCTGTATGTCGGGAACCCAATTCCCTCATTCCCGTGATATTTACATAGCGCACAAGCCAACGTGGACTGTGTACCAAGACAGCATTCATGGAATTTGATGAATTAATTGTGATCTTTGACTGTAGATACCTTCTCAAGGCAGGCATGGACAGAAGCTGGTATATGACTTATCTGGATTGTTTAGGGCCAAAACCAGTTGTGTGTCGTCAGCATATGTGATGATCTGAACCCCAAAAGGATGAACTAGCTCTGCTAGGGGGCTCATGTATACATTAAACAGGGTGGGAATCAGTGAAGATCCCTGCGGGATACCACACAGGAGTGACATTAATTTGGACACTGCCTTGCCTTCAAAAACCCAGAATGATCTTTTTTCCATGAAGAATTTCAGCCATTGCAGGGCCTCCCCTGTCACCCCTAGATTCCTCAGTCTTTGAATTAGGATTTGATGGTTAAGAGTATCGAATGCTGCACTGAGGGCCAAAAGGATCATTGCTGTGTTACCTCCCGAATCCAGGATCTTCTTAGACTCCTCAAACACTTCTAAGAGGGCTGTTTCAGTGCCCTGCCGAGGTCGAAAGCCAGTCTGTGAGAGATGAAGAAGATTGTAGCACTCCAAAAATGGGGAAAGGACCGAGTTAACAAGTTTTTCTACCATCTTACTGATCCCTGAAAGGAGCAAGATGGGGCAATAGTTTCCAAGGAAATCAGTATTAAGTTTGTGCTTTTTTAGCAGCGCCTTTACCATGGCACTTTCCCATGTGGAGGGTACTATTCCTGAGGAAATTGCGGCGTTAATTAACTCCAGTATCAGAGGAGAGATAGTTTCCGCAGCTTTAAGCAAGAGAGTGGGAGGAGCTGGGTCTCTGGGTGAACCACATTTTACCATAGCTGAAGTCTTTTCTAACAAATTAAGATTTATCAAAGGAATTTCATCCAAGTAGTGCTCACTGGTCTGAGGCATAGCATCCCCGAAGAGTCATTACAGTAGCCACCCACAGCGGGGAAAGAGAAGTAGATGGCTTGAATTTTTTCATGAAAACATTCTGCCAGTTTATTATAACAGGCACTAGGGTGGTCTGAAGTAACTGGCACTGAGGGAGGACTGAGAAGATTTTTCGTAATGCGAAAAAATTTGTGTGGTGAGTTAGCTACCGGAGTGATTCTATCTTCATAGTGTGCTTCTTGTGCCAATTTAATTTCTGTTTTATAGATTTGTATGACTTCCCTATACTTCAACTTATTTTCTAACAAGAAGTCCTTTCTGCATATTCTCTCACATTTCTTACAGCTCTGTTTTAGATTATGAAGCTTATGAGAGTGCCACGCTGTTCTGTTGATCCCAGTCGAATTTTGATTCCACGTTTTGGGGAGGACCTGGTCTAAGGAGCACTCGATCCACTTATTGAAGTTATCATTAGCCATGATAGCATTAGGATCATGGGTTGGCTTGGTGTTTATTAAGACCCTGGTCCACTGTTCTATTGGAATATTGGACCATAGCCGTGTCAGGCTTATATCCACCTTATCAGGTGGTATGGGACAGTTAAGAGCCCAGAAAAAGGGAATCAAAAAGTGATCGAACCATGGCACCGGTATCGGGTTTCTTCCTGACAATGTTTCTATATTAGAAAAGAAGGGATCCAATAAGTGTCCTTTCATATAGGTGGGACCATTATCTATTTGTCTAAATTGGTAAGCTGCCAACAGCCTGATTCATGTAGCCAATAGCGCTCGCAAAAGGGCCAGATTCTGAGAATCTGGCCCTTTGCGAGTGCGATTTTTGCATTTGGTATTCACAATCCCAAATGCAAAAATCGCTATTTAAGAATTCGCATATTTGCGAGGAATGGCATTTAAGGAATCTCTAATAGAGATTCCTCAAATGCTATTCAAGACACATCAAGAAATTGTGATTTTGAACTTTTGGGGCCGCTATTTACCGAGAGGTCAGACCTGTCGGTAAATAGCAAAAACTCAGAAAAATGCTTTTAAAAGCATTTTTCTAAGTTGCATGTTGCACACACAGATGTCCTTTGGACATGTGTGTGCGCAACACCTGTTCAAATGTGCATTTTAGGGGTGCTACAGGGCGTCCTTTGGACACCCCTGGCACCCTTAAAATCGCTATCTTATATGCGAGTAGCAAATTGCTACTCGCAAATAAGGGATACTCCCCATTCATTCCTATGGGCCTCTTGGCCCATAGGAATGAATGGGGAGTTTTTGCGAGTAGCAATTTGCTACTCGCAAATAAAGAACATGTAGGAATCGCTATTTTATTAGCAATTCCTACATGAATGCCGTTTTGCGTGTCCTCAATAGCGAGTCGCTATGATTCGCTATTAGGGCCACGCAAAACGGCATGTACATGAATCAGGCTGCAAGTCATTTATCAGCTCAGCTGCTGTCAAATGAGAGGGATCCTCACAATGGAGATTAAGATCCCCTAGCTGCGGCAACTAATCTGGCTTTTATATATGATGGCAAAGCCGCCGTCTTTCCCTGATTCTCTATCTTGCTGCTGAATAAAATAGCCTGGAGGAAGGGATTGAGCAAGGTCCGGGTCCAATCCATTGTTAAGCCATGTTTCAGTCAGGAGTAACACTTTCAGGTGTTCCTATTCTAACAGAGTAAACATTTCCATAGAATGTTTAGGGACTGACCTACAATTAAGCAGATGCATTTTAAAGGCTTGCTCGTGAACCAGAGCACCTTGTGAGTTAAAGAGTGGGGAGAGTTTAAAGGAACAATGAGTGCAGTGGAGGTTCTTGCAACCCGGCAACATAGAGTGTGAACAATTATCATTGGTTACTCGCTTTAACTTCATAAGCTGGTCCAGCGTATACACAAGAGATTCTAAAGAGAGACGTGTAAGGATTATGGCCCTTGGCCCCGGCCGCAGATGGTTGCAGACGGGTTTGCCTTTGGCCCCTTTAGTATTGTTGGCGCTCAGTCAGCCACTAGAACGCTGACCAATATGGCGCCTGATTCAAGTGCAAATAAGCAGAGTGCAAGTGAACTTAAAAGTGGCCCCCGGAGCTATAACACAGCTCCACACAGTTTGAGCAATAAATATGCCACAGTAAAACTAGTGCAGTCTGAGGTTCTGTGACAATTGTAAGTGGTGTTTTCGACTCGCTCGAATATGGACGAGTTTGGTGTCTATGAACCGCAAATGACGAGTTTAGTGGGTGTACGCGTTTTCGCTATGCTGACCTAAACCGTTCGTCCGTTTCGTGGGTTTCTTCATCTGAACCCACGGGTTTCATTTTAGATACGGCATCCATTTTGTCTCTTGCCCTCAAGTAGCCAGTGAACGGACATTGTCCGCTTCGTGACCCTGGGATTCCCAAACTCTTGCGGAAGACACGTGTTCCTTTGAGGGTGTCTTTATGACGAGGGGGATGACACTGCAAAAGCAGATGGCCCCACTCAAGGCTCATCTTGCCGTGCCGGTCTATTGTTTCAGCCGTGCATTCATTAGGCATGTCTCCTTTGATCCTGTAATGGTGTTTCCGATATCACCCCCCTTTCAATCTGTTGACTATCTTTGTCTTCCTCTGCACCTGTTTCTGACTCTTCCTTAATTCATTTACAGTCGGAATGGAATGTACTAATGGTGGGAAGATGTACTTTTACAGTTGGGAACCGGTGATGTTACTGTAATTATGTTCTGGGACTCTGAATACATGAAAGCGACCCTTTGAATTTTTACTGTGGGAACTATGTTGTAACCTTTTGTTCGCCATGTTGTTCTATGACAGAAATCTGTATAAAAGGAGCGATCCACAGTTGCAATTTGAAGCAGTCTCCTAGAACCTACACATGCTGTACTTCTTGTGACTTCTGTGTTCCCTGCAGTAAATAAACCTCGATCTTTGACGCCGAAGGAAGTGTCCCGTGTCTCTGTCATTTGTACGCCGGAACAGGTAACCCACGAAGGTTTCAGGTGTTGTCCCCTGGCACCGCTGGGTCTTAGCAAAACCCAGTCCTTCAGTTGGCCCCCAACGTGGGGCGACATCAGCGGTACCGGTCCAAAGCCTGACGATCGTGAGGAACTTCGTGTGAAATCTCTGAGGGAAGGTGCACCCCGCTTCATCGATCCTGTTGTCGAAATAAGTGGCCCGAAGACTTTTCCCGCGACGATCCCCGCCTCCTGACGGCTGCGGCGGACTGATGCCCTGACTGTCGACCTGTTTTGGCGCCTGGCGTAGTCCTTGGTACAGCGAGACGATAGACGGGTTTTCCTGGTGACGCCATTGTTCTTCCAGTTAAGTATTTGTGGGTCGCTCCCAGAGTCCTTAGTTGTTGTTGGTGCTTGGTTGTTTTGCATGGTTCCATTGCATTTGTGGTCCTTAGTATTTGGTTCTTAGTAGTTTTATTTGACGATTGCAGTCGCCAAAAACCGAGGGTTTTGCATTTTTGCGAGGACATCGTAATCCGATAACCCTTGATGTTTGTGAAACTCGGTTAGTGTGCACGATGCTTCGCCGTAGTACTTTGTTTAGCTGTTTTAAAGGTTGTGGTGCGGATTCCCGATTGGAGGACTCATGTCCGATACCTCCAGTTGGAACTCTTGTCTATGAGTTATATAGTCGACATGGAGTGGGTCCTATTGCATATAATGATTGCTGGGTCCGCTACACTAAAGATGACGGTGTCCTTAGTTGGCCACCTCATGGTAGTTTCGAAACCTCAATTTTGGATAATCTAGAAGCAAAATTGTTTAAAAGGAAAGCTAGGCCGGCCATGTTTGATTCCTTTCGCTTATGGCGTATAGAAGCCAAGCAGAAAGAAATCAAACAGCTTAAACGTAATAAGAGGGAAGGTATCGTTACAACAATGAGAAATGCAGAGCAGTTTCAGCGAGACAAAGAAGAGAAGGAAAAGGAAGTTTTTGATAGACTACAACGTATGGCGGTGGATAAGTGTTATCCCGTTTTACCGTCGAGTACTGATACAAAGGGAGAGGAAGCAGTAGAGGACCCTTTGTTGTCCTATCTACTGAAGTCGCCGCCTCCATATGCACAGGATACTACAGCTCCTGCGGTTCCCCCTGTTTCTCAACCCGTTGTTCCGGCAGCTGCTGGTCAGCCTGTCGCTGGTCCTGTTCTTGCGAATCCTCTTGTCCCCATCCCACTACCTGCTACTGTTCCTACTGCTCCACTGCCTATACCTTCTCAGTCTGCTGTTCCCGCTACTTCTGCTCTTTTGACTACTCCTACTGCCCTTGCTGCTCCTGTATTTGGTTCTGCGGTTGTTGCACCTTTGCTTCTTTCTTCTTCTCCGTCTGTTCGACGACGTATTCCTAATATTGTTGCTAATTTCTACTCTCCTTTTGGACCGATTCTTGGGTCCGATGTTTCTGATGTTCCTCAATGACGAAGTCAACTTCCTGGTGGTAGAGAGAGCGATACGCTGATAAAAATGGCGCGAAATTGGATTAGGTATCCTGTTAAAAATTCCCCGCGCATAATTTTTTACACCTTCTCTCAATTCAATGAGCCCACACAGAGATTTGTGTTTGAGGAAATGTGTAAATGTTTACGTGAGGTGATAGAAAATGATGAGGTAAACAATGTACCGTCCGACTTAACTGAACTTCAGCATCAGTTTTCGATTGGTATGATTGTGGGTAGTAATGTTCGACGTGCTGTAGAACATCTTCTATCTTTTCGTCCCACTGTAATACCTCGAGCATTGTTTAAAGATGAAACTGAGGAGTGGATGGCAACGCCTGGTCAGTATCCCATGCGAGAAGTTCCCCCAGTGTGGATGCCAGGTGATGCCGCCGCTAATCCTGCAATTTTGCCACACTTCCAGAGAGTTTGGATACACCTCCCATGGAAGCGATCGGAAGTTTTGCAGGTAAAACAATCTTTGCCTGACCCCCGTAAAAATCCTGCAGGATACTATAAAGAATTGTCGCAATTAGTGGATGCTACGATTATGAATCTTGCCGACATCGACATGTTGTTCGGCAACGTAGTACCTCAACCGGTTTGGGCGAAAATTCGTCAAGAAAATCACGCAGCTGAGTTAGGTGGTGATTGGCCTGCGCTTGTAGGGGCTGACGCATTGCAGGTTGGTGGGGCTAAGCCTGAGCAGTTAATTACGGCTTTGCCTCAAAGAATCATTACACTAATGAAGACACTTATGCCAGCAATGAAAGTCAATTGGGATAAACTGTCTGCGTGTAAGCTAAAGAAAGACGAGAGTGTCTCCGATTTCTTTCAGAGATTTGAGGAGGCATTCATCGATCACAGTGGTCAGGATATGAGTACTGAGGGAGGTCAGAGGTTGTTTGTAGATAAATTTGTATCGATTTTGCTACCTGACCGTAGCAACAAATTAAAGAATTCAGAGAGTTTGTGGGCTGTTTCTACCTCTGCTCAGATATTAGCCACGGCTCAATATTATGAAAGTAGGGAGAAGGAGGAAAATGATCGTGCGGATAAGAAAACAAAGGAGCTCAAAACGAAAGTGCTGTTACAGCAAGCGTATCCTCCGCGCTCAAATCAAAATGACTCTCAGCAGTGGAATAGATCGCAGTCGCAATCTACCAGGTCACAGTCGCGAAATGACTCCTCCACACAGAGATCTATGCTCGGATACAATCAATGCGCATATTGTAGAGGTGAGGGCCATTTGAAGTTTGATTGTCCGGTTTTGCGTGACCGAAATAGTGGTGGTTCAGCTAGAGGAGGTCGTAGTGGTCCTCAACCAGCTTCGCGAGGTAGAGGTCGTGGTGTTACCCACAATCCAAATGAGCGTACTAATAATTCGTCTGATTCCAATAATTGCTTTGATCAGCGTGGTTCATCATCGGGTAGATCTGCGCAGTATCATGTGGACGATTATTACATCGAGCATGATATTGATGACGGTAACTACTAGGACAGCCACAGACAAAGAGAGGGAGTAGTATCAGTTCCGGTTGATCAGAGAGGGTCTTACGTCGCAGTTGCCGCATCGGGCGTAGTTGAGCCTTTTCTGTTGGACACTGGTGCAGCGAAAAGTTCCATCATGCATTCGAAACTCCCTGGCGCACCTTTGTCTGGCTTAACGAATGTTTCCGTTGGATTCTCTGGCGCCCCTGTTAGCAATCCGGTTTCTAAACCTGTGCCCATTACAATCGGGCCTCGTGAGCTGAAAGCTCCCTTGATTTTGACTACTGGCTGTGGTGAAATCTTCTGGGCCTGGATTTGCTGAAACGGTTATATGCGACTTTGTACTGTTCTCCTGCGGGGGTGGAGCTTACTTTGGGTCAGAGAGTGATCTCTCCTATGTACTTGTCATCTGATAAGCTCCCACCGGAATTGAGTTCTCTTCCTGCATCTTTGTGGGCAACAGGTCCCAATGACGTGGGCCTGCTTGACATCTCTCTTTATGTTGTTCAACTGAAGTCGAATGTGCGATTGCCACGTATTCCCCAGTATCGTATCTCCCTTGATGGAGAACGAGCGTTGTTAGCGGTTATCTATGATTTGATCGATAAAGATGTTATTGAGTAGACTCGGGGAAACGTGTGCAATAGTCCTGTGTTACCTATTTTGAAACGCACTGATCCATCCAAGCCTCCTGTCTACCGTTTTGTTATTGATTTACGGGAGGTGAACAAAATTGTGATTCCACAATTTCCTGTGGTGCCTGATATTGCGGCTTTACTGACTCTGATTCCAGCCTCTGCTTCTTGGTTCTCAGTGATTGATCTGAAGAATGCTTTCTTTAGCATTCCGATTGCTGAGGAAAGCAGAGATCTATTCGGTTTTTTCATTAGGAGGTCGCAGCTTTAGGTTTAAACGCGCTCCTCAGGGCTACTGTGAGAGTCCATCGATATACAGCCAAGCCCTGAAGAGTCAACTTGATGCGTTCGTATTACCGGCTGGTGCGGCCTTGATCCAATATGTTGATGACTTGTTGGTGGCTGCTGATACAAAAGAGATCTGCAAGACTGCTACGGTGTCTCTGTTACAGCATCTCTGTGACTTACATCACAAGGTGTCACCTTCTAAACTGCAATATTGTTGTCAAGAAGTAACTTATCTAGGTCACTTATTGTCAAAGGAGGGAAGAAGGTTGACCCCAGAGAGAATTGCAGCGATCGCTCGAATGACTGTGCCAACGACTCAGAGAGATGTGCATGCCTTTCTAGGTATTACATCATACTGCAGGCAATGGATTCCAAATTTTTCATTGCTAGCGAAACCATTGGAAGGCCTCACGTGCAAGGATGTTCCAACTCCTTTGCCATGGACGGAAGAGTGTCAGAAAAGTTTTTCTGAATTGCGTGATGCGTTGTGTTCGGCTCCTGTGTTAGGTACTCCTGACTACAGCAAGCCGTTTACACTATACGTTCACGAGAGAGAGGGTTGTGCGTTGAGTGTTTTGACGCAGCAATTTGGTGGTAAGCAGCGTCCATGTGCATATTTTTCCTCGACCTTGGACCCCGTAGCTAGAGCTTTGCCGAGTTGTCTAAGAGCGACAGCGGCGGCTGCGGTGTCCATCCGACAATCTGCAGGATTGGTCATGGATAATATGCTTACGGTGATGGTTCCGTATGCAGTTGACACTCTCTTAAATCGTACAAAGACCCAACACTTGACGAGCGCAAGGTTGTCTGGTTACGAGTTGACGCTTTTGGCAAGTCATATTCAAATAAAACGCTGTAATGTCCTAAACCCGGCGACGTTGTTGCCGACTAATATGGAATCAGATGAGGTACCACCACATGATTGTTATTTGCGAACTGAGGAAGAAACGAAGGGTCGTGTTGACCAAAAAACACTCCATTGGCAGATCCCGATGGTACTTTGTATGTTGATGGTTCGTGTTTTAAGTTGCCGAATGGTGATGTGACAACTGCATATGCTGTGGTAACGTTGAGTACGGTTGTGGAAACTGCGAGATTGAATCAGAATTCCGCGCAGGCGGCAGAGTTGATTGCATTGACGAGAGCGTGTGTTTTGTCGAAGGGAAAGCGAGTGAATGTTTTTACCGATAGCCAATATGCTTTTGGCGTTGCACATAGCTTTGGTCGATTGTGGCGAGAGAGAGGCTTTATGACATCGCATGGCACGAAGATCCAACACGGACAGCTCGTGAATGATCTTTTAGACGCACTTACATTGCCTAAGCAGGTGGTGATTATTAAATGCAGCGCGCACCGAAAAGTGACGGATGATGTTGGTCGTGGTAATGCGTTTGCGGATGAGATTGCTAAAGAGACAGCTAGAAACCTTGCAACTCGAATGTATGTGACGAGTTCGGTAAGGTGGCCTGCAGAAACTGGCATGTGTGAGGACACTGTTGAGAGCGTGAAAGCGATTCAGAATGAGGCCACCGAAACTGAAAAGACTAAGTGGAAGGAGGGCACAGGAAAGTTAGATGCGCACGGATGTTGGATTGATTTGTCGGAAAACCAGAGATGGATGTTGCCGGATGCATATGTGCTAGCCGTTGTGACTATGGCTCACGGCTTGTCACATATTAGCGTGAAAGTTGTATATAAGTTGTTGTCCCCTGTATGGAAGAATGATGGTATTGCTAAGTGTGCTGAGAGAGTGGTTAAGAATTGTATGATATGTATGATGTACAATCCTGGCAAGGGCACTCCTACCCCACCTGGCCACTTTGCTCCTCCTACATGTCCCTTTGAGGTTATCCAACTGGACTTCATCCATATGGAGAGATGTAATAACCTGAAGTACGTTTTAGTTGTGGTTTGCACATTCTCCAGATGGATCGAAGCCTATCCTCTCAAAGATAATACTGCTCTGTCCACAGCGAAAGTCCTACTGAAGGAATACTTTCCTCGGTATGGAATGCCACGGATTGTATGGTCAGATAATGGAAGTGAGTTTGTGGGGAGTGTGATGCAGAGTGTGTGTAAAGGCCTTGGAATTAGACAAAAATTCCACAGCGCCAATCATCCCCAGTCAGCAGGTTTAGTTGAAGGGTACAATGATACTCTGAAACTGAAGCTTGCTAAGATTCAAGCTACGACTGGTTTAGCATGGCCTGATGCCTTGCCTCTGGCTCTTTTATCGACCAGGGCGACTGTACACTCTCGAGTAGGCCTTAGCCCATATGAGATTGTGTTCGGCCGTCCTGCAAACATTTGGGGGGTCCCTAGACCCAGGTCCTTCAACAGTCTTGAGTATCCAATGTTAATTGATTATCTTCATGATCTGACTGCTAAACTGAGGTTAATTCATCAACAGGTCTTTGAAGCACTGCCGGCACAGACGGAGGGTCCTGGACATCGGCTCCAACCGGGTGATTGGGTCCTCACCAGAAATTTTGGCCGGAAGAGGAACTTGGAGCCGAGATTTGTGGGCCCTTACCAGGTTCTACTCGCCACGAGAACTGCAGTTCGTCTGGAGGGCCGCAAGCATTGGGTGCATGCCACCCACACAAAGAAGGTGCCAATACCTTTACCAGCGGATTCGTGGGTGAGAGCCGGTATCGCCGCATCAGAAACAGAAACTCCGGTGAAATTTGTGCCGTTCAGTGACGCTGAGCCCGTAGGAGACACTTCAGTGCAATCAGATAATTTTGTTGAACCTTTGTCATTGGAAAACTCAAGACTTGAACTATCATCTGACCGACAGGACTCTGTTCCGCAACCTGAACAATTATTTGAAGAACAGACTCGTCCTGGAAGAAGCAGATATTTTCTTCGTTCTCATACCAAACACTAATAAATATCTTTTTGCTTTTCCCCTTTTTGAAAATTCACGTTACCCCCTTGTTGTCACTTTGAACTGTATGAACAATTACACCTTCCATTGATTTCTGAGTTCTTCCCCACATATGTTTCTTTTTCCACAGCTAAGAGATTTGTATTACAATTAAATGTTTGATTAAAGAACCTCACATCCGGGTTGACCGTAGGGCCGTGCGGGTACTTCCTTCTGTTTAGCAGGTTCCTGACACTAGGTTGGTACTTTTGTCGATTCCTAGGAACTCCTGGGAATTGATAATCGCTACTCAGAACGAAGTGCGTCAAGAACGTTGCGGACGGTTTTTAGAGGATGGTATTCTCAAAGTTGTCGGAAATGGAGAAGACTCTAGCACAAAGATCAGTACTGCACAGGGTCATACGAACTAAATGCTTTCTGTTTCAGGTGTTCCTGCTGTTCTTGACTGTTTCCATGCTATTGGTGGGTGGAGTATATTATGGAATACAATCATTATTGCCCTCTGCTTTACCTACTTCTTCTTCTGAACCAAAATCTACTCCTACTGTTTCTCCACATTCCTTTCACCCTCTACCTCAACACGAACAGGTTAGACGTGCGGAATTCATGAATAACTCTTTTGTTCAGCTTCTTCATCAACATCAGTTGGTGATGAATACTACCAACTGCTGGGTGTGTGGTTTAATGCCACATACCATGGATAGGGGAATTCCGTACTTGGTCCTTCCTTATAGTTCCCAGGGGTCAGCTCGAGCATTCCAAACTATGTTTCGTAGCGCACTAGATTCCTACCCCCATCGAGAGCCACCCACTGCAGATCATGGTCCTGGCCCATACCACAAGCCTTTGGCAAGAGCGATTGCCGATTTAGATAGGGATATCTTTGACGCATCGCTTATCCCAGAGGAAGAGGTGCAAGCATACAGAGATCTGAGTGAGGCTGAGTATAGTATGTCAGTGGGTGATCGGCAGCTTAAAAGCTCGTCTCCGATCTGGATTGTACCCCATCTCGGTAACTTCTGTCTGAAAAGTCTTGGCCGAAGCCCGCGAGCTCAGCTTGGGAGGAGTGCCTGTACTGAAACGTATGTTTTACCGACGGCCTCTTCCCCTGTTCTCTTGACTGCCAAGGGTACATACTTTGTATGTTATGACCGCGCATATACATGGCACCCTCGTGACTTTCCAGGCACCTGTTATATTGCGAATCTGTTGCCGCCGACCTTCACTGTTGGGTCGGATTATCACAAGACCAGAGTTGTGAGAGGAGTGATTAGCGAAGAAGACACTGCCGGTCAAGAAGCAGGAGACTTCTTTAAGGGTTTCTTGCCATTTTGGGGACCTATGATCAATAGTAGGAACCTGAGACAGTTGACTCGACTGCTAATATCACCACCAGTGCCCTTGGTAATCTTACAGCAGAGCTCCAGGCGGACAGGCTTATGACGTTGCAAAATCGTATGGTTTTAGACGTTGTTCTTGCAGATAGAGGTGGAGTATGTAAGGTGATCCATTCTAGTTGCTGCATTTTCATCCCTGATAACGCTCCAACTGTCTATCAAGCCATCTCGAAGTTGCATAAGATCTCCGAGTCCATACACGTGGACGTAGGTGATTGGACGCTACTAGGATGGTTTTGGGGCCTGATGTCGACGTGGGGTTGGAAGATTCTGATGATCATTGGGGTTGTTGTAGCATTTCTGTTCACGTGTTGTCTTTGTGTACAGTGTGGTCCTGCCTTATGTGGCCTCTGTGCCACGACGTGTATAAGACGGCCACCTGTTACCAAGGAAGCATTGATGGAGAGAATGATGTTGCAGCAACATCTGGATGGTTTGATGAATATCGAGATCAATTCTGATATTGACTAGTGCTTGCCTACATGAGGGCAAAAGGAGCGTCTGAGGTTCCGTGACAATTGTAAGTGGTGTTTTCGACTCGCTCGAATATGGACGAGTTTGGTGTCTATGAACCGCAACTGACGAGTTTAGTGGGTGTACGCGTTTTCGCTATGCTGACCTAAACCGTTCGTCCGTTTCGTGGGTTTCTTCATCTGAACCCACGGGTTTCATTTTAGATACGGCATCCATTTTGTCTCTTGCCCTCAAGTAGCCAGTGAACGGACATTGTCCGCTTCGTGACCCTGGGATTCCCAAACTCTTGCGGAAGACACGTGTTCCTTTGAGGGTGTCTTTATGACGAGGGGGATGACACTGCAGAAGCAGATGGCCCCACTCAAGGCTCATCTTGCTGTGCCGGTCTATTGTTTCAGCCGTGCATTCATTAGGCATGTCTCCTTTGATCCTGTAATCGTGTTTCCGATATCACCCCCCTTTCAATCTGTTGACTATCTTTGTCTTCCTCTGCACCTGTTTCTGACTCTTCCTTAATTCATTTACAGCCGGAATGGAATGTACTAATGGTGGGAAGATGTACTTTTACAGTTGGGAACTGGTGATGTTACTGTAATTATGTTCTGGGACTCTGAATACATGAAAGCGACCCTTTGAATTTTTACTGTGGGAACTATGTTGTAACCTTTTGTTCGCCATGTTGTTCTATGACAGAAATCTGTATAAAAGGAGCGATCCACAGTTGCAATTTGAAGCAGTTTCCTAGAACCTACACATGCTGTACTTCTTGTGACTTCTGTGTTCCCTGCAGTAAATAAACCTCGATCTTTGACGCCGAAGGAAGTGTCCCGTGTCTCTGTCATTTGTACGCCGGAACAGGTAACCAAACGAAGGTTACAGGTGTTGTCCCCTGGCACCGCTGGGTCTTAGCAAAACCCAGTCCTTCAAGTATTAAAACATTGGTGTAAAAGAACTCCCTCCGAGCCTCAACCCAGTACTGATGGTACACTCGGACAAAGAACCGGAAAATAAAAAGGAAACTAGGTAAGCCACCTTCAATAAGAAAGAAAGACAGGAGAAAAAACGAGAAAAAAGGAAAAAATACAATGGGTGTTCAAACAAAATCACACAAACAAACACATCACACCAAAAATTCAAAATTGCACGAAAGTAAAACAAATGAAAAGTAAAAAAAAAGAATTTATGTGGTGCAATCTGGAAGAGAACTATTTCCAAGTGAAGAATCACTTTGATTAATATAGTTAGAGGCCTCCACAAAAAGCAGTAACAAATAAGAGGTATTTTTCATTTACTTCTCCATCTCGTTCTGGGTCCCATTTTTTACTTAATGACTCGATTATTTCACCAGGAATCTTCATTACTCCGAGTCATGGTCATCCTCATCGCAGTATCCCTGGAGCACTGTGTGTTTGGGGCATAGCATTCACCAAAGGAAAAAAATCCCCACCCAACATGGCGGCCTGACAGGAAGTACCTGTCACCTGACCTACAAGGGCAGGGCAAACCCAAACCACATCCTGTAATACCCAACCAAACAAAAGAACAACTTAACCAAAGGAGACAAGCAAAGAAGACCCAACAACTAGGGAAGTGACCAGGAGAATCATTTTAGTCTTTGTTCATCCCCCAAGTCCCAAGAGCCTGTGCGAGAGAACACGACTTACATGAGGAAAACTATGACTCTGTGTAATGAAGATTACCGGTAAGTAACCTAGTCATTACCTTCCTCCTCCATCTTCCTCGTCACAGTCACCCTGGAGCGTATTCCAAAGTGCCAGACAAAACAAAAAAGAAAACCAACTTCCACAAAGATGACAAGAAATGTATTTGCAGATGAGCATAAATCAGTGAACTGCAGCAAGAATAACTGAATCAAAATCCACAGAGAACACTTCACCCATTCTCAATTTATAATGAGAGATGAAGGTATGAGTGGAAGACTAAGCTGCAGCTGCACAAACATCCTTCAATGAGGCGCCCTTAAAAGATTCCCTGGAGGAAGCAACACCCCTGTTGGAATGCCCCTAAATGACAGGAGGAAGAGAAAAACCTGACAGGAGCAAATGAATTGGCTGACCTAATCCAACAAGAAAGAGTAGCCGTTGTAGGGCGATGCCCCAGCCTATCAACTCCAAACGTGACAAACAAAAAATCCACCTGGCAAACACAGGCGGTGCGCTCAAGGTAAATAACAAAAGCCTTTGTCAAATCAAGAGAATGAAGCAGAATTTCCTCCGCAGTAAATTTGGTGTGAAAAAAGGCTGCAAGAACAATATCCTGGGCCAAATGGAAATGAGAAAGTACCTTGGGAAGAAAGGCTGGATTAGGGCGAAAGACCACCTTGTCCAGAAAATGCCTTAAGATGGGAAGGTGACAAAGCAATCCACCAATCTCCCCCAAACGCCTCCCCGAGATGATAGCCACCAGGAAATACACCTTAAGGATCAGAAACTCCAGAGAAACAGAAGGCAGCGGCTCAAACGGGGAGTGCTGCAAGGCATTAAGGACCAGAGGAAGATCCCATGGGGGCACTAGAGAAGAAATTACCAGCATCCTAAGATAGAAACTTTGAAAAGGCGAGGATTCAAAAGAGAAGCACCCCTGATACCTTGATGGCGGCCCACTGGCTACAGAGAGTAGAGACCGACAGCCCTGATGCAGTAGGGTTTTTGCTAAATAAAACCTGCTCGGATTGAACTCCTCAGTGTGTTAAATACTAACAGAAAGACATGAAAAACTAAATGAGCAAAACTAAAGGAAAAAGACGAAAACTGTGCAAACGCATGCTGGGACTGTTACATATGACTAATGTAGAAAATAAGTCAAAAGACAAGAGTTTATTTCCCACTAACAAATTGAAAATAAATGTGCAGTGTGTAAGAAAAGAAAACAAAGTGAAAGCATTTAAAGAGCGTTTAATAGTGGAGCTTTATAGAATGATAAATAACACATGTATTTGTCTTTCCTAAAAGTATAATTTTCTGCCCTGCAGAAAAGTCCTGAGAAACATTTTAGAGTTAACATGGAAAATTAGAAGTGTAGAAAGGAGAAAATGAACACTGTGATCTGTCCGTCACAAGTTCCTGATGATGGCCAAGGTTGCAGATAAAAGAAATCGAACTTCCTTGCGTGTGGCGCATGAGGACATTTGTATTTCCAAAAAAGATACATGAGTGGATGGAGAGACGTACAAAACACAGAAGTCTGGTACTAGAGTTTCTTATGTTGGAAGTGATTTCAGTGTGCGAAGTTAGAACAATGGGACATTATGAAGTTAGGCACATCGAGAGTGGTGTGATTGAACACCCCTTGTTCCAGACCAATCACAATGTTCAAAGCCATGTGAGACAACACAATGAGGGTGGACCTTTAGTGAATTTAGGGTATATCTATTATAAGGGGTTGAATTTAGAGCACGTTTTTCCTACTTTGCTAGAGGAGAGGGCTGCGTTGCTTTTATCTAAATTCTATGGGATGGCTGCTGTTCTGCTGATCCTGACTCTTTGACTTTGCTCCTCAGTCCTTCTTGAGGTGCCTAGTTTACTCTCATGGCCAGAGGGTAGCTTTTCAGATTTTCTTAAACCTTGTGAGATTGGTTAGTATGATATTTTGAATTTGCATAACCTTATTGCAAATGTTTTGCTCCTTTTGTCTCTATGCCTATCCACCCACTCATTGTCATGACATTTGAGATGTACAATTTTTTTATTTGCTAGTATTTCTCTTGTGTGGTGATCTATGATTTGAGCTGTATTGTTCTTGAATGAGCGATTCACAATTATTTAGATAAAGCATTCTTAACTTACAAATGGCCTTGTCATTATTAGTGTTATTGATTTAGTGATTATTCTATGGTGATATTTTAGAAATTCTGATAATGTTTTGCCAAACCCTGATGAACTAACTAAAGATTTCATCGCCAAAGTAAAAGGATAAACAATGATGAACCAATTGGTAAGTTTGGTTTAAACTCACCCAGCATGGAAGGGACTGTAGAGTAATGAATTGGGTCAAGACGATACATTTTTTAGTTCCCAAAATGCTGGATCAGCCCCATTAAGAATCCATACCGGAGGAACTCGAAAACAGAACCCCCCTCACAACAGTCAGGAACAAACCCCCTTGAAGAACACCAACCAGAGAAATGTTTCTAGTGCTGTCCATAAACCCAAAGGGTACTGACCTTCCTAGAATTCGGAATGGAAAGAGCCACCTCTGAGGAACAACCCAAAGTGACTAACCTTCGCCTTTCTATTTTCAAACCCACAACGCCAGCTGCCTGAGCTCCTGGTAAGACAGATGAGGAAATAAGAGTGGAGGAGGGGACAGAGGGAACCTCCAAGGAGGAGCAATGCCCAAACTGAGCAGGAGGGGTACCAAGGTTGGCAAGGACAAAATGGGACCACCAACAGCCCCACCATTCGCTCCCTCCTGATATTTGCCAAAACCCTGGTGAGAAGGGCAAAGGGGAAAGAAAGGCAAAGAGAAGACCCTGAGGCCAAGGGAAACTCAGGGCATCCACCCTCCACCCATCCCTGCAACGAAGATGGGTGCAAAACCTCAGCAGAAGAGCATCCTGCGGGTAGCAAAGAGATCCAACAAAGGCCCCCAGAACCGCACCAAAATCTCCCAAAAGTCCAGAAGAGACAGGGACAAAGACAAAGAAGAAGGGAAAAGGAGACAACTGATCCGCATGTCCATTCTCCCCTCCCCGAAGAGAGATCGCAGCCATTCCAGAAAAGTTGTTGTAGGAGAGTAGGGTCTGCTATCCTATGGTCACCTTAATTTTTGCTTTTTGCTTCACTGGTTTTTGACTTAATGAGGCTGTGGGCCTGCTAACCAGACCCTCAGCCTGCTGTTCTCTCTCTAAATTCACATACATGTACTATAGGTACATAACCCAATTGGAACTGGACTCCTTGTCAGCCCCTGTACCATGCACTATAGGTGCTCAGGGCATAGGTGCCACCAAGGCCTATCAGGGGCTGCAGCATAGCTTTTGCCACCCCTGGCTGGTTCTTAAATTGACACAACTGGCTGATCCGTCAGCTGGGGCAAGTTGGTGTAATCACCTCTTGCTTAGATATAGTATACCTATATCTAAACCTATATCTGGACACATATAAACCTGTGAGTCACTCCTATGGAAGGCCTTATCAATCCTGGGGGCAGAGTGCGTGGTTTAACGTGAGCTGGTGCTCTAGCATGAGCTGAGCCTGTCTGCAGCTGTCGGGGACAACTCCCTAAGCTGTTCCGGGATAATGCCATACCATATACTATTAAGTGCATTATAATCCTCGTGGTTATATGTTAACTTTGGTTTGGCTTTATCAAAACATGTCGTGTAAGGTGTCATACGATTTGGAATACTATCCCCTCGACAGTCCTGTCGACAGGGATAGCATTCCACCCCTCTAGAGGGAGAAGACATGTTACTTTATTGAAACGCGGTTGATTTTAAAAGAGCCTCAGCATCACAAAAATGGACGCTTCTGCCACAGACACAAGTCTGACCTCCTGCTGCTGACCGAAACTCAGCTGAGGAGGCCTGGACAAAGGCTTTCCTGTCGCAGGGAGGTGTCACACCACCCCAGACAGGAGATAGTGGATTGTAGCAGGGAGGTTTGAAAGAAACCAGACACTGCCTGGGGAGCACAAGGCTTCCCCTTGCATAATCCGGTCAAACCGGTTCTGGGGCACCCCAGCCCCAGTCCCAGCGTGACCTGGACAAAGGGAAAGGGGTGTAACCACCCCCTACCTGGGTCCCACCCATAGGAGGGGACCTAGCAGGTAATCCAGCCCCCTGGATTGGTATAAGAAGGGGAGCAGTGCCAAAGTACTCAGATTATCCTAATTGAAACTTATGAAACAAAACTCTGGACCCTTCGACATCCTACTCGACGTAGAAGACTGAAGAATCTCCCTTGTGGTCAAGGAGTGACCACCCTGTGCAAACAGGCACCATCCAGCACCTCGATGTTTGCTTTGTTGCAGTTCCCGCCGGAACTCGAGCGACAGAGTTCGACAAGACCAAGCGAGCCTGCCTTCTAACAGCCCAATCCACAGTCCCTGCATAGCTGAGACCCGTGGAGGTGACCTGAAGCGTGGGGCCTGCCATCTTGGAAAGACCACGAGACGCTGACCGTGCAGCCCACGAGTGACCCTCGAAGCTGTGCATCAGGTTTGAGAAGCCCCAGCCCTGAGCCTCTTTTGCACTGAAGCTCACCCCTCTACACTCACCGAGTGCTGCGTGGGGCCCTTCTGCTTCTTTTGGCTCAACGCGTTGGCCCGGTCACTTGCCCGTTGGCTTGTGGCCCCTGTGCCGACGAAACTTGAAATCTAACTTGTGATTCCGGTTGCTCCAGACTTGCACCCGCTCCTCTGAAAAGGAGCACCCGCTTGTGGTTCTCAAAATTATGAACCCTGCTATATGTGATACCGAAGCCCAACACTTGTGTCAGAAAATATCATCATACCATGACAAATTTGGTATTGACAGACCGGTAATGATTAGGACATTATAACTGTGCATTTGCGTCACGATTGAGTGACGGGAACACCCCTAAATCGTACTTCCTGTCTTGAACCCTCGGGTTCCATTTTGTGAGCAGCATCCATCTTGTGGTTGCCCTTACATAGTCAATTGACCCAGGCCGAATTCGAGCTGAAAGGACACGTCCACCTTTCCTGACTCCCCTGTAACCTGGGCGAGCTGCCTCCACTGCCTCCAGCCAAACCTGTTCGGGCAGTCCCCAACCCAGTGGCCGAGCAAGATTAGCATCAAGGCACAACATGTCATAAACCATTTACCGCATACAAACCACACTTTATCATACACACACCTGTCCCTGTTTCTTCTTTATGGCTACCTTTACAAGGAGGAGGTGCCCGATTTTATTGGGGTTTCATCGATATCTGATGGAAGTTCTGGGCCTGGCCAGGTAATCTGTCACGAACTGGACAAACGGAAATATGGGCTTGCCATCATGACTTTGCTTTTTCTTTATTGTGAAAATATGTTTATGGTCGAATTGTAAAACCAAGAATTTTTGCCTGAAGTGTAATATCGTGTATAAAAAGAGAAGGCCGGCTCTGTAAAAACGAGCAGTCTCCTGAGAATATACACACTGTGTTGTTGTACTTCTAGGACGCCTGTTACTTGGTTGCAGCCAATAAATTCGATCTTCGACTTCACCTAGAAGGCTTGTGTTTCTGTGGTCTGAATCAGGAAAGTACCCGAGGTCTTTGGGTGTTGCCCTGACACCGCTGGGTTACCGGATCAGTACCGGTTTTGAAAAACCCAGTACCTCAATTGGCGCCCAACGTGGGGCGGTATCAGCGGTACCGGTCCAAGCCAGATGTTCGTGAGGAGCTTCGTGTGAAAATTCCGGAGGACGGCCAGCCACTTCAGCGACCCCTGTATGTCGACATGGTTCCAAAGGTCTTTGCTGCGAGGTTCCCCGCGTCCCGACGGCTACGAAGGACTGCTGCCCTGACTACCGCCCTGATTTGGACCCATTGATGTTTGGTAGAGCGAAACGTTAGACGAGTCTTCTGGTGACGTCATCGATACCTCAGTTAAGTATAAGTGGAGCGTCTCCCAGTCCTTAGTTTGTTTGGTGTCCCCTTGTGGGACCACTTTGATTTGGAACTTGCAAGCGCCAAAGCCGAAGGACTCCTGTATTCACGAGAAATATCGTAATCGATAATCCTTTGAAGTTTGAAGCTAGACTAGAGAGCGAAGATGCCTGGTCTTAGCAGACTTGGAAATTTGTTTTGTCTTGGTTGTAATAATAGGGACTCCCGACTGGAGGACTCATGTCCGGTTCCTCCGATTGGAACTCCAACCTATGAATTATATGTGAAACATGGGGTAGGCCCCATCACATACAATGAAGTGTGGATCAAATACACCAGAAAAGATGGTGTTTTAAAATGGCCCCAATATGGTAGCTTTGATACGGAAATCCTAGATAATCTCGAAGTTAAACTTTTTAAGAAGAAAGCCCGGCCAGCAATGTTTGACTCTTTCCGCCTGTGGCGTAAGGAGGCCAAACAGAAGGAAATTAAATTAGCGAAGAAAAATAAGAGAGAAAGGGGTATCTCAATAATGCAAGCTGCTATGCAGTATAAAGACAATGAAGAAGAACAGATGAGTGAGCAGTTACACAGGCAACGTAAAATGGTAATAGATAAATGCTACCCAGTTTTGCCGCCTCTTCAGCAAGAAGCAGCAAAAGAGCTTGAAAAAGATCCCCTAATGTCGCATTTGTTAAGTTCACCACCCCCCTATGCGCAAAATGCTACAGCACCTCCACAACCTTTAGTTGTGCAACCCATGGTTGTTATACCTCCTGTTCCTCCACAGCACCCACCAGCTACTCTTCAGCTGGCTCCTATTCCTCCGGTGCAGCCTTCCCAAGGGTCACCGGCCTTTACACCTGCTCTTCCTATACTTCCTGCAACTTTAAATACTGGATCGACTACCACTCCTGGTACTCCTCATGACACTGCCTCTGCATCTGCCTCATCTCACCCTGCCTTCCCACTTGTCTTTTCATCGACTTCTCCGTCTAGCCGCCAGAGAGTGGCAAGCACTGTTTCTAGTCTTCTATATCCTTTGTTTGGAGCGGCAGGCCCGACTAATACCCCTGAACACAAACAGTTGCGTAGCCTCCTGCCTGATTCTAGGGAGAAAGAAGTATTGGATCGTTTGGCACATAGATGGGTGACTAACCCGACAATATATGATATAGAATCTGTTATGGATGTTTTCCATCAGTGGGAAGCATCAAAGCAGAGGTACGTTTTCGAGAAAATGTGTGTTTTTCTATGGAAGATTTAGAAGAGAATGATTTGGACTCTAGTCCTCCTGAGTTGAGCCATGTACGGTTCGAATTTTCAAAAGGCACTATTGTGGGTTCAGATGTTAGGAAAGCCGTTGCGACGTTGTTATCCCTTAGAACTGAAGGTGTTTCCAAGTCGTTGTTTGATTATGATTCTTCTACAAAGAAGAAAGGAAGACAATATCCCATGAGAGAAGTTCCCCCACAATGGAGGGAGGGGGACCTAGCAGCTAACCCACCTATTCAGCCTAATTTTCAGCGTGTGTGTGTACATGTCCCATGGAAGCGAGCTGAAGTATTAGCCTTTAAGCAGACACTGCCTGATCCCCGTAAAAATCTTGCAGGATATTACAAAGAATTATCACAGACTGCAGTCTCCTGTATCATGAATTTAGCTGATATCGATATGTTATTTGGGAATGTTGTTCCACAGCCTTTATGGGGAAAGATTCGTCATACGGATCATGATCAAGAGCTAGGCGACACATGGGCAAATATTACTGCTGCTGATACTAGACAAGTTGGTGGTGCTAAACCTGAGCCTTTAGTAGCAGAACTCCCTGGTAGAATTATTACATATATGAAGACTTTGATGCCCGAATTACGTGTAAATTGGGATAAGTTGTCTGCTTGTAAGCAAAAGAAAGATGAAACGGTGTCTGATTTCTTCACCAGGTTTGAAGAAACGTTTGTCGACCACAGTGGTCAAGACATGAGTACAGAAGGTGGTCAGCGACTGTTCGTTGATAAATTTGTACACAACCTACTTCCAGAGTTGTGTAAAAAGTTGAAGGACTCAGAGAGTTCTTGGGCCGTTTCCTCTTCAGCACAGATATTGGCTACTGCACAATATTATGAAAATAGAGACAAAGATGAGAAAGAAAGAGCAGAAAAGAAAACTAAAGAGTTAAAAACGAAGGTCCTGTTACAGCAAGCATACCCGCCACGTGGTGGTAGTGGCCAGAATAATGTCGGTCAGAATAACTATCAGAATAATTATCAGCAACCCCCACAGTTCCAAAAGCCAAGAGTAGAGCACAATCAGCCACGCGTTCCTGTAGGTCCCAATCAGTGTTCGTATTGCAAGGAAGAGGGTCATTTTAAGTATAGTTGCCCTATCTTGTTACAGCGCGCAAATGGTGCGTCAAACACAAGAGGTAGAGGTGTTCAGCAAACACCTAGAGGTAGAGGACGTGGAAACGTTCCTCAGAATACACGCTCCTTTCCACCTCAAAATTCCATGAATAGGTTTGATCAGCAGAATAACGCATCTGGTAGGACAGCTCAGTACTACGCTGATGATTACTATGCAGAAGATGAGTATATGGAAGGTAATGATTGCTAGGACAGCCATAGACAAAGAGAGGGAGTTGTTTCAGTTCCAGTAGATCAGAGTGGACCATACGTTGAGGTGATTACATCAGGTGTGTCAGAACCTTTTCTGTTGGATACTGGTGCTACAAAGAGTTCTATGATGCACTCAAAACTCCCTGGCGCACCTTTGTCTGGCGAAATGAATGTTTCTGTAGGTTTTTCTGGCGCCCCGGTTAGGAACCCGATTTCATGTCCTATGCCCCTGTCTGTTGGTCCTTGTGAATTCGAAGCACCCCATATTCTGACAACAGGTTGTGGTGAGAACCTATTGGGATTGGACCTGTTAAAAAGATTGTATGCGACTTTGTACTGTTCCCCTTTGGGAGTACAACTTACACTAGGTAAGGAAGTCATATCTCCCATGTATTTGTCAAGAGAGAAAATTCCGACAGAATTGCTGTCTCTCCCTGATATACTTTGGGCTACTGGTCCTATTGATGTTGGTCTCTTGGAAATACCACCATATGTTGTGACATTAAAAGCTAATGTTAGGGGGGGCGGAGCTTGCTGGCGTCCATGCAAGACGTGTGAGTGCTGAGCTCCTCGCCTGAGCCCCTTTAATATCCATCAAACTGATCCTTTTTGGCACCTCGCGGTCTCCAGCGAGAGCGGAATTTGCTTCTACGACCCCTGGAGCTGCTGGGGGCACCTTTCCTGATCGAAATCGGTGGTGGCATCGATCACCGGACCGGCGGTGTTTGGAGTTGCGGACCAGGCCGCAATCCGCGGACTATCCTTGGGGGCTGCCTGCCCTGCGTAACGCGACGTGCGGCGTGAGGTTCCTGCGTGGCCCCGTCCTGCCGGACGACCCACTACCCTGTGCGGTTTCTGGACCGGTCATCACCAGTGCCAGTTCACTGTGGCCCCTCTGCCTCGTGTGTGTTTGCTGCGACCCCTTGGTGGAGACCTGGGGCTCCCTGAAGTGACCTACTGGCTGGACCGCGGGAAGTAGCGCCCTACTGCTGCCGGTTGACGGGCTCCACCGCAACTCGGATTGCCCCGAGGACTGGAAAGACACTGGTATTGGGCCGTGTGCTTCTGTGTGTACTGGCGCTTCTCGACACCCCGCGGTGTGCCCTGCACCGTAGTGTGACACTGGAGTTTGGGCTTCTCCCCTTGGACTAGTCTGTGCCACGAGGCTCGCGGCCGCCATCTTTGGCCGTCGTCCCCTGCTTTGCTCCGGACTGCTTCGCGGAGTTTGCTCCCCTGGCTCTTCTCCTACGTCGAGCCACCTCTTGCTCTTTGCTTGCCATATCTTCTGGGACCTCTACCATGGTGAAAGGAGACAGAAATCAACCGAAGCTCACGTTCGACCAGCGGAGGCCGAAGGGCGCGGAGAATGCTCCTCCGGAAACATCAGCGCAGGCGGCGGAGGGCTCGCTCTGTGCGGACATTCGTGAGATGCTAGGCGCCATGGAGAAAGGCCTGCAGGACAGTATGTCGGCGATCGGCTCGAAAATCGACGCCTTATCATTCCGTATGGACCGGATGTCCGAAAGGGTGGACAAACATGCGGAACGTTTGGACATGGCGGAGCGTAGGCTGACGGAGGCAGAGGAGGCCCAAACGGAGTGGGATAGGGACCGTAAGCACTTCGGCCGTCTTCTCCAGGTCATACAAGACAAAACGGAGGATTTGGAAGCGCGCTCGCGGCGCTCCAACATCCGCATCACGGGGGTTGCGGAATCCACCAACACCGGTAAGATGGAACTGTTTGTCGAGAAGCTGCTTCACAAGCTCCTGGGGGAGGACGTCTTCTCCCCCATGTTTATTGTTGAACGGGCACATCGCACTCTCGGACCCCAGCCGCAGCCTGGCCTCCCGCCGAGACCAATCATCGCAAAACTTTTGAATTACAGGGACCGCGACCTGGCCCTCCGTCTGGCGCGAGAGAAGGGGGAATTGCAGTTTGAAGGAATGAACATCTCCCTCTATCCTGACTTCACTGCTAGGGTGCAGGAGGAGCGAAAGCGGTTCGCTCCCTACAAGAAACAGATGCGAGACATGGGGCTCGACTACGCCATGCTATACCCGGCGAGACTTCGGATAAATAAACAAGGACATTCGCATTTTTTCACCGACCCGGCTGATCTGAAAAAGTCGCTTAAGGAATGGGCCAAAGAACAGCGCAACAACCCGAGGGGTCAGCGTACGGAGGATGAGGAGGCTAGATCTTCGGAGGGCCAAGGCTGAACTGTCTCACGCTGCGTGGCTTGGCTTGGCTATTTTACTGTCACTGTATGTATTGGATTCCAGTTTTTGATATGACTCTCCTTTGCCTTCACGACATGTTGGTTTGTGCCCCTTAATCTGCCTGGTTCGGGGTGGTGCCACATAATGGGGCTCGAACTTTTGCTGTTCTTCCTTGGTTGTCGGAAGGGTGCCCCCGATGGTATGTAGGGACTGATTATTCGCCACTCTGCTTGTTCTATTGCTGGGGCGTGGGTGGGGTGCCGAACGCTATGGGGGTAGGGCTGGGAGCACCGACTGTTTCTGGCCTTTGTTGGAGTATATTGTTGTCTGGCCAGTACCTCTGCCCCTGCGCTTTCGGCTTTTCGACCCTCTAGGGGGTCCTGGGTTTGTAGTGGGGTGTTTCGGGTGGGTTCAGGGTGGGTAGTGCTAAGCTCTGTCTGACCGGGTTGGGGTTGGTCGGCTGTGGGTGGGTGGCTGTTGGTTGTGCTTGTGTATTCTTGCTGCCATGCTGTTTGGGGTTCAGGGTTTGCCGGGTGGGGGGTATGTTTTTGCCGACTACTGCACTGTGTCTGCCACGCTGTCTGCTCTGCAACATTTTCCTTCTAATCTACCATGTCGACTGTTGAATCATTGAATGCGGAGTGCTCCCCGAGCTCCCTGCGATTACTGTCCTGGAATGTAAGGGGGCTCAACGATTTCCGCAAGCTCAGGAAGGTCTTAGCCTATTTGCATCGACATCACATTGACCTTGCGTTACTGCAGGAAACACATTTGCCACTATCCAGCCCTATGTTACAGGTGAGGGGCCTTGGCCCCGCTTGTGTCGCTGCGGGGTTCACGACACACGCTAGGGGGGTGCTCATATGGGCTAATCCCAAATCCCGTTTGTCACTGACCCGACTGGCGGTAGACCCTGAAGGGAGGTTTGTGGTTGCGCGCTGTGTTGGAAAGGATCATGATCTTCTGCTGGTGAATGTGTATGGCCCAAATTACGACTCCCCGGAGTTCTATGCTTCGCTTGCTGACAGTTGCAGGCAGTTTGTGGGCGCTAGAATGCTGTGGGGGGGGGACTTTAACTTAGTGCTGAACCCGGACCTTGACAGATCTGCGGGCCCCCCTAGGTCCCCTGCTGCTTCTGCGTCCCTCCTTTTGTCGGAATGTGTGAAACTTGATTTGCTTGATGTGTGGCGACATAGACACTCGGGGCGGGGTGGGTTCACTCACTACTCGGCCTATCACAACATTCACACACGTATAGATTATTGGTTTGTTTCCCGCTCTTTGCTAGATATGGTGAAAGCCTGCACGGTTTTCCCGCGCACGCTGTCTGATCACTCGCCCTTGCTCTTGCAACTGGTGGCTCCTCCCAGGAGGATCCCCCCCTTCACGTGGAGGTTCCCCCCGTACTCCCTCTTAGATGAGGTTTTCAGAGGGGAACTCGCCGAAGACATAGAGACCTATTTCGCGACCAATGTGGGCTCAGTGGACAGCGTCCAAGTTCTCTGGGACGCTTTTAAAGTTTTCATCAGAGGGATGACTATGGCGAAACACTCTGGGGTGCTCAAGGCTATCAGGCGACGCCTGCAAGTGCTCGAGACTCAGCTCTCTAGCCTGGATAATCAGGCGGTAGACACGGGGGACGCAGCCAATATGGTCACGCTTAAGTCCCTGCTAGATGAATTTCAGGAGGAGGCGGACAGGGAAATTAAGCATATGGGCAAATACGCGACGGCGCGTGTGTATGGGGAACGGGAGCGGCCTGGTGCACTCCTAGCCAAA
Organism: Lissotriton vulgaris; assembly: GCF_964263255.1. NCBI lineage: Eukaryota > Metazoa > Chordata > Amphibia > Caudata > Salamandridae > Lissotriton > Lissotriton vulgaris. The sequence goes on along the minus strand of NC_141687.1, from coordinate 1,236,273,471 downwards.
CTTATGCGCAACAGTAGGCCCCCATTGGTTATCGAGGAGTTGGAGACGGCTACTGGGGCGGTGGTTACGGAGGAGCAGGACATCTTGGCGGAATTTCATGCCTACTACACTGCCCTCTACTCCTCGAGGGACGCACGCCTTGCGGACGAAATAGACGACTACTTGAGCTACATCCGAATGCCCTTCCTAGCTGACTGGCAGAGGGAGTTTCTAATGGCCCCCATTCAGAAAGAGGAGATAACGGAAGCGCTGGAGGGCATGAAATCTGGTAGCGCTCCTGGTGCGGACGGTCTCACGGTGTCCTTCTATAAGGCCTTCCAGGAGCAACTGGTCCCGTACTTGATGCTCTTGTTCGATGACATCTGCCAGCAGGGCAGCATGTCGAAATCCATGAGAGAGGCGTTGCTTATTACCATCCCGAAACCTGGCAAGCCCCCGAATCAGTGTGGCTCCTACCGGCCGCTATCGCTGATAAATGTGGACGCGAAGCTGTATGCTAAAGTTCTTGCGACTCGTTTGGCGTTGCTGGTTCCGGATCTGGTTGCCCCGGAGCAGGCGGGATTTGTCCCCTCACGCAATCTCACTTATAATATTCGCACGGTCCTGGGCACAATCCAGCATGTCAAACACGAACACAAAGCGGTGGCCATCTTCTTGGATATGGAGAAGGCCTTTGACTCCGTTGAGTGGCCGTTTATGCTGAGAGTCCTCCGTAAATTTGGCCTAGGAGAGCCGTTTTTGCAAATGTTGAGCGCCCTATACTACAAACCTACTGCGAGGCTAAAGATAGGTAGCCTGGTCACTGCTCCCATCGATATTGGGAGGGGCACACGTCAAGGCTGCCCCCTCTCTCCCCTGCTGTATGCCTTGGTAGCGGAGCCGCTCGCCTGCGCTATACGAGAGTACCACCGGTTTGAAGGGATCAACTTCCCGACGTACCAGATCGGTATCTCCACTTATGCGGACGACACTCTGCTATATGTTCGGGACCCGGAGACTAATCTCTCTGCGGTGCTACGGGAGGTGGTTAGGTTCGGGGCTCTTTCTGGTCTTCGCGTCAACTGGAATAAGTCAGTAGCGTTGCCCCTGACGCCGGTGACGCTCCCTTTCGACTCGGAGTACCCCTTGCAATGGACCACGGATGCTATCCGCTATTTGGGGATACGCATACATACGGACCCGGAAGTCCTGATACGCGAGAACTATGGTGTGGCCTACTCCAAACTGGTAGACGACGTCGAAGTGTGGTCTAGGCTCCCGCTTTCGCTCATGGGCAGGATTGCGCTCATGAAAATGGTGGTACTCCCCAGGTTCCTCTTCCTCTTTGTGAATATTCCAGTAGTCCTCTCCAAGGCTTTCTTCCGGCAACTCACCCAAACACTCGTCCGCCTGGCGTGGGGGGGCAAACAGCCGCGGGTGCAGTGGCAAACACTCACCCTTCCGTACGACCAGGGAGGCCTTGGGGCACCGGATCTGGAGCGATACTACAGACTTGCTCAGGGCGCACACCTGCATACTTGGATTCATGGGGACCCGGGTATCCCTCATGTGAAACTGGAGAGACTCTTTGCAGACCCTGTCCCGCTTCCGGCGACAGTGTGTTATCCACCTGATAGAAGGGTCGGCAATCTGGACTCTATAGCCACCACGAATCATGCTTGGCATGCACTGATTGGCTCCCGGGATTGCAAGCTGCTGTATTCACCTTTGCTCCGGGTAGAATGGGCGGCCTGGCTGGCTCCGCTGACTGAGAAGGGCGTCCTGAAGGCACTCCGTGACCTAGGCATTCTTACCATGGGTGATCTCTTCTTAAACGGCACTCTGAAAACGCTGCAGCAGGTCCTTCACTCCTGCCCCGGGTCAACGCTGCTTCATAGTTTTCAATATCACAGGGTTCGTAGAGCGGCCCTTGCCGTTTTAGGCCCGGACCTGGCTGAGCCGCCGGAGGTCCCGGAACTCACCTATGTCATCAAGACCCCCTCCGCTCGCAAACTGATCACGGCCCTTCGCTCACTGGGTGACAGGCAACGGAAATATCCCCCCTCCAAGGCCCGTTTGGCCTGGCAGGCTGACCTCCAATCTCCCATCTCAGACGACATGTGGCGTTATTGTGCGACTAATACCAAGAAAATCTCGCTCAATGGTAGGCACCGTCTGGTGCATTTTAAATTCCTACAGCGTGTCTACTATACGCCCGAGAGGCTGCATAGGTATGGCCTTAGAGAGTCAGCGGAGTGTGAGCGTTGCCACTTTCACACAGCAGACTTTCTCCATATGGCCTGGACCTGTCCTGCCATACATAAGTACTGGGTTGAGGTCTTTGCGGGCCTCAGTGCTATCCTCGGTGACACGATCTTGCCTAACCCGGCGCTCGCCTTACTTAGTTTTTCAAAACCACTTCCTGTGGCTATGCGGCGACTAGCGGACATGGCGTTATTGACGGCAAAGCGACTGGTGGCGTTATGCTGGATGCGGGGACCAGTCCCGACTAGAAAACGGTGGGAAACAGACTTGCTTTACTGCTGCACGCAATCAGAGGTGTATAGCGAACTCCTACCTCCAAAGAGTAGGCCCAAAAACTTTTGGGGTTTGTTTCGAGCGTTTCAAAGTGCGAAAGAGGATGGTGAGTCGGATCCTGAGAGTGTGGAGGCAGATTTGTTGCAGGAGGAGGGGGCTGAGTCAGCGGTGGTTGAGGAGTGTGCCGGCTGAAGATCTTACAGTTGTGACAGTGTGGTGATTCGTGCCTGACTGTTTGAGATGTTTCTGCGTTAAGAGTTGCTTGTGACAGCTGTTCTGGTTTATGGCGACCTCTGTCCCCTTCCCAGGGCGTAATCCCGCCCTAGCGGGCGCTTGCTGATCTCCCTTGGTCTGTCTGAGGGACACATGGTTGAGGTACGGGGCGGGTGGTGGGTAGTGGGCACGGGTTTCGGTAGTCTGGCTTGTTCTTTCTTGGGGTGGGTGGGTTTGCTATTGTTTGGGGGGTCCCCTTCCCTTTATTCACCATTCCCTGAATACTTGTTGCTGTTCCCCTAGATTCTGGGTTTCTACGCAGTTCTTCACAGGTGGCTATTTTGATCCTGCCAATCTGGCGCGTCCTGCTCCCCTGGGGTCTGATATTGTTGGTGCGGTGGGGTGTGCATCCTGCTTATGAGTTGCGGTCATCCAATAGTAGATGCTACGATCGATTGCTTCTGTACACCTGTTCAACACCTGCAGTTTCGCCGCCAGGCCCTTAGGCTGTTGGTCTTTATGGCTGTGTAACTTACCCGCACCCGGGGATTGGAGAATGGTTTTTTTCTTTGTTGCCGCCGGCCCCCGGGTTGTAGGCGATGTCGGCTGTGTATGTAACTTGGAAGTGCAATAAAGTATAAATTTAATAAAAAAAAAAAAAAGCTAATGTTAGGATGCCACGAATTCCCCAATACAAAAATTCTAGTGAAGGAGAACAAGCGTTGTTAGCAATCATTTACGATCTGATTGAAAAAGATGTGATTGAAGAGACAAGAGGCAATGTTTGCAATAGTCCTGTCCTGCCTGTTTTGAAAAGAACTGACCCCTCTCAGCCACCTGTGTACAGATTTGTGATTGACCTTAGAGAGGTGAATAAAATAGTAGTGCCACAATTTCCAGTTGTTCCTGACATTACTGCCCTGCTGACTATGATCCCAGCCTCTTCAACCTGTTTTTAGGTAATTGACTTGAAGAATGCTTTCTTCAGCATTCCAATTGCTGAAGAAATTAGGGATATTTTTGGCTTCAGTTTAGGAGGACGAAGCTTCCGCTTTAAACGCGCTCCCCAGGGCTACTGTGAAAGTCCATCGATATATAGTCAAGCTCTAAAAACACAGCTTGATACGATTGTTTTACCTGAAGGCGCTACACTCATTCAGTATGTTGATGATTTGCTTATTGCTGCAGATTCTGAGGAAATATGTAAAGAGGCCACGTTGTCGTTGTTGCGTCATTTGTGTGATCTGCATCACAAAGTGTCCCTGTCTAAACTACAATATTGTCGACAAGAAGTGACCTACTTAGGTCATCTCTTATCGAAGGAGGGAAGGAAACTGACCCCAGAAAGAATCCAGGCAATAGCAAAGTTAAGTGTGCCAAGAACACAGAGAGAAGTGCGTGCTTTCTTGGGTATTACATCGTACTGTAGACAGTGAATTCCAATTTTTTCTTTACTGGTCAAACCATTGGTGGCATTAACATGTAAAGGTACACCCAATCCTGTGCCTTGGTCTGAAGAGTGTCAGAAAAGTTTTTCTGAATTGCGCACAGCATTATGCTCGGCTCCTGTGCTGGGTACCCCCAACTACAGTAAGCCCTTTACATTGTATGTCCATGAGCGAGAAGGTTGTGCATTATCAGTGTTGACACAGTTGTTTGGAGACAAGCAGCGTCCATGTGCATATTTTTCGTCGACTTTGGATCCAGTAGCTAAAGCATTGCCAAGTTGTTTAAGAGCAACAGCAGCAGCAGCTGTTTTTCGATTCGACAGTCCGCTGGTTTAGTGATGAATAACACATTAGTGGTCATAGTTCCACATGCAGTGGACACATTATTGAACAGAACCAAGACACAGCACATAACTAGTGCTCGATTGTCAGGTTACTAACTAACTTTGTTAGCGAGCCATGTGCACATCAAAAGATGCAGCACACTAAACCTAGCCACATTGTTGCCAATTCCGGTTGAGGCAGAGAGTGCTGAAGAACAACACGATTGTTTTCTTAGAACAGAAGAAGAAACAAAAGGGAGAATAGACCTCCAAGATACCCCTCTTGTTGAATGCGATGGTACCTTATGGGTGGATGGTTCATGCTTCAAGCTCCCGAATGGTGACACAACTGCAGCATATGCTGTCACCACTTTGCATACAGTTGTTGAAACTGCACGTATTCCACATAACTCAGCTCAGGCAGCAGAATTGATTGCACTTACAAGGGTGTGTGTGTTGTCAAAAGGAATGAAAGTGAATGTGTACACTGACAGTCAGTATGCATTTGGCGTGGCTCATAGTTTTGGACATTTTGTGGCGTGAACGTGTGTTCCTGACTTCGCATGGTGCAAAGATACAACATGGTCAGCTAGTGAATGAGCTTCTTGAATCACTGACCTTGCCTCTACAAGTTGCGATTGTAAAATGTAGTGCTCACAAGAAGGTGACTGATGATGTTGGTCGTGGAAATGCATTTGCGGAGGAGGTTGCGAACGAAACTGCAAGGAATGTGATGAGTCGAATGTATGTTGCAGGTCCTGCGAGATGGATTGGTGATGTTGGCATGTGTGAAGACACGATTGAGAGTGTGAAGTCTATACAATCCGAAGCCACTGAGAAAGAGGTGAATGAATGGAGAGAAAGCAAGGGTAGATTGGATGCGAATGGTTCTTGGGTGGAATTGTCAGAGCATCAGAGATGGCTGTTACCCGATGCGTATGTGCTTGCAGTGGTTACAATGGCTCATGGAATGGCCCATATCACCGTGAAAGGGATTTGCAAGTTGTTGGCTCCAGTATGGCAAAATGTTGGAATCCCTAAATGTGCAGAGAATGTGGTCAAGAACTGCATGGTGTGTTTGAAACACAACCCTGGTAGGGGAACCCCAACTCCAGCTGGTCATTTTGCACCTCCTACGTATCCATTTGAGGTTTTGCAGCTAGATTTCATACACATGGAGAGGTGCAACAATTTAAAATACGTACTCGTTTTTGTCTGTGCCTTCTCAAGATGGGTAGAAGCATATCCCCTCAAGGACAATACTGCCTCGTCCACAGCAAAAGCCCTTGTCAAGGAATTCTTCCCCAGGTTTGGAATGCCGAGAATGGTCTGGAGTGATAATGGGAGTGAATTTGTGGGACGAGTGATGAAGGAAGTGTGTGAAGGGCTAGGCATCAGACAAAAGTTCCACGCTGCAAACCACCCCCAATCAGCTGGATTAGTAGAATGCTACAATGGCACCCTAAAACTAAAATTGGCCAAGATTCAAGCGAGCACTGGTATTAAATGGCCTGACGCTCTGCCCTTAGCACTTCTATCCACCAGAATGACCGTGCATTCGAGAGTGAAACTCAGTCCCTATGAAATTGTTTTCGGCCGCCCGGCCAACATATGGGGGGGTGCCCAGACCCACCACGCTCAGTGAGGTAGAGCACCCTGTTTTGCTTGACTACTTGTATGAATTGACGGCTAAATTGCGTGTTTTACACCAACAGGTCCACGACAGTCTAACCCAGGCCTCTGAAGCTCCAGGGCATCCTATCGATCCTGGATCTTACGTGCTGATCAACAACTTCCAGCGAACAAAAAACGAACAGCCCAGGTGGACCGGACCACACCTCGTCCTTCTTTCCACTAGATCAGCCATTCGTGTGGAAGGAAAGAAAAACTGGATCCACGGGACCCACTGCAAGAGGGTCCCGTTACCTCTGCCTTAACCTGCAACCTGAACTTTATCCCATTGGATAACATTGCCAGATTTCTCTTAAAAAGTTTCTAAGTGTGAACTTTTAAAATATCTTTTTATTCCTGAAAAATCACTGCAATACCTAAAACATTTTTGATAAACTGTTTTCAGCTTAGACCCCAGGACTGAGTCTAGGAGCCAGTCCTGGAATTACCAAAGTAATCTACAAAGTAATCAACTGTGTTTATACAAGAAAATCCATTGAACTCAATGTTAAATTGTATGTAGAATTGTGTTGCCTACTACTGCAACCCCTGTACCTATTGTGTTTATAAAGTTTATTGCCTTTCTGCAAAGTACTCATCTGAGACCTCTCATATTGAGAACAGTATATTTTGATACCTGTTGGTTCTAGAAATATAACAACTATATCTTTGATATAAAAATAATTGGCCTGGAGTTCAGTCTTTGAGTGTGTGAAACCTTCTGCTGACTGAGTGCGTACAACAAATGCTTTACACTGTCCTCTGGTACTGCCTTGCTGCTCGACCAAGCTACCACTTAAGAGAGTAAGGTCACACCTGGCTTTAACTTCTGTTATACCTCTGGGGTTTGTGGACTCTATACACACTGTACCTTATTCTGGTTCAGTATATATAGAGCCACTTTCTCACATTTGGTGTGGGATAAAAGGTCAGGTGACAGCTGCACTGTCAAATCAGAGCTAAAATACATGTAGGTTAATGACCACCTCCTCCCATGTGTGCTGCTGTTAGAGAAAAACACCAGAAGTTATCTTGTTATCTAAGACACTTTAATAGTATTCTAATGTCATGTAAGTGCCCCTAAACTGTCAAGGTAGGAAAGCTGGAGACAAACAGAATTAGCAAATGGCGTAGGAGAGGGGGCAAGCACTTTTTTGAGGAAGCACACAACTTTTGCCCAATCAACATATTGGCGGGGCCAAAGTCCCTCTCCTGGGGATTCTCACATAGTTGTCTGGTGACAGCTAGACCGTCAAGTCAGACCATAAGACCTCATACATGGAAAAGTTATAAAGATACAGATAAACTCTGCCGCATGTAAAATCATCTCTCTTGAGTTCTGTTAGCTCCGCCTCCTCTATATAAGGAGAACATTTAATTTTTCTCCAGCGGATGTGATGAAAGAGTGTGACAGTTAATTATAACTTATACAGTGTTCCACTAGAGAGCCCTTGACTGCCTGCATCTAATGGATAATGTAATTTTCATTGGCAAGTTCAGTCCAATTAATGTTCACAAAAGTAAGTATGTGAATCTATGTTTTCTGACACGTACCTGGTAATCATTACCTCTTGAATTGTGTTTTCCCCTTCTTGTATTTTTTTCATCTTGAAAAATCCAATTATTGAGTATTTACCAAGTATGTCTTGTGAGTGACATTTCATGAGAGAGTGACCTTCGATAACTGTTTTAAATGCCTCTTGTTTTTGTTTGTCTTTAATGTTTTCCCTGGTAGTTTCTGTTCAAAAGTGATTTTGAAATTCCTTAAAAAGTAATATCTTTGACTATCTGGGGATCACTCTCTCTGATGACGTGTCTTGGCAGCCACAAGCATGGAAGAGTACTCTCCACCATAGAGAGATAACTGGGGCTATGACCAAAGAGCATAGGACCTCCCTTAGTAAACCGGTAGCAGCTCCTCTCTGTATATATGACTGCAAGGCAGTAGGCTCTGTACTGTATGGTGTGGGACTGTGGGCATTGAAAAAGATGGAAGCCTCCTGACTATAGAGAAAAAGTTCCCGAGGGCCCTGGTTTCACTCCCGCAGAACACCCCTCTTCACCCACTAATGCTGGACATAGCACGAGCCACCGTTTTGAGAAGGCCAAGCAACGCCCCCTTTTATTTTGGCTTCTTCTAAATTCGACCCATCAGTTGATCCCGTAAGATGCTGCCCTCTCTGAAGTGAAGACATTTGATTGCTTTAAGAAATTTACCTGGTTTTGCAAGGTGAAATCTCTGCTCACAAGGGATCGGTCTAGAGGGACCGTGGGAACCTAAGGATCCAGCACAGCTGCCTAGCAAGGAATTGGTAAAGAAACAGTATTGGCATTGGGTGGCTCAGTCCTCTTTTTCATATCCCTCCTTGGGTTGCCTAACCATGGAGTTCATGGAGTTTAAACTGTCCTCCTTATATAAACAATATCTCGAGGCGATTACGATTCCCCGGGATAGGAAGCTGTACATGCAATCTAGATTTGGTTCACTTCCTGTGAATTCCCGTACAGCTTCATCGTGTCAGCCATCCATTTTTTCACAATTTTGTCCAGGCCTTCCCTTAGCTGTTGAGTCAATTGGTCATATATATTTTGCCTGCCCACTGTATCAGTGGCCGAGGGCCAAATGGCTTGTTCCCATCTGTAAATGTTTCGGTATTTGATGCCACCTCGAGGTACTGCGCATTCGAAAATCTGATTCTAACTTACTGGTAGTCTGCACCGTAGCAAAGTTTCTTAGTACTATGTGGGCAATTCGAAGGTCTGTGCTGAAATTGTACCATCGTTATATTTGTCAATGTACAACACTTTTATGTACTTTTTATGGTGTCTTAATTGCATATTTAATCTCTGTGTTACTGTGAAAGTGGTGATTTTAACTGGTCCAGTCTTTTAGCGCCATACTAATTACCAAGCCATCAAGGTGGGCCATACAGTTTACATTTGTTTAGGGATAGGCCTTTGCTGATTTGTTCTTTAGAGTTCTGTCTTATTTTATTTACTTATCCAATTTTTAAGTAATGGAGTAAAACTTGTAGCTGATCACCGATGTTACTTTCTGTATGTATTTCAATTTATAATCTTTATTCGGTTCTTAAAAAGACACCATAAAAGCACAAATACAATATATATACACAAGATTAAAAAAAACGTTATTAATGATATTCAGTTTAAAAAAGTGTAAAAAAAAATTTTTATGTACTTGAGTGGAGGGGCAGGGTAGTTTTAAGAAATTTAAATGTTCAAATACGTTAAGGGCCAATGTCTCTGGTAGTCCTCAGTCTTGTTTTTTTTTTATGTAATGGCATATACCCAGGCAGACTTAAAACACAAAAGCTGGCTAAATGGTAAAGATAAAAACATAAATGTGTACCAGATAAAAAGTAATGCAATGGACTGAAATGATATCAAAAATAATTGAAATTTAATAGATGAATACACTTATCACATAAAATACATAAAAAAATCCATGTGGCTATTATTTGAATATATATTAGAAGCACATCATGATACATAAAAAAAGGATCTTTCGTTTTCCTTTTTATGAAGAATAGGGCTGTGTGTCAACGCGTTTCGACAAAGTCTTTTGTCTTCATCAGGACTAGTAGATAGTCAGCCACTCTTTCTAAACAAAATAAAAACGTGTTTAAGTGACTTTAAAAACACAGTTCATTGCATAGGCATTTTCTTTGTAGACAACAAGGTGTTCCCAGATTGATAAAAAACTTTCTATTAGCCAGACTTATATTGTAGTATAGGAAACAGATAAAGATGTACGGTTGGAAAACAAATACATTACATGTGGTGAACACACTCTACATACATACACATAAATATACATATACAATGTACACATAGGTTCAATAAATAACAATACATATATATCCTTACATACATAAATCTAAATGACAAATACTTTATGGAAATTAGCGTCATGGAGATTAGCGTAACATTTGGGAGACTTCATTTTAAAGGTAGGGAATTGTAACTTAAAGTTTGAGCTTTTAATTAAAAAAGCTTTCCTACCTCATGCTAATTAAATGGTTTAGCTAACAGTCATTCAAATTTGGTAGACTATGTATACTTTCAATTTTGTAGATGGGTTTAATTTAGTTGGACACCGTGTGATTTCATCATTGGCTCAAATCATGCGCACTCGTTCACACTGTCTAAATGCACCATCTGGTTTAAAGCAACCCCAAGGATTTCCCCTGATTTATTTCAGTAAATTATTGTGCGTATACTCTGTTATTGATTTGATAGACTCGAGCATAGTGTTAACGAGCGAGCACAGGAAAAGCTTTCCATACACTACTTAAATTGTCTTTTAGTGCTTAGCGTGCTTACCTAAGAGATATTTTTGATCAAAGAGGTTCAGTGTAGATGAAGGGAGTAAGGCACCTTCCCTTTATTCACTGGATTCGGTATGTGATATCTGCTTTCAAAAAAATATATAATGCGCTGTGTCAACACCATTATTGTTATACTGAGTTTTATAAACCTTTTCCTTAGCTTAACTCTAGATTCTATTCATTAACCTGCTCACCTGTTAAGACAGTGTTCACTGCGGCCTTCTTACTTCTACCTTCACCCACTACTCGATATTTTTTTAAAATGGGGAGAAGAGATCCCAGGATCCGTTTACCAGTATGGCGGTACGGTATGATATATTTAGCAATATGATACGCTGTTGGTCCGTATAGCTAAAGCAAAAGACAGATAGATTCATGTCAGAATGCTCGGTTTTTGAAAATAAAGGTACAAAATAAGATTTCCTTGTGCATAATTACCTTGCGCACTTGTATACTGTTTTTGAAAAGCGCAGTGGTGTAATTCATTTAACCGCTCTTTTTAGCTTGATGGCTGCAAAGCGGATGAGCCGTACGTTGGCTGGGATGCACGCGGTAGTCGCGATAGCCGTGATGCATACACTAAACAGGGAGAAGAACCGCTCGGTTAAAAGTGGAGACAGAGGGTTCAGGCGGGAAGTTTAGAAGTCCGTCCAAATGGGACGAGGTTAAAGCCGCGAGAAAGATGCATCACCAACGTGGGGTGTGCCTAGAATGCCTCGGGTTCTTACCGTTTGGATAAGCGTGCTGCTGCTCGAAATGTGTCTTCTTCCTTCAGCGGTTCGGGTTAGTCGAATGGCGTTAGTTTACGGTCCTTTTACCCTTGCTATTTATATAAGTAGGACCCGCCCCTATTTAAAGCGGCAGGGTATCTATAGCAGCAGTTTGTTTAATTTATCGTCAGGAAGCGTTCTAGCCTCTATTTACAAACACAGTAATTCGAGAAGCACAGACAAGGACTAAATGATTGACAGTATGTCAACACATTATAGATTCTTAGAATTATATAGAAATTGGCATGACAACTGTGCAGATATGCCATATGAACTACATGATCGAATCATGTGATGAAAGCTACATGATCAAATCATGTGATTGCATTCTCCCATGGCAACTCCTGATTTAAACCATGCTCAAAAGTCCCGAGGGTAAAAATCCAGAAGACCTCTCTCTTTTTACGGATCTCATCCCCTCCGTGGTGATCAAGTAGTTCATTCCCGATATAAAGTAAATAATAAGAACATCCCCTTTATCCAGAAATCGATTACTGGATCAAATGCTATCAAGGGCACCTCTCGCTGTGGTTCTTGTCAGTCCTGTGAAACAATCATAGTAGGTGAAACGATGGAATTTAATAAAACCAAAATTCAAGCAAAGGAATTCTGGACTTGTAATACAAAGAACGTCGTGTATTTACTCGTTTGTCCCTGCAATCTTGGATATGTGGGCGAGACGTCCCGCGCTATTAAGACCAGGTTAACTGAACACAGGTCAGCCATTAAGACATTAAAGACCACAGCTCCTTTGGTGAATCATTTCACAGAGTATAAACACAAGCCTGAGGACTTTAGATGGCGCATCCTAGAGAAAATAAACCTGCAAAAAAACCACGGAGGGGATGAGATCCGTAAAAAGAGAGAGGTCTTCTGGATTTTTACCCTCGGGACTTTTGAGCATGGTTTAAATCAGGAGTTGCCATGGGAGAATGCAATCACATGATTTGATCATGTAGCTTTCATCACATGATTCGATCATGTAGTTCATATGGCATATCTGCACAGTTGTCATGCCAATTTCTATATAATTCTAAGAATCTATAATGTGTTGACATACTGTCAATCATTTAGTCCTTGTCTGTGCTTCTCGAATTACTGTGTTTGTAAATAGAGGCTAGAACGCTTCCTGAAAATAAATTAAACAAACTGCTGCTATAGATACCCTGCCGCTTTAAATAGGGGCGGGTCCTACTTATATAAATAGCAAGGGTAAAAGGACCGTAAACTAACGCCATTCGACTAACCCGAACCGCTGAAGGAAGAAGACACATTTCGAGCAGCAGCACGCTTATCCAAACGGTAAGAACCCGAGGCATTCTAGGCACACCCCACGTTGGTGATGCATCTTTCTCGCGGCTTTAACCTCGTCCCATTTGGACGGACTTCTAAACTTCCCGCCTGAACCCTCTGTCTCCACTTTTAACCGAGCGGTTCTTCTCCCTGTTTAGTGTATGCATCACGGCTATCGCGACTACCGCGTGCATCCCAGCCAACGTACGGCTCATCCGCTTTGCAGCCATCAAGCTAAAAAGAGCGGTTAAATGAATTACACCACTGCGCTTTTCAAAAACAGTATACAAGTGCGCAAGGTAACTATGCACAAGGAAATCTTATTTTGTACCTTTATTTTCAAAAACCGAGCATTCTGACATGAATCTATCTGTCTTTTGCTTTAGCTATACGGACCAACAGCCTATCATATTGCTAAATATATCATACCGTACCGCCATACTGGTAAACGGATCCTGGGATCTCTTCTCCCCATTTTAAAAAAATATCGAGTAGTGGGTGAAGGTAGAAGTAAGAAGGCCGCAGTGAACACTGTCTTAACAGGTGAGCAGGTTAATGAATAGAATCTAGAGTTAAGCTAAGGAAAAGGTTTATAAAACTCAGTATAACAATAATGGTGTTGACACAGCGCATTATATATTTTTTTGAAAGCAGATATCACATACCGAATCCAGTGAATAAAGGGAAGGTGCCTTACTCCCTTCATCTACACTGAACCTCTTTGATCAAAAATATCTCTTAGGTAAGCACGCTAAGCACTAAAAGACAATTTAAGTAGTGTATGGAAAGCTTTTCCTGTGCTCGCTCGTTAACACTATGCTCGAGTCTTTCAAATCAATAACAGAGTATACGCACAATAATTAACTGAAATAAATCAGGGGAAATCCTTGGGGTTGCTTTAAACCAGATGGTGCATTTAGACAGTGTGAACGAGTGCGCATGATTTGAGCCAATTATGAAATCACACGGTGTCCAACTAAATTAAACCCATCTACAAAATTGAAAGTATACATAGTCTACCAAATTTGAATGACTGTTAGCTAAACCATTTAATTAGCATGAGGTAGGAAAGCTTTTTTAATTAAAAGCTCAAACTTTAAGTTACAATTCCCTACCTTTAAAATGAAGTCTCCCAAATGTTACGCTAATCTCCATGACGCTAATTTCCATAAAGCATTTGTCATTTAGATTTATGTATGTAAGGATATATATGTATTGTTATTTATTGAACCTATGTGTACATTGTATATGTATATTTATGTGTATGTATGTAGAGTGTGTTCACCACATGTAATGTATTTGTTTTCCAACTGTACATCTTTATCTGTTTCCTATACTACAATATAAGTCTGGCTAATAGAAAGTTTTTTATCAATCTGGGAACACCTTGTTGTCTACAAAGAAAATGCCTATGCAATGAACTGTGTTTTTAAAGTCACTTAAACACGTTTTTATTTTGTTTAGAAAGAGTGGCTGACTATCTACTAGTCCTGATGAAGACAAAAGACTTTGTCGAAACGCGTTGACACACAGCCCTATTCTTCATAAAAAGGAAAACGAAAGATCCTTTTTTTATGTATCATGATGTGCTTCTAATATATATTCAAATAATAGCCACATGGATTTTTTTATGTATTTTATGTGATAAGTGTATTCATCTATTAAATTTCAATTATTTTTGATATCATTTCAGTCCATTGCATTACTTTTTATCTGGTACACATTTATGTTTTTATCTTTACCATTTAGCCAGCTTTTGTGTTTTAAGTCTGCCTGGGTATATGCCATTACATAAAAATTGTTGTCCCTGACCCAGGAGTCGTATCCACATCAGGGGGTCCTTGTTACCTACAAGATTTTACCCACGGTTGATCCGTGTGGGACCTTTTCTCCAACTTCCATCTTTTGTGTGTTGGAAACCATCTTTTTGAATTGTAGAGGTTGTCTGTTTAAGGATTGTTAATTGTCTAAAGATCCCAGAGAAATTAGCGTAACATTGCCCTGAAAAATTAACTTTGGAAGAAAAATGTCTAACTTTAAAACGTTTGGTTTCTCAGATGAGGATTTTGCCACTCTGGTAGGAACCAATGTAGATTTCGGTACTAATCAAACTAGTAACCCGCAAAATAACAGTGATTACAATAAATTAATTAACCTACAAAAGAAATTAATTAGAGTAGAGGCCCATGGGGAGTTTATGTTAAATTATCTTAAGAACGGCATAATCCCCATGGGTTTAAGGATTCGAAATATTCCGGGTCTTTTTGTGGATATTAAGGATTTTCTAGTAAAGTGGAGCATGATCGCTAGTCGGTGCTCACGAGACCTTATGATTTTGATCATCTCCACATCTAAGGAACTAGTGATTGAGATTAAAAAAGAAATAGAAGAACTTGAAGATAAGCTCAAACAATCTACAACCACAGAGGAAGCAGAGAAACAATTAGAAATGATCAAAAAAGATATACTATCTTTCTCTGAATACTTGAAAAAAAGAAAGGAAGATAAATTTTTTAAGGATAAAAGATTCTACTCAGTAGAGAAAACATACCCCTATATAGTGGATGGTTTCTATAAAGCTGACACACAATCAGGGACAAGTAATCATACTTTTCAACATAGGGTTAACAACTTTTCCCATTCTTCAGCCTCAAACTCTGATTCAGAAGGCGAAGATAATATGGGATATCAAGATGACAGACCCTTTGAACAAAGAAACGGCCAAAGGAATATGCGTCAACCTTTTTTAGGTCACCGAGGGGGGAGGGGAAGTCGCCCGAGAGTCCGATTTCAGAATCAGACCAGGGGCAATTATCAGTCCAATCAATATGCCCAACAACCTCAGCAATACTTAGAAACGAGAAGCAAGCAGTACTGGAGGAACGGGATGTAATCCCCATTTTCAACTTATCCTCCTACACACTCGAATCTTCAGATCTATCTCTTCTCTCTAAAGGCTTATCCTTCGTCCCGCATGCAAAAGTTAACATCTTTGAACTCTACCAAGATATCCACTCATTTCTAAGAAAAGTTAGATTAAAAAAAATTCTTCTCACAAAATGATCCAATGGATCCAGACAATATAAGCAATAATATTGTGGCTTTACCATCTACCTTCACTCCCTCTTTACAGCAAGTAGGGCCAGAAGTGGGCATATTTGAAAAGGTTGTGTTAAAACGATTGAATCAAGCCCTGAGATTCATACCAAAACCCAGATACAATATCTCTAAAGGAGAACATGAATCCCTTGAAAGATTAAAACACAATGAGACCATTGTAATTAAAAACAGTGATAAGGGTGGAGGCATAGTGTTGATCGATTGCAACACATATGAAAAGAATATGATTCAAATGTTAAATGACCCCATTTTTTATAAAAAAATCAAGACTAACCCAACTGAGAGAATAGTGAAAACAATTGACAGATTAACTACAAAAGCTGTAAATGAAGGCATAATAAATAAAAAAGAATATGAGTTCCTTAATAAATCTGAGAGAAAGGTGTCCTGCATTTATGGTCTTCCTAAGATCCATAAGGACCAACTAAATCCACCATATCGTCCTATCGTTTCTACCATTGGAACACCTTTGGAGGCCCTATCTAAATATCTAGATCAGGTTCTACGCCCGTACATTTCCCTCTCACAGTCATATGTAAAAGATACTGGCGATATAATTACGAAAGTAGAAAATCTATCTTTTAATGAGGGCAATGATATCTTAGTGACCCTTGACGTGGAGTCATTATATAGTAATATACCTCAGGCAGGGGC
Organism: Lissotriton vulgaris; assembly: GCF_964263255.1. NCBI lineage: Eukaryota > Metazoa > Chordata > Amphibia > Caudata > Salamandridae > Lissotriton > Lissotriton vulgaris. Next base: position 1,236,257,113 of record NC_141687.1, on the reverse strand, counting down.
AATTGAGGCCACAATGTGGTTTATCGATCTCCACAAGATTCCCTGTTCAAAGTCATTTATTAAAGACTGCCTGACCCTGGTTCTAAAAGAAAACTTCTTCGAATTTGGGGAGGAGTTGTTTCTACAGATTAAGGGAGTAAGCATGGGGGCTTCCATGGCCCCATCAATTGCAAATATCTATATGATCATGTTCGAAAATAAATTCATTTATAATGAAGTGGCACCATTTTTTGAGTCTGTCTCTCATTGGTATCGTTATATTGACGACATATTTTTTGTATGGACCAATGGGAGACAGACCTTACATGAATTCTTATTGTGGTTGAATCTCACAGATGAAAATTTAAGATTTACCGCACACACGAGTGAAGATAAAGTTGAGTTCCTGGACATAAATATCCAAAATAAAGGAGGCCTTCTCGAAGTAGAACTATTTACAAAGCCCACTGCCCGAAACACTCTTCTGCATTTTAATAGCTACCATCCGCGCTGCCAAAAAGACAGTATCCCCTTCTCTCAATTTTTGAGAGTAAGGCGGAACTGCACCAATATAAAAGATTTTGACATCCAGGCAGAGAAAATGAAACTTAAATTCATCGAAAGAGGGTATCCCCATCGCTTAGTGAGAGGAGCCTACAAGAGAGCACGATTTTATGATCGTGACACTCTATTATATTCACAAAAACAGAAGGCAGACCCAAAACTAGTATGCATCACCAAACACTCTACTATGGACTCAACAATTAGGCAAATAATAAATTCAAACTGGCATCTTCTGAATGTTCAAAACGATGAACCAAAACTACAGAAACCCATGTTCGCCCATAAACGGAATAAAAATCTAAAAGATCAAGTAGTTCATTCCCGATATAAAGTAAATAATAAGAACATCCCCTTTATCCAGAAATCGATTACTGGATCAAATGCTATCAAGGGCACCTCTCGCTGTGGTTCTTGTCAGTCCTGTGAAACAATCATAGTAGGTGAAACGATGGAATTTAATAAAACCAAAATTCAAGCAAAGGAATTCTGGACTTGTAATACAAAGAACGTCGTGTATTTACTCGTTTGTCCCTGCAATCTTGGATATGTGGGCGAGACGTCCCGCGCTATTAAGACCAGGTTAACTGAACACAGGTCAGCCATTAAGACATTAAAGACCACAGCTCCTTTGGTGAATCATTTCACAGAGTATAAACACAAGCCTGAGGACTTTAGATGGCGCATCCTAGAGAAAATAAACCTGCAAAAAAACCACGGAGGGGATGAGATCCGTAAAAAGAGAGAGGTCTTCTGGATTTTTACCCTCGGGACTTTTGAGCATGGTTTAAATCAGGAGTTGCCATGGGAGAATGCAATCACATGATTTGATCATGTAGCTTTCATCACATGATTCGATCATGTAGTTCATATGGCATATCTGCACAGTTGTCATGCCAATTTCTATATAATTCTAAGAATCTATAATGTGTTGACATACTGTCAATCATTTAGTCCTTGTCTGTGCTTCTCGAATTACTGTGTTTGTAAATAGAGGCTAGAACGCTTCCTGACGATAAATTAAACAAACTGCTGCTATAGATACCCTGCCGCTTTAAATAGGGGCGGGTCCTACTTATATAAATAGCAAGGGTAAAAGGACCGTAAACTAACGCCATTCGACTAACCCGAACCGCTGAAGGAAGAAGACACATTTCGAGCAGCAGCACGCTTATCCAAACGGTAAGAACCCGAGGCATTCTAGGCACACCCCACGTTGGTGATGCATCTTTCTCGCGGCTTTAACCTCGTCCCATTTGGACGGACTTCTAAACTTCCCGCCTGAACCCTCTGTCTCCACTTTTAACCGAGCGGTTCTTCTCCCTGTTTAGTGTATGCATCACGGCTATCGCGACTACCGCGTGCATCCCAGCCAACGTACGGCTCATCCGCTTTGCAGCCATCAAGCTAAAAAGAGCGGTTAAATGAATTACACCACTGCGCTTTTCAAAAACAGTATACAAGTGCGCAAGGTAATTATGCACAAGGAAATCTTATTTTGTACCTTTATTTTCAAAAACCGAGCATTCTGACATGAATCTATCTGTCTTTTGCTTTAGCTATACGGACCAACAGCGTATCATATTGCTAAATATATCATACCGTACCGCCATACTGGTAAACGGATCCTGGGATCTCTTCTCCCCATTTTAAAAAAATATCGAGTAGTGGGTGAAGGTAGAAGTAAGAAGGCCGCAGTGAACACTGTCTTAACAGGTGAGCAGGTTAATGAATAGAATCTAGAGTTAAGCTAAGGAAAAGGTTTATAAAACTCAGTATAACAATAATGGTGTTGACACAGCGCATTATATATTTTTTTGAAAGCAGATATCACATACCGAATCCAGTGAATAAAGGGAAGGTGCCTTACTCCCTTCATCTACACTGAACCTCTTTGATCAAAAATATCTCTTAGGTAAGCACGCTAAGCACTAAAAGACAATTTAAGTAGTGTATGGAAAGCTTTTCCTGTGCTCGCTCGTTAACACTATGCTCGAGTCTATCAAATCAATAACAGAGTATACGCACAATAATTTACTGAAATAAATCAGGGGAAATCCTTGGGGTTGCTTTAAACCAGATGGTGCATTTAGACAGTGTGAACGAGTGCGCATGATTTGAGCCAATGATGAAATCACACGGTGTCCAACTAAATTAAACCCATCTACAAAATTGAAAGTATACATAGTCTACCAAATTTGAATGACTGTTAGCTAAACCATTTAATTAGCATGAGGTAGGAAAGCTTTTTTAATTAAAAGCTCAAACTTTAAGTTACAATTCCCTACCTTTAAAATGAAGTCTCCCAAATGTTACGCTAATCTCCATGACGCTAATTTCCATAAAGCATTTGTCATTTAGATTTATGTATGTAAGGATATATATGTATTGTTATTTATTGAACCTATGTGTACATTGTATATGTATATTTATGTGTATGTATGTAGAGTGTGTTCACCACATGTAATGTATTTGTTTTCCAACCGTACATCTTTATCTGTTTCCTATACTACAATATAAGTCTGGCTAATAGAAAGTTTTTTATCAATCTGGGAACACCTTGTTGTCTACAAAGAAAATGCCTATGCAATGAACTGTGTTTTTAAAGTCACTTAAACACGTTTTTATTTTGTTTAGAAAGAGTGGCTGACTATCTACTAGTCCTGATGAAGACAAAAGACTTTGTCGAAACGCGTTGACACACAGCCCTATTCTTCATAAAAAGGAAAACGAAAGATCCTTTTTTTATGTATCATGATGTGCTTCTAATATATATTCAAATAATAGCCACATGGATTTTTTTATGTATTTTATGTGATAAGTGTATTCATCTATTAAATTTCAATTATTTTTGATATCATTTCAGTCCATTGCATTACTTTTTATCTGGTACACATTTATGTTTTCATCTTTACCATTTAGCCAGCTTTTGTGTTTTAAGTCTGCCTGGGTATATGCCATTACATAAAAATTGTTGTCCCTGACCCAGGAGTCGTATCCACATCAGGGGGTCCTTGTTACCTACAAGAGTCCTCAGTCTTGTTGCAGTCCGAATGAAGTTTATCGTGCAGAATAGGGTATAAGCGTCCTCAGCTTCCTGTAAAAATCTCAACGCCAGTTTCGCGTGCTTGAATTTTAGCTCTTTCAGGATTCCCACCAGGAACTTGCGTCTTGGTATCATGTAGTATGGACACAGTAAAATGAAATGAAGGGTATCCTGCGGAGATCTAAGATCGCAGCCGCAGGTAGCCTTCTCCTCCACTGTGTGGGTAAACCCAGATGGCACTGCAAGGATGTGGTGTAACATGTTAATTCTGAATCGGGTCATGAGGTAGCGGTCCTGCGCATTGTACATGACCCTCAGGTAAGATTCCATGCCTTGCTTCGGTGTGAGATTGTTGTAAGAAAGATTGGTGGGTTTATGCCTCTCTTTTTCTGCCCTTGTTGACTTCAGCTGTGTGAGGAAAAGTTTTTTGACCAAGGTTTTACACTCCGGGGTTAAAGAGTCGGGGGCTAGGAAGTATTTAGAGCAGCCAATCTCTGTTAACGACTCCTTAACAAATTTCAGCCAGGGGATTGCGTGGCCTTTGTCTCTTTTGAGGCAACCCTCGATGATTTGTCTAGTTAGGGCCGCCTCGGGGTTGCTCCATACCTTCACCCAAGCCAGAAGAGGTTTGGTTTTGATTTTGTCCTCTAGGAAGGGTTCTCCCAGCTCTTCATGTATGATGTGGGCCGAAACACTCTGTGGGACTTTTAATATTCTTCGTAAGAATTTGTTTTCTTCCGTCTGGAGTGACTGAGCTTTTTTACCCAGGAAGCCCCACACTTCCGCTCCGTAACTTACTTTTGCACAGCAGATGGATCTATATAAGGTCAGGATTTGTTCCGGGGACCATTTCCCTAGTCTCTGCCCATACCCCATGATAGCTCCTACTGCGGCCGCCAATTTTGTCGAGTGTTTTTCAATCAAGGGTTTGAACGATAGATCGTGATCGAATAACACCCCCAGATATGTGAAAGACTTGACCTGGTCTATTTTATGTGACCCGATGTTATATGTAAAAGATCCTTTTGTGGGTTTCCCTGATGTCATAATAAAGGACTTTTCCAGGTTTGTTGCCAGGTCCAATTTGTCCATGAATTTGACAAACCCGTCAATTAGTTTTTGCAGGCCCAGGGGTGTTCTCGAGAGCAAAACCGCATCATCGGCGTAGAGTAGTACGGGTACAGCTCGATGACCGATTTGGGGTGAATCAACTTTAAGCTTAAGGAGGTCCTGTTCCAGTGCGTTAATGTAAATGGGGAAGAGGAATGGAGCGAGGATACATCCCTGCCTTACTCCACTATTGCAGATGAAGGGATCGGTCTTTTTTCCTTCCTGGCTGTATCTCACGCTTGCTGAGGTGTTGCGGTGTAGATTTTGTAAGGTATCAACTAGTGAGTGATCCGCTCCTAGATCCATTAGCATAGCCCAGAGCTTTCTCCTGTTTACGCGGTCGAAGGCCGCTGAGAGGTCCATAAACCCCATGTGTATTGACCCCCTCCCGGCGATGGTGTATTTTGCAATCAGGAGGTATAAATTTAGGCATTGGTCGGTGGTAGATCTGCCTTTCCTGAAGCCGTATTGGATTTCGGAGAGGATTTGTTGCTCCTCTACCCAGTCTTGCAATCTCGATAGGATGACTCGACCCAGGACCTTAGCTGTCACGTCGATGAGCGAGATGGGTCGGTAACATTGGGGGTCATCTCGGTTGCCTTTTTTGTAAATGGGGACTATGGTCGCCGTTGACCAGGACTGGGGGAGGCCTGCCTCCACTGCCTCGTTTAGCACCCTCGTGAGTAACGGAGCCCATAGTTCTGGTTTGCTTAGGAATAGGTCTGGTGGTATTCCGTCCGGGCCCGGCGCCTTATTTTTGCTGAGTCCGGTTATTCCTAATTCGACCTCCTTTAAGGTGAAGTTTAGCTTAGCGGGCTGATGGACCTTCGATAACTCCTCTTGGGGTGCCTGGTTTGAATGGTTATATAAACTCTGGAAATGTTTCTGCCATTGCTCCGGCAAGATGGTGTTCATAATTTTTGGGGCCCCTTGGTCCTGGAAGCAGGGGGCATTGATCACTTTCCAGAAGGCAATAGAGTCTTTTCTTTCTGCGGCATCCCTTAGGTCTTCCCAAGCCTGATTTTGTATACTCTGCTTTCGTGCCTTCACGGCTTTTTTGTATTCGGCTCTGTTCCTTGCCACCTCCATTTTATCCCTTGGTTGGGCGTGGAGACTAACCTTCAGGTTTTTCAGCGCCTTTGTGCAGTTTGAATCAAACCAGCGGGGGTTTGGGGGAGTTTTGTTATTAGCTCCTTTGGTTTGGAGGGAATTATTTACAACCTGCGCGATTTCTTCAAATGCCTTCACCACCGCACCTCCGGTTACGCAGGGGTCAAGACATTTATCGATCGCTGCTGAGGCTTCGAGTAAAAGTTTTTTGTAAAAAGTGTTCCCATCAATTTTGGCCCATTTAATTCTTCTACCCTGGTCCACTGCTCTTTCCAGGATGGCAGGTCTCTTTTGGGCTGAAAAGACAAAACCTTCCATTTTAATAATCACCGGGTTGTGATCACTGAAGCTACTGGCCTCTATGAAGATTGTACTGATACGTCTTTTTAAATTAGGAGAGACTAATGCAAAGTCGATATAAGAATGACAGCCTCTGCCTTTGAATGTTGGAGTTAGTTCTCCTTTCTCATTTAAGATGGCAAGGTCCAGAGTTTGGGTAAGATTGTGCCTTTTCATTAGTCTTTCTAGGTCCCAGCCCTCTATTGAGTGGGTGAAGTGTGGGCCTTTCATGATCGTGCATTTTGACCAATCGTTATTAAAGGGTGTCAGGTTTTCACAGAGGTGACAGTTAAAATCTCCCATTAGAATTAAACTCGTGGGCTTTGGTGTCTTCGATAAAAAGTTCAAACAATTTTCAAGTTCTTTTATGGCTACGCCCTTCTCCGTTATAGCCGGTGTGTTATACCAGTTCATTAGCAGGAATGTTAAACTTGATGAGGAGAACCTTAGTACTTGAAGGTTACGTGTGACCCATTTAGTATTAGACCAGGTGCCATTAATATCTAAGTGGACATAAATCGCAAGCCCCCCACTCGCTCTCCCTGAGGTAGCTTTTTTTGCAGGGACAAAGAAGCTTTTATAGCCCTCCATGCTGTAATCATGCAGTTCGGTGGCCCAGGTCTCTTGGAGGCATAGAATGTGGAATTTCCTTATGTAGCTGAGCCAGTCCTGAGATGCGAACTTAGTCGCTAGCCCTGCGATGTTCCAGGTAGCTATTAGTAGGTTATCATGAATCATGACCTTGGGAGTGCTTCTTCCTACGCCTGGCAAAGGATTTGATTGTTTGTCCTTTGCAGGTACGGCGGCCCGGCTTGATTGCGGCCCGGGGGGGGTGGCTATTCTTCTGTCGGAATTTGTCCCCTCCCCTTTGCCCTAGGTACTATTTGGTGGTGTGCTCCTACCTCCTGTAGTGTGCACTGGACCCGTAACATCAATTTGTCCATAGGCTGCTCCTTCTTCCGCCCCTAATGGTGGAAGACTTGGCTCATTCTTGTTTTGGATCTTTGGTGGGAAACGGTCCATTCTCTGTCAGTCTACCCCTTCGAGTGTGCTGAACCTGTTCCAATGGGCGTACTGCATTATTGAGGAGTCATAGGTAGGGAATACAGGGTTTAGCCTTTGCCATTGGGGAGGGCCATATTGGAAACCCAAGTGCGGTGTTCTATTATGGCCAAAATTCTGCCTCGGCCTTTGAGGTGCCAGGGGGTAGAAATAGGATAGATGGACCGGGTGAATTTGTGAACGGATGTAACTCGGGGGGGCGTTGCAGATGAAGTTGACTGCTGCCATGTCTCTAAAATTCACCGTGATGATGTCCCCTGCAATGGTCTTGGTACCTTTGCCGATCCACTCGCCCCTTCTCACTGAGAGGATTTCCCCATAGATGTTTGGGGGCAGGGGCCTATGTGTTTGCAGCCACTGTGCACATTTGTTTTTTAATTCAATTTGTGATTCCCTTTGGCCCTCCTTTAAAGGGGGCACTCCTGTAAGGACAACTACAAATGGCAATGCCTCAGGTGGAAGATTAATTGTCCTGAAGCGTGTAGCGGTTTTCTTTTCGTAGGTGGTTGTCGCGGTGGGGGTCCGGAAGGTCTTAGGGTCCGCCTTCGGGGTTAAGGCCTTATTTTCTTCAAGCGTTTGTGAGAATCCGGGTGGAGGTTTATTGTTGCCGATCGGTGTTTGATTTTTATTTTTACCTGCTTGTGGGGTAGAGGCGACCTTCTGTTTTTCCTTAGCTCCTTTCTGCGTGACACTGGTGTTGCTGGTGTTGTTGGGTTTGGAAACCCCATTGTGTACTGAAGAGACCTTATCTTTTAATAGACTTGTTGTTGTAGGGACCTTTGGTTTTGTCGAATCTCGTTCCTGCACGGGGTGAGTTTTCGGGCTGATCCCCTTGTTATTAACCAGTGATGTTAGTCTATCTATTTTTGCTATGAGGGGTTTTAACAGCACCGTGATGGAATGCTCCAGGTCAGATTTAAGATCCGCCACCATGTTGGTTATCCAGCATGGTATTCCAGGTGTGGATGGATTGATGGGCGTGATCAGATTGTGGTTGCTGGGCTTTACATGACCTTTTTTCCTCCCTTGTTTGCGGCCATCCCTGTGCGGCGTTTTCTCCTCGGGGAGTGCGTCTATGTCCTTAGTGTTTGTTTGAGTGCTTAATTGTGCGCCGGGTCTGTCCCTGCTAATTTCAGCGGGCGCCTGGGCACAAGGAAGGTCAGCAAAAGATGGTGGGGTTATGGGCCGACTAGTGTAGGTCTCCTCTACCAAGTCATCGAAGGCTTCTGAAAGGTTAAACAAAGATTCCTGGGTATCTTGGATGATAGTTACAGGTGGTAGAGACATTCTTCTCTCAGTGTTAGCTATGGCATCGGAAACCGCCCCTATGGTCTGCTTGAGCATTTTGTCGATGGCAGTTAGGGTCGGTAAAGGTGGTGGATGATCCGATTTGGCTTTTGTACTCGATCTTAGGGTAGGCATCCTGGTCTTCTTAGCAGTTTTCCTCATTGCAGGGGGTACTGTGTTGGATAGTAACGGCCGGATATAGCTTGTGTCGATGAAGATGGCCAGTAGCCAGGCTACGTGCCGAGAGACTGTTAACAACGGCTTTTGGAAGGGCAATTTTTAGGGGGCTGGCCCAGCCCGGCCTCTTCTGGCCCCTGAGGGCCACAGAGGGCCCGCCCTTTGCCCGGGCTTCGCTCGGCGTCCCGCTCGCGTCCCGCTACGCGTTGCCACCCTCTATTTGTGGAGAGTGTTGCGGCCGGGGGCGTGGCTTGCTGGGGGCGCGGCCGTGCACACCTGTGCAGCGCGGGGACTCCTGGTCTATGGAGTCCCTGCCTCACCTGCCCCCAGTTACCTTTCTCAGTTCTTTATTCCTCCCGGGTGATGAATGCTGGGTGAAGACCTGCAGCCTCGACCCCACACCTTGGCGCCGCGCAGCGGCACCCGCAAAGCGGGTGCGGCAAGATGTTAGCGCAGGCCTCAGGCGGTCAATCCCTCCTAGGACACGGGGAGGCCGCAGGGACGAGTGGCAGATCCCAGGTCAAGGCGTCGGCGAAGTCGGCGTTCTCGGCGTGCTGAAAAGGGTTAGCTCCGGTAAGACGATCCCACTGAGCGTTGTGAGGTTCCGCTCTTTAACAGAGCTTGGCCGGCCGGGGGCGTGGCTTGCTGGGGGCGCGGCCGTGCACACCTGTGCAGCGCGGGGACTCCTGGTCTATGGAGTCCCTGCCTCACGCGCCCCCAGTTACCTTTCTCAGTTCTTTATTCCTCCCGGGTGATGAATGCTGGGTGAAGACCTGCAGCCTCGACCCCACACCTTGGTGCCGCGCAGCGGCACCCGCGAAGCGGGTGCGGCAAGATGTTAGCGCAGGCCTCAGGCGGTCAATCCCTCCTGGGACACGGGGAGGCCGCAGGGACGAGTGGCAGATCCCAGGTCAAGGCGTCGGCGAAGTCGGCGTTCTCGGCGTGCTGAAAAGGGTTAGCTCCGGTAAGACGATCCCCGTATGTATTTAATATCCCTGTATGTATGGATTGTATGCATTTGCACTTTTATGGTCTGAGGGCTGAAAAAAAGATGATGAAATTCCTTAGAGAGTAATTAAGTATCTGAAAGTACATGTCCCAAAGACCCTGCTTTATTTCCTTCTGTTCAATACCCTCCTTGAAAGACATAACCATCCTTCAGTCACTGTCCCTGCTCCTTCTGTTGTGCAGAAGTGTTTGTCTATTTGTCTTTAATGCACATTTCTCCAAACCTCCAGAATCATCTGGAAAGCTCAGAGTGTGCCTAAACTGCTTCTTCCAGGTTTAATGCTCAACTTCCAGATCACCTTCAAGTTGGATAAAGGCCCCCATCCATTGCTAGTGCCCCTCCACTTTCTCTGAATCATGCCATCACCACCAGTCAACAAACCCAGCAACTGGCCCTGATTGGGACATCTCTGCTCTATTGTCTCAATCACTGTAACACCTCTCCACCGTGCTTCTCCCAGCCACTATTATCCTGCTCCTACTAGACTTTGCCATGGGCACGGTTTACGATCTCAATGGTCACCTCAAGTTTTCTACACTATTTAAAAATCCCTCTCTCACTTCTTACATGCTCATTCTTCCATTGTACTCACATTGTCTCCCAGGTGAATATACGTTTCCTCATTGAATTCTAATCACTAAGGGGTCTATTATAATGTCATGCAGATCGCCACCACCTGCATGGCGGTGGCAATCCACCCGTCATTATCTCCCCCTGTCATATTATGATGGCGGGGGTAATGCAGTGGACGGGAAGACCGTCCTCCACTTTTCCACCCGGTCGACGAGTCGAGCGGCGGAAAAGGGTTGAATATGGTGGTGGTGTCTGCTAGACACCGCCTTCCATATTACAATGCCTGCGGGAAGCAGCCTTTCCGTAAATGCATGGAGTTGGCGCAGTTGGGGGCCCGTTGCAGGCCCCCTGGATGTTCGGGGGTGAGGGGGCACATGATGCATTTCCATGCACAATGTGGCAGGCACCGCCCGGTGCCTGCCACATTGTGCATGCAAAAATGCCTTTTTTGCATTGCCGCAGGTGCTGCTGACAGCACCGCCCCCCCCAATGTAAAAAATGCGGGATGCTCCCACCAGTGTGGCGGGCGCATCCAAATTGTGTATTCTGGACCGCCGAACACATAGAGGGCAGTCCCATTTCACAATGTAATGTGCCCGCCATCATAATAGACCCATAAGTATCTTGTGATTCCATGAGAACATCACTATCTCATCTACTAAAATAGACTGATCAATAAGAGCTTCAAATCTTACTTTTTTCAATAATGATGATGATGCGATTCCATGGCATGAGATGTACATCCAAAGATAGATGCCACATATGGGTAAATCCATTACACAGGACACCTGCTCCCATTTAACCAATTGGGACTCAGGTTAAATACCGGATACCAACCCCGACCAGCACTTCTGAGTCAGCCAGCGTGGGTAGGTTGCCCAGTGAACATGTCCTTGAGATTCTGTGAGTAGGGAATTGCGGATTCCTACTATTGTATGAGAGAGGGTGATTCTTTACCTCTCTCTCTTAGCTTTTGTGAATGCAGGCCCTCTGATCTATATCTCAAAGTTTTATAGCGCGCAAATTGGCGTGCCCCCACGCATGACTCAAGAAGTTGTCAGCAATACCCATGTAGGGTGCGTTTTGACCACAATTGACAGAGTGTGTTGGATTTTCAATGTCCATGTTTTGAAAATATCAATCAATCAATCAATCAGGGGTTTGTAGAGCGCAGCTACTCACCTGCATGGGTCTCAAGGGGCTGGGGGGGGGGGCAGCTCCGTTAATTGCTGGAGTCATCAGAAGAGTCAGGTCTTGAGGTCCTTCCTAAACTGGAGCAGTGTAGGGCTTTGCTGGAGGTGGGGGGGGGGGCGTTCCAGGCCTTGGCTGCAAGGTAGGAGAAGGACTTTCTTCCTGTTCTGGTCCTATAGATGCGTGGAATGGAGGCCAGAGAGAGGTTGACTGATCAGAGGTTTCTCTTGGGGACATGGAAGGAGAGGCAGTTGTTTAGGTATGTAGGTCTGCTGTTGTGGAGGGCCTTATATGCGTGAGTGAGGAGCTTTAAGGTTATTCTTCTTTCGATGGGGAGCCATTGGATTTCGCAAAGGTGTTGGGTGATGTGGTTGTGATGGGGATGTCTAGGTTCAGTCTGACTGCAGCGTTCTGGACAGTCTGGAGCTTGCGAAGGAGTTTCTTGTGGATTACGGCATAAAGAGTGTTTCCGTAGTCCAGTCTGCTGCTGATGAGGGCATGTGTGACCATTTTTCTGGATTCAGATGGGATCCATCTGAATGTTTTTGGGAGTAGGCGGAGTGTGGTGAAGCAGGCCGAGAATACTGCGCTGATCTCGCAGTTCATTGTGAGCAATGAGTCTAGTATGATGCAGAAGTTTTGTGCGTCGTCCGTCAGGGTGGTCGGGTTTCCGAGAGGGGGGGGGGGCCACCAGGTGTCATCTCATGCATAGGGCTTCTGCTTTCTCTGAGTTTAGTTTCAGGCAGCTCTTCTCCATCCAGGTGGTGACGGTTTTCATCCCTTCTTGAAAGTTATGTCTGGTGATGTTTAGTTCTTTGGCGAGGGAGCAGAAAAGCTGGGTGTCATCGGTGTGGGATACACTTGAAGTTTATTGAAGTTTGAAGTTTATTGATTTATATAGCGCTGAATCACCCTGAGGGGTATCTCTGTGCGCAGGACAGTGGACTTCAGCCAGAGCATAGGGCTCCGAAAAGGTGGGTGTTTAGAAGCTTCCTGAACTTAGAGAGGTTCTGATAGTTGCGGAGCTGAAGGTGTAGCTCATTCCAGAAGGCAGGGGCAAGTTGAGAGAAAGCTTTGCCGCTGCTGCGTGCCTTTTTAATTCTAGGGGTGCATAGTAGAAGTTTAGAGCCTGATCTAAGAGGACTTGATTAGCTTGTTAGAGAGATAGGAAGGACCTTGTTCTTTGAGGGTCTTGAAAATAGTGCAGCATATTTTTAATTTTACCCGCTTTCTCAAAGGGTGCCAGTGGAGTTTTTTGAGGAGGGGAATAGAAGATGTTCTAGATGGGGCGTCTGCTACGAGGCGAGCGGCCGTGTATTACACCACTTGTAGCTTATTAAAGGAGGCTTTGTTCGCCGATAATAGCAGAGCGTTACAACAATCTAGTCTAATTAGTACCAGGGCTTGCATCAACGTTTTTTTAGTGGAAGAGGGTAACAGGGGGAAGATCCTTCTAAATAGACTGAGAATGTAGAAGCAGTTGCCAGCAGTGGTGTTAGCATGAGCGTCAAGAGTGAGGTTCTGATCGATCCTGATGCCTAGGTTCTTGACCACTTCCTTAGGGGACAGGGCATTTCCCAGCTCCTTGGGCCACCAGCTGGGCGAGCAGCTTATAGCTGCTCCTCAAAACAGCATGATTTCTGATTTCTCTGCATTTAATTGGACGAAGTTATTCTGCATCCAGGTAGCATGAGCATGAACAACAATGTGATGCATGCATTGGTAACTCATGTTGTGAGTTTTTTTAAAGCAGGATGCACATGATGATAATGTTTTTCTACACGACAGGTCATTGCCAAGTGAACCTTTTTAAATAAAACCTAAAGAGGTAGGTGTGATTCGGTGCAGATACAGGGATTCACCGATTGAAACTCCAGTCACTATGTAGATTAGGTGAGACTGGTCCTGAAGAAAAGCTGCTAGATCATTTGTATGACTAATTGAAGATTAAAAAACGTCAACCTTACTGCTAACTTAGATAATTACCTCTTGTAGATAGCGACTCAATTTTCAGTATAGGGAAGGAGACTTTACCAATAAAATTAGTTCTGGGAGTACCCCCTGTCCTATTTTTAACATCACATTCATATCTATACACTTACTACACCAATCTACACCTAGACCCACACATCTGCACTTAACAAACGGCTTATGAAAAGATCTCCAGTAAAGAACCACCATTGAAGGTGACCATCAGGTATTGCAGGGCCGAACCGACATGGAGCAAAAGCACAGTGATGACATCTACCTATTCTAGTGGCCAGGATGTGGCCCAATGGCTAGGGCCGTCGATCTCAAATCTGGGGAACTGGGTTCGCGTCTCGACAAGGACGCGCAACATCCTGGGCAAATCACTTAATCTCCCTGAGCCTAACAAAAAATGGATGTGTCCTCCTGTAACGCAACTTGTGCTTATGTAAAGCGCTCTAATACCCGATACCTTCGGGTCAAGTTCACACTATATAAAACTCCATATAAAAATAAATCTAGGTGTGTAGGGGCATTTGCTCCTAAAGAGTCACGCTCCCCGCTGACTCTTTAGAACTGTGCTGACCTGAGCAGATAAACACGTCTTATTAGGAACTGCATGCCTTTCTGTCCTTTGACTACTTATCTGGAGCATGAATGCTGGACCTTTATGCGCCCAAGCCCCTCTTTGTTGATATATACTTCAGATCTGTACCCATTAAACCCCTTTTTCGGTTAAGTTATACTGCCTAACTATGGGAAAGATCATTTTACTCAAAGGCCACCCCTTTACACATTAGGTGATTAAACAGAGTGGATATCTCTATTTACAAGATAGATTCAACGTTGTAAACAAAATAGTCTGTGTGTTCAGCCACTAAGGAAAGACTTGTGATTCCATGCTACTGGAAGGAACAAAGAGGTGGATGCTCGTCTTCAGTTCAAGTGACTAAGATGTGGAATGAGCTAACACCTACCCTTGGACACCACCAGATTATATGGTTTTTCCGGGAATCCTGTAAGACTCCACTTTTCAAAGCCCTGCAAATTCAGCTGTTTTGTGGGATTATGCTTTGTTGAAAAAAGTTTGGTTTAGTGTCAGGAGACCCTTTGAGTAGCAGTGGTGCCATAGAAACAAATTAACATAAAATAAAATATCATTCAGGCACATGCATCATTGTCAGTTGCATTTGCAAACGGTGTGAATCACAATTTTCCGCCGTTTGCGAATGCAATTGACAAAATTGGGATGCATCATGTTTTTCGCAATTTTAGAAATCACAATAATGTTGCGATTTCTAAAATTGTGATTGCATTTAAGAAATCGCAATTTGAGATTTCTTAAATGCAATGCATGAACATTTTAAATTTGCAAATTCGCAAATAGGGAGAGGTAAATTACCATGAAGTTGACCTTCAAGGTAATTTGCGAAAACTTTCAAAAATGCACAAAAGTGCATTTTTGAAAGTTTCATTTTACACACACACATGCCCTTGGGGCATGTGTGTGTGAAAAATGCACTTAAAGTTATATTTCAGGGGTGCAAGGGGCGGTCCTTTGGACCCCCCCTGCCCCCTTGAAATTGCATTTTGAATTTGCAATTCGCAAATTGCGAATCGCAAATTGAAAATGACTTCCCATTGATTCCCAAGGGCCTCCAGGCCCATGGAATTAATGGGAAGGGATTCCTTAATTGCGATTCGCAAATTGTGAATCGCAATTAAGGAAATTTAAGAAATCGCAAAAAAATGCGATGTATTGGTGCATAGCCGTTTGCAATTTCTTAATTGCGATTCCTTAATTTTCGCAATTAAGAAATCGCAAACGGCAACAATGATGCATGTGGCCGATTATCTCTTGTGCGAATCAGTGACTAAGATACACAACGTTCATCATCTAATGTTTGGAATTGATTGTCTGGGTTGTGCAGACCTTTTGGTAGCTACTGTAACATGATTCAAACCATGCTGACTTATGTTTTGTGGTTTTATGTTCAATTTTGAAAACATTTTTTTTTTCAAAACCAAAACCCACAACACTATTGCCCATCTACTACTTTTCTCATGCATAGTGAGTCTTCTACAGTATTACCTATGTAGGTGCCTAAAAAATAAATACTAGCAAAATTATGGGAGCATGTAAGGGAAGCACAAGCTGGAGGCATGAAAAGCTGGTCTTCTCCATCTAATGGCTCAATGGCTGGTTCAGGCTTACTAAATATTAGTAAAAATAATTCTATAAAACCTGGATGTCTGGGGTTCCTGTATGAGAAGAATCTCACTAAAAGTACTATCTTAAAAATCTGCATAACTGTTATAGGTAACATGTATATTTCATATACTGAGGAGATCAAATATTGGGGGAAGTCATAAATATGCATGCTACCAAAGCACTCTACAGTCAAAAACGTTGCACCAAAAATGGTTAATTTGAGGTGTGCTAGTCTGATTAGCTCAGTGGAAGCAAAACAAAACCTCAATACCCAGAATGCATTACTCTACCACACAAAAGTCTAGGACAGGAAACAATGCCTGCAATGATCTGGAGGGAGGTGGTCATCATAGTTATACTTAATGCAATGTAAGGGGTAGTTCATCTGATATATTTCCATGAAATCATGCCTGTGAAGGTTCAATTCAAAGCAGACAAGTCCATCTATCAGTGCTGGTATGTCATAGATAACCCAGTGCATCCCTTCCAGTGACTAGGAGAAAATGCTATCCGTTGGATATACAAATAATTCACCTCCTTACCAGGAGATTTCCCTATATAGGCTCCACATTACTCACCTGGAGGGCAGAAGAATCCTGCAGGGCAAGGGAAGCTGTTGAAGTTAGTTGTATTTTCTGGGCAGTAATAGCCAGCCGGACAAGTGAAGCAGGAGATCTGGTGACTCATGTTGTTATAGGAACCTGCAGGACAGGCTAGAGGCAGGCTGGTACCAGTAGGGCAGTAATGGCCGACAGGACATGGCCAGCCATTTGTTCGAAAACCTATATTAATGATAAAGTAGAAAATTATTAAAGAAATATGGAGTTCATTAGCCACCATTCCCATTACCCCAATCAAATAATGCCCAAGGTGTTATTTTTTATACTCTTGTCTCTCTACATTGTATCTCATTTTTTCTGCCTCATTTTCTTCTCTTGTCCATATGCACTTTTTTATCCTCCTTAGCCTCATTTGTTTGTCCATATTATTTGTTTGAATGTTTACCGAATTACCTATTCTATGTATTTCACCTTTTTTTATCCATTTCTCCTTCTTTTGATCTTTGACATTTACTTTTCTTTTGTTTTAGCCTCCTCTATCTGCCCTTTCAACCCAAGACCACCTTCTACTACTTCCCTTACTCAATTTGGCAAATTATCTAACAACTTTTTTACTTCTGTCTCACTCCTTTGTACTTTTGAAGTAACTCTGTTCCATGTCATCTCCCCTTATGTCTTTTCTGCACTCTCTCGCATTGGTCTTCCAAAACACTACCTTTACACCTGTTATGGTCAATTCCTCTGGACATATTATGTTCTTTGTTTCTTGTCATTTTCCATTATTTATCATGTTATTAGCCTGCATCACATAGTATCCATATTTCCTTTCAGTGCCTAGACATTCCTTTTCCAGTCTAACTCTTCATTCAACATCTTTTGCACTGAATCTCTGACAAATACTCTTCCTCAGCCCTAATCTCATTCTTACAAGAGTTTATTATCTTTCACGCTCCTTCATTGTATTACATTATTACCGATGCAGAAAACTAATGTAATCTAGGCACTGGCATTTACTATAATAAGGATTAAAAAAGATGGGACCCATAATGCCCTTTTAAATCTGCGGCATCATGTTTTGACTAGCAGCATTGGGGCACCAACAGGGCAGGCATTCATCCCCAATTGTAAACATGCCAAATAGTGCAATGCAAAGCTTGTTGAATTAGTTAAAGGATACATTATTAAGGAACACGCTTTGTTCCTCTTATACATAGATAGTTATATACTGCTGCATTAACTATTCTACAAACTAGAAAAGGAGTATAAAAGTGATACTGTACTTCAATGAAACTCAGTCAATGTGGCATTACACAGGTACACCTGCTAACTTTGATAACACTTGCTTGTCATCTGAAGGCACTGATAATCCTCTCTTAGATGCCCAATTACATGGAAACTGCAGTATTTTGTCTTGGCCCAAATAATTGCCTTGGCATGTCAGGCAAATTGCCAATATGAATGAGGGAGACATTCGTGTGCTGATGTAAAAGTAAAACATATCACCTTATGTTGTTTTCATAGCATATTAAGAGTAAATGTAGATGTGAAATACTATGGCTATTAAAAATGGGAAAACCTGGCGGATATAAAGTGCGATGTATATATGGGAAGCAGGAGCATTATTAACAGACGTTTTGGGCCAATCTTTTTAAGAAGCAAATCAAGACAGTTTCTGTCTAGCCAGTTTTAGATGGAGGCACGAAGTATGGCCCTTTGAGTCCACCTCTGTCAGCCTCCTCCCACTTTCTAATATACAACTTTACATATTCATCATAGGTGTGGGACAACTCACAAACCAATCAGAGACAGTGTGGTAAAGTTTAATGTAGATTTAAACTACTGAAATGGCTAGCTCTAGGGGCAGGCAACAAAATATGTACAGTTAGAACATTTAACTATAATTTCACAGATATGATCCAAAAAGGATCAAAGCCATGTTACAAGCTGAGTGTTGGACCCTACCCATATCAAGAAAGCTTTGATCCAGGGGTTTGCAAGCAGCGGATACATCTAACACTTCCAAACACAGCATATCATTTTCGATCAGGAAATAACAGAAGTTCATACATTACACGCAGTGGTGTCAATTCTAAACTTCATTCAGGATGCAGGCCCATCTGAGTATCCCCCAAGCAGTTGAAGTAATTGAGGTGGTCTGTAACTAAATGGTTACCACCTCATCTAATATCCAAGTCAAAATAGAGTGATAGTATCAGTTGCAGATATAAGTAGGTCAAAAAGAAGATCTAGGGCTCTTTCATTCTTAGGTAGATTTAACTTAGGTGACTGAAGAAATAATCATTCAATTGATTTTAAGTGTTACAGATCTGTTCATCAAAAAGTAGGATTCTTTTACAACAGTTTCTGTGTTCAGTGCTTATTTTTAATCTTTGGGTACAATTGAAAAAGAGAAAAGGAGACAATCTTAATTTTAAGGTACTGGCAGCTGAGGGTAAGGACAAAAATAAGACTACTACACCTGTGCACAAGGGCTCCAAATTAATTATAAAAAAACGAAGATTGTCTGTTTTGCCGCTCGGCCAGGGAGGAAATCCTTTAAATGGCAAATTGCAGGCAACACATTAGAGCAGACCTCCACGTACAAATACTTGGGAGTTGTAGTCGATGCTAGGTGGTCGCTGAAAGGTTCATCAGTCTTACAGAAAGGCACATGCTATCAAACTACGCTTCGCCCTAAACTTGTTAAAAAGAAAAATGAATTGTCCATCCAATTCGCATTTGTTGCAGATAATATCTGCAAATTTTCTCCCATCTCTCACGTATGGATCGGAGTTGTACAAGGGAAAAGATGCTAACTTTTTGAACACACAACAATCAGAGTTGTTCAAATACATCTTTCATATTCCAAGGTTCGTATCTCAATCCCAGATCCGCTTGGAATTCGGTCTACTAAACCAGCACCAAATCAGACAAGCAGCCATATTAAAAACATGCTGGAAACTAAGAGCTGCTGAAGAGGACACCCTTATGGGCCATTGTTGGACTGAGATAAATAACCAGAAAAAGACAAAAAACTCATGGAAAATGGTATGGGAGAATGCTGTCTCAAGCCTTAATATGGAAAAGGCATGGAACACAAATCAATCACTTGTGGCGTTTAAAAAAGAGACTAATGCAGCAGCAAAGCAAATGTCATGGACAGCAGATAAAGCTGCCACAGCAAATAAAAAACATGGATGGACTGTGTTGGCCACATATGGGAAGCTGGAGCCACAACCATATTTAGTCAACCATATACCCCCAGCTGCTCAAAAAATACTTTTAAAATTACGGCTGGGAACCACTATATTAAAAAATCACACACCTGCATGGAAGCAAACATGGCTGACACCCTTCTGTAGACTATGTGGGGAAATGGAAGAATCCTTGATGCACATATTGTGTATTTGCCCATCTTTAACAAATTTGAGACGTTATTACCTACTTCATGTTTTTCGTCTTTCTCAAATTAGATCAAACCGCCCGGCCGTCATGCTGGCCCTTAACAGCTACAAACTGCAGACAGCTTGTAGGGCCGCTAGATTTTGCCAAAAGGCACTTCAGCTAATCATGAACACTGAGGTAAAGGACGGCAAAGGTCCGAATCCGACTGTGCGAAGTGCAAGTACAACTGCAAAATCACTATGTACACAGACATTTTAGAAAGTTTCTCTATTTTAACGTATCTCTAGTTTGTACACTTTAATTTTAAAGTACAAGTTGCTTTTTTTTATATGAACAATATTGTAAAGGTTTTAATTAACTATATACAATAAAAATGTACTTACTTAGACTACTACAACCTATTTTTCTTGATCTTTTTTTAAACATTTTACACAATATTGTTGAAATTTATTTTTGTTTCTCATCTTAGAAATATTGAAATATTGAGTAGTGCCATGGTGTATTTAACCATTTGGTGATGAAAAGCATGTCTTTAAAAGAGTGAGCCACTTGCCTAATTTTATGACTAAACATATTTGATTGTAATATGAGCTGTGTGGTATTTTCTTATGATCATCTGGATAGACACTGCATTTGTCAAGGGTTTGTTATTGATGTCTTTCCTCTGTACAGCCTCTCCTGTTGAGGAAACAGAAATTTTAGGTAGTCAGTGTGTCCCCCCCTCGCACCCTATTTTCGTACCTATGCCCCATGTATGTCCATGCTATCGTGTAATTCCTTTCCCGTGCCTGCCATAACAATGCCCCTGCATTTCCGTCTAATGTTAGCATGGCAGTTATTAGGCCCTCCATGAATGAAACATTACTTCTGCACTGAGGCCTACGTTTCCAATGCATTTACATGGTACACGTTTAAATATTGCGAAGCACATGTTTTTGTGCTCCAGCTGGGCCAGGCCCTGAATCCAGGCTCCGAGCCTCTTCTGTCTCTGAAAGCTGCAGTTTAGGTATGCATCCCTGACCTCTACTTTACTCCCTGCCCAGCCGAGAGGTGCCCGGCTCATCCTGGCCTGCCTGCCAAGACGGTATTTTGCCTACAGTTATCTGCTCAGCCTCCGCAAAAACACATTCCAGTCTAATGAAATAGGTAAACATCTTCCGCCTGCAGAGCATAGGGCCTAGCCTTCCTGTCTCCATGCAAGTGATTTACTGAACCCGTTGCCATAGTAGGCCCATGGCCCCGCGCATTGCACGAAGAAATATATGCACCCACTAGCATTTAGTGATGAACGGCCTCTGCTCGAGAGACCTTTACTTCAGATAATACATCCTCCAAACACAAGATATCAGATATGCCAAAGGTGCAGGTCGTTCTGACATCCCAGACTCCAGGCTCCTCTACTAGTGCTAAAGTCAACCCCCCAGCTCTCCCCAGTTGCACGTTAATTTCACGTCATGACTAGTTTCGCGCACATGTAGGGTAAAGGTTTCTGCTGACCCTGCAGACTTTTTCTATGCATCCACCCACCTATGACACTTCTGTGACTCATCCAGTGCACACCCCTGTATACGCCTCCTTGCACGCCTTCTTTTTACGCCCATATGTTCTTATCTCTCTCTCTTCTCACTTGTTACGCCTACTGTATTCATTACAATTGTATGGTTTTACTATATATAATGTTTGATGTTAATAAAACGTTAGACATCCCTTCCTGAACCTTAGTAGTGATGGAACCCGATTCTCAGTGACTCGAGTCATCTTAATTAAAGCCCGTATGACTCAGATACAACGGACTCTGCCTCTCATTTTTATGAGCTATTCTTATTGTTATTTATGTATTGAAAAATAGTCCCTGTAATTTTATTTACCACATAATCTGGCGCCCGAATAGGAACGAGTCCCCTTCCCCACGCGCCGGCGATGTAACGCAGCCCCCTGACCCCTTCTACAGCCGTGACGGGCCCCCTTCTGTGCACATCCGCGGGTTTTCCTGCTAACTCCCTCAGGCCCACGGAGGAGACGGAGACTGCGACCAGGCATCCACACGAGGCGGTGAGGAATGCGGACTGTCCCGACCAGAGCCCAAGCCGAGAGAGCAAGGTCCGAGGTATCCGGAGGCCCACCTGTTCCGAGGCGCATGCGTAGCAGCAAGAAGCCGTAGCAGTCCAGTCCAGTGTCGAGTTTCCGAGGCCTTCAGTTCTGCTTCCCAGTGAGTACCGTTGCTGGGGACGCATATAGACGGGTTCATTTATTTGAGCCCAGTCAAGACGGGTCTGGGTACACAGATCCGGTAAAGACGTGTCCATTCAGGTGGATGCGGTATGACGTGTCTCTTTAAGAGACCGGTATGACTGTACTGTTCTAGCAGTGCATCCAGTAATCTAGTATTGCATTTTGAGATTTTCAGAATTGTGTTATTCTATGTACCAAGTAGTATCTGTTCGCAATGTTTTAATGTCGTGGTATGACTGATTGTTTGCAGTCTATTATTGTGCTTAATGTGTTTGCGTTCAAGTCAGTTCAAACATGCCGCTGTTTTCGAAATTACGTCAGATAGGAACCAGGAAAGGGATACTCGAAGAAGCAGTCCCCGTCCCGCCTAGGGACACTCCCGGACATTTTATGTACCACAAACATGGCTTAGATGCCATACTGTACTTAGACTTATGGGTAGACTACACAAAAGATCTGGAAGAGAATTATAGATGGCCTGCCTCAGGGACATGGGATGCTGATTGCATCATGAGAGTAGAAGAAGCACTGTGGAAAAAGAAAGCCAGACAATCCCAGAAAGATGCCATTGAATTGTGGCGTAAAGAAGCGCATAGAAGAACAGAAAAAGAAATTAAGAAAGCAGAGAGAAGTAGAGAAGCATCAGAAAAAGCCCAAGAAAAAGAATTACTAGAAGAAGGTGAACGAGTTAGAACAGAACAATTAGACAGACAAAGAAATGCCCTTATTAAAGGCATGTATCCCCTTCTCGCCGAGGGCCTACCTAAAGTGACCCCGGAAGTACCCAGTAACTTGCCGCAACCACTGATTCCGACTAAGCTCCGTAGTCATAAGCAGACCGCAGCGGACATTTTCCTGTCCTCCTATTTAGATGACGCTGCTCCAGCGTATGTAAATATACGCGTACCTCCTACTAATCCTCCCAATCCTGTTAATAACACAAATTCCCCCACTGTTCCTCCAGTTACCAACCCCCCTCCGAATCCTTTTCTCCCAGCACCTGTAGTCCAAGATCAACCCGCATTACCAGCGATAACGCTGACAGCGACAACACAGCCAGTAAAAGCCGATTCAAGCCTAGGCGATTCCAGTTTGGGAGCAGCGGGAGGGGGCCCCTCCACCCCACCTCCGTTAAAACGATCATCACTACGAGAACTAGCATTACAGCACACGCCAAAAGCAGCTACACCCGCATCTCTTAGACAGCACCTTACTGATTGTATCTATGATCCAGTACCAGGGGAGGGTTCAATGGTTATATACTCAGTACGATTAAGACGCGTTACAAATTACTTGCTTGTTCTACCAGACATGAAGAAACATTTAGACAAGATATACCACTTCGTTAGAACGGGGGAGGGACCAGAAAGTATTCACGAGGCCATGGCACATAGAAAAGTGGAGCTACAACGTATGCTCTTACAGTTTTTGATTAATTGTCTGATCAGGGAACAAGACCAGCCAAATAAAGAAGTAACTAAAGTCCTGACAAACTGGAGTGACAACATTGCTTCTGGTAAACATGATAAACAGAGTTGTGTAGAAGCCATGTACAGAAAAATTCGTAAAGAAATTGTTGAGATACACGAGAGAGAACAGGCGGAGAAAGAATCTGAGAAAGAAGATGACGAAGTCTCAGAGGACGATGATTTAGCAATTGAGGACACTAGTAGAATAAATTACGTAGGTAGGGCGAGACCTTTTGATAGACCCATACGCCTAGAATACAAGAAACGTTCTCTTTCTCCCATACCTGAACAATATTCCCTTGAACACATATTCCAAGCCACTGACCAAGCATTGAAACAACGAGTAGGGAGTAGTGAACTCAGTACTATGCATGAACAGGAACTAGCCCGGTCAGCAGTACAATGGGCTGGCAATTCTAATATATATAAAGATGACATAGTAGCACAAACATTTTTGAGTCTTCCTCCGGAAGAACAACGTCTAGCTGGTACTTACATGATTCAACACCTCATCACACTGTACGAGAGTCAGCATTCTGACCCAGGTCCCCTATATAAATTGTTGGACGATTTACTCCTAGCAAGATGGAGAGGTCTAGGTACCGAATTAATTAAAGTTATTCTAGATCAACGACATAAGTACATGACTTTCCTGACTCCACATTTTGTTCCTGTTCCACACCAAGAAAGAAAGACCTTTTACATAGACAGACAGAACCCTTTAAGAGAGGTTCATCCAGTCAGGACTGACGCGGGTACGCTTCAACGAGTGTACGTGTACACTCCCTTGACTAAAATGGAACTATTGGAAATGAAAAAATTACTGCCCTGTCATGATAAAGATCCAGCAGGGTTCCACCGTGAATTAAAAGACATGCTCCGCATGGGAGAGTATACATATGCTGATACGATTAAAATGTTGAAAGTCCTGTTGCCTGCAGGCATTTACGAAAGAAGAAAAAGAGTGGGAGGTGGGAGAGAAAAAGATTAACTGGACAGAATTAGAAAACGAGGATAATAGACGAACTCCTGGTACTGGTCTCGGGGATAACGTTAAAGAATTACCCGAGCTATTGATACAGGTTTTGCCGAGATTATTGATTACCAAAAAGGAAGATTGGGATGCCATTTCAGCCTGCAAACAGAAACAAGATGAAGACACTAGTGATTTCTATTCTAGATTCGAAAAATGTTTTATTATTAATAGTGGCCTGAAGACAAGTAGTGAATCGTATCCACATCTGTTTGTGACCAAATTAGTAGAGAATTCCTTACCCCAGATTAAAAATAGAGTACTCAAGGTTGAGAGTACTTGGCAAGCTAATAGCCCTTCCCAAATGTTACAAATGTTACAGTACCATCAGAACCGAATTAGAGAAGAACAGGAACACGAAAAGAGACGTATGAAAGACACGAAAATGAAAGTACTAGTTGCCCAATCAGTTCCAGCCGCCGATAGTCAGAGAAAGGGCGCGGCACCTGTCAAAGGGAACTGCAACTACTGCAAGCAGCCAGGTCACTATATAAATGAATGTACTGTCCTGAAACACAATATAGCTACGGGCAAGACGAAGGAAAGACCGCGTCCTCCTAGACAGGAACACATCCCGCAGAACACGCCACCTCCACAGAACGCGCAACAGACAGTAGCTGTACCCCAACCCATAGCTGCCACACAACATGTCACGCAACAAATGTATCAGTACTCACAGTCAGATTACCCTGATTATCAACAGTACTCATGAAATAGCCTAGAGAGGGAGGTTGGCTTGCCCCTTATCGAGGTTTCTGTAGATCAAGAGGGTCCCTATGTACATAGTCAGGTATTGGGGAAAGACAGAAAATTTCTGATTGACACAGGGGCGAGCAGAACTACCATCAGTCACGACGAGGTTCCAGGGGCACCCCTCTCAGGCTCACGAAATACTTCCCTGGGATTTTCAGGAAAGCCTATTGTTAATGAAGTGTCTAAGCCAGTTTCCCTAGCAGTAGGTCCATTGTCCCGCACTACAGACTTGTTGCTTACGAAATCATGTCCAGAGAACTTGCTTGGTATAAAAACGTTGAAAGAACTAGGAGCAGTGATTTGTTGTTCTCCGGAAGGAGTGAGATTGTTTTTACGTGATTTTAAAGGACATTATGTGTTGAGAGATTTTGATCCCAGACTTCAGAATGTACCACAGCATTTATGGGCGCAAGGTCCGACTGATGTAGGTTACATGCACATTACACCATACCGTGTCACTCTCAAACAAGGAGTCGTACTACCGCGAATCCGACAATACAAGTTACCACCCGAGGCTGTAGTGGCCTTACTGAACATTGTTGACGAATTCATTGCACAAGGAGTGGTTGTAGAAACTGACTCCAATGTATGTAATTCTCCTATCATTCCGATTCTTAAACGAACTGACCCAAATGCACCACCGGTCTACAGACTAGTGATTGACCTCCGAGAATTAAACAAATGTATAATACCCCAGTATCCAGTGGTCCCAGACATTTCTTCACTATTGACTGCAATTGATTCCGAAGCAGCGTTCTTTACTGTAATAGATCTCAAGAACGCTTTCTTTAGTGTCCCAATCCATCCGGAAAGCCAGTACCTTTTCGGATTCTGTTTAAATGGCCGAAGCTTCAAATTTGCAAGGGCTCCTCAAGGGTTCACAGAAAGCCCTAGTATTTACAGTCAAGCACTAAAACGACAACTAGACAGTATTCACATGCCTACTGACACTGCCCTGCTCCAGTACGTTGATGATCTATTGATCACAGCACGGACAGAACGAGACTGCGAACGTGCATCACTGACAGTCTTATATTTCCTGGCCGAAAAGGGGCACAAAGTGTCCCCTTCGAAGCTACAATTCTGTGTCCAGCAAGTGGTATACCTTGGACACTTGCTGTCCAAGAGGGGTAGACAGTTGACACCTGACCGAATTGAGTTAATTGCACATCTTCCACAGCCCAAGACACAAAAGGAGGTACGGGCCTTCATTGGCCTCACTTCTTACTGCAGACAATGGATCCCCCAGTATGCATATCTAGCCAAACCCCTTATACAGTTGACAACACAGGAGGCAGCGACTTTGACTGTCCTCCCTTGGACTCAGGAACATACACTTGCTTTTGATGAACTGAAGAAAGCTCTATGCCAAGCACCTGTTTTAGCAACACCATGTTACAGCAAACCTTTTACACTTTTTGTCACTGAACGAGATGGCACAGCATTATCTGTTCCTACACAGGATCATGCAGGAAAACACAAGCCTTGTGCTTACTTTTCTAGTACATTGGATCCAGTGGCCCAGGCTCTGCCTGCGTGCCTAAAGTCAGTCGCAGCAACAGCTCTAGCAATCAGACAAAGCGACTCCATAGTATTAGGACATCCCATGACAGTACAGGTTCCACACTCAGTGGAAGTTCTCTTAAACCGGACACAGACACAACATTTGACCATAGCAAGACTGACTGGATATGAATTGACACTGTTCCAGCCTCACATAGACATCAGACGTTGTAACATATTAAACCCAGCTACGCTTTTACCCTCAATCACAGCAGACCCTACACCACATGACTGTGTGGAAGTCATTAACACAGTGACGAAGCCAAGACAAGACTTGACAGACATTGCATTGCCCGACCCAGACCTGACACTTTATGTGGATGATTCATGCATGAGAACAAGCACAGGAGAATTAGTGGCCGCATATGCAGTGACCACTGAAACTGAAGTCATAGAAACACATCGTATTGACACCTTGTCTGCCCAAGCAGCAGAGCTCGTCGCTCTGACCCAAGCCTGCATACGAGCCAAGAACCTGAAAGTAAACATATACACAGATTCACAGTACGCATTCGGAGTCGTTCACGACTTCGGTGTCCTCTGGCAAGAAAGAGGTTTTCTAACCTCTCATGGAGCCAAGATACAACATGGTCCTCTCATTCAAGCTCTGTTAGATGCAATACACCTGCCTACAGCCATAGCCATCATGAAGTGCAAAGCACATACGAAAGTTACTGACATTATTTCTCAGGGTAACGATCTGGCAGATCGAACAGCCAAACTTACAGCACAGACTCATACAGGCATTCCATCCGACACAACAAATACTGAAGTACTATCACAGACGAATTGCATGACAGTCAGGGATCCCTCACAAGATGTACTCGACATACAGACACATGCCACTCCAGACGAAATCAAGAAATGGACTGAACAAGGAGGGGTCCAGACAGATCAGGGATGGATGACGAAAGGAAAAGCTACATGGTTTCTCCCTGACTCCATGGTTCAAGCTATTATTAATACAGCACATAGTCCAGCACACTTAGGAGAAAAAGCCATGTTAGACAGTATACAGAACATCTGGTTCAACAAGCATTTACGTGCAGCAGCAAAACAGAAAGTGCGTACCTGCATGATCTGTTGTCAGTTCAATCCAGGCAAAGGCATTCCCGTGGAACAAGGTGGATTTCATCCTCCCGACCACCCTTTTGAAGTCCTCCAGATGGATTATATTCAGATGGACAGATGTCGAGGATTCAAGTATGTCCTCGTAGTTGTATGTGCCCTATCCAGATGGACAGAAGCGTACCCAGTCCCAGATTACACTGCTGTGACCACCGCCAAGCAGTTGGTCCGTGAATTCTTCCCGCGATACGGCTTGCCCCGTGTCGTGTACTCAGATAATGGACAGCCATTCTCTTCTGAATTAATGAAACAAGTATCTCTCCTGTTAGGATACCAGTGGAAGTTCCATTGTGTACCACACCCAGAGGCAGCTGGCCTCGTCGAGAGACACAATCAGACTCTGAAAACATGGTTAGCGAAGGTCTGTGCAGAAAAAGGCGTAGATTGGATGGTAGCCTTGCCAGTTGCCCTCTTTTACATGCGTATGGTAGCTCATTCCAGAACCGGACTATCTCCATATGAGGTTGTTTTCGGTAGACCGCCAAATATGTGGGGTACGCCTATGCCAAGAAAAATTACAGATGTTGACAGTAATATGCTGACAGATTACCTGGCTTCCTTGATGTCTGCACTACTCTCTTGTCGTTCACAGGTTGCCGCCGCTTTCCCAGACAACACCCAGGTCAAGGACCACGTCATCGTCCCTGGTAATCTCGTCCTCGTGAGAAATTTCGACCGGTCAAGCCCCCTGGAGCCGCGTTGGAAGTCACCGAAACTTGTGCTACTGACGACGAGGACGGCTATTAAAGTGGAAGGACGAAAGGGCTGGATCCATGCCCACCACGTGAAGAGATTTCATGGACTTGACCCAGGAAAGGATTCCAAAGACTGTTTCGCGAAAGTTTCTGAGAACAGTTCTGATACTGACACTAAACTCCCTTTTCTAGAAAAAACTCCGCAACAGGAGTATCGTTCTAAGTTACGGTCTAGTAAGTCAGACAGCGTTTAATTGTTTAAGTCCCCCTCGGGTGAAGCGGTTAGACAGGTTCCTGACATGTATAAGACTGTAGACTCAAATAGTGAGAGAGATAGACAGAGACAAATGAAAGTTAAATACTGCAAAAATCTACGCAGTCGATGCATAGTTACCTTGCTTATTATGTTTTTTTTAAGTATATCGATTATATGTATAAGCTGGACACTACATGTTTTCTTTCCTCCACTTGGTTCACATGTACATTCTTCTTTCAATGACACTGTAGAGCACACATTCAGTGACCTGCCACCTCACGAACTATCCTATCGACTAGCACTACGCAACAACACTTTTATTCGTATGTTACACCATTCTCACCAGACCAGCAATGTCACGAATTGCTGGGTATGTGGCCGACTCCCACCCTACAAGAAAATGAAGGGAGCTCTGCCCCTATTTCCTTATCCGTTTTCGCGCAATGGTTCATGCGGAGCATGGTTTGCTTTAATGTCATTACTAGGCAGTAAGTCCACAGTTTCCCAGAGCGATTGGATATGGGGAGACCTGAATACAGTTATGAATAAAGCATGTTTCCCAGACCAGGACGGTCTTCCCCAAAGGACAGGGACCAATCTAGAAAATGAAGTGTACGAATTAGGAAATTATTCCCTTAACCTCATGATTCTGAATGTCCAGTCCGAGGCCAATACAGATTTACCGTTTATAACCGTCTTACCAGTGAAAGGTGAATTATGCGTAAGAAAAAATGGTTCAGTACACTTAGGACACAGTGATTGTAATACTGTGGTCAAATTCAGTGATAAAGGAAAGTCTACTTTCAAAGCTTCCCGTCATTCCTATTTCATTTGTGGTCAGACAGCTTATGTACGTCTGCCCTTAGATTGGGGTGGAACATGTTATATTGCATTCTTACTGCCACCAGTTTTTCTAGCCCCATCCAATTATCATCGAGATTCCCGACTAGTACATGTAAGACACAAGAGGGAGATCGAGTCCCCTATTGTCGATCAGACTGAGACAACATTGGAGCAATATACAGATTTCAATAAAGGATTCTTTTTCTTCATAGGTCCCATTCAAAAGAGTAAATTAATACGTAGATTAACCAGAACATTGGAAGCAGTAGTGAACGAAACTACTTCTGCCCTAGGTAACTTAACCGAAGAGCAGTCTGCTATGAGACTTGTTGTTCTTCAGAACCGCCTTGATCTTGACGTCATCCTGGCCGATAGGGGCGGAGCTTGTAGAGTGATCGGCTCCAGTTGTTGTGTGTTTATTCCTAATAACGCACCATCAGTGTGTTCAGCAATAACAAGGCTCCATAAAATAGCTCACCAGATACACCAGAACCCTGGCACTTGGACTTGGTCCGGGTGGCTTTAGAGTGTGATCTCCGCCTGGGGATGGAAAGTATTGTCATTCCTAGGAATAATACTGCTCATACTATTCAGTTGTTGTCTCTGTCTGCAATGTGGCCCAGCGATTTGCGGCTTGTGTGGCACTGCTTGCATTCCCCGTCCACGTTCACGTTCCCGTGCTCGAATAAAGAGGAGCAAATGATGCTATATGAACAAATAGATGGTCTCATGAAAATAGATATATCCTAATAGGGCGCAGTGGGGGCCAAGGAGGGAATGAGGAAACAGAAATTTTAGGTAGTCAGTGTGTCCCCCCCTCGCACCCTATTTTCGTACCTATGCCCCATGTATGTCCATGCTATCGTGTATTTCCTTTCCCGTGCCTGCCATAACAATGCCCCTGCATTTCCGTCTAATGTTAGCATGGCAGTTATTAGGCCCTCCATGAATGAAACATTAATTCTGCACTGAGGCCTACGTTTCCAATGCATTTACATGGTACACGTTTAAATATTGCGAAGCACACGTTTTTGTGCTCCAGCCGAGCCAGGCCCTGAATCCAGGCTCCGAGCCTCTTCTGTCTCTGAAAGCTGCAGTTTAGGTATGCATCCCTGACCTGTACCTTACTCCCTGCCCAGCCGAGAGGTGCCCGGCTCATCCTGGCCTGCCTGCCAAGACGGTATTTTGCCTACAGTTATCTGCTCAGCCTCTGCAAAAACACATTCCAGTCTAGTGAAATAGGTAAACATCTTCCGCCTGCAGAGCATAGGGCCTAGCCTTCCTGTCTCCATGCAAGTGATTTACTGAACCCGTTGCCATAGTAGGCCCATGGCCCCGCGCATCGCACGAAGAAATATATGCACCCACTAGCATTTAGTGATGAACGGCCTCTGCTCGAGAGACCTTTACTTCAGATAAAACATCCTCCAAACACAAGATATCAGATATGCCAAAGGTGCAGGTCGTTCTGACATCCCAGACTCCAGGCTCCTCTACTAGTGCTAAAGTCAACCCCCCAGCTCTCCCCAGTTGCACGTCAATTTCACGTCATGACTAGTTTCGCGCACATGTAGGGTAAAGGTTTCTGCTGACCCTGCAGACTTTTTCTATGCATCCACCCACCTATGACACTTCTGTGACTCATCCAGTGCACACCCCTGTATACGCCTCCTTACACGCCTTCTTTTTACGCCCATATGTTCTTATCTCTCTCTCTTTTCACTTGTTACGCCTACTGTATTCATTACAATTGTATGGTTTTACTATATATAATGTTTGATGTTAATAAAACGTTAGACATCCCTTCCTGAACCTTAGTGGTGATGGAACCCGATTCTCAGTGACTCGAGTCATCTTAATTAAAGCCCGTATGACTCAGATACCACGGACTCTGCCTCTCATTTTTATGAGCTATTCTTATTGTTATTTATGTATTGAAAAATAGTCCCAGTAATTTTATTTACCACACTGTTCATCTCCTTACTTCACTTAATCAATTTTCTATACTCATTATCTAATCCTGCTCTCCTTTCTGCACTTGTTTTGTTCCCCCTTCCTCCCTCACCTAGATATTCTTATCTTCTATTTGTATTCACCAGCTCCTTTCATGATCTTCTATCTCTAGCTCGTGTTCACCCTTCTTCCTCTTCCTTTTTAACTCTGACTTATCTTGATGAGCACTAAATAAATGGTAAAGTGGAACTAAAGCTTAAAGTAATGACTGCAATGTCTACTTTACCTGCAGTTGTTGGGGAGGGAAAGGCGATACCACTTGGACAATAGTAACCAGCCTGGCATGGACCTGAAGGCTTAGAGATTCCTGGATCGCTACAATAATACCCTGATGGGCATGGAGTGCAGTCAGATGACTGCAATAAACGGATCCTGCAAAGCAACAAAAGCATTGAGGGAGAGATACCAGGGCAATGACATGAAGTGGAGAGGAGAGCCAAAGCATGAGCCAGGAACCGAATGTGACACACCAATGCAAAACTTATGAGGCACAAAAGATAGTGGACAGCATGGAGTCACAGCCCAATGGTGTGGCAAGATGACAGTGAAATGTAAAGGAAAGGATAAAGAAGTGAGTACACACAAACCAAGGATGTTATACTTAGCCAATGTCGTGGAGGAGCCAGGAATATGTTGTGCTACATCAATAGAGGATGACAGGACCCATGCTTCAATGACCCACCCTTCAAGGAAGTGCCATTAAGAGAAATGGCTAAAGCAAACTGGAGACAAAAACTACCACTGAAATATCCAGAAAATGCTATGAGACAGAACAAATAGAGCAGAAAGGGCCAATACCTAATGGTGTGACAAGTGGATACTTCTATGTAAACGAAGGGATACATCAGACTGGAGAAAACAAATACTGACATACCAAGACAATGTTAGCGGAGGAAAACATTCAACAGGCTGAAGCCAGATATCCATGGTGACAGAGCAGATAATAACATATAAAAGATGAAATACAGCATGGTGGAGGCAGAGAGGGATTCTGACACACCAAGGTAATGTAGTGGAGAGAAAGAAAAGGAGAAGGCTTCAGTTGAAACCAACTGTGACACATCAAGACAATGCCATTATTTAACAGACTAGAGGCAAGAACCATAAGCGATACACAGAAATAATGCCATGGGGGAAGGGAGATGGGATGAAGCAAGCTTGAACGAGGGACCATTCATAATCCACAAAGAGAGGATGACAGGATTTATTAGCCAACCAGGCAAAAGCTTTAGAGAAAAAGTGAGGGAACAGGCAGAATCATCAAACAGTGCGGAAATACCTAGACAATGTACTAGAGCTCAAGGTGTTTGAACAGGCTGATTCAAGGAGGTATTGCATAAACACCAAGACAACACCCTAGAGGGAATGCAAGAGAAGAGCCTGGAGCCAGAAACCATTAGTGGGTTTCCAAGACAATGCCATGAAGAGGAAGAGAAGGCAGCATGAAGCCAATCTCATGATGACAAAAGAGTTTGAGAAGGCCTGAGCCAGAGGCACATGCCATAACAAGAAGGGACAACAGCAGGATTGATTGCTCAGGCATCAAGACAGCATCAAGGAAAGGAGACGATGTAGACAGCAGTCAAATACACAAAAGTGATGGAAGGAATGATTTCAAATACTCTGAACTTCTGATCTGGGTTGCATTTCAACCATTCATTTTGTTTCCACTGTGCTACTCTAGACAAAGGCCTGCATTATGCAAATCAGTACTGACCACCACAGTTCCTCATAGAAATAGTCCATCCAAACAGCCAGGCGAGGCTCCATCCATAAGGAACCACAAGCAACCCCAGGAAGTTTATGCATTGCTAGCCCAGAAAGCTTGGGTCTTATCGCACAACAAGCAAGGGACCCTCATTTGAGCATTCTCCTGGCCACAACAAATATATCATTTTGTTAATAACACAATTGGGAAGGATGCTTTTAAAATAAACCACCCCAAATGAAATGTCATGGTAAAATATGCATAACTACATATCCCAGTTCAGTGTGGTTCTATTTATAACCCTACAAAGAATCTATCAAACAAATCTTTTGAATCCCATTAAGAGTTCGTAGAGATCAGAGAACAATATTCAAACCTAATGTTAGGAAAGAGTTAACATATATTTTTCCTTAAAATGTGTAATGCAACATACTTTATGAGAATATCACATTGACTCCACTTACCGGTCACTGTACGTGCCTGATGGGCAGGGCAGCGGTACAGAGGACCCAGGGGGGCAGTAGTAACCAGCCGGACATGGACCCCCTGTGTCTTCTCTTTGAGATCCATCAGGACGTGCAGTAAGGGCTCCTGAAAATAACAAACAGAAAGTAAACAAGACAGAGAGAAGGAGCAAAAGGGAGGGAGGGTACAGTAAGCAAAACAAGAATATTAAAGGGGGAAGATAAACAAAAGTGAGAGAAAATTAGCGATGGGGAACCAGTGGTGTAGCAAGAGTGCCTTGGACAGACCCTAGTGCAAGCAAGAAAAGTAGGTCCTCTGATCATTGTTATAGTAGTAATATACAGCTTTATTCAAGGTTCAGTGGGCCTCTCCTAACTCTGGGCATCAGTGCTACTGCACCTGTTGTACCGTTGATTGCTACATCCCTGTGGGGAACATATACATACAGTAACGCAATGAAATGCAAAAAAACAAACAAAATGAAGCGTTACTTTTGCCCTTACAATCTCTAATCATTTTAAAATAAAAAATAGAGAGACAGATGAGCAGTGCTCATCAAAATGTACAAATCTAACAATATGCATATAAATGAAGGAATTGATGGTGGTTAGCATGGGTTCTACCTTATTCATCCAGGGTGATATACTGAAAGAGAACGTTGCCAAATAATATCGTCACTTGGCTTTTATAATGAGGGAGGAATCCAGGAAAGTGACAGTTGTAGATGCAAGAATACCTGGAGGCATGCAACAATATCGACACAAAGTATATGTTCTGTGAAGGAGGGACTAAAGCTTGCCACAAAGGTTAGATGCAACCAAATATTTGAGGAAGTCATATGTAGATTTTTATTGGTGCTTGATTCCCTGCATATAGGCCCTGCACCTCATGTATGTTTTGGTCAATGAGTAACACCACACAACAGTGCTTAATCTGTAAAAGAAAGATTGCAGGTGTCCAGAGCGCTGCTCAGAAAGCCGCTGCTGGAGAAAATTAAGGTTGGCACGCCTAATACCAAGCTGGTAGTTTTAAATCAACCTCATGCCTCTTTAATTCATTACCTCATGCTGCCCGTCCCCTTATCTCATTCTTGCAGGTCCCTACTTTCTCCTTTTGTGACGGTTTTGCTGTCTTTCTAATCCCCCGTCTTCCCGATCTGTGTGTTCTTCCCCTGAATTGCAAAAATAAGCGCTGGGGGACTCGACCGGCAACCAACGGCTTAAATGGAGGAGTGCCACACAAGCTAATTAGAGCTGCATGATAGAAAGGGGTGGGAGCACACTGCTTCACCTCCCAGCACAGTTCGCCCCTTAGCATTATTGTAAATGCAGTTCATGGTACATGCTTACTTGAATATTTACTGGAGTATTTCACCATTTTTGGTGCAGGTTAGTGCTGTAAATCTCTAGACATGTCTTTCTGGATATCATCTGTCATCAGTAGAGATAAAAACAAATTTGATCTGGGGTTGCTGAGCAGGCTGCCACAATCCATTCAGGTCTCAGTACATCTCACAGGTGCACAGGTTCATCTCCACAAGCTCGTAAGTTCATTGGCTCAAGGGAGCCTTTTCAAACAGACAGGGGTGGGAGCACACTGCTTCACCTCCCAGCACAGTTCGCCCCTTAGCATTAAGCTAAATGTTGTTCATGGTACATGCTTACTTGAATATTTACCGGAGTGTTTCACCAAAGTTAGTGTAGATTAGTGCTGTAAATCTCTAGACACGTGTTTCTGGATATCATCCCGCATCAGACTAGAAACACGTGTCTAGAGATTTACAGCACTAACCTGCACCAACTTTGGTGGAATACTCCATTAAAATTTCAAGTACGCATGTACCATGAACTGGATTTACCATGACGCTAAGGGGCGAACTGTGATGGGAGGTGAAGCAGTGTGCTCCCACTCCTTTCTGTTTGAAAAGGCGCCCCTGAGTCCTTGAGCTGATGAGCTTGTTGACATTCACATGGACGCCTGTGAGCGGTACTGAGACCTGAAAGGATTGTGGTAGCCGGCTCAGCAACCCCAGATTAAATATGTTTTTATCTCTACTGATGACAGATGATATCCAGAAACGCATGTCTAGAGATTAAAATCATCTTCTTTGCAGTCCTACTTAACAACTAATCATATTCCTCCAGCTTCTCCTTCACTCATCCCCACCACACCATTATACAACATTTCACATGACCTTACACCCAAGGCTGCTTTTATTTATAAGATGTTGTTGTCACCTGAAACTGAGAAAAACAAAAACACCTATTGAGTTACTCTGGGAAGCATATTTATCCAATTCACTTCATATCCCTTCATGGGATAACCTTTGGCTTAAGTTATGCAAAACATCTAGAGCTGATCGTATTACTCAATCCTTATTTTTCATTTACAACAGAGCTCTTATTACTCCTGAATGTATATCCAAGATTTCTCCTACCTCCTCTCCCTTTGTTGGTCTTGCTCTCCTTTTACTTGAAATTGTATTCACCAATTATATAAATGTCCTAATGTTTTGAAGATTTGGGAATCCACTTGGGCAAAATGTCAGGAAATATTTCAATGTAATATTCCATTATCAATTCAAAATGTTTTTCTTGGCACTGTGTTGTAACCTACCCCTTGGTTCCTCCCACTCTGCCCTGTTCCCCCCTTGTCTCCTTCCCACTTGGTATGACCCTAGCTGTCACCTGAAGGCAGCAGTAGAACGTTGAGTTTGTCACGATCCTGCCAAGCTGGGAGCACCTATGTTGAATAGAACTAAATAAAGGTTCTTGAATCTTACCACGTGTGGACTGTCATTACTACAATTTTGGCGACGGAGGAAAAGGAGCTGAGCCAGGGTCAGTGTGGTGTCTCTCCCCTGGAATGATATGAGCTTGGACAAGAAAAAGGGAAATAAGAGGAAATGAAATTTATGAAGTACCTTGGGCATTTTAAGGAAATGGAGACATTATAGAGAAGTAAGCCCCAAGTTGATGAACAGTGAAAGAAACGCAAGTCCTTGAGGTGAGCAGCTTAAGCAGAGTGAAGAAATTTGAGCGGAGCAGGGAACGAATTTAACTTTCTGTCACCGTGTTTTGAAGTTGATGTTTTGAGCCTTGCAAGTGCTGCATGAGGGACGTGACCAGTGAAAAAAAAAAGTGGACTTGGATTTATCGAGTGAAAATCACAGGTGAAGATAAGGAATCTGTGTTGCTCAATACTGAAGTGAGCGAGGAAGGGGACGGAGTGTCCTCGGTAACTACAATTGAAAGGGATATGAATCAGCGCAAACGGCGTTTAAAGTGAAACTTCCACTCAGTGAGCCATGGTGATTAATCATAGGAGAAGTGAGCGAGGAAGGGAGCGTGGAGTTTCCTGTAACTACAAGTGAAAGGGAGGTGAATCAGCGCAAAATTGGCGTTTGAAATGAAACTTTTCCTCACATCTCTAGTGTGCAAACAAGGAAAACATTAAGGTTCATGCGTGTGAGGTGAGATTCCCTTCATACTTACAGCGCAAACCCATCAGCAAACGTGACAACCCACTGCCGCCTTGCTACCACTTTGGCAAAGTGACCACATGAAACTACTCCGGTAAGGAGGGATAAGGTCGTATTTAGAATTTTATGGCAGGGGGAGAAATTGAAGGTGGCGGTGATCATTAAGATTTACATTTCTTCAAGTAAAGTGGAAAGGAAAAAGAGAAAATTAAGCAATTTAAAAGACTCGAGCAAGGTGAAATAATCGCTGATATAGGAGGAAGGGATATTGACAAAGGGTTGACACTGGTGACCTTGTCTGTGATGTATAAAGTACTTTTGCGAGCAAAGGGGAATTCTCCACAGCGAATATTCTTGGATAAATGAGACAATTCAGCCGCGCTTGTGAGGAGAGTGTGACGCAGGTAGAGTGGCAGAATTCCTCGGATGTGCAAACTGCCTGCATGTAGAAGTTTAACTCCCCTCAGCGTGAAGCGAAGCGACACAACTACATCAGAGTAATAAATCTACTTCCAGCTCAAGTCAACTGCTGATTTTGGATTACGTCTTCTGAATTATTTAAAAGAGATAAGGGGATTACCTGGAAGCAGCAGCCTCGGGAACTGGAAGCTACATGGTTAACAGTTTCCGGCGGCGCACAACGATCGGAGTTTCTCCTCAGAGAGGTGGCGCGAAAGGGAGAGAGACGCTCTCCACGTAAGGGCTCCACCTTACTGTAGTTGGCCGCAATTGCATCTCTTCACATGAATTCCGGGTATTGATATATCGAGAGGCTCAACAAAGGATGAACTAATTAACACGAGTTTAGAGAATACTAGAGTGGGTGAAATTAGTACCTTAGAGGGTGGAACTCCGGAACAGCACTTCGGAAAAAAAAAAAATTGGGCATATCGAAGGAAATCTCAACGAAAATTCAACCGAGTAAGAAAATAGACTGTACGCCCATTTCAAAAGTTATATTTCGAGGAGAATAATCTGCATGAGCTAGGGGAGAAGAATTTGATCTGCGCTTAATAAGGTGAGATGGAACAATTGAACTAAGCTAAGCATCCACAGCCAGCCATACGGAAATTAAAGAGTGCCAAGTTTGTATCCTTTATGCTTACCTTATATTTAAAACAGGAAGATATTAGTGTGCAGAGAAAACTTAGAGGAAAACATAACTGCATGAGTTCTGGGTATCTCGTAGTCAATATGGTTAAGAATATGATGTTTAAATTACTGTCACCTAAGCCTTTTATGAAAGGGGAAGATGATAATACTGCAGAATGGGTAGTGTGGAAATTGTTTTTTTACAGCTATACATACATTTTTGATGTGGAGGATGTATATTGGAAACCAGAGGAAAAAGTAGAAATACTGTTAAACAGTTTAGGAGCTGGTGGATGGAAGGTGTACTATGTCATGGAAAAAAAAATCTATATGGGAACTGACAGGATTACATTGAAGGATGCCAAGCAAGATCTAGATGAACATTATAAGCTAGTAAAGAATGGTGAGGCACAAAGGAACAAAATACTCAGAGATGAAGGAGATATCAAAATGGTATGGTACAAGTGTGAAATGGAACATGTGTATACCATCAATATAGGAGGAGCAGATTCTGACATTAACGGTGACTCAGGGTCACATAGTACAGTAAGAAGCAAAAGGACATGGAAAAGTGAATTGGCTGTAACATTAGGAAATAAAGGGGAAGAAGTTGACACGTCTCAGGAAACATGCTCTGGTAAAAGCATTATTTGGACTGGAAGCAGAGAGAGGAGTGTGAGTTGCAGGGAGAGAAGCACATGGAGTAAAAGGTATATTTCAGATGAAGAGTTCTCCGTGCTTGGAGGGGATGAGGAAATGAAATTAAGAGTAACGCAAAGCCCCAAAAGTGCAGAAACAATGGGTAGGCTGACTATAATCAAAAACAGACAAATTACTAAGTTGGAAATGATGAGGTTGAGAACACCGTTATCCATGGAAGGTGTTGGATGGACGAGGGCTGTAGGGAGAAAAGAGGTGATAAGAGAAGCAGCAGTCGGCAAATTCAAAAGAGATCAAAATAATTCCTGGAGGGAAAAAGTGGAAAGAAACAAAAGGAAAAGTGGCGGCGAAAAGATCAGTGAGGATGGTGTTGTTTGGAGAACTAAAGAACTTGTTGATAAGGGAACATGTGTGGTAACACAACCCATGAGGACGGAGGAAAACCTGGGAAAGCCCACCTGCTACAACGCCGAGGAAGCGCGGTGCTCTACTGCGATGGTCGAGTCCAAATCCATTGCAAGGGTGAAATGTTCTGTGGACATTGACCGAGGCGGAATTCATAGTCAGAGTCTGTTTGAATCAATGGGCAACAAGCAAGGAGAGTACTTGGACTGGCTATATAGTGAAGATAATGAGACGGAAAGTGAAAAGGCTCACACTAACGTACGCTACCCGCACCCCAAAGGACCTTTAAGAGGGAACAGGATGCTTACAGAAGGCGGGAGAGGATATGTGTTCATAGACATAGAGGAGACAGCCACATTTTCCAGTAGAACGGGTTTGAAGGAATCGGTGGAAAGACTGGTCTTTGGGAAGGCACGTATCGAAGATTTTACCAATGGAACAAAGTGCTACAAGAGAACTTACGTTAGACCGAATGCTGATCATTACGATGAGAAGGTAACGGGATATTTGAGTAGGTGTAGACGCAGTGTTACATGGTCCAGGAAATTTCCCAAGAAGAAAGATTCTAAGGGTGAGAATCCGCAGGTGGGGAGAAGTGGAACAAGTTATGGGGAACTAGAGCAAAATAGTGAAAAGGTTCGCTGTTGCCGGGGACACACTGAGGAATTAGAGGAAGAGACTAACTCGGCATCTCTTCCCACACATGCTCCCACCATGAAGTATGCTTAGGGGGTGGGGGCCCTGCGGGATTTTGGAAATGTAGGGCAGCTCAAGTTCAGGCTATCGGTAGGCCCCATTTTTCCCGTTTGATACGTTCTCTCCTCCGCGTGTGGGAAGGGACGCACTTTGGGATGGACCCTCACGGACCAAAGGAACACTGTTCAAGGTAACCCCACGGATGAGCTGAGTAAGGAGGAGAACCTTGGTGTCCAGTGTCTACATTATACCTTGAAGACAAGCTTTTGTTTTACTAGGAACTTGTTGTTTTACTATTACTGTTCAGAATTTTGGGGTGGTCAGGGTAGACATCACCCGTCACTTGTAGTTTCCCCCCCCTGGATTGTCATGGGGATATTGAATCCGGCTATGGTTGGTAGGAAAGGAGGGGCAGAGATGAGAGAGACCCCGGAGACAAACCTCTTATCACCTTACTCATCACCCCGCCCTGACATAGACTTCTGGGCAGGTATTAAGGGGGCGCCCTGCCAGTTTAGGTAGAGGTTAGGGGTTTACCCTTCTAGGTAAATCCAGGAGTTCAACCGGGGCCCGGGTCTTCCGTGCAGGACTCACTGTTGTATCCCCGGTGCATCTGTTGTCAATTATTCCTTCCGTGTACACCTGATTTTTCTCTCTCCCATATCTCTCTCTTTTTCTCCTTCTTCTCGTTCCTTTCCCTCTCCCCCGCTCCTCCTTAGTTGTCTCCTGCCCTTTCCTTTTGTCCTTTGTGGTCTCCCTAGGGAGGATGATGTGTTGTAACCTACCCCTTGGTTCCTCCCACTCTGCCCTGTTCCCCCCTTGTCTCCTTCCCACTTGGTATGACCCTAGCTGTCACCTGAAGGCAGCAGTAGAACGTTGAGTTTGTCACGATCCTGCCAAGCTGGGAGCACCTATGTTGAATAGAACTAAATAAAGGTTCTTGAATCTTACCACGTGTGGACTGTCATTACTACACACTGCCTCGCCAGATTTTGATGATCTTTCTCCTAAGCCTACGCTATTTGATCTTTTTTGTCACTATTGCATTTAAAGTGATCCTGTCCTGTTGGAAAGACTCCTCTAAATTGTCAACATTAACATATGGTGGAATTATATAGGTGATGAACACAGGATTGCCTATGTTTTTTCTCTCTCATTATCTCAGAAATTTAAATCTGATCTATTGTGGCTACCTTCTACTTCAAATCTCTCTACCAATAGACCCTTTGGGAGTTTTAAGCATCTATTACCCTGATAGGGATTTGTTAGAAAGCAAAGGTATTTGAGCCATCTTGTCTGCTGTCCACAATCAGGGTTTGATTTATTAATATGTAATGAATTGTAAAACAAATCTGATGTTTTATCGTTGTTATAGTGCGTATGTTCCCATTTGAGCTTGTGTGGCCAAGTACATTTATTCTCAAGTACTCAAAATAATTTGTGGTTTCTAGAATATAAGTTAAGAGTCAAAGCAGCACGGTTCCCATAGTATGCAGATAATGCATTATCATGTGAAGATTTAAATTATGTTTTAACATTTTTATGTTTATTCACTCATTCATTTCTTTGATTATAATTTATTAGATAAATGATTACGAGATAGAAGTCTTTTAGGAAGGTACCTATTGATCAGCCTCATAAAGGAAAATGCTCATTTGTAACTTGTTGACTTGGTATTCGAAAATGCAGATATTTCAATTGTGTTTCTACCTGAAAAGGGTCTAAAATGCAGTTGCGGTAATCTGTGCATTGATAACGAAAAATATAATTGGATTATAGTGAGCAGGCTGGGTAACGCAGTCTTTCATTACTTGGTTGCAGAATTATGGAGTTCCAGGCAGAGTAACAGCTACGCCTGCTGAAGCAGTTTTAATATCAGTATTGAGGCTCAATATGTTCACCATGTTTAGTTACGATTTACTGGTAGCTGTGTTTTCTATAACCTCTGTCTGTCTATCTATACCTAGGATCGGATTCCCACACATAGAGTGCTAGCTTGATTGCAGTGGTTTGGTCTATATTTGCATATATAGTGATTGCATGGCTATTTAGTATCTATGTGTTATACTGAGAATAATTTATATATTTTTACAAGAAACAGTATATATTCAGCTAGGGTTGCACAAATTCAAAAACATGTTTTGTACTATTAAGTAGATTCTTGAAATAAATAAAGTTGTTATCACCTGAAAGCCAAGAAAAGTATTGACAGAAAAGGAGAGGTGTAGTACATATTCCATTTCAATATGGCTGGCGTTAAGCATCTAATTGCCTTGCAGTGTGTTGGACAATTTTACTGTTACAAAGCTAAGGGCCCACTTTAGAGTTT